>NC_090388.1:13211572-14411572 GCF_036365525.1 Heterodontus francisci
TGTGCCTCAGTGCCAAATTTTGTTTAATTATGCTCCTACAAAACACCTTGGGACATTTTACTACGTTAAAGATGCTGTATAAATGCAAGTTGTTGTTGTTGGTCTCTGGTACAATCAGTTACGAAAGAAAAGTGATTAGCATAATTCTGGCCTGATTAAAGGCAATACATTGATGATTCCTAACTGGTCTTGTCAATGTTATACTGCATAGGTGCCTAAACTAAAACGAACTGGACTGGAAAGTGCTGGAGGAGTCGACATGAGCCAAACATGCATTTTACGAACATACAAACATATGAATTAGGAGCAGGAGTAGGCCTTTCGGCCCCTTCAAGCCTGCTCCACCATTTAATAAGATTATGGATGATCTGATTGTAGCCTCAACTCCACTTTCCCGCCTACCCCCACTACCCTTTGACTCCCTTATTAGTCAAGAATTTATCTACCTTTGCCTTAAAAATATTCAATGACCCTGCCTGCCTCCACCGCTCCCTGGAGACTCACGACCCTCTGAGAGAAAAAATTCCTCCTCATGTCCATCTTAAATGCGTGACCCCTTATTTTTAAACTGTGACCCCTAGTTCTAGTCTCCCCCACAAGGGGAAACATCCTTTCAGCATCCACTCTGTCAAGTCCCCTCAGGATCTTACATGTTTCAATAAGATAACCTCTCATTCTTCTAAACTCCAACAGATACAGACCCAACCTGTTCTACCTTTCTTCATAAAATAACCGCACCCCCCCCCCCCCCACCCCCCATCCCAGGTATCAGTCGAGTGAACTTTCTCTGAACTGCCTCTAACATATTTATATCCTTTCTTAAATAAGGAGGCCAAAAACTGTACACAGTACTCCAGATGTGGTCTCACCAATACCCTGTACAACTGTAGCAAAACATCCCTTTTATATTCCGTTCCCCTTGCAAGAAATGACAACATTCCATTTGCCTTCCTAATCACTTGCTGTATCTGCATTTCACAGGTACTTAAAGGGGACATACCTTCTCCAGTTTGTGGAATACATGTAGATAATGCGCAGAGCCATTTGTTGCAGGCAGGTGGAAAGGAGTATGGGTGGCTTCCACTGTTTGCCTCCCAACTGACCACAATCACATTTTGTTAAAAATGATGCATTAGTTCCTGAGTGTCTTTCAGGTCAAATAAACAGAAAAATGACAGGTTTTCTGTGGGTTAAAAAAAAATCTATTTATGTTTGCACAATCTTGAAATGCTTGCCAGCTCAACCACACACACATTCACACACACATAGATAGAGAGAAAAGGGTAGGATGTAGTTTAAAGTCTAAAGTGAGTTAAGTGTTCATGGTTTACAGTAGACCTATTGAATCTTCTCAGGAGGGAAAGTCTTTTTTAAATATGCAGGCCTGGGTGTTTGTAGTCTTGAACTTGTTGAGGTGTTGGAGAGATCTAGTGGTTACAACTCAGCACAAAAGCTGGTGGTGTGGATTTTGTTACTTTCAGTGATGGAGAGTCTGAAAGTCACTTTGTGATGTCTCTGCTGTAGTGATTGTTTGCTTATTCTTCAGCCGAGTTTTTCTTGCTTGGCTGGATCTCTTACACAGCCTCTGGCTGCACTGGCTTTCTGAGGTTTTGGCTTGATCTCCCCTCTCTCTCCAGAGGGCTACCTTTTTAAGGTAAAAATCTATCACATTAGACTTTCTGTTAGGAAACACATGGCCCTCTCCCCTGGTGTGAGCACACAATGGACAGGATATGGAAAACCATGACTACACTGATGTCTGAATGGGGACCATTCTGTTAGCATGGTGCTACTTTACAACTTATTCATTTTGGTTTGGGCTGTGAGTCCAGTCTGTCTCTAGAACCCTTTGTTAGTTCATTCACGTCGATAGGGGTAGTCACAATGCAATAGTGCTCCTTTCAATTTCAAAGGGATTCTCTCCAGAGCTATTTCATATGAGGCTAACAAGTTACATCTTTTCAGACAGGTTTGTTGATTTCCAGTACAGGAGGGGTCACATAACCCCTACTCCATTTTGACTATGGTGCAAGTGTCCATGTTCTTGTGGTTTTGTTTAAAAATTGGCTTTTTTAAATTCATAATTCTTCCATTTCATTACTTATTTCATCACCACTCTTCTGTGCATGACACAAATCACAATTTGTTCCAGATATGTGAAGTGGGGGATGGGGGGGGGGGGGGGGGGGGGGGGTGGTGGAATCGATCTAAACATTCTTCAATCTGTAGGTAGTAGCCTCAAATTTCACCGTTTACCTCATTTAGTTCAGCTCGGATGCAGATTTAATTGCACTGTAAAACAGTCAATGAGATCAAGGTAGCAAAGGAGCAGAATGTACTAAACAACTGCAAAAGTTGCTTCTCTGCTGTGAATTGAAACAAAGACTTGCATTTATATAGAATATATATGCATTTATATAGCACCTTTCACAACCTCAGAATGTCCCAAAACGCTTTACAGCCAATGAAGTACTTTGAAGTGTAGTCACTGTTGTAATGTAGGTAATGTGGCAGCTAATTTGCAAACAGCAAACTCCCACAAATAACAATGTGATAATGACCAGACAAACTGTTTCTGTGCTGTTGATTGAGGGATAAATATTGGCCAGGACACCGGGGAGAACTCCCTTTCTGTTCTTTGGAATAGTGCCATGGGATCTTTTACATCCACCTCGGAGAGCAGGTGGGGCCTCGTGTTAACGCCTCTTCCAAAAGACGGCACATCCAGAGGTGCAACATTCCCTCAATTGAGGTGACGGAGATGAGATTAATGTCAAAATAGAACAGAACAGGCGTTGCTCTATTTCCGGTTTACAGTGGACTACCCCTTTTTTAGTTTCACATCAGCTACAACTTGTGATCCAAAACTGAAAGCTGGGGGTCCCCTGGATGTATTACAAAACACCCCATGAACCTCTTGGCCATGCCATCTATTTCTGCCAGGTGACGTTTCCTTCCCTTTCTGTATCTCTCTCGCCATCAGGACAGCTGCAGGTTCCACCACGCTAGTTCATTGGCTGAGTTGACCTTTTTTTCTGTGTCTTATTGCACATGAATAACTTATGCTGTGGTGACATCATGGATTTGCAATATTGTTGGCATGACAACCTGATGCCTGAGTTCTGTTGCGCTGATGGGGAGGTGGAGGGAAAGCAGGGAGGAGGATGGGTGTGTACTGTAATGATAAAATGGAATATAGCATCAGTTCACATTTCACTGTGCTGTGCTGTTCAACTATTTATAAGATGAATGAATAGAAATTTCCACTGCTACAGCTGACACACCTGGCTTTACCTAGCAACTGATAAAACAAAAAAAAAAACTGGCAAAGTCAACTGGGAATGGAAGAACAAGCAACTGTGTTTAGGTTTCATCTCGGGAAACCATCATGGAAAATAAAGAAACGGAGGAAAAGGATATGATTTGTTTATTCCAACTGCTGGCTCTGTTGAATTGATCACTCGGCACTTTGAAATGGTTACTTCTCGAGCTTCTACTTATGAAATGGAACTTTAGGCAATTGTCGATAAAATTGTTGGGTAATAAAATGGGGAATGTTGGGGGGGATGATATTCCAAATCTCGCTCGCCAATGGTTGGGGCACTGAGCTCAATTTCCACAGCGTTACTTTAAACGGTTGCACCTAATTTCCAATCGCCGCTAAGGAGTCGGTGGGGGAGGGGAAAAGGAGGGTACATGAGATTTCAGAACAAAGCAATAACAATCCATAGCATCACCCCATGTTGACATCATTAATACATAAAAATAATTGAATTAATTTAATGACAAATTTTCACTGTAGCTCCACACCACAGGGCTTGTCCAAACTATTGCCACATGCAGCTCCCAAGCCCTGGTCATCTAGACCCCCCCGAAACCCAATAGATTCAGTCCTGTTTGTTCATAACACTCTCATTCACTTGCTCTTCCCATTTGAGCTTTGTGGGCCTGGAGGTTTCGTAAGGTCTTAGCCCGGATTCCTCATTAAAGCTTAACACCAAGACCTTGCTCGGAGGAGCAACTTGAAATTATACACAGATTAAGGCGAGCATGGATTTAAACTTTATACATGGACTGTGAGGCTCCATTGCACCCAAGTAGACGAAGAAAGCAAAAGGTTTGGGCACTACTGCTTTACAACTCATAACTTATTAATTATAACATGCATACAAAGTGATGAACACAGCAGTCACATAGCATGGAATAACCCTGTTTTGTTCCTTTTTTACATAGAATTGCCCAGAATATACAGCAAAGAAACAGGCCATTCATCCCAGCAGGTCCATGCCGGTGTTTATGTTCCACACAAGCCTCCTCCCACCCTATTTCATCTCAATCTATCAGCAGATCCTTCTATTTCTTTCTCCCCCATGCACTTATCTAGATTCCCTTTAAATGTATCTATATTATTTGCCTCAACTACTCCATATGGTAATGAATTCTACACTCTCACCACTCTCTGGGTAAAGAAGCTTTTCCTGAATTCCCTATTGGATTTACTAGTGACTGTCGTACATTTAAGGCCTCTAGTTCTGGTCTCCTTGGAAATGGAAACATAGTGCTGGATTTTGTCACGGAGGCAGAGGCGGGTTTGGAGGCGGGTATGATGCCAATTTCTCTCTACTGGCCGGCATGCCAGTTTGCTACCATGTTCCTGTCTCTGGTCTATGTTCAGGGAGGTGGCTTCTGGGAGGGTGGGTGGCAGATATCCACCCGCTTGCGGCAGGCAGCCACTTAGACCGATTAAGGTGCCACTCTTCACATGCCGGTTGTTTCCCCCCCTCCTCCCCCCCCCCCCCCGCTCCACTATGATGGCCTGGCAGCTGTGGCCATTGTTTATTTAGTTGACGATTCAATTCTTCAGAACCGCCTCCATGTTGAGGTGCCCTCGCGGTCCCACGCCTGCCTCCCTCTCCCACTGGGGCTGCCAAGTCTCCAGAACAGCCAGCCCTCTGATTGGGCCAGCAGCATCGAGAGCCCACCCACAGTCCCTAATAGGACGGCAAACGCAGAGGCGGCCAGTTAGGAAGCAGCCTCCCAGAAGATTGCATCAGTGGCCACGCTTCCAGCAAGTGCAGGCTCAGGGCTTTCTTTTTTCCAAAAATATACCTTATTCATAAAAATTTGTTGAAAGTAAATTACAAAACAGTTCAGATTTGACATTTCGGAAAGTACAATAGGGATCAGATTCCTTCAGTACAGAACATGAGTTGCCTCACAACTCTTGCCATTCCATTTTATATGCATGACACAGCGAAAACATATTTTGGTGCATACAGCCCGAGGGGTTCTACACGGGTTCCAGCCCCTCAGTATATTGCAGCGGGAGGGCCTTACACAGTGGCCTTTCGCTCAGGACCCCCACTTGGTTCTGACTTCGAGGTCCCAAAGTCCAGGGGATTTTTCTTTGGCCTCCTTATCTCGAGAGACAATGGGTAAGCAGCTGGAGGTGGTCAGTGGTGTGTGGAGCAGCGCCTGGAGTGGCTATAAAGGCCAATTCGAGAGTGACAGGCTCTTCCACAGGTGCTGCAGAAAAATTTGTTGGTCGGGGCTGTTACACTGTTGGCTCTCCCCTTGCGCTTTTGTCTTTTTTCCTGCCAACTGCTAAGTCTCTTTGACTTGCCACACTTTAGCCCCGCCTTTATGGCTGCCCGCCAGCTCTGGCAATCGCTGGCAACTGACTCCCACGACTTGTGATCAATGTCACAGGATTTCATGTCACGTTTGCAGACATCTTTAAAGCGGAGACATGGACGGCCAGTGGGTCTGATACCAGTGGCGAGCTCACTGTACAATGTGTCCTTGGGGATCCTGCCATCTTCCATGCGGCTCACATGGCCAAGCCAGCTCAAGCGCCGCTGACTCAGTAGTGTGTATAAGCTGGGGATGTTGGCCGCCTCGAGGACTTCTGTGTTGGAGATATGGTCCTGCCACCTGATGCCAAGGATTCTCCAGAGGCAGCGAAGATGGAATGAATTGAGACGTCGCTCTTGGCTGACATACGTTGTCCAGGCCTCGCTGCCATAGAGCAAGGTACTGAGGACACAGGCCTGATACACACGGACTTTTGTGTTCCGTGTCAGTGCGCCATTTTCCCACACTCTCTTGGCCAGTCTGGACATAGCAGTGGAAGCCTTTCCCATGCGCTTGTTGATTTCTGCATCGAGAGACAGGTTACTGGTGATAGTTGAGCCTAGGTAGGTGAACTCTTGAACCACTTCCAGAGTGTGGTCGCCAATATTGATGGATGGAGCATTTCTGACGTCCTGCCCCATGATGTTCATTTTCTTGAGGCTGATGGTTAGGCCAAATTCATTGCAGGCAGCCGCAAACCTGTCGAGGAGACTCTGCAGGCACTCTTCAGTGTGAAATGTTAAAGCAGCAACGTCAGCAAAGAGGAGTTCCCTGATGAGGACTTTCCGTACTTTGGACTTCGCTCTGAGACGGGCAAGGTTGAATAACCTGCCCCCTGATCTTGTGTGGAGGAAAATTCCTTCTTCAGAAGACTTGAACGCATGTGAAAGCAGCAGGGAGAAGAAAATCCCAAACAGTGTGGGTGCGAGAACACAGCCCTGTTTCACGCCACACAGGATAGGAAAGGGGTCTGATGAGGTGCCGCCATGTTGAATTGTGCCTTCCATATTGTCATGGAATGAGGTGATGATACTTAGTAGCTTTGGTGGACATCCGATCTTTTCTAGTAGTCTGAAGAGACCACGTCTGCTGACGAGGTCAAAGGCTTTGGTGAGATCAATGAAAGCAATGTAGAGGGGCATCTGTTGTTCGCGGCATTTCTCCTGTATCTGACGAAGGGAGAACAGCATGTCAACGGTCGATCTCTCTGCTCAAAAGCCACACTGTGCCTCAGGGTAGACGCGCTCGGCCAGCTTCTGGAGCCTGTTTAAAGCGACTCGAGCAAAGACTTTCCCCACTATGCTGAGCAGGGAGATTGCACGGTAGTTGTTGCAGTCACCGCGGTCACCTTTGTTTTTATAGAGGGTGATGATATTGGCATCGCGCATGTCCTGTGGTACTGCGCCCTTGTCCCAGCACAGGCATAGCAGTTCATGTAGTGCTGAGAGTATAGCAGGCTTGGCACTCTTGATTATTTCAGGGGTAATGCTGTCCTTCCCAGGGGCTTTTCCGCTGGCTAGAGAATCAATGCCATCACTGAGTTCCGATTTGGTTGGCTGTATGTCCAGCTCATCCATGACTGGTAGAGGCTGGGCTGCATTGAGGGCAGTCTCAGTGACAGCATTCTCCCTGGAGTACAGTTCTAGGTAGTGCTCAACCCAGCGGTCCATTTGTTTGCGTTGGTCAGTGATTATGTCCCCTGATTTAGATTTGAGGGGGGCAATCTTCTTGATGGTTGGTCCAAAAGCTTTCTTAATGCCATCATACATTCCTCTGATGTTTCCGGTGTCTGAGGCCAGTTGAATATGACTGCATAGGTGTTGCCAGTAGTCATTTGCGCAGCGCCTGACTGTTCTTTGTGCAGTGCTTCTGGCTGCTTTAAGTGCTACGGATGTTAATTCGCTGGGGGCTTTCTTGTAGTTCAACAGTGCAATGCGCTTAGCGGCTATGACAGGTTCCAGCTCTTCAATATGAGATTGAAAGCAGTCTGCATTTCTCTTCGCACGTTTGCCGTAGGTGGTCAAAGCTGACTCATAGATGTGGGCCCACTTGGTCTCAGCATCCCCTGTGGGAGTGTTTTGAAGGGCTGTTACAAGTGAATTTAGAAATTTTTGTAACAGCTGTGGATGAGAAATTCTGCTCGTGTTGATGCGCAGGTGGCCCTTCTGCTTGGAATGATGCAACTTCTTTGGTCTGAGACTAACCTTGCTGCACATCAGGGAGTGGTCGGTGTCGCAGTCTGCACTGTGGAAGCTGCGTGTGATTTGAACACTGTTTAAGGAGGCTCGCCTTGTGACGATGCAGTCTAGCTGGTGCCAACGACGCGATCTTGGGTTCCTCCATGAAACCTGGTGACAGGGTTTAGTGTGAAAGAACGAGTTGGTGATGCAGAGGTTATGATAGGTACACAACTCAAGCAGTCTCTGCCCGTTCTCATTCATCCTTCCAACTCCATAGCGCCCAAGGCAGGAGGGCCATGAGTCATGGTCGGCCCCAACCCTGGCATTAAAGTCCCCCAGCAGGAACAGGTGTTCGGTGTTGGGGATGCTGCTAATGATATTATGGAGTTCCTCGTAGAACTGGTCTTTAGCTTCAGGTGGGGAGCAGAGTGTTGGAGCATAGATGCTGAGTAGGTGTACTGGACCAGAGGTGGTGAGCAGTCGGATGGACAGTATGCGTTCCGAGTCATTTGAGGGAGGCTCTATCATGCTGAGCAAGGAGTTTCTAATGGCGAAGCCCACTCCATGCTGTCTTGGTTCTTCATGATCCCTGCCCTGCCAGAAGAAGGTGTAATCTTACTCTGCTAGTGATCCAGTCGCGGGGAGGCGTGTCTCCTGAAGTGCTGCAATGTCTACATTGAGTCTACTGAGCTCGTTGTTAATGATGGCAGTCTTCCGAGAATCGTTGATTTGTGTAAGGTCTTCCGACAGGCCAGGACACATAGTTCTGACGTTCCAGCTTGCAAAGCGAAGGGCTGGTACCTTCTTTCCTTTTTTCATGTTGTTTGGTGCAGTCTGCTTTTCGGGCAATGACCCTGAGCTCCAAGCACCCATTGAAGCAGGTGGACTGTGGCGGGACAGAACCTTATTGACCGGGGGCTGCCCGGTTTGAGACGGGCGGTAGCTGTCCAGTGAGGTTCGATGACCTCTCCCACCGACAAAGGCAACCCGTGGCGCCCATTCTCTACGCCAATTGAGCTGGACTTATAACCCGTAATTGCTGCCTTCCGTGTTGTTTCAGTCGCTGTGAGGCAACTATAGAGTGACCTCTCCATGGCGCATGCCTGGGCGAATGTATGGAGGTTGAGAGTTGCCCAATCGTCAAAACTCCCCTCTCGGCCTTTCTGGTGGGGTCCAAAGGAGTGCAGAGCACGATGTTTGGCACCGGTATGGCTGCAGGAACTGCCGGAAACATGCCAAAGGTGACACATGACCTCCTACGGGGTTCCGCTCCGGATTTTCTGTTAGGGTTTACTCCCTTAGCCTTGGTCTCTCCCGAGACGCCCACAAGGCAGTGGGGTTGTTAGGGCCCCTACACAGGTGTAGGATGATGCCAGTGGGAGGAGGGGGTGCGAGGGGGAGGGGTGGAGGGAAGGGGGTGCGAGGGGGAGCTGGGAAGGGGGTTTAAGGGGGTGGGGGGGGTGCAGGGGAAAGGGGTGCAGGGGGAAGATGGTGCGAGGGGGGTGCTGGGAAGGGGTTGTGAGGGGGGAGGGGGATACTCCAGCCCATAATCTCTACCTCTATCCTATCAAACTTCTTCATAATCTTGAGACCTCTTTCATTCCACCCCTCAGTTCTCTCTTTTCTAGCCTGCTCAATCTTTCCTGATAGGTAGAATCTTTCGGTTCCGGTATCACCCTTGTAAATCTTTTTTACACTCTCTCCAGGGCCTCTTTAATCCTTTTTATAATATGAAGGCCATACTGTGATCTAACCATGGATCGATATAAGTTTAACATAACTTCTCCACCTTTCAATTCGATTCCTGGTTTAACTTATTTCACTTTGTTAATCTATTTATGCCATTTTTTGTGCTCTGGTCCTTGATTTTTTTTGTTACTCTAGCTCCGTACAATGTCCTGAAAGTTATTTTACGCATCCGCAACTCAGACTTCACTACCCAGATGACTTTTTAAGCTCTTCCCTCATTCCCTTGAAGTTGTCTGTTTTTGAGCTGCATGCCTGGGTGTTGATTTATCCCAGGTCGTGCCAACTTTATTAATGTTATGGCCACATTCCATCTTCACATTGAGGGAGTGAAAGCCCTTCTGAGTTACACATGTCATGACATTACTGGGCAATTCCTGAATAGCCACATGAGTGTGGCTAATTACTCCCGGAATCCTCGGGAATCCTTGGGCCGTAGGTCAACTGCCTCAAGGGATTCTTCTAAAAAAAGCCTGTCAGTCACCTGTTTGAAGTCTCTGTGCACCAAACAGGGGATCCGCCGGCCAGCTGGTGAACTGTTTCATGTCAAACGTCAAAGGAAATCAATGAAGATTCATGTGAAGATAATGAGGAGCCATATAGTTACTGGCTGGGAAATTGGAGGTGACACAAATGTAAGGTGAAAAGTTGTGGTTTGGAAGCTTGGAATGATGCACAAACTGTGTGCAGCGATTTCCTGCACTGGCATTAGGACATGGTATCGCCTCCCTGGCCAAAATGGACCGGGTCCGGAGGGATATGATGTTCAAACCTCTGGATAAGGGTGGGAAAAACGTAACCAACATTGCCCTCATCCTGATGATCACCTTCGTGTGCGGCTGCATCAAGCTGTTGGTAGATCCCCAATACGCAAACATCAGGTTTCACTACGTGCTGAGGTTCTATCTGTCCCCGGTGTTGCGAAGGATGGGTCTGGTCACATTGCCGCGGAATGCTCCATCCAGTTGGACCGTGCTGTACCACCTATCCTTCATGGAAAGGTTTCTGCGGAAATACACCTTTGACCACCAATCCATCAGGCAGTGGTCTGCACGGAATGTCCTCAAGGCCCTACGGGAAAAGGAGATGGTGGATCCTGTTGGATGGTTCCCCGAGCAGACTGCCAAAGGCATTTGGCAGAATGCCTCATCATCAGGACTTTCAAACAAGCACCAAGATGTAGCTTGGCTGGTGGTGAGAAGGGCCCTCCCCGCCAGATCCTTCCTGCACGCCCGGAGTCTCACCCCTCCGCACAATGCCTTTGAGGTGGCTGTGGTGGGGAAGAGACAGTTGCCTACCTCCTTCTGGAATGTGTCTTTGCAAAACAGGTGTGGAAAGAGATGCAGTGGTTTTTGTCGAGGTTCATCCCAAGCAGCTCTGTAACACAGGAGTCTGTGCTCTATGGGCTGTTCCCAGGGACGCACACCGAGACAAACATCAACCGCTGCTGGAGGACTATCAATCCGGTGAAAGACGCCCTTTGGTCTGCCCAAAACTTGCTGGTCTTCCAGCGCAAAGTGTTGTCCACGACTGAACGTTGCAGACTGGCACATTCCAAGGTCCAGGACTACGTGCTGAGGGACGCACTAAAGCTTGGGGCAGCCGTGGCAAAGGCTCAATGGGGAAAGACCACTGTGTAAGGTTCCCCCCACCAAGGTGAACTGAGGGGCTGGATCCATGGAAAACCCCTCGAACTGTATCCAGAAAATATTTGTTTGCTGTAAAATGTACATGGCATGTAAAATGAAATGGAACGGTTGTGAGGCAACTCACTGCTGTATTGAAGGAACACTGCTGATCTCCTTTGCACTGTTTGTAATTTTTGACTTGGTGCTGTTTGGAACTGTTTTGTAATGTATTTTTTACAGATTTTTATGAATAAAGAATATTTTGGAAATTTAAAAAAATCACCTCCCTGGCCAGTCTCAACCTGGCAGTGAGATTTTATTAGGCTTTCTAGATAGAGGCACAGAGCAGAAAAGCAAGGAAGTCATCAGCTGCCTCTGCAACTCCCCTCCCTTCACCGAGCCCAGGAGGCCAAACTTTCTCTAAGGTTCCCTGCTGCCCTGGCCCTCCTCCTGTGCTGTAACATTCTATGATTCTATAGCCTGGGGCCTTGACTAATTTGATAGCTCTTTCAAAGAGCCAGCACGAGCACAATGGCCCTGTCTGCCTCCGCCGCTCCCTCCTTCTGTGCTGCAAGGCTTTATGTGTCTATGGCTTGTGATGTTATGTAGCATCCTCAGTCGTGTTACTGTTGTAACTCCTTCCTGCCTGTCCAATGGGCTATTTAAGACTGAAATTGCAGCACGTGTGCTGATAGAACAAGGAAAGCACTCACTGGCCCAGGAATAAACATCTTATGTTGTAGTGAAAATTACTGCATCTGTAATAAAAAAAATAAACAGGTTTCCTCAAGCGTCTCAGCTGTAATAAAAATTAGTCTAAGTATAACTTATTGTGCTGGTGATACACATGCTTAAAAATAACAGAAAATGGATGGCTTGTTTACTTAATTAGTTTGATTGGATCGGCCCCTAATAACTTGCTCAATGGGTGTTTTCAATCTGATCAATTACCACAGCATCAAACCTATAAACAGAAAGACTGCGACTGTTAAACCCACAAAGAAACTTTAATGCGCAAAGTTCCCCATAACCAGCCAAACCGTTGGCACAAGAGACGAAAACTGTGGAGGCTAGAACTTTGGCAAAGGGTGATGAACAAATGCTTGTCTATCTTCCGTAATCTGGAACTGTTGCATCTGTGGCAGCTTGCCTTCCTCTGGGATGCCCATCACCCTGGCAACAGCACAATTATTGCTCATCTTTTGTTGCCTGAGCTGAGGGGCTTCAAAGGGCACTAAGAGTCAACCATGTAGAGTAGGAACATTAGAAATAGGAGCAGGAGTAACCCATATGACCCTTTGAGCCTGCTCCAGCATTCAATAAGATCATGCCTGATCTTCTACCTCAACTCCAGCTTCCCGCATGATCCCCATATTCCTCGATTCTCTTAGTATTCAAAAGGCTATCAACCTCTGCCTTGAATATAGAGTCATACAGCACAGAAACAGACCCTTCAGCCCATTGTGTCTGTGCCGGCCATCAAGCACCTAACTATTCTAATCCCATTTTCCAGCACTTGGCCCGTAGCCTTGTATGCTATGGCATTTCAAGTACTCATCTAAATACTCCTTAAATGTTGTAATGGTTCCTGCCTCTACCACCTCTTCAGGCAGTGCATTCCAGATTCCAACCACCCTCTGGTGAAAATTTTTTCCCTCAAATCCCCTCTAAACTTCCTGCCCTTACCTTAAATCTATGCCCCCTGTGTGGGTATGAGCATTCACAGCTCTCTGGGGTAAAGAAGACCAAAGATTCACAACCCTTTGAGTGAAGATGGCAGGACAGGTTGATAGAGTGTTAATAGAGCATACAACACCTTAGGCTTCATTAATAGGGGCATAGAGTACAAAGCAAGGAAGTTATGTTAAACTTGTATTAAACACTAGTTTGGTCTCAACTTGTTGTGTCCAGTTCTGGGTGCCACATTTTAGGATAGATGTGAAGGCACTAGCGAGAGTGCAAAAAAGGTTCACGAGAATGGTTCCAGGAAGGAGGAACTTTAATTACGTGGATCGATTGGAGAAATTGGGTCTGTTCTCCTTGGAGAAGAGAAGGTTGAGAGGAGATTTGCTAGAGGTGTTCAAAATTATGAGGGGCCTGGACAGAGTATATAGGGAGAAACTGTTCCCATTGGTGGAAGGATTGAGAACAAGAGGGCACAGTTTTAAGGAAATTGGCAAAAGAAGCAATGGAGACATGAGGGGAAACTTTTTCACGCAGCGAGTGATTAGGATCTGGAATGCACTGCCTGAGAGTGTGGTGAAGGCAGGTTCAATCAAGGCATTCAAAAGGGAATTGGATTGTTATCTGAAAAGGAAGAATGTGCAGAGCTATGGGGAGAAGGCTGGGGACTGGCACTAGGTAAACTGCTCTTTCAGAGAGCCAGCACAGACACAATGGGCCGATTGGCCTCCTTCTGTGCTGTAATAATTCTGATTCTGTGAAGACATTTCTCCTCATCTCAGTCCTAAATGGCTGACCTTTTATTCTGAGACAGTGACCCTGTGTTCTAGACCCTCCACACAGAGGAAACATTTTCCCAGTATCTACCCTGTCAAGCCCCTTAAACATATTCTATGTTTCAATGAGATCACCTCTCATTATTCCAAACTCCAGTGAGTGTGGGACTGGAGTCACAGGTAGGACCAGACCAGGTAGGGGTAGCAAGTTCTTTTCCTCAAAGGACAGCAGGAACATAGCAACATAGGAACAGGAGTAGGCCATTCAGCCCCTCACATCTGCTCCGCCATTCAATTAGATCATGGCTGATCCATATCTTAACACCATCTAAACAGTTTTGTTCCGTAACCCTTAATACCCCTACTCAAAAACAATCTGTCAATCTCAGATTTGCCATTTTCAATTGACCTCCAGCCACAAAGCCTTTGGGAAGGGAGGGGGGAGTGGGTGGGGACAGAGAGTATGAACAGAGCATAAACAAGGCATGGATGAAACAAAGTTGAAATTGTAGCGTGGAACTAAAAATGACTTGAAGTTCATGTTCAGCACCCTCTACACTATTCAATAAAACACGAACAAGTGCAAGTATTGAGGTTAATCGTAACCACAATAATGTTCCATGTGGTTTTGACCCATCATTGGCCCACTGAAAAATCCTTGACCTGAATGGCTGACCTCTCTTTCACATGCCATCATCAACAGACTGCAGTTTCGGAAATAATGAAACTCCCTCCATCCAATGCAACTGCATTTTAAATGTACTTAAATTCATTTGGCAGGCACGTAATTTAAAAATAAAACAGTATATATCCCTAATGATTCAAATTGTGCCATTATAAAGCACCTTATCCCATGTCTCAAAGTGCTTCACATCTAATGAATTGCTTTCGAAGTGCAGTGATTGCTGTTCTATAGGCAGACTTGACAAACCAATTGTTTTAAACAGCAAGATCCCACAACAACAAATGAGAGAGAAGTCACCTATGAGCACCCTTGCTCATCAAATAGTGCTTAGCGATCTTCTGCATCCATTCGAACAGGTAAATGGAGCCTCAGTTTTTCACCTCAAGGCCTCTGCATTGGGAAAGGGTAAACTTCAGGGACCCCCTACTAGAGGTGCATGAGTGTAGACCACTGGTGCGGCAGGACTGGACTCAGCTTTGATGTTCCCAGTACTTGCACCACTTGCCGACATTCCTCACTCACTTGGTTTTTAGACCCATAGATGCAAAATGGCTGAATGGACAAGATTCCAGAGAATAAACGATGGAATGAGAGCCGTACCCCAACAAGGAGTCATCAACACCATTGAGAGCGAGGGGCGAATGGAATCTGGACAATGTTGACGAGAAAACAAAAATCATTATAATCGTTACTATCCTTGATGATAAATGCCAAAATATTCCTAAGTAATTGAATATTATTTCTATTTTTACATTCCCATTGGATCCCTAGTCCTACCACCTGTTACAGTGACTCCTGCTTTGGCCGGGAGAGCCTCACCATCTGGGCCATGGAATTCTCCAAGGCTGCTGTCCGTCACTGCTGCTCTATATCTGTCTGGTGAGACGTGTACATTTGTGAGGCGGGAACTTATGCAGCCAGCTTTTCATTCGCCTCAGGCTGGATACTCCCTCCGCCTGTGTTTCAAGAAGACTTACGTGTCATTATTAATTTTAAAAATACATTTTATTCTTCCACTTGCTCTGAAAGATGCTGACTCACAATCTGGGTGTCAGCAACTGGCTGGTAATGTGCCAGAGTTCCCATACATCACAGGCCCAAATAAATAACAAGGTTATTGGATCGAGGGGAAAGGGCATAAGCACAAAATCGAAGCGAGATCCTGTCTTCCCAATGCACGCACACACACACTCACACTCATTGGAACATAGGACTTAGAAGCATGAGTAGGCCATTCGGCCCTTCAAGCCTACTCTGCCATTCGATAAGATCATGGCTGATCTGGTTGTGGTCTCAACTCCACATTCCTGTCTGCCCCCCATAACCCTTGACTCCTTTATCTATCAAAAGTCTATCTAACAGCCTTGAATAAATTCAATGACCCACCCTCCACTGCTTTCTGGGGAAGAGAATTCCACAGACTGACAACCCTTTGAGAAAAATAAATTTCTTCTCATCTCTGTCTTAAAAGGGAGACCGCTTATTCTTAAACTGTGTCCCCAAGTTCTAGTCTCCCCCACAAGAGGTAACATCTTCTCAGTATCCACTCGGTCAAGTCCTTCAGGATCTTATATGTTCCAATAAGATCACCTCTCATTCCTCTAAACGCCAATGGATATAGGCCCACTCACACTCACATACATGCCCTCAAACACACACTCACACACACATTTAGGGGGAGGCGGTGGTGAACTGGTAATGTCACTGGGCTAGTAATCCAGTAGTCCCAGACTAAAACCCTGGGGACGTGGGTTTGAATCCCACCACAGCAGACGGTGAAATTTGACTCAATTAATAAATCTGGAATTAAAAAGCTAGTCTAATGGTGACTATGAAACTATTGTTGATTGTTGTACAAACCCATCTGATTCGCTAAGATCTTCTAGGGAAGGACATCTGGTTACCTGATCTGGCCTACATGTGACTCCAGACCCACGATAATTTGGTTGACTCTGAAATGGTCTAGTAAACCACTCAGTTTCTCAAGGGCAAATAGGGATAGACAATAAATGCTGGCATAGCCAGTGAAGCCCACATGCCATGAACAAATAAAAGAAAACATACATACACTCACTCACATACTCATGTGTTGTTGGAAGGATGTTACGGCATTAGAGAGGGTACAGAAAAGATTCATGAGAATGGTTCCAGGGATGAGGTACTTCACGTCACATAAATTGGTTGTAGAAGCTGGGGCTGCTCTCCTTAGAGAAGTGGAGATTTGACAGAAGTGTCCAAAATCATGAGGGGTCTTGACAGGGAGAAACATTTCCTGTTGGCAGAAGGGTTAGGACCCAGAGGACAGTGATTTAAGGTAATTGGCAAAAGAAGCAATGGCGACATGAGGAAAAACTTTTTTTACGCAGCAAGTGGATCAGATCTGGAATGCACTGCCTGAGAGTGAGGTGGAGGCAGATTCAAGCATGGCTTTCAAAAGAGAATTGGATAATTATTTTATTTTTAAATTTATTTATTTAGAGATACAGCACTGAAACAGGCCCTTTGGCCCACCGAGTCTGTGCCGACCAACAACCACCCATTTATACTAATCCTACATTAATCCCACATTCTCTACCACATCCCCACCATTCTCCTACCACCTACCTACACTAGGGGCAATTTACAATGGCCAATTTACCTATCAACCTGCAAATCTTTGGAGGTGGGAGGAAACCGGAGCACCCGGCGGAAACCCACACTGACACAGGGAGAACTTGCAAACTCCACACAGGCAGTACCCAGAACTGAACCCGGGTGACTGGAGCTGTGAGGCTGCGGTGCTAACCACTGCGCCACTGTGCTGCCCAAAATAAACTCCCCGTCGGGGAATTGAACCCCGGTCTCCCGCGTGACAGGCAGGGATACTAACCACTATACTAATCTGAAGAGAAAAATTATGTAGGGCTGCAGGGAAAAGGCAGGGGAGTGGGACTAGGTGAGTTGCTCTTGTAGAGAGCCAGCACGGACGAAACAGGCTGAATGGCCTCGGCTACAAAAACATGCTTTATGTTGAATGATGATTTTTAATCCACCAGCTGGAAACCCAAATTGAATTTTTTAAAAAAACAGTAACTAAAGAGGACTTGATGCTTGCAGCTAAAGATGGCAACCAGAATTTGCCTCACTGTACCTTCCACATTCCAATCCATTGAAATGGAGACACCATGTCTGCAAAAACCAATCAAGAACTATGACCTGGGGAATCTAAGTGAACCACATACCCTGTTCCCGTTAGCAAGGCATCAAGGCAATCACCTGAGGAGATGAACCACTAAACCTAATCACTTGAACAATGGGACCTTAGCTGTGAGAAGGAGATTCCGAGACATGGACTAACTCATTTCCAAGGGGAATACACTAGTAATTACCATGCTTGAATCACTGGGTGATAGTCATGTGACAGGCCCACCCTTCGTGTGCTTAAGCTGGTGTTTTCTGTCTGCAGTAAAGAGACAAGCAGCCGGACGCTGAAGAGAGAAGACCCGAGTGGGGTCCCTCCTTCCTCCCCATCTCTCTCCGCCCTGTTTGCTGACTGTAACCACCCAATGAAATCAAACCCGCACTACTGTCTCCAGGAGAACAGCCAAATCAACCATCCATATCTTCAAATCGAAAGGTTCCAGACCACCAAAGGAAAGTCGCACAGCCACCAAATTCAGCCTGAAGCCAGCCAAGTTACCAACCTCCACAGACTATATACACCTTTTATTTCTCTGGACCCTAATTTGACCAATCTATCCTCCCCCTGTAATCTACTGATGTGCATGTGTGAACTTTGAGAGTGCGCGTGTGTGTGTGTAAGTCGAAGCATGTTTTATTATTTTACTTAGATCGGTTTAAATATAATAAAGCTCACCTATTTCTTTGTTAAACTCAAGAAAACTTGTCCAATTGGCTCTTGTTATGATCACATCACGTAAACAGTTAAACACTCACTGAATTGGCAAGTCTATCCTTTTCAAAAAACGGAGTAAACCTGTTGTGGTCAAACAAGGAGAGGGAAATGAGGAGAACCATTCAACCCTCCTCACCTGATCGTAACACCTCCTTCTGTGCTGTAACCATTCTATGATTCTATGTGAGCTTCACGCTGCACCACCCTGTCCATGAGCGCACAAGGACCCACCAAGGTGCGAGTATCTGGGAACAGGTTACTGAGTTGGATGAACAGCCATGATCATAACGAATGGCGGAGCAGGCTCCAAGGGCCGAATGGCCTACTCCTGCTCCTATTTTCTATGTTTCTATGTTTCCAAGGTGTCTTCCTCCTCTGATACCTCAGGAACGTTGTCACGGTGTGAGCTCCTGACCTCCTGCTGCTGGCCCTGTGGGAATCATAAGAGATGGGGATGAGAAATCGGGACAGCCAACTGGCACTTAGACTGCTAAAAACACTGAAATGACAGCTCATGCATTGACAGCTCATTGCATGGGAAACATTGCCATGCATTCCCTGAATATGGAGAAGTTGAGATGTTTTCACCCTGTCTAGGGCAGACTCCAATCTCTCCGTCCCCAATGCAAAATCGCAATGCAAGCAGTTGACGGCACGGTGTGAGGTCAGGACCCAGAAATGACCGCAACACCATGGTCCCAACCCTGGAATGGAAATCCCACCCACCATCTCACACACACGCTCTCTCATGCATACTCACACACTCTCTTGCACACACACACACTCTCAGACACACAAACATACACGCACTCACACACACACTCTCAGACACACTGACACACATACATGCAGTCACACACACACTCACACACAGACACACACTCTTTCACACACACACTCTCAGTTACACTCACACACGTACACACAGACACTTTTCAGGCTGGAGTCACTGGAAAATGATCAGGAGCAGAGCCCTTGACTGCTGGTTCCTCTCCAAGTCCACGTCGCTGAAGCTATTTATTGCACTCTGACTACAAGCAGGGGAGAAAAGAAGTAAAAATAGAATGTGAAAAAAAGATTTAAATTAGATTTTAAAATCAAACTGTGATGACGCACTTTCAAATGCTGTGGATTTTTTTTTTGCTGAGGGGAATGTTTAAATAACCTAAAGTGCATCAATAATTTGAAAATGACGGTTGGTCAACAACATCCTTCTCTTATCTCTAATTCCTGTTGTAATTAATATGAATAAAACTCTGCCGCTTATTCAGCTTGAAGTTGAAGGTTTTGGCCCTGAGTCATTTTCCTATGTCCAAGTCTCTATAATACTACAGATTGTCATTGCTGAAATTCTGAGGGGTAGTCTCCACAAACATGGGACTCACCTGGAAATAACATTTTCATTCTAAAAGTTATCAGTCTCTTGAAGAGAATTTTGAGCAGGATTTTCCTTAAGAATCAATGTTCAATTCCCTCCATGGTCTCGCCCCTCCCTATCTCTTGGCCTCCTCCTGCCCTACAGCCCTCCAAGATACCTGTGCTCCTCCAATTCTGGACTCTTGAGCATCGTGGAATTCCTTCACTTCACCGCTGGAGTTGTGCCTTCAGCTGACTAGGCCCGAATCTCTCCACCTCTCCAGCTCTCCTTTCTCCTTTAAAACGCTCTTTAAATCCTGTCAAATTTTGTTTCATAATGCTCCTGTAAAGTGCCTTGGGACTTCTTATTATATTGACAGTGCTATATAAATACAAGTTGTCATTGAGAAAATGCCCACAGTGTTCAAGAGGGCAATTTATAGCAGTGGTGTTGTTATAAAATTATTGATGTGAGTTTTGAAGGTGGCTGGCTAGTGGACTAGTGTCAACTTTAGCTCAGTTGGTAGTGCTCTCACCTCTGAGTTAGAAAGTTCTGGGTTTAAATCTTCCTCTGAGTCTTGAATCTAAAAGTGCAGGTTGATGCTCCAGTGCAGTACTGTGGGAGCGCTGCACTGTTGAAGGTGCTGTCTTTCAGATGTGATTTTAAACCGAGGCCTTATCTGCCTGATGGTGCCAGACTACGGATTGCCAAACTTATTAAATTCAGTTTCACAACATATGTTGGTGGGTTTTTTTTATTCATTCATGGGACGTGGGCATCACTGGCTAGGACAGCATTTGTTGCCCATCCCTAATTGCCCTTGGACAGAGTGGCTTGCTAGGTCATTTAAGAGTCAACCACATTCCTGTGGGTCTGGAGTCACATGTAGGCCAGACCAGGTAAGCACAGCAGATTTTCTTCCCTAAATGACATCAGTAAACCAGATGGGTTTTTACAATAATTGACAATGGTTTCATGGCCATCATTAGACTAGCTTTTAATTCCAGGTTTATAACTGAGTTCAAATTTCACCTTCTGCCCTGGTGGGATTCAAACCCATGTCCCCAGAGCATTAGCCTGGGGGTCTGGATTACTAGTCCAGTGACACTACCACGACACCACAGCCTCCCCTCATGATGTCTGCAGTGCTTGTCTCCTATCATAACCACTAGGCCACCATACTGCTTTTCAGAAAGTGTTGACGCTTTATTTGGTGCATTCCAAGCACTTTACAGTAATTCTGCTTTTCAAGGCAAAAAATATTTTTCCTGGAAGAGTTACAGCTACTTAAAATAGAAAAATATAGTAGTTCTAAGGGTTAAATTCCATTTATTGGGAGTCTAACTTCAAATAGATCATGTTAATATGTCAGCTGAAACCCATTGTCACACATGCCTGCAATAATTCCAGTCAACAGCACATTCAACATTTTCAAGATAAAACTGACTCACAATTACATCTGCCATGACAGACAGAGGAGAGGAATTACTTACACTGGTTTGGTCAGAAGGTTGTGGGTTCAAGACCTGAACCAGAGGCTTGAGCACAATAATCTAGGTTGACTCTCCAGTGCAGTACTCAGGGGAGTGCTGCACTGTTGGAGATGCTGTCTTTCAGATGTGATGTTAAACTGAGGCCCTCTTAGGTGGTCATAAAAGATCTCATGAATGCAAGTTCTTCCTTCTTTAAATAAGCAACTAAACTTATCTGAAATGTCACTGAAAGCCTCAGATTGAATGACATTATTTAGTTCACTCCAGCAGCTGCACGTTTGGATAACTTCTCTGGTATGTTTTGCTCATTTTCAATTGAGCTGCAACTCTGCATTCTGTTGTATTTTATGAACCCCAGTGCGTGGACACATTTTGTACTTCACCCTTGTTAAGAGTCCAGATCTGATGCAAATTTATTCAAATGATCAAGTAGTTTTTGTTCTTTCAAAGTACCCATTTAATATTGCATTTTTCTACATCCTAAAGTTAACCCGCATATTTCTGGTATTTGTATTACACATGAAAAGAAAGAAAGAAATTGCATTTATGTAGCACCTTTCACAACCTCAGGACACCCCAAAGTGTTTTACGGCCATCAAAGTACTTTTGAAGTGTAGTCACTGTTGTACTGCAGAAAATGCAGCAGCCGATTTGTACAGCAAGCTCCCACAGATAGCAATATAACAACCAGATAAATCTGTTTTTATTGATGTTGATTGAGGGATAAATATTGGCCAGGACACCAGGGAGAACTCCCCTGATCTTCTTCAAAATAGCACCATGGGATCTTTTACATCCACCTGAGAGAGCTGATGGGGCCTTGGTTTAACATCTGATCTGAAGGATGGCACCTCTGATATTGCAACACTCCCTCAGTACTACGTCACTGTTTAGGGGCAATATTTATTTGCTTCTTACAGTTAATTTGTTATTAAAGCACTTTATGATTGAACTGAGACAAGGCATGCCAAGGAGATCAGCTGTCACATGTTGGTTTCAATGATCTCGCTGTCAATATCCTCAGCTCTCTCCTGTGTTGTGCCCTGTAGCCTAGAGCCATTTCATTTATATTTGCTTTCTACAGTCTCATTACCTTGCATTTGCCCATATGAAATAACACTTGCCACTATTAGCACAACTTCCCAACCTATCCAAATGCCTTTGTAATTAATTTTCATCTTCCCTTGTATTAAACCTCCCCCTTCCCAACCTTCCCAATTTTGCGTCATCGTAAGTTTAGCCAAATGTGCTTCTGTTCCTATCTGTAAATCATTCATTATACACCATGAACGCCCGTAGCCCAGCACTGATCCCAACAGTGACCTTCCTGCCGTGCCAAGGCAGCATCCTTCATAACAACCTTTGTTCTCTCTGGTTTAACCAAGCATCAGTCCACCTCAGCAGTGTGCCTCATATTCCATACCTTTCTCCCATGTGAGCTGCTTGCTAGTATCAAAGGCCTTATTGAAATCTAAATATATAACAGCCACAGATTTTCCATTGTCAACAAATCCATCGTATCCTCAAAGAACATCAGTAAATTTGTTAGTCACAACCTCCTTCTCATACTAGCTAGGTGAATCCCTCACACCATACTGTACCAATTGAGTTTAGTCTCTCTTATCATACTAGACCTATCTAGGTAACTCCTTCATGCCTTATTATATCTTACCATACTATGCCTATCTAGTGACTATCTCTTACCACACTAAACCTATCTAGTGAGTCCCTCTTACCATGCTAAACCTATCCAGGTGAGTTCATCTTACCATAATATACCTATCCAGGTAATTCATTACCCTGTCTTTCAGTTTGTCTTCAAATACTTTACCCACCATATACGTTAGTCTCATTAGATACGGTGGTCTGTGTATGGTCATTCTAAACACCATCCACTCTCCTTATATGCTTTTTCCCTCTAACAACTCGGTCCAGCCCAGCCCAAGGGTATTAAGCATACCAGAACCAAGGCAGATGGCTGGATAGTTAAGATACAGATCAGTCGTGGCCTAATTGAATGGTGGAACAGACTCGAGGGGCTGAATGGCCTACTCCTGTTCCTATGTCCCCTCAATATCTGCCTTGCACTTGTCCTTTCTTGTTTTGTCCATTGTAAGCCTGACCTTGAAATTCATGTCCTTGCAGTGAAGGAGTTCTCTGGTGTGAACCTGGTCAACTGTCTTTTTTTATTCTATCATGGGATGTGAGCATCACTGGCAAGGCCAGAATTTGTTGCCCATCCCTAACTGCCCTTGAGAAGGTGGTGGTGTGCTGCCTTCTTCAAATGCTACAGTCCATCTTCATGAAGATACACCACAGTGCTGGTAGGGAGGAAGTTCTAGGTTTTTTATCCAGCAACAGCCCTGCCTGTTAATTAATATCAGGTCCAATAGGAGGAGAGAGAAGGCATTACTCCCCTCAGCCTGTTAGAAGGGCACATCTATTTGGTCTGTTACGGGCTAGCGTATGAAAAGCAAATAAGAAAGAAAGAGCTTACATTTTACACCATTTCTTCAGGATGTCACAAAGCACATCACATCCAATAAACCACTTTTCCCAACCGATCTGAGGGCAGCCAATTTGCAGTCAGCAAGACCACATTAGAAGCCAATGAGATGATCTGGTTTTGGTTGAGAGAGGAGTGTTGGCCGGGACACCTTCAGATAATGTCCTGAGGCCATGTTTATCCACTGATCATTTCACTTATTTGGCTTTGGTTATAAAATGAGATCCAAAAAACAGCACCTATGCAGCACCCCTTCAATACAATGGAGCTAAGACATCAGTATGGATCACTAAAATAAAAGCAAAATACTGCGGATGCTGGACATCTGAAATAAAAACAAGAAATGCTGGAACCACTCAGCAGGTCTGACAGCATCTGTGGAAAGAGAAGCAGAGTTAACGTTTTGGATCAGTGACCCTTCTTCGGAACTAGCAAATATTAGAAATGTCAAAGATTATAAGCAAGTGAGCTGGAGGTGGGGCAAGAGATAACAAAGGAGAAGGTGTAGATTGGACAAGGCCACATAGCTGACCAAGAGGTCCCAATGTAGAGGAGACCAAACGCAGACTGGGTGACCACTTTGCGGAACACCTCCGCTCAGTCCGCAAGCAGGACCCTGAGCTTCCGGTTGCTTGCCATTTCAACACTCCCCCCTGCTCTCACGCTCACATCTCTATCCTGGGCTTGCTGCAGTGTTCCACTGAACATCAACACAAGCTCGAGGAACAACATCTCATTTTCCGATTCGGCACACTACAGCCTGCCGGACTGAACATTGAGTTCAATAATTTCAGAGCATGATGGGCCCCCCATTTTACTTTTATTTTTAGTTATTTTTTCTTTTTTACATTTTTTACAATTTTTTTTCTTTTGTTTATTTCATTTCATTGAAGTTTGTTCACTTTGCTTACCCACTGTTTTTTTTTCATGTTTGTACTTGTTGCTGCTCAATCTTCAGTCCGTTAACACCCTATCTGTACTAATGCTTTGTCTTTCAACACACCATTAACATATTGTTTGCCTTTGCTCCATGACCTCTTGGTCAGCTATGTGGCCTTGTCCAATCTACACCTTCTCCTTTGTTATCTCTTGCCCCACCCCCGGCTCACTTGCTTATAACCTTTGACATTTCTAATATTCGCTAGTTCCGAAGAAGGGTCACTGACCCGAAACGTTAACTCTGCTTCTCTTTCCACAGATGCTGCCAGACCTGCTGAGTGGTTCCAGCATTTCTTGTTTTTATATCAATATGGACCAATTGGCCTGTTTGTGTGCTGTAGATTTTATTCTTACTGGAGCGACAGCCTAGGTCGTATGCTCAAATACTGGGTTGAGTCTGAAACTTAACAGTTGCTGCCTCAGAGAGGACGAGTATTACCAACTGAGCCAAACTGACATTTTTAATTGGGTCCTGACATGTCCCATCTTACCTGGAGGAAGTTGCATGCAAGCAAGCAACCATATAGTGAAATAAGAGAGATGCAAATGGAATAAAAATATTGATGGTTGCTGAAAAATGAAATCCCGTCAAATATTACAAAAGGGAGGGAAGTCATATATGGCACAGAAGGATGCCATTCGACCCATCAAGTTTGTGCTAGCTCTCCACGGAGCTATCCAGTCAGTGCCACTCCCCCGCTCCATCCCCATAGTCCAGCAAGTCTATTTCCTTCAAGTGGCCATCCAATTTCATTTTGAAGTCTCTGCTTCCACCACTCTTGTGGGCAGTAAGTTCCAAGTCATTACCACCCGATGCGTAAAACAGTTCTTTCTCACATTCCCCAGCATCTCTTGCCCAAATCCTTCAATCTGTGTCCCCTAGTCCTTGTGCAATTAGCTAATGGGAACAGTTTTTCCTTGTCTAACTTATCTAAGCCTGTCATAATCTTGTACACCTCTATTAAATCTCCCCTCAATCTTCTTTGTTCTAAGGAGAACAAACACAGCTTTTCCAAACTAACCTTGTAACTAAAATCCTCCATCCCTGGAACCATTCTGGTAAATCTCCTCTGCACCC
Organism: Heterodontus francisci; assembly: GCF_036365525.1. Classification (NCBI taxonomy): domain Eukaryota; kingdom Metazoa; phylum Chordata; class Chondrichthyes; order Heterodontiformes; family Heterodontidae; genus Heterodontus; species Heterodontus francisci. Next base: position 13,237,173 of record NC_090388.1, read on the forward strand.
TCTCAAGGACCCTCACATCCTTCCTGAAGTGTGGTGAGCAGAACTGGATACAATACTCCAGTTGGGGCCTAACCAGAGCTTTATAAAGGTTCAGCATAACTTCCCTGCTTTTGTACTCAATACCTCTATTTATGAAGCCCAAGATCCCGCATGCTTTACTAATCACTCTCTCAATATGTCCTGCCACCTTCAAAGATCGATGCACATGCACCCCCAGATCCCTCTATCAGACCCCTCTGTTCCTGCACACTCTTTAGAACTCTGCCATTAAGTATATATTGCCTCTCCCTATTCCTTCTGTCAAAATGCATCACCTCCAAAGCAAATCATTTAACTCACAAAATACTTCTTTCATATCAAAACAAGGGAGGCGAGAGTTGGTGAATTGAAAATGGATTATCCATGAATGCACAAGGAACTAATAGTAATTTGAACCTAACGGATAACTAATCTTGAAAGTATGTCCCTAAAGGGACTTTTACTGTGTTCCTCTTAAACATCTTTGAAGTCTGTGAGACACTGACGAGGAGATTACAAGGGTTACTTTGTGTTCGCCTGCCCACAAAGATCTTGGAAATATACTGTCACAATTCCCTGATAAATAAGACATCATTTCGCATAATACTTAGATTGATTGAACAACAAATGGAACACGGTTGTGAATTTGACGCAGGAATAACATCCAGCTGAAGATATGCTGCAGCCCTTTGCAAGAGCACTGGATTGAATCATTCTGCTTCTGAATCACTTCACGGTTGATTGCACTGAATTACATTTGCTGCCTACAATAGGGGGGCCTGTAATTTAGCAGCAAACCCAGAATCCATCTTTAATAGAGCAGCAAGATATTCTCCAGTTTTACAATTGAAACATTATGGTATTGTCCATCTCACCACATAACAGTTCAGAGACACTTGTAGATCATTGTGTAATGGGTTGAGAAAAGTTCCGTTATTTGTAATAGTTATTACAGGGGCTCATGAGAAAGCCTGCAATGCCAGCCAGAGGATCTTTTAGTATCGTTCACACCATTGTCATTAATGGGAGAAACTTCTTTACCTAGAGAGTTGTTAGAATCATAGAATTGTACAATATAGAAGAAGGCCATTTGGCCCATTGTGCCTATGTTTGCTCTTTGGCAGAGCTATCCAACTCTCCTGCTGTTTCCCCATAGCACTGTACATTTTTCCCTTCCAGTATTGATCCATTGCCTTTTGAAAGTTTCTATCCATCAACACTACAATGCTCTGGGTCAGTAGTTGTGCCAGTAGTTGTAACATGAGTCCCCATGTTATTGAGACACAATATTGTAGGCATTCTGACCATTGGGACTATCAAGATGTATCTTTTGTGAAGTGAATGCGGAGCTCACTATCACAAGGAGCAGTTGCGATGAATAGCATTGGCACACTTAAGGGGAAGCTAGATAAACACAGGAGGAAGAAAGGAATATAAGGTGACAGGGTGAGATGAAGTAGGGTGTGAGGAGGCTCGTGCAAGCATAAACACCCAGAGGCCTGCTGGGCCGAATGGCCTGTTTCTGTGCTATGGAATATCGAGTGCAGATGGTTGAATTGGGTTAAAGAATTCACAATGCAATTCTTAACATCCCAGTCACTTACTTATACCAGAGAGGGGTATTGATTGCTATACGTAGTCAAACCCATTTTACAAAGATCACGCTTTCAAACATTTTCCTGTTTCGGTACTTTCCCTTCACGTCCATTTCTACGATTTCAAAGTTGTTGATAATTATTTCTCAATATATTTAATAAAAAATAAACAGTTCTTGTTGGCAGCGAAGTAGACTTGGTTAGGTGGCCAGGAGTTAGCCCAGCCTACGTTTGCAGCAGTATATGTTTGAGTGATTGTGAGTGTGTGTGAGTGTGAGTGCATGTGAGTGTGTGTGTGTGTGTGTGTGTGTGTTCCCATTTGAATGAATGTAACCCTTCCCCTTTTTGCCTGACAATGAATCGTCCTCCGGCAAGGGTTTTGCTTCCACATCTTCTACTTAGAGGTCATGTGTCATTAGGAATTTCTCTCTTGCAAGCAGGAAATTCCTGCTGATTGACATGTGCAGTGGGAGAGGAGTCTGTTGAGTCAGATCAAACAACAGCTGCAACCAAACTAGCTCCGCCACTATTTCAAAAATAAACAAGCTCATGGCGTGAGTCTTCACCCAGATAGATGTATTTTTGTGAAGATTCCACTGCTGCGCCCATCCAGAAATAATATTTAGTGTAAACAGTGCAAAATACTAGATCCTGCCGTGCCTGCAGATTATAAGCAGGCTGCTCTACTGCAGCAGGGTGGGTCAGAAGAACCTGTCAACATGATTTTTTATATACTAGTCGGTATGAAAGTACCGATAGCACAAGACCTATAGAAAGATGGCTTAGGCATAAATAGCACTTGAGAAAGCCAGATGCTGTGTAAGTGTAAATGAAAGGGAGTGTCACCCTGATTGTGATTTATATACTTATTGTATCATTGAAACTCAAACCGTGCTGGCCATTAAAACCTACCTTCACTAGGCTTGGTGAAGTGTAAATCATTAGGACATTTGTTGGCTCATTTAATGCTTTGTGCTGATGTCCTGACGCGACCTCGTTCTCTTTTAGGGGGAATCAGGCTGGTGTCACATCCCCTCCCCCTTCCCCCCTCTCCCCTACATCCCCAGCCCATGAAAAGTAAGCGTGGTTGCATCTGATAACAGACAACTAAAACACTTTTTCCAACACATGTTTCATTAGAATATAAGGAAATGAGAATTAAGAAGACCCATTCAGCTTCAGTTCCACGTGATGAGACCTTAAAGCCTACATTTACTCAGGGCCATACCTGCAGCAGGATCATCACTGTAATGCCATAAAATAATGTCCTGCTCAGAAAGTTATTGGCACCAGATGCCACAGCTAGTAAAAGAGAGAAACACTATATGCAGGATGCTCCAGCAGCTTATGGAAGCATTACTGTACCCAAGAGAATATCGAAAGAAAACCCTTAAATTGGTAGCGTATGTTAAAACAAAGAAAGAAGTTGCATTTATATAGCACCTGTCATGAGCTCAGGATGTCCCAAATGACTTTACAGCCAATGAAGTACTTTTGAAGTGTAGTCACTGTTGTAATGTAGGAGATGCAGCAGTCAATTTGTGCACAGCAAGCTCCCACAAACAACAACGTGATAATGGCCAGATAATGTGTTTTTGTGATGTTGTTAGAGGGATTGGCCTGCACACTGTGGATAACTGTTCTTCTCTAAATTAGTGGCATAGGATCTTTTATGTTCAGCTGGGAGAGCAGAGGGGATCATGGTTTTAACGTCTCATCTCCACAGCACTGCACAAGTGTGTCGGCCTAAATTTTGTGCTCAGGTCGTGGGGCTGGATTTTAAGAGCCCGCGGCAAGCTCAGAAAATGGCGGCCCATGGCGACTCATTTAAATAGCCGGGTTGGCCCGCGCTCCCCCAATCTTGTGGAGCGGGCGGGCTGTCCATTCCCGGCAATGATGTCAGCTGCCTGTGCGCAGCCGCCGACGCCATTTTTAAAAGGCAGCCAGCCCTGCCGCCCAATTTAAATTTTTAAAGACAAACCCCCCCAAAATTAAATAAATACATTTCTAATGCCCCTTTTCCACCCCCCCAATAACAATTACAATAACTATTTTCCCTTCCCCCCTTTAACATCTGACCTTTACCCCCCAAACTGCACAAAGTTTGCAGTTCATCCCTTCCCACCATCCCCTACACCCATTACTTTTTTTTGACATCGTCCCCCACCCCCTGCACTGTAAATCTTACCTCCCCACCCCCTCCCCACCAGCGTGGTGCCGCCTTTCCTCGGTCGGGGAATTGAATCCACGGAAGGCACCGAAGATCTCAGCGGGCCCTCAAGATCTCAGGCAAGTGTGTGCTAATTCATTCACTTTATTGATGTGAACATTTTAATTCTGGTCCCATCGCCCAGCAGTGGGGGGAGCCACTTCAGAGCCTTGCCACCGCCAGAAGGATCGGGCCGGGCCCTCACAGCGTCGAGGTCCATGGCAGGCCTCCTCCAGTGCCATCTTCAGACCACCCCCATAATGGAACCCAACGCCTGGGGGAGAACAAGATCCAGCCCCGGAGTGGAACTCAAACCCACAACCTCCTGACTCAAGGGTGCAAGAGGCAAGAGTGCTACCAACCGTCCCTTAGCTGAAATGGCAGGTACATAATGATGAAAGTACAGCTCAATGACCATTTTCCTCGATACATGACTTCTTATTCTTACATACGCTTCCCCTTTCTACTGAAGAGTCTTTCTGAGTCCATGTGAATTCAACACTGAAAGCTTTTGCATCTAAAGTCCCCTTCTTACTAGATTTCACCTTCTAGTCAGCAGACTACACTTAAAACAGCGAGGTCACAATTTTCTTGAATTAAAAACAGAAAATGCTGGAAATATCCAACCGGTCTGGCAGCATCTGTGGAGAGAGAAACAGAGTTAACTTTTCAGGTCTGTGACCTTTCATCAGAACATGAAAGTTGTAGGAGAAAGAAGACAAAAATAATTTTTCAAAGCAGCGACCTTTCAGTTTTACAATCCTCTAATTGGTGTAATGGAAGGTGACATTTGGCTGAATTCTCTCTCATTTGGTGCTTAACGAAACCTTCTCATTAAGCTGAGGTTGTGGTGGAAGTGCCTACTTAGGGTTATGTATTTCTTTAAATGTTCCTCCAAAATATATCTATATATCTACTGTGGGTTCTGCTTTGATGACAGAGGAGTCTAAAGTTGACTTTACATCATGAAAGTATTTCTTACCAATTACCAGTCCGGGCACTGTGATTGGTTAGAAGTTGAGGGCCAGAGTAGCTTGAGTTAGTGCTCACATAATTTCTAGGGAGAACTTATGAGGTGCCTACACATTTCTGCCACATCTGGGGCAAATAGCTGAGGAGAGGGCTGTGGGGGAGGGTATGGCAGGGGTGTTGGGGAGGAATTCAGCTGCAGCGTCTGCATGTTTTATTTGTCTGTTAACAGATGCAACCAGGACCCTCCAAGGAAAAATCCCCCTGTGGCTGATTGGAGTGCAATAACCAGCCAGGGAAATTTTGGGACTCTACCAATGTTGGATGCCAGAACTACTGCACTCTTGACCCAAGAGGGTGTGATGGGAGCAAAGCCTTGTAAAAATGTATCTCTTTATCTCTAACATTAGAATAGAGGGAGGTTTTGTGTCTGCATCCTCATGAATACTTTATCTAAATAATGCTTAGAGCTAGGAAACACAAATAACCATGGTGAAATCCCAAGTTAAGGGTTCTGCATTTTATGTCTGCTTGTTACATAATCACTCCAGCAATAACAGTGAGTTACGGTCTGTACAGTCAGAAGGAGGCCATTTGGCCCATCGTGTCAGTGCTGGCTCTTTGAAAGGGCCATCCAATTAGTCCCATTCCCTGTAGCCCTACAAATCTTTCCTTTGCGGGATGTCTATCCAATTCCTGTTTGCATTGTTGCCAATGATAAAACCTATTTTATCTGTATGTTATCTGGTTAGTTTGAGGCTGGGGACGGGGCAAGCTCCTTATTTAAATGTCCGCCCGGCTGTTTCCATTGCTGCCACTGTGGCTACAATTAATCCAAAGTGCTCGGATAGGAAGAGACTTCGGACTGGATTTTCCTCTCCCACCGCTGGGAGCGACAGTGGGCAAAGGAAATGGCGGCCTGCCGCGATGCTGCCGCGTCCTACCTCGCGGCAGAGCAGTATAATGAGCCGGTTGGGCTGCCCCCACCACCACCCTCCCCCACCAAATCATGTGGAGGGGGTGGGCTCTGCGATGCCGGCAATGGTGTCAGCTACCCGTGCGCAGGTGCTGGCACCATTTTCAAAGGGCAGCCAGTCCTGCCGAGTCATTTAAAATTTTAAAGGGTTACCCCTCTCCTCCCCCCCCCCAATGAACCGTAGAAATATCTATTGCCCTTCCCCCCCCCATAACAATTAAATTCAACATTTATCCACTCCCCACCTCAAAACACTTACCTTCAACACTTGACCTTCAACCCCCCCAAACTGATCAAAGTGCAGAGGTCACCCTTTCCCACCCTCCCCAACACTAGTAATTTACATTTGACCCCATCCACCCCCCCCTGCCCACTGCACTAAAAATCATAAGACCCCCCTTCCCCACCACAGTGGCGGCAGCTTTCCCTGGACAGGGAAGTGAAGGCACGTGAGTGCCGGCCGCCGCTTGGAAGATCCTGGGAAGAAGGTAAGATAGCAGCGAATTTTATTTAAATATAGTCATTAACTTCATTTAAATATGTAAAGCTGAGTCCCATCACCTAGCGGCAGGGGTGGGGGGGGAGGGGCAGGGGTCCGCCATGGAGCCCCGCCGCCTCCGGGAAGATCAAGCCCAGCACTCCTGGCGTTGGGCTCCATGGCGGGCCACTGCCAGAAGGGTCCTCCGGCACCCCCCACCCGCCATGGAGCAGGACGTCAAGTGCTCAGTTAAATCCCAGCCTTAATATGTGGAAATGCCCCTGGCTGCAACAGAAAAAATGAGAGGTTCTCATCGGCAGGGAGCGAGTCATTTATTTTAAACATTTTAAATTAAATTGGTGGTTCAGTATAATCCTTAGGCTAATCCATTGATGACATTATCAACAGTGCTGGACTGAGACCACGTATCACCACGGGAAGTTATTACAGTAGCATTGGCCCCATGCCAGTTGCTGCATTAACTTCAGTTTCCATGTGCCTCCCTCCTCCGTGGAAATCCTGCACCAATTTGGCAAATTGGATCCAAAATTGGCTTAGTGGCGGGAGGCAGAGGGTGATGAACGAGGGCTGTTTTTGCGATTGGAAGCCTGTGACCAGTGGTGTACCACAGGGCTCGGTGCTGGGACCCTTGCTGTTTGTAGTGTATATTAATGATTTAAATGTGAATATAGGAGGTATGATCAGTAAGTTCGCAGATGACATGAAAATTGGTGGTGGTGTAAATAGTGAGGAGGAAATCCTTAGATTACAGGGAGATATAGATGGGCTGGTAAGATGGGCGGAGCAGTGACAAATGGAATTTAATTCTGAAAACTCTGAGGTAATGCATTTTGGGAGGATTAACAAGGCAAAGGAATACACAATGGATGGTAGGACTGTAGGAAGTACAGAAGTCAGAAGGACCTTGGTGTACTTGTCCATAGGTCACTGAAGGCAGCAGCACAGGTAGATAAGGTGGTTAGGAAGGCATATGGGATACTTGCCTTTATTAGCCGAAGCATAGAATATAAGAGCAGGGAGGTTATGATGGAGCTGTATAAAACGCTAGTTAGGCCACAGCTGGAGTATTGTGTACAGTTCTGGTCACCACAGTATAGGAAGGATGTGATTGCTCTGGAGAGGGTGCAGAGGAGATTCACCAGGATGTTGCCTGGGTTGGAGCATTTCAGCTGTGAAGAGAGACTGAAAAGGCTAGGGTTGTTTTCCTCGGAGCAGAGAAGGCTGAGGTTAGATAGAAAGAAACTTTTTCCCTGAGCGGAGGGGTCAAGAACCAGGGGACATAGATTTAAGGTAAGGGGCAGGAGGTTTAGGGGGGAATTGAGGAAACATTTTTTCACCTAGAGGGTGGTTGGAATCTGGAACACACTGCCTGAAGGGGTGGTGGAGGCAGAAACCCAGACAACATATAAGAAGTATTTAGATGAGCACTTGAAATGCCATAGCATACAAGGCTATGGGCCAAGTGCAGGAATATAGGATTGGAATAGTTGGGTTCTTGATGGCCGGCACAGACACGAGGGGCCGAAGGGCCTGTTTCTGTGCTGTATAACTCTATGACTCTCTCTCTCTCTCTATGACAATGCTAACTGAGCTGCTGAAATTAGGTGGCCCACTGAAGAATAGTCTCACAGTATTTAGCTGTATAAAACGCTAGTGAGGCCACAGCTGGAGTACTGTGTACAGTTCTGGTCGCCACACGAAAGGAAGGATGTGATTGCACTGGAGAGGGTGCAGAGGAGATTCACCAGGATGTTGCCTGGGCTGAAGCACATCAGCTATGAAGAGAGACTGGATAGGCTAGGCTTGTTTTCCTTACAGCAGAGAAGGCTGAGGGGGGACCTGATTGAGGTACACAACATTATGAGGGCCATAGATAGGGTAGATAGGAAGAAACTTTTTCCATTAGTGGAGGGGTCAATAACCAGGGGCCATAGATTTAAGGTAAGGGGCAGGAGGTTTAGAGGGGATTTGAGGAAAAATGTTTTCACCCAGAGGATGGTTGGAATCTAGAACACACTGCCTGAAAGGGTGGTAGAGGTAGGAATCCTCACAACATTTAAGAAGTATTTATTTTATTATATTTATTTTTATTTAGAGATACAGCACTGAAACAGGCCCTTCGGCCCACCGAGTCTGTGCCGACCAACAACCACCCATTTATACTAACCCTTCAGTAATCCCATATTCCCTATCACCTACCTATACTAGGGGCAATTTACAATGGCCAATTTACCTATCACCTGCAAGTCTTTTGGATGTGGGAGGAAACCGGAGCACCCGGCAAAAACCCACGCAGACACAGGGAGAACTTGCAAACTCCGCACAGGCAGTACCCAGAATCGAACCGGGGTCCCTGGAGCTGTGAGGCTGCGGTGCTAACCACTGTGCCGCCCGTTGTCGGTCTCTTTCTGACATGTTCATTTCCTTTGTGGTGACTGATGGAAATCAGCAGGCAACAAACAGCATTTTACTTCCATCACTGATATTTATATGAAACTGCACTTTTAGCAACATGAGGAGATAACACTAATCGCTTGCCTTTATGTTACACAGCATTACAATAAGGAAACAAATAAATTTAGGTGAGCACTTGAAATGGATAGCATACAAGGCAATGGGCCAAGTGCTGGAAAATGGGATTAGAATAGATAGGTGCTCGATGGCCGGCAAGGACATGATGGGCTGAAGGGCCTGTTTCTGTGCTGTATAAGTCTATGACTCTATGAGGGATGAGGGTCTTCAGTACCTGGAGAGACTCAAATAGTGGGTCTGGCTCTCCATAAAGCACAGAAGGTTAAGAGGAGATTTAATAGAGGTTATGAAAGATTTTGATAGAGTCAATAGGGGGTAACTGTTTCCACTGACAGGAGGGTTGATAAATAGAGGAATAAAAGCAGAAAGTGCTGGAAATATCCAGCCAGTCTGGCAGCATCTGTGGAGAGAGAAACAGAATTAACTTTTCAGGTCTGTGACCTTTCATTAATCTAACTCCACAGATGCTGCCAGACCTGCTGTGTATTTCCAACACTTGCTGTTTTTATTTCAGATTTCCAGCATCTGCAGTATTTTGCTTTTATGGTAAACAGAGGACACAGATTTAAGATGATTGAAAAAGTAAACAGAGGGGAGATGAGGAGACATTTTTATGGAGCATGTTGTCACAATCTGGAATGCACTGCCTGAAAGAGTGGTGGAAGCACATTCAATAATAATGTTCAGAAGGGAATTGGTTAACACTTGAGGGGGGAAGAAATTGGGGCTATAGAGAAAGAACAGGGGAGTGGGACTAATGGGAATAGCTCTTTCAGAAGCTAGAACAGGCATGATGGACCAAATGGCTCTGTATGATTCTAAATTCTATGTTAATGCAAGTTGGTGTCAGGAGTGGCACTAGTTCTGGAGCAATGCATGTCAGTAGGAAACTCTGAAACCTGTGAGAATTTAGAACAGCCAAGGGTTCCCTAGCAACACATTAGAAAAAGACTTAACGGTGCATGAAAACGTACAGTCATCTCAGTGGTTGCACTGGAGAAGTAGCACCAGAGGTGACTCTGCAGGATCCTCCAAGTCCAGTGGCAAGAAAGGCAGTCCAATAGCAGAGCCCTCTCCCAAGCCCACTTGCCCAGCATTGAGGCGCTAATCATCCAAAACCAGTTCTGCTGGGTGGGACATGTTGTTCACATGCCTGACCCCTGAAGCAGCTGTACTCAACTAGGTCGTGGCAGGAGACACCTGAAAGGACAGTGGAAACGCTTTAGAGATGTCCTCAAAACATCTCTGAAGAGATCAAACATTGACTTGTGGGAGTCCCTGGCTCGTGACCGTCCTAGATGGAGAAAGCTCCTACGGGAAGGCATCGTACCATCGTACACCTCGAGGGACTTTGTTGGGAGCATGCGGAGGTGAGGTTGAGGTTTCAGAGGGAGTGCACAAACCTCAGCTACTCATCTACCTGAGCCTTCAAGCACCACCTGCCCCTCATGTGGCAGAGTCTGCAGATCATGCATTGGACTTATCAGCCATCTCAGAACCCATCGAACCGGAGTGGAAGTAAGTCATCCTCGATCCCGAGGGACTGCCTAAGAAGAAATTGTAAAATGGGAGCAATCTGCTGGCGGGGGTGTCCATGCAAATTAAAGAACAGCCTTTGAAAAGCCAAACTGACTGAAGGCTGCAGCAGGTATGTCAGGAACTGTGCCTGGTTCAGTCAGTTGTGTCAGCAAGCGTGGCTGAGTGGGGTAGATCTTTGACTTTGTGTGATAATGTAAACTGGATGACATCGAATCAGCAACCAGTTTTACAGCTCATTCCATTTTATTTCCATGAATTTTCAAGGTTGAGTTCAATTGAGACAATGGAAATTCATTGTGACGGTAACTGTTTCAGGGTTGAGTTCCATTCTAATCTACATGTGAGAGATGGTGCAGGTCTCATGTTTATGAGGGACACTGATTGTCCATCACTTAAGGGAACATAATGAACAATTTAAAAAGAGAGCAGGCATAAAACGCTGACGACAGCTGTTACAGACTGCTGACATGTATAAGGAAATTTTCCCATCACAATTAGTGTGAGCTCTCTCCAACACTTCCAGTTTTAATTTAATTTTAACACTTGTCAGTAATTTTCACATGCTACAGATTTCTGCTGAATTTCATCTGATTTTGACTTTTTTTTTAAAAAAAAGCACTTTGTCAATAATCTCTTTACAGATTTGTAGTAGGTTTGGAGAGGTTTTATCGACAAATGGTGTGCAAGAACATCTGTCGTAGTCTTCTGCACATTTCACACATGTTCACCCTTATTCCATTAAATAAACAGGACTGCTCTGGATAACACTCTGAGATTTGAAAACTGAGAATCTATTCTGACCTCGGCCTTGGTTTCTGAGTTAAGGTCAAAACGGTTGAGTTGGCTTGTTTGAGTATGCATTTGCCTTGATCACTGATGTTGGCTGGTTCATAGTTAAGCAGAAAGCCAGCCAACACAAATTAGCCTGCAAATATCAAAAACACTTCCACTGAAGGTCGCCATGAATCAGCACTGAGCAAGCCTTTCAACAGGTATGACTATTCTTCTGAATCATACTGTGCCCATACCCTTTGTTTAATTAAAGGCAGTGCTGCATTGCTAGTGAAGATTCCAACAACATCAGTTGCAAGTCCTAGAAGCTTCTTTCACATTTCACGTTAATCTATCTATCGGCAAGTAGGGAGGTATACTACCCTAGTGATTATGCTGCTGGACTAGTAATTCAGAAGCCTGGTTTAATGATCCAGTAAACAGGAGTTCAAATCCCACCACGGCAGCTGGGGAAGTTAAATTCTGTTAATTAAATAAATCTGGAATTGAAAGTTAGTCTCATTAATGGTGCCATGAAACTATCATCAATTGTTGTAAAAACCCATCTGGTTCACTAATGTCCTTTAGGAAAGGAAATCTGCCATCTTTACCCAGTCTGGCCTATATGTGACTGCAGTCCCACAACAATTTGGTTGACTCTTAAGTGCCCTCTGAAATGGGCAGAGGCCCAACCTGCTACATGAAAGTCTAATCAGAATAATACTGGACAGACCACCCACCATCAACTGAGGAACCAGACATGACAAAAGCACAGCCAGCCCACTTGACCCTGTAATGTCGTCCTCACTAATATCTGGGGACATGCCAAAGTTGGGAGAGCTGTCCCACAGTCTAGTCAAGCAACAATCTGACAGTTATATCCTGTCCCAGTGAAAGATAGACCTGCCAGAGATGGTGGCACACTGGCTTACAGTCAGGAATAAGAGACCCTGGGAGGCCCCAACATTGACTCTGGATCCCATCGGGTAAGGGGCAAGGAAACCATCTGCTGATTACCACCTACCACTCTCCCTCAGCTGATGAATCAATAATGCTCCATTTTAAATGTATTCAGGGTGGGGAACTTCAATGTCCATCACTAATGGTAGCAGCATTACTGAGTGAGTTGACCAAGCCCTGATGGACATAGCTACCAGATGGGGCCTGCGGCAGGTGGTGAGACAACATGAGAGAAAGACCTCATCTTCACCAATTTACCTGTCATAGATTCATCTGTCCAGTGATCTTCTACCTCACACCATCAACCCTTGTGATATTTAAACTTTCCTGCCGCCCACTCAATCGCAGACCTTCCCTTTTGTTCTTTCCTCATCTTCCTCCCTTTCCTGGCCTCTGTACTTGCTTTAAAGCGTTTTTTAAATTCATTCATTGGATGTGGGCATCGCTAGCTAGGCCAGCATTTATTGCCCATCTCTAATTAATCCAGGCAAGTGGAGAGTATTCCATCACACTCCTGACTTGTGCCTTGTAGATGGTGGACAGTCTTTGGGGAGTCAGGAGGTGAGTTACTTGCTGCAGGATTCCTAGCCTGTGACCTGCTCCTGTAGCCATAGTATTTATGTGGCTACTCCAGTTCAGTTTCTGGTCAATGGTAGCCCCTAGGATGTTGATGGTGGGGGATTCAGCGGTGGTAATGCAATTGAATGTCAAGGGGAGATGGTTATATTCTCTCTTGTTGGAGACGGTCATTGCCTGGCACTTGTGTGCCACTTATCAGCCCAAGCCTGGATGTCGTCCAGGTCTTGCTGCATTTCTACACAGAACTGCTTCAGTATCTGAGGAGTCGCGAATGGTGTTGAACGTTGTGCAACCATCAGCGACCATCCCCACTTATGACCTTATGATTGAAGGAAGGTCATTGATGAAGCAGCTGAAGATGGTTGGGCCTAGGACACTGCCCTGAGGAACTCCTGCAGTGATGTCCTGGAGCTGAGATGATTGACCTCCAACAACCACAACCATCTTCCTTTGTGCTGGGTATGACCCTAACCAGTGGATAGTTTTCCCCATGATTCCAACTGACTCCAGTTTTGCTAGGGCTCCTTGATGCCATACTCAGTCAAATGCTGCCTTGTTGTCAAGGGCAGTCACTCTCACCTCACCTCTTGAGTTCAGCTCTTTTGTCCATGTTTGAACTAAGGCTGTAATGAGGTCAGAAGCTGAGTGGCCCTGACGGAACCCAAACTGAGCGTCACTGAGCAGGTTATTGTTAAGCAAGTGCTGCTTGATAGCATTGTCGACGACACCTTCCACCACTTTACTGATGATTGAGAGTAGACTGATGGGGCAGTAATTGGCTGGTTTGGACTTGTGCTGCTTTTTGTGTACAGGACATACCTGGGCAATTTTCCACATTACTGGGTAGATGCCAGTGTTGTAGCTATACTGGAACAGCTTGGCTAGGTGTGTGGCAAGTTCTGGCGCAAAGGTGTTCAGTACTATTGCCGGAATGTTGTCAGGGCCCATAGCCTTTGCAGTATCCAGTGCCTTCATTCGTTTCTTGATATCACGTGGAGTGAATCGGATTGGCTGAAGACTGGCATCTGTGACGCTGGGGACTTCAGGAGGGGGCCGAGATGAATCATCCATTTGGCACTTCTGGCTGAAGATTGTTGCAAATGCTTCAGCCTTATCTTTCGCACTGATGTGCTGGGCTCCCCCATCATTGAGGATGGGGATATTTGTGGAGCCACCTCCTCCAGTTAGTTGTTTAATTGTCCACCACCATTCACGGCTGGATGTGGCAGGACTGCAGAGCTTAGATCTGATCCGTTGGTTATGGGATCACTTAGCTCCGTCTATCACATGCTGCTTCTGCTATTTTGCATGCAAGTAGTCCTGGGTTGTAGCTTCAGCAGGTTGACACCTCATTTTGAGGTATGCCTGGTGCTGTTCCTGGCATGCCCTCCTGCACTCTTCATTGAACCAGGGTTGATCCCCCAGCTTGATGATAATGGTAGAGTGAGGGTATACTGGGCCATGAAGTTACAGATTGTGGTTGAATACAATTTTACTGCTGCTGATGGCCTACAGCACCTCAAGGATGCCCAGTTTCATCTCTAATCTTTTCCAGTTCTGACAAGAGGTCATCGACCTGAAAGGTTAATGTTGTTTCTTTCTCCTCAGATGCTGCCTGATCTGCTCAGCATTTTCAGCATTTTTCTGTCCTTATTTCAGATTTCCAGCATCCACCGTATTTTGCTTTTGTATCATTGTTACACCCTGGATTATGCCATTGCATAGTTAGTTATTGAGTAGTATGGGTACAGCCCTAACCATAAAACACTCCGACCACTTATCGGACTGACTGGAGCCTGAAACAATATGAAAACTTGCAACAGCCAGATTTAATTCTGTTTTTCTTTAAATTGGATGTACATGGGCAGCCTTCCACGTTGTTGTGTAGATGCCAGTGTCATAGCTCTATTGGAACAGCTTGGCTAGAAGAGCAGCAAGTTCTGACGTGCCAATCTTAAGACCATAGTGGATTTCTGTCCGGGCTGATAACCTTTGCTGCATTCAGTGCATTCAGCTGCTTCTTAATACCATACAGAGCGGCACGGAGACCATTGCCTATAACGGTGGGGGCCTCGTTTGGGCACTCAGCATTTTTGGCTGAAGACGCTTGCAAACATTTCAGCCCTGTCTTGAAGTTACATGCCAGGCTTCACCATGGTTGACGTTGAGAGGTGATTATGGAACACCTTCCTCCTGTAAGTTGTTAAGTTGTGCATCACCATTCTCGACTGGGTGTGCTAAGGCTACAACGGTTTGCTCTGTCTGTTCGTTGGATTTTCTAGCCAAAGTTGGGTTGTGGTGTATTTGTCTTTTCCTTCTAGATCCCTCCCCACTGGACCTAGCTCTGTCTGGCACATTGTACAGCTTCCTGGGGTAGTTTGGCACCTGAGATGCTTTGCTATTGTTGGCACTCACCTGGCTGGAGAATCTCGAACTAGGGGCCAGTGTTTCAGGATAAAGTGAAATTTCTTCAATCAGAGGATTGTGAATCTTTGGAATTCTCTACCCCAGAGATTTTTGGACACTAAGGAAATCAAGGCATATGGGGATCGGACAGGAAAGTGAAGCTGAGGTCAAAGATCAACCATGATCTCATTGAATGGCAGAGTAGACTCAAGGTCCTATTGCTGCTCTTATTTATGTCCCTATGTTTCTATGGTGACCTCTCTATGACCCTGCAAACTCTGTCAAGGTCAGCACCAGAGGTCAGAGGCATGTACCAGGAGGTCAAGCCTTTGGCACCAGAATAAAATGGCCAGGAAAGCTGCAGGTTTGCCATAAAAACCCAACTCATGCACCACTGTCATTCCAGGGAATAAACCCATCTGCTCTGACTTGTACCTGAATCCAGTGCTACACCAGGTTAATACACAACCCCTTCTGACGTGGCCTAGCAAGATGCTCAGTTGTTTAAGTAACCACTACTGAAGGAAAAGGAACTTTACTACTTCTCGAAGCACCTAGGAATGGACAGTAATTGTGGTCTTTCCAGCACCATCTACATCTTAAAAATGATTGCTTAGCTCAGGAAAGTTCAGATCAGCACTAAACAATTTGAATCGTCATTTATCACTTTCTCCTGACACTATGCCACCCTTGAATCATGTCTACTTTTCTACTAAAATTAGGGAAAGATCGCAATGTTGAGCCCCTTGTGACTAATTCTTTCTGTACAGCCACTGTCAGCTGTTGTCAGAGGGCAGCTGTACTGTACGTGTCATGGAGACAGAAGTCTAATGACACACTAGGAATGAGAATTTGAATTTCTTTAGCTACAGTGTTGGTTTTGGTAAATCATGATTTTAAAACTTGGAAAATAAAGCCAAAGATCTGATGAGCTGCAGATCTTTGCAATGACAGCCAGCTCTATATCATTATGATAAAAAGAACCAGGAGGGGTAATTTTGACTTTGGGCGATATTGCATCAGTGGCCATTTTTTATATCTCTCCCCCATTGACTTCAATTGCAATAAAAATTGAGATTTAAAAGGGACTGCCAACACGCTATCTACAATATCGCAAAAAAATTACCCGTCAACACTTGATTATATACCAGGCATCATACACAAACATCTCCTACCGTATGACCTTAAAACCTGTTAACCAACAAGGAAAGTTTAAAAAATAACAATTAAAAGTCATACTTGCTTTGGGTCTCTTCTGGCCCAGATCTGCTTCTCCATTGGTTTGACCCAGTAGAAAACTTTTCCCGCTCAGGCTGCCGAGTTAAAATTGCTGTTAGGTTCCAAACATTGGAACATGACCACCATCTGCTACAAAGGATCCTACTGGCTTTGGGTTGGGTGTCCTTGCCACCTGCTCAAGAGAGCATGGGTTGGAGAGGGTTAAAATCGCACCTTTAGTTAAGAGTTTGGAAGAAAAGTGGGCAGTCAGTGAAATTTCCAAATAAAAGTATAATTTATCAGACCAGTGGGCTAGAATGTAATATGGTGTCAAATAGTTTCCATTTACCGTCACTGCTGGCATCTGATAAAGGTGGATTCGAAATACTTGTCAACACTCGGAACAGAAACATTACAGAGATACTCCTGTACAGCAAACAGAAAAAATAGTTCTATTGTTCACTTAAAGGCAAACACGGTCCTTCTGTTTTTCATAACTGTTTAATTTTAAAATTCTCATCTTTGTTTTCCACGGCCTCACCCCTCCCTATCTCTGCAACCTCCTCCAGCCCCACAACCCTCCAAGATATCTGCACTCCTCCAATTCTGGCCTCTTGAGCATTCCCAACTTTAGTTGCTCCACTATTGACGGCCATGCCTTCAGCTGCCTGAGCCCTAAGTTCAGGAATTCCCTCCCCAAACCTCACTGCCTCTCTATCCCTCCCTTTCCTTTAAGATGCTCATTAAAAACTACCAATTTCACAAGCTAATATTTTCTTCCATGGTTCAGTGTCAAATGTTGTCTGATAACTCTCCTGAGAAGTCCCTCGGGAGGGCACAGTCATTAGTGATGAAGTGATGAAAATCGAGGAGGCACAAGAGGTCAGAATTAGGGAATGCAGATATCTCGGAGGGTTGTGGGGCTGGAGGAGATTACAGAGATAGAATGGGGCAAGGCCATGGAGGGATTTGAAAACAAGGAAAAGAATTTTAAAATCTAGACCTTGTTGGACCGAAAGCCAATGTAGGTCGGTGAGCACAGGAGTGATGGGTGAATGGGACCCAGTGTGAGTTAGGATACGGGCAGCAGAATTTTGCAATCGCTCATGTTTATGGAGAGCGGAAGGTCAGTTGGGAGAACATTGAAATATTCGAGTCCAGAGTTAAGCATGGATGAAGGTTATAGAGGCAGATGAGCTGACCGACATCTAACCTTGTGCTCCTTCTTCCCAGTGGAAGGATAAAATGAGATGGATGGCTATTGAGTGTCATACTCACCTTTAGGGGTGAAGAAAGCTCAAAAACAACCCCTCCTTCTTCTGGTTCCAAACATGATCCTGAAAGGAAAAGCATCACAGCTAGTGATGACATGGTTGACTGGGTCTATAGGATTGGTGACGCTACTATAAGTATTTAAGTGGAGTGGGAGAGAAGCTGGGATGTGACAATACCCTGAGAGGCATCTCCGTTATCTGTGTCAACTCCTGCTATTCTTCTGCTTCAGCATGGCCAAACATCTGTGTGGACAGCAATGAGGGAACTGAAGTATTGTGTTTTGGTTGTCTCCATCTGCTTCCCCAAAGTAGCGAATCTACAGGAAACAGACTGCTGTAACTTGGAGTTCAAAGTCTCCAACACACTAGTCAAAACAATCGCGGGAGAAGTTAAGCCACTTTTTTTCTTTGGTAGCCCTCAGCTCAATCAGTCATGGAACACTGGGCAGCACTGGACAGCTGTGGGTTGTGATTTCCCCCATGGACTCCTTCTGACCATATAGTCAGCTTGGCACCAATGGTGATCATGATGCCAGAACTGCATTACCAGCCCCAGTGTCACTTTAGACTATTGCCAGAACGCACAGAACAAAATAAAATGCAAACCCTAATACAGTGACTACCTAAAGGGGCAGAACCATTGAGTCAGGCCAAGGTTTGAATCTGTCCCATTCCAAATTAATTTGCAAATGCTAAAGGTGATGTTGTTGCACCCAGATCATTGTTTCGATTAGAAAGAAAGTTTGAAGTTTTTTACAGAGTAATGCATGTCTTTTGATCATCTCATTCATGTGACAGACAAATGGGCCCCATTCATTCCCCTCCTGATTTCCTGAGTGTGAATTCTATCAGCTAATAAAGAAAGACAAAATTACTCTCACAAACAGTGTCTTTACTCCGAATGAGACTATTTTTTAATGTAGATTTGTGTGTTTATCATTGAGTTCCTTTATTGAAAATGCAAATCTGGCTTGGGATGGTCACAGCGTGTGGCACATGTGCCATTTGAGGCTGTTTGTTTTGCAGCAATATCATCTGTGTTATAGAGACATACAGAGCAGCCACATACTGTGACCATCAGTAACCACACTGGCAAAGGGAGTTCACTCACTTACAGTTAACTAAATAGCAAATGACAATTCCTGTAGCTGTAAACTGGGTAAACTGTACTCTTGCCACAAAGAAAAAGAGCTTGCATTGATATCAGCATGCTACAAAACAGTTCACAACTCATGAAGTATCTTTGAAATGTAGTCACTGTTGTAATATAGGATATATATACCCTCAAACGCCAATGAGATAATGACCAGATAGTCTACTTTTGTGATGTTGGTTGAAACTAAATTCGGATATTTCTCCAGTTGGTGGTTATTGTGCTCCCAGCCAAGGCTTGATGTGCAACACTGTACCGAGAGAATGGTTGGAATGTGTAACTCACTATCACAAGGACCAGTTGAGGTGAGTAACATAGATGCGTTTAAGGGGAAACAGGATAAACACATGAGAACAGGTTGGAAGGGTATGTTATTGGAGTAAATGAAGAAGGTTGGGAGGAGGCTCCTACTGTTACAATCAAGGTGGGAGGAGAGCACTGTTAATTCAGTCCCACTTCTCCACAGGTCACAATGTATATTTAAATTTTCCCACTTACCGAAATAGTCAATCTGATACTCTATTTGTCCCCAGAATAAAGCACACCAAACAGGTTTCTTTAATAAACAACAAAATTATCCGTTTATTATAAACCAAGTCTGAACCAATAATGAAGTAAACATATACGCGAATACACAACTGGTTAACTGGGGGAAAAAAGGATTTTGGTTACAGCTGTTACAAAGAAATAGAAGGAATAAAAAAAAAGTTAAGACTGCATAGAAGATATGGAAGCCCTTTGTTTTGGCGAGGTATTCTAAAGGCGAATAGGTGGCTGCCATTAGGAATCTTCCTAGAATAGTTCTTTCCAGGCGATGTTGATGAACAGTCTGGGTAGGCTTTCAAGAAATGCAGCTACAGAAGGCTTCACATAGATCTTACATCAGGTGTGCAGCAACAAAGGTTTCAATTCTCACACATTCAATGGAAAGGTCTTTTAAAGATCAAGGTTTCTGCAAACATTCAGGATTTCTTCAAATACAGGAGGCAACAGTACAACTGGATTCAGGATTTACTTTTCAAGAGCAGGGATTCTTCAAAGAGAGAGAGATATCAGCTGACTGGATCTTCTGTCCTCCTGGCAGGTCAATAAACAAACTCTAACTGCTCTTGGCCAAACACCCACTGGCTTTTTAACAGTTAAAAATGAAACAAAAACCTTTCCAGAGGCAAGTCCTATGACAGCCATAAATCCTGGCTTGTCAATCAGCAAATAGCTCTTCAGGTCAAAACCCCCTGCTGGGTTCTTTATAAACATGTGCCTTCCAGTAAAAACTTGTTTACTGGTCAACCTTCTGTTGACCTTCCTTTTAAAAAAAACCACCTGCATCCATGAAATCCTTTTCAGTTTTTAAAAATGTAAATTCTCAAGTTTTAACAAAAAAAATGGAAACCCTCGTAACACTACGGAGCACAACACCAGTTAGATTTCTGTGCTGTAAATAACTTGCATTGCTACTTTGTAATACATAACACCTCTGATCCAGAAGTTTGTGCGCTCAAGGCCCAATCCAGAGACTGGAGCACAAAATCTATGCTCACGCTTCAGCACTCCCTCAGTACTGCCCTGTCAGAGGTGCTGTTTTTAGGATGAGATGTTAAACTAAGGCCCCATTTACCCTCTCAGTTGAAAGTAAAAGATCCCATGGCACTATTCAAAGAACAGCAGGGGAGTTCTCCCCAGTGTCATGGTTAATATTTATCCCAGAGCCAACATCACTAAAACAGAATCTCTGGTCATTATCACATTGCGGTTAGTGTAAATTCTCTTCGCTTTGTGTAAATTAGCTGCCATGTTTCCCTGCATTAAAACAGTGGCTACACTTAAAATTGACAGTGAAGTACTTCGGGATGTCCAGTGGTTGTGAAAGGCGATATATAAATGCAGGTCTTTCTTTTTTATATATATATATATATAGGTTTAGCAGTGCAAGTGAATGTTTACTTTCTCTGTAATTTCTTCTTGGCCTTTAGCACAAAAATGCTTATTTCTTTCATTCACATCTCTGGTGTCATTTCCCCCATCACACATGTCCGTTTTCAAGCCCATTTTATACGTAAAATAAAAGTCTGTTGAAAATTAGCTGTTCACCCATTTCAGTTTCTGAAATGTCCAGCCAGTGTGACATCCTTGTGGATTCTGTCTTTAGGGCTGCCTTGACTTCTGCCAGTTGCAACAGAGAAGCTGTTTGCCCCAAGTAAATGCTTTGCTTATATTCATTACCAATGCGGCCATTCAGAATAATACACTCGGAAGGCCAAGAGGATTCATTGCAAATACTGCAGTGCACTCTGATGTAACACATGACACTGTTGGATTATCACATGTAACAACTTGGAACTTGCAAGATTTAATTCACGTTATTCATAGCCCCTAAGACCGGCTCACTTGATGTTTTCATTACCTGACGTAAAGGATTTACGACCCTCTTAAAGCTATGTTAGATTTTCTAAACTGGTATTAATAAAAGTAAAGCAACAATGTGGATATATAGTGCCATCACTACCTCAGGTCATGCCACAAAGCTTTACAGCAAATGAAGTACTTTTGTAGTGTAGTCAATGTAGGAAATACCACCAAAGTAAGCCTAAAATTGAGAATGCAAACTTACAGATGCCAGTAAGTTGGTGGAAAATATTGCTGATCTTTGAAACATTGCCCCTGTGATCCTTATCTCTAAAGGTCTGATGAAACCTAATTCTGACTCTGTTCATTTTTTTTCCAGTTGTTTCAGAGGACAGTTAACTGATACAAGCAGAATATTTCTTGCCAGCTCACCAATAACCATGACTCTGGCATCTGATGGCCTGCAGACTGTCTCACGCAGTTGATATGTGAAAACAAGTAGCAACTCCTTCACGCTTCATCAGTGTAGGCAGGGCCCACACTGGAAACCATTCAAGGAATGTGTTACAACAAGCGATGCGGATGATTAACAGAAATGCTTCCTCAGAATTTGAAAGGGTAGAGGTTATAGGAACATCAGGAATAGGAGGAGGCCATTCAGCCTTTCTAACCTGCTCCACCTTTCAGTTAGATCCTGGCTGATCGGTACCTCACCTCTATTTATTATCCTCCTTTGCTCCAGATCCCTTTGATACCCTTACCTGAAAAAATCTATTGATCTCAGTCTCAAATGCTCCAATTGTTCCCCAGTCTTATGGGGGGGAGACAGTTCCAGGTTTCTACTACCTAACGTGTGAAAAAATGATTTCACTCTAACTTTTATGATAAAATGGGTTCAATTATCACAGAGAGGATTTTGTTACTAGAAAATAAAGCAGTCATACAAGGCAGCCACTGCCTGAGTGTTTATACATGACGTGCAGCAAACACGTGGCAAACACAGAGAGAGATATAGACATCAAGAGATAATTGTCTGAGCAAGGATAGGACAATTCCAATGTGCTCTGCTGATGGATGAGTCTCCCCTGACGTAAGGACATACTCATTCCTGAGATCCTGAATGCGTGTTTTTCTTTCTTACTTGATCTAGATCTAGGCCACTTTAAGAGGGGAGATGTGATGGAGGTATTCAAAATCTTGAAGGGTTTTGATAGAGTAAATATCGAGAATCTGTTTCCAGTGGCAGAAGGGTCTGTAAACGGAGGTCACAGATTTAAGGTAATTGGCAAAAAAAAAGAGGTGACACGAGGTAAAACAATTTACTCAGTGAGTTACTGCAATGCCTGCAAGGGTGATGGAAGCAGATTCAATAGTGACTTTCAAAAGGAAATTGGATAAATACGTGGAAAGGAATAATATGTCCCAGTCAATGGAGAAAGAGCAGAGTAGTAAGACTAATTGGATAGCCCAGCAGAGGCACAATGGGCCAAATGGCCTCCTTCTATAATAAAAGCAAAATACTGCGGATGCTGGAAATCTGAAATAAAAACAAGAAATGCTGGAACCACTCAGCAGGTCTGGCAGCATCTGTGGAAAGAGAAGCAGAGTTAACGTTTCGGGTCAGTGACCCTTCTTCGGAACAAGGGTCACTGACCCGAAACGTTACCTCTGCTTCTCTTTCCACAGATGCTGCCAGACCTGCTGAGTTGTTCCAGCATTTCTTGTTTTTATTTCTGGCCTCCTTCTATGCTTTTTCAGACTATGATTCCATAATTCTAAGAGACCCCAGAGCTTCCATAAAGGTCTTAAGAAAACTGAAAGGTGGCTCTTTATGGCATAATTGCAGAACAATATGAAACAAGGTAACTTTTTTTGCACCATTATAGTGAGGAGATTGAGTTAAAGTGTCATCTGCCCTGCGAGCTATGTAAGAGCAAATGCTGAATTTTGTGGAAGTGCTCCTGTTTATGTACAGAGCAGACTACACACTGGTAAGGACAATGAGGGGTGACCAGATAGAGTTCTTTAAAATTATGAATGGGTTTGATAGGGTAGATGGAGAGAAAACATTTCTGCTTGAGGGGAGACCAGAACTAGGGGCCCATAAATATTAGATTGTCACAAATAAATCCAATGAGGAATTCAGGAAGAACCTCTTTACCCAGGGAGTGTTTAGAACGTGGAACTTACAACCACAAGGAGTGGTTGAGGCAAATAACCTGGATTAATTTAAGGGAAGCTAGGTAAACACATGAGGCGGAAAGGAATAGAAGGATATGCAGATAGGGGTAGATGAAGTAGGAATGGAAGGAGGCTTGTGTGGAGCATAAACACTGGCACCCAAAGTTTGGGCCAAACAGCCTGTTTCTGTGCTGTTAATTCTATGGAATTCTATGCTATTAATGGCCTGATAAAGGAGAGGGTTAGTCCCTTCCAGTAGGCCATGTGATGCTGAAGGCCCCCCCATGTCTTGTGAGACTGATGTGTCTCTGGGTCTGCTGTCCTCCTCTCGGTGTGGAAAAATGTGGCGACAGGTTCAGCAACTGCAGAAAGTCTACTCTGGTCTGTTTAATGTTGTGGTAATTCAATTCATTGTGGAACCTCTGCTAAGTTATGGTAATGATCAAAGTGTTTAAAATTATAAGAAGGTAGCGCAGGTTAAATAAAAACAGACTGTTTCCAGTAGCTGAGGGGTTTAGATCGATGGCCATAGATACAAAATTAAATATGAGATTTAGGAGGGAGGACAAGAGAGTTTTTACATAGAGAGTTGTGAGGCTGAGGAATTTCTTTCACAGTTAAAGTGGTTGAGGTAGAAACCACGTCAAGATCAGAATGGGTAGGTAAATGAAGGAAAAGGGAGAAAGGAATGTGGGAACAGGGTAGAGTAAATGTGATTGGTTCTGTTTACTTGGATGGAGGTTTGACACCGACACAGATTGGTTGAGCTGAATGTCCTGATTCCTCTGTGGATCTCCATGGTCACTGCCTGCAATATCATTGGTAGGTGATATAGTCTGTGCCTTACTTGAGGTTTCAATGTGTTCTTGAGCCTTACCACTGCTCTTCTCCAAGCTCAGCAGCGCGCTGAAAGAAGATAATTAACAAAGGACATGGTTCCCTTAATGGCTTTGGTCTAAACCTGCGTGGGCAAACTGAAGGGACTAAAACAGTGTGTTAGCAGCTGAACACATGACTTTTGATATGAATTAATGGGATTATAAATTGATAGCAGTAAGCTGATTGAGAGAGATATTATGAGTGCTGCCTTAAACTACTTGCACTATTCTGGGAGATTGTTTATAGAAACACTGGGCAGGATTTTCCCTGTGGGCTTTGGAACCCGGCCCTCACGGTCAAATGGGGGTCAGAAGTCTGCACTGAGTGGGGAACAGTCACCCAGATGTATTTTTGCCCAAATTGGCCAATTAATGGCTAGAGGGCGGGCTCGCTGTCCAGTTAAGGATGGCGGGTGGGTTCTCAAAGCTGGAAGGCCAATAGGAGGCTCTCCAGCACTGGAGAAGCAGCAGGCTGCCTTTTCAGGTAAGTGCAAGAGAGGGCGCCCCAAGATGAAGGTGCCCTCTCTCCAAATTTTATACCTTTAAATTAAAAAGTGGCCTCAGCAGCCAGGCCAGTATTGCAGAGGGGGAGCCCCTCCACAGGACGGCCTATGGCTGGAACTGAAACAAATCCTCTGAGCCTGCTGGGAGTGCTGACCACCCCCCGCTGCCCCCAAGTCTGCCACTGGGAGGCCGCCTCCGGGCAACTACACTGTTCCTCGAAGCTGCTTGGGTCCTGGAAGCAGATTGGAATATTCCGGGCCCTCTCGCCCCTGTGACCACCCCCGTCAGGGGCTAAAAATTCAGCCCATTGTTTTTCCTACTTATCCAAAAGCTCAAGGTTCTTTCTTCAATGTTTGTTGGTTACTTTGTCAGGATCTAAATCAAATCCCACTTTTCTCTTTGCTACCTGTTTGAAGTCAATAATAAGGTTGTGATCTTCCTGTGCATCTTGTAGAATTTTTGGTCTGTTGATTTTCTGAATTCACTTGGTCTTGATTTACTTGATCTCTTTGACTAAGCTTTTGGTCACTTGCCCTGATAGCTCCTTATGTGGTTCCGGGTCAATTTTTTTGTCTGATTTTGCTGCTGCAAAGCATCTGGGGACATTTTACTATGTTAAAGGTGCTATATAAATGCAAGTTGCAAATTGTTGCTTTTGTCCTTGTGCAGTTGATTGAGGGATAAACTCCCCTGCCCCCTTCTTTAAATTGTGCGGTGGGATCTTTTCATCCATCTGAAAGGGTAAACGGAGCCCTGGTTTAACATCTCATCGAAAAGATGGCACCTCTGACAGTGCAGCAGTTCACTAAGGTGCCAACATAGAATTATGTGCTTAAGTCACTGTAGTGAGGCTTGAACTCACAACCGTTTGAGTCAGGTCGAGTTCAGCAGCCCAGGATAAAATCACAGCTCTTTAGATCTTCGGTCTAACAGTTTCTTGACCAGGCTACCATCCCGGGTCCTGTGCAGTTGGCAAAATTGACTTTGCACCTTTGGATCTGGTGAGTTATTGCACCAAAACAACAAGTTCAGCCACTGCAAAATTATTCTCACCCTTGTGTTCTTCTCTTAAGCTGCATCGGCTGTGATCTGCACTAATGGTCTCTCATAGCCAGCTGCAGCCTAGAATAAGCGGCGCCAGGATTCACTGAGGCCGGCAGCTGGAAACAGCCAATAAAAATGATTCCTGACATATTTTACTTCTAGATGTCTACCAGCTACACAAGTCCCGGGTGTCACTTTCTGGTGCCCAGTGACACAGGTCTTGGTGCAATAAGGAAACAGCTTCATGTATCACATTCGTTGGTGTTCGTTATCAGGCAAAAAGTAATTCCAGCCAACTTCTGATTCGGCATCTTAGCTATCACTTATCTTAGCTATAACATCTTAAGATGGTGTATAATCAGAATCTGAAGCATTCCTCTCTGGCCAAAAATTGAATCAGCACTGGTAGCTGTAGTTCAGTGGGTAGCACTCTGCCTCTGAGTCACAAAGTTGTGGGTTCAAGGCCAGGGACCTGAGTGCCAAATCTAGGCTGTACTGTCAGAGGTGCCATCTTTCAGATGAGCTGTTAAACTGAGGCCCTGCCTGCCCTCTCATGTGGACTTAAAAGATCCCATGACTCTATCTGACAAAGAGCTAGAGGATTCTATCAGGTTTCCTGGGCAATATTTATTCCTAAATCATCAAAACAAATTATTTAATCAGTATCACATTGCTGTTTGTGGGAGCTTGCTGTGCGCAAATTGGCTCCCGTGAGTTCGACAGTGCAACAGTGAGTACACTTTAATATTACTTAATTGGCTGTGAAGCATTTTGGAATGTCCTGAGGTCAAGAAAAGTGATATATAAATGTAAGCTCTTTCTTTCTTGCACATTGTCTTAATGCTAGCAATCAAAATGTTATCCCTTCCCCTCCTATGTCTGTTATCCCCAATTATATAAATTCTAGTCTATTACGATCAGCACCCTTTAGTATCTTTGGATCCAAGATTGTGCAAAGTCCCTCTTTTATCTCCACAGAGCAATAAGGAAATACTTTCTATCCTTGTTCCAACCAGCTGATCCTTCTGTGAAATCTTCAAACAGAAGATTTTCTTCAATGCTGGAAAGTAATGGCAGGGCTGAAGTTTTGGAAGTTGGAATATGGAAGGTAAAGAAAGGCCGCACGCACACTTCAGAGGAAATGGAGAATCGGCTTTGGCAGGAAAACATTGTCCCTCTTACCACTTGGCTCCACTCCTGCCGAAAAATGAATGTAACTAATACCTGGGTCACTCGCGATTTCATTCCGTCTGGCTTCTTAAATCTAATAACTAAGAGCATTAATCTTCTATAAGCTCAGAGAAAATTGCACTCATGCCAAAAAGTGTTAGGGGCTGTTCTATTGCATTTATTTTGAATCATTACTGTATCATTGCAGTGGCCTATTAGCTAAGCCAGTGTTTTGCCAGTGACCTTTCACAAAGAACCTTTTTATTTAGATTCCTAGCATTCAATGTTTTCTTCTTACTGTAATATTATATTCCTCGACTTCACTTTTAAAGGCACATATCATGATCGGCATTGCAACAAATCCAAATGATCATGTATCACCTCTATAATGAACTCCTCTCCACGTTACTCCAACACCAACATTGAAATACTGCAGCAAACAACTTGGTGCACGTGAATTAAAATAATGGTGGCCTAACTTTTGCATTTAGTTCCAACTTTATAAATCTTTTGGCACAGTGACTCGCAATCAGGTGTAGTTATGTGGCTGGATACATTGGACTCCTTGCTTGTACAAAGCAGAAGACATAGATATGGGGAAGATGATGAGAATTTTTTTTTCACAGCAGGTTGTTGTGATCTGGAATGCACTGCCTGAAAGGATGGTGGAAGCAGATTCAATAGTAACAGTCAAAAGAGAATTGGACAAATAACATGAAAAGGAAAGATTTGCAAAACTGTGGGGGTAAGAGCAGGGCACTGGAACTAATTCGATAGCTCCATCAGGGAGCCAGCACAGGTACGACTGGTTGAATGGCCTTCTACTGTGTTGTATAATGCTATGACTGATTTCCCACACTTTTTGTGCACTTGTCTTAATATGGACTAAACAGCCAGCAGGTATACCATAATACAAGTATTAACTTACTTTGACAATTTGCAATAGGAAGATTAAGAGTAGGCTTGATGTTGGCCCGTGCTGAGGTGACCAGAAATGTCATCTACCTGAGACTTACATGAGTGTTTTAAACAGATAGGCAAACTCGAGTAGTACATGAAATCTCACAACACTATCAACTCACTACCAGAAAAGTTGTCAGCTGTCCTGAAATAAGACTTTTATTCTCAGATTTGGGGCGGCACAGTGACGCAGTGGTTAGCACCGCAGCCTCACAACTCCAGGGACCCGGGTTCAATTCTGGGTACTGCCTGTGCAGAGTTTGCAAATTCTCCCTGTGACCGCGTGGGTTTTCCCCGGGTGCTCTGGTTTCCTCCCACAGCCAAAGACTTGCAGGTGATAGGTAAATTGGCCATTGTAAATTTCCCCTAGTGTAGGTAGGGAATATGGGATTACTGTAGGGTTAGTATAAGTGGGTGGTTCTTGGTCGGCACAGACTCGGTGGGCCGAAGGGCCTGTTTCAGTGCTGTATCTCTAAATAAAATAAAATTTAGAGTTGCAAGATTAAGGTAAATATTTCACAGATGAGAAGGTGGAAGCACTCCTGGAGGCAGTAGAAGGCTCTTGAAAAGCTTTGGAATCTATTAATAATGATGTAGGATCAAAGTACATTATCTAAACTCCCAGTACAGATTTCAGGGAGACTGCTGCACATATTGAGGAGAGGGTTCAGCTGAAGGGAGATTTAGCAATCTAGCAAGAAAAGTCGAGACAATAGAAAAATGTACCAATTTGGGGAAAGACAAGTAGAGTGGGACAGGAAGGGACAGAGAGTTTAATAGTGCATCAGTGAATAAGGTCCATGCAAAGAATAGTAGTAAAAAATAAAATGAAAGGCTCTTTATCTGAACGCACGAAGCATTCGCAATAAGATAGACGAACTGGAGATAAATGGTTTAGATGTAATCACCATGACAGAGACACGGGCTGGAATTTAATATTGAGGTGGTGGCCCCACCCACCGGCTGAAAAGTCAGGGGACAGCCCACCTCTGCTGGGCCTGGAAGCCACACTGCTATTTTGTGTGGCCCAGGCCCTTAATTGGTCTCAGTTGGGACTTCTGCCCCTCTGAGGCAGGGAGACCCGCCTCCAAGAGCTTGGCCACAACTGGGACTGCACCCAGCGAGAGAAGTCATTATGGACTCTAACTTCTGAACAGGTAAATGAGGTCAGAGCTCGCTGGAAACAATCAGCTAAGTCCCGACAAGGGGGAGGTAGGTCAGAGTGTAGGGCAGGGAGGATAGTTTTAGCAGGGGTGGCCCGTGCTGCTTGGGGGTGGGGGCCCTCCATGGTGCACAGGGTGTCCAATCAGGAGGGCCCGCCCCAGCCCGCAAGGAGGCCACCAGGCATTACTGGGCAGCCTACTTGGGTGCTGAAGTGCCCGCCCTCGCGGGTAAAATACCAGCAGGAGGAGGCTTTTAAGTGGCAATTAATTAGCCTTTTGCCAAACAGTAGCAGGAGTGAGTAGGTAACGGGTACAGCACACCCCCACCCCCCCCCCCCCCCCCCATCTCCCACACAACTTTACCACCCCCTGCCTCCCAGCCCGGTCCCGGGGGAGCGCGTTAAATTCCAGCCATGGATACAAGGTGACCAAGGTTGGGAAATAAAAATTCCAGGGTACACAACATTTCAAAAAGACAAACAGAATGGAAAAGGAGGAGTAGCCCTGATAGTAAAGGATGACATAAGGACATAGTAGAGGGTCTTGGCTCAGAAAATCAGGAAGTAGAATCCGTATGGGTGGAGATTCGGAATAATAAGGATCAGAAAACGCTGGTGGGAGAAGTTTATAGGCCCCCCAAAAGTAGTTATACTGTTGGACAGAGCATTAGAAAGAAATAATTGGAGCTTGTAACAAAGGCAATGCAATAATTGTGGAGGACTTTAATCTTCATGTAGATAGGACCATACAAATTGGTAAAGGTGGTCTGGAAGATGAATTTGTAGAATGCTTTCATGACAGTTTCCTGGAACAATACGTTGTGGAACCAACTAGGGATAAAGCTATTTTAGATCTCGTGTTGTGCAATGAGGGAGGGTTCATTAGTAATCTCATAGTAAAAGATCTGCTGGGGAAAAGTGATCACATCACAATTGAATTTCATATGAAGTTTGAAAGCAGCATACTCCAATCACAGACAAAAATCTTAAACTTAAATAAAACCAATTACACAGGTATGGGGAGGGGTGAGCTGGCTAAGGTTGATTGGGTAAATAGAGTAATAGACTGAAAGGCATGGCATTAAATAAACAGTGGGAAATATTTAAAGAAGCAATTCAAAATGTTCAACAAAAATACATTCCATTAAAAAACAAAAACTCAGCAAGAAAGATCCATCCGTGGCTTACTAAGGAAGTTAAGGATCATATTAGTTTAAAAGAAGAGGCTTATAATGTGGCAAAGAATAGTAGTAACCCTGAGGATTGGGAGTGTTTTAGAAACTAGCAAAGGGCCACCAAAAGGTTGGTAAAAAGAGAAAAAATAGAATATGAAGTAGGAATATGGAATTAGTGTAGGATTAGTATAAATGGGTGGTTGATGGTCGGCACAGACTCGGTGGGCCAAAGGGCCGGTTTCAGTGCTGTATCTCTAAACTAAACTAAACTAAACTAGCCAGGAATATAAACACAGATTGTAAAAGCTTTTACAAGTATATTAAAAGGAGGAGAGTAGCTAAAGTGAATGTTGATCCCTTAGAGGCAGAGACAGGAGAAATTATCATGGGGAATAAGGAAATAGCAAGGACATTGAACAAATATTTTGTGTCTGGGTCTTCACAATAGAAGACACAAATTACATACCAGAAAAAGAAGGTAACCAAGGGGCTAATAAGAGTAAGGAATTTAAGGTAATTAATATCAGCAGAAAAAAAGTATTAGAGAAACTTAAGGGACTAAAATCCAGCAAATCCCCAGGACCTGATGGCCTACATCCTAGGATTCTAAAGAGGTAGCTACTGTGATAGTGCATGCACTGGTTATGTTTTTCCAAAATTCCCGAGATTCTGGAACAGTCCCAGCAAATTGGAAGTTAGCAAATGTAACTCTGCTATTTGAGAAAGGAGGGAGAGAAAAAATAGGGAACGACAGCCTGACATCAGTCATCAGTGAAATGCTGGAAACTATTATTAAGGAAGTCTTAACAATGCACTTAGAAAATCACAGTATGATCAGACAAAGTCAACATGGTTTTACAAAAGAGAAATCGTGTTTGACAAATTTATAAGAGTTTTTTGAGGATGTAACTAGTAGGGTAGATAAAGGAAAACCAGTCAATATAGTATACTTGGATTTCCAAAAGGCATTTGATAAGGTGCCGCGCAAAAGGTTAATACATAAGATAAGGTCTCATAGAGTTGGGGATAATATATTAGCAGGGATAGAGGATTGGTTAATGGCAGGAAGCAGAGAGTAGGGATAAACAGGGCATTGGCAGGCTGTAACTAGTAGAGTGCTACAAGGATCAGTGCTGGGGCCCCAGTTATTTACAATCTATATTAATGACTTATATGAAGAGATAGAGAGTGCTGTATCTAAGTTTGCTGATGATACAAAGTTAGCTGGGAATGTAAGCTGTGAGGAGGACACAAAGAGGATGCAAAGAGATATAGATAGGTTAAATGAATGGACAACAAGGTGGCAGAGGGATTACAATGTGGGAAAGTGTGAGGTTATTCACTTTGGTAGAAAGAAGAGAAAAGTAGAATTTTTTTAAGAGGTGTGAAACTTGTAAAGAGAGACTTGGATGTACTTGTACAAGGAACACAGAAAGTTAGCATGCAGGTACAGCAAGCAATTAGGAAGGCAAATGGCATGTTGGCCTTTATTGCAAGGGGATTGGAGTATATGAGTAAGGATGTCTTGCTGCAATTGTACAGGGCTTTGGTGAAACTACACCTGGAATACTGTGCACAGTTTTGGTCTCCATATTTAAGGAAGAATATACTTGCATTGAAGGTGGTACAGCGAAGGTTCACTAGATTAGTCTAGTGAAGAAGGGTCACTGACCTCAAACGTTAACTCTGCTTCTCTCTCCACAGATGCTGCTAGACCTGCTGAGTATTTCCAGCATTTCTTGTTTTTATTTCAGATTTCCAGCATCCGCAGTATTTTGCTTTTATTCACTAGATTAGTTCCTGGAATGAGTGGGTTGTCCTTTGATGAAAGGCTGAGTAAATTAGGTCTATACTCTCTGGTATTTAGAAGAATGAGAGATGATCTCATTGAAAGATTCAAGATTCTGAAGGGGCTGAATAGGGTAGACACTGAGAGATTGTTTCCCCTGGCTGGGCATCTAGAACACAGGGGCACAGTCTCATGATAGGGGGCTGGTCATTTAGAACTGAACTGAGGAGAAATTTCTTCACTCAAAGGGTTGTAAATCTTTGGAATTCTCTACCCCAGAGGGTTGTGGATGCTTCATCATTGAATGTATTTAAGGCTGAGATGGGCAGATGTTTGGTCTCTCAGGAATCAAGGGATATGGGAAGCAGGCGGGAAAGTGGAGTTGAGGCCAAGGATCAGCCATGATTGAAGTGAAAGGTGGAGCAGGCTCGAGTGTTCATATGGTGTACTCCTGCTCCTATTTCTTATGTTCTTATATTACTATCAGCCGTGCCCTCTTTTGAATGAAATTTTAAATGTCTTTGATAATGCTTCTGTGAAAAACCTTGGGTCATTAAAGGCACTATATAAATGCAAGTTGTTATTGCTGTTGTAAACTGAGGCCCCTTCTACCTGTTCATGCCCTATTCGAAGATGAGACAGGAGTTCTCCTGATGCCCTTGGCCGACATTTATCCCTTACCACATCAGTTTAATATCTGCCACACTGTCTGCAGGATCTTGCTATTTGCCAATGGGCTGCTATTAACAGTAGTAACTGCACTTCAAAAGTAATTTATAGTCTGTGAAGCACTTTGGAACATCCTGAGGATGTGAAAGGTAGAGAATGGACTAGCCATCACTGTACTGTGATTACCACCCTCTTCAGACTTTGTGCAGCATCAAACTAAGATCAAAAATTTTATAGGCTAATCAGCTAAAGTTTCATCAAAATATTTGGCACAAGTGATGAACACAACAAGAATTGAAGATGAAGTTAATAAGCCATGTTCACAAATGGTTAAATTACACTTTTCGATGATTTCCTACAAAGCTCTTAAATTAGTTTCTCTACTTTGGTAACTAATGCCCGGGATGAAGCCCTGCATTCACACTCTCTCTCCAACATATTCTTCCTGCTGTTAAGAACTTCCTCAACAGACAGTCAATCTTGAGATGATCTTGGAACCACTCAGCAGGTCTGGCAGCATCTGTGAAAAGAGAAGCAGAGTTAACGTTTCGGGTCAGTGACCCTTCTTCGGAACCCGGAGTTCCTGGTTTGCGATAAGAAGATCACCATCAGTACCACCTTCCTAGAACAACTAGGGATGGCCCATAAATGAAGACTTGCCAGTTTTGTCCACATCCCAAGACAAATAAAAAAAAATTAACATCTACTTAACGGCTTTAATATTTAAAAAAAACTCAAGGCACTTCATAAATGGAAACCAATAAGGAAAAGGGCCCTGAACTATAGGGGGAGAGATTAGATAGGGTGATCCAAAGCTAGGTTGAGAAGTATCCATTCTTTAGTATTCATGGATACCAAAGGATCCATTCAATAATTGTTAACTCAGGAAAATTTCACATGATCCAGTCAGCAAGAGCAGGTTAGTATCTTGAGCATCCCCGATTTTAATTGATCCACCATTAGCAGCCAAGCCTTCAGATGCCTAGGCCATAAGCTCTGGAATTCTTGGGAAATTTCTAGCTAAAGGCAAGCTGTTGTTGTTGAGGGTCGTGACCCTCACTACCATTGCCATAGTGCAACATTCACTTCCCTAAAGTGTTGCTTAAATCTACACATATCCTGACATATGCGATTGCTAGCTTAGAGAAACTAAGAGTTTGGTCAAAGAGAGTCCAGTCAATAGTAAACAGGGACTCAAATCTATACATTGCTGCAGGTGTTTACACTTTCAATAATTCCCCCGCCACGACATCACCACCCCCATCCCCGCCCCCCCCCCCCCCCACTATTAGGGTCTATAATTAAGGATAGAGTGACTGAACACCTTAAAGAGACAGCCAGCATGGATTTGTAAAGATTAGATCACACGTGGCAAAACTGATTGAATCTTTTGAAGAGGTGACTAAAGTAGTGGACAGGGGAATGTTTTATAGATGTTATTTATATAGACTTGCAGAAGGCATTTGATAAAGTCTCTCATAAGAGACTGATAGCTAAAGTTGAAAGGAATTGGAGACAAATTATTGATCTTTTTTAGAATTAGAATTAGAATATTACAGCGCAGTACAGGCCCTTCGGCCCTCGATGTTGCGCCGATCATCTGACCTACACTATTCCATTTACATCCATATGTCTATCCAATGACCACTTAAATGCCCTTAAAGTTGGCGAGTCTACTACTGTTGCAGGCAGGGCGTTCCACGCCCCTACTACTCTCTGCGTAAAGAAACTACCTCTGACATCTGTCCTATATCTTTCACCCCTCAACTTAAAGCTATGTCCCCTCGTGTTTGCCATCACCATCCGAGGAAAAAGACTCTCACTATCCACCCTATCTAACCCTCTGATTATCTTGTATGTCTCTATTAAGTCACCTCTCCTCCTCCTTCTCTCTAACGAAAACAACCCCAAGTCCCTCAGCCTTTCCTCGTAAGACCTTCCTTCCATACCAGGCAACATCCTAGTAAATCTCCTCTGCACCCTTTCCAAAGCTTCGACATCCTTCCTATAATGCGGTGACCAGAACTGCACGCAATACTCCAGGTGCGGCCTCACCAGAGTTTTGTACAGCTGCATCATGACCCCGTGGCTCTGAAACTCGATCCCCCTACTAATAAAGGCTAACACACCATATGCCTTCTTAACAGCCCTATTAACCTGGGTAGCAACTTTCAGGGATTTATGTACCTGGATACCAAGATCTCTCTGCTCATCTACACTACCAAGAATCTTCCCATTAGCCCAGTACTCTGCATTGCTGTTACTCCTTCCAAAGTGAATCACCTCACACTTCTCCGCATTAAACTCCATTTGCCATCTCTCAGCCCAGCTCTGCAGCCTATCTATGTCCCTCTGTACCCTACAACACCCTTCGACACTATCCACAACTCCACCGACCTTCGTGTCATCCGCAAATTTACTAACCCACCTATCTGGGTTAGGGAATTGGCTGAGAGACAGGAAATAGAGAGTAGGGATAATGGGCAGGTATTCTAATTGGCAGGATGTGACTAATGGTGTCCCACAAGGATCTGTGTTGGGTTCTCAACTATGCACAATGTTTATCAATGACTTTGATGATGGAATAGAAAGCCACATATCCAAGTTTGCCGATGACACATAGATGGGCCACATTGTAAGCAGTGTAGATAGAAGCACAAAATTACAGAGATAAAGTAATAGTGAATGGGCAAAATTGGCAAATGTGAGGTCATCCACTTTGGACATAATGAGGATAGAACAGGATACTTTCTAAATGATGAAAAGCTAGAATTAGTGGGAATTCCAGATCTTCGGGCTTTAGCAGCTGAAGGTTGTAGTATAAGTCTGTAAAAGGTTAATGCCGAAGACAGTGAGAGAGACCCCTCCCACTGTACGAGTGAGGCAGCCACATGAGATAGGCTTGTGAAGAAGAAGTATAGCAGCACAAAGGATGCTAGCTTAGGTGGCTTGCTGAGAGTGTTTGTAGTAACAGTAAATATTAGAGATGTTCATTAACCTTCACCGGAGTCTAAGCCTTTCTCTAGGACGCCCTAAAATGCTACTAATACAAATAAAACTAAACCCAACAAAGGCATTGCCGCCAATGGTGGCCTGATTAAAATCAGAGATGCTCAAGAGGCCAGAATTAGAGAGCCAAAATATCTTGGAGGGTTGCTGGGCTGGAGGAGATTACAGACATAGGAAGGGGTGAGACCCTACCTAACTTCTTTCTCCCCAATCCCTCCCATCGCCCCCAACATGACAATGCATATCTTAAAACAATAAGCAAATAGAATAAACAGATTAGATTATGGCTCCAAAAGTCACTTTTGGTGACAGGTCACACTGACTAGCAGTACATTGTAGGAGAATACAAAAAGTGATTTTTGTTTTGGAATGGAGTTACTCTAGATTCATGATAAAATTGTCTATGGTAAAATTTGCATTCCCCCTTTACCCACAGGTGTATCAATCCTGTGGCCCTAGGAAGGAGCATGCTTGTAAAAAAAAATTCTTCTTCTTTGGCCTCCTTGTCTCGAGAGACAATGGGTAAGCGCCTGGAGGTGGTCAGTGGTTTGTGAAGCAGCGCCTGGAGTGGCTATGAAGGCCAATTCTAGAGTGACAGACTCTTCCACAGGTGCTGCAGAGAAAATTGGTTGTCGGGGCTGTTACACAATTGGCTCTCCCCTTGCCCTTCTGTCTTTTTTCCTGC
Source organism: Heterodontus francisci (assembly GCF_036365525.1). Classification (NCBI taxonomy): domain Eukaryota; kingdom Metazoa; phylum Chordata; class Chondrichthyes; order Heterodontiformes; family Heterodontidae; genus Heterodontus; species Heterodontus francisci. The sequence continues at coordinate 13,273,443 of NC_090388.1, forward strand.
CAACTGCTAAGTTTCTTCGACTCGCCACACTTTAGCCCCGCCTTTATGGCTGCCCGCCAGCTCTGGCGATCACTGGCAACTGACTCCCACGACTTGTGATCAATGTCACAGGACTTCGTGTCACGTTTGCAGACGTCTTTAAAACGGAGACATGGACGGCCGGTGGGTCTGATACCAGTGACGAGCTCGCTGTACAATGTGTCCTTAAGGATCCTGCCATCTTACATGCGGCTCACATGGCCAAGCCATCTCAAGCGCCCCTGGCTGCGGATGGTGGCTGCCTCGAGGACTTCTGTGTTGGAGATATGGTCCTGCCACCTGATGCCAAGGATTCTCCGGAGGCAGCGAAAATGGAATGAATTGAGACGTCGCTCTTGGCTGACGTACGTTGAACAGGCCTCGTTGCCGTAGAGCAAGGTACTGAGGACACAGGCCTGATACACTCGGACTTTTGTGTTCCGTGTCAGTGTGCCACATTCTCTTGGCCATTCTGGAAATAGCAGTGGAAGCCTTTCCCATGCGCTTGTTGATTTCTGCATCAAGAGACAGGTTACTGGTGATAGTTGAGCCTAGGTAGGTGAACTCTTGAACCACTTCCAGAGCGTGGTCGCCGATATTGATGGATGGAGCATTTCTGATGCCCTATCCTATGAAGTTCGTTTTCTTGAGACTGATGGTTAGGCCAAATAATTAAGAGGTAAACACCCAAGGGCAAGCACTATCGAGTAACCTACAGGAAGGTGAAAGGCCTTCCTTATCATGAAAGCCCATGTAAAACTTGCAGGTATTTTATCCTCCAGTTACCATTCCTCAAAATGGGCCGCTTTCTCAACTCTGCTTCAGGCCGGCAAAGATCTGAACCTAGAACATACATTTGTAGCAATTACCTCAACATGTATGTAAATAATCGATTCTCATTTGCTAAGAACAAATCTACATGTTGTGATCGGGATACAAATTAAAGCATAGAAACAAAAACAATTCCAGCCTTCCAGCCTGAACATTGAGTGTGACACCTTTAGATCATAAGCACTGCTCCCATTTCCTTAGGTGAGTGGGTGCCTGAATTGATTCAGTTCCTCTGGATGATGCTTTTGTTTCTTTAGTCATTTCATTACCACTCCCTTTTACCTTGCACCATCCTCCCTTTTTTCATTTCCACCCTATCATCAAATTTTGTTTCCTACATTACAGCAGTGAAAACACTTTAAAAGTACTTCATTGGCTGTAAAGCACATTGGGACATCCTGAGGCCCTGAAAGGCGCGATATAAATGCAAGTCTTTTATCCCCCTTTTGTTCTTTCCTCCCTCCCTTCCTCCACCCCCTAAAACTCTTCTCCCGGACTCTGCACTTACTTAAAACCTTCTTCCAGTTCTGATGAAAGGTCATTGACCTGAAAGTTTAACTCTGTTTCTCTCTCCACTGATGCTGCCTGACCTGCTGAGTATTTCCAGCATTTTCTGTTATCATTTCAGATTTCCAGCATCCGCAGCATTTTGCTTTTGTCTTACATTTTGATTGTCATTTGCCTGTTTGCTAAAAGGTTAATTTATAATGGCAAAGCACATTCACCTGCAATGACACATGCTTGGACTTCTGCAAGTTGCGAATAGGAAACTGACTGCAGAAGTGACAAAAGGCACAGACTGCACTGACCGAAATAGCATCTGAATAATTCAGAATTACAAAAGCGTGTTTGTCGACACAATCCCAAATTTGGTCAAATACAGATAAAGATGTGACCACTTTTTGGGGGGATTTTCACTGTGTATTTGTCTGCATTTCTCAACTTATGCCTTAAAGTTACAGCATCAGATACAATCATTCGAGTGAGAAATTGCAGTAGGTTTGGTCTCGTCTGTTGTTTTTACATACGACCACATGGCTTTATACCTATTTCTTTTGTTTTGAGTGCCGCAGTCATTAATAAGGAACAGTTTAAAAAGTGCCAAACAAACAACAGTAACTCAAAGTAAACTCTGTATGACAAACTAAACTTTTAAGTGTGGCTGCTTTCCAATTTGCACTTGTGACATAAAACTTTCCACAGAACCTTGGCTCATAAACAAAACAAATATTTATTATTTTATGAACCTTAATTGTGGGGAAGGTTAACAACAGAGCTACAATGAATCTGCAGTGATATCATCTAAATTGATGGTGCTCTCCTGACAATGGAAAGCTGAAAGTTGATTTGTAGCATTTCTCTATTGCAAGAGAAGGTATCGAATGACAAAAGGCCATTTGGCCAATGACGCCTGCTGCTTCCACAGGCCATGTCCAATCTCAGTTAGGGCTGATTGGTTTACTTAGCGCAGCTGGTAGCACATTGACCTTTGAGTTATGAAGATTCGCTGAGTTCAAACCTGATATAATCTCAACTGACTCTTCAAAGAAACAGCTTACATTTATATAGAGCCTTCCATAACCTCAGGGCGTTCCAAAGCACTTCACAGCCAATGAAGCACTTTTGAAGTATAGTCACTGTTGTGATGTAGGAAAGGCAGCGGCTAACTTGTGCACAGCAAGCTCCCACAAACAGCAATGTGATGAGCAAGAGGAACAGAAAACCAGATAAAAGTAGATCTGCCGGATGACAGTGCAAGCTGGATATAGATATCATCTAAATTGTTCAGCTTTGAATGCATTAAAAGGGAAGAAACTTGTTTAGCTGCAATAATAATTGATCTGTCTTTTCTGCTTCCGAGTACATGAACTGGAGCTGCTGGTTTTGGAATAGGTTCAAACATCCAAATTAGCCATCCTGTTAGCAGCATTTGATAGCTGTAGAAGAATCTGATGTAGCTTTCCCGCTCATTTCCTGAACTGTGCAAAAACAGCAGGGCCAGACGATCCCAGCACGCCTGCTCCGCGAACGGCCAATCAGCGCTGTCTCAGCCCAGGCAGCCCGCTGTCAGTCACAGACACTGAGCAATCACAGACAGGTGTCCGTCGTCTGTCAGACGCAGGTCCCGCCTCCCCCCCCTCTGCCTGACAGACACTTTAATAGGAGAGCCGTCATTCAAAGCCGAGCCATGGGCAGCCGGACCTGCTGCTGACAAGTGTGGACTGGGACCCCCATTTGATCCCAATGTCAGGATCCTGGAGCCCACTGGAAAACTCAGACCTAAGGAACTGAAAATCATGACCCCATTCTAGACTGTTCTCTTAAGGTCAGAATGTGGGTCCCAGCATGAGCTGGCAGGCTGACCTCCAGCTGACCCCACAAACTATCGGCACATATGCCAAGATTGGGGTGGGGTGTGGGGACCATAGGTTTGTGGGTCCTGAAGGATAATCTCATTAGTCAGGCCTAATCATAGCTGATTATTCATGACACTATTAACAGATTCTAGTCTGAGCGATTTACAAATACCCATTTCCAAGGAAGCACTTAGCTTTGAAGGCGCAGGTCAGGTTTTCCGGCTCAAAACCAATGTGATTCTCCAGGCCCTGGATTGCCAGTGAGCAATGCCACGGGAGGTCTGCTAATAGCAAAAGCATGAAGTGGTGGAAATGCACAGCTGGACAGCCAACATCCACAAGACATGGGGAGTCATTTTAAGTATTGGCCGGGGAGGAAAATAGGCCAACAGCAGAGTAGGCACCCATTATACACCCGCCCAATTCTCCATTTCATTGTAGTCAATGGATGGTCCATTACCTTCCCCCCAACATCATTTCCCTTCACTGTCGACAATGAAAACCCACCACAAAGACTCCAAGAAGTTCTGATAAAACATTTTATTTGGATTTTAGGTTATGAAAGGCCCCTTTACTTTTCCAGAACTCATCTCTCATCATCTTTGTTATTCAATATATTCTGATCTGTTCCAACTGAATTCTGAATGCGCCCACCCTCAAATGATTTGGTTTCTCGCGACTTATTAATTGTCCTTGGTGAGGGGCATAAATGCAAAGGAAGCCAAACTGCCATTTTGATTGGCTAATTCCCGCCTCCGAGCACTCTTGCCGGAGGCGGGCTCAAACCGGCACTGGCTACCCGCCCGGTAGCGGCAGGTGGCCAATTAGGGGACAAATTGGTGAAGCCACAGAGATCTTCCTGACATCAGATGGCGCCCCCCCCCCACCCCACCCCCACTGAGGCTGAAGCGTGGCAGGTACCTGGAGGTGGCCAACCAGCAGCAGGACAGGGGGCCCTCAATGTCTCCTATGACTCCCACCCCCCCATAGTGGAACTTCGGGGATCAGAGGGCCACAGTCACAGCCAATTAGGAAGCTACCTCCCAGAAGGTTGCGCCAGCGGATGCCCTGATGACATAGGCGATCCCGGGATCCCCATATCGTTCCAACTTCGGGGTACTGACACCTGCCCAGAAAATTCAGTCCATTCAACCAACCGTTTAGGGAAAGAAAGTACTTACATTTATATAGCACCATTCACGACCTTGGGACATACCAAAGTACTTTGCAGCCAACAAAGTACTTATTGAAGTGTAATGACTGTTGTAATGTAGGGAATGCAACCATCAATTTGTGCACAGCAAGGGCCCAAAAGCAGCAATGTGATAATGACCGGATAATCTGTTTTTTTTAGTGATGTTGGTTGAGGGAAAATTATTGGCCAGGACATGGGGGAGAAATCCCTTGCACCTCCTCGAGTAGTGAGATTGCTTACATCCATCTGAGAGGGCAGACAGGGCCTTGGTTTAATGTCTCATCTAAAAGACAGCACCTCTCATAGTGCAGCACTCCCTCAGGACTGCACTGCAATGTCAGCCTAGATTCATAAATTCGGATGTTGTTGCTCTTTCAATGAAACAGGCCCAGACGAACATACTACTTCTGAAAAATTATTCCTTGAGCACTAACTAATGGGGATGCATACTGAAAACAGGTAAAACCAACCCTTGGTGATCAATAATCACCATTTCTTGGTCGGGTAGAGATAAATAATTTACAACGGATCATCGGGAAAAAAAATTAGGAACAAACGTCAGAGGAAGAGGGCAAGACACTGAAACTAGCTGAGCTCTGGCTGCTTGACAAGAGCAATTTTCAAACACTGTACATTTAATAAGATAATTCAAGGGGAGTTGACAGCAGTGCTAATTGTGCATGGTCTGTTCGAAGCAGAGAGCCTCATGCATTCAACATCCTTTTCCTGCTTCTGACATTCCATGTTCCAAATAGAGCTGCCAGGCATCTTAGCCTCACACTCTGAACTCCTCCTTGCTACATCTCTTCCTAAAAACACCCTCATTTCCTTTCTAACCTCTCTCCTATTCTTGCTTGGGCTCTGAGCTCCCCCAACCCACCACCAATCTCGAAGATCATTGCATGTTGTATGAGTGATTGCTGTTTGCCTGAATAGGAAACAATACAATTTCCTTTAATGGAAGGTGGTGCGGGAGCTCAGTACTACAGGATTTTGCAATGTTCACTTCCAATCTCCCCATTCTTATTTAAGCAGTTTGTTCTCACAAAGCAAACAGGAGCACTTTATACAGGAACAAGAGGGTGACTCCACTTTCAGGGCAGAGCTTTGTTAAATGGAAACAAGGGCTAGAGATAGGAATCAAACACTACAAAATCAACAGCAGAGCGTCACTAAGTTATGTCTTATGAGTATTTCCAAGGTAATTTTCCAATTATCGGACTTTTAGACAGGAAAAGACTTTGTTTTTTGAAAGAGGAAAGAAAACGTCAAAAGCAACAATGAAGGCCTTTAGGACATTCTGTTTTTTGTGAAGTGTGTTCTACAAACAGAGCTTCATTGTGTGATGTTCCACAAAACAGATGTCGCAGTGTTAACACATGCTAAGTTAAAAATGTTCGCTGTTCCCAAGAATTAGAAAAAAAAAGTTTCATTTACTTCTGCGGAGACCGTTGGAAAGTTACAAATTGTGGCAGGAGGAGCGAGATAGCCAAGGGATTACAGGTGTTGAAAGTATTTTAAGTGAGATGCCTATCGTAACAGTGCATCCATAGTGGTTTACAAAAACAGTTAATATCAAATCTCATTAGTGATACCCAATAAAAACACACTGCATTATATTGTTCCCTTACCAATTTAATCTACTCCAGCCCCACATTGAAGGATGGTTCGTCGCTCGGGCTCAGGTCAAAGTGTCCTTGTTGCCTTCTTGAGGAGTGACCTGATCGAGGTGTTTAAAATTTTAAAAGGATTCGATCGAGTCAATAAAGAAAAAGTATTTCCTCTGCAGCCACTATCCAATCACGCGCCAAGTCCCATTCACCCATCACCTCTGTGCTTGCTGACCTACATTGGCTCCCAATCCAGCAATGCCTTCATTTTAAAATGATGGCCTCTTGTGCAGTCTTAATTTTAATTTCCCCATCATTGGCAGCCGTGTCTTCAGGTGCATGAACCCTAAGCTCTAGAATTCCCTCCCTAAACATCTCTATCTCTCTCTCTCTCTCTCTTCCTTTAACATTCTCCTTAAAATCTACATCTTTGACTAAGCTTTTGGTCATCTGTCCTAATATCTCCTTATATGACTCGGTGTCAAATTTTATTTGATAACCCTCCTGTGATGTTGTTGGGGTGGTGGAATCAAGAATAAGGGGACTTAATCTTAAACTTAGAGCCAGGTCACTCAGGAGCAAAATCATGAAGCACTTCTTCACACAAAGGGTAGTAGAAATTTGGAATTCTCCCTCCCAAGAGGCTGTGGATGCCAAGGAACAACTGGAGCTTTCAAGATTGAGATCGATAGAATTTTGTCAGGTAAAAGATATGGAGCTAAGGTGGGTAGACGGAGTGAAGGTACAGATCAGTCATGATCTCACTCAATGGTGAAGCAGGTTCAAGGTTTGAATGACCCACTCCTGTTCCTAGTGTTCCTATGTTCTGGTGGCTCAGCCAACGAGTGTCATCAGGATATTGAACATGGGAAGCATTGCAATTCCTAATGATGCCATCATCACATGATGTGCACATCTAGTGGAGGTTGTCAAATAGCCATTAGGAGGTTGGAACCCTGGACAACTTTCCCCAGTCTAATGCAGGGGCCCTGAGGCCAATTTCAGTGACTCTACAGCCACTGTGGCTGAGACCAACTCAGCACAGATCAAGGTCCCATCCGAGACCTTCCTGGTCTATTTGGGCCAACAGTCCACTGGACAAACTAGCTGTAGCTTTTGGAGAAGTTACATTGATCTACTTTTGGACTCAAATCTCTAGTTGCATTATCATACTTCCTACGACAGCATGCTGGCAGCATTCTGTGTTGCATTTTAAATGTCCTGAGTTTAGAAGCAGCTTAAAAACTGCTCACAAGAGGAGAAGGCAGGTGGAAAGATTTTCCTCTTCAGCCCAATGGAGACACTGTTTTTCTGTTCAATCTTAGAACGTGGGCGTCGTGGGCATTTATTGCCCATACCAAGTTGCCCTGGGAAGGTGGTGGTAAGTCTTCTTCTGGGTGAGTGCTTGCCTCCTGTGGGAAGCTGATTCTGATTGAAATTTTCAAAAGGGTGAGCCCTTAGTTGGTATGGAGATGAGTTTTCTGTCCTCTTAAAGCCAGTGGGATTGAAAATGGCAGTGGGCCAGATCTGGGCTGGGGCTTTGGTAGACTTCCAGGGCAGCCATCACTGAGGCTGCTGGTTGTGCTGAGGGAGAGATCTAGCTCCCACAGCACCAGAGGGAAGCGAGATGTCGCAGGGGAGCTGGAGGCCTGCCAATAGGGGCAGGGTAGACCCTCGCTTCATTGATGTCCACCTAGATCTAATGCTGAAGGCTGTGAGGGAGAGGAAGGAGGTTCTCTTCCCAGAGGGTGGCAGGAGGAGACCACCTCGTCATGCAGCAGGGGCACCTCTCTCTTCATTGTTATCCTGCTCAGCCTCCTCTGTCTCCACCTCTCTTAACTCCTGCTTCTCCCCCAATGAGCTATCTCCTTCCAGGGCCTCACCGTCCTCAAGATCCACACTTCTCTGGAGAGTGTTATGGAGAGGGCAACAGACCACCACAATGATCGAGACCCTTGCAGGACGATATTGGAGGGTGCCACCTGACCGGTCCAAGCACCGGAATTGCATCTTCAGAAACCCGATGGCCTGCTCAATGGTGGGCTCCTGAGGAGGTGGCATTGGTTGTTCTGCCTCTGTGTCTCTGTGCCTCTGGCTGGGGCTCCCATAGTGGGGTCAGTAGCTATTTCTTCAAGGAATTTCCCTTGTCCCTTTGGATGCTTCCATGCACTTTGGCAGATGGAGTGAGGTACCGAGGCAGTCTGGACTGCCGGAGGATGAAGGAGATATCCTGGTAGTTGGCAGAAAAGCGAGCGCACATAGAGGAAGCTCTTGTTGAGGTCACAAACCATAGGAGCATAAGAAATAGGAGCAGGAGTAGGCCATTCAGCCCCTCAATCCTGCTCCGCCATTCAATAAGATCATGGCTGATCTGATTGTGGCCTTAACTCCATTTACCTGCCTGCCCCCATAACCATTGACTCCCTTGTAGATCAAAATCTCTCTAATTCTGTCTTCAATATATTCAATGACCCAAGCTCCACTGCTCTCCGGGAAAGAGAATTCCAAAGATTAAAGACCCTCCGAGAGAAGAAATTCCTCCTCATCTCCATCTTAAATCGGAGACCCCTTATTCTGAATCTCTGCCTCCTAGTTCTAGATTCCCCCATGGGGGGAAACATCCTCTCAGCATTTACCCTGTCAAGCCCCCTCAGAATCTTATATGTCTCAATAAGATCACCTCTCATTATTCTAAACTTCAATGAGTGTAGGCCCAACCTGCTCAACCTTTCCTCATAAGACAAATCCATTATCCCAGGAATCAGCCTAGTGAACCTTTTCTGAACTGCTTCCAATGCAAATATGTCCCTCCTTAAATAATGTGACCAAAACTGTACACGGTACTCTAAGTGCGATCTCAACAATGCTCTGTATAGTTGTCGCAATTTTATACTCCATCCTCCTTGCAATAAATGCCAACATTCCATTTGCCTTCCTAATGACTTGCTCTGCCTGCAAGCTAACCTTTTGTGATTCATATAGAAGGACGCCCAGATCCCTCTGTACCGTAGCATTCTCCAGTGCCTCTCTATGTAAATAATATTCTGCTTTTCTATTCTTCTCGCCAAAGTGAACAAGCTCACATTTTCCCATATTATACTCCATCTGCCAAATTTTTGCCCACTCACCTAACCTATCTATATCTCTTTGGAAACACTTGGGGGAATTTTATGCTCTGTCCCGTGGCAGGTTTGGAGGCGGGGTGAGCATAAAATCGGGTGAGATGGTGGTGGGGGTTTCCTCCACCAGCCCGCCTCTGCCAAAAATTAGTCTGGGGTGGGAAGACCTGTGAACGACCTTCCCACCCCGCCACCAATTGAGGCCCTTAGCTAGGCAATTAACCCCACTTAAGGGCATCTGCCGGCTGTAGCCACAGGGAGCCATGCAGCTGACGGCCCTGTCACCACACTGGAAGCACAGCACAGAAAACCATACGGGCTGCTTCCTGGCTCCGGAGTGGCGAGGTCCCTCATTAAAAGGCACTTAGTGTCTGAGCAAGGGACCTGGCATTAGGGAAGCAGGGGTGGGGGGGGGTGGTTGGCTGCTGTGGGCCACCCCCCTGCCCTTACTGCTGACCCCCCTCCCCTGCAACCCCCACCCCACGAGACCCCTCCCTCCCTGACCTACCTGAGGCCTGGTTGCAGCAACTCTCGTCTGCTTCCGGTAGGTGCACCTGCAGCAGCAGCCACCGCCACTGCCGCTGATTGGCTGACAGCTCTGCAAGGGCAGGACTTCTGGAGACAGGGTCCTCGATCCTGTGGAAGATCCGCCGCTGTCCACATAAGTGCCTAATTGACACTAAACTCGGCGGGCTTTCCAGAGAAGAGGCAACGCGGGGATCTCGGTGTCAGTTTCTTCGGCACTCCACTAGTTACAATTTGCTGACATGACCATGCCCCATTTATCCCGACTCTCTGTTTCCTGTTAGTTAGCCAGTCCTCCACCCAAATTAGTTGGACGTTGAGGGAGTGTAAGCCCTCCCTGTTGATTGATCTCACTGGCAGGCCACTGGGTGCCTTGATAGCCACCTGGGCGCCGATGATGTCCTGCACCTGGGGGAATCCAAGCAGAGGTGCCCCTGCTACATGATGGAGGTTGAATCCAATGCCCTCTGTGCCTGCGCAGGTCCATCTCTGCCAAAGTGGGTATAGGCCCCTGCCCTCCTGAAAATGGCATCCATGACCTGTCTGATGGCCTGATGAGCTGCCGACTGCGAGATGCCACCTAGGTCCACAGCTAATTCCTGGAACGACCCAGTTGCATCGAAATTTAGGATGACGGAGTCCTTGATGCCTGCAGGTAGGAGACTGCCATGCGGTCCACAAAGCCTCAGGTCATTGTGGATCACAGCACACAGGACCGAGACCATCTGCCTGGACAGGCGCAGCCACCTACAGCACTGGTGCCCTGTCATTTGCAGGTAGCTGACTCTTGGGCTGTTGACCCAATGTCTTGGGTAGCACCTTCCTCCCCTAGCAGCCCCCCCACCTCCCCCTCCCCCGCCCGCATGTGCTCCTATGGCCTCCTACTGTCCAGGAGGTTGCAATTGCCACAGCTCATCGTGGCTGCTCTGTCCCATGTTGAGTAGCCTGTTCCCATCTGAACCCCCTCAGCTGGGCTTTGTGCATTCACCTCATTCACCTGACCTTCCCTTGCCAACCGTAGTTGCCCCAGTAATGCCAGCGGCCTCACGTCCCTTTTTGGCTTCCTGCCACTCATCACCAAGGAAAGCAAGCCTCACAGCCACAGCAATGGCCACTCTGTGACACTTCTGAAGCAGCTGAGTTCTTTTGGGCCTCTGCAGTCTTTTAATCAGTCCTTCCCATCGCCCTCATGACCCCCCTGCTGTGCTCACATCTTGAAAACTCCTGCCATGCTCCCCACCACCGCGCCCCCCCCCCATCCCCATGGTTCTCCACATTCCCGTCCTTTAAAATTTAAAAGCTGCGACTGACAAGCCTGTTAATGAGCTCCTCAATGAGCTCAACAGGCTAGTAATTGGAAGGGTGCACCTAACCCGTTCCCTCGCTGCCGGCGTCCCTTTAAGAATGACGTCGCATTCCGGAGGTGGCAGGTCCCAGTGCCGACTTCCATGAATGCGATATTCGAAGTGCGCCTGCCTCCGTAACCCGACTCAGCGGGCTTTGACAATCCAGCGCTATGGTGTTTAATGACTGCATCTCGAATTCCTCCCTCCATTATTAGCCTGTTTAAGGTAAATGAGTTGACAGTTGCTCTAAAGTAGCAGAGAGAGAAATTTCAGGTGACTGCATTAAGCATTTGTGTGCTGGTATTACACAGTAATACCATTGCACTGCTGAACTACAAGAAAGCCCCCAGCGAATTAACATCCGTAGCACTTAAAGTAACCAGAAGCGCAGCACAAAGAACAGCCAGGTGCTGCGCAAATGATTACTGGCAACACCTATGCAGTCATATTCAGCTGGCCTCAGACACCGGAAACATCAGAGGAATGTATGATGGCATTAAGAGAGCTTTTGGGCCAACCATCAAGAAGATCGCCTCCCTCAAGTCTAAATCAGGGGACATAATTACTGACCAACGCAAACAAATGGACCGCTGGGTTGAGCACTACCTAGAACTGTACTCCAGGGAGAATGTTGTCACTGAGACTGCCCTCAATGCAGCCCAGTCTCTGCCAGTCGTGGATGAGCTGGACGTTCAGCCAAAAAAATCGGAACTCAGTGATGCCATTGATTCTCTAGCCAGCGGAAAAGCCCCTGGGAAGGACGGCATTACCCCTGAAATAATCAAGAGTGCCAAGACTGCTATACTTTCAGCATTCCATGAACTGCTTTGTCTGTGCTGGGACGAGGGAGCAGTACCACAGGACATGTGCGAAACCAATACCATCACCCTCTATAAGAACAAGGGTGACAGCAGTGACTGCAACAACTACCGTGGAATCTCCCTGCTCAGCATAGTGAGGAAAGTCTTCGCTCGAGTTGCTTTAAACAGGCTCCAGAAGCTGACCGAACGTGTCTGCCCTGAGGCACAGTGTGGCTTTCGAGCAGAGAGATCCACCATTGACATGCTGTTCTCCCTTTGTCAGCTACAGGAGAAATGCCGCGAACAACAGATGCCCCTCTACCTTGCTTTCATTGATCTCACCAAAGCCTTTGACCTCGTCAGCAGACGTGGTCTCTTCAGACTACTAGAAAAGATGAGATGTCCACCAAAGCTACTAAGTATCATCACCTCATTCCATGACAATATGAAAGGCACAATTCAGCATAGCAGCGCCTCATCAGACCCCTTTCCAATCCGGAGTGGCATGAAACAGGGCTGTGTTCTCGCACCCTCACTGTTTGGAATCTTCTTCTCCCTGCTGCTCTCACTTGCATTCAAGTCTTCAGACGAAGGAATTTTCCTCCACACAAGATCAGGTGGCAGGTTGTTCAACCTTGCCCGTCTAAGAGCGAAGACCAAAGTACGGAAAGTCCTCATCAGGGAACTCCTCTTTGCTGACGATGCTGCTTTAACATCTCACACTGAAGAGTGTCTGCAGAGACTCATCGACAGGATTGCAGCTGCCTGCAACGAATTTGGCCTAACCATCAGCCTCACGAAAACCAACATCATGGGACAGGACGTCAGAAATGCTCCATCCATCAATATTGGCGACCACGCTCTGGAAGTGGTTCAAGAATTCACCTACCTAGGCTCAACTATAACCAGTAACCTGTCTCTCGATGCAGAAATCAACAAACGCATGGGAAAGGCTTCCACTGCTATGTCCAGACTGGCCAAGAGAGTGTGGGAAAATGGCGCACTGACACGGAACACAAAAGACTGAGTGTATCAAGCCTGTGTCCTCAGTACCTTGCTCTACGGCAACGAGGCCTGGACAACGTATGTCAGCCAAGAGCGATGTCTCAGTTCATTCCATCTTCGCTGCCTCCTATCAGGTGGCAGGACCGTATCTCCAACACAGAAGTCCTCGAGGCGGCCAATATCCCCAGCATATACACCCTACTGAGCCAGGGCTTGGCCATGTGAGCCGCATGGAAGATGGCATAATCGCCAAGGACACATTGTACAGCGAGCTCGTCACTGGTATGAGACCCACCGGCCGTCCATGTCTCCATTTTAAAGACGTCTGCAAACGCGACATGAAGTCCTGTGACATGGATCACAAGTCGTGGGAGTCAGTTGCCAGTGATCGCCAGAGCTGGCGGGCAGCCATAAAGGCGGGGCTAAAGTGTGGTGAGTCGAAGAGACTTAGCAGTTGGCAGGAAAAAAGACAGAAGCGCAAGGGGAGAGCCAACTGTGAAACAGCCCTGACAACCAATTTTATCTGCAGCACCTGTGGAAGTGTCTGTCACTCTAGAATTGGCCTTTATAGCAACTCCAGGCGCTGCTTCACAAACCACTGACCACCTCCAGGCGCTTACCCATTGTCTCTCGAGAAAAGGAGGCCAAAGAAGAAGAAGATTACACAGTATATTTAGATAGAACCCCCTGTGGCTATCCCCCTCTCTTCCCCTGTGGCTATCCCCCTCTCTAACAAGTATACCGTTTTGGATACTGTTGGGAGGGAAGGCCTATCAGGGGAAAACAACAGCAGCCAGAGCAGTGGCACCACGGCTGGCACTGTTGTTCAGCAGGGATGGACAAAGCGCAGAAGAGCAATAGTTATAGGGGACTCTATAGTCAGGGGCACAGATCGGCGCTTCTGTGGACTGAACGAGACTCCAGGCTGGTATGTTGCCTCCCTGGTGCCAGGGTCAAGGATGTCTCTGAACGGACAGGGGGCATTCTAAAGGGGGAGGGTGAACAGCCAGAGGTTGTGGTACACATCGGTACCAATGACATAGGCAGGAAGAGTGACAAGGTCCTGCAGGTGGAGTTTAGGGAGTTAGGCAGAAAGTTAAAAAACAGGACCTCTAGGGTTGTAATCTTTGGATTACTCCCTGTGCCATGTGCCAGTGAGGCTAGAAATAGGAAGATAGTGCAGCTAAACACGTGGCTGAACAGCTGGTGTAGAAGGGAGGGTTTCAGATATCTGGACCATTGGGATCTCTTCAAGGACAGATGGGACCTGTACAAGAAGGATGGGTTGCATCTAAACTGGAGGGGCACAAATATCCTGGCTGCGAGGTTTGCTAGCGTCACTCGGGAGGGTTTAAACTAGTGTGGCAGGGGGGCTGGGAACGAGAGCAGTAGGACAGCAAGTGAAATAAATGAGGGGGAACTAGTAAATAAAGCCAGTAAGACGAAGAGGAAGAGCAGGCAGGGAGATGTTGCGGAGCACAGTGGGACTGGTGGTCTGAAGTGCATTTGTTTCAATGCGAGAAGTATAACAGGTAAGGCAGATGAACTTAGAGCTTGGATTAGTACTTGGAACTGTGATGTTGTTGCCACTACAGAGACTTGGTTGAGGGAAGGACAAGATTGGCAGCTAAATGTTCCAGGATTTAGAAGCTTCAGGCGGGATAGAGGGGGATGTAAAAGGGGTGGGGGAGTTGCATTACTAGTTAAGGAGAATATCACAGCTGTACTGCGGGAGGACACCTCGGAGGGGTCGTGCAGCGAGGTAATATGGGTGGAGCTCAGGAATAGGAAGGGTGCAGTCACGATGTTGGGGGTTTTCTACAGGCCTCCCAACAGCCAGCGGGAGGTAGAGGAGCAGATATGTAGACAGATTTTGGAAAGGTGTAAAGGTAACAGGGTTGTAGTGGTGGGTGATTTTAACTTCCCCTATATTGACTGGGACTCACTTAGTGCTCGGGGCTTGGATGGGGCAGAATTTGTAAGGAGCATCCAGGAGGGCTTCTTGAAACAATATGTAGATCGTCCAACTAGGGATGGGGCCGTACTGGACCTGGTATTGGGGAATGAGCCTGGCCAGGTGGTTGAAGTTTCAGCAGGGGAGCATTTCGGGAACAGTGACCATAATTCCGTAAGTTTTAAGGTACTTGTGGATAAGGATAAGAGTAGTCCTCGGGTGAAGGTGCTAAATTGGGGGAAGGCTAATTATAACAATATTAGGCAGGAACTGAAGAATTTAGATTGGGGGCTGCTGTTTGAGGGTAAATCAACATCTGACATGTGGGAGTCTTTCAAATGTCAGTTGATTAGAATCCAGGACCAGCATGTTCCGGTGAGGAAGAAGGATAAGTTTGGCAAGTTTCGGGAATCTTGGATAACTCGGGATATTGTGAGCCGAGTCTAAAAGAAAAAGGAAGCATTCGTAAGGGCTGGAAGGCTCGGAACAGACGAATCCCTTGAGGAATATAAAGACAGTAGGAAGGAACTTAAGCAAGGAGTCAGAAGGGCTAAAGGGGGTCATGAAAAATCATTGGCAAACAGGATTAAGGACAATCCCAAGGCTTTTTATACGTATATAAAGAGCAAGAGGGTAACTAGGGAAAGGGTTGGCCCACTCAAGGACAGAGAAGGGAATCGAAGTGAGGAGCCAGAGGAAATGGGCGAGGTACTAAATGAGTACTTTGCATCAGTATTCACCAAAGAGAAGGACTTGGTGGATGATGAGCCTAGGGAAGGGAGTGTAGATAGTCTCAGTCATCTCATTATCGAAAAGGAGGAGGTGTTGGGTGTCTTGCAAAGCATTAAGGTAGATAAGTCCCCAGGGCCTGATGGGATCTACCCCAGAATACTGAGGGAGGCAAGGGAAGAAATTGCTGGGGCCTTGACAGAAATCTTTGCATCCTCATTGGCTACAGGTGAGGTCCCAGAGGACTGGAGAATAGCCAACGTTGTTCCTTTGTTTAAGAAGGGTAGCAAGGATAATCCAGGAAATTATAGACCGGTGAGCCTTACGTCAGTGGTAGAGAAATTATTAGAGAGGATTCTTCGGGACAGGATTTACTCCCATTTGGAAACAAACAAACTTATTAGCGAGAGGCAGCATGGTTTTGTGAAGGGGAGGTCGTGTCTCATTAATTTGATTGAGTTTTTGGAGGAAGTGACAAAGATGATTGATGAAGGAAGGGCAGTGGATGGTATCTATAGACTTCAGTAAAACCTTTGACAAGGTCCCTCATGGCAGACTGGTACAAAAGGTGAAGTCACAAGGGATCAGAGGTGAGCTGGTTGGATGGATACAGAACTCGCTCAGTCATAGAGGACAGAGGGTAGCAGTGGAAGGGTGCTTTTCTGAATGGAGGGATGTGACTAGTGGTGTTCCGCAGGGATCAGTGCTGGGACCTTTGCTGTTTGTAGTATATATAAATGATTTGGAGGAAAATGTAGCTGGTCTGATTAGTAAGTTTGCGGACGACACAAAGGTTTGTGGAGTTGCAGATAGTGATGAGGATTGTCAGAGGATACAGCAGGATATAGATTGGTTGGAGACTTGGGCGGAGAAATGGCAGATGGAGTTTAATCCGGACAAATGTGAGGTAATGCATTTTGGAAGGTCTAATGCAGGTGGGAAGTATACAGTAAATGGCAGAACCCTTAGGAGTATTGACAGGCAGAGAGATCTGGGCGTACAGGTCCACAGGTCACTGAAAATGGCAACGCGTGGATAAGGTAGTCAAGAAGGCATACAGCATGCTTGCCTTCATCGGTCGGGGCATAGAGCATAAAAATTGACAAGTCATGCTGCAGCTGTACAGAACTTTAGTTAGGCCACACTTAGAATATTGCGTGAAATTCTGGTCGCCACACTACCAGAAGGACGTGGAGGCTTTGGAGAGGGTACAGAGGAGGTTTACCAGGATGTTGCCTGGTCTGGAGGGCATTAGCTATGAGGAGAGGTTGGATAAACTCGGATTGTTTTCACTGGGACGACGGAGGTGGAGGGGCGACATGATAGAGGTTTACAAAGTTATGAGCGGCATGGACAGAGTGGATAGTCAGAAGCTTTTTCCCAGGGTGGAAGAGTCAGTTACTAGGGGACATAGGTTTAAGGTGCGAGGGGCAAAGTTTAGAGGGGATGTGTGAGGCAAGTTCTTTACACAGAGGGTGGTGAGTGCCTGGAACTTGCTGCCAAGGGAGGTGGTGGAAGCAGGTACGATAGCGACGTTTAAGAGGCATCTTGACAAATACATGAATAGGAAGGGAATAGAGGGATACAATCCCCGGAAGTGCAGAAGGTTTTAGTTTAGGCAGGCATCAAGATCGGCGCAGGCTTGGAGGGCCGAATGGCCTGTTCCTGTGCTGTACTGTTCTTTGTTCTTTGTTCTTTATACATAGGATTTCTTCTTTTGGGCCTCCTTATCTCGAGAGACAATGGATACGCGCCTGGAGGTGGTCAGTGGTTTGTGAAGCAGCGCCTGGAGTGGCTATAAAGGCCAATTCTGGAGTGACAGGCTCTTCCACAGGTGCTGCAGAGAAATTTGTTTGTTGGGGCTGTTGCACAGTTGGCTCTCCCCTTGCGCCTCTGTCTTTTTTCCTGCCAACTACTAAGTCTCTTCGACTCGCCACAATTTAGCCCTGTCTTTATGGCTGCCCGCCAGCTCTGGCGAATGCTGGCAACTGACTCCCACGACTTGTGATCAATGTCACACGATTTCATGTCGCGTTTGCAGACGTCTTTATAACGGAGACATGGACGGCCGGTGGGTCTGATACCAGTGGCGAGCTCGCTGTACAATGTGTCTTTGGGGATCCTGCCATCTTCCATGCGGCTCACATGGCCAAGCCATCTCAAGCGCCGCTGACTCAGTAGTGTGTATAAGCTGGGGATGTTGGCCGCTTCAAGGACTTCTGTGTTGGAGATATAGTCCTGCCACCTGATGCCAAGTATTCTCCGAAGGCAGCGAAGATGGAATGAATTGAGACGTCGCTCTTGGCTGGCATACGTTGTCCAGGCCTCGCTGCCGTAGAGCAAGGTACTGAGGACACAGGCCTGATACACTCGGACTTTTGTGTTCCGTGTCAGTGCGCCATTTTCCCACACTCTCTTGGCCAGTCTGAACATAGCAGTGGAAGCCTTACCCATGCGCTTGTTGATTTCTGCATCTAGAGACAGGTTACTGGTGATAGTTGAGCCTAGGTAGGTGAACTCTTGAACCACTTCCAGAGCGTGGTCGCCAATATTGATGGATGGAGCATTTCTGACATCCTGCCCCATGATGTTCGTTTTCTTGAGGCTGATGGTTAGGCCAAATTCATTGCAGGCAGACGCAAACCTGTCGATGAGACTCTGCAGGCATTCTTCAGTGTGAGATGTTAAAGCAGCATCGTCAGCAAAGAGGAGTTCTCTGATGAGGACTTTCCGTACTTTGGACTTCGCTCTTAGACGGGCAAGGTTGAACAACCTGCCCCCTGATCTTGTGTGGAGGAAAATTCCTTCTTCAGAGGATTTGAACGCATGTGAAAGCAGCAGGGAGAATTTACAGCAGTGAAAAAAGATCATTTGGCCCAACTTTTCTATGCCACACACGAGCTTCCTCCCACCTTACTTCATCTCACCCTATCAGCATAGCTTTCTATTCCTTTCTCTCACATGTTATTTTCTAGCTTCCTCTTAAATGCATCTATGCTATTCAGCACAACTGCTGCATGTGGTAGCAAGTTCCACTTCTAAACACTCTGGGTTAATAACTTTCTCCTGAATGCTTTATTACGTTTATTAGAGACTATCTTATGTTTATGGCCCCTAGTCCTTTTCACCACAAGTGGAAACATCTTTTCTACATTATCCTATCAAATCCCTTCACAACTGTAAAGGTCTCTGTTAGGTCACTCCTCAGCCTTCCCTTTTTTAGAGTAAAGAGACCCAGCCTATTCAGTCTTTTCCTGATCGGTAGAACTTTTTGTCCATATTTAAATAAGCTTCAAGTTCACTTTTTGAGGCCACTGAACATCAAGTGCTGACATGGTGCTTGCACAGTCTGTTCCTATGCTGCTCTAACCTGTTGACTAGAGGCGCATGACAGCAGGTTGTGGTGATTCATGACTCTATTTTCCTTCCTCTCTATGGACAAGTTCTTGCTGCCTCTTGCTGACAACACAACCAAGGCCAAAGAAATATTCCTGTGTATTCCATTACAAGTTACCAAGCAGGACCTCCCCCATTGACCCTCCAGCTCCAGACTGCCAACATTGCAGGCAGGTCAACATGATCAGTGGAGCAGTGCAGTCAGGAGCTTTGCCTACATCATCTGGGTCCAGAAAATTCATTGCCTTCTGCCGTACTTCCACTGTAAGTTTAGTGGATGTCCACTGGAAAAGCCAACAATTAGGCCAGGACCTGGTTACTCTGGGTCCTTCTCTTCTGTTGACCTTTTCACAGTGGCCTCTTGGGAAGGGGAGTTGGATTGACAGCAGAGTTTCTGTCCACCCCAACACATGGTCACCAGTGTAAGGGAAGTGAGGGATGCTGGGACTCCCTATGTCAGGTGTTACTGTGTCCTACATCCTCATTGGGACCCAGTATGCGGTCAACAATTAGATATGCCTGGTTAGACCCACACATCAGAGGGCAGAAGTGGGAATGCGGCCTGAACTTATGAAGAAACATTTAAAAAAAGACTTCAAAGCAGCACCCTTTGCAAAGCGGTCTGTGGGTGTTGGGGGGGAGGGGAGGTTTATGGTTGTTTACATGTACCCCCAACTCCACTCCCCCCTTCCACCCCACCCCATACTGGGCAGGTCTGGAGACTGGTCTTTGTGTGCTCTTCATCAGATGGACATCATAGATGTGCCCCTAGTGTTGGCAGTGCCCACATCTACTAGGCAAATGATCCTGGAAAGATTACCAGATTGGAGGCACAGGTTCCCAAGGGCTTATCTCAGCATAAGTGCCAGCAAAGCATTTGGAGCTGAGACATCCCCCATTTCAAATTTTTGCAGCCCAGATGTTGGAAGCTGGCACAGATGATCACGGTTCTTACAGAGATACATAAATACATAACAGTAGCAGCACAGAAACAGGCCATTCAGCTCAACTCATCCATGCAGGTGTTTATGCTTCGCACAAGCCTTCTCCCCTCCACTCCATCTTCATCTCATCCTATCAGTATATTCGTCTATTCCTTTCTCCCTCATGTACTTATCTAACTTCCTCATAAATGCATCTATACCATTTGCCACAGCTACTCCATGTGGTAGAAAGTTCCACATTTTCTCCATTTTCTGGGTAAAGAAGTTTCTCCTGAATTCCTTATTGGATTTATTACTAACTATTTCATGTTAGTGACTGGTTTATATTCATTGGACTCCCCCACAAGTGGAAACATCTTCTCTAAGTCTACAAAATCAAAGTCTTTCATAGTGTCAAAAACCTCTGTCAGGTCACCTCTCAGACTTGAACATAAGAAGTAGGAGCAGGAGTAGTCCATTTGGCCCCTCAAGCCTGATCCGCCATTCAATATCATGGCTGATCTTTCTCAACTCCACTTTCCTACCCTATCCCCATGTCCTTTGATTCCCTTATCTTCTCTTTTCTACAGAAAAGAGCCTCAGCAAGTTGTCAATCGTGCAGGTTGGATCGGGAAATAGATCGTTACACATGTGGGAGTCACCAACATTAATTCACCACTCTGCCATGTCGACGGAAGAAATTCTGCTCAATTTAACAAAAAAAAAGGCAAGTCTGAAGCTACTCTTCAGTTTCGGCATCAGGAATTGTTGTCTTGTGCATATGGCTATGTATTTTCTTTCGTAGATTAGTTGGCATAACAACAGAGTACAGCCAAAGGAAAATGTAACCAGGACAGATGTCTCACAATTTCAAATCTTATGGTTGCTGAGTACACATTTACTTTGGTGTAATTGCGCTGAGGTCTTTTAGAACATTTCCTTTCCATCACAACAGATCTCCTACGATCAAAATGCCTTTTTCCAGTGATATTAATTCTGATTAAATAAATACATCTATCTTAAAGAAAAAAAAATCAAATATCTATTCCACCCCACAGAATGATGCTACAATCATTGGGTTTTACTTCAGTTTGTTTGTTTGTCTTTTAAATGAACCTGGGCGAGAACATTGGAAAATATTGTTGCAAGTTTAGCTTTTCTTTTCCAATTTCTTCGTTGTGGCACCGGGGGAACATTTTGTCAGCAGTTGCCTTCATGTTTGAGGTCAGCATGTGCCTTGCTTTTCTCCATATTTGCCTCAGTGTCTTGATTTCCTCATCATTACACTGGTAACAAGAAGCTGTGGCAATGGCTGAAGATTAAAGTGAACTGTTGTGACTGTGTGCCTGTGTCCTGTGATGTCAAGTGAAAATGAGGTACTCATTAAGACATTCCTTTCTCAAGATCACAAGATCTTAATGGATTAATACAGCTAAAATTTGATGACGCAATAACTCATTTCCTTCAGTAATTCTCCTCAAGGAGGAGTCCCTCTATATAGACTGCAGGCAAAAATGATAAATTTTCACATTTTGTATCTGGTTCCTTTTGATCATTGAAACAGAAACAACAAAAAAAGCACTTTGCAAAATGATGGGTTTTGCACAAGCATGAACAAGAAGGTTCCAGAAGGTTTAGGGGTCAAGAGATGAAATTCTGGCACTGGGTTGACCTTGGTTAACAATCATAATTAGGAACGAGTATGCTTCAGCCGGGATTTTGAATTGAAATGTTGGATCTGGAATGTTATTATTTTTACGTTTTTTTTTTTGCGTGCTTTTATTGCTTCACGTCAGCTGTGGCTCAGTTGGCCCTCTTATTCTTGAGTCGCTAGGTTCAAGTCCTACTCCAGGGCTTGAGCATAAAAATCAAGGCTAACGCTCCAGTGCAATACTGAGGGAGAGCTGAGGTGGTGTCTTTCAGATCAGACATTAAACTGAGGCCCCATCTGCTTGCTTGGGTGGATGTAAAAGATCCCATGTCGCTGTTTTGAAGAAGAGCAGGGGGGGGGGGGTGGTTATTCCTAGTGCCCTGGCCAATATCTGTCCCTCAACCAACATCACTAAAACAGATTATCTGGTCATCGTCGCATTGCTGTTTGTGACACTTTTCTGAGTGCAAACTGACTGCTATGTTTCCTGCATAACAACAGTGACTACAATTCAAAAGTGAGACGTCCGGTGGTCATGAAAGGTGCTATATAAATGCAATTCCTTCTTTCTTTCAATGAGAACGTATACAGGGGCTGATTTTCACCTTGGAAAATCGCCATTGACGTGACAGTAGGAGGCTAGAAATTGAGATCGGAGGCTTTTCCACCTTGTTAACCCTGATGATCAGCTCACTACAGCTTTCACAGCGGCCAACTACTGGGCAGTTGAAGCAACCGCCTGAAGCAAGTGGTAAGCCTCTTTCCCGGACAAATCGGAGTCATCATAGGAACATAGGAATAAGAGGAGGCCATTCCGCCCCATAAGCCTGTTCCGTCATTCAACGGAGGTGCCTTCTTTCAGATGGGACATTAAACCAAGGTCCCATCTGCCCTCTCAGATGGATGTTCAAGATGCCATGGCACTACTTTAAAGAAGAGCAGGGTGGGTCCTGGCCAATATTTGTCACAAAAATAAAGCAGATTATCTGAGCATTGTCACATTGCTGTTTGTGGAAGCTTGCTGTGTGTAAATTGGCTGCTGCATTTCCTACATCAGAACAGTGAGCACACTTTGAAAAGCATTTCACTGGCTGTAAAGTCCTGAGGCCACGAAAGGTGCTATAGAAATGCAAGTTCTTTCTTTCCTGTTTTGGGAAGGGGCCTGCAGAGCAAAACTATTTGAGACGAGCTGGCAACTTTACTCAGAGACGCCACAGGTTGAGAAATGAGTAAGAATGTTACATTGGTGCAACAAAGGCTGCTCATCTGAGGTTGGGACTGAGAAACATTGTCAGGGCAGAGTTGAAGAAGCTTTCACTTTACTTTGCAAATTAGTTCTTATTTTTGAGTTTAAGCGCTTTCAAATGAAGTTCTCGAACCAGTGACTCTTTGTGTAGGAATGAAGCTGCCAGAAACATCCAATATCTCACTTCACCAAAGAAATATTTACTCACAGCGATGCCATTTGACAAGATCAGCTATAAAATCAAATAGCCAGAACCTACATTTCTATTACTCACTGATTTTTGAACTAGTCCTATTTTGTAATTTTCCATGGATGACAGCTGTCTATATACAGAGCAGCATAATATTCCTTCATCCACAGAGTTCATTCATTTTTTTTCTCTGTTGGCTTTCCTCAGTCTTTCTTCCTCTCTCTCTCACATACACACATTTATAATGCACAACAGCAAGTGGCAACTGAACTGCTGCAAACTGACCGACATGTATTAAATATTGCACTCCATCTAAAGTTCAAGTACTACAGGAGTCACTGTTTGAACCTGTCTTGCTCAAATCAGAGAGTCTCTTTGAAGTCTTTGAAGAGAGATAGTCAGGTCAAATAGCTTCTGTACATGGTGAGAAAGAGAAAGGAGAGACTATGTGAGGATATATGGCAGCTTAGCATCGCAAATTTTATTATTTTCTATTAACTCTGGAGCAAGCTAACCTGTGCTATTGTAAAAACATATGCCCTGTTCTTTGATGGTATAATAAATCAGCTTGACCATTAAAACCTATGTCAAAGTCCAGAGCAGTGTTATTGTACACCTCCTGAAGGTGAAGGTCATGGGATAAAACTAGTAGGTGAAATAAACTGAAGAGAGCCTTTTGTTCATTCCCCGAGCCACAAATTTATCTGAGCAAATGAAAGCAATCTCTGGAACATAGCGACCCAGGGCTCACCTACAAGACCTAACTGAAAGTCAAAAATAGCTGGAGTAAACAAATGCCGAAAACATAACACAGTCTGTCTCCTGGTTTAGCTTAAGTGTGCTCGAGAGCCAATTTCAGACTGGAAATCTGAGTTATACTGCCACATTTTGCACTGATGCACACCCCAAATAAATTAGCACCCCAACACCCATCTCGCTGCTAAGACTTTGCCATTCATTCAGTTACGGCCTCAGTGAGACTATTAGCATTAAAAATACGAGATATGAACTCCCAGACCAATTTAAAGAAATGCACAACAAGATTTCACGTTTTAAGTCTTATATTATAACAACTACCAGTATGGGAGTATTATGTAGTGGCAATAACGGAAATCTGCCTTAACAATGGCGAGGCTTGGGGACTTAATATACAAGGATATAAAGTGTTCAGAAAAGGTTGAGAAGGAAAAAAGGGAGGTGGGTTTGGCAGTACTGTTAGGAAAGGCATTTTTAGTGTTGGAAAGGGAGGATGTCCTTGAGGGGACAAGGACACAATCCAGTTGGTTAGATTTGAGAAGCAAAAAGGGTATGATCACGCTACTAGGGGTATTCTATAGGCCTTGGAATAGTGAGAGAGAGATAGAGGAGCAAATCTGCAGGGAAATTACAGAGATGTGAAAGAACTATATTGGGGGACTTTAATTATCCAACTATCGTTTCAGATAATTTTAGAATAAAGGGGAAGGAAGGGAAGGAATTGCTAAAATGTATTCAGGAAAAGTTCCTTGATCAGTATGTTCTCAGCCGAACTAGAAGAGAAACATTGCTGCATCTGGTGCTGGAAAATGAGGTGGACCAAATGGAGCAAGTGTCTGTGAGGGAGCAGTTGGGGAAGAGTGATCAGCGTATCATAAGGTTTTGCATAGTAATGCAGAAAAGCAAGGAACGAAATAAGGTAGAAGGTCTACATTGGAAGAGGACTAATTTCAATGAGATTAGAAGGGATCAAGCCAGGGTAAAATGAAACCAAAGTCTGACAGGAAGAGCTGTATCGGAACAATGGGTTATCTTTAAGGAAGTAATGCTTCAGGTACAGGCTAGGTACAAGGGCGAAAAGTTGAGTGGGGAGGCGAAGAGGAAAGTAAGACTGGTAAAGAGAGAACATGGGAATAGAATGGCAGTCAACATAAAAGGGACCCAAAAATCTTCGACCAGCATGTAAATAGTAAGCAAGCAATAAGAGGTGGATTGGGGCCTATTAGAGACAAAGAGGGTAATATATGCTTATAGGTGCAAGGCAAGCCTAATATACTTAATTAGCATTTTGTATCAGTATTCACGAAAGAAATAGAATCTGACAAAATATCAGTAGAAGCAGATATAGTAGAGGCAATGGATAGGGGTGGTAATAAAAAGGCTCGCTATGCTTAGGGTTGATAAGTCACCTGATCCAGATGGCTTGCATCCCAGGTTGCTAAAGGAAGTGGGGATGGAGATAGCAGAAGGGCTTGCCATAATCTTCCAATCTTCTCTGGATAGAGAGGGAGGTGCTAGAGGATTGGAGAATGGCAAATGTGACACCCTTATTCAAGAAAGGGTGTAAGTACAGTCCTAGCAACAACAAGCCAGTTCGTTTAATATCAGTGATGGGTAAGGTTTTAGAAACAATAATCAAGGAAAAAATCAACAAACACAGGGAGAGGTTTGGGTTAGCTAAGGAGAGCCAGCATGAATTTGTAAAAGAGAGATCATGCTTGACTAATCTAATTGAATTTTTTGATGAAGTAACAGAGAAGGTTGATGAAGGGTATGTAGTGGATGTTATATGGATTTTAAGAGCGTTTGATAAGGTACCAGGTAAAAAGCTGGGGAAACAAAATTGACACTCATGGAATAGTAGGGTCAATGTCCAATTGGATTTAAATATTGGCTTAAGGACAGAAAACAGGAAGTCATAATAAATGGTTGTTTTTCAGACTGGAGGATGGTAGACACTGGTGTTCTCCAAGGGTCAGTGCGAAGACCACTGCTTTTTTTGCTATATATAAATGACTTGGATCTTGGAATACAGAGTAGAATCTAAAATAAGCTGACGATACCAAACGTGGAGGTGCGGCAGTGAGGATGACATGAACTGCCTGCAACAGGCCATAGATAGGCTAGCAGAATGGGCAGAAAGGTGGCAGATGGAATTTAATACTGACAAGTGTGAGGTGGTGCCTTTTGGAAGAAGGAACAGGGAGAAGCAATATATACTTAATGGCAGTTCTGAAGAGTGTGCAGGAACGGAGGGAACTGGAAGTGCATGTGCATTGATCCTTGAAGGTGGCAGGACATGTCAAGAGAGTGGTTAGTAAAGCATATGGGATCTTGGGCTTCATAAATAGAGGCATTGAGTACAAAAGCAGGGAAGTTATGCTGAACCTTTATAAAGCTCTAGTTAGGCCCCAACTGGAATATTGCATCCAGTTCTGGTCACCACACTTTAAGAAGGATGTGAGGGTCCTTAAAATGGGTGCAAAGGAGATTTACCAGAATGGTTCCAAGTATTGGGGATTTTAGTTACAAGGTTAGGTTGGAAAAGCTGGGGTTGTTCTCCTTAGAACAAAAGAGATTGAGGGGATATTTAATAGAGGTGTGCAATATTATGACAGGCTTAGATAAGTTAGACAAGGAAAAACTGTTCCCATTAACTGATGGTACAAGGACTAGGGGACACAGATTGAAAGTTTTGGGCAAGAGGTGCAGGGGGAATATGAGGAAGAATGTTTTTACGCAGCGTGCGATAATGACCTGGAACTCACTGCCCACAAGGGTGGTGGAAGCAGAGACAATGAATGACTTCAGAGGAAATTGGATGGGCACTTGAAGGAAATAAACTTGCAAGGCTATGGGGATCGAGCGGGTGCAGTCGGACTGACTGGATAACTCCATCGTGAGCTGACATGGACTCAATGGGCCGAATGGCCTCCTTCTGTGCTGTAAATGACTCTATGACTCTCTAACTAATCGAAAAGAAAAGAAAAGCAAAATGCTGCAGATGCTGGAATTCTGAAATAAAAACAGGAAGTGCTGCAAATATTCAGCAGGTCTGGCAGCATCTGTGGAGAGAGAAACAGAGTTAATGTTTCGAGTCAGACATGACTCTTCTTCAGAATTAAAAGAAAACCCCATTAACTAAATAGAACTTTGTAAGTAGCTGATTCCCCAAATTACAAAGAAAGGTATTTTCTTTACTTATTAAAATACTTGAAAACCTCACACTACACTTATACGTCACACAGCCCTCTTTGATAGTGAAATCTTTGCAGCTAAATGTCTCAGACACCTTCCAGTCGCAATGGGTTG
The DNA here is from genome assembly GCF_036365525.1 of Heterodontus francisci. Lineage (NCBI taxonomy): Eukaryota > Metazoa > Chordata > Chondrichthyes > Heterodontiformes > Heterodontidae > Heterodontus > Heterodontus francisci. Next base: position 13,300,406 of record NC_090388.1, read on the forward strand.
GATCTCCCAGACCTTTTAAAAATCAATGTTCTCTTTGCTCAGTTCTCCGAGCACTTCGGACCTGGACGTCCATGAATAAGGTGAATAAGGTGACTCCTGTTGGTCTTTCCCTCTCCCCAAACCTCAACTTTCAAAAAGAACAGGTTCATGCCTTTTGCTGTATTGTATTCTCTGAGAGAAGGTGTTCCCTCTCAGTCCCTTGAGGCTGCCACTGATATTCTTCCTTTCTTACAGCCTGTTCTGAGGCTGCAACTGCTGGCTTCCTTTCTTACTGCCTGTCTGCCTTCAGAAAATACGTTAAGTTTATCTGGAATCAAAAGTCAATGGCTCATTGTCCTTTTCCAATATGCAAAGCCCAGAAGTCTGGTTTCAGCAGAGACACCTGGACCTCCCAGTGTTTCCAGGTGTTAGCAGCTGCCATGCACATCTGCATTCTCAGAATCATTGATTCCTTGTTTACGATCCAAAAGTCTCGGAGGGTGAAACCCAATGTCCTTTAAGTGTCTTACCCCTGCAGTTTGTTTCTTCCAGTTTCTTTCCAAGCATTCTTTAGCCCTGAGGCCACCCCATCCACTTCTTTAATCACCATTGGTGCCAGTATCTTTAGCTGCCTGGGCAATAAGCTCTGGAATTCCCTCCCTAAACCTCTCTGCCTCTCTCTCCTCTGTCTTCTCCTTTAAGGTGCTCCTTAAAACCTACCTCTTTGACCAAGCTTTTGGTCATCCATCCTAATATCTGTTTAGTGGCTCAGTGTCAAATTTTGTTTGCTAATGCTCCTGTGAAGCACCTTGGAACATTTTCCTATGTTAAAGGCACTATATAAATGTAAGTTGTTGTTGTTCGTGTTTCACCAGTTCCCTTTCCATGCTTCTGAAATCCCCTTCATGTTTTTTGAAATTCCCCATCTTCTCGATCTCTAACCCTGTATCGTCAGCTACCATTAAACCACAGCTGACTTTTCTAAGTCAAATCTTACATTTTCCCCAGCCACAGTTTCAAACTTCCCTCCTGTCCCCTACAAGACTGTTCCCACCATGACTGCAGGCATTCCCATTCATACCTATTCTTGCCAAATGACAGGACGAATGACAATTTGGGTAGTCTCACAATACTGATTGTTCAAGTTGGTTTGCAAAAGCAGAACTGCACCACACATGAATCAAAACCACATGCTTGTACTGCATGAAGTTCAATCTTACTCAGCATAAGCAAGTTGTATTTATATTATTCCTTTAATGTAAAAAAAAATCCTAGTGCACTTCACAAATAAGGAAAACAGAAAGGCTAACAATTCCAGGGTTTTCAGTTGCCCTTTCATGGCTGGGTTATACCAGAAAGAACACGGATCTGTACACCATATTTGTTGACCTGACCAATGCCTTCGACAGAGTCGGTCATGAGGGTCTTCGGAGAATATTGGAGAAACTCAGCTGCCCTGAGAAATTCATAGTTCGACAGTTCCATGACGGCATGCTCGTGCATGTCCTGGATGATAGTGAGTTTTCTGACCCATTCCCAGTCACTAATGGAGTTAAGCAGGGCTGCGTGCTAGCACCAACCCTCTTCAGCATGTTTTTCTCCGCCGTGCTGTCCGATGTCTTCCATGATGGTGACCCTGGCATCGAAATTAGATATCGCATGGATGGGAAGCTGCTCAATCTGAGACGACTCCGGGAAAAATCCAAGGTCTCCAAGGACATACTTTGTGATTTCCTGTTTGTAGATGACTGTGCACTAGTTGCCGGTTCAGAGCTGGATGTGCAATGTAGCATGGACTTGTTTTCCAATGCATGTGACAACTTCAGCCTTACAAAGAAAACTAAAGTAATGTACCAGCCTGTTCCAGGAAAGCCCAAGGTTTCAGTCCATGACCAGAAACTGTTAGCAGCAGATAAACTCACCTATCTTGGCAGCACACTCTCTCAAACTGTCTATATCAATGACAGGACACATGCAAGAGTTGCCAAAGCAAGTGTTGCCTTCAGCAGACTTCGACCATCAATCAGGGAATGAAGAGGAGTAAGTCTGCCTCCCAAACTGCAAGTCTATGGAGCAATAGTCCTGCCCACTCTGCTCTATGTATGCGAGACTTGGATTGTGTACCAGCATCATGTCAAGAAACGCAACCACTTTCACTTGAGCTGCCTTCAGAAGCTTCTAAAGATCAGATGGCAGGACAAAATATCAGACACTGAGGTGCTCACCTGAGCTGGCATGCCAAGCATCCACACCATATTGAGACAGTCACAACTGAGTTGGGCTGATCATGTATCTATAATGCCTGACACTCGCTCACCAAAGTGAATCTTCTATGGAGAGCTTGAGTCTGGGTTGCATTCTCATGACGGTCAAAGGAAGCGCTACAAGGACACTCTGAAGACTTCACTCAGGAGTTTTGACATCGACCCCGTGTCCTGGGAGAAGCTCGCCCAGGATCACTGCAACCAAATAAAAAAGGGTGCGGCTTCCTTTGAAAGCAAAACGTATATCAGAGGCAGAGAGAAAATGCAAGGAGAGGAAATCCCGAGCCAGCAGCTCATCCAAAACTCAATCGTCTGCGGTATCCTGCCTTATTTCCAGCGGACCCTTCCGGGTGCAGATCAGCCTTAGCGGCTACCTACATACCCACTGGCACCCTACCAAACCCCCCCAGATGATAGACATGGTCATCTTCACCTCGAAAGACGAACAACATATCAGAAAGAGTAAAGGGGAAGTCATCATAAATGCATGGAGCCCTGAAACTGTCAGCCGTGGCTCCGTGGGTCACAAGCTCATCTCACAGTTAAAAGGTAGTGGGTTCATCTCACTCTAGGACTTGAGCACAAGCATCTAGTCTGACACGCCAGTGCAGTATTGAGGGAGTGCTGCTCTGTTGGAGGTGCTGTCCTTTGAATGGGATGGTAAACCGAGGCCGCTTCTGCACTCACAGGTGGGTGTGAAAAGGTTCCATGGCACTATTTAGAAAAAAATGCAAAAATGTTATCAATGGTGACCTGACCAATATTTATCCCTCACCCAACATCACTAAAACAGATTACCTGGTTATTATCACATTGCTGATTGTGGGAGCTTGCTGTGCGCAAATTGGCTGCTGTGTTTTCTATGTTACAAGAGTGACTATGCTTGAAAAGTATTTCATTGGTTGTAAAGCATTTTGGAGCATTCTGAGGTTGTGAAAGGCGCTATATAAATGCAAGTCTTTCTTTTGTTTTATATGTCAAAACCTGTGATTGACCCCCATAAGTGTGATGATATGAACAGCTCAACAGTCCCAACACTGATCCAGTTGGAAATCCTGAGGTCAACAGATTTTATATTGCGGGTAAGACAAAAATTGCATGTTTTTTTATGATTATTTGTTCTTGAAATATGGGCGTTGCATCCCTAGAGAAAATGGTGATAAAACTGAGTGGTTTTGCTCGGCCACTTTGGAGAGTCAACCACGATGGTGTGGGACTGGAGTCACATACAGGCCAGACCAGATAAAGACAGCAGGTTTCCTCCCCTAAGAGACAATAAGGAACCAGCAAAGAAGATACTGCAGAGAAGGAACTGATGTAAGAGCCTTCAGCATTTGGAAGTGTCAGCAGAAACTGCCCCACTCTATCATGAATCCTGTTACCTGCCCAGGTAAGTTACAGACAGCCTAGATGAAGAATTGACTTCGAGCAATTTTCAACTCTCAGGGAAGCCAGAGGATGAGACACTGGATGTGGTGCAAGATGTACCTGAGTGGAGATTTAGGAGACATCAGTTCTTTGTTCAGCATGCAAATGGTGATCTTGGAGGTCTGGACATGAAAAAACAAATGCTTGCAGAGCATCAGAACCATATTCTGGCACCACAGAAACACACCAAAGACGTGTGACAGATGGCAGTAGGGTCAAATGCCATCTTTGGAACATAGGACTTTGGAGTAGGAAAAGGCCATTCGGCCATAAGAGCCTGCTCTGCCATTTGATAAGATCATGGCCAATCTGGTTGTGGTCTCAGCTCCACTTTCTTGTCTGCCCCTTCCCCCTCCCCCCTCCCGCCCCCCCCGTAACGCTTGACTCCCTTGTCTATCAAAAATCTATCTAACTCAGCCTTGAATTAATTCAATGACCCAACCTCCGCTGCTTTCTGGGGAACAGAATTCCACAAACTAACGACCCTTTGAGAAAAAAAATTTATCTTCATCGCCATCTTAAAAGGTAGTCCTCTTATTCTTAAACTGTGTCCCCGAGTTCTAGTCTCCCCCACAAGAGGAAACATCCTCCCGGCATCCACTCTGTCAAGTTCCCTCAGGATCTTTCATGATTCAATAAGATCACCTCTCATTTTTTTAAATTCCAATGGGTATAGACCCAACCTGTTCAACCTTTCTTCGTAAGATAAGCCCTTCATCTCCAGAACTAGTCGAGTGAGCCTTCTCTGAATTGCTTCTAACACAATTATATCCTTTTTCAAATAAGGAGACCAAACTGTACACAGTACTCCAGATGAGGTCTCACCAAGGTCCTGTACAGCTGCAGTAAAACTTCCCTACTTTTACATTCGATCCCCCTTGCAATAAACACCAACATTCCATTTGCCTTCCTAATGATTTGCTGTACCTGCATACTAACTTTTTGTGATACATGTACCAGGTGGGGGTTCTCTACATTTCATCCTGGAGTAATTGGCAGCTCTCGGAACTTCTTCACACATCCCACAGAACACAAAGGCCACGTGCAACATGACACCATGGAAATATAGAGTAATGATCTGCTAGATCCATGATGCTTGAGGATTTGCGAGAGGGTCTGGATCTCTTGCGGTGTTGCCATATAAACTCAGTTTACTGGGTTACTTGCTGTTCCTCTTCTCTTCCTCCTCGAACAAACAGCCGAGAATCCCCTTGGGGAATAACATTTGCAGCTTTCCCCTTCTTTCAAGGGAATTCCCCAAAGATGGAACAGTCTCAACAGAGATTTCCTAATGAAACTAAAAGCTTCCAATACAGAGAGCAAAAAACACTTGACAGAAGCAAAGTTACGGTTCTTTGTCTCATCGCACAATGAATCACAGGAATTGATCTTGAAAACCCCAACATTACCCTTCTCAGCTGTTGTTTAAGTTATCTCTGTTTGATAATATGTTCGATTAGCAGATGCTAAAGAGGAAAGAAAAAACTTGCATTGATATAGAATTTCACGAGCTCCCAGGTCTTCCCAAAACCGTTTTGCAGCCAATGAAGTGCTTGAATGCTAAGACATAAGTACTGGATTTTAGGGCATATGATGTCATCTTGATCTGAAATTACAAACATGCATACGAACATACGAATTAGGAGCAGGAGTAGGCCACTCGGCCCTTCGAGCTTGCTCCACCATTCAATAAGTTCATGGTTGAACTGATTACTCCACATTTCCACCAAGCCCCGCTAACCTTCCACACCCTTGCTTATCAAGAATCTATCTACCTCTGCCTTAAAAATATTCAAAGACTCTGCTTCCACCACCTTTTGAGGAAGAGAATTCCAAAGACTTATAACCCTCTGAGAGAAAAAATTTCTCCTCACCTCTGTCTTAAATGGGCAACCCCTTATTTTAGCAATTTTTTTTTTATTCATTCACGGGATGTGGACATGGCTGGCGAGGCCAGTATTTATTGCCCATCCCTAATTGCCCTTGGTGGTGGTGAGCTGCCTTCTTGAACCACTGCAGTCCATGTGGGGTAGGATTATCAGTTTGCATCATGGCATCTTAGCTAGCACATTGGTGGCGTCTTATCTCCAGCAGAATTTTGGCCAGAAGTCAATGTGATGTACAATTGTCATTTCCCTATCCTCTCTAAGTCCCAAATTCCAGCCACCCAGTTAGTTCTACCAGGTTTACACTCAGCCAAGCCATTAGAAATTTGGACCCACGGTATCTCCAATGGATTAAAAAATGCCATGCTGACAGTCCACGTATTCAAGGCGAAACTAGAACCTGCTTATCACAAGAAAAAAGCAAATTAAATCAGCGGAGAAAAATAGCAAGACAGTATTTAACATGCACGACTGTATTAGTCTGTCTTCTGAGTCCACATCACAAAGTAATTTTGAGAACCTTACAGCTTAGTTTTGGTGTTACTTACACCAGTTCTTTATGGTGTCGGCCGTGCCTCAGTGAACAGCATTCTCACCCCTGAGTCAGAGTCATGGGCCCAAACCCCACTCCAGAGGCTTGAGCACATAATCTAGGCTGACACTCCCAGTACAGTGCTAAGGGAGTGCTGCACTGTCGGCGGTTCTGTCTTTTGGATCAGACTTTAAACTGAACCCCTCAGAAGGATGCAAATGATCCCGGGCTGAATTTTGATAGCTTGCGGCCAATGTCGGCTGTGAGCTTCAAAAACGGCATGGCGCACACACGAGATGTGCACCGCTGAGCCACCGCCGATGACATAGAGGGGGCGTGTGCTCCGTCCCCAGCAATGGCGTCCGACGCTACCGTGTAGGCGCCTGAGCCATTTTTAAAGGGTTTCAAGCCCTTCCAAGGTATTTAATTTTTTAAAGGGACAGTGTTTAAAAAATTAAAATTAAAATTTTATTCAAAGTTCCAATCCCCTCTTCCACCCCCACAATAACTAATCAGATTATTAATTGCCCTGTCCCCGATCTTCCGATCCCAAACTTGCCCCCCTAAATTTTATTAACTTTAACCTTCAATCCCTTCCCACCATCCCCTCAACCAATAGCAAGAGTTTTCCCTGCACACCCCACCACCCCCCCACCCTGAAAACTTCACTCCTCCCCCCTCCCCACCAGTGTGCCAACTCGGATCTCTGAATGGAGATCCAAAGGTGCGGGAGTTCCAGCAACCGGCCGGAATATCAGCGTAGGACGGCCATCGCGCCAAGGTAAGTAATTATGCATTAATTAGAATTTATTTAATTATTTAAATTACGTTGCTGTCGCTGAGCGGCAGGGAGGCCGCCATGAGGCCTCGCCACCGCCGGTAACATGGGGTGGGGCCTTCCTGGTGTTGAGACCTGTGGCAGGCCTCTCCTGGAGTTATTTTTCAGGCCCCCCCGCCACACCCCCTGATGTTGGGGGGCTGGTAAAATCCAGCCCCCCATGGAACTATTTTGAATTACAGAGCAGTGGACTTCTTGCTGGTGTCCTGGTCAATCTTTTACCCCTCAACCAACATCACTAAAACAGATGATCTGCTCAGTATCACTTTGCTGTTTGTGGGAGCTTGATGTGAGCAAATTGGCCACTGTGTTTCCTACATTACAACAGTGATTACACTTCAGAAGTGCTTCATTGGCTGTAAAGCGCTTTGGGAAGTCCTGAGGTTGTGATTGGCGTTATATAAATGCAAATCTTTCTTTCTGGAGTCAGATGGCTGTAGCTTCAACCTTCAATGGAACCTTGAGCACATAAATTAGGGTGACACTTCAGAGTAGTGCATTCGTAAACTTGAGGCCATCCTAACATCTGCTACCCATAGCCTAACTCGCACCAAGTCCCTTTCACCCATCACCCCTGTGTTCGCTGGCCTACATTTGCTCCCTGTTAAGCAATGCCCCAGTTTTAATAATTTTCATCCTTGTTTTCAAATCACACCATGGTCTTGCCCCTCCCTATCTCCTGGGACATTTTATTACATTAAAGGTTCTATATAAAGACAAGTTGTTGTTGTTTTTGTTGAGTGAGTGCTACGTTGTTGGAGGTGCTGTTTCCCCAGATAAGATGTTAAACTCTTGCCCCATCTGTCTACTCAGGTGGATGTAAAAGCTTCCATGGATTGAAAGCAGGTCCTGGACAATTGCTTTCCTCTAATATTTCCCCCTTAACTGATGGCATTGACAAAACAAATTATTTGATCACCGATTCTTGTTTGTGGGACTTTGCAAACTGGCTGCCTCACTTGCCTACATAACACTGACTCCCTCTCAAAAGCATTGGTTGTGATATGCTTTGTGATGTCCTGTGGATGTGACACAATGCTATACAAATGAGCTCTTTCCCATATAATTAATTACAGGAACAAACAATCTAATCTGCTTTCTTCCATACAGCCTGACCTTGTTCTCACTTGGTGGTCTCATGAAGGAAGACAGTTTCCATTTTGACCCTAATTAGTTCAACATTATTCCTATTTCCCTCTATATAATTAAAGCCATATAAGAATAAATTATATAAGAACTCAATGTTTATCATTTGTAGTGGGATTGGGCTTAGCTTTTGTCTCAAGCACTATTTACAATGCGGTGAGGGAATAAAACATATTGTATAAATGTTTTATATGATACGAATAATATGTATGTTTTCCTCCTTCCCTTATTTCTTTCTAAATGCTGCTCATCTGTAATACCTTTCAGTTTTATTATCTAATATTTCATGTCTTCTTCTCTCACCTGTATCTAATTTGCATTAATTACTTCACTGCCAACAAGGTTATGTTGCTATTTTAAGTAAAGCCACCCAGCAGATGTTTAATGTTGTTGTCTCATCTAATAGAACTTTTATTGAGACCTTAGGCTGAATTTGGTGACAAAATGGTAGCCAAGAGCCACCATGATTCCAAGTGTGGCGGCTCCTTAAATCGGTGGGGCGGGCTCCGCCCCTCCCTGTGATCACATGGTCACCGGCAATGGCGTCAGCTGCCTGTGTACAGGGCATTTTTAAAGAGCTGTCAGCCCTACTGGGAAATTTAAATATTTAAAGGGAAATGGAATTAAAATAAATAAATACATCTCTTTTGCCCCTCTCCCACCCCCCTATAATAATTTAATTATTTGCCCTTCCCCCCCCAAAAGACGTACCTTTACCATCTGACCTTCCTCCCACAAACTTTCAACTTCAACCCTTCCCACCATCCCCTACACCCATGATGCTAATTTGACCCCATTCCCCCACACCCCCACCCGCCCGGCACCGATAAACTTACCTCTCCGCCTCCCTACAAGTGTTTCGCCCCATTTCCCCGGACGGGAATCCGAAGGCACAGTCATGCCGGCCGCCGGGCTGAAGATCGCAGCGGGACATCAGGAGGAGACGTGAAATTCATCAATTCACTTAATTTAATTTATTTAAATATTTAAATTGCGGTCCTGCCACCACGAGGCTTCGCACCACCGGTAATATCAGGCCGGGCCCTGCCGGCGTCAAGGTCCATGGCGGGTCTCATCTGGGGCCATCTTCAGGAACCCCCACCCCACCACGCCACGGATCCCGACGTCAAGGGCTCCTTAAAATCCAGCCCCTTGTGTGCGAATGACACATTCATAATAATCTATAGCTCCATTCAATTCAGAAAAAACAATTACAGGAGCGGGAGGAGGCTGTTCAGCCCCTCGAGCCTGTTCTGCCATTCATTTAGATCATGGATAATCTGTACCTCAACTGCATTTACCAAACTTTGCTCCATATCTCTTAATACCCTTACCTAACAAAAATCTATCAAGCACAGTCTTGAAAGCTTCACCACCTAGCAGAGAGTTCCAGATTACGCTCACCTTTCGCATGAAGAAGTGCTTCCTGATTTCACTTGTAAATAGCAAAACTCGAATTTTAAGATTAAGCCCTTTTGTTATGGAATCTCCCACCAGAGGAAATTGTTTCTCTCTATCTAATCAAATCCTTTTATCATTTCAAACACACCGATTAGATCACACCTCAATCTTCTATATTCAAGGGAATACAAACCAAGTTTAAGCAACCTGTTCACGCCATCAAAAGCAGCTTAATAAAAAATGACTATGAGAAATTAAGGGGTATGTTTTCCGATTGGTGCAGACCCCATATGGGACTTAAAGGCAATAAAACTTGGGTACTCTTGAGTTATACAAGTTAAGACGAGGAGCACGATTGCAATGCAGTACATGACCGTATTAATTGAAAAATCAATTGATTACAAATATGATAAATAAGTGCTGATCCTTGAACACTTTGGTCAGAGTTCACTGTTCATCTTAGTGCTCAGTTCCTATTTTCTAAAGGTGAATTTCCCACCTGACTGTCCCAGTGGGAAATTAACATAAATGGTCAAAATAAAGTGCCAGAATGTGACACATCCTCCTAGTAAATGTGATTCTGCACTGGGAGTATAGAGTTGAAAAATTTCCCCAGTAATGTTTGGTTATTTAGGTGGTAAACTCGTATATGTACAATTATTGCAAGTCTGCACTTTCAGGAGTGAGTCAGACTCAGCTGTATTGAAATGACACAGACTTTCTAGGCAGCAAACCTCAATCCAAACTAGACTAAAGTCATGCCACAATCTCTTTTTCTGCATTGTAAGGCATATTTAGAATAGCTTTTAATACCTCCCTTATTTTCGGATGAATGTTTATTCAGAAACCTTCAATTTACGCTCCATTACCTCTGAAATTGCTGTAATTTATAGGATTACACTTTGAAACCAGCATTGTTCAGCCTACAACCAGTTAAATCACTTGTATTAGATACTTCTCTTTTCACACAAGCATTAATCCATTTGAAGTAAAAGTGTTAACGGCAGCATTCAAAAGCATAAAGAGGGATTTAATACATTGTGTTGAGCATTAATATGGGTGCAGGACTGATCAAAACATATATCCTTATATAGTGAATCGATATTATTTAGGATTAAATAGGATTGCATCGGATTTAAAGCACAGAAACAGGTCATTCATCCCAACCAGTGTTTATTGTCCACTCGAGCCTCCTTCTGTCTTTCGTCATTTAACTCAATCAGCGTAACCCTCTATTCCCTTCTCCCTCATATGCTTATCTAGCTTCCCCTTAGATGCCTCTATACTATTCGCTTCATCCACTCCCTGTGGTAGTGAGCTCCACTTTTTGGGTAAAGAAATATCTTCTGAATTCCCTATTTGATTTCTTGATGACTATCTAATATTGATGGCCTCTGGTTTTGCTCTTCCCCACAAATGGAAACATTCTCTCTGTGGATACATTCTCTCTGTGGATCCATTCTCTCTGCTTCCACTCTATCAAAATCCTTTCATAATTTTAAAGACCTCTATGAGGTCACCCCTCAGCCTTCTGTTTTCAAGAGAAAAGAGACCCGCCTGTTCATTCTCTCTTGATATATATAACCTCCCAGTTCTGGTATCATTCTTGTAAGTCTTTTTTGCACCCTCTCCAGCGCCTCTTTATCTTTTTTATATGATGGCATCCAGAATTGTATTCAGTGCTCATGGTGTGATCTGACCAAGGTTTGATCGAAGTATTCTCAACAATGATTCAAGAGGTAGGTGAAGGGGCTAAGGGAATGTGTACAGGACTCATTTCTAACCCAATGTGTAAAAATCCCATCAAGGGAAGATTCACTATTGGATCTAATAATGGGGAATGAACCCAAGCAGATAAGAGAAGTAAAAGTAGGGGAACATCTAGGCAATAGTGACCATAATATAAATACGCTTCAAGATGATAATAGAGAACGTACTATGACGAAAACCAAGTAGCTTGGAGAAAAACTGATTTTGAGGGGCTGAGAATAAAATTCAGGAAAATAAAATGTGCAACAATATTGGCAAACAATGATGTAGAACAATAATGGGAAACATTTAAAATGGTGTTCAACAGAGTGCAGGAAAAATATATTCTGCTAAAGGGAAAGAAGACACTAAACACTAGTGAAACTCCATGGATGAATAAAAACATAAGGGGACAACTGAGGGTTAGGAAAGAGGCATATATTAAGTACATAGACAGCAGAAGAGTGCATGATAAGGGAGAATACGAAGAGATTAGGAGAGAAATGAAAAAAAAAACTAGGAAGGAAAAGAGGACCTATGAAATTAAATTGAAAGGAATATAAAACAATATAGTAAAATATTTTACGGGCACATCAATAAAAAAGGAAGACTGGGATGGGAATAGGACCATTAAGAGTAGACAGGATAATACCATAGCTAACGAAAGAGTGATGGCAGAAATATTAAATAACTATTTTGCTTTGGTATTTACCAGGGAAATAGAACAGGTAGACATGACATTGAATGATGAGATGAGTAATGAGATAAATGCATTTAAAATAAACAAAGAGATGTATTGAATAAATGAATTAAATTCAAGAAGGATAAAGACCCTGGTCCGGATGGATTGCATACACGCATTTTAAAAGAATGCAGGGAAGAGATAGCAGAAGCATTGCTACACATATTTAATAATTCATTAGAAAAAGGTGTAGTGCCAGAGGACAGGTGGATGGCTAATGTAATTCCTATATTTAAGAAGGGGGCAGAACATGCCCAGGGAATTATACACAAGTAAGCTTAATATCTGTGGCAGGAAAAATAATGGAATCCCCACAGAAGAAGGGAGTAGAAGAACATCCAGAAAATAAAAATATAACAATGAACAGTCAGCATGGATTTCAAAAGGAAAAATCTTGCTTGACCAACTTTATTGAATTTTTTGAGGATGTAACAGAGAGAGTAGACAATGGCAATGCAGTAATTTATCTGGATTCTCAAATGGTCTTCTATAATAGACTAATGAATAAGGTCAGAGAATGCAGCTTCAGGGGATAAGTGAGAGTATAGATTGCTAGCTGGCTTCAAGGCAAAGCAGAGAGTGGGAGTAACTCAGAGTGGCAGAAGGTGGGAAGTGGTGTTCCACAAGGATCAGTGCTGGGGCCACTGCTGTTCACAATTTACATTAACAATTTGGACTTTGGAATCAAAAACACAATTTCTAAATTTGTGGCTAACGCCAAATTGCAGAGGATAGTCAATACTGAGGAGGACTGCAACAAATTACAGGAGGATATTAATAAACTTGCAGAATGGGCAAATAATTGGCAAATAAAGTTCAACACAGATAAATGGGAGGTAGTGCATTTTGGGAGGAAGAATAGGGAGGTCATTTATTACTTGGAAGGTGCGAGTCTAGGTGGGATAGAGGAACAAAAGGAACTTGAGTACATATACACCAATCACTAAAATTGCATCACAGGTTAGCAAGGCCATAAAAAAAAAACAAGCACTAGCCTTTATTTCTAAAGAGATAGAATTGAAAAGTAGGAAAGTTATGCTAAACCTGTATTGTACCTTGGTTAGACCACACTTAAAGTACTGTGTGCAGTTCTAGTTGCTATATTACAAAAAGGATATAGAGGCACTGGAGAGGGTACAAAAAAGATTTACAAGGATGTTACAAGAAATGTGTGGGTATACATATCAGGAAAGGATGAACAGGCTGGGTCTCTTTCCTCTGAAAAAAAAAAAGGCTGAGGGGTGACTTAATAGAGGTCATTAAAATTATGGAAGGTTTTGATAGTGGATACAGAGAGAATGTTTCCACTTGTGGGGAAGAGCATAATTTGGTAGGAATATGGGATTAGTGTAGGATTAGTATAAATGGGTGGTTGATGTTCGGCACAGACTCGGTGGGCCGAAGGGCCTGTTTCAGTGCTGTATCTCTTCTTCTTTTGGGCCTCCTTATCTCGAGAGACAATGGATATGCGCCTGGAGGTGGTCAGTGGTTTGTGAAGCAGCGCCTGGAGTGGCTATAAAGGCCAATTCTGGAGTGACAGGCTCTTCCACAGGTGCTGCAGAGAAATTTGTTTGTTGGGGCTGTTGCACAGTTGGCTCTCCCCTTGCGCCTCTGTCTTTTTTCCTGCCAACTACTCTAATCTAATCTAATCTAATCTAAAGGACATCAATATATAACAGTCACCAGAAATTAAGTAGGGAATTCAGAAGAAACTCCTTTACCCAAAGAGTGTGGAATATGGAACTCACTACCACAGAGAGTGGTTAAAGTGGATAATACAGATGCATTTAATGAGAAGGAATAGAGGTCATGATGATAGGTTTAGATGAGGACAGATGGGACGCTCAATTGGAGCATAAATGCTGGCATGTAATTGTTGGGCCGAATGGCCTGTTTCTGTGCTGTATATACTATGTATATCCTATGTATCACTGTGAGTAGTATTTGATTTTTATATGTGACCTACAAGTCGGGCTATATTTTGAAGAAATTGTTCATAAATCTTTTTTGTAAAGTTTTTTATTTACCATCTGCAATCTCAGTGCACGCCAGACCTTCCAATGTGAAATAACAAATATTCATGTATTCGTAAAAGTCCATCTGCTGTCTTCACAAAGTGTAGAATTATATACATAAATTGAATCCATTGAACAAGATGAAGCAGTAGAGTGCCAGTCACCCAGTTGAAGGTAGTGGTAACTTTCATTGCCACTGTCAGTGTATTACAGCTGATGAGCTATTCCTATTGAGTCTTCTTTGATTAAACAATGTACCTCAGTCATAACTTTCTGGCTGAACCTTAGCCTACTCATGTACTTCTTAACCGCCACGGGCTGCAGTTTACATTCCCGCCGCTGAAATTGATGGCACACATAAACAATGGCGGTCCGCCCGTGCGGATTGCATATCGCGGATCTGCCGCAATATTAAACGTGGCAGCTCATTTAAATGGCTGGGGCAGACCGCTCCCCCTCCCCCCCGCCCCGATGACATGGAGCGGGCAGGCGGTCCGTCCCTGGCAATGGCGTCAGCTGCCTTTGCACAGACGCTGATGCCATTTTTAAAGGGCTTCGAGCCCTATCATTACATTTAAATATTTAAAGGAAAATGTTTTTTTAAAAATTAAAGTAATTGATCGTGGCCCTCTCCCAACCTTCCCAACAACCATAGATTTAATTCCTTGCCCTCTCCCCACCCAAAATACTTACCTTGTGCACCTGACCTTCCCCCCCAAAGTTCATAAACTTTAATCTTTACCCTTTCCCACCATCCCCTACACCAATGACATGACTTGGATGCCACTACCATCCCCCACCCACCCACACTGAAGAACTTACCTGCTCCCCCCTCCCCATCAGTGTTCTGCCTCGGATCTCTGGACGGGAATCCGAAGGCACGGGAGTGCTGGTCACCAGCATCAATATCGCTCTGGAATGGACGGCGGGAGCGGGCAGGTAATTTATTCCTTCATTTACATTATTTTACGTATGTAAATTTGGCTTCCGTCGCGGAGCGGTGGGGGGGTCGCCATGAGGCCTCACCACCGCAGGCAATATCGGGCCGGGCCTTCCCGCTTCGAGGCCCGTGGCAGGTCTCTGCCGGAGGCATTTTCTGGCCCCCCCCCCCCACCACCACACTCTCTGACGTCGGTGGGGGGGATCTACAAATTCAGCCCCATGTCTCTGTTGAAGTAAAGTAGAAAGAAGTTGGAATTATTTTTGAAGCATAGTCATTCTCTTTGGGCCTCCTTATCTCGAGAGACAATGGATACGCGCCTGGAGGTGGTCATCACATAGGCATCCCACTGCCTAGGTAATTGGCTAGCGTGAATCCTGAAATTCCTGTTCTTGTTGTACCCCACCCCACCAAACCCCCCATGCTCCTGTACCTGTTGTACCTATCCCCAGCCATGCTCCTACTGTACTATGCACTTCCGTCATTCTTGTGGTGAAACTCTGAAATTTTAGTTCTTGTTGAGATTACTAACTTTCAGGTTTGAGCTGGAGTTAAGCATTCTCTTCTCAAATGTTCTCCCTTCCTGCAAAATTTTGCGAAAAGCTTTTCCCAAAGACTTAATATATAAAAATCTACTTTTCCTCACTTTTTGGTCAGTTGTGTGGATCCATTGTTGAATAGGACCAATTTTCAAGTAGTGCTAAACATGAACAATAGTCCATTGGCTTTCTCACAAAGTTATTCCCCTTTTCCCTTCTGTCTTTTTTTTGGATCAAGTTATCAGAAGAAAATACTGCTCACAATGGCGCAACAGACCAACTGATATTAACTAGAGGTGTATCTCTTGTGCACTTCTATCAGCAATGTTAATAGCAAGAGTTCAGAGTGGACTTTTAAACCAACAGCAATCTCATTCAGCAGCAGATGCATAAATTAAATTAGATGGCCTCAAGTCGATCAGGACTGACCTGATTAAGTGAATACAGGGCAAGCAAGTCACTAGTTAAAAATTGAAGTAAGACCAAAACCTGAATTGTAAATGTGTAGTTAATTGCTTCGCAAAGCCAGCAGATCATGGATGTTGATGGTGCATCACACCATGTTGAGGTCAACCACACAGTTTTATGCTTAGCAGCTGACTGGAAAAAAATGTTCCAGAGCCTTAACCACAAATACAAAATCACTGGGGTTCTGTCTGCTTGGGAGTTTTCAGCACAAGCTGGAAAATTTGGGCTGCCATTTTAATTTAGGATATTTTAAGCACAAAGGGCATTAAGGAACTTTCTTAAGCATGTAAGCTAAAAGGCTAAAAAGAAGGTTTAAAGGAATAGCATGCTTATTTTAGCCATTCAAAATTCCATTTCGAACTCAGGATATCAAAGAAAGACTTGCATATAGGGTCTTTGAACTGCAACAATCATATACTGTATACAGCCTTTCATGACCTCAGGACCTAGAGTCATAGAGTTATTTACAGCACAGAAGGAGGCCATTCGGCCCATCGAGTTCATGCCGGCTCTTGACAGATCTATCCAGTCAGTCGCACTCCTCCTCTTGATTCCTGTAGCCCTGCAAGTTTATTTCCTTAAAGTGCCCATCCATTTTCCTTTTGAAGTCATTGCTTGTCTCCACTTCCACCACCCTTTTGGGCAGCGAGTTCCAGGTCATTATCACCCACTACGTAAAAACGTTCTTCCTCATATTCCCCCTGCACCACTTGCCCAAAACCTTCAGTCTGTGTCCCCTAGTCCTTGTGCCATTAGTTAATGGGAACAGTTTCTCTTTGACTACCTTATCTAAGCCTGTCACATGCTTGTAGACCTCTATTAAATCTCCCCTCAATCTCCTTTGCTCTAAGGAGAACAACCCCAGCTTTTCCAAATTAACCTAGTAGCTAAAATTCCCCATCCCTGGAAAACCATTCTGATAAATCTCCTCTGCATCCTCTCAAGGACTCTCACATCCTTCCTAAAGTGCAGTGACCAGAACTGGGCGCAATACTCCAGTTGGGGCCTAACCAGAGCTTTATAAAGGTTCGGCTTTACTTCCCTGCTTTTGCATTCAATGCCTCTATTTATGAAGCTCGAGATCCCATATGCTTTACTAACCACTCTTTCAATATCTCCTGGCACATTCAAAGGTTGATGCAAATGCACCCCCAGGTCCCTCTGTTCCTGCACACTCTTTAGAACTGTGCCATTAGAATTCAATTAGATTAGTCATGCATGATCTCCCTTTTGCAGATCCATACTGGCTCTCCTTAATTAACTCGAACCACTCCAAGTGTCTGTTGATTTTTTCCCCCTGAATATTGTTTCTAAAATCTTACCCACCACTGATGTTAAACCACCAGGCCTGTATTTGCCAGGACTGTCCTTATGCCCTTACTTGAATAAGGGTGTCACATTTGCCACTCTTCAAACCTCTGTCACTTCCCACTGTATCCAGGGAAGATTGGAAGATTATGGCAAGCCCTTCTGCTATCTCCATCCCCACTTCCTTTAGCAACCTGGGATGCAAGCCATCCAGACCAGGTGACTTATTAACCTGAAGCATAGCCAGCCTTTTTAGTACCTCCACCCTTTCAATTTTTATCCTATCCATTACCTCTACTCTCTTCACTTCTACCGATATTTTATTTATTTTTATTTTTAATTTTGACACATTCTACTTCCTTAGTGAACACTGATACAAAATATTCATTAAGTATATAAGGCTTGTCTTGCACCTCTAAGCGTGTATTACGTTCCTTGTCCCAAATAGGTCCCACTCCACCTCTTACTACCTGCATGCTATTTACATGCCTTTAGAAAATTTTTGGGTTCCCTTTTACGTTGACTGCCATTCTATTCTCATGTTCACTCTTTGCCAGTCTAATTTTCCTCTTTGTCTCCCCACTCAACTTATTTTATATGGCCTGATTCTCACTTGAAGAATTCACCTGACATGCATCATACACCTTTTTTTTGTTTCATAGAGTCATAGAGAGATTCAGCACCGAAACAGGCCCTTCGGCCCACCGAGTCTGTGCCGACCATCAACCACCCATTTATACTAATCCTATTTTCCCTCTCACATCCCTACCTTCCTTCAATTCTCCAACCACCTACCTACACTAGGGGCAATTTTTTTAAACAATGGCCAATTTACCTATCAACCCGCAAGTCTTTGGCATGTGGGAGGAAACCGGAGCACCCGTCATAATCTCTATCTCCCTCGTCATCCAAGGAGCTCTGTTTTTGGTTTCTTTACCTTTCGCCCTTGTTGGAATGTACTTACCCTATGCCGGTACAGCTCTTCCTGTCAGTCTTTGGTTCCATTTTACCCTGGCTAGATCCTTTCTCATCGTGTTGAAATTAGCCATCTTCCAATCTAGACGTTATACATTATTTCATTCCATGCTTTTCTGCATTACTAGTCTATACCTTATGATACGATGGTCACTCTTAACCAAGTGCACCCCAACAGACACATGGCCCACTTGGCCCACCTCATTTCCGAGCACCAGATCCAGCAATGTCTCCTTTCTAGTTGGGCTGAGACATACTGAACACAAGAACACAAGAAATAGGAGAAGGAGTAGACCATATGGCCTAGCGAGCCTGTTCCGCCATTCAATACGATCATGCCAGATCTTGCGCTTCAATTCCACTTTCCAGCCCGCTCGCCATATCCCTTGATTCTCTTAGAGACCAAAAATCTGTCTATCCCAGCCTTAAATGTAATCAACGATCGAACATCCACAACCCTCTGGGGTAGAGAATTCCATAGATTCACAACGCGTTAAGTGAAGTAATTCCTCCTCATCTCAGTCCTATATGATCGGCTCCTTATCCTGAGAATGTGCCCCTGTGTTTCACATTCCCCAACCAGTCGAAACAATCTTTCAGTGTCTACCCTATCCAGCCCCTTCAGAATATTGTATTTTTCAATGTGATCATCTCTTATTCTTCTAAACTCCAGAGAATATAGGCCCAATTTATTCAGTCTCTCATCATAGGACAACACCTTCATCCCAGGGGCCAATCTAGTGAAGCTTCGCTGTACCACCTTCAATACAAGTTTATCGTTTCTTAAATGTGGAGACCAAAACTGCCTACAGTGCTCCGGATGTGGTCTTTTTTTAAAATTCATTCATGGGATGTGGGCATCGCTGGCCAGGCCAGCATTTATTGCCCATCCCTAATTGCCCTTGAGAAGGTGGTGGTGAGCTGCCTTCTTGAACCACTGCAGTCCATGTGGGGTAGGTACAGCCACAGTGCTGTTAGGAAGGGAGTTCCAGGATTTTGACCAGGCGACAGTGAAGGAATGGTGATATAGTTCCAAGTCAGGATTGTGTGTGACTTGGAGGGGAACTTGCAGGTGGTGGTGTTCCCATGTATTTGCTGCCCTCGTCCTTCTAGTTGGTAGAGGTCGCGGGTTTGGAAGCTGCTGTCTAAGGAGCCTTGGTGCATTGCTACAGTGCATCTTGTAGATGGTACACACTGCTGCCACTGTGCGTCAGTGGTGGAGGGAGTGAATGTTTGTAGATGGCGTGCCAATCAAGCGGGCTGCTTTGTCCTGGATGGTGTCGAGCTTCTTGAGTGTTGTTGGAGCTGCACCCATCCAGGCAAGTGGAGAGTATTCCATCACACTCCTGACTTGTTCCTTGTTCCTTAGATGGTGGACAGGCTTTGGGGAGTCAGGAGGTGAGTTACTCGCCAGAGGATTCCTAGCCTCTGACCTGCTCTTGTAGCCACGGTATTTATATGGCTACTCCAGTTCAGTTTCTGGTCAATGGTAGCCCCTAGGATGTTGATAGTGGGTGATTCAGCAATGGTAATGCCGTGGAATGTCAAGGGGAGATGGTTAGATTCTCTCTTGTTGGAGATGGTCATTGCCTGGCACTTGTGTGGTGCGAATGTTACTTGCCACTTATCAGCCCAAGCCTGGATATTGTCCAGGTCTTGCTGCATTTCTACACGGACTGCTTCAGTATCTGAGGAGTCATGAATGGTGCTGAACATTGTGCAATCATCAGTGAACATCCCCACTTCTGACCTTATGATTGAAGGAAGGTCATTGATGAAGCAGCTGAAGATGGTTGGGCCTAGGACACTACCCTGAGGAACTCCTGCAGTGATGTCCTGGAGCTCAGCTGATTGACCTCCAACAACCACAACCATCTTCCTTTGCGCTAGGTATGACTTCAGCCAGCGGAGGGTTTTCTCCCTGATTCCCATTGACCTCAGTTTTGCTCGGGCTTCTTGATGCCATACTCGGTCAAATGCTGCCTTGATGTCAAGGGCAGTCACTCTCACCTCACCTCTTGAGTTCAGCTCTTTTGTCCATGTTTGAACCAAGGCTGTAATGAGGTCAGGAGCTGAGTGCCCCTGGCGGAACTCAGGGTTGTGGTCTCACCAAAACCTTGTACAATTGTAGCAAGTCTTCTTTATTCCTGTACTCCAATCCCCTTGCAATAAAGGTCAGCATGCCATTTGCCTTCCTAATTGCTTGCTGTACCTGCGTGCTAACTTTCTGCACTCCTTGTACAGGCACACCCAAGTCTCTTAGAACATCAACACTTACAAGTTTCACACCTTTTAAAAAATATTCCGCTTTTCCATTCTTACGACCAAAGTGAATAACTTCACACTTCCCTACATTATACTCCATCTGCCACCTTGTTTCCCATTCACTGAACCTGTCTATGTCTCTTTGCGGCCTCTCTGTGTCCTCCCCACAGCTTACCTTTCCACCTACCTTTGCATCATCAGCAAACTCAGATACATTACTCTCTGTTTCTTCATCTAAGTCATTAATATAGATTGTAAATAGCTAAGATCCCAACACCAATCCTTGTGGCACTCCACTATTCGCTGCCTGCCAACTTTAAAATGCCTCGTTTATGCCCACTCTTTGGTTATTGTCTGTTAACCAATCCTCTGTCCATGCTAATATATTACCCCCAACTCCATTAGCCCTTATCTTGCCTATTAACCATTTGTGTGGCACCTTATCGAATGCCATTTGGAAATCCAGGTATACTACCAACTATTGGTTCCCTTTTATCTACCCTACCAGTTACATCCTCAAAAAACTCTAATAAATTTGTCAAACAGGATTTCCCTTTAGTAAAATCATGTTGTCTTGCTTTAATCATACTGTGCTTTTCCAAATGCATTGTTAAGACTGCCTTAATAATATATTCCAGCATTTTCCCAACAACTGACGTTATGCTAACTGGCCTGTAGTTCATTGTTTTCTCACTTCCTCTTTTCTTGAAAATCGGTGTTGCATTTTCCAACTTCCAATCTGATGGGACCATTCCCGAATCTAAGGAATTTTGGAAAATCATAACTAACGCATCCACTATCTCTCCAGCTATCTCTTTTAGAACCCCAGAGTGTAGGCCATCGGGTCCCAGTGATTTGTCGGATTTTAGTCCCTTAAGTTTCTCCAATACTTTTTCTCTGCTGATATTAATTTCCTTAATTTCCTCACTCTTTTTAGCCCCTAGGTTACTGTCTATTTCTGGTATGAAACTTGTGTCTTCTATTGTGAAGACATACACAAAATATTGGTTCAATGCCTCTGCCATTTCTTCATTCCCCATGATAATTTCTCCTGTATCTACATCTAAGGGATCAACATTTACTTTAGCTACTCTCTTCCTTTTTAAAAACCTATAAAAGCTCTTACAATCTGTTTTTCTATTATTGGCTAGTTTACCCTCATATTCAATTTCTTCCTGTTTTATCAACTTTTTGGCAGCCCTTTGCTGGTTTCTAAAACACTCCCAATCCTCATATTTGCTACTCTTTTTTTGCAACATTGTAAGCCTTTTTCTTTAATCTAATACTATCCTTAATTTCCTGAGTGAACATTTTGAATTGTTTCTTTAAACGTTTCCCACGGTTCCTTTGCCACCATGCCTTTTAGTCTATTTATCCATTTACCTTAGCCAGTTATAGGAACATAGGAGAAGGAGTAGGCCATTCAGCCCATCGAGCCTGCCCCGCCATTCAATACGATCATGGCTGATCATCCACTTCAATGCCTTTTTCCCACACCATCCTCATATCCCCTTATGTCATTTGTATTTAGAAACCTGTCAATCTCTGCTTTAAACATACTCAATGACTGATCTTCCACAGCCCTCTGGGCTAGAGAATTCCAAAGATTCACAATCCTCTGAGTAAAGAAATTTCTCCTCATCTCTGTCCTAAGTGGCTTCTCCCTTATTTTGAAATTGTGTCCCCTGGTTCCAGACTCTCCAAACAGGGGAAACATCTTACCTGCATCTACCCTGTCTATCCCTTTAAGTATTTTGTAGGTTTCAATGAGATCACCTCTTATTCTTTGAAACTCTAGAGAATACAGGTCCCGTTTCCCCAATCTGTCTTCATAGGACAGTCCCGCCATCCTGGGAAAAAAGGTGGTGAACCTTTGTTGCACTCCCTCTATGGCAATAATATCCTTCCTAAGGTAAGGTTAAGGTATGTTAATGGTGTGTTTGCCTTTGCTCCATGACCTTTTGGTCAGCTATGTAGCCTGGTCCAATCTACACCTCGTTTGTTATCTCTTGCCCCACCCCCACCTCACTTGCTTATAACCTGTGACTTTTCTAATATTTGTCAGTTCCGAAGAAGGGTCACTGACCCGAAACGTTAACTCTGCTTCTCTTTTCACAGATGCTGCCAGACCTGCTGAGTGGTTCCAGCATTTCTTGTTTTGATTTCAGATTTCCAGCATCCGCAGTATTTTGCTTTTATTATCCTTTCTTAGTAATGTCCTTATGTCATCTTTTACAATCAGGGCTACCCCTCCTCCTTTGCCATTCTGTCTGTCTTTCCAAATGATTGTGCACCCTGGAATATTTATTTCCCAACCTTGATCACCATGTAACCATGTCTCTGTAACAACGATTAGATATAAATCATTTACCTCTATTTGTGCCATTTGTTCATCTATTTTGTTGCAGATGCTTCGCTCATTCAGATAAAGAACTTTAATTTCATTTTTTTTGCTTCTATTCCCTGCAATGACCTTATTCACTCATGTACAATTTTTAGTAAACTCTATATCCCATCCTGTCCCATTCTGCTTGTCTTTACCCACAACACTATACTCTTCCGATACTGATCAAGGAAGTTCTCCTGAACACATTTCAGAAATTCCTCCCCTTCCTTACCCTTTACTCTAAAATTGTCCCAATCGATATTTGGGTAATTAAAGTTCCCCAATATCACCACTCTATAGTTCTTGCACATCTCTGTGACTTCCCTGCAGATTTGCTCCTCTATCTCTCTCACCATTTAGAGGCCTATAGAATACCCCAGTAGCACGATCATAACCTATTTGCTTCTCAACTCAATCCAAATGGATTTTGTCCTTGCCCCCTCAAGGACATCCTCCCTTTCCAACACTACAATATCTTCCCGAATCAGTACAGCCACCCCACCTCCCCTTTATCCTTCTCTATCTTTTCTAAACACTTTATATCCTTGTTTATTAAGTGCCCAGTTCTCTCCATTTTTAAGTCACATTTCCGTTATTGCCACTGCATCATATTCCCATACTGCCATTTGTGTTTGTAGCTTACCAAACTTATTCACCACACTTTGTGCATTTATACACATGCATTGTAATCCTGTCTTTGCATTCCTCGTATTACTTCTCAGTCCGCTCCCATCTAATACGTAACTACTCCCCTCTCTAGTACAACACTCTCACATTACACACCTTATTCCTGTTTTCTACATTGATATGCAGGTGCCCATTTAGTTTAATTTTTTAGTTTAAATTTAGTTTAAACCCTCCCCAATCATACTAGTGAATCTCCCCGTGAGAACATTGGTCCCGGTCCTGTTGAGGTGCAACCCGTCTCTTTTGAATAAGTGCCTTCTGCCCCAGAACTGGTCCCAATGCCCCAAGAATCTGAAACCCTCCTGACTGCACCATGCTTCAAGCCATGCATTGATCCTTGCTATCTTCCTACTTCTACTCTCGCTAGCACATGGCACTGGGAGTAATCCAGAGATTACTACCTTCGAGGTCCAACTCTCTAACTTCCTCCCTAGCTCCTGAAAATCTGACCATGGGACCTCAATACCTGCCCTTTCTATGTTATTGGTATCAATGTGTACCAAAATTCCTGGCTTACTCCCTTCCCCCTGCAGAATATCCTGCACCCTCTCCATGATATCCTTTACCCTGGCACCAGGTAGGCAACACACCATGCGGGACTCACGGTAATGATTACAGAAATGTCTGTCCCCTGTCTATAGATCATCTACAACAACTGCATTTCTGCACTTTGCTGCTTCCTCCTGTATGGTCTGGACTGCACTCCTTCAGGGTATCGTCACTCCCAGCAGTCTCCAATGGTGAGTACCTATTTGAGAGTGGCACACACCCTTAAGACTCCTGCACTTCCTGCCTCTTCCTACTGTTCCGGATGGCCACCCAACTGCAATCCTGAACTTCTACTGCCTGTGGGTGACCACCTCCTGAAATGTATGATCCAGGAAACTCTCCTGCTCCCTAATGCTCCGCAGTGATTCCAGCTGCCCCTCCAGCTCCGAAATCCTGAGCTCAAGCTAAAGCAGCTGGAGACGCCTCCTACACACGTGGTCGCCCAAGACACATGAAATGCCCTGAAGTTCCCAGATGGTGCAGGAATTGTGAGCAACAGGTCGCAGCTGCCCATCCATGATCTAAAAAGAAACACTTTATTCCCTTTTATAACAATATGTTTAGTACCTTCTTTAAACATCATAAAATGTTTTACAGACAATGAGGTACTTTTTGAAGTGCTGTCACTGTAATAATGTAGGAAGCATGGCAGCAAATTTGTGCATTGTTTTAACAAAGAACAAAGAAGAACAAAGAAAGTTACAGCACAGGAACAGGCCCATCGGCCCTCCAAGCCTGCGCCGATCCAGATCCTCTATCTAAACATGTCGCCTATTTTCTAAGGGTCTGTATCTCTTTGCTCCCTGCCCATTCATGTATCTGTCTAGATACATTTTAAAAGACGCTATCGTGCCCGCGTCTACCACCTCCGCTGGCAACGCGTTCCAGGCACCCACCACCCTCTGCGTAAAGAACTTTCCACGCATATCCCCCCTAAACTTTTCCCCTCTCACTTTGAACTCGTGACCCCTAGTAATTGAATCCCCCACTCTGGGAAAAAGCTTCTTGCTAGCCATCCTGTCTATACCTCTCATGATTTTGTACACCTCAATCAGGTCCCCCCTCAACCTTCGCCTTTCTAATGAAAATAATCCTAATCTACACAACCTCTCTTCATAGCTAGCGCCCTCCATACCAGGCAACATCCTGGTGAACCTCCTCTGCACCCTCTCCAAAGCATTCACATCCTTTTGGTAATGTGGCGACCAGAACTGCACGCAGTATTCCAAATGTGGCCGAACCAAAGTCTTATACAACTGTAACATGACCTGCCAACTCTTGTACTCAATACCCCGTCCGATGAAGGAAAGCATGCCGTATGCCTTCTTGACCACTCTATTGACCTGCGTTGCCACCTTCAGGGAACAATGGACCTGAACACCCAAATCTCTCTGTACATCAATTTTCCCCAGGACTTTTCCATTTATTGTATAGTTCATTCTTGAATTGGATCTTCCAAAATGCATCACCTCGCATTTGCCCTGATTGAACTCCATCTGCCATTTCTCTGCCCAACTCTCCAATCTGTCTATATTCTGCTGTATTCTCTGACAGTCCCCTTCACTATCTGCTACTCCACCAATCTTAGTGTCGTCTGCAAACTTGCTAATCAGACCACCTATACTTTCCTCCTATACTTGAAGGTGTCTTTCCACACATACATATTTGCTGCCCATGTGCAGTTTACCCCATCAGTTGGGGTATATGGTATTAGTGCCGAGGGGAGTTCAAGTTTACCTCAGTGTTTTTAATCAGTTCCAACAATCAAGCAGTAATCAGATGCCAGATTTGATCAATTATTAGGGATTAATCAATTAGAGTACCACAAACCATACAGAATATGCCATTAACTAGCATGATATGGGTTTCTTACCACTCTGCATAAGGAGGTTGCAGCGTTACCATTTGTCGTCTTGTTTTACTAATGTTGGTTGAGGGATAAATATTGGCCAGGACACCAGGGAGAACTGTGTTACACTTATTTGAAATAGTGCCAAGAGATCGTTTACATCCATTAAAAAGGGCAGATATGGGCCTCATTTTAACATCTCTTCCAAAAGATGGCACTTCCAACACTGGAGTGGGACTTGAACCCACAACTCTCTGACTCAGAGCCAAAAGTGCTATTTCTGAACCAGGACTAAGATATTGGGGGCAGCTTACTTCAACATCAATTATCCACTAGGTTGGGTGTTTTTCAGTTCATGGTGTGGAAGAGCTAGTGTACTTGTCCCTTTGTCCCTTCCACCATGGCTTGTTTAGCCAGCTCCCTCAGGTAGCAGCAGGCTCACAGCGGGTCTTGATCTCCCAGAAGCTGATGGTGCAGTGTTTGTTGTAATGGGCCAAGCAGAAAGCCTTGCCTGTGATGCCCTCAAAAATATCATGCACAAAGGGGCTCATGACCTTGGAGGAGTTGCCAGTATCAGAGGGTGAACTTGCTTTATTACTTTGTAGATATAGATGGAATAGCTCTTCTTTCTTGACCTTCTCCACTTCTTGCTCACATTTTAAGACTTTTTGGCACCTTTCTTTAGGGGCCGGTTTCTTCTCAGGCATTTTCAAACTCAACTTCAGACATACAAAACTCTTCAGTTGCCCTAATGTTCTGTTTTAAACAAGGTCATCACAGCAGATAGTCTAATTCTTAGTGATTTCCATTGTAACGCGATACAATGTACACATAGGAACAATGCCTGACACAGTGGAAAATCACATTCCTTTTCATGTGATATGGGAATTTAGTGCATGAATAACTTGCCAAGTAATGGACCATTAGGAACCATTGTGTGATGGAAAAAATTGACTGCTGCAGAGAGGGATTAGTTCTCCCTGAACAAAACATTTACATTTTGCACCTATTTTAGTTTCATGAACTTTTTGTTCACTGCATTTTTTTTATAGTTCGTATCACTTCTGCAAATCTACTTGTTCTGCTTCTTTCATTTTCTCACTTTGTTTGACATTATGGTTGGATGATATTAAATGTCAAAGAGGGTAAAATTGGTTTATGCCAGTAGTGCAAAATGAGTGCGTAGCAAATCTGCAGCCGATTTTTTTCACCACACCTAATCGTCTTTCCGCTGAAGTTCACAGAATGATAGTGCAAACTTTTTTTGGAGACTTGTTTCCTAGTCTCATTGTCGCTTTTACTTGGTTTGAAATTTAAAAATCCTGACAATATTTTCCAAGCCAATGGAAAATAAAATCTGGTGCGGTGAAAAATCAGCTGCCGATATGCCAGAAGCCCGTTTATTGCTGCTGACATAAATCAATCATGAAAAGGTTCAAAATCTGAGTGTCAACACAGCTCAGTTGGTAGCGATTTTGCCTATGAATCATGATTGTAGTTTCATGATCCAACATAGTATTTGAGCAAATAATCTAGGCTAATACTTTTGAGCATTAGTGCTGCACTGTTAGAGGTGCAGCCTACTAAAGAATTAAACAAAGGGCCCCATCCTGTCCAGGTAGACACAGAATCATTTACGGTACAGAAAGAGGCCATTCAGCCCATCGAGTCCATGCCAGCTCTCCATGGAGCAATCCAGTCAGTCCCACTCCCTCGCTCGATCCTGTAGCCCTGCAAGTTTATTTCCTTCAAGTACTGATCCAATTTCCTTTTGAAGTCATTGATTGTTTCACTTCCACCACCCTCATGGGCAGCAAGGTCCAGGTCATTATCAACTGTTGTGTAAAAAAGTGCTTCCTCATATTCCCCCTGCATCTCTTGCCCAAAACCTTCAATCTGTCTCCCTTAGTCCTTGTACCATTAGTTAATGGGAATGGTTTTTCCTTGTCTAACTTATCTAAGCCTGTTATAATCTTGTACACCTCCATCAAATCTCCCCTCAATCTCCTTTGCGCCAGGGAGAACAACCCCAGCTTCTCCAACCTAACCTTGTAATTAAAACCCCCATCGCTGGAAAACCATTCTAATAAATCTCCCCTGCATCTTCTCAAGGACCCTCAGATCCTTCTTAAAGTGCAGTGACCAGTGCAGTGATGGGGCGGCACAGTGGCGCAGTGGTTAGCACCGCAGCCTCACAGCTCCAGTGTCCCGGGTTCAATTCTGGGTATTGCCTGTGTGGAGTTTGCAAGTTCTCCCTGTGTCTGCGTGGGTTTTCTCCGGGTGCTCCGGTTTCCTCCCACAAGCCAAAAGACTTGCAGGTTGGTAGGTAAATTGGCCATTATAAATTGCCCCTAGTAGAGGCAGGTGGTAGGGAAATATAGGGACAGGTGGGGATGTGGTAGGAATATGGGATTAGTGTAGGATTAGTATAAATGGGTGGTTGATGGTCGGCACAGACTCGGTGGGCCGAAGGGCCTGTTTCAGTGCTGTATCTCTAAACTAAACTAACTGGACACAATACTCCAGTTGAGGCCTAACCAGAGCTTTGTAAAGGTTCAGCTGTACTTCCCTGCTTTTGTACTCAATGACTCTATTTATGAAGCCCAAGATCCCATATGCTTTGCTAACCATTCTCTCAATATGTCTTGCCACCTTCAAAGATTGATGCACATGAACCCACAGGTCCCTCTGTTCCTGCACACTCGTTAGAACTGCCCCATTAAGTCTATATTGCCTTACCCTATCCCTTCTGCCAAAATGCATCACCTCACACTTGTCAATATTAAATTCCATCTGTCACTTTTCTGGCCATTCTGCTAGCCTATCCATGTCCTGTTGCAGGAGATTCACATCATCCTCATTGTTTGCCATTCCTCCAAGTTTGGTATCATCGGCAAATTTTGAAATTCTACTCTGTATTCCAAGATCCAAGTCATTTATATATAGCAAAAAAAGCAGTGGTCCCAGCAATGGTCCTTGGGGAACACCACTTTCTACCATCCTCCAGTCTGAAAAGCAACCATTTACCACGAATCACTGTTTTCTGTCCTTAAGCCAATTTTTTATCCAATTGGACACTATTCCATGAGCCTCAATTTTGTTAACCAGCCTTTTATGTGGTATTTTATCAACACTTTCTTAAAATCCATATAGACAACATCCACCGCATTCCCTTCATCAACCTTCTCGGTTACTTCATCAAAAAATTCATTTCGATTAGTCAAGCATGCTGTGCCTCTTTACAAATTTGTGCTGGCTGTAACTCAACTTATAGAATCATACAGCACAGAAGGAGGCTATTTAGCCCATTGTGCCTGCGTCAGGTGTTTGGAAAAGTTATTCGATTAGTCTCACTCCCCTGCTCTTTCCCCATAGCACTCCATCTTTTCCCCCCTCAAGTATTTATTTAATTCACTTTTGAATGTTACTATTTCCTTCACCCTTTCAGGCAGTTCATTCCACAGCATAACAACTCACTGTGTAGAAAGATTCCTCTGCATCTCCCCTCTGCTTCTTTTGTCAGGTACCTTTTGGGATACCCTATCTACATCAAAAGTGAAATATAATAGCCTTATGTCCTCTAGATACTGACATGAAGGATCTATTTGAAGAGCAGGGAATTCTCTTGGTGACCTGCCCAGAATTTCTCTTTAAGCTAACACCAGAAAAATAAATGAACTGGTCATCTATCTCAATTGTTTGTAGGGCCTTGCTATGTACAAATTGGCTGCTGTGTTTCTCTGCACAACAATGGTGACTACATTCCAAAAGTAAGTCATGGACCAGAATTTTTCAGAAAGGTAAGTAGGCCTGCTGCTGGGTCTGAAAGTGAGACCCCATCGCACGCAGGTGGGCGGCGTGACCCTGGGCAGCATTTCACCAGCAATAGCCAATTAAGAGGCCACCGCCAGGACTGCTGTCCATTTCAGGCCCGCCAGCTCAGCAACCTCGGCAGCGCCATCGATAGAGGTGGCTGCTGCTGTAGCTGCAAGAAGAAGAAGAGGGCAGCTCCATGCTGAGGCGCCCTTGAAGGCCAGGTAAGTATTTTTTCTGCCAGAAAGGCAGGCCCAGATGATCAGAGGGGTAAACCCTCCAGCGGCGGTGCCTTAGCTGCGAGGGCGGCCGTTGCATCTGGGGAAGCCCCTCCGTGAGCTATGGAGCCACACAAAGGAGGGCCCCACCCCCGGCAAGCAACAGGGAGGTCGCCAGGGTTTACCAGTCGTTCTTCCCACACCACGACAGCCCCACCCAATGCTGGTAAAATGCTGGCAGGGGCAGGAAGTGTCTGATAATTGGACAATTAATTGGCCGCCCCTTTGCCACCACCACCCCCCCCCCCCCCCCCACCACCTCCCCGGTTGGCGGGCAGCCATGCCACTGAGGTTCCTGCTGCTGGTAATATCCCGTGGTGGTGCAAGACGTTGGGCTCCCCTCTCGACATGTTCCGCCACCATTTTACAAGGCCTCCCACCTCCCAGCCAGTCTCCAGAGTGCCGGTAAAATCCAGTCCAATATTGTCTCTGAAGTGCTTTGGGATTTTCTATGGACATGAAAAGCCTTATTTAGGTACATTTCCCAAACCTGAGACCTTCACCACCTAGAAGGACAAGGGAAGCAGGTGCATGTGAACATCACCACCTCCAAGTTCCCCTCCTAATCACACAACTTTGCAACTTGGACACATATTACATGTTCCTTCCTGGTTCCTGAGCTTGAATCTCCCAATCTAAGAGCACTGCGGGGGAACTTTCACCACACAGACTGCAGCGGTTCAAAAAACTGGCTCCTCGCCACCTTCTCAAGGGCAACTAGAGATGAGCAATAAGTGCCAAGCTTGCCAATGAGACCCACATCCCCAGAATGAATAGCAAAATGTTAAAATTGCAAGCCCCTTCTTAAACTTTTAAAAATATTTTTGCTGCTTCGTAAAATTAAACAAATAGCACAAGCAATTTGTAAAGCAATCACATAGGCTATATAACATTGCATATCACATTGATATCCTATTTGTTTTTTTAAATTAGTGACTCACTGTACAGAAATAATTTACTTTCCAATTGCTATTCTCACGGATTTTAGCAACCTCAGGGTAGCATGCTTGATGATAAGATCAGTACTGCCAACAGATAGCAATTAAATTATAAACATCGAAAGCAAGGGGAAAATAGGTTCTATCAGATTGGAAAAAATTTGATAAATGGCAAGAACCATTGGAACTGAAATCAGTGAAGCAAATTCTAAGGCAAGAAAACACTTTCTCTAGTGGAAACATGCATAAGAACATAGGAACATAAGTAATAGGAGCAGGAGTAGGCCATTTGGCCCCTCGAGCCTGCTCTGCTAGTCAATAGATCATGGCTGATCTGATTGTGGCCTTAACTCCAATTTTCTGCCTGCCCCCCAAGTCATCAGTTGATATTCAACAACAATTATTCCACTATTACTTTCCCACAAATTGTATCTAGATTTTTTCCAGAATGATATTACTTACACAGACAATTTAGTTAAACACTGGAAACAATTAAAATTGTTTCTGTGTGAAGCATCATCTCAATGTTTTTTTTATTTGTTCATGGGATGTGGGCATCATTGGTAAGGCCAACTTTTATTGCCCATCCCTAATTGCCCTTGAGAAGGTGGTGATGAGCTGCCTTCTTGAACTGCTGCAGTCCTTGGGGTTTAGGTACACCCACAGTGCTGTTAGGAAGAGAATTCCAGGATTTTGGTAATACTAGTCTGTAATAGAAAAATTGCTTTACACTATTTCTTACAGAATGGGAGTTTCATTTATTTCTGTGGGATAAAGCAATAACTGTTTAGTATACAGTTTCAGCCATGACTCTGCGTAACTGTGGCGATAAAGTTTTTGGTGGTAGTAAGGAACTTCCACAT
Source organism: Heterodontus francisci (assembly GCF_036365525.1). Taxonomy (NCBI): domain Eukaryota; kingdom Metazoa; phylum Chordata; class Chondrichthyes; order Heterodontiformes; family Heterodontidae; genus Heterodontus; species Heterodontus francisci. Next base: position 13,332,244 of record NC_090388.1, read on the forward strand.
TGCAAATACTGACCTCTCTGATCAATGTCCCTACGTATTAAGATAGTTCAAAGGTCTAATAAGGAAAATACATATTGTATTCAACCACAATCTGTAACCTCATGACCCCGTATAACCCTCACTCGACCATTACCATCAAGCCAAGGGATCAACCCTGGTTCACTAATGAGTGCAGGACAGCATGACAGGAGCAGCACTAGGCATACCTAAAATTGAGGTGTCCAGCTGGTGAAGCCACAACTCAGGACTACTTGCAAGCCGAACAGCGGAAGCAGAATGCAATAGACAGAGCTAAGCATACCAGAGCTACCATATACAAAATGCACTGCAGCAACTCACCACGCTTCAACAGCACCTTCCAAACCTGTGACCTCTTCCACCTAGAAGGACAAGGGCATCAGATGCTTGGGAACACCACCACCTGCAAGTTCCCCTCCAAGCCACACACCATCCTGACTTCACTGTCGCTGGGTCAAAATCCTGTAACTCCCTCCCTAATAGCACTGTGGGAGTACCCGCACCAGATGGACTGCAGCAGTTCAAGAAGGCAGCTCACCACCACCTTCTCAAGGCAAACTAGGGATGGGCAACAAATGTTGACCTTGCCAGTGACATCCACATCCCATGAAAGAATTTTTAAAAATATTACTTTCCATCTAGTATTTTTCTTCGTCGGCATCTTAGTTTAAGACTGATTGGGGAATAACATAGAAATATTTTCATTCAATTAAGCCTTCCAAATTTCATGTCATGGTCGATATATCTCCAGCGATCAGCAAATGTTGTAGCCACAGGCATGTGATTTGCATAATTTCAATTCAACTCCATGAAATGTTCCAGCTCTACAATCTACATATATTTTCTCTAAGATACTCATTTACAATGAAGATAAAATGAATAATTAAAATATACAACCATCATTATTAGCTAGTTATTGAAATTTGCTGCCAAGAATAAATCTCAAATGTGCATTGTTTACCTTTTTAATGATATATAAGTCACCATTTAGCAACATTGCCATGGCATTGTATTTCCCATTGAAGTCGGGTGTAGTTTTCAACGGAAACTTGAATTGAGTATTAGTTTGTGTTCAATAAGGTGTTTTAAAAAAAAATTATTTCAGTCTAATAAGAACATTTTATAATTCGGAAAGAGCAGGAGAATGGGATTTGACTAGATGGCACCAGTTGAAGAGCTGACACACATGCAATGGACTGAATGGTCTCCCTTTGTGCTGGTAGCTTCTATAGCTAAAAGGTAACATTGGCAACCAAATAAAAGTAATTAGATTTTGCTGAAAACTGCAGTTTTGTGGTGAAACGATTCTTATCAACAGGGCTATGTGGCAGGAAAGGAAAATCTTACTGGATCATGAAACATTCCCAGATCCTAGGATTTCCTTCAACTTATGTTATAAATGGAGTGTTTGCCATCCATCTTGCTGGTGACTTGGTGATTAGGGGAATTGGATGGTGTGTTGCTGAACCACACACAGGCCAGAAGGACCTAGAAGGGTCACTGACCTGAAACGTTAACTCTGCTTCTCTTTTCACAGAAGGACCTAGGTTTGGTCGGTAGGTGGTGCTGAGTTAGGCTCATTGTTGAAGTCACATCATTAGCTGCTGATGTTCCAACCAATACCATCATAATTCTACACATCTTATTAAAACTTTACTCTTAAAATATGTTTGCAGTGTCTAAATCTCTCCAATTTGGCAATATTATGCAGCATTCCATTTGTTTTGTTCATTGATGCCTCATTGTGTTTGCATGCAGTGAATGAGGAGGTAAAATAAACACTGCCTTTTAGCTCATATGGTCAACAGAGTGGACAATTTTCAAAGCAACTGGTTAGTTATGTTAAATTATAAAAAGGAATTTCTGGATGTCCCAAAGTGCAGCCAATGAAGTACTTCTGAAGTGTAGTCACTGTTACAAGGTAGGAAATGCGGTAGACGATTTGTCTGTGATAATGACCAGATCATCTGTTTTTGTCATGTTGGTTGAAGGATAAGTATTGGCTAGGAGGCTGGGAAGAACTCCCCTGCTCTTCTTCAAAATAGTGCCATGGGATCTTTTACTTCCACCCAAGAGAACAGACAATGCCTCGGTTTAACATCTCATCCAAAATGAGGGGAGGATAGTAATAAACTTCAAGAGGACATGTCAGGCTGGGTGAATGGGCAGACACATGGCAGATGAAGTTTAATGCAGAGAAGTGTGAAGTGATACATTTTGGTAGGAAGAATGAGGAAAGGTAATATAAATTATGAAATAAAGGGTGCAATTCTAAAGGGGGTGCAGGAACCTGGGGTTATATATGCACATTGAAGGTGGCAGGGCAGGTTGAGAACGTGGTTAAAAAAGTATACAGGATCTGGGGTTTTATAAATAGAGGCATAGAGTACAAAAGCAAGGAAATTATGATGAACGGGTATAAACCACTGGTTCAGCCTCAACTGGAGTATTGTGTCCAATTCTGGGCACTGCACTTCAGAAAGGATATGAAAGCTTTAGAGAGGATGCCGAAAAGATTTATGAGAATGGTTCCAGGGATGATGGACTTCAGTTACACGGATAGGTTGGAGAAGAGAAGGTTGAGAGAAGATTTGATCGAGGTGCTCAAAATTATGAGGGGTCGAGACAAAGTAGATAGAGAGAAGCAGAGTTAACGTTCCGAAGAAGGGTCACTGACCCGAAACGTTAACTCTGCTTCTCTTTCCACAGATGCTGCCAGACCTGCTGAGTGACTCCAGCATTTCTTGTTTTTGTTTCAGATTTCCAGCATCCGCAGTATTTTGCTTTTATTTTAGATAGAGAGAAACTGTTCCCATTGGCAGAAGTGTCAAGAACCAGAGGACATCCATATAAGGTGAATAGTAAAAGAAGCAACGGTGATGTAAGGAAGAACTTTTTTATACAGCAAGTGGTTAGAATCTAGAATGCACTATCTGAGTGTGGTGGAAGTAGATTCAATCGTAGCTTTCAAAATGGAATTGGATAAGCACCTGAAGAGGAAGACTTTGCAGGGCTATGAGAAAAGGCTGGGGAGTGGGTCTAGCTGATGTGCTCTTGCAGAGAGCTGGCATGACACGATGGGTTGAATGGCCTCCTTCTGTGCTGTAACCATTCTAAAATGCAGCACCTCCCTCAGTAATGCAGTGCAGTGCCAGCCTAGATTTTTGTGCTGAAGTCTCTGGAGTGGGACTTGAGCCCACAACCTTCTGACTCAGATGCAAAGCATGCTATCACTTTGGACACTATTACAGACTAGTGATTCTGATGTATATACAGCTTAGAAATGAGTCCTGAAAGGCAGCAGCAGTGGAGGACTTTCCAGACTTTGCACTGTATTCATGATTTTTTGTGCAGATTAATTCTGCAGTGCAGACTGAAGGAATGGGGAATGAGGAGCATATCACAGATTGGTTTATTCTGCAAGATAAAGTAATATGCCATTGAAGGACTGGAATGCTTGGAACCATGTGTGTGGCCCAAGCAGTGATGGAATAACTGAGCATAAGGTTAGGAATTTTTCGTTGTCTGCACATGTAAAACTGTTTAAAAGTCTGGAGATTGAAGATTGCAAATAGATAAATGCTATTAATAGAAAATATCGACCCATCAATTAGCTATGTGGACTTATTTTAAAACCAGGCGCATGACTTGAAAAAGTAATCACATTAGCAGGGCTCTGGGGAGAAGCTCTTTACAGCTTCTTTTATATGGCACTAAGTGTTGTGCTCGTGCTATCAATTCCCAATGTTCAGGTCTTGCCCAACTGGCAGCACACTGTGACCCCTCCTACACACCCCACCTCCAAAGTAACCTTGCTGGATTCTTTAAAGCCACTGCCTTAGAAGATCCATTTTGTAGCCTTTCCAATAGTTGACCTCAGTCAATTCAGCAAGTTTAAAGCTCTGATGACGATTCAATTTTCAAAATGGCCTAGCCCACTCTTCTCTTTACAGGGGTTTATGGCCCTGTTGTGTATTGCCTAGTTTTCTGTTCTTCTTTCAGATTTCTAACATTGGCTCAGTGATCGCTTTCCTGCCTCTAAGTCTGAAAGTTATGGGTTCAAGGCCTTCTCCAGAGACTTAATCACCTACTGTAGGTTGATACTTCAGTGCAGTGCTGAAGGAGGTGCCAACGTATGTTAATCTGAAAGCCTGTCAACTTTCTCAGGTGATGTTGAAGATCTGTTACTGCCATTTGGTTCCCGAATGTCCTTTAGGGAAGGAAATCTGCTGTCCTTACAAGTACTGGCCTACAAGTGACTCCAGACCCACAGCAATGTGGTTGACTCTTAAATGTCCTCTGAAATGGCCTAGCAAGCCACTCAGTTGTATCAAACTGCTACAAAGTCAATAAGGAATGAAACCGGACGGACCACCTGGCATCGATCTAGGCACTGGAAACAACAATGGCAAGTCTAGCCCTGACGACCCTCAAAATCCTCCTAACAGCTGGGGGCTTGTGCCAAAGTTGGGAGAGCTGTCCCACAGACTAGTCAAGCAACAGCCTGACATAGTCATCCTCATGGAATCATACCTTACAGACAATGTCTCAGACACTGCCATCACCATCCCCGGGTATGTCCTGTCCCACTGGCAGGACAGACCCAGCAGAGGTGGCAGCATAGTGGTACACAGTAGGGAGGGAGGTGCCCTGGGAGTCCTCAACATTGACTCCGGACCCCATGAAGTCTCATGGCATCAGGTCAAACATGGGCAAGGAAACCTCTTGCTGATTACCACCTACCACCCTCCCTCAGCTGATGACCCATGTTGAACACCACTTGGAGGAAGCACTGAGGGTGGCAAGAGCACAGGATACACCCTGGGTGGGAGACTTCAATGTCCATCACCAGGAGTGGCTTGGTAGCATCATTACTGACCAATCTGGCCGAGTCCTAAAGGACATAGCTGCTAGACTGGGTCTGCGGCAGGTGGTGAGGGAACCAACAAGAGGGAAAAACATACTTGACCTCGTCCTCACCAACTTGCCTGCCGCAGATGCATCTGTCCATGACAGTATTGGTAGGAGTGACCACCGCACAGTCCTTGGGAGACAAAGTCCCATCTTCACATTGAGGATACCCTCCATCGTGTTGTGTGATACTACCACCGTGTTAACTGGGATAAATTTCGAACAGATCTAGCAATGCAAAACTGAGCATCCATGAGGCGTTGAGGACCATCTGCAACAGAAGAATTGTACTCAACCATAATCTGTAACCTCATGGCCCGGCATATCCCCCACTCTACCATTACCATCAAGCTGGGGGATCAATGGTTCAATGAAGAGTGCAGGAGGGCATGCCAGGAGCAGCACCAGGCATACCTCAAAATGAGGGGTCAATCTGGTGAAGCTGCAACCCAGGACTACTTGCATGCCAAACAGTGTAAGCAGCATGCAATAGACAGAGCTAAGCAATCCCACAACCAACGGATCAGATCTAAGCTCTGCAGTCCTGCCACATCCAGTCGTGAATGGTGGTGGACAATTAAACAACTAACAGGAGGAGGTGGCTCCACAAATATCCCCATCCTCAATGATGGGGGTGCCCATTATTTCAGTGCAAAAGATAAGGCTGAAGCATTTGCAACAGTCTTCAGCCAGAAGTGCCGAGTGCATGATCCATCTTGGCCTCCTCCTGAATTTCCCAGCATCACAGGTGCCAGTCTTCAGCCAATTTGATTCACTCTGCATGATATCAAGAAACAACTGAAGGCACTGGATACTGCAAAGGCTATGGGCCCTGACAACATTCCAGCAATAGTACTGAAGACTTGTGCTCCAGACCCTGCCGCGCCCCTAGCCAAGCTGTTCCAGTACAGCTAAAACACTGGCATCTACCCACCAATGTGGAAAATTGCCCAGGTATGTCCTATACACAAAAGCAGGACAAGTCCAACCCGGCCAATTACCACCCCATTAGTCTACTCTCGATCATCGGTAAAGTGATGGAAGGTGTCATTGACAGTGCTATCAAGTGACATTTGCTGAGCAATAACCTGCTCAGTGATGCTCAGTTTGGATTCTGCCAGGGCCACTCAGCTCCTGCACTCATTACAGTCTTGGTTCAAACATGGACAAAAGGGCCGAACCCAAGAGGTGAGGGTGACTGCCCTTGATGTCAAGGCAGCATTTGACCGAGTATGGCATCAAGGAGCCCTAGCAAAACTGAAGTCAATGAAAATCAGGGGGAAAACTCTCCACTGGTTGGAATCGTACCTAGCGCAAAGGAAGATGGTTCTGGTTGTTGGAGGTCAATCATCTGAGCTCCAGGACATCACTGCAGGAGTTTGTCAGGGTAGTGTCCTAGGCCCAACCATCTTCATCAATGACCTTCCTTCCATCATAAGGTCAGAAGTGGGGATGTGCGCTAATGATTGCATAATGTTCAGCACCATTCGTGACTCCTCAGATACAGAAGCAGTCCATGTAGAAATGCAGCAAGACTTGGACAATATCCAGGCTTGGGCTGATAAGTGGCAAGTAACATTCGCACCACACAAGTGCCAGGCAATTACCATTTCCAACAAGAGAGAATCTCACCATCTCCCCTTGACATTCAACGGCATTATGATCACTGAATCCCCCACTATCAACATCTTGGGGGTTACCATTGACCAGACACTGAACTGGAGTAGCCATATAAATACCGTGGCTACAAGAGCAGGTCAGAGGCTAGAAATCCTGCGGTGGGTAACTCACCTCCTGACTCCCCAAAGCCTGTCCAACATCTACAAGCTACAAGTCAGGAATGTGATGGAATACTCTCCATTTGCCTATATGAGTGCAGCTCCAACAACACTCAAGAAGCTCAACACCATCAAGGACAAAGCAGCCCACTTGATTGGCACCCTGTCCACAAACATTCACTCCCTCCACCACCGACGCACAGTGTCAGCAGTGTGTATCATCTACAAGATGCACAGCAGCAACGCACCAAGGCTACTCAGGCAGCACCTTCCAAACCACGACCTCTACCATCTAGAAGGACAAGGGCAGAAAATTCGTGGGAAGACCACCACCTGCAAGTTCCCCTCCAAGTCACACACCATCCTGACTTGGAACTATATCGTCGTTCCTTCACTGTCGCTGGGTCAAAATCCTGGAACTCCCTACCTAACAGCACTGTGGGTGTACCTACCCCACATTAAATGCAGCGGTTCAAGAAGGCAGCTCACCACCACCTTCTCCTGTGCAATTAGGAATGGGCAATAAATGCTGACCTGGCCAGCGATGCCCACATCCCATGAAATGAAAAAGAACAGAGGAGCTCTCCCAGTGTCCAGGCCAAAAATTATTAATCAACTATCGTCACTAAAACAGATTAGCTGATCATATATTTAGAATCATAGAAATGTACAGTAGAAAAGGAGGCTTTTCACCCTATCAAGTCTCGTGAAGAGCAATCCAGTTAGTCTCATACCCTGGCTCTTTCCCCAGATCGCTGCAGCTTTACTTTTTCATTCAAGTATTTATCAAATGCCCTTTTGAAAGGTACTGTTGAATCTGTATCCACCACTCTATCAGGAAGTGCATCCCAAATTCTAACCACTTAATGCAGAAAAGAAGTTTTTCCTCATGTCGCCTCTGGTTCTTTTGCCAGTCACATTAATTGCCCTCTAGTTATTGACCATTCAGCCATTGGAAACAGCTTCTCTTTATTTACTCTACCTAAACCTTTCCTGATTTTAAACATTGCTACCAAATCTTGTCTTAGCCTACTCTGTTGATTGTGGGATCTTGCTGCACTTCCTTTACCCCCACCATTGGTTGCTGTGCCTTCAGCTGTGTAGACCCTAAGTTCTGGAATTTCTTCCCTAAACCTCTTCACTTCCCTCTTCCATTCTTTAAGACGCTTTGTAAAACCTACCCTTTCACCTGTTCTATCGTCTGGCTCAGTGTCAATTTTTGTCTGATTACTCTCTTGTGAAGTGCCTTGGAACATTTTACTATGTTAAAGGCACTATATAAATGCAAGGTATTGGTGTTGGTAGGAAAAGTAGCTATTAGCACAATGAATCTGTCTGAAGAATCAAAAGAAACAAGATTTTCATCTTCCCTAAACAATCTGTAATTTCATTGTTTAAAAATAAGAGGTTGCCCATTTAAGGCAGAGATGAGGTGAAATTTTTTCTCTCAGAGGGTCGTGAGTCTGTGGGACTCTCTTCCTCAAAAGGCGGTGGAAGCAGAGTCTTTCAATATGTTTAAGGCAGAGGTAGACGGATTCTTGATAAACAAGGGGGTGGAAGGTTATCGGGGGTAAGTGGTACTGTGGAGAAATTAGTTCAGCCATAAACTTATTGTATGGCGGAGCAGGCTCGAGGGGCCGAGTGGCCTACTCCTGCTCCTAATTTGTATGTTCCTTCTGATTTACTATAGGGCATTCACTTGTTTCAGTTGATCATACCTTTTTCTTGTATTGTCAGCTATGCCTCAATGGGTAGCACTCTCATCTCTGAGTCAGAAAGTTGTGGGTTTAAGACCGATTCCAGGACTTGGGCACAAAACTCAAGGCTGACGCACCAGTGCAGTACTGAGGGAGTGCTGCACTGCTGGAGGTGCCGCTTTCTTTTTTTGGATCAATTTATATATATTCATTGCAGTTTTGCAAGGAGTAATATTTCTTCAATTATGTCTTTTGTGATCTTCAAATTTGTGCTGAAGGAACTATAACCCTTGCCAGTTATGCTTGCAAATTTTAAGATGTTGTCAGCAGGCTGCTGGGGAAAATATACACCTGAAGCAGATGATGATGAAGAGGGGTGGGAGGAGGTTTGTGTGGAACACCTGCATGGACCAGGTGGGCCAAATGGTTTGTTTCCGTGCTGTACATTCTATGTAATTCCATTTAATTTCTGATCGAAGAGATAGGCTTTGAGGAGGCTTTGGAAGGCTGATGAGTATAGAAAGCTTCATTCTATCTTTAATGAAAGCAAAATACTGCAGATACTGGAAATCTGAAATAAAAACAATAAGTGCTGGAAATACTCAGTGGGCAGGCACATGGTAAAAAAAAGAATGACGAAACAAACTAAAATAAAATAAAAATGAACAAAAGGGCCAGCCATGCTCTGAAATTATTGAACTACCCCAATATCAACTGGGATACAAACAGTGTGAAGGGCACAGAGGGGACAAAATCCTTGAACTGCGTTCAAGAGAACATTTTTAGCCAGCATGTAACAAGCCCAACGTGAGGGGGTGCAATTCTAGATTTAGTCTTCAGTAATGAAGCTGGGTAAGTGGATGAAATAACAGTGGGTGACCATTTTGGAGATAGTGACCATAATACAGTAAGTTTTAGCATAATCATGGAAAAGGACAAAAATAAAACAGGAGTAAAAGTTCTAAATTGGGGGAAGGCAAATGTTAAGAAACTGAGAGGTAACCTGGCGAAAATGGACTGGATACAGCTACTTGAAGGCAAATCAGTGGAAAACCAGTGGGAGGCATTCAAAAGCGAGATACTGCAGGCACAGTGTAGGCATGTCTCCACTAAGATAAAGGGTGGTACTGCCAAATCTAGAGCCCCCTGGTTATCTAGAAGCTTACAGGGTAAGTTAAAGCAGAAAAAGAAAGCTTATGACGATCACAAAAATCTTAATACTTTAGAAAGCCTAGAGGTGTATAGAAAGTGCAGGGGTGAAGTAAAAAAGGAAATTAGAAAAGCAAAGAGAGGACATAAAAAATTATTCGCAGGTAAAATCAAGGAAAACCTGAAAATATTTTATCAGTGCATTAAGAGCAAGAGGATAAAAGGAAAGGATAGGCCCTATCAGAAATGTACAAAGGAACTTATGTGTGGATGCAGAAGATGTGGGCAGGGTTCTTAATGGGTTTTTTGTCTCTGTCTTCACAAAGGAGAGGGTCGATGTAGACACGGTAGTTAAAGAGGAGGATTGTGAAATATTAGATACAATAGGCATAATGAGTGAGGAAGTACTGGAGGGTCTGACATCCTTGAAAGTGGATAAATCACCAGGGCCGGATGGATTGTATCCCAGGTTGTTAAAGGAAGTCAGGGAGGAAATAGCGGATGTGCTGAGGATCATCTTCAAATCCTCACTAGATACAGGAAAGGTACCAGACGATTGGAGGTCTGCGAACATTGTACCGTTGTTTAAAAAGTGTGCGAGGGATAGGCCAAATAATAATAGGCCAGTCAGTCTGATCTCGGTGGTGGGTAAATTGTTAGAATCTATTCTGAGGGACAGGATAAACTACTGCTTAGAAAGGCACTGATTAATCAGGGATAGTCAGCATGGATTTGTTAAGGGAAGGTCATGTCTTACTAACTTAATTGAGTTTTTTAAGGAAGTAACAAGAAGGATTGATGAGGGTACTGCACTGGATGCATTCTACACGGACTTTAGCAAGGCATTTGACAAGGTCTCACATTGCAGACTGATCAGTAAAATGAAAGCCCATGGGATACAGGGAAGGTGGCAGGTTGGATCCAGAATTGGCTCAGGGACAGGAAACAAAGGGTAGTGGTCAATGGATGTTTTTGTGAATGGAAAGCTGTTTCCAATGGTGTTCCACAGGGCTCAGTGTTGGGTCCTTTGCTATTTGTGATATTTATTAATGATTTGGACTTAAATGTGGGAGGCCTGATTGGGAACTTTGCTGATGACACAAAAATTGGCCGTGTAGTTGATAGTGAAGAGGATAGCTGTAGACTCCAGAAAGATATCAATGGTTTGGTTGAATGGGCGGAAATGTGGCAAATGGAATTTAATCCAGATAAGTGTGAGGTAATGCATTTGGGGAGGGCAAATAAAGCGAGAGAATACACAATAAACGGGAGGATATTGAGAGGGGTAGAAGAAGTGAGAGACCTTGGTGTGTATGTCTACAGGTCCCTGATGGTGGCAGGACAGGTCACTGACCTGAAACATTAATTCTGCATCTCTCGCCACAGATGCTGCCAGACCTGCTGAGTATTTCCAACATTTTTTGTTTTTATTTCATTCTGTCTTTGCTTCCTGCTTCATACTTACAATAAGAGCCAAAAGTTGAGACATGTTCTGCATCAGAAAAATGCACTGGACTATAAAAATAAATCTCGTTTACAGTTTCTATCAGGGCATATTATATTTGTAATGTAAGAGGATCCTCTGAGATACTTGCATAATTACAAGAAAATTCTTGCATTCATTCCCCATTTGTGCTTTTTTCCCCGAAAAATACAACTGCAATTTGGTGGATTCACTTAGCGATCAGGGACAAGCTGTACAGGAATTATTTATCAATCCTGGGTGTTATTTGCATGCGTTGTTGTCATTTCAGTTGCAATTACTTCGTATCTTAATGTTGCAGAAATAGTATTTTAATATTCAACAACATAATCTCATGTAAAACAGAATAATTCGTTGGCGATATTGATTGTCTCACCACCACAGAATTGCATTCGCCTGATCGAAGCAGTTGACATGTAGCATGGTCTGCAAGTAAATCAATCTTTTGCTCCCGTGTCTCTGTGGGCAAACATTTTTCTTTCACACAACACAACCCTAATGGGGGGGGGGGGGCTTGTGATTGATAAATTACTGTGTAGGCAACAAAGTTCTGACGAAGAGTCATCGACCTGAAACGTTAACTCTGGTCCTCTTTCCACAGATGCTGCCAGACCTGCTGAGTATTTGCAGCATTTTCTGTTTTTATCATGAAGTACAGCTTGACTTCAACACGGAACTGGACTGCAGAACAGAAGCAAACCAAATCACTCATGACTAACATGACGTTGGATGCGAGGAAACCTTTAGTTTTGTGTACTAAAAACAAGAAATAGTGGAAATACTCAGCAGGTCTGGCAGCATCGGTGGCGAGAGAAGCAGAGTTAACATTTCAGGTCAGTGACCCTTCATCAGAACTGGAAAAGGTTAGAAATGTTTTGAGCAAGTAAAGCGGGGATGGGGGAAAAGAGAACAAAAGGGAAAGTGTTGATAGGACAGAGGGCTGTGTGTTTTGTTTAAGTTTTAACTTAGAAAACTGTGATGCGGTATTACCTTTCAATATAACATTTGTTACCATATATGCATAGTTCGAATTTATACTTAAGACCAAATGAAGCACGTAAATTCACTGAAAATATACATTGGTAAAATAAAAAGTAACCTTGTTTTTCATGTTGTATATTTGTTGTGCATTGTAAGGGATATTAAACACAACTAAAATAATATCGCTTCCTGTTTTGAATTGGAAACGAAAGATAAGCTAATTTTAATTCTTGACAACAAGGCAAGCCTCTGTCAGTATCACTGCAACACTCGAGGTATTGCACTCGCAACATAGCCACCCACTGACATAAACATTAGAAAGGATAGCGACTGGAAATTGGGCTGTTCCAAATCATCCGTGAGAGTTAAGATGTGAATTGAGACAAGTAGCTCTCTGCAAACTTGTACAAACGATTATAGTTTTTAAAACCATGGAGGAGACTGTGGCAGGTCAAATCCTGAGTGATGCAAAATACTGACACTGCATTTTTAAGTCAGGTTTTATTCGATAGCATCAATGCTTTTGAGTAGGTTAATAAAGATCGAGAGATAGAGAGAACGCACAGACAAAATCCAACGCCGCCCTCGCTGCAAGGAAACAACAACCGAATCCGGGAGCTGGGCTGAGCTGTCAATCACCCTGCAGAGCGCGCGGGAGGACCGATCCCCCGGGTTGGAGCGGGGGGGCGGGGGGGGGAAGCGGTGACGCAAGAGGAGGGCGGGGTGAAGGGCGGGCCGGCCGTGCCGCTGCGACGTCATGGAAACAATTACGTCAGGCGGGCCCCCTCCCCCACCCGCGGCCGCCGCCGCCAGCCTCCGGCGCCCCGCCCAGCCCCCTTTTTTCCATCCGGGTTTCACGCTCGGGAGGGAGGGAGGAAGGATGAGGATAGGACGGGATGGCCTTCCAATGGCAGGGCGGGCTCGGCCCTCACGTGACAGTCTATGTGTGGGGGAGGGGAGAGAAAAGGCAAGCGCGGAGCCGCCTCTTGAGTAGTAGCGTGTTGGCCGGGTTCCCTCATGCACCTGTTTGTAATAGGCCTCAATTTCCCCCCTCCCCCACACAACAACAACAACAACAACACTTTTATCAACGGCCTCAGTTTGTTTGCTTTGTGTTGAAGCAGCTAGTGCTGGCTGTGAGCCAAGGGTCGGCCTGGCTGGGTGGGCGGCCTCACTCAGGGGCAACTGCCTTTTATACCTCCGCCCTCCCCCCCCCGCACTTCTTTAAAGCCCAGTTGAGGGAAGTAATTTTTTTAATTTAAAGAGACCGCTCTGGCGTTGGGCTGCAATGTGGCGCTAAGCGGCGACCTCTGCTATTTGTCTTTGTTGGGGTTATTTTTGGGGGCAGGTTGGAGGTCAGAGGGGAAAGGGCAGAACCCCCCTGGCTGCAGGTCCGCCTGGAAGACGGTGGCACTCGTGGGCCGTGCTGACCTGGGCGGCAGAAGCACTTAGTGGGCTTTTGAGAGAGAAAGCGAGGGGGTTAAAAAAGTTCTTTTTCTGTCAGTAGGATTTATCTCTCCAGTCAGCTTCTTTATGCCGCGTTGTTTACAGGAGGATTTTCTTCAACAGGTAAGCCACTAATGGCTCTTTCTTTTTAAATTATACATATGTATGAAATCTAATTTCCCCCGCATGCTTCTGGAGAGCTGGCTTGCCTCCTGAGTCCTCACTGTACGTGTAACCTGCCACTTTTGCAAGGAGCCACTGTGTAAATGAAGCCGGAGCTTTGCAAATCAGAGATAATCGTGTGTTTATTGGGTTTATGTTTACAGGCGTCCATCCTAAGTTCTGCGTATATTTATGTAGGTTTTATCTTTTTTATTGCTAGTAATTTCATTGCAGTTGTAGCGTAAGTTGTTCCTATTCATTTCAGGTGTATTCGTGAAAGCCCGAAAGCTTTTTGACCTTGAATGAAATTGGTTCATCTTTAACCACCTAGCTCACTGTCCAACTGTTTGTCTGTCTGTCTGTGTGTGTGTGTGTCTCTCTCTCTCTCCCTGTCTTGTGTGGGATATAATTCCATGTTCGGCAGCTGAGTGTTGCGGACCAGCGAAAGAATGAGCGGGGTTCCCCTGGCTCTCGTGTCTTTTAATGACCAGTTTTCTCTTCCATCTGGTGGTTCACTTGTGCCATCAACTTGGGCGAAAAATGTAGCATTTATCATGAGCTTTCAAAGACTGCTATCCGAGTGCGAATGTGTTGCAAAATCAGTCGAATTATGTAACTGAGATGTATTTTAGGAAGGGCTCAGTATGTGTTTGGAACAAGAAGATAGCTCTTGGGTTTTAACTTTTGTCTATCATATTTGAAACAGTTTAGTGTATGTTGTGCATTCGCCCATCAGTGGCGGGGTCCCTTTCGGACTGGCTTCCAAACGCCAACAAATGGCAACACCCATATGATACCTGCGCCGGTTTCCCATCCTCTTAATCATCCATCTTGTACCAGCGTCTGTAATTATATCCGTATTTAAAGACGTAAGTTCCTTCATGAATCATCCTTGAGCAGGGCTGATGGCCCGTTGCTAGTTCAGTCTAAACGACTAAATGCTCGGTTGTGTTGTGGCGGTGATATGCAACTATTTGAGTTGCATTTATCAGTAATCGATCTTGGCGTGTGGTAAGTAATTTCTGTAGTATTACAGTGGTTTTGATGTATTCCTGATTAGAAACAACGGTACAACAGTATGTTAAGATCCATTAGGTTTTTACTTGATTATAATGGCCCATTGCATTCCGAAAGTGTAGCCCAGTTAGGTTCAACAAGGGCTTGAACGGCACATTGATTTGAACAAGATTATTTTTAATGTCTGAAGGTTCGGGCGTCTAGTTTTCTCGTACGGTTTTACAGCTGTTCTATGCTGCGGGAAATGAGTGTTGCTGAACATATCCAGATGAATTAAACTGTAGTCTTGCTTGCTGAGGAAGATGTGCCATCTAGAGAGTGGTGTTAGCATTTGTCATTTACCGAATAACTTGTAACAAATTGTAGCTTTCTAAAGAGGTGATAGTTAATTGGAAAATCAGCCTTGGATTATTCACGAGATGACTGCACAGAACTTTTTGAGGGTGGGGAATTGAATTTGGTGATGCTGGGGTGACTCAAGCGTTCAGCCGTTTCCGACTTGCTGCAAAGGTTTCATCATTCGCAGTTCTTGCTTTAAAAAGTGTACGGATCTTTGCTTCTGCCTCTGTCTGTCGTGCTGTCAAGACTGTAGAGGGTGAACTAATTTTGAAAACTTTTCTCGGGCGAGTTGAGTGCAGGCATGTGCATCTCGAGAAACTTGATTTTCACCGACTAGACACGTGGTCTGTTTTTTTTGATCAGAGCATCGTTCGTGTCGTCTCCCAAGGGCTGCAACTTTTCGCGACCAATCGGATTTTGCGAGTTTAACTTTATTTTCCGTAATGCGACTCTTCCACACCTCTTAAATAGAAGTAGTGAGGTTCCAGTCAATATACTGTCGGAAGGAGTGTTGTGCCATCAGCCACTGATCGCACACGAGGACCATCTGGTTGCAAATGAAAGGTAGATGTTTCCACTTGTGAATGAGAGCAGCGCTGCATTAGTAAAATAGCGACGGTGAGCTTTATCTACATGAAAATACTCAGTATGCAGCAGCACGGCCGTGTTGTATACATATCCGCTTAATATTCAACTTTCGTTTTACAATGCGTAAACTTGCAACAGACTGGCCTATCACTGATTGTACTCAAAATCGTGCCAATTAACCGATAGCCTATGCAGACGTCGTGTTTGGGGATTAGCTATCATCTATAAAATGAATGAGTTGACTTTGTGGCCTTTAATGGTACCAGATGTCTAAGTTAACATTCTTGCATTTTTGGGGGGCACTTACTAAAAATGTGCGCGCTGTCACATCAGTTTGTAAGTTCGACCAGTTTTAATCTGAAGCAGATATTGTTTGCAGGTTTAAAGTCTAAAGGTATATGCTAAGCTGACCTATAAACAGTTCATAGGCTTTTTGTTTCTGAAATGTTAAGTTTAATTTTTCAGTCTAGCTAAAAATATGATCATTAAAACTACCCGTTTTCAAAAAAAAGTTCAGGTATAACTTGCATCTGTTTTAAACTTGCACTGAAAACAGGATTTTTAAAAATCTATACTTAATGCATTTCCTGTTGGTTCTGCAGGTTCTCAGCACATAATTCTTAAGCCCATATTTTGATACTATCTGTTGCGGGATAAGTGTGTGGTAAATAGAGCTTGCACTGAGTGGCTGCATTTATCATTTTGTGTCCACATTAAGCAAAACCATTCAGGTTTTAAAATGAATTGCAAAACAAGTTTGAGCATTTTTTTGCATGTAGGTGGATCCTAATAGCTGGTCTAAAGGATACTTAAATCAATACTTTGAACTAAAATATATTGAAATAGTAGTTCAGTCTAAGCCATGGTATTTGTCTCCAGATGAAATTTGACTTGTGCTGAAAAAGTGTTTGCAGTGAATTTTATATTTGTCAGATTCCTACCTTTTTAGATAGGAGCTTGATAAATTAGTATCTAAACTAGGAAGTGTAAATCTTTCACTGCCACTGGCGCAATCACAGTATAAAATTGTCTATGTTCCACCCCCAAACCTTGGACAGAAATTTATTTTATAGATGCATTTCCAGAGTTGCATTTTGACACCCACAATGGTTATTGAATCTTAAATTTTAATTCTCCCATCCAGAAGATGTCCACACACTGCATGTTTTAAAGTAGTACTTTATTTCTGAATGTTGAATCTCAGAATCTTCAACTGTTTTTAACTTGTTACAAGGGCAGCAAATGCAACCTGCAACCACTACCTGCAAGTTCCCTTCCAGGTCGCACACCATCCTGACTTGGAACTATATCACTATTCCTTCACTGTCGCTGGGTCAAAATCTTGGAACTCCCTCCCTACAGCACTGTGGGTGTCCCTACCCCACGTGAACTGCAGCAGTTCACGAAGGCTGCTCACCACCACCACCTTCTCAAGTGCAATTAGGGATGGGCAACAAGTGCTGGCCCAGCCAGTGATGCCCACATCCCATGAATGAGTTTTTAAAAAAAGTCATGGTGTGCAGGTTCGAGGATCCCAGGTGTAGAGAAAGGAAATCCATGTGAGGGAATTTGTGTTGGTTTTTTGAAATCGGAACTGCAGTGACAAAAGTGGTGAATGTGCACATGCTGTATGGAAGCCGTACCATTGTGCAAAGTAGGAGCTCATGGTCTAGGGGGTAACATATTAGCATGGATAGAATATTGGCTGGTTGGCTGGCAGAAAACAGTATGCATAAATGGTCCTTTTTCTGATTGGCAGGATGTGATGAGTGGATTCCCGCAGTGGTCTGTGCTGGGCCTCAACATTTTACAATTTATATCAATAACTTAGATGAGGGCAGCGTGGTATGGTATGGTAGCTAAATTTGCAGATGACAAAGATGGGTAGGAAAGTATGTTGTGAAGAGGGCATGAGCTTGCAGACTGATTTTATAGATGGGTTGAGTGAGTGGGCAAAAATCTGGTAGATGAAGTATAATGTGGGAAAATGTGAAGTTGTTCACTTTGGCAGGAAGAATAAAAAAGCAGAGTATTACTTGAACAGAAAAATGACTGCAGAATTCCGAGGTGCAGAGGGATCTAGGTGTTCTAGTGCATGAGTCACAAAAGGTTAGTATGCAGGTACAGCAAGTAATAAAGACTAATGGAATGCTATCCTTTATTAGAGGAATAGAAAATAAAAGTAAGGATGTTATACTTCAGTTATACAGGGCATTGAGACCACCTCTTGAATACTGTGTGCAGTTTTGTTCTCCTTTATTTAAGGATGTGAATGCGTTGGAGGCATTTCACAGGAGGTTTACTAGATTGATACCTGGAATGAACGGGTTGTCTTATGAGAAAAGGTTGGACAGACTGGGCTTGTTTTCACTGGAGTTTAGAAGAGTGAGGGGAGACTTGATTGAAGTGTATAAGATCCTGAACAGTCTTGACAAGGTGGATGTGGAAAGGATGTTTCCTCTTGTGGGTGAGTCCAGAACTAGGAAAATCAGGGGTTGCCCTTTTAAGACAGATGAGAAATTATTTTTGAGGGGTATTCTACTTTGGAATTCTCTGCCTCAGAAGGTGGTGGAGGCTGGGTCATTGAATATTAAGGCAGAGATAGATTCTGTTACGCAAGGGAGTCGAAGATTGTTGGGGGTAGATCGGAGTGTGAAATTCAAGACAAACCGATCAGCATGATATTAAATGGCGGAGCAGGTTCGACAGGCTGAATGGCCTACTTCTGCAGCTAATTCGTATGGTCATACATGGGGAGGGTTCTTTTGTAAGCTTTTATGGGATAGGAGCATTTGCTAACTTAGTACAATGTACTAAACTGACTGTGAGCTGCCTTTTTAGAATGTTAAACAGCCAAGTTCATAAAACGATTGAGTACTTTGTAAGCAGTGATGCAAATTTGATCTGTTTATATACAATACTTATTGAGTAGAAATGGAGAACTTCTGAAGTGTGGAAATGTGAACTGTCACTGACTTCCCTCCAGCCCTGGTTCTAGACTCTTGACACTGCTGCTTGAATGGATGTGAATTGTAAATCTATTTTTAATTCATATAAAAATCAAATCATCAAAAGTACTTGGAGTTAACATTCGTAATTGATCTAAATTGCAAGTTTTAAAATTTGAATCTAGTGATTAAGCTTGGAGAGTGCTGGAAAATGAACTAGGAATGGTTTTCATAGGGGTTAATTTCTGCGGATGATGAAAGCAGATTTTTGCATGTTGTATGTGGGGAAATG
Organism: Heterodontus francisci; assembly: GCF_036365525.1. Lineage (NCBI taxonomy): Eukaryota > Metazoa > Chordata > Chondrichthyes > Heterodontiformes > Heterodontidae > Heterodontus > Heterodontus francisci. Next base: position 13,351,053 of record NC_090388.1, read on the forward strand.
GAATACAATCTTTGCTTTGCTTGATTAGGAGTTGTTTTAACACTGCCAATGTTAAGTCACAGTGCTGCAACAATAGGCCAACTCACAGCACTAAAGTACAAACATGGTGATGCAGACTTGGGGAGCAGTGATTCCTTGTGCTGATGGTGACAAGCAGATGCTTTTAGCAGTACTGGATTTCACAGGCTGCCTTTTTCTTTTCAGACTCTGGGTAGCATTTTCCATTTGTGCTTGAATGGGTTGCCTTGAGTGAAAAATTTGGAGCAAGTGGGTTTTTTTTTCTCCGCCCCAGTACACCAATTCCTGACAAGAAATGTAAATTTACTTGAGCCTTGGAAGACTAAACACTTAATGGAGGATCTCCTTTTTTAATTTGTTCCAAAATAATAAGGCATAGCATTTATCAGGAGTGCAATGGATAAAATATTGGAAGAATATCTCGCTGTTTTGGCCATCAGTCACAAAGCGTTGGGTCATACTTTGTCCTACTTTCTGGAACTCTTTCCTGGATTGCTTGGCCTCTTTACTCCCCTTTTTTCTTGCCCCATTTTAAAACCTCCTTTTTAACCAAACTTTGTCACCTACTAACTGCACTTCCACCTAGTTCTGAAAAATCCCTGGATATTTCTTGGTGATGGTGAAATGCAACATGTCTATTAAATTGGGATTCATGGCTGAGGCAACAAATTTGATGTAAAGAGGGAAAGGTTGTACCAACATGTGACAAAATTGAGATCAAACCTTGCTGTGGTTTGTGCAGTTTTGATACTTTATTCCAAAAATATACTTCTCATAAAATTTGTTAAAACAAATTCAAATTCGACGTCTCTGTGCAAGAGATCAAATTCTTTTGATATAGAACATGAGGTGCCTTACAACTCTTGCCATTCCATTTTATATACAATGTAATAAAAGCAAAATACTGCGGATGCTGGAAATCTGAAACAAAAACAAGAAATGCTGGATTCACTCAGCAGGTCTGGCAGCATCTGTGGAAAGAGAAGCAGAGTTAACGTTTCGGGTCAGTGACCCTTCTTCGGAACTGACAAATATTAGAAAAGTCAGATTATAAACAAGTGAGGTGGGGGTTGGGCAATAGATAACAAAGGAGAAGGTGCAGATTGGACCAGGCCACATAGCTGACCAAAAGGTCACGGAGCAAAGGCAAACAATATGTTAATGGTGTGTTGAAAGACAAAGCATTAGTACAGATTAGGTGTGAATATAGAACATCAGCAAGTGCAAACCTGGAGAAAAACAACCTGAAAAAAACAGTGGGTAAGCAAACTGAACAAACTAAGATGAAATGAAATAAATGCAAAAAAAGATTGTAAAAAATGTAAAAAGGAATGTAAAAAAAAAAGGAAGAAAAAATGACTAAAAATGAAAGTAAAATGGGGGGCTGTCATGCTCTGAAATTATTGAACTCAATGTTCAGTCCGGCAGGCTGTAGTGTGCCTAATCGGTAGATGAGATGCTGTTCCTCGAGCTTGCGTTGATGTTCACTGGAACACTGCAGCAATCCCAGGACAGAGATGTGAGCATGAGAGCAGGGGGGAGTGTTGAAATGGCAAGCAACCGGAAGCTCAGGGTCCTGCTTGCGGACTGAGCGGAGATGTTCCGCAAAGCGGTCACCCAGTCTGCGCTTGGTCTCCCCAATGTAGAGGAGACCACACTGTGAGCAGCGAATACAGTATACTACATTGAAAGAAGTACAAGTAAATCGCTGCTTCACCTGAAAGGAGTGTTTGGGGCCTGGGATAGTGAGGAGAGAGGAGGTAAATGGGCAGGTATTACACCTCCTGCGATTGCAAGGGAAGGTGCCCTGGGACGGGGACGAGGTGGTGGGGGTAATGGAGGAGTGGACCAGGGTGTCGCGGAGGGAACGATCCCTTCGGAATGCTGACAGTGGAAGGGAGGGGAAGATGCGACTGGTAGTGGCATCACGCTGGAGGTGGCGAAAATGGCGGAGGATGATCCTTTGGATATGGAGGCTGGTGAGATGAAAAGTGAGGACAAGGGGAACCCTGTCACGGTTCTGGGAGGGAGGGGAAGGGGTGAGGGTAGAGGTGCGGGGAATGGGTCGGACACGGTTGAGGGCCCTGTCAACCACAGCGGGGGGAAATCCTCGGTTGAGGAAAAAGGAGGTCATATCAGAAGCACCGTCATGGAAGGTAGCATCATCAGAGCAGATGCGTCGGAGACGGAGAAACTGGGAGAATGGAATGGAGTCCTTACAGGAGGTAGGGTGTGAAGAAGTGTAGTCGAGGTAGCTGTGGGAGTCAGTGGGCTTATAATGGATATTGGTAGACAACCTATCCCCAGAGATGGAGACAGAGAAGTCAAGGAAGGGAAGGGAAGTGTCAGAGATGGACCATGTAAAGGTGAGAGAAGGGTGGAAATTTGGAAGCAAAGTTGATAAAGTTTTCTAGTTCGGGGCGGGAGCAGGAAACGGCACCGATACAGTCATCAATGTACCGGAAAAAGAGTTGGGGGAGGGGGCCTGAGTAGGACTGGAACAAAGAATGCTCGACATATCCCACAAAAAGACGGGCATAACTAGGACCCATGCGGGTACCCATAGCGACACCTTTTACTTGAAGGAAATGCATGGAGTTGAATGTAATATACAATGTACATTTGCATTACATACCAAAAAAATTCTCTGCCTACAGCCCGAGGGTGTTGTACACTGATTCTAGCCCCTCGGTATGCTATCGCAGGAGGGTCTATACACAGCCTTTCCCCATTTGAGCCTTTGTGGCGACTGCCCCAAACTGCGTCCCTCAACACATAGCCCTGGACCTTGGAGTGTGCCAGTCTGCAACACTCTGCTGTGAACAACTTTTGTGCTGACAGACCAGCGACTTGTAACTCAGGAGTGTTATTTTTTCCCCCAAAAATATACTTTATTCATAAAAATCTGTTTTTAAAAAAAAAAATTACAAAACCGTTCAAAACAGCACCAAGTTAACATTCCAAAAAGTGCCAAGGAAATCCAGTTTTCTTCAATACAGGAGTAAGTTGTCTCACAACCCTTCCATTCCATTTTGTATGCCATGTACATTTTACAGCAAACCCATATTTGGTGTATACAGCCCAAAGGGTTTTCCATGGGTCCAGCCCCTCCGTTCACTATAGCGGGAGGACCTTACACGGTGGTCTATCCCCATTGAGCCTTTGCAGCGGCTGTCCCAAGCTTTAGTGCATCCCTCAGCACTTAGTCCTGGACCTTGGACTGTGCCAGTCTGTAACACTGTCGTGGACAACTCTTTGCGCTGGAAAATTAGCACATTTCGGGCAGACCAAAGAGCGTCTTTCACCGAATTGATGGTCCTCCAGCAGCAGTTGACAAACTAGCAAGTTGTTACTCGGGAGCATTATGGTAACCGGGGAGGCACGAGTCACTTTTTAATTGGAGAGTATTTGGCATCAGTATGGTACTCCAACCCTAAGTGGCACATTTTAATGTCATTTGGAGGAACCTCTGAAAGTCCAACAACAGAAGTCTTGTTTAACAGTTAAAGCTGCAACAGCAAACAGTGCAAAGCTGGATTTTATTATATAACCATGATTTGTGTTTCCAGCTTCCAATGCAAATTAGTTTGGACTGGCAGCAAAAGCAATTGTGAATGTAAGAGGAGTGCCCACATGTAGGTGGTGAGTCTCCAATTTGAGTGCTGCTGTCTTGGGACGTTTAATTCAAATGTAAGTTTGTCATCAGTCATTTGGGTTATTTGAATATCTTTACTGATGTGCAAAAGAGCAGAAGTCTTCAATTTTACCATAATTCAAAATATGGTTGGAAGCCAATTTAAATCATGTTTTTTAAAAAAAAAACCATTGGAGATATTCAGGTCAAGTAGCTTCCATAGAGAGACCGTTAATGTTTTCAGTTTGATTACCTTTTTGACAGACATTCTGCCAAAAGGTCATTGACCTGAGGCGTTAACTCTGTTTTTCCTTCTGTGGATGTTTCCTAGCCTGCTGAGGATTTCCAGCATCTGCAGTATTTTGCTTTTTATACTTAGAAAAAAGGCTTTTGCTAGTCAGATATTGTTTCACTGAAGGCAAATTGTGCAAAGCTGGGTTGGTTGGCTTGAGCACTTTTTTTTTCCCCTCAAACCTGGTGCCTTTTTTAATTGGGTGGTACTTTGTTTGCAGTGGCCCTTCCCTCGTTAAAACACTAAGTCGGTGCTTGAAGGACCCTTTCTTCTCCCAACCGCCCCCCGCCCCAGTGAGGTGTGTAGGATTAAGTTGATTTTAAACCAAGTTGTATCTGAAAATACCTAACCCGCTGACAGATACAGTGTAATTGGAATTGGTGCATGAAAGGTTTTCTATATATATCATGCTGCATACTTATTTTCACCTGTCAACCTTTTACTAAAAATTGCACCAGCCTCGCCTGAAATTTTTGAAGGCTTTTAACCCCATTTCCTTCCTTTCCTGAATGTGATGACTAATATAAATCTGCAGCTGTTTTCTATCCTACCCAGTCATTCTTTGAGGCTAGTTAACCAGAGATCACACTCAGGAGAAATCTGTTATGTTACTTGATTGCCACACCCATGTTCTCTACATTGGTAGAAGGAATCACTTGATTGTAATGAAGAGCAGGAGCTCTGCCTAGTACAGTATTTCTTCCCCAACCCTCCACAGCATAGGTGAGAGTCATGCCTTTTTTATGGTCTGCCTTTGTGTCATATGTGATCCAGTTTAAGTACTAAGCCAAAATAGTCTGGTACTTGCTTTTGATAGATTTTTGTTGCATTCGTATTGAAGGTAAGTTTGAGATTGATTTTTATTTCACATCTGTATCTTTTGTAGTGTTTTCTCAATCATCACTAACTGGGATCCCTGCTGGTGTTCTCTTCAGGCACCTGTTTGAAGTGACTTCTGATGGTTCTGTTGTTTTATTGAGTTGCATTGAACTTAGTGTGTACCAATGGAAGACTTTACTGGAAGGCAACAGCACCATATAATGGGAACATTAACAGCAGAGGGAAACAAAACGCAACTTTTGTCGCCAAGTTGATTTTCATGTGCAGGAATCACAGTTGCAAAACTCCTAGGATTTGAACATATTTTTGACTTCGATATTGGCAAAAATTGCTGCAGTGTTGGTGTAGTGGGTTTCGGTGACTAGAAGCATCCTGTTTAAGAATCTCTGAATCTATTTGTAACTTCTAATTTTTGTTGACTTTTCCAGCATAGGGAAGTGACTGCTTAATGTTCTGGAATTGAATATGAATTTTCAGAATTTAGACCTTGAATTATAAAATGTGATTCTTTCGAGTTTCAGAAATGTTACAGCACTTTGAACTTGATCTATAAAGGGTACAATTTGAAGAGAAAATTTACTAACCCAAAGCATGTGGAAAATGCTAACCCTTTGACCTACAAAGAACAATTTTAAAAATTCTACTTTCCCAGAGCTAATATTTGTAACATTGACTTTGAACATTTTGAATTTACTGAGTCCATAGACCTGATGCAGATCATATTTTATTGCAGTAGATTTCCATCTTGGAATTCTAGCTAGGGAATGTTTTATTTTGATTTAAAATAATCAAAATGTTTGCAGATTCACAGTGTATTAACTAAATATACTTTTTTTTGCCTGAAAGGGCTCTTTTTAAAAATTGCACAAATTTGAAAGATGAAATTACTTGTTGCTCAGCCACTGGTGTCCATATAGATGAGTCATAAACCTAAATCTGCCACCGGCATGTTTGCTTTATCCTCTGTTCATGAATAATTGAAGTAGATCAGTTCATATCATATTATCTGATCCATCCACTGCTACTCTTAATGGGCGTGACAATGATGGAAAATTGTTACACCAAAAACCCGATGTACACAGAAACAGCTTCCATTAGCTTGAGAGGACTATGGCACAGGTATGCAGTCAAGTTGCTTTACTGGGGTAAAATGGAAGTATTTAAACTTGAAGTTAGTTAAATGGTAATTATTTTGAGAAATGTGTGGCCTATTACTGTATGGATTACTGTTGTGCTAAAAATGGTTGTTTCCTGCTTTTTCCGTTCATTATATGAAATGCATGGCCTGCTTTTTCCCAGGCCAATAACATTAGAATCCTAATAACCTTTACAGTTTAGCATAGATCAACACTGGATTTTTTTTTTTAAAACCATAGACAAAATTACCAGTACAATGACCATCAGGTTGGTTAAAGTTGAGACTGAGTAGAAGGGCTTAACTCTGTAACTGGATATTATATAAATTATATGGTAGCGCACAATGCTGACTCTGGCCAACCACATTTCTTTGCACTCATGCATTTCACCTTGAGCACAATATGGAAAGTTTTTAAGTACTGAAATGTTTTCCTAAAGAATTCATACACTACTTTTCCATCTACTGTTGTGTGTGAAATATTGAATGGTTGATTCTTTTCAGGTTTTAAAAATTCGTTAACATTGTTCCTAATGTTTTTTTTTTAACCTAACTTGTTAACCCATGAAATTTGCTGAAATCTAATGATTTATGCACCTTGGTTCGAGATGCTATCTGGTTGTACCTTCCTATCTTGATGTGCGATGCTCTATTGAAGGCAGAGAATATCAATGTGGGGGAAATCAATAATCAAGATTAAGCAAGTATTAACCTTTTTTTATGACATTCATTTCCCCCTTTTTTTGGGGGGGGGGGGGGTTTTGTTTTGCTTTCAGCCCCACCTCCCCCAAAACCCCATCACCAAAAAGGACTTGCGTTTATATAGCACTTTTTACGACTAGGCCTGTTTTTGCTAGAATTTAGAAGGTTATGGGTGATCTGATCAAAGTCTTCAAGATAGTGACAGGAAAAGACAGGCTAGATAAAGATAAACTATTTCCACTAGTTGGAGATTGTAAAACTAGGGGGCATAGCCTTAAAAATTAGGGCCAGACCATTCAGGAGAGATGTTAGGAAGCACTTCTTCACACAAAGGGTGGTAGAGGTTTGGAACTCTGTCCCACAAACAGCAGTTGAAGCTAGAACAGTTGTTTAAATCTGATTTTTTTTGTTAAGCAAAGATATTAAGGGGTATGGACCAAAGGCAGGTATATGGAGTTAGGCCACGGATCAGACTTGATCTCATTGAATGGCGGGACAGGCTTGAGGGGCAGAATGGCCTACTCCTCCTATCTTCCTGTGACTACAGGGTATCCCTTACTTTACAACTAATGAAGTACTTTTGAAATGGTGTCACTGTCGTAATGTAGGAAACGCTGCAGCCAGTTTGTGCAAAGCAAGCTCCCATAAATAGTAAGGTGATGATGACAACAAGGTAATCTGTTTGTGAAACAAAAACAAAAAATGCTGGTAATACTCCGCAGGTCTGGCAGCATCTGTAGAGAGAGAGAAGCAAAGTTAACGTTTCAGGTCCGTGACCTTTCATCAGAATCGGTTTGTGATGTTGGTGGAGGGATGAAAATTGTCCCAGGACATCAGGGATAACTCCCCTACTCTTGGAAATAATGCCATAGGATCCCTTGCCATGCTTGTATACAGCAGGACCTGGACAACATTCAGCTTGGGCTGATAAGTGGTCATTGCCTGACACTAACCATCTCCTGCAAGAGAGGATCTAACTATCATCTCTTCTTGACATTCCACAGCATTACGATTGCTAAATCTGCCACTCAAAGTCCTGGGGTTACCATTGACCAGAAACTTAACTGGACCAGCCATATAAATTCTGTGACTACAAGAGCAAGTTAGAGGCTGAGAGTCTGCAGCAAGCAATTCACCTCCTGACTCCCCAAAGCTGGTGTGATGCAATACTTTCCACTTGCTTGGATGAGTGCAGCTCCAACAACACTTGAAACTTAACACTGTCTGAGACAAAGCATCCTGCTTGATGGGCCCATCATCCACCACCGGCACAGCGGCAGCAGTGTATCATCTACAAGATGCACTGCTGCAGCAACTCGCCACGGCTTCTCTGATAGCAACTCCCAAACCCATGGCCTCTGCCACCTAGAAGGACATGGACAGTTGGCACATGGGAACACCAAGTTCCATCCTTACTTGTAACTTTATCGCCATTCGTTCAGTGTTGCTGAGTCAAAATTCTGGGACACCCTCCCTAACAGCACTGTGGGTGTACCTACACCAGATGGACTGCAGCAGTTCAAGAAAGCAGCTTCCTGAAGGCAGTTTTGGATGGGCAATAAATACTGGCCTTGCCAGTGATACCCATATCCCAAGAAAAAAAACACTTCAGTGCCGAAGAAGTGGGACAGGACATGAAACCAGGTGGTCTGGATGTTCCGAGTAGCTGAGATGGTTTGTATTCAGAAGGAACCTATCAGAATTCAAACAAGAACCAGTCTTTCTCATTGTAGCCAATGTTCTCTGACCAATATGAATATTCTGATCACTCATTAAACTTTGGAGGGGGGCGGAGGAATTAAGATGCAGCTCTGAAGGAAAAATGTTTATGCCTCAAATGCTCTGGGATATTATCAAAATAAGGTTCCTGAGCAGGATGATCAGATTGGTCAGATTTTTTTTATTTATTCAGGGATGTGGGTATTGCTGGCTAAGCCAGCATTTATTGCCCTTGAGAAGATGGTGGTGAGCTGCCTTCTTGAACTGCTGCAGTCCATTTGGGGTAGGTATACCCACAGTGCTGTTGGGAAGGGAGTTCCAGGATTTTGACCCAGCGACAGTGAAGGAACGGCAATATAGTTCCAAGTCAGGATGGTGTGTGACTTGGATGGGAACTTGCAGGTGGTGGTGTTCCCATGCATTTGCTGCCTTTGTCCTTCTAGTTGGTAGAGGTCGCGGGTTTGGAAGGTGCTGTCTAAGGAGCCTTGGTGCATTGCTGCAGTGCATCTTGTAGATGGTACACACTGCTGCCACTGTGCGTCGGTGGTGGAGGGAGTGAATGTTTGTAGATGGGGTGCCAATCAAGTGGGCTGCTTTGTCCTGGATGGTGTCGAGCTTCTTGAGTGTTGTTGGAGCTGCACTCATATTAGGCAAGTGGAGAAAATTCCATCACACTCCTGACTTGTGCCTTGTAGATGGTGGACAGACTTTGGGGAGTCAGGAGGTGAGTTACTCGCCTCCGGATTCCTAGCCTCTGACCTGCTCATGTAGCCATGGTATTTATTTGGGTACTCCAGTTCAGTTTCTAGTCAATGGTAGCCCCTAGGATGTGGATAGTGGGTGATTCAGCGATGGTAATGCCATTGAATGTCAAGGGGAGATGGTTAAATTCTCTCGTTGGAGATGGTCATTGCCTGGCACGAATGTTACTTGCCACTTATCAGCCCAAGCCTGGATATTGTCCATGTCTTGCTGCATTTCTACACTGACTGCTTCAGTATCTGAGGAGTCACGAATGGTGCTGAACATTGTGCAATCATCAGTGAATGATTTCTGACCTTTATATTGAAGGAAGGTCATTGAAGAAGCAGCTGAAGATGGTTGGGCCTAGGACACTACCCTGAAGAACTCCTGCAGTGATGTCCTGGAACTCAGCTGATTGACCTCCAACAACCACAACCATCTTCCTCTGCACTAGGTATGACTCCAGCCAGTGGAGGTTTTCCCCCTGATTCCCATTGACCTCAGTTTTGCTAGGGCTCCTTGATGCCATACTCGGTCAAATGCTGCCTTAATGTCAAGGGTAGTCACTCTCACCTCACCTCTGGAGTTCAGCTCTTTTGTCCATGTTTGAACCAAGGCTGTAATGAGGTCAGGAGCTGAGTGGCCCTACCGGAACCCAAACTGAGCATCACTGAGCAGGTTATTGCTAAGCAAGTGCCGCTTGATGGCACTGTTGATGACACCTTCCATCACTTTACTGTTTGAGAGTAGGCTGATGGGGTGGTAATTGGCTGGGTTGGACTTGTCCTGCTTTTTGTGTACAGGACATACCTGGGCAATTTTCTACATTGCAGGGTAGATGCCAGTGTTGTAGCTGTACTGGAACAGCTTGGCTAGGGGTGCGGCAAGTTCTGGAACACAGGTCTTCAGTACTATTGCCGGAATATTGTCAGGACCCATAGCCTTTGCAGTATCCGGTGCCTTCAGTTGTTTCTTGATATCATGCAGAGTGAATCGAATTGGCTGAAGTCTGGCATCTGTGATGCTGGGGATTTCAGGAGGAGGCCGAGATGGATCATCAACTCGGCACTTCTGGCTGAAGATTGTTGCAAATGCTTCAGCCTTATCTTTCGCACTGATGTGCTGGGTTCCCCCATCATTGAGGATGGGGATATTTGTAGAGCCACTTCCTCCAGTTAGTTGTTTAATTGTCCTCCACCATTCACGGCTGGATGTGGCAGGACTGCAGAACATAGATCTGATCTGTCAGATGTGGGTTTTGAGGGCTGTAGAGGATGAGGAATATGGAAGGGTGGTGGGAATTCCAGAGCATAAGGCCTAACTAGCTGAAGGTAGATACCAATGGTGAATTTACTCTTGCATTCTTATTCAGAACCAGGACCTGATATTGCTGTCATTGTAGCTTTTGCTGCCTGCTTTGTTTGGTATGCTGCAGGTCTCTCCACCCATCCATTGGTGTTGACTTAATATTACCAAGTCAGTGGGCAGATCCCCACAAAATATCTCCTTTTTTTTTAGAATGAGGAAGTTATAGATGAACACCAATGTAGCTGTACTTCGTCCAATTTTTCAATGTCCCTGAACATTCCAATTTGGTGACCTAACCAGAGTGGGGTCCTGCTGGGAGCCCAAAATGCAGCCAAGAATTTCTCCATTAGACCCTCCCTTTGCCATCACCCCACCAAGGATCTGAATGACCACAGTTTGTGAAATGCTTTGTAATATCAAGAACATGCTTATGCTCATTGAATAGTCTCACTAAATGATGCCAATATCCAAGGATGCAACATTGAGTCCCCCTCAAACTTGGTAGCGTAGGAGTCTTCCACATTTTTTTTATTTGTTCATGGGATGTGGCTAGGCCAGCATTTATTGCCCTTGCGAAGGTGGTGGGGAGCTGCTTTGAATTGCTGCAGTCCTTGGGGTGTAGGCACACCCCCAGTTTTGTTAGGGAGTTCCAGGATTTTGACCTAGTGACAGTGAAGGGACGGTGATTGTAGTTCCAAGTCAGATGGTGTGTGGCTTGAAGAGGAAATTGCAGGTTGTGTTCCCATGCGTCTGCTGCCCTCGCCCTTCTAGATGCTAGAGGTCACAAGTTTGGAAGGTGCTGTTGAAGGAGCCTTTGTTACTGCAGTGCATCTTGTATATGGTACATGCTGCTGCCACTGTGCGTCGGTGGTGGAGGGAGTGAATGTTGTGGGTAGGGTACCAATCGAGCTGCTTTGTCCTGGATGGTGTTGAGCTTGTGGTGTTGGAGCTGCACCCATCCAGGCAAGTGGAGATTATTCCATCACACTCCTGACTTGTGCCTTGTAGATGAACAGGTTTTGCGGAGACAGGAGTGAGTTACTTGCCACAGAATTCCCAGCCTCTGACCTGTTCCTGTAGCCATGGCATTTATGTGGCTGGTCCAGTTCAGTTTCTGGTCAATAGTAACTCCCAGGATGTGGACAGTGGCACATGCATCTGCTGCCCTTGGCCTTCTAGGTGCTGGAGGTCACAGGTTTGGAAGGTGCTTTTGAAGGAGCCTTGTTGAGTTACTGCAGTACATCTTGCATATGATACATGCTGCTGCCACTGTGCGTTGGTAGAGGGCAATAGCACTGAATGTCATGGGGAGATGGTTAGATTCTCTTGTTTGAGATGGTCATTGCCTGGCACTTGTGTGGTGTAAATGTTACTTATCAGCCCAAGCTGATCTCTACTGATTTCTCTGCTAATGCTCCAACAACAACTAGTGTTTCTATAGAATGTCATGAAAACCCTACAGGCCAAATGGGAAATATTAATTTCAACTGTTTGAACCTTGCCTGAGACTTTTACTGGGAATTAGTAGTTTGGTAGTTTGCCTGCAGCAGGCATTACAGATCTTTCAGCAACAAGCCTATTTAAATTGTAAAGTAGCAGTCTAACAAACTTCCTTGAGAGTTCAGGAACTTGCAAAAAACACAAGTCAACAGGACTTGCTTGCAGCAAAAGAGCCTTCTCCACAGAGCACAGCAAATACAGAACTCTCCCTTCAAACAGGAAATCTTGAATGAAGGCAAAAGCAATCTGCCCCACCCGAAACACAGGCTTTCGCCAAAGCAGTGTTACTCCAGTGTAGCAATTCCTCTTTTTTTGAGTCTCTTCCTGTTTGATACAGGAATTATTTTTTAAGGGTATTTTCTGGGCTGTATTCCTGGCCAATTTCCAGCAGTAACTGTTTAAGCTGCTCAGAGCTCCCTGGTTTCTGCCAAAATGGAACTGGAAGCCTTTCTCAATAGGAGTCATAAGACCGTCATAAAGCCATCAGGTTGCTTGGATGCAAATTGTCCTGCAGCCTGGACTCTTCAAACACTAAACCTCTGCAGGTGTTGTCCAGAGTTTTTTTCAGTCTTGAAGGCACACAGACTTTTTTTAAAAAACAAAACAAAAGTGCTTATGACAGTGACTTTAGAGGAAAGAGGAGTGTATAGAGGGAATTCTTAATTGGGAAGTCTTTTGCAGATATGAAACGGCCAGGTTTTGGGAAATCTGGAAATGTATACGATAGGGGTTGAGTGGGTCCACTTTTGCTCTAAGTAAATTTATTTAGACTTGGGTGCAGAGAACGCAGTCACCACTTCAGCTTTTTAAAATTAGGGTAGTTTGACTAGAGAGAGCCCATTCCCTTTGGCTGGAAGTCAGCAATGCCGTTAACGCCGAAGAGCACCATCCTAACTCGGAAGGATATCGCCATTCCTTCTCTGTCACTGGATCAAAATCCTGGAACTCCCTCTAACAGCACCGGGTGTACCTGCACCAGATGGACTGCAGTGGTTCAAGAAGGCGGCTCACCACCACCTTCTCGCGTGCAATTGGATGGGCAACAAATGCTGGCCTTGCCAGTACCCACATCACATAAAACAAATTAAAAAAAAAAAAAAGAAATTTCTTTGCACAGTTAGGAGCATGGATAGCTTTGCCATAAGGAGTAGAGAGGGAAAATTTTAATAAATATTTTATAGTGGTGGAAAGTGCATGGCAATGGATTGAGCCAGGTAGTGGGTTTTAGATTGCTGTAGTAAAGACCTGGCAAAGACATGAGCTGAAAATGGCTTTCTACCTTGTGCTTCCAAAAAAAGCTCCCTTGGGATAAATCATTTCCATGCCAGGAGTCCCAACTTGGGCATCATTCCTCTAGGTTTCAACCTGTGGTTGGTGTTGTGACCAGGTGAGGCAGGGGTCTAGGACTCTCCTCTCAGCCTTTGCCTGGTTTGGCTGTAATAGGATTTAACTTTTAAACGTGTTTTAAGCTTCCCCTCTGTTCTCTAACTGTAATGGCAAAGGAATCAACCAGACAGGTTTTCTTAAACTTACACCTTTTCATGTTTAAATCTATTAACCTTTAAAACTCTAATTTGGTTAAAACTACTAGAAATACGCAACACGACCACACTAGCATGCATACGTGATAAACGCATGCAAATAGAGACAGAAGAGGAGAGAGAATAAAGGGGAAACGTTTGAAGCAATAGCTGGAGTTCATTTTACTGTTGGTGGATTAGATGCACAGTTTTTGATTGCAGTTGTCTTGCAGTTCTCGGGGCCTAGTGCACACTTACAAACTTGTTTAAATGCAGGAGTCTTCTCTCTGTTTGAGTGGCTTCAATGGGTCCCCCTGGAACCTGGAGAGAGGGAGAAACCTTCCTTCTCTCTTGTCGTCAAATTACAGTTTGTCTTCAAACTGTTTTGCGAGCACAATTCAAAACTCCAAGTTGGCCAGCAGGTTAGTCATGGAACAGTCAGCTCCTGCGGGTTGTGGATTTCGGAGCTCTTGGGGGTGGGGGTGTAGTGATGTCTCAGACAAGATGTGGATCGCCATTGCCCAGACCGATCTCTGTTTGAATCAGTGAGCAGTTGCCATTGTCTTTTTTTCAACTTTTTTAGAATGCAAAACGAGCAGTCATGTTTCAGTGGTCTTTTTTAAACCAAGCTTTTTTTCAGTCCAGTAACTATTTTTAAACAATGTTCTATATGACAAAATTAATATGTCATTTTGGCAGATGTGGTTTTCATGACATTGGCATAATGTAGCTCTTTCCCTGTAACACATCTGGTTCATTTTGCTGTTTATCATACAATAGCACAGCAATGTGGCTGGCTGACTTGTAACTGCCCTCTGAAATGGCCTAGCAAGTCAAATAGTTGTATTCAAGAATGCAGCTCACCGCCACCTTCTCGAAGGTAATTAGAAATGTGAAATAAGTGCTGGCCTTGCTAGTGACACCTACATCTGGTGAAGGAATTTAAGAAAAAACAACTTTTCTTGCATCCATGTTTTAAAAAAAAAAACAGGACTGGCCTAAGCAGGTTACAATGCGCAGTTCCACTAGTGCCTGGAAAGCAGCTTCTCACTTGGCCATTCAGGTGCATGGAATTGGGTTTTGATAAGTGTTCCCTTGTTTTCTCTTTCGCTGATCATGATGTCCAGTGCAATGAGTCTTCAATTGCTTAAAATTTACTTCTTGTGATGTCTATATAGGATATTTAAAATTGAGTTTGTCTATTTTGGAACTGGAATATTGGAGATTGTCATCTCTGCAAATAACACAGATTTATCACACTTTGACATTTGTGCTTAACTGTATTTAGTTATAGATGTTGTCTTCACAAACTTTGTGAAAGGAACACTGTGGAAATGTAACTGATCTTGAATAAGGATTGCAACATTGAGTTTGCCTGCCTCAACAGCAAATGAAATTTTGACATCTAGACATATGTGCTCATTGGGGAAATATCAGGGCTATAAAACCACTTTGTAAAGCAACACAGATACTTGCCTTTATCATAGAATGGCCTCCTTCAGTTACATCTGTGTAACCACTCATTCTGTCAAGCCAGCGCCAGCTCTCCAAGAGAAATTTAGATAGACCCTTTCCCTGTAGCCCTGCAATTTCTTTTTCCCTTTTGGGTACTTTGCTCATCACTAGTTTTTTTTTTTGCCAATCACCTAATGTGTTCTCTGGTTCTTGATGCTGCTGTCAATGGGCACAGTCTCTCTTTTCTTCCCCCCCCCAACCCTTTCCACTGTGATTTTGAACACTCCTGCTATGACTACATTTCAAAAGTACTTCATGGCCTGTAAAGCACAGATGTTTGGTTACGAAAAGCACTAGATAATTGCAAGTCTTTTTTTCTTTTGCGTTGACTTGATTTTGTAAAAACATTCTTTGTATACAATGTTCCTGTATCAAACATTGAGAATGGGGTTAATTTTTAGGTTGGTTGCCATTCATTTGCATGTCGCATGGTCGCAAATTATTGACTCATAACGTTTTTGCTCTTGGTTATCCTAAGTGCAAGTTTGTCAAGTTGTTGGGACCCTTCATGGTGCTAGCAACATGTTAATCTGCTTTTGTATTTAATGTGATTCCCTGGCAAGATTGCATTTACTGCCTAACTTGAGATTCTCTGGCAACTTTCAAATCAATTCCCTTAGACATGTAAGCAGACAAGGTTTATTGAAGTAATTGGGTTTTACAACAAACCAACTTTCTTTGGTACTGTTACTGGTGCTAAGCTACAAATTAACTTAAATTTTAGTTTCACAGCTTGGCATGGTTGAATTTGAAATTGACCTCTTGGTTGCTAGTCTGCAACCATAACCACTAAGCTACCAGACCATACTTGGTCTGATATGGTGTACCGTGAAACTGCTCAGCGTATTGTGCTCTAAGCTACTGTCAGAAGTAATAGTGAATGCTTTTTAAGTTCCACATTCGTTGTATACTTTACACTGTTTGACACAGTGGGGGCAGTTGTGACTTATAATTGCAAACCAGATGACGTTTTTGCTATTTCTACCAACAAAAAGGTGACTCTTGAGTGACTTTATTTGTATCTTTAGCTTGGGATCACTCTTGCAAAATGTGACTTATCTCCTGATACCACACAGTATGATGGATCGTATTTGAGATCTCAGCCAAGCTAGTAAATCTCATCTTGATGCTGGTGCTGCAGTTGTCCTTGATGTCACCTTGTTTGTGGGAGTTGGATGGTGGTTAGATGAGAGTTGTGTGGCAGAGAAGGTGCATATTAAAGATGACCATATAGTGGCTATTGCTGAAATGGTTTGTGTTTAATGTTACCAACAGTAGAATAGTCATGTCCTAACTTGAGCAGCAGCCTGAACAAGGTAAGGAGGTCAGCTGAAGCCATGGCTCAACATAGTGTTAAGAGTGCTTCTGTTTTTGGGTTAAATTTTGAAGATTTTGTGTTTTGAAACTGAAAAGGAGTCCATGGATTTGTTTTTTTTTAACAAGGATCAGAGGTTTGGATTGTAAACAGTTACTGGAAGGCACCTGTCTTCAAATTACCCGGCAGAGGTTATTTTTGATTTTGGGGAAAGATCTTTGCAAAGAAGTGACAGGTCAAGATTTATAGGTGGTCAGGAGGCTTGACTCTTGGACATTGTTTTTTGGTTTCGCTTTGGACTGAGAGTTGGGATATGGACAATTGTTTGAAAAGTCACTTGGAGAAAACTTGCCAAGGGAGCAAAACCCCAGTTCAGTCTGTTCTAGCTCTTTGAAAAAGCCTGCCAGTTTTCCATCTCTTGAGAAGCAAGTGTCAGAAACTGCCTAAACCCCTGTAACTGTATTTTCCCTGGAAAACCTGCCCAAACTGATCTTCAGCATTGCCTGACAAGAACTGTTCTAGGAAGGTCCCAGTGACAGCCGTCTATACATATTTGGAATGCAAAACTTTTTTTCTTAGAGTTGGTAAGTATTTTTGCCAATGTATTTTTTTCCTTTGAACTAGAGCTTTAAAGAGTTTTTTTTCATGTGTGAGGTAAAAAGGGAACTTTTTTATATTTTGATCTGTGTTTATGCTTTGCTATGTTACTGGTTAAGACTTGGTTTTTAATCTGAATTTTGTTGAAGAAACCTGGTTGGTGTGTTCTTCTGGGATAAAAATAGTCTATAACTTACCGGTAAGTGGGGGAAAAATTTAAATATGTTGTGACCTGTAGAGAAGTGGCACTAGAATAAACCGTGCACTCCTCCTGCTTCAATAACAATAGGGTTATTGTCTTCAACAGAGAAGAGGTAAGGGAAAAATTTGGTTTTCTGACAATTGAAGATTAATATGTACTGGTAGACCACCTCTATCCCCCTCTCCTCCTTTCGCTTGTTTGCTCGCCCCCTTCCCCTTCTCCTTGGTTTGGCTGTAGTGCTTCAGGAAATTATTAATCGGTCTGAATGAAGATTAAAATGTTGCATGTTGCTGTTTGCTGAATAAAAACTTAAGATACATGTAAATTTGTGATGGTTTTGTGAAGTTACTTGCATTATAAAATATTCTGGTCAACCTCAAAGTTAATTTACAATATTTAATTGCTTCTGAATTAAAACCACTCTCCTTTTTTCCTGTTTACATATTTCCCACAAAGTTGGTTTATCATTCTTGCTAAAGTGTTGTATTGTCCAGCAGGGTTTTATTCTTCCTCTTTCCCTTCCTCCAACCACCCAAGTTTTCAGTGACCGACATGTGCTTAGGTAGTTACTTACCAGGTGCGTGTAGGCGGGACTAAAGAGTGGCGAGTCGAAGAGACTTAGCAGTTGGCAGGAAAAAAGACAGACGTGCAAGGAGAGAGCCAACTGTGTAATAGCCCCAAAAACCAACTCTATCTGTAGCACCTGTCACTCTAGAATTGGCCTTTATAGCCACTCCAGGCACTGTTTCACAAACCACTGACCACCTCTAGGTGCTTACCTATTGTCTCTTGAGACAAGGAGGCCAAAGAAGTGGTGGTTGGGCAAGTCTGCATGCAGTCAGGATCAAATGGTCTCAAACTTGCTCTGTGTAAAATCAGTGCAACAAAAATGATCAATTAACTCATTTTTACTTAATACATGAAGTGAAAATGGAATCCTTTATTTTTGATTTTTATGTCCACTCGTCTCCGTTCTTTGTAAACTTCAAGTCTGGTTGTTATTGGTTGCTGTGTATTTTGAGTGTTGTAGTTCCACAGGAGCAGGGTGATGATGTACCTGTTTGTCTCTCTCTTTGCCTGAAATTGAGTTTGAAATGTGAAGAAACCGTACCTAAAAAAGACTTTTTATATTAAAAAAAAAAGTAACGGGCAGCAAAGAGGCAGAGATGGTTAAAGGAGAGTTTCTACATCTGCAAAGGTGAAGCAGGTTCATCCCGACGCTGGTAGCTTCTCCAATGTCTGGAACTCTTTTTAGAAACTTTCAAGCACATCATGGCGGGGCTTCCTGCCTGTCCAATTACAGCAAGCACTGCACCATCAGCTCCTGGGAGATCCAGACAGCTGTGTGCTTGCTGCTGCCAGGGGGAGCTGGCTAAATGCAGTATCAAAAGGAACAAAGACACAAACTATACCAGCTCAAAGTAAAAGTATCATATTGGAAAGAAAAACAAAGTATTTGCTCCCAGCAATTGGAAATTCATAGCATTTAAGGCTCAGGTGAAACTTCAGATGAGTTTCAAGCAGAGTACAGGCCCATGTGGGTAAAATGAGGTTTTTCTAAAATTAATAACTAATGTCATGTAAGTGCTTTTTGTTCAAGCAGTAAATTGAGTGAAGATGCAAAAAAAGCAACTGAAAGTAATAGAAACTGGGTTTTTGGCTGTTCTGGTTAGTAAAATAACTTTGTGCGAGGCAGAATGAAGGATTTTGATTTCTCCTCCTCCCCCCCCCCCCCCCCCCCCCCCATTACTACTTCCTGATTTTCAGTATATTCAGCTGTATATTTGGTTCCAGTAACCATTGGTTATCTAAATTTTCTGATTACTTCCTGTCATGCTATGGATGTGCGACACTGGAGGTTTACTATTTTTGCAAACTAAATGCAAAACTTGACCAGTTTTTCAGTACTTAGTTTAGTTTAGAGATACAGCACTGAAACAGGCCCTTCGGCCCACCGAGTCTGTGCCGACCATCAACCACCCATTTATGCTAATCCTACGCTAATCCCATATTCCTACCACATCCCCACCTGTCCCTATATTTCCCTCCCATCTACCTATACTAGGGGCAATTTATAATGGCCAATTTACCTACCAATCTGCAAGTCTTTTGGCTTGTGGGAGGAAACCCACGCAGACAGAGGGAGAACTTGCAAACTCCACACAGGCAGTACCCAGAATTGAACCCGGGTTGCTGGAACTGTGAGGCTGCGTTGCTAACCACTGCGCCACTGTGCCGCCCTGACCCAGTACTGTGTCATAAAGCAAGTTAACACCATTTTGTGGTCTTTGTATCACCAAGCCACTTGAGTTTGTTTTCATACTTCGGAGTATATATGTAAATGAAACTTTTAGATGCAACCTAATATCTGGGTTCAGGTGACTTAGTCAAACTGCAACAGCAAAATCTAAACAATTTGAGTACATCAATTATTTAAGACCTGTAATTCCATCTGAGAGTATCAGTCCAGATTTTAATGCATTTGAGTAAATCTCCATTTGCTTTAAAATCTTTCATGCAAACAATGATCTTATACATTTTTCATCTTTTCACTGTCAAGCTTCTTAATTGTGTATATAATTCTAGGACTTTTAGTACAGTGAAAAATAGATTTGCTCACTGGAAATATTTAATTTTATAACTATTTTATATTGACAATCAGAAAATTGATTTTAAAACAGAATATTTCTGCCAATGCAGCAAAGCATCCCACTTTTGGTTTGATCCTGACCTGCCAGTGAAGCAGATCACTTTTGTGGTTGGCTTTTCAATTTTAACAATTTTACAGAAAAAGCAGCACTCTTTTTGCTAGTCTAAGGATGACTGTTCATGTGTTCAGGTTAGGGTGGTAGACATGCATAGTTACCACTTTGTGGCACATTTGGTCATTCCAAGCAATTCACAAATTCCATCTTGGGACAACTGGTCAAGCTGTGTGCTGTAGCTTTGCTGCCATCTCTTTTTCCCATTTAGTCTTAATGGGTAGTTATTAAAATTCAGTACTGAACTGCACTTGTTTATATAACTTAATGGGCAATGGCTTCATCAGGCCTTGGATTGACTAATTAGATTAACCAAGAGGCTTTCCTGAGAGCATTTAGTGAACCATTTCCTGTAATAGTAGTGAAATATGCAGGTAAAGGTCAAATCCTATGTAGAAGAATAGTACAAGTATTTCAATAAATTTCCACTTTTTCTATAGTTTCTACTTTAGTACACTGCGTTGACAAAGTTTGCAGTTTCCATTGTCTAAGTATCTAGATTGCATGACTCAACCTTGCATTCAATCTTAACATGCATGAGAACTCCAGGCTTCTAATTGCAACATGCTTGGAATTCTTGCTGAATCACTTGTTCAGTGTTGATACATAGTACCAACAAAGTGTAACATGTGTTACCTTGCATTGAGATACAGTGTTTGTACTTGAACCTTGTGAGTGAAGGATAAATATAAATAACACTCCAGCCATGTAATCAAAGCGATGCTAGTGAATTATATATTTGACTGTACTTCCATTATTGAATGTTAATGCTCAAGCGTTCTCCATTCAGTGTTCCTTTCAGGGCAGTAGGGTTACATTTGTTGAGCATAGTGGCACTGGCCTTTCCTTCTCCCTCCACAGCAGAATAATCTTTGCATCGAACATATGTGTTAGTGCAACTAATCTTCCAGCTCGTCTATCACCTTTGACCTTTTCTAAGGATGGTGCACCAGTTTCCTGTTGACATAATTAGCGTCAACTTCAAACATTTTCAAACCAGTACTAGAACATGTATTGTAACAGCAGTCAAGTCTAAAATAGTGTGTGACACCTTCCATAAGCCTCTGCCAGAGCCTGTTTTAATAATGCATCGGTCACATCATGTGACGTCACCATGTGTATCATTTCAGGTTTAGAGAAGGGCATAAAAACAGCATTGCCGTTCTGAAAACTGCAACATTCTTTCACTCATTGTATGCTTTGTGAACAACAGATTCAACATTCAAACATCTATAATTTTTATTTCTGTCTGTAGTAGCTATCACTTATGATTTATACAAAGCTGTGGTTTGCTACTGCTGACCAGATAGCATTTCACTTTTTTTATATAATCCATGAACAGAAACTAATCCTCTCAACTTGGCTCTCCAGGTACTAACTAATCTTATCAGGCTTCTATCCCATTTCCTTTTATTATGAGCTGGGAAGAAGTGGGCCTTTTTACATTGGCACTTATGTGAATTAATCTTGAGGGTTAATTGAGTGAAATGGATTTGTGACATTCTGAAAAATCTTTGAGAACTTCTGGTTTATTCTTGTCATGTGTGGTATGTCAATGGCTCAGGAGTTTTATATTTCTGGTATTCAGTACCAGCATCAGGCAATCTTGGGTCAAGTATAACCTGTTCCAGATGTAAATTAAAGCTCTCTCTCTCTCTCTCTCTCTCTCTCTCTCTGCTATGATTTGGGTGCCTTAATCCATTCTTTGACACCAGTGCAAGAGGTGACCCAAAAAAAGCAGCATACTTTTATCAAGCGGCTTAAGTATATTGTTTTGCAACCATATTTTAACTTCCTTGAAGCAGTTAATGCAGCTACCTGATCAAGCTTCAGAAAGTTTTTATATACTGTAATGTTTGTAGACTAATTTTTATTCTTGACAGTTCAACAGGACTGACTAGTTTATCCAGTGTTGAGTTGCTGTTTCATGGGGAATAAGCGTGTAGGCAGGTTTCTGGGAGTATATCAAGGCAGGAGTGTACCTGAAAAGTTGGAAAATCTTCAATGTCTTGGACATCGCATGAGGAAAATGTGGCTGGAAGGAAAGATGGGTTCACAAGCCTCTTCATAACGCAAAACTTTTTAAAAACTTGGGAACATTGCATTTTGTCCAGTATTTGAGACTGGCTGGAAGTTAAAGAACTTGAAATGTTCATCTGAAATTCTGGTGTTAAATGCAGCACATATTTTCAATATGTCCCTCTGGTTTATTCTCCACTCAAGGTTCCGAAGAAGGGTCACTGACCCGAAACGTTAACTCTGCTTCTCTTTCCACAGATGCTGCCAGACCTGCTGAGTGATTCCAGCATTTCTTGTTTTTGTTTCAGATTTCCAGCATCTGCAGTATTTTGCTTTTATTTATAAAATGCTGATAGCTGCACAACAGAATGACTCTATCCACTTTTTAAAAAAAAAGTACCTCCGAAGTCTCCAATCTTGAGCAAGCTGGATGTATATTAACGTGGAAAACATAGATTGATTGATCTCTGTAGCATATGCATTTCATAAGCTAGAGGCAGACATCAAAACATGTTCACTGGTTGCAGAATTTTAACTGTTTTTGAAGGGGTTGTATAATGAGTTTTGATGTCTGATTTGAACAGTATTCCCTACAGCTAACCCTTCAAAAATCCTACATTGGACTTGCTGTGTCAGAGGAACCTACAGAAGCGACTGCATCTAGGTTGAACCCCTAATCAATACAAGTTGTGCTCGACTCTCCTCCCCCCTCCCCTCCCCTCCTCTTCCCCTCTCCCCTCCCCTCCTCTTCCCTCTCCCCTCCCCTCCTCTCCCCTCTCCTCTCTCCTCTCCTCTCTCCTCTCTCCTCTCCTCTCCTCTCCCCTCTCCTCTCCCCTCTCCTCTCTCCTCTCCTCTCTCCTCTCCCCTCTCCTCTCCCCTCTCCTCTCCCCTCTCCTCTCCCCTCTCCTCTCCCCTCTCCTCTCCCCTCTCCTCTCCCCTCTCCTCTCCCCTCTCCTCTCCCCTCTCCTCTCCCCTCTCCTCTCCCCTCTCCTCTCCCCTCTCCTCTCCCCTCTCCTCTCCCCTCTCCTCTCCCCTCTCCCCTCTCCTCTCCCCTCTCCCCTCTCCCCTCTCCCCTCTCCTCTCCCCTCTCCCCTCTCCCCTCCCCTCTCCCCTCTCCTCTCCCCTCTCCTCTCCCCTCTCCTCTCCCCTCTCCCCTCTCCTCTCCCCTCTCCTCTCCCCTCTCCTCTCCCCTCTCCTCTCCCCTCTCCTCTCCCCTCTCCTCTCCCCTCTCCTCTCCCCTCTCCTCTCCCCTCTCCTCTCCCCTCTCCTCTCCCCTCTCCTCTCCCCTCTCCTCTCCCCTCTCCTCTCCCCTCTCCTCTCCCCTCTCCTCTCCCCTCTCCTCTCCCCTCTCCTCTCCCCTCTCCTCTCCCCTCTCCTCTCCCCTCTCCTCTCCCCTCTCCTCTCCCCTCTCCTCTCCCCTCTCCTCTCCCCTCTCCTCTCCCCTCTCCTCTCCCCTCTCCTCTCCCCTCTCCTCTCCCCTCTCCTCTCCCCTCTCCTCTCCCCTCTCCTCTCCCCTCTCCTCTCCCCTCTCCCCTCTCTCCCCTCTCCTCTCCCCTCTCCCCTCTCTCCCCTCCCCTCTCTCCCCTCCCCTCTCTCCCCTCCCCTCTCTCCCCTCCCCTCTCTCCCCTCTCCTCTCCCCTCTCCTCTCCCCTCTCCTCTCCCCTCTCCTCTCCCCTCTCCTCTCCCCTCTCCTCTCCCCTCTCCTCTCCCCTCTCCTCTCCCCTCTCCTCTCCCCTCTCCTCTCCCCTCTCCTCTCCCCTCTCCTCTCCCCTCTCCTCTCCCCTCTCCTCTCCCCTCTCCTCTCCCCTCTCCTCTCCCCTCTCCTCTCCCCTCTCCTCTCCCCTCTCCTCTCCCCTCTCCTCTCCCCTCTCCTCTCCCCTCTCCTCTCCCCTCTCCTCTCCCCTCTCCTCTCCCCTCTCCTCTCCCCTCTCCTCTCCCCTCTCCTCTCCCCTCTCCTCTCCCCTCTCCCCTCTCTCCCCTCTCCCCTCTCTCCCCTCCCCTCTCTCCCCTCCCCTCTCTCCCCTCCCCTCTCTCCCCTCCCCTCTCTCCCCTCCCCTCTCTCCCCTCCCCTCTCTCCCCTCCCCTCTCTCCCCTCCCCTCTCTCCCCTCCCCTCTCTCCCCTCCCCTCTCTCCCCTCCCCTCTCTCCCCTCCCCTCTCTCCCCTCCCCTCTCTCCCCTCCCCTCTCTCCTCTCCCCTCTCTCCTCTCTCCCCTCTCCTCTCTCCCCTCCCCTCTCTCCTCTCTCCTCTCCCCTCTCTCCTCTCCTCTCCTCTCCCCTCTCCCCCCCTCTCCCCTCTCCCCCCCTCTCCCCTCTCCCCCCCTCTCCCCTCTCCCCCCCTCTCCCCTCTCCCCCCCTCTCCCCTCTCCCCCCCTCTCCCCTCTCCCCTCTCCCCTCTCCCCTCTCCCCTCTCCCCTCTCCCCTCTCCCCTCTCCCCTCTCCCCTCTCCCCTCTCCCCTCTCCCCTCTCCCCTCTCCCCTCTCCCCTCTCCCCTCTCCCCTCTCCCCTCTCCCCTCTCCCCTCTCCCCTCTCCCCTCTCCCCTCTCCCCTCTCCCCTCTCCCCTCTCCCCTCTCCCCTCTCCCCTCTCCCCTCTCTCCTTGTTTGAGTACTTAAATAAGAGTGCTCTCTTTATTCTTTAAAAAAAAAAATGGTAGTTTGAATGCCCAGTGTTTAAGCTAATTTAGTTAAATGTGCTTTGGTAGACCAGCTCCGTGGTGGGCAAAATTGAGGTATCCATTTGCTGCTTTAAAATTCCTTTTTTGGCCAAATGCATGCATTGCGGTACTTGTCAACACATGGTTGGAACTCTGGCTCACAAAAAGCAATTATGGTCTGCTAGACTTTACATGCCCTGACAGCACTCCATCAAGGGCAGACAGCATTAGAGTGATTGGAGTCAGAGTCATAGTTATACAGCACAGAAACAGGCCCTTTGGCCTGCAGTGTCCATGCTGGCCATCAAGCCTATCCTAATCCCATTTTCCAGCACTTGGCCCTTAGCCTTGTATGCTATGGTGTTTCAAGTGCTCATCTAAATACTACTTAAATGTTAGGCTTCCTGCCTCCACCCCTTCAGACAGTGTGTTCCAGATTCTGACCACCCTCTAGGTAAAAAATCTTTTTTTCTGAAATCCTTTCTAAACCTCCTGCCCTTTACCTTAAATCTATGCCCCCTGGTTATTGACACCTCCATTAAGGGAAACAGTTTCTTCCTATCTACCCTATCTATGCCCCTCATAATTTTTGTCTATCTCAATCAGGTCCCCCCTCTGCCTTCTCTGTCCTAAGGAAAATATCCCTAGCCTATCCAGTCTCTCTTCATAGCTGAAATGCTCCAGCCCAGGCAACATCCTGGTGAATCTCCTCTGCACCCTCTCCAGTGCAATCACATCCTTCCTATGGAGTGGCAACCAGAACTGTACACAGTACTCCAGCTGTGGCCTAGCTAGAGT
The DNA here is from genome assembly GCF_036365525.1 of Heterodontus francisci. Lineage (NCBI taxonomy): Eukaryota > Metazoa > Chordata > Chondrichthyes > Heterodontiformes > Heterodontidae > Heterodontus > Heterodontus francisci. Next base: position 13,376,325 of record NC_090388.1, read on the forward strand.
TTTGTACAGCTCCATCATAACCTCCCTGCTCTTATATTCTATGCCTTGGCTAATAAAGGCAAGTATCCCATATGCCTTCCTAACCACCTTTTATCAACCTGTGCTGTTGCCTTCAGTGATCTATGGACAAGTACATCAAGATCCCTCTGACCTTTTTTACTTCCTGGGGTCCTACCACGCATTGTATATTCCCTTGCCTTGTTAGTCCTCCCAAAATGCATCACCTCACACATCTCAGTATTAAATTCCAATGGCACTGCTCCGCCTATCTTACCAGCCCATCTGTATTGTCCTGTAATCTAAGGCTTTCCTCCTCACTATTTACAACACTAATTTTTGTGTCATCTGCAAACTTACTGATCATACCTCCTATATTCTCATCTAAATCATTAATGTACACTACAAACAGTAAGGGCCCCAGCACCGATCCCTGCGGTACACCACTGGTCAGGCTTCCAATCGCAAAAACAACCCTCAACCATCACCCAGTGCCTCCTGCCACTAAGCCAATTTTGGATCCAATTTACCAAATTGCCCTGGATCCCATGGGCTCTTGCCTTCATGATAAATCTCCATGCAGGACCTTAATCAAAAGCCTTACTGAAGTCCATGTAGACTATATCAACTGCTTTTACCCTCATCTATGCACCTAGTCACCTCCTCGAAAAATTAAATCAAATTGGTTAGACATGATGCATAAAGTGTGTTCTGAGTGTATGGTACCTGATGAGTATTAATGTTCTTGGAGAAGGACCAGAATGTTCACTTCTTGGCAAATCTATATGTGATAAGTTTCTGTTTTGCTGCTCACTTTCCCTAGTCCTTCCTGGCCACTCAACTGCATAAGAAAAATCTTAAAAGAGAATGTCCAGATGACTTGAATGCTGTACATTACCAAAAGTGTTTCCTTGGAAGACCATCTAACTGAAGAGTAACATCAATTCCAAACTTTAAATTGATCTGGTTGTTGCAAGGGTCTAAGCTGCCAGTGCTTTCCCCATCCTCTGCAAAGGTGCTGAGTAACTACACACTTCAATTGATCTATATCGTGTACCTCTTCTGACATAAACTAATCAGGCCAGATCTCAAATTCCTGCTGAGATGGCTGTTTGAGCCTGTAGTGCAGAAAAAAAGTTCACTAGCTGTTTTGTATTTTCTCCAGCTTTGCCCTTTTTACAGATGGGTTATCCTAGATAAGTAACAGCCTATACAAATAAGCCAGCAATTTGTTTCTGCTGTAAAAGCCTTCTAATGGGAACTTTAGTGAATGTTTACTTTTTATCATATATGTCCTTAAACTTTTGGTTTAAATTTACACTGGAGGATAGCTGTGGACTGCTCAAGTGGGCGGAAAAGTGGCTAGTGGAATTTAGCACAGAAGTATGAGATGATGCGTTTGGGGAGGTCAAACAAGGCAAAGGAACACACAATAAATGGGAAAATAGAGGGGTGTAGAGGAAATGAGGGTCCTTGGAGTGAATGCCCACCGATCTCTGAATGTAGCGGGACAGGTCAATAAGATGGCATAGGGGATCCTTTCATTTATTAACTGTGGTATAGAATATAAGGTAGGTTATGCTGGAACTGTATAACTCATTGTTTAGGCCATAACTTGAAGACTGTGTAGTTCTGGTCATCTCATTACAGAAAGGATGAAATTGCACTAGAGAGGGTACCAAGGAGATGAGGATTTTGCCAGGACTGGAAAATTGCAGCTATGAAGAAAGATTGGATAGGCTGGGGTTGTTCTCTTTGGAACAGAGAAGGCTGAGGGGAGATTTGATTGACATGTACAAAATTGTGAGGGGCCTGGATAGAGTGGATGGGAAGGGCCTGTTTAGCAGGGAGATCAGTGACCTAGCGGGCATACATTTAGAGTGATTTGTAGAAAGAGTAGAGGGGAGATAAGTGTTTTCACCCAGAGGGGGATGGGAGTCTGGAACTCGCTGCTTGAAAGGGTGGTAGAGACAGAAAACCTCATCTCGTTTAAAAGGTGCCTGCATATGCACCTGCAGGGCTACGGACCAAATGATGGAACATGGGATTAGGATGGATGGCTTTTTTTTTTCGACCAACGCAGACACGATGGGCCAAGTGGCCTCTCTCTGTACTGCAAACTTTATATGATTCTATGGGCAGTTACATGGATAGATGAGAGAAACTGTGGCTGCTGTCCTTGGGGAAGAGGCGTTTGAGGTTTAATAGAGGGATTTAGTATTATGAGGAGTCCAGATAGAGAAACTGTTCATATTGTCAGTCGAGAACCAGAGGGGACAGATTGTTTTTTTTGCCAAAGAACCTTAAAGCAATATGAGGAAAAACTTTTGAGGTGTCCATTTTAAACCCATCCTGAACCCATCAAGAGACATTTTTGAACTGAATGGGTTCTTCTGAAACACAGAAGGTGTGAAGTAGCTGCACCCTGGCTCATTTCTCAGGTTAGAAGAGGGAGGAATATCTGTCTCCCAATAGAAGCGATAAGACTTTTTTTTAGCTTAAAAGGTAGCTCTTATAGAGAGCGAGACTGACCCTGGGAAAAAGCATCACCAAAGCTTGCCCAGCTGGGAGAAAATCCAGGAAGTCGAAAAGAAGGCACCCTGCTGTGAATTCTACATTTCAAATGTTGCAGCAGAGAACTGGAAGTGATTTTTTCCCCCCCCCCCCCCCCCCCCAATGCAAACTGAACTTTCAACCAACAGAAATCTACAAATACTCCAGGCCTGTAACTAAAGAGAAACTGACCTCAGAAAATTAAAGTTTATTGTGAACCCTGAAACCCTACCTCACTAAAACCACTGTTCTTTTTACTGTGTGTCAGTCAGACAATTTTGGGATAAGGCCTATTGCTCAAATCATTTTTTTATAAAAAAAAAACATCAGTCTGTTTGAAAAATAAAACGAGTTCCGAAGAAGGGTCACTGACCCGAAACGTTAACTCTGCTTCTCTTTCCACAGATGCTGCCAGACCTGCTGAGTGAATCCAGCATTTCTTGTTTTTGTTTCAGATTTCCAGCATCCGCAGTATTTTGCTTTTATACCAAAAACACTTGCTGTAGTCAAGTGGAAGTTCAACAGCGGGAACCACCCACATCCCTCACCACGTGGCCGTAACACTATGTTGGAGCTGGAACTTAAAAACCAGTTTCTGAGTATAATGTACTCACTAATCAGGGAAACCTGGATCCCCATGCTAGACTCTTTAATAGTAGGAATATTTTTAAAAATTTGAAAATTCCAGTTTGTTCTGTAGTGATTCATAGAGGGGGGTTTGGTATTGACTGCATCATTAATGATTCCATTATAACATCTGTGGTGTCACTGATTTTTGTGCTTGGTTAAATGGAGAAATTTATACTGAATGTACAGGTTAAAATCAAGCTTCTGTTTGTGTACAAGTTAACTAAATGCAAAACTTTCTTTTGCAGAGTTCTTGAAACAAAGGATTGCAGAAAAAGTGAACATGGAAATCAGTCATTGGTCAAATACTGGGATTTTTAAGTAATCACATTGGTTGATATGTACTTCCTTTACTGATCAACTGTTTCTGGAGGAATTACACTTCCTGGAGTCTGTAATCTGGCAGGATTATTGCAAAGTTTCTTTTGCCACCTGAAAAGATTTTACATTAAGATTTTTCAAACATGGATGACATGAATAATACAGTGAAGTACCTTCCAAGGAAAGCAATAGATCACCATGAAGGGGAATTTGGCTGCACGCTTATGGAGCTACGTGATCTTATGGAACTGCGATCTAGTGATGCTGTACATAAATTAGAAGTGGATTATGGGGATGTCAAAGAACTTTGTGCAAGGTTGAAAACTTCACCTGTAGAAGGTAAACTCTTATTTTTCTGTTTCAAAGTAAGTTTCCCTAATAACCATGGCTCTCTACAATTTAAAAATGTATATTACTGATGTGCATATTTTGAAAACTAAATATACAGTTGGAAGCTTGCTCTGAGAATTGCTATTGTATTATCTTGTCTTACATTTTGAGGTCTTTACATGAGTTTTTGATTAGATTGATGGCTTTGGCTGTGACAAATTACAATTTTTGTTTTTGTTGTGAAGGTCTTGGTTGCATAATTTCCCAACTCTAGGTTCCTCTTCCTAGGCAAAGATGCCTATTGTGATTTGGGTGTGTATGATCACCAAATCGTGTACAAGACCTGCCCAAATTTCCAACCTCTGGGTGAGTTTCAAGTGTAATTCTTTCATGGGATGTAGGCATCACTGGCAAAGCTAGCATTTGTTGCCCATCCCTAATTGCCCTTGAGAAGGTGGTGATGAGTCGCTGTCTTGAACTGCTGCAGTCCATCTGGTGCAGGTACATCCACAGTGCTGTGGGAAAGAGTTCCAGGATTTTGATCCAGTGACAGTGAAGGAATGGCAATTTATAGTTCGTCAGGATGGCGAATGGCTTGGAGGGGAACTTGCAGGTGGTAGTCCCATGCGTGTGCTGCTCTTGTCCTTCTAGCTGGTAGAGATCATTGGTTTGGAAGGTGCTGTTGAAGGAGCCTTGGGTTTCTGCAATACATTTTGGTGGTTCACACTGCTGCCACTGCATCGATGGTGGAGGGAGTGAATGTTTAGGATGGGGTACTGGTCAAGTGGGCTGCTTTGTCCTGGATGGTGAGCTTCTTGAGTGTCGTTGGAGCTGTACTCATCCAGGCAAGTGGAGAGTATTCTGTCACACTTCTGACTTATGCCTAGTAGATGCTTGACAGGCTTTGGGGAATCTGGAGGTGAGTTAGTCGCCTCCGAATTCTCAGTTTCTGATCTGCTCGTAGCCACAGTATTTGTGGCTGGTCCAGTTCAGTTTCTGGTCAATGGTAACCCCCACGATGTTGGGATATGCAGTAATTTGGTAATACTGTTGAATATCATGGGGGATGGTTAGATTCTCTCTTGTTGGAGATGGTCATTGCCTGGCACTTTTGTGGCACAAATGTTGCTTGCCACTTATCAGCCCAAGCCTAAATGTTGTCCAGGTCTCACTGCATATGGATGCAGACTGCTTCAGTATCTGAGGAGTTGCGAATGGTACTGAACACTTAGCAATTATCAGTGACCATCCCCACTTCTAATCTTATGATTGAGGGAAGGTCATTGAAGCAGTCAAACATGGTTATGCCTAGGACATTACCCTAAGGATCTCCTGCAGCAATATCCTGGGAATGAGATGATTGGCCTCCAACAACCTTTTTTGTGCTAGGTATGACTCCAACCAGTGGCGAGTTTTCTCTTCTCCCCTATTTTTCTCTCCACCCCCCCCCCCCACCACCACCATTGACTTCAGTTTTGCCAGGGCTGTTTGATGCCATACTCTGTCAAATGCTGCCTTGATATCCAAGGCAGTCACTCTCGCATCACCTCTTGAGTTCAGCTCTTTTGTCCATCTTTGGATCAAGGCTGTAAAGAGGTCAGAAGCAGAGTGGCCCTACGGAACCCAAACTGAGCATCGGTAAGTAGGTTATTGCTAAGCAAGTGCTGCTTGATAGTGCTGTTGATGCCTTCAGTCACTTTGCTGATTGAGAGGAGACTGATGGGTTGGGGATTGGCCAGATTGGGGTTTTCCTACTTTTTGTGGACAGGACATAACTGGGCAATTTTCCATATTGTCGGGTAGATGTCAGTGTTGTAGCTGTACTGGAACAGCTTGGCTAGGGGCACAGCTAGTTCTGGAACACAAGTCTTCAGTACTGTTGCCAGAATGTTGTCAGGGCACATAGCTTTTGCAGTATCTAGTGCCTTCAGCCATTTCTTTATCACATGGAGTGAATTGGCTGAAGGTTAGCATCTGTGATGCTGGGGACCTGAGGCGGAGATTAATCATCCACTTAGCACTTCTGGCTGAAGATGGTTGCAAATGCTTCATCCTTTTTTGCAATGCTGTGCTGGGCTGCTCATCATTTGAGGGTGGGGATGTTTGTGGAGCCACCTGTTAGTTGTCCACCACCACTCTCCACTGGATGTGGCAGGACTGCAGAGCTTTGATCTGATCTGTTGGGTTGTGGGATCGCTTAGCTCTGTCTATTGCATGCAAGTAATCCTGTGTTGTATTTCACCAGGTTAACACCTCATTTTTAGGTATGCCTAGTGCTGCTCCTGGCATGCCCTTCTGCACTTTTCATTGAACCAGGGTTGATCCCTTGACTTGATGGTGATGGTAGACGGAGGGATATGCTGGGCCATGAGGTTAGATTGTGGTTGGATACAATTCTGCTGATGCCCAGTTTTGAGCTGCTAGATCTGTTCCGAATCTATCCCATTTAGCATGGTGGTAGTACCCCACACCACAATAGAGGGTATGCTCTGAAGATGGGACTTTGTGTTCACGAGGACTGTGTGGTGGTCACTCCTACCAGTACTGCCATGGACAGATGCATCTGCAGCGAGTAAATTGTTCAGGACAAGGTATAGTAGGTTTTTCCCTCTTGGTTCCCTCATCTGCAGGCCCAGCTTGGGAGACACAGCCAGCTTAGTCAGGAGTGGTGCTACTGAGCCACTCTTGATAAACATTGAAGTCTTCCTCCCAGAGTATTTTCTGTGATCGTGCCACCCTCCATGCTTCCTCCAAGTGGTGTTCAACGTGGAGTACTGATTTTATCAGCTGAGAGGACAGTAGGTGGTCGTCTTGGAACAGGAGTAGGCCATTCAGCCATTCAATTATATCATGGCTGATCTACCTTTAATGCTGCTTTCCCACGCTATCCCCATATCCCTTGATTTCATCGGTCTCCAGAAATCATATTTTTTTCTGTTTTGAACATGCTTAATGATTGAGCTTCCACAGCCCTCATAGGCAGAGAATTTCAAAGATTCACCAGCTTCTGAATGAAGTTCCTCATCTCCGTCTTAAATGGCCTTCCCCTTATTCTGAGAATATGTTCCCTGGTTCTAGACTCACTAGCCAGGGGAAACATCCTATCTATATCCACCCTGTCAGGCCCTGTAATAATTTTGTAAGTTTCAATGAGATCAACTCTTTTTTTTTTGTTAGAGATACAGCACTGAAACAGGCCCTTCGGCCCACCGAGTCTATGCCGACCAACAACCACCCATTTATACTAACCCTACAGTAATCCCATATTCCCTACCACCTACCTACACTAGGGGCAATTTACAACGGCCAATTTACCTATCACCTGCAAGTCTTTTGGATGTGGGAGGAAACCGGAGCACCCGGCGAAAACCCACGCAGACACAGGGAGAACTTGCAAACTCCGCACAGGCAGTACCCAGAATCGAACCCGGGTCCCTGGAGCTGTGAGGCTGCGGTGCTAACCACTGCGCCACTGTGCCACCCTTCTTTGAGACTCTAGAGAATACAGGCCCAGTTTCCTCAAATTCTCCTCAAAACAATCCTGCCATCCCAGGGCTTAGTCTGGTGAACCTCTGTTGCACTCCCTCTATGGCAAGTATATTCTTCCTTGGATAAAGAGACCAAAATTGTACACAATACTCCAGGTATGGTCTCACCAAGGCTCTATACAGTTGCAGCAAGACATCTTTACTCCTGTACTCAAACCCCCTTGCGATGAAGGCCCACATACCATTTGCCTTCCTTTATTGATTATTGCGACTGTATGCTACCTTTTAGTGATTCATGGACAAGGACACCCAGGTTCCTTTTGGACATCACTTCCCAACTTCTCACAATTTAAGAAATATTCTGTCTTTGTTTTTTCTACCAAAATGGCTAACTTCACACTTCACATCATATTCCATCTGCTACATCCTTGCACATTTGCTTACTATGTCAAAGTTCCCTTGAAGCCTCCTTGCATCCTTCTCCCAACTTAGATTCCCACCTAGTTTTGTGTCATCAGCAAATTTGGAAATATTACATTTGGCCGCCACACCCAAATCATTTATATAGATTGTAAACAGCTGTGGCCCAAGCACTGATCCTTGCAGTACCCCACCAGTAACAGCCTGCCATCCTGAGAATGACCCATTTATTCCTACTGTTTCCTGTTGGTTAACTAGTTCTCAATCCATACTAGTAGATTACCCCCAATCCCATGTACTCTAATTTTGTTTACTAACCTCCTGCGTGGGACCTTATCAAAAGCCTTCTGAAAATCCAAATACACCACATCCACTGGTGGTTCTTTATCTATGCTACAAGTAACATCCTCAAAAAAACTCCACAACAGGGCGGCGCAGTGGTTAGCACCGCAGCCTCACAGCTCCAGCGACCCGAGTTCAGTTCTAGGTACTGCCTGTGCGGAGTTTTCAAGTTCTCCCTGTGACCGCGTGGGTTTCCGCCGGGTGCTTCGGTTTCCTCCCACAGCCAAAGACTTGCAGGTTGATGGGTAAATTGGCCATTGTGAATTGCCCCTGGTGTAGGTAGGTGGTAGGAGAATGGTGGGGATGTAGTAGGGAATATGGGATGAATGTAGGATTAGTATAAATGGGTATTGGTCGGCACAGACTCGGTGGGCCGAAGGGCCTGTTTCAGTGCTGTATCTCTAAATAAATAAACAGGTTTGTCAAACATGATTTTCCTTTCATAAATCTATGTTGACTCTACCCAATTTTACCATTGTTTTCTAACTGTCCAGTTATCACATCCTTTGATAGATTCTAACATTTTCCCTACTACTGTCAAACTAACAGGTCTGTAGTTCTCTATTCTCACCGCACCCCCCGCCCCCCCCCCCACCAAAAACCTGGAAATAGTGGGGTTACATTTGCTACTTTCCAGTCTGCAGGAACTTTTCCAGAATCTAATAGAATTTTGAAAGATAACCACGAATGCATCCACTGTGGGATGTAGCTCATCTGGTCCAGGGGATTTATCAACCTTCAATCCAGTTAACTTTTCAAGTATTATCTCTTTACTAATTTCTTTGAGTTCCTCAGTTTCACAAGTCCCTTGGTTGCCTAGTATTTCTGGGAGATTTTCTGTATCTCCTGTGACACAAATAAGTAATTAATTGATTAGTTTCTCACCATTTCCCTGTTTACCACTATAAATTCTCCTGTCTCCATCTGTAATGGGCCCATATTTGTCCTAGCTGATCTTTACCTTTTCGTATAACTGAAGAAGCTTTTACAGTCCACCGTATCAGTAGGTTTCCTTGCCCATGTTTGACCTAATGCCATGAGAGTTAATGGGGTCAAGTGTCAATGCTGAGTACTCCCAGGGCAACTCCCTCCTGTCTGTATACCACTATGCCACTGCCTGTGCTGGGTTTGTCCTGCCGTTGGAACAGGACATACCCAGGGATGGTAATGGTGGTGTCTGGGGCTTTGGCTGTAAGGTATGATTGTGAGTATGACTATATCAGGCTGTTGCTTGACTAGTCTGTGGGAGAGCTCCCCCAATTTTGGCACAAGCCTCCAGATGTTAGTAAGGAGGGCTTTGCCCGGTGATTTTGTGCTGTTGTCGTTTCCGATGTCTAAGTTGATGCCAGGTGGTCTGTCCAGTTTAGTCACTTAAATCACCAAAGGGTTCATTTTAAAGGGTGTCACTCGTGGAGAGAAGACCTGCATCTCCTCCTAAACTGGGATGTATTTTCAATTGACCATGTTTAAATCACCCAACTCTGGTAAAGTGAATAGGTCCCTAGAATCTATTCTGGTTAGTAGAAATTATTTTAGTACTAAAATATAAACTGCTTTCCCATGGTTTTTCCATTGTGAATTTAAATATAAACCATTGGCTGTTTTTCAGGAATCAAATTAGAAATTACAGTTTTCACATTATGGGCATCATAGTTGCCTAGATGTGTTGGTAACGTTTGTATATTTTAACTTTCTCTGGTAGCCAAGTGTTTTTGGCTGTAAAATGCTTTGGGATGTCCTCTGAGAAAGGCACTCTACAAATACAAGTTATTAAATTTGACCAGTTAAATTATTAGAATGTGCATTCTGCTGAGTTGCTTATCTCAGTTGTCACTACTGCTGAATTTAGTAAAGTATATAAGAAATAGGGATGGGTAGGCCATAAGACCCACAAACTTGCCGTGCCATTCAATCATGGCTGATCCTTGACCTCAACTCCTATCCCTTGATTCTCCTAGTGCCCAAAAATCATCTCTTAGCCTTGAACATATTCAGTGGCTGACCATAGAAGTTGGATACTTCCCAGAAGGGAAGAAAAATCTGACCAAAAATGTTGTTGCCAAATTATCTAAATCTAGTTGCCACACTAACTTTCTGTATCATTCAACTTGCAAGTCAGGCAGAAGTCTGGCTACCTTTGTGAGACCAGAAATAGTTGGGGTGGTGGTGGTGGGAGGCAGAGGAATGGCTGAGGGGTTGTTATTTGACATTAAATGTTTTAATGGAAATTGCTTGAAGATCCCTAAAGCTAAATTTTATAATGCTCATTTCTTCTATAGTGTGGCAAAATGTTTTAAATAAGTAATTAGTATGCAGGCTCACGGGTAGCCGTTCTGCGGGAGCAGCAGCTGTAAAAAGGAAATGGGATGAATGAGCAAATAATCTGTGTGTGGGAGCAATGTTCAGGAGAACCATCTGGTCTTCCTATAGTATTGTAGAATCTTCATCCATCTGAATAAGAAAACAGGGCCATATTTTAGTGTCTTCCCAAGGGTGGCAAGTTTTTAAAAACAAAATTTCAGGAACTAAATTATACAGTACTCTAGCCAGTGACAGCAAGAAAAAGGTGAGGAGGGATGCAAACTCAGCTGAAACTGAGGGCTTGGAAGAAATAATGACAAATTAAAAGGAAAAAGACAGATAATGGAACTATTCTCAGAGGAAAAATTAATTCTGAAAAATGGCGATCAAAGTGAGTGTTTAACAAATGGGCAGTCGTATGACTCTAGACTGAATGCAGAGGGGCAATAATTAAAGCCTTTCTGTTAAAGTATCAAAGAAATAATCCATGAAAGGAAGATAATTGTTTAAGCAAGTACTTGGCATTGTTCAAAAAACAGTTGCTTGTTTATGGAAGCTGAATTCATATTTAGCAATGAGATCCACAAGTCTTCAAATAGCTAAATTTTCATAGATAATTTAGCTCAAAACTACTCAACCAGTTTTACTTGTCACCATTGGCATTTAACCAAATACTGGACAGGAAAAATGTCAAAGTTGAATGCAGTTCTATCTAACCATCTGATTTTTTTTTTAAATATTGAGAAAATCCCCTTGCTTCCCTTCTCTCTCTTTCCCATTTGAGACTGAGTCCCCTGCTAACCAATACATGGCAAGTGACTTGTTCCCAGGTTGCCTTCAGTTTAGATCTTCCACTTTTGGTTGAAACTCTTAGAAATCTCATTTAATTTTGGGCTCAGCTAGTTCTCTTGGGGAGGCACCTGGCCTTTGTTTTGGTACTATAACATGACCTAAGAGCAGAAACTTGATGTAGAAATCTTTCCCTATGTCTATTAACATTCCTGTAACCATTATTCTGTTGCATCTGCATTTATTTGTTTAAAAACAGCTGCAAAGAATTGGTTTCTCTTTTCAAATAATGGGACTGATTAATTTCTTTACTCCTTGCACTTTCATAAACTAATCCATTGTGAATCGTAGAAAGTTTGCAGCACAGGAAGAGGCCATTTAATGGGTTTAGATAATATGAATGCAACTTTCCATACAATGTTTTAGATTGAACTTGGTTTAATGTGGGTTCATTGAGGTAAATGAAGGTTAAAGATCTTGATTTTTATCCCACATTAGCAGGTATCGTTTAACAGCCATGCATTGGTGCATCTGTGCTGCCCTTTTGCTCATTATGTTCTGCTACAGCAGTGCACTTGGGTGAATGGAAGAATTTCAACTTTGTTTAACCTCCTTTTGAGAAACTAATCAGATTGGGATGAAGCAAAATGCTGCAGAAGTTGGAAATAAAAGTAGAAAATGCTGGAAATACTGAACAGGTCAGGCAGCATCTACAGAGAGAGCAAGTTAATATTTCGGGTCAGAGACCATAAGATCCTCCTTTCCCCTACCTTCCCCCGCGCCCCCCCCTTTCAGGTAGCCTGACCTGAGTGTTTCCAGCATTTGAGAATGGGAAGACTTGTTTATCAGCATAAGACTAAGCCAGAGAATTGGCTATTTTCAAATTTCAGGTCTCCTTGCAGAAATAAATAAAAAGTTACGTTTATATAGTGACTTTCACAACCAATGAATGTCTCAAAGCACTTTACAGACAATGTACTTTTTTGAATTATAATTGCTGATGTAGGAAACGCAGCAGCCAATTTGCACACAGCAAGCTCCTACAAATATCATTGGGTCAATTCTGTTTCTTCCGACCAGGTGCAAAAGGTGTCTAGGAGTCTGTTACTATCTTCACTTGGTCTTATTGTAACAGGGTTTAATTTTAAACAGTGTTTTGAGCTCCACCTTTGTGAATCCTTGTTCATAACTTTCCAATTATAAGGCAAAGAAATGAGCACAAACCGGCTTTCTGTGGTTTAAAAAAGAAAGATGACATTTATTAAACCTGAAACTTAAACTCTAATGCGGTTAGTGTCCACGCTAGCATGTACACGCAATACACACATGTAAGTAGGGACAGAAACGAGCAGAAGAAACGATAAGTACAGCAGTTTGAGGCAATATCTTGTTTCTTGAGCTCGCTGTAGTCCTTGATTGAAGATATGGTCTTGCATTTTGTTGGGGCCCAGTATTCTTAGTATGCCTTGTTCATGTAGGAGATTTTTGAGTTTACATGTCTTCAATGGTTTCAATTCCCTGAGAGATGAGCAGGCAGGAGAGGAGAGGTCTTCTGAAGCCAGGACCTTCCTGATCTCAAATACTGTTTTCTTCAATGTAAAACTCAGTTCAGACCTCTGCAACAGCCAGTTAGTCATATTACTAAAACTGGTCTGACCACTTTTGTGTATTGGGGAAGCACCTACTGGGCCCCCATTGTTTCAACACTCTGTTACTATGCAAATGTCTTTCCAGTCAGGAACTTGCAATTTTTACATTATAATGTTCATGTGGCGAAATAATGTGTGTTTCAGTTGTGGCAGGTGGGTGGGGGGGTTGCCTGACATGTTGCTTGAGGGATAAATATCAACATGACACCAGGAGAACTCCCCGCTTCCCTTTGAAATAGTGCCACAGGATCTTTTATGTCCAACTGAGTGCAGACGGGGTCTCCTGTTTTAATATCTCATCTGAAAGGTTGACACCCTCTGAACAGTGCAGCATTCCCTCAATACTGCCCTGGAGAGTCGGCCTAGATTTTTGTGCTCAAGTCCTGGAGTGGGACTGGGACCTACAACCTTCTGAATCGGAGGTGAATGCTACCAACTGAGCCACTGCTAACACCTTAATTATCATTTATGTGGTTACTGGTGTTAAGACTGAGGCAGGAGCAATGCACCGTCAATTCAGTCCCATCGCTCCACTAATTGCAGCACATTAAAGTTTTCCCACCCAATTGGAAAACAGCCAAATTAAACACACTAGTAACCCCTGGAATAAAACAGACCAAACCAGGTATCTTTAGACAACAAATTAACTTTAAAAAGAAAACTAAATCTTAAACACTTAAGATAAACCTAACTCCTCCATACCTGCGCACACATTCAAAAATAATGGTAGTTAACCTGTTTTAAAAGTGTTTTTAAAAATTAGCTGTTAAGCATAGATAAATAAGTAAGTCTTTGAGTTGCATTCCTGATGGCTGAGGTATTCTAATGAAAATAATCAAATGCTACTCGAAGTCTCCATGTGAATTTGAGGAAATACTCTCTTCAGTAGATAGGCATTCAAAACACTTCGGCTGTAGCAGGCATCAACCAGTTCTTTCAACGATGCACACAGCAATAGGTCAACTTTAATTTTAATAAGTCTCTCAGTTGAAACTTAACTGTTTGCTGGAATTCAAAGTAAAGATTCAATCTTGAAGCAAATACTTCCAAGCCAGGAAGTAAAGAAAAGGAGTTTTGCTATCTTCAGCAATACAAATGGTCTCTTTTTTTTATTAAAAAAAAAGCTTTTTTTTCCTCCTTGGGCAATTAACACTGCTGTAGCTCCTTGTAGAATTTCTGCTGAGAATAGACGGCTTTTTATTCAGTAGCACGCCTTGCTAGAGAGTCTCAAAAACTAACTGGTGTAGACTGGTTTTTGCCAGTTTTACAGTCAAATCGCAACATACCATGTGACCTCTCTCTCCCGCTGTCTTCTAGGTAACCAAGTGCAGCTGGCACACTGCCTCAGAAATCCAAAAGCTTCTCTCTCCCTGTCTTAAAGGCACACTGTTTTTTAATCAGAGGAGAAATTAAATATGGTTCCGTGACACTGGGCTAAGTCTGGTTTAAACCTAACAAGGGGGTTTGTTCCTCGTGTGTTTTGCAATATAAATTACTGTTTGTAAGGCTGCAGAAGTGAATAGTGGTCTGATTAAACTTTGCAAGACTGAATATAGATTTAACAAATCTAGGGAGCTGATCAAAAATGTTAAGCTAACTGTTAAAAAGCCATTTATATCTATGGCAGCATTGACCTTTTATCTCATCTGATTCGTGTAGGTGATTTATCACTTGGATATGCTCAGGCTGGCCTCTTTCATGCCTCCTGAACTGGGGCTTCAATGTTTTACAACTTATATCAATGACTTGGATGAGGGGAGTGATGGCTTGGTAGCTAAATTTGCAGATGAGATTAAAAATAGGAAGGTACGTTGTGACGAGGACATGAGGTTGAGTGGGAAAAAATCTGGTAAATGGAGTATAATATGGAAACATGTGAAGTTGTTCACTTTGGCAAGAAGAATAAAAAAGCAGAGTATTACCTAAACGAGAAACGACTGCAGAATTGCGAGGTGCAGAGGGATCAAGGTGTTCCAGTGCATGAGTCACAGAAAATTAGTATGCAGGTACAGCAAGTCATAAGGAAAGCTAATGGAATGCTATCCTTTATTACGAGAGAAAATGAAAATAAAAGCAAGGGTGTTATGCTTCAGTTATACAGGGCATTGGTGAGATCACATCTCGAATACTGTGTGCAGTTTGTGTCTCCTTATTTAAGGAAGGATGTGAATGTGTTGGAGGCGGTTCAGAGGAGGTTTACTAGATTGATAACTGGAATGAACGGATTGTCTTAGAATCATAAAATAAAATCATAGAAAGTTTAAGGCACAGAAAGAGGCCACTTGGCCCATCGCGTCTGCACTGGCTGAAAAACGATCCACCCATTCTAATCCCACCTTCCAGCATTTGGTCCATAGCCTTGCAGATTGCAATTGAGGTGCATATGCAGACTCCTTTTGAATAAGTTGAAGGTTTCTGCCTCAACTATCCTTTTTCAGGCAGCGAGTTCCAGACCCCCACCACCCTCTGAGTGAAAAACCTTTTCCTCCTCTAATTTTTCTACCAATCACTTTAAATCTATGCCCCCTAGTCACTGACCTCTCTAAGGTGAATAGGCCCGTCACCTCCACTCTATCCAGGCCCCTCAAAAGTTTGTACATTAAATCAGATCTCCCCTCAGCCTTCCATGTTCCAAGGAGAACAACCCCAGCCTATCCAATCTTTCCTCATAGCTGCATTTTTCCAGTCCTGGCAACATCCTCTTAAATCTTCTCCTTGCCCTCTCTGACCAGAACTGCGCACAGTACTCAAGTTGTGGCCTAACCAATGAGTTATGCAGTTCCAGCATAACCTCCCTGCTCTTGTATTCTATACCTGAGCTCATAAAGGAAAGATTCCATATGCCTCCTTAACCACCTTATAGACCAGTCCTATCTTCAGGGATCTGTACACATTCACTCCAAGGTCCCTCACTTTTAAAAATAAAACATAGTAAATAGGAGCAGGAGTAGGCCATTCGGCTATTGGGGCCTGCTCTGCCTTCCAAAAAATCATGGCTGATCGTCTAATTCAGTACCCTGTTTCCACTTTGTCCCCATATCTCTTGATCCCTTTGGCATTAAGAAATATATCTATCTCTTTCTTGAATGTATTTAATGACTTGGCCTCCACTGCCTTCTGCAGTAGAGAATTCCACAGTTTCACCACTCTCTGATACACTTCTCGGTATTTTCCCATTAATCGTGTATTCCTTTGCCTTGTTTGACCTCCCCAGATGCATCACGTCATACTTCTCTGGGTTGAATTCCATTTGCCACTTTTCTGCCTATCTGAGAAATGAGGCAAAGTTGGACAGACTGGGTTTATTTGCACTGGAGTTTAGAAGATTGACGTGAGACTTGATTTGAAGTGCATAAGATCCTAAATGGTCTTGACAAGGTGGATGTGGAAAGGATTTTTCCTCTTGTGGGTGAGTCCAGAACTAGGGGCATTGCTTTAAAATTAGGGGTCACCCTTTTAGGACAGAGATGAGAAATGTTTTGAGGGTTGTGCGACTTTGGAACTCTCTGCTCAGAAGGTGGTGGAGGCAGGGTCATTGAATATTTTAAAGGCGGAGGTGGATAGATTCTTGGGCAAGGGAATCAAAGGTTATCAGGGTTAGATGGGAGTGTGGAACTTGAGACACAAACAGATCAACCATGATATTGAATGGTGGAGCAGGCTTGAGGGGCCGAAAGGCCTACTTCTCCTAATTCATATGTAATTTGTGGTACTTGAATAGAAAACTAACTTGCAATTAGTTTAGAGATTTGCAAGCCATCGTGCCCCAGCAAATCACTTGTCCTAATGGTCTAACAGTCTATTCAGTTTCCATAACTGGCTATTCCTCAGCCATGTAACCACAAATATTAGTGCGAGGCGGTGATCAGAACTTGAAATATTTCCTTATTGCTTAAGTGGTTCTCTATCCCAGGCTTTTTCAGTCTTAGTTTGGCCTCCTTTGGGCATGCTAAGTAAGGATTTCCACTCATCAGTTGTGTACACGCTGGAGCAGAGCATGCTGAATCAGTAAGCTTTCTAGGTCCTACTGTTGATCACTAAAGCAACATAATGTATAGGTTGTCATCAAAATAAGCATCTACTGGGTTGTCTGGTGCAATACAAGAATGGTTTCTCATCCTCCAAGTGGGTATAGCTGAGTTACTGTTGCACCAGGAAAATTTATGCTTAAATACCCATTTCTTTTTGTGATCTCTAAATTTACTCAGCTCTCAATGGCTGGTTTCATAGGTTTAATACTTTAAAGAATGCATGAAAGCTACAGTGTCTTGGTTTTGCATTTTCTCACAGCTTAACCGAATCTCTGGGTTTTGTACTTTGTTCCCTTCAATGGCACAGATCACTCCTGGTGAAGATCCTTGTGTTTGCAGGCACTTAATTATGTTTTCCCTCACCACCTGTAATCTCAGAATTGTTACAGCACAGAAAGAGGCCATTCGGCCCATTGTGTCTGCACCGGCTCTCCGAAATGAGCAACTCACTTAGTGTCATTCCCTTGCCTTCTCCCTGTAACCCTGCACATTCTTCCTTTTCAGATAACTATCCAAATCCCTTTTGAATGCTTCAATTGAACCTGCCTCCACGACACACTCTCTCGGGCACTGCATTCTAGACCTTCACCACTCACATGAAAAAGTTTTTTCCTCTTTCACCATTGTCTAGGTTGTGTCATCTTCCTTGGTAAAGACAGATGTAAAGTATTCATTTAATATCTCCACTATGCCCTCTGCTTCCATGCTCAAATCCCCTTTTTGGTCCTTAATCAGCCCAGCTCCTCCATTTACTATTTATATGCGTATAGAAGACTTTGAGATTGCTTTTGCTGCTTTTACCTAATTAATTTAAATCTGTGCCCTCTCATTCTCAATCCTTTCACGTATGGGAACGTCTTGTCCCGATCTACTCTGTCCAGACCCCTCTGTTTTTGAATACTTATATCAAATCTTTGCCTTTTCTCCAAGGAAAACCGTCTAACCATCTCCGTTCTACCTTCATAACTGAAGTTCCTCATCCTGGAACCATTCTCATGAATCTTTTCTGCACTGTCTCCAATGCCTTCGCATCCTTCCTAAAGTGCAGCGCCCAGAACTGGCCGCAATACTCCAGCTGAGGCCGAACCAGTGTTCTGTACAAGTTCAACACAACTACCTTGCTCTTGTACTCTCTGCCCCTATTAATAAAGCCCAGGATATTGTATCCTTTATTAACTGCTCTCTCAACTGTCCTGCCACCTTCAATGACTTATGCGTGTATATATACCCAGGTCACTCTGCTCCTGCACCTCCTTTAGAATTTTTCCTTTTATTTTATATTCTCTCTCCATGATCTTCCTATCAAAATGAATCTCATTTTTCTGCATTGAATTTCATCTTCCACCTGTCTGCGCATTCCACCAGTTTGTCTGTCCTTTTTTGAAGTTCTGCACTATCCTCCTCGCAGTTCACAATACTTCCAAGTTTTGTATCATCTGCAAATGTTAAAATTGTGTCCTGTATGTCAAGGTCACTAATATGTCAGGAAAAGCAAGGGTCCCAACATTTATCCCCCGGAATATTAATTAATTATTTTTGTTTCCTGTCACTTGGCCAATTCCGTATCCATGTTGCTACTGTCCCTTTTATTCCATGAGCTATAACTTTGCTGACAAGTCTGTGTGGTACTGTATCAAATGCCTTTTGAAAGTCTATGTACACCACATCAACAACATTGCCCTCATCAACCCTCTTAACTCTTCAAATAAAACTCCAAGTTAAAATGATTTTTCCCTTAAAGCCAGCATGGATTTCTTTAACCTACATTTGTCCATGTGACTTAATTTTGTCCCAAATTATTCTTTATAGAATTTTCCCCACCATTGAAGTTAAACTGGTCTGTAGTTTGGCTTATCTTTTGCACCCTTGTTCAAAAAAGGGTGTACGTTTGCAATTTGCCAGTCCTCTGGCACCATCCCTGAGTCTAGAAGACTGAAAAATTATGGCCAGTGCCTGTGCAATTTCCCCACACTTCCCTCAGTATCCTTGGATGCATCTCATCCGGTCCTGGTGCTTGATCCATTTTAAGCACCGACAGCCTACATCAACAACAACACTTAATCAGTTTTAAACCCTTTTAGTGTCTGAGTTATCTCCCTTTCACCTGGGTTGCTGCATCTTCCTCTGTAAAGACAGATGCAAAATATTCATTTAATAACCTCAGCCAAGCCCTCTGCTTCCATGTGTAAATCCCCTTTTTGGTCCCTAATCAGCCCCACTTTTTTTTAACTATTTTTATATGCATCTAGAAGACTTTGGGATTCCTTTTTTATGTTGGCTGCCAGTCTCTTTCATAGTCTTTCTTTGCTTTTTCACTTCGCCTCTGAACCTTCTATGTTCAGCTTGGTTCGCAATAGTATAGTATTTTCCACCTTGCATCTGTCATGAGCACACTTTTTCTTAATTCCTATTTTTTTTTGTCATCTAGGGAGCTCTAGCTTTGTTTTCCCTACCTTTTCCTTTTTGAGGGAATATACCTTGACTGCACCTCTTTAAAGGTCGCTGATTGTTCAGCTACTGTTTTTCCTGTCAACCGTTTGGCTCCAATTTATTCATCCCAGATCAGTTCTCACCCCATGGAAGTTGGCTTCCCCCAGTTAATCTTACTCTGGATTGTTCTTTGTCTTTTTCCATAAGTCAGTCTAAATCTTTTATGATGCAATGATCACTGTCCCCTAAATGTTCTCCTACTGACACTTGATCCACTTGGCCTGACTCATTCCCAAGAACCAGGTCTAACAGTACCTCCTTTCTCAAGTGAGCAACATACTGCTGTAGAAAATTTTGCTGAACACACTCTGAACTCTTGCCCCTTACTATCCCTTGCACTACTACTATCCCAGTCTTTTTGGGTAATTAAAGTCCCCCATTATAACTACCCTATTATTTTTGCACCTCTAATTTCCTTGCAGCTTTGTTCCTCTATATCCTTCCCATGGCCCATAGACAATGAGCCTTTCTTGTTCCTTTGCTCTAGCCAAATAGATTCTGTCCTTGAATCCTCTGCGACATTCTCTTTCTCCAGCACTGCAGTGCTGTCCTTGATCAGTGCTGCCACCCCTCCGTTTTTTTTTCTCCTTTCCTATCTTTCTTGAACACCTTGTGTTTAATGTTTTTCCCACATTGGGCCATGAAGGCAGTCAGTATGAGTGAAGGTGTCTTTGACCATACTGGCTTCACTTGTATTCTAAGCAGTGCAAAACTTACCCATTGTTTCCTACACTAGGAATTTAATGCATGTTTGGTTTTGTACTTATGTATTGTACTAAATTTTTCTTTTGATGCACAACTTCAAAAATTCAGAAGTCTTGTGAAAAAAACTCATGTACCTATTAGTAATGGTACTTGTCCATATAATTTTGAAATGGCTTATAGAGCCATGCTTCATCTTCAGTAGTTTTTTTTTAAACTTTCTGTGGAGTGGTGGATCAAAAAGCTTGGTATTACAGCACCACCATTATCACCTCAATGCTGTTGCTTTCTCCTTCCCACCCCCCGCCACCCTGCAATCAAACACTACGCCTGTTTCTATTTCCATTCAACTACCATTAAGTTTAGCATGCATTGGTATCCTCCGTTTCTTGCTGCTGATCATTGGGTTTGAAATCTCTGCCATTTATAGCCAGTAATTATCTTGATTTCAAATAACTGGATTATCATTTTAGGAGTACAAAGGATGCCAGTACCTGCTCACCTGAGTGATAGCTGGTCAGACTGAATGAGCATCAGTTTTGGCTCGGGTGGTAGCACTCTTGCCTGAGTCAGAAGGTTCTGGGTTGAAGTCCCACTCCAGGACTTGGGCACAAAAATCACCGCTTTTAGGAGCTACCAACCTTTTTTCCTCAAGTCACTCTGGGTGCGGAGGTTAGTTTAATCACTTTTCAAAAAAGTGAAGCCAATTTTCTGCAAATTTGGTTATATACTTGTTTGGTACAGTGAACTGGAAGTCACAGCTGTGCACCCATTGTCACTTAATTGGTTTCATGACCTAATAGTAATGTTTTGCCATCGTTAATGTAGTGCTGAATAGTTAAATATTTATATGCAAGTTGTAAAACTTTGTGAATTCTCTATCAAATCCATTAACTTTGTCAGGGCAATGGCTTTATGAATTCTGGGAGCATTCGGCACTTGGTCCAAGTGTTCCTTACTGTTACGAGCCTTTGAGTGTTGACTGGAAGCACATCACAGCTGACCTAGATTCCATGATTGCTGAACACTCACGTATTCATATGCCCATTCTTGCTGGGTAATCATGAAGCTGGAACTCTAGCCGATTAATTTTCTTCCTCTGGTGCAGAGCTATGGCTGTGCTCAGCTAAGTTAACAGTACTTTTCAGTTCTGTACAGCTCAGTTATTCATTGGATAAAGTTGCTCACGAATATGGAGTGTTAACACATTTGAACAAATCTCATGCCTTAGGACAATTTATTTTCAAACTTACCATCTTGCCTCTCACCTCCCCACCCCAAAACAAAACAATGGGCTATTGTGTGCGTGTCTGTAGTTCGTACGTCGCTGAGGATGTCTGTGTGGAACGGTTTGTCACCGGGCAATACATCTGACGCTTTAGGGGAGCTCTTGACTATTGTGTGATTCATTGCGTGCTGACATGTCTGTATGGAACCTGCCATATATTGGATAATGAGTTTTCCAAAACTACACTATAATTTAAGTATTGATCTCCATGAGCTGCTTGGATATACAAGTTCTAGAAACTTGAGTCTGATGAAGGAAAAGAATTAGATCTAGTGAAGTATATAGATTGCTACCCGAATTTAAAAGCACTTCCTTAAATCATTTGGGCCTTCTGTGTAAGGATGTCATTTTTCAAAACAAAACTGAATGCAGTGTAACATTTGGAGTTTTGGGCAGGTACGCATTTGAACAGTTTGTTTTGAAAATCATTTGCAGAGCTGCCCTGGTATGTGGTGCACTATATTGCTGTCTGTATCTGGGGCAGAAATGCTTCAAATGCTAGTATAGATCTCCTGTGACATTGCTCAATTTTGCCTTAAATACATAAGCATATCGTGATACTCATTTACTGCCAGTACATAGAGAAATGTGTACACCTTATGCAGTTACAAGTATTTGCTCAACGTGCTCCTTTTTGTATGCATGTCTGATAACACATGGTTGCATAAATAAGTATGTATCCTTTTGGTGCAGGTTGGGTAGCTAGGAATACAATAGACTAGCATTATTATCAAGTTAGATTGTATTACATAAATTGTATATTCATCATATGTGTCTTAATTGTTGAGACAGTTCTGCAGGCATGCAGAATTTTATTATCCAGATAATTTTGATGAAGCTTTAATGTCATTGTTAATGTACTGCAGAATAAGTCACTCGTGCTTATATACAAAGCACGCGTCGTCTATTATCGTTGGCAACACTGATCCCCCTTTTTAAAAGAAAAAATACATCTGAGTTGATTCAAAAAACTTTATTTATCTCTGCCAGGTGACTGCTGTTCTGGCCAACACCAGAAATCAAGGCTTCCCTTTCTCCAAAAGTTGCCCAAAAGAGGGAAATAACAGCTTAGATCACTTGTGGAATTTCATGGTCCAGCAAGGTGCATAGAAATAACATCTTAAACTTGTATTCACCATTAAATGCTGAACCTATATTAAGCCAATTTTTAACTTCATTCTAATGTATTGAACATGCCATACCAGATTATTTGTTTAAATACTGTAACTCCTACCAGTTATGTTTCACCCGCCCCTTCTGCAACCACACTGCTTGAGTGTAAATATTATGTACAATGGGGAATAAACTCTAATACAAAAGAAAGAATCTGACTATCTTCCCTTGACATTCAATGGCATTACCATTGCTGAATCCCCCACTATCAAAATCCTGGGGGCTACCATTGGCTAGAAACTGAACTGGACCAGCCACATACATACTATGACTACAACAGTGGGTCAAAGGCTGGGAATTCTGCAGTGAGTAACCCACCTGACATCCAAAGCCTGTCCACTATCTACAAGGCACAAGTCAAGAGTCTCCACTTGGATAAGGGCAACTCCAACAACCCTCAGGAAGCTCAGTGCCATCCAGGACATAGCAGCCTGCTTGATTGGCACCCCATCCACCACCTTCAACACTCACTCCCTCCACCACAGATGCACAGTGGCAGCAGTGTGTACAATCTACACTATGCAGCAACTCACCATGTCTCCTTCGACAGCACCTTCCAATCTCAATCTCTACCACCTAAACCAAGACAACAAACACATAGGAACACTGCCACCTGCAAGATCCCCCTCCAAGTCATGCACCATTCTGTTTTGGAAATGTATTGCCATTCCTTCACTGTCATTGGATCAAAATCCTGGAACTCCCTACCTAAACAGCACTGTGGGTGTACCTGCACCAGTTCAAGGAGGCAGCTCACCACTGTCGTGAGGGCAATTAGGGATGGGCAAGAAATGCTATCCTTGCCAATGATGCCCACATTCCATGAAAGAAAAAAAAGCAAAATACTGCAGATGCTGGAAATCAAATGAGAAATGCTGGGAGTACTCGGCAGGTCTGACAGCATCTGTGGAGCGAGAAAGTTGATGTTTCAGGTCTGACCCTTTATCAGAAAACTGGGAAAAGTTATAAATATAACAAGGGAAGGCCTATGATAGGGCAGAGGACGGGAGACAAATACAAAAGAGCTGGTGGGGGAGTAATGGGATGAGTAAGAGATGAAAGCTATACCCAGAGGAGGTGTGCATGTTATAATGAACATCCAAAAGTGAAACATGAGAAAACAAGATTCAGTCCAAAATAAGCACTCCTACTTACAGCATTGTTTTTGTGGAACCCTCCCTTCATTTTTTTTGTTATATATTTAGGATGGTCTCCAGTATAATGGTGCCCCTAAGATTTAATTTGTGAATACTAACATTTCGAAAACTTTAATGCAAACATTGAAAATTATTGTTCATGTTCATACAGTTGTGACACTAATTCCAAAGTATTACATAGCCATTCCCCATTTGTTTAACTTGCACATTAAATTAGGATATGCTGTTCTTACAGAATATCAGTACTTTGGAATTCTGGTCTTTGACCAGAATAAAGGGCAGTGTGAATTCTTCACTTGCCTTGGGGAAAAGCTGCTAATATAGTAGCTAGATCCTGTTCCTTTTGATTAAAATTAGTACCATTTGTGGTATGCTGCTTAGAAGCAAAATTTTCAGTCCAGGCATTTGTTTTCTAGGAGAAAGACTTGGGCTAGGAAGTTTTATTTTGAAGTTAAACTAACTTGTGCCAGAGTCCAATTTTAGAGATGATTCTTGGAATAAGGTGTGAGGGATGCTAGTGTTGTCACTAGGATTTCAATAAAGCGTAATGGGTGCATAATGTTTTCATACTATGTTCATTGGAACCAGTACAGTTAGATTCTGGCCCTTGTCGAGCTTGGATTGTGTCTGGAGACTGTGTTAATTGAGGTGAAATGCCAATGGTAGTTACTCAGTCAATGTTGGGGGCAGTTTGGCTTAATTTGAATATTCAATTGGACTAGCTTAAATTTGGGTCTTTTAGTAAAGGATATTGTTACAAAATGTGAAATCTTGATAGTGGAACATACTCCAAATACATAATGGTCTTTTCTATCTCCAGACTAAATCTTGTGCTTTTAATACCAGTGTATTAAAATATTGCTGATTGGTGCCACGACTAATATGGACCAATCACATCCATTTGACTTAATTGAATTAAAATGTAATTACCGTCTCCTGTACTTCCGAAACCCACGTTTGCAGTCTGGAGCAAAGCCCTGTGGAATGAAGGTTGTAGAGACCTTGTCTGCACTGTTGACAGCAGTGCTCTACACAGTGACGTGGGAGATTCACTGCCTATTGCAAAACCATTTATTCTCCACAGAAAAGCCCTCTTCAGAATCCAGTTCGTTCTTGACCTGGTGTTGTCTGAAGCTTCTGTTGACATTGTTATAGTAAGCTTTTGTTGTCCAGGCACCTTGTTTTCCAAAGCATTTTCATAAGCAGGTTCTGAAATGCAGATGAAAGTGACATTTGAAAGTACAGCAGAAAATGATTTTCTGTTTTATGTAACAGCATTGTCCAATTTGTATGTTTAGAAGTGTAAATTATTGACCTTTGTGAATTCAGGCTCCTTTTTAATGTAAATTTAATGTTTCCCACCTTTTTGAAGGGTTGTCCAGCAGTAGTCGTGAACTTCCATTACAATTTGTTTATGCAGATGGTCCATTGTCTCTCGAGACAAGGAGGCCAACGAAGAAGAAGATGAGACTGCAGCACAACTCCCCCTTTTTATAATGAAATGGCTGGTTCAGATCCTGCTTCTTAGTTGGGAGAGGCCCTTTGATCTTTGCTACTGTTCATCAAGATCCATACTAGCAAGTTATTTTTTTAACTGATTTGAGGTCTGTTGTCCCTAGTTACCTGTTGTCCATTCTCAAACAAAAAGAGAATTGCATTTCTATAGCACTTTTCACAACCACTGAACATCTCCAAGCACTTCACAGCCAAAGAAGCATAGTCCTTTCTTTTAAAATTACCACAATTACTACTAACATTTCTCCCCTATTGTATGGAAAATGGGTCAGGTACCAAGCCCAAACCCCACAATGCAGATTTAGATAGCAATAGGGTTTGTGATTTTTAGTTTCCTATTGCTGTTGTATACTGTGTTTGGCTTGATGGTAGAGAAAGCTGTCTAGAATCTTGTTCCAGTTAACAGTCTACTGTACAGAATAAAAGGGGAGGGAAAAGAGGATAGAAACAGATCTGCCAGGATCTGAAAAACATGTTACTGTTTTCGGTTTATAAATGTTTGAATGCAGATACTACTTTTGTTAGATTTAGTGTCCTGTCTGATATCTCTGATTTTTCTTTTAATGAGGTGTGCCTTTGTAGAATCTGTTTCAAGCATGGGTTCTTGACTCACGCACTTTATATATACTGCTTTGTATGCCAAATTTTAGAAGTCACTTTGGGTTAGGGAGCTTTTTGTTTGGCTTTGTTTCCTTCCAGGTCATATCCCACCCTTTTGACTGTTTGCTACTTTAAGCATTCTTGTGTAGAACAATAACTTCTGAAAACCTATTCCAAAATTTGAAGTGGCTCTACATAGAACCTTGTGTGGTGCCAAGAAGTGTACAAGTTGCACTGGAAGATCAGAATTTGACCATCTGTACCAAAAAAATCAAACACAGCCTTTGAATTTTTATGATGAATTGACTATTTTGGTGACTATTAATGGGGAAGAGGAAATGGCTTTAAATTTAGTATGCTTTCTGCAGTAGGTTGTATGAAAAAGGACCAAAGTTAAGTGTTTTTCTCTCCGCAGGTTTATCTGGAAATCCTGCGGACCTCGACAGAAGGCATCAAGTTTTTGGAGAAAATTCTATACCTCCCAAAAAAGCAAAAACTTTTCTTCAGTTAGTATGGGAAGCACTACAAGATGTCACCTTAATAATTTTAGAAATTGCAGCCATAATATCGCTAGGCCTTTCTTTCTATAAAACTCCAGGAGGAGAAAATGAAGGCAAGTATTTCTACTTGCATAATTTTAAATGTTGGTAACTAGCTAATACTGAGTTAATTGTAGCTGCTCCAAAGATGAAATGTCTGCACAAATCCATCCTTTCCCTAGATTCTGCAGGATCCTGAAGGAAATATGGTGCAAGCACAGAATTTCTAGATAAGCTGAACTGTTCACTTTTTAATGTACTTTTGTGTTCCGTGTGCTAAAACCAAAGTTTGAAAAATACAGATCTGAAGTAATTGACAGCAATGCTGGGAGTAGTTTCATGATCCCTTATAAGTGATGCTTTCAATTACTAACATTTACAGTATAGGATTTATAGCTGCTACTCAGTGCAGAAAGGGTAGAGAACTGGATCTGAGAAACATAAACTATCATAGTTACGAAGCACTGTTGCACAGGGTAAATGAGCTCCATTTCTGTTTTGTCACAGTTCCCAAATTGCAGACTGGCTTTGTTGTAGATCGTTAGTTGTCCTTGGGAGCCATCCAATATCTAAAAGGATGCTTTAAAGGAAATGTTTGTCTTGTATTAAACAAATGCTGAGTATCTGTAATGGCAAATATGTTGATACACCAGTCTTGATGTGTTAAGTCCAAGGGGTTAAGTAAAAGTCTTGGATATATCCAGATTTCCTCCTGAGGCTGCTTGCTGCGAATACCTTGGCCCAACGTGATTTTATTGTGGCCCAATTCCTTGCTTTTGCTTACTCCTGATCTTGATTGCTCTACCATTGGTGGCCATGCCTTCAGCTGCCTAGGCCCTGTACCTCCCTAAACTTCTCCACCCCTCTCTCAAGATACTCCTTAAAGCCTACTACTTTGATCAAGCTTTTGGTCATCTGTCCCATATCCCTTGTGACTTGGCTTCTGGGAAGCGCCTTCGGATCTTTTACTATGTTAAAAATGTTTTATTGAAATTGTTGCTGATCTGCAAGAGTGCTTTTAAGTGGCTGGGGGGATGGTAGTTAGTAAGGAGCCATTAATTTATTTTAATAGCTGGAGCTACTTGATTTCATTATCTAGATGTTACCATTTGCAATCTGGTCATTCACTATTTAACATGGATGCTGAAGTATGCATGACCTATGGGATATCCCATGGTAGTGCTCATAGATGCCAGCCAAGAACTGAATCAGAATACTGGAAGCCTCCTTGCCTGGACCCAGAATGGAATGAGAGGTCTTAAGGCAGGTTCCTGGTCATGAAGCTGAATAATTGGGGTGCACAAGGAGAGTGTGCTGGGAGTGGGCTTCTAGAAACAAATTAACACTACTTTTAATACAGAAGCAAAATGCTGCAGATACTGGAAATCTGAAATTAAAAACTGGAAATGCTCATTGTGGAGAGAAAGTTAATGTTTCAGGTCAATGACCTTTAATCAGAACTCTCGTGTGCTCCAGATGCTGCCTGACCTGCCTATTGCCAGCTTTTTCTGTTTTAAACACTTAGCAGAGTGGACTTGAACATCTTCCCATATGATTAACACACCAGTTGCTGAGTTTGCTACTGTGTAAATATGAAAAATCACTCATGGCACACAGGATATCAGCAAAGCTAAGTTCAGGCCAGGAGACAGCACAAGAGAATCTCAACTCAAGCTCCCAAGAGAGGGTGCAAAATTTTGACATTCCCAAGCAGTATACCTTATTTTATAAGTAGCTTTGCATTTGTAAATTGACATTTTTGTTAGGAAGCATACTTGTCAGTACTATATTCTTGGCATGTAGCTGAAAATCTTCAGTCTATCTCATTGGTTTCCGTTGTTAGTTTATTTGTTGCTGTCTGTTTGCTGATTCTCTACTAACTTTCATGCTAGCTTGGTACTACTTCTCTATAATTAGACATTATTTAAAAATTATTTCTTGATGCTTGAACTAATGACAAGGCTGATGTACACTTTGAATTAAGTAAAGCTCTGAAATGCCAAACACTTGCTTATGAGCTAGACTGCCTGTGACCAAAATGCTATTCAGAAAAGAAACCGAAGACTTAATTGGTTCCTCATTAATTAGGCCACTCAAATGCAGCAGTGACCTTGCCGACATCATTGATTAGTTTTAAGTCACCAAAGAAACAGTTCAGTGCTCTACTATTCAACCTGACTTCTATATACAGTCTTTCTTTCTTTTTTCTTTTGGGCCTCCTTATCTCGAGACAATGGATACGCGCCTGGAGGTGGTCAGTGGTTTGTGAAGCAGCGCCTGGAGTGGCTATAAAGGCCAATTCTGGAGTGACAGGCTCTTCCACAGGTGCTGCAGAGAAATTTGTTTGTTGGGGCTGTTGCACAGTTGGCTCTCCCCTTGCGCCTCTGTCTTTTTTCCTGCCAACTACTAAGTCTCTTCGACTCGCCACAATTTAGCCCTGTCTTTATGGCTGCCCGCCAGCTCTGGCGAATGCTGGCAACTGACTCCCACGACTTGTGATCAATGTCACACGATTTCATGTCGCGTTTGCAGACGTCTTTAGATTAGATTAGATTAGAGATACAGCACTGAAACAGGCCCTTCGGCCCATCGAGTCTGTGCCGACCATCAACCACCCATTTATACTAATCCTACACTAATCCCATATTCCTACCAAACATCCCCACCTGTCCCTATATTTTCCTACCACCTACCTATACTAGTGACAATTTACAATGGCCAATTTACCTACCAACCTGCAAGTCTTTTGGCTTGTGGGAGGAAACCGGAGCACCCGGAGGAAACCCACGCAGACACAGGGAGAACTTGCAAACTCCACACAGGCAGTACCCAGAATCGAACCCGGGTCCCTGGAGCTGTGAGGCTGCGGTGCTAACCACTGCGCCACTGTGCCGCCCTTTATAACGGAGACATGGACGGCCGGTGGGTCTGATACCAGTGGCGAGCTCGCTGTACAATGTGTCTTTGGGGATCCTGCCATCTTCCATGCGGCTCACATGGCCAAGCCATCTCAAGCGCCGCTGACTCAGTAGTGTGTATAAGCTGGGGGTGTTGGCCGCTTCAAGGACTTCTGTGTTGGAGATATAGTCCTGCCACCTGATACAGTCAGTGTTGCTGGTAAAGTGCCTGTCTAGAACTTGTGCTAATGCAGTTGGACTGGCTGGATCTGTTTTTTTCCCAGACTTGTGAAACTATACAATATGTGTGCTAATATGTATGCAAAGTCTATGCCATTCCTTATGCCCTTATAATCTGTTCTTGTTTCTGCAGCGTGTGGTGTAGCAGCAAGTGGCGTTGAAGATGAAGGTGAATCGGAAGCTGGTTGGATCGAAGGCGTTGCTATTCTTGTTTCAGTTATCTGTGTGGTACTAGTTACAGCTTTCAATGACTGGAGTAAAGAAAAACAATTTAGAGGTTTACAAAACCGAATTGAACAAGAGCAGAAATTCACAGTGATAAGAGGTGGCCAAGTTATCCAGATTCCTGTGACGGAATTGGTAGTTGGTGACATTGCACAAGTTAAATATGGTATTTAAGATTTGTACTTTTTTTCTGTAAACTGTTATGAAATCTTTCAATTTAAATTCAACCTTGATGTATGTATACTTGGAGTTTTGATTTGTATTTTAAGATTCTTTCACCCTCCACTTACAAAATAGGGTAATTGCGGCCATCCTGTGGTGGTGGAGGATGGTAAGGGAGTGAAAGAACAGGAGTTAAATTTGTGGCAGTATAAACAAGGTCCTATCAGCAATTGCAGTTCTAGATCTGAAGTCTGATACAGGAAGGATTGATCTAATGTTGATATATATTTATATCAGTGACCAAGGCATATTTTATCTTGCATGGCCAGACAAGATGTGTGATCTCCCAGGGGTGTTATCCTCCAGCATCAGTTGTGTGCTTATATTCAGAGTTTAGCTTCTAGTCGAGCACTAGTGATGTGACCAGAGCATCTAGGTTGGTGCTTGTGAAACTTAATTTTCTCCCTAATTGGTATAGTCTCTGGCACAGTTCCAAGCAAGTTGTCTCCGCTCTGGA
The DNA here is from genome assembly GCF_036365525.1 of Heterodontus francisci. Lineage (NCBI taxonomy): Eukaryota > Metazoa > Chordata > Chondrichthyes > Heterodontiformes > Heterodontidae > Heterodontus > Heterodontus francisci. The sequence continues at coordinate 13,406,678 of NC_090388.1, forward strand.
ATTATGGTGTCTCTAAGTGCCCTCACTGTTAAATATGTCCACGTGCAGCCCATGCCACTGCAAGATTTATGTGTGCTTGGCACATGTTTGCATATAATGTCAGCTTGCCTAGATAATGGGGTCTGGGGACATCCTGGGTGAATTGGGACACTTTGATCCAAAAATGGCATTGTAGCCATGCAATTGCCACCCTTCTGTCATGCCAACAAAACTGGAGAATTTGATTCCAGGGAGCTGTGGTATTGCCCAATGTGAACAGGCTGCATTGAGGGGTTTCTATTAATGATTATCCTGCCTCCCTGGAGCTACAGTTTTTATAAAAAAAAAAAAAAAAAAATTTCAAAAGCTTAATAAAGTTGAAAGAGTCCAGTCAAAAACTAAGTCCTGCAAAAGCATGGGAGGTGTCTGATTCTCATCCTCTGACCCTGGACACCTTTAATTCTGGAAGAATGTTCACTGTGGTCATTCTTTGGCAGAACACTGAATATCTGCTAGTCACAGTTAACCTATATTTTCACATCTGAATCAGATGCTTACAGGATGCAGCACACAGTTTGATGGCACCAATGCACAACTTCCAAAGCCTAATGTTACTGTTACTTATTGGTTTAAAACCAATTTGTATGTGGAAATTGGATGGATGAACAGCTTTTTGGGTGTACTCATTATTCTTACAAAAACTCCTTCCTTGTCTTGCAGCCAATGTACAGTTTTGTTTTTTCTTGAGGCTATTTGCTGTAGCAAAAGTTGTTACTCTGGTCCTTTTAACTACAATAATGGGTGATTACTTGACTGCTTACAGCAATATTTTCTTAAAGAATGCTGCAAGTGATTTCTTCTCTCTCTGGAGACACAGCAGATCTTTGGATGATCTCAACAAATGAAAATATGAAATAATTCAACCATTTTAACTTGTGAATATTGCTAGATTATGCTTCATGGCAGATGGCTAACTGATCATCTGTAAAGTAGAAGTTTGTGACTTTCTGGTTTATAGGTGACCTCCTACCTGCTGATGGTGTGCTTATTCATGGAAATGATCTAAAGATTGATGAAAGCTCCCTGACTGGAGAGTCTGACCATGTGAAGAAGGGCCTTGATAGAGATCCACTGCTGTTGTCTGGTAAGATGATGGAGCACAAGAGGAGAAAAATCAGATCTAGTTAGCATGATGGGTCATGAGGGTTGAAGCAAGTCAATTCATTCTCAAATTTGAAATGTGAAGTTCATTCAGAATTGGTCTACAGAACTGCTTTCTGAAAGACTGGTTGATGCTATGAATCTCAACCCTGTGGAGCAAAGTACTGCCTGTAGGTAGGAGGGCTGGGGAGAAGCACTGAATCTAGCAAGAGATTGCTGCTAATAGAGTATGGTGTGACAACTTGGTTTTAGCCAGGTAAGGTTGAATATTAAACAGTGCTAGCTCAAAGAAATTTAATGAGATGGAGAAAGCAAAAAGGGTGGAGGGAGTGGCATGGTTAAGGAAACAATTCCAACATTAGATAAGATTATTGAAGGTGTTGATCAGACTCTGCATTTCCTCCAGATTTAGCTGAGAACTAAAAGTGCTCTGATGTGTATTTTATATTCCACCAGATAGTAAATAGTGGAGATTGGCTGTTACTTTTGCAAAGTTCTCAAAGACTTGCAGGTTGATAGGTAAATTGGCCATTGTAAATTGTGCCTAGTGTAGGTAGGTGGTAGGAGAATGGTGGGGATGTGGTAGGAATATGGGATTAATGTAAGATTAGTATAAATGGGTGGTTGTTGGTCGGCACAGACTGGGTGCGCCAAAGGGCCTGTTTCAGTGCTGTATCTCTCTCTCTAACAGGGTTGTAATGATGGAAGCTGTATACAAAGGCTGCCAAAATGCATTCTCGACTTAAGTCAGTACTTTATAATACTAATTGTGGGAAAAATGCAGCACTGAACCTGAGTAATGGGCTGGGAAAAGTGGGTGTTAGTGATAGAAGTGTCGAGCCCAAAATAAATTTGGAGAAGGGTTTAAAAAGTCTTGTATCAGAAAAGTGCAAAATGGAACTTGTCACTATTTATTGAAGAAAATGTTAGATAAATCAGAGGATCAATAATGTGCAACTATTTAAAAATGAGTATAATGTGAAAATCACTCCAAACAAGTGTCTTTAAGTCTGAGTTTGCTGGATGACTAAGCAACTAGGTCAAAACTGAAGTGCAAGAAGGAGCATTGTGAAATTCTAGCTATTAGTACAGGAATAAAAAAACTCATGAGAAATACATAGTACAGAAAAGAAGCAAAAACAAAATTGGGACCAAGTACAGATAACAGCCGACTGCCAACATAAGCTATTGGGAGATTGCAGAACGTTGTAGCATTGTCGGCATGTTCTCATTTTCTTCTGACATTTTGGGCTTTTGTAGATATGTATTGATTTGCTAAATATCAGTTGGTTTTAAAGTTGGTGTTTTTAATTTTCCAGTGCCCATAGATGGGCACAATTCTTTTTGTCAAATGTCTGCTTTTAAGAGCATTCCTTATCAATATTGGTTATTTCTCCCCCTGTACTGAACAAAATCGCCCCTTCTGTTAGTTCACTGCATACTTGAACTTGCTGATGACCTGCTGCTGCTTCCCTTCCATGTGTATCCAACTCTGTTGCAAGTTATAGCAGAAATTCTTAATCTTAAAGTGCTGTAGCCTGTTAGCAGTTAATGGCAGTAGAATTTCCCCAGCCACAGCAGAAGAAAGGTGTGAACACCAGCAAAGGGTGAATTGGGGCAAGGCCAAAGACACTTTTTAAAAGAGAGATGGGTAGAAAGAACAAGTACTCCAATTTTGTAGCATTTTTGGCAACAGCAAAGGCTTTTCTAAGTCGTATGATCTTAAAAGGAAGCAGATGGTCAAAATAAAGGTTGCAATGTGACTAACAGATGAAGGCAGCCTTCCTTTTAAAAATAAAGGGAAGGCAGAGGTACTTAAATATTTCGCCTCAATAGAACAGGGTGAAGGTAGGACTGCTGAAGTAGCCGAGGAGGAAGGGAGGAATGCCAATTTCATTACAAGGAAACTCTTGAGGGTTAATGGTATAAAGGGTTAATGCCACCACCCCAGGCTCCAATGATCTATAATAGAGAGGCAGTTCAGTGATGAAATAGATACTAATTTTCCAAAATTCCTTGAACAGGAATTTTACCAAAGGACTGGAAGGTGACGAACATTCCACCCCTATTCAAAAAAAGGAGAAAGGGATAAGCCAGGTAATTATAGACCAGTTAGCCTCAACAGTAAGAAAACGTAATAAGGGATAACAGTGAACTCTTTAGAAAGGTATGGGCTAATCAGAGGCAGTCAATACAGATTTATAAAGGACAGTCATGCTTGATAAATATAACTAGATTCCACATTTATGGAATGAATAGACAGATTACACTGGATAACATATTTGGGCTTTCAAGAAATTTTTATGGTGCCACAATGATCATGAAGATTAGGGCCCATGATATTTGAAGGTTGGATGAAAGATAGAAAGCAGTAAGAAGCAAATAGATGTTTCTAAGGTTGATAAAATAAAGCTAGTTGTGCCTCAAGATATAGCTAGTGGGATGCCCTAGTGATCTGTGCTGAGATCTTAAATTCCTTTTATATACATAATTTATTAGGACGTGAGCATAGAAAGATTAATAGTTTTCTGTTTGACCCTAAAGGAGACCTGGCAAACTAAGGAAAATGCAGCAAACAGTGGGAGAAAAGTCCATTTTACCCAATTGAAAGGAAAATTGAGGGCACCAAAGGCTAAATCTTATGAAGGAATTCCTCTCCTCCTCTTAAGGCTGGCAGAGGACCTGTAGTTAGACTGGACTGGACCAGACCAGACCGGATTTCTTCTATTTCAGATGAATTGTTCTAGGGTAAACAATGGTGGTGCAGTCAGGTGGCCTACCTCCAGTTAATCAGCCATGGCCACTTTGATCTAGCTATGAGGTTTGGGAAAAGTGATATGCCTGCATCAAGAAGGGCCTGATCCCTGCACATGCAATCATAGAATGGTTACAGCACAGAAGAGGCCGTTCAGCACATTGAGTCCATGTTGGCTGTCCAAGTAATTTGTTTGTCCTGCTTCCTTTCCAATGGAGGTGTAGTTGAAAGCTAACTGACTAAGTTATCTCTAACCACTCTCATTTCCTTCTCTTTCCCCCAGCCTCCATCCACCTGTAATTCAAAACCCACATCTAGCTCATCAATTTTGTTGCTAATTTCCTCTCCTCCCTCCCATGATATTCATGCCACCTAATCTGTTATCCATCTCTGTCCTTGGTCCCACCAAATTATTCATTTTCTCAGAACAGTCACCATTTTTGTGTTGGTCAAATACAAACTGGAACATATATAGCACCTATCTGCTTGTGTCCTCCATAACCAGATTAGGCTTGACCCTGTCCACCCAGAAGATCATAAATAGGAGCAGGAGTAGGCCATTTGGCCCCTTGAGCCTACTCTGCCATTCCATAGCATCATGGCTGATCTGATTGTGGCCTTAATTCCACTTTCCTGCTGGACCCCTCATGACCCTTGATTCCTTTTGTAGATCAAAAATCTGTCTAACAGCCCTGAATATCTTCAATGATCCAGCCTTCTTGACTCCCTAGGGCAGAGAATTCCAAAGATTAATGACCCACAAAAGAGGGAAAGGACACCCTTGGTGTCTACAATCAAAGCCACTCTGGAGGGCAAGGACAACCTTTTAAACCAACCCCCATTTATGACTGACTACCTCCTCAGATCTCACCTCAAATACAAAGTGCAAATAAATTTCCTGGAATTCTCTAAGATTTGTACAGTTACCAATTCCTCCCTCCTTCTCTGCTCACTTCCTCCCTTACCCATTCCATTGCCATTTTGCTGTTCTCCCAACATCCTTTCCATGCTCATTGCATCCATGTGACCTACTGCCTTTTACTTCCTCTCTCACTCAGGTTCCCTTTCTGGCATCTTGTCCATTTGCTGAGGTGTCATACCATTAACGTTGCTTTTTAATTTTTTTTTTAATTCGTTCATGCGATGTTGGTACTGTTAATTGCCCTTGAAAACAAAGAACAGTACAGCACAGGAACAGGCCATTCGGCCCTCCAAGCCTGCGCCGATCTTGATGCCTGCCTAAACTAAAAACCTTCTGCACTTCTGGGGACCGTGTCCCTCTATTCCCATCCTATTCATGTATTTGTCCAGATGCCTCTTAAACGTCATTATCGTACCTGCTTCCACCATCTCCCCCGGCAGCAGATTCCAGGCACTCACCACCCTCTCTGTAAAGAACTTGCCTCGCACATCCCCTCTAAACTTTGCCCCTCTCACCTTAAACCTATGTCCCCTGGTAACTGACTCTTCCACCCTGGGAAAAATCTTCTGACTATCCACTCTGTCCATGCCGCTCATAACTTTGTAAACCTCTATCATGTCACCCCTCCACCTCTGTCGTTCCAGTGAAAACAATCCGAGTTTATCCAACCTCTCCTCGTAGCTAATGCCCTCCAGACCAGGCAACATCCTGGTAAACCTCCTCTGTACCCTCTCCAAAGCCTCCACGTCCTTCTGGTAGTGTGGCGACCAGAATTGCACGCAATATTCTAAGTGTGGCCTAACTAAAGTTCTGTACAGCTGCAGCATGACTTGCCAATTTTTATACTCTATGCCCCGGCCGATGAAGGTAAGCATGCCGTATGTGGCCTTGACTACCTTATCCACCTGCATTGCCACTTTCAGTGACCTGTGGACCTGTACGCCCAGATCTCTCTGCCTATCAATACTCCTAAGGGTTCTGCCATTTACTGTATACTTCCCACCTGCATTAGATCTTCCAAAATACATTACCTCACATTTGTCCGGATTAAACGCCATCTGCCATTTCTCTGCCCAAGTCGCATCCCATGAGTAAATTTAAACAAAAAAATCAATTTCAATCTGTTAACCTCCATTTTTGAGATCCTCCCGTCTGACTTCTAGCCTTCTCGCCCTCTCTCAGTACTGAGCTGGGCTGTGGCTAAAATCCTGAATGGCATCCTTTGTAACCGATCAGGCCATCAGCCATTGTCCTTGCTGTCATGTTTAATGTAGTCAATCACCTCTTTCTCAATTGTTTTGTTAAACAGCCCCAATAATCTTTGTATGATTTGATCTCCTATATAACCAGTACACCTCTAAAGGCTTTCCTAGCAGCTGCGCCATCATCTCTGGCATTCTCCAAGGCTCTAGCTTTGATGGTCTTCTCGTCCTCAAGCTATTGCATCATCTGCAGACGTAGGATAAGCTTCCCTTTGAATCCTGATATCCAGCTTTACTTGTTCACCACTTTGCTTGACCTTTAGGCCACCTCTGCTTTAGATTGCCTGCTTGACGTTGAGTGGATGAGTGGCAATTTCCTTCAACTGAATATTGGAAGAATAAAGACTTTATTTGGCTCTTGCTAGAAATTACACTCTGCCTCCCTCCTTGACTCCACACTCGGAACCCTTCGCCTTACTGCTTTTCTGTTTATTTAAAAAAAAAACTTCCAAAACCCCAGCTTTTCGATCAACTTTTCACTTGCTTGCTTCTAATCTCCCTGCATGGCTTGTCAGCTCCCCAATCAACTTGCATTGTGAAACGCATTGGGTGCTTTTACATTTGAAGGTGATATCTAAATGCAATGTGCTGTTCTGAAATGCAATGTTGAAAACTAAGATTAAAATGGTTGGCCTGCAGGTACTGATTTCTGTTGCTCCATATATCTTTTTTGGCCTTGGAGACTTAATCTGCTAAGACTTCAGGCTCAGATTCATTAAGTGAACAGTAATTTCACAAGCATAGTTTAAGGTCTAATGTGAAGCAGATTTACTCATAACTACTTGTCTGCACATTTCTAGAGAAATGAAAGTCCAATCAGTCCATATAAACTATTTACATTTTCCTATTGCATCTTTTAGGCAAATAATTCATCTTTTGACTGTTGCAATTATCTTTTTTAAAAATGTAATTGTGTGGGTTGGTAAAGCAATTAAAAAGGCAGGCATCTTGAGTATTATAAATATAAGTATATAGAATTCAGGAGTAAGTGAAAAATGTTGGCTAAGTCAGAGTACTTTGTGGGATTGGGTTTCCCACTATAGAAAGGCTGTGTAACGTGTACATTTACCAGTGTTGGAATACTATAGTTTTGAGAAGAGACTTTTGAGATTTTTTCATTCATTCATTCATTCATTCATTCATTCATTCATTCATGGGATGTGGGTGTTGCTGGCTAGGTCAGCATTTATTGCCCATCCCTAATTGCCCTTGAGAAGGTGGTGGTGAGCTGCCTTCTTGAACTGTTGCAGTCCATGTGGGGTAGGTACACCCACAGTGCTGTTAGGAAGGGAGTTCCAGAATTTTGTCAAGGGACGGTGATCTAGTTCCAAGTCAGGATGGTGTGTGGCTTGGATGGAAACATGCAGGTGATGGTGTTCCCATGCATTTGCCACCTTGTCCTTCTAGGTGGTAGAAGTCATGGGTTTGGAAGGTGTTGTCGAAGGAGCCTTGGTGCGTTGCTGCAGTGCATCTTGTAAATGGTACACACTGCTGCCACTGTGTCGGTGGTGGAGGGAGTGAATGGCACCGCATCCACAAACAATCAAGTGGGCTGCTTTGTCCTGGATGGTGTCCCTGGAGTGTTATTGGGACTATTTCCACTGGAGCATAGAAGACTGATCATATTTGAGGTGTCTACAATTGTAGATACCTCAAATTATTAGAGTTGTGATGGATAGGGAAGTCAGTTTTCTCATCAGGAGTTGATTACGAGGGGTCATCGATCTGAAATGCTGAGTGGAGAGGTTAGGAGAAATGTCTTTGCAGAGGATTGCTGGAGCACAAAGTGGTTAAGATAGAGGAGATTGTATTTTGAAAGAAAAATGGATAAATATTAGAACCAGGATGGATGATACAGGGATATGGGGATAACGGCACTGAAATTTAGTTTTGGATTGTTCTAGCTAAGAATCAGAATGGACACAATGGGCCGAATGGTCAATTGCCTGTTCTGTAAACATCTGAGTTTTTCTAAACAATTGTGGAAAAATAACCCAGCAAGGGGTGCTGTTTTTTGCTTTCAAAACTGAACCCGTCCTTAGTCTCATATCCTTGTGCCATCAAAGGCCATTTATCTCATTGGAAACCATCGATTTGATGCTCCATTTCGCCCAGTTTAGTATTCAGTTAAATTTTGATCGACACATATATATTTCCTCCAGGAATATTATATTAGATTGGTGTATTTATCACTCTTTTGAGTGAAGGCTTTTTTAATCTGTTCAATATATTACATAAATGCATTGCTACTGTCACCTTGAATTAAATGTCTGGGTTCACTTTGCTACTTTATATAGCTCCATGAGGTTATGCTATAAACCCTTTCTCTAAACTGTATAATTTAGATATCTCATCTTGAAGCTCATCCCTTTTACATTTTGTTCCTGTTGATCTGTTTTGCTTGTAATACATGTTCTTTCTGAAGTCTGACCAATGCATTTTAATGTCTCCATCACGATTTGCAGTCTTCCACATCAAGCAGAAATCTACACTATGTAGCCCATCATTCCAATTGCTGTTTAAAATGTGTCTGTACACCTTGATGTCTTCATTACAAAGTCCCTTTTAAGTTTAGTGCTAATTCTATTCTGTTCATTGTATACAGTTCAGGTTTTCTCAATGCATACTTTGCCTTCTAAGCATTAAAGTTTTTAATGTGACTGCTCATTTGCATAACTGGTCTGAATTATTCTGTTAAACAGGAACTGCATCCTGCACACTCTAGTGTATAAAACCACTGGTTTCTCCATCCAGGTCATTTGTGTGTACAAGGCATGGACCCCTAAATTAATGTTTAACAGCTGTATTTAGCATACATTAATTAAAAAGCCATCATATGAAACACTTTTCATGTTTTCAGTAATGGCCAGCTCTAACTGGAGTCTACTTTCAGGTACCCATGTAATGGAAGGTTCTGGAAGAATGGTAATCACGGCTGTTGGTGTAAACTCTCAAACTGGAATCATCTTCACCTTGCTGGGGTCTGGAGAGGAAGAGAAAAAAAGTAAGCATGCGGCTAAGTGGCTCTCAGAACCTGTTAACTGGGCAGCAGTTTGAGATGGTACCCTGAAATGGCTGCAGTATTTCAAACGTTATTTACCTATAAAGTGAGCACAAAATCCAGTCTTGCCCTTCAGTGCAGTCCCAACTTCTGGGTTAGATGTTAAACAGAGGCTCCTAGTTATGAAAAATGCTTTCTAAATGCAACATGCCTTTCCTTTGACTGTTGCTGACTGTGTTTATAAGTGCTGAGAGTGTTCTGCTTTTAATCTTGGAACTCCCAATACTTATCCTGCCAACCAGGATTCAAAAGCAACCATTCTGTATTTTGGCTGTTCTCCACATATTGGGTTATGTAATTGCAATATTATATTTTTTCTTTATTTGGTCAGCTGAATGACACGAAGCATGGTTACAAAATAATTAAAAATATCTCACTAAATAACCTGACTATAAATGGTTTTTGAAGAAAAATCTTAATGACAATGACCTGTGATATGTTTGATGACCTGGGCAATGTTGGGTTTAGCAGTATGTTTTTAATTTGTAAATCAAGCGATCAAGAAATCTGCATACAAGTTTGTTTCCAAGCATATGCTCTCTTTAAATAATGGATTATAAGAGCCTAGGAGTATGTTTGTGTGGGTGCTGGTGGACTTTAATCAATCTGCAATTTTTACCAATGTCAGCTTCCCAATATTTCTGGCTAATATTCATCCTTCAACCAATACTTTAAAACAAGATCTGGTTATACCTTATTGCTGTTTGTGGGAGCTCGCTGTTTGCAAATTGGCTGCAGCATGTTCTATATAGTTACACAAGAGAACTTCATTGGCTTTAAAGCACTTTGGGACATCTGGACTCATAAAAGATGCTATATAAATGCAAGCCCTTAATTGCTAATTCAACTGCCTGACTTTTAAACATTCATTACAGGGTTGTTTGCAAATAAATTTGGGGAAAATACTATGTTTTCCCCTTTTTCCGCTTGATGGGATGCTTGAATTTCCAAACGCTGCTTCTGCTGTTTGCACTTGGTCGCTGCCTGGGCATGTCGACGTTTTGAACTGGCTGGCGCCTTCGGATGCTTCTCCATTTTGGACAGTCTCGGGCAAGAAATTCCCATGAATTACTGGAGATGTCACACTTTTTCAGGGAGGCTTTAAGAATGTCCTTGTGGCATTTCCTTTGCTGTTCTGGTAGCCTCTTGCTATGACGGAGCTCAGTAGAAAGCTTGTTTTTGGAGTCTTGTGTCAGGCATGCGGACAATGTGGCCTGCCCAACATAACTGACCAACCATGACCAGTGTCTCAATACTGGGGATGTTGGCCTGAGAGAAGACGCTGATATTGGAGCGCCTGTCCTGCCACTGAATTTGTAGGATCTTATGGAGACCCCGCTGGTGATATCTCTCCAGGTTCACTGCTATACAATGTCAGTGTTTCCGACGCATACAAGAGGGCAGGTAGCACTGCGGGCCTGTAGACCATGAGCTTGGTGCCAGATTTGAGATCTTTGTCAAACACTTTTTTTTCCTCAGATGACCGAAGGCTGTCCTGGCGCACTGGAGGTGGAGAGTTTCCTCATCTATGTTTGCCCTTGCTAAGAAGAGGCTCCCAAGATATAAGAAGTGATCCACATTATCCAGTGGTTGGTGGTGGATCTTGATAGTCGGGGGGCAGTGTTGTGCTGCAGGAGCAGGCTGGTAGAGGACCTGATGTTTAGCTTATGGCCCACTCTTTCACATGCGTCAGTGAATGCATAGACAAGGATTTGAAGCTCTGACTGAGTGTATGCATACGCAAGTGTCGTCGGCGTACTACAGGTTGGAGTGGCCTTGGTTTGGAACTGAAGGCAACGTAGGTTAAATAGTTCCTCGCTCGTCCTGTAGAGTATGTCTATTCCTGCAGGGAGCTTCATGGAGATGAGGTGGCGTTTTGTGGCGAGGATGATGGAATAGAGCATTGATGTGATGACGCAGCCTTGCCTGACCCCAGTTTACTCTCTGGGTCAGTGGCAGATCTGTTGGTAAGGATTGCAGCAGGTGGAGAATGGTCACTAATTTCTCCAGGCAGCCAACTTTGAGGAGGATGTTCCATAATCCCTCCCGGTTGATAGTTGAGGGCCTTTGTGAGGTCAAAGAAGGCCATGTATAAAGGTTTCTGTTGCTCCCTACATTTTTCTTGGATTTGTTTTGCTGTGAAGATCATGTCCACTGTGTATCTTGATGGACAGGACCCACATTGTGATTCCAGTAGGAGTTCGTCAGCCACAGGGAGGAGGTGGTTGAGAAGGACTCCTTGCTATGCCCTTCCCTGTGGTGGACAGCACTGTTACCGCAGTTGGTCTTGTCACCTTTTTTGAAGATGGTCACAATTATGGAATCTCGGACATCCCCTGGCACGCTTTCCTCCTTCCAGATGAGGGAGAGGAGACCATGTGTTTGTGTCAAGAGTGCCTGTGCTGTATTTTAGAATTTCAGTGGGAATTCCATCGAAGCTGGCGACCTTATTAGCTGTCAGATGGCCTTTTCGATTTTGTTAAGCTGGGGTTGTGCTGAGGTCGTGGCGGGTATCATGCTGTGGAATGTGGTTGAGGGCACTCTCATCAATGACTGAGTCGCGATTGAGATCTTCACAGTGCACCTTCCAACGAGCACTGACTGCCTCTCGATCCTTAATCGGCAGCACGCCATTTTTTGCTCTCAATGGTGTAGATCTTTGAGTACTTGGGCCATAAATGGTCTTGACTGCGCTGAAGAGTTGCTGTACTTTCTGCACTCTTTTTCAGCCCACCAGCTGTTCTTTAGGTCATGGGTTTTTTGTTGAACCTTGGCCTTCAATTGTCTGTAAACATTTTCTCCCTCCAATTTTGGTGATGCTTCCAGTTCAGGAACATCTTGCGATTTAGTAGCTGCTGGATCTCCTGGTTGTTCTCATCAAACCAGTCTTGATGTTTCCTGGTCGAGAAACCAAGAGTATCTTCAAGTGCTGATTATGGTAGTTTTGAGGCAGACCAGACATTCTGTGGTCCCTGTTCATTAAGCATTGCCAAGTTGCTTGTGAGACGCTGTCTGAGTAGGTCTTTCTTCGCAGAGTCCTTGATACCATTGACGTTGATTTTCCAGCGGCAGTGTTTCTGCTGCCATTTTTGGACTGGGTTTATGGAGATAATAGCTCTGATAAGGCGATGGTCGGTCCAGCAGTCATCGGGTCCTTTCATGGCACAGTTGATGGAAACATCCTTGCAGTCCTTCGCTCGGGCAATGGTATAGTTAATCAATGCCTGGAGCGAGAGTGTAGCTATGATGTCTTGTATTTGTCTCTGACAAAATAGGGTGTGTTATGATCAGGCCATATTCAAGGCATTTAGTCAGAAGAACTCTGGTGTTGGCCCTTCCAACACCATCCTTGCCAATCAACCTTTCCAAAGGTTTGTGTCCTTCCCAACTCTGGCATTGAAGTCTCTGAGGAGGATTAGCTTGTTTTCCTTGGGAACAAGGTACAGCAATTGATCAAGGCTGGAGTAGCATTCCTGTTTGGCCTTAATTGTTGCTTCTAGGGTTTGGGTGTATGCATTGATGACTCTGGCGTGCTGTTTCTGGGTCATGAGACGATTGTTTAATCCACAAGGGGGCTCGCTGAGGTGGTTAGCTAGTTCGTTTTTTTTTATGGCTAAGCCAATCCCGTGGAGTCGGCGCTCTTATTTACCTTTTCCAGAAGAAGGTGTATCCACCACCTTGTTCCTTGAGCTGGCCTTCTGCCCTCCGTCTTTCTCAGGGCAGCGATATCAGTGTTGTAGCAGCAGAGTTCTTTGGCTGTGATAGCGATGCAAGATTCAGGTCTGTCACTACTGGAGTTGTCCATCAGAGTCCTGATATTCCAGGTCCCTAAGTTAGTTTTAAGGGGTGGAAGATGTCTGTGCATTGGTTCTTCTAACATGGGGTGGCCATTACACACCGACAACCACACAGTCTGAGCGAAACAAGGTCTTTGTCCAATGGAATGGATGGCTGTGATGATTGGAGACCAGGCTCTGCTACATGGACGGGGACTAATGCATACACATTGCCAGCATGTCCAGCTGGCAAGTCTGGATGCAGGCCATGTGGATCTGCGCCAGGATGTTCTTGAAGGGGTAGCTGAAAGCTGCTCCAAATCTACCAAGTCCATGAGGCGTCTGGGGAACGCGGGGCCTGTCTTCCTGATGCTTTGTGTATGACAGGACCAAGATGGCTTTGTCTTGCTCTGCTCCCAGTTCCTCGCTCTTCATCCCCATTCCATCACTGCCGGCAGCAGTATAAGGAATGGGTGATACTCCTGATGCTGCACTCCCCTAGGTTATGATTGAGTCTTGTGGCATTGAACACCACAACTTACTGAGGCAGAGGTGTTTCCAACAGCCAAACTAGCATGCAGTAAGGTGACAGATGTTAGGAACATAAGACTCAGGAGCAGGAGTAGGTCGTTCAGCCATTTGAGCCTGGTCTGCCATTCGATAAGGTCATGGCTGATCTGGTTGTGGTCTCAACTCCACTTTCCTGTCTGCCTTCCATAACCCTTGACTCCCTTGTCTATCAAAAATCTATCTAACTCAACCTTGAATAAATTCAATGACCCAGCCTCCACTGCTTTCTGCGGAAGATAATTCCACAGACTGACAATCCTTTTGAGGAAAAAAATGCTCAAAAGGGCAACCTCTTATTCTTAAACTGTGTCCCCTAGTTCTAGTCTTCCCCCACAAGAGGAAACAACCTCCTGGTATCCACTCTATCAAGTCCCCTCAGGATCTTGTACGTTTCAATACGATCACCCCTCATGCTTCTAAACTCCAATAGGCACAGGCCCAACCTGTTCAACTTTTTTTTTTAAGATAAGCCCTTCAACTCTGGAATGAGTCGAGTGAACCTTCTCTGAACTGCTTTTAACCAATTATATCATTTTTCAAATAAGGAGACCAAAACTGTGCAGAGTCCTCCTGATGAGGTCTCACCAAGGCCCTGTACAGCTGCAGTAAAACATCCCTACTTTTACACTCTCTATTCCCCTTGTAATAAAAACTAGCATTCCATTTGCGTTCCTAATCAGTTGATGTACCTGCATACTAACTTTGTGATTCATGTACCAGGACATCCAGTTCCTTCTACCACTAAGTTTTGTTATCTCCATTTAAATAGTATACAGCTTTTCTATTCTTCCTGCCAAAGTAGACAAATTCACATTTTCCTACATTCTACTCCATCTGCCCCCAAATTTTTGCCCACTCACTTAACCTATATTACCTTTTGTAGACTCTTTTCCTCCTTGACGACTTACTTTCCTTCCTATCTTGGTGTCATCAGCAAATTTAACTTTGGTCCCTTCATCCAGGTCATTGATATAAATTGTAAATAGTTGAAGTCCAAGCACAGATCCCTTTGGCACTCTACAAGTTGCAGCTCGCCAACTGGAAAGACCTATTTATCCCTACTCTCTGCTTACTGTTAGCTAACCAATCCTTTATCCATGCTAATATGTTACCCCCTACACCATATGCTGTTGTGTAATAACCTTTGTGGCACCTTATCAATGTGGAGCTGAGGAATAGAGCACCTCAAAGGTGAGGCATAGCACAGTTTAGAGGTGGACTAAAAGGTCCTTCTGCTCTAACTGTGTCTTGGCTCTAATGCAATAGGACAGTTCGATTGATGTAAGTATGTTTTTCCATTTCTTATACCAGCTGCCTTGTGCCCTAAGATTGTCAAATTAGTAATTCCAATGAGCAGATGCTTCATTTGAAGTTTTAAGTGTGCTGGATCAATACCCTTTAGTGCTCCGAATCCATACCATACCTCGTTCATATAGTGAGTATTGATACTACCAGACTTGATCCTGTCTTTTCTGGGTTGAATTTGAAGCCCAATGTCACATCAGTTTTTGAATTCTTATAAGGTACTTTGTTTAGCAAGCACATAATTAATAATAGGCTCCTATCAAAGTGCTTTCACATATCAGTCTTTTGAGTAGCCTCCTAGATATTCAATGTACTTGCTATCAGGCAGGCATTTCCATCGCCTGCAAAATACAGTGGCCTGGAATTTCCTTGACATTTACACACTCATGCTAACTTCTATGCCAATCTTGTGGACAAGTCCAAAGATTTTTCACTGCACTGACTGCACATTGGTTAAGTATAGTGCAGACTTCAGAATTATTTTGAAGTAAACAGCATGAAACTCCAGAAATCTGAGGTGCTGTATACAAGGACACAAGAAACAGAAGCCAAAGTGGCCCATTGAGCCTGCTCTGCCATTTGGTACGATCATGACTGGGCTTCAATTCCACTTTCCTGCTCCCCATATCCCTTGACCAAAACTCTTATCTATATCTCCGCCTTAAATGTATTCAATGATGGAGCATTCACAACCCTCTGGGGTAGCAAATTCCAAAGATTCACAACCCTTTGAGCGTAGTAATTTATCCTCATCTCAGTCCTGAATGATTGACCCCTTATCCTGAGAATGCGTCCCCGGGTTCTAGATTCCCTGACCGGTGGGAACAATCTCTTAGCTTCTACCCTATCGAGCCTTTTCAGAATCTTGTATGTCTCAATTAAATCGCCTCTCATCCTCAACACCAGAGAATATTGACCCAATTTACTCAGCCTCTCATCATAGGACAACCCCTTCAGGAACCAATTTAGTAAATCTTCGCTGCACTGCCTCCAGTGCAAGTATATCCTTTCTTAAATGTGGAGACCAAAACTGCACGCAGTATTCCAGATGTGGTCTCACCTAAGCCCTGTACAATTTTAGTAAGACTTTATTCCTGAACTCCATTCCCCTTGCAGTGAAAGCCAACATGTCATTTGCCTTCCTAATAGCCTGCTGCACCTGCATGTTAACTTTGTGTGTTCCTTGTAGGAGTGCCCCCAAGTTTTTCTGAACAACGCATTTAAAAAAAAAAAAAAATTCTGTTTTTACGACCAAAGTGAACAACTTCACACTTTCCTACATTATACTCCTATTCCCATTTGAGAAATTGAAATATAGCTGGAAAATTCTAGCCATCAAAAGGATTTTTGCCTTAACAAGCCTGCCTCTTGTTCTAGATGCTCCAAGACTAGTTTGCCCAGAAGCCATCCCCAGTTCCAAATTGTAACCTTGACAAAGCTCCAAATTGAGTTCTTAGCAGTTCGTCATGTCAGTTCATGACTACCATTGAAACCTCCCTTAACACGGAAGTTTGCATTTATACCCATATATATGGATGTAAATGCAGGAAACCTTCAAGCCACTACCTGCACAGGGTGGAACTATGTAGATAAGCTTTCAGCAGCTGTTTTGCAGTGGTGGCACAAACGCTAAGAATTTTGTGCATGCTGAAGTTTCAGCATAAAACTGGCATAAACTAGTTACCTGTAAATTTCCTCAAAGATATCATGGGTATCCTGAAGTTCCATGAAATTTTGGGCCTTGTCCTTGCTGAGAATTCATTGAAAACAACTTTGGCATTGGAATGCGACCCTTCTGCACAACATCTCCAATAAAGTAGCTGAGGAGCTAGCTCAAGTCATTGGCATGCATCTTGGGCATAAGGCTATTTCACTCTAGTATTAGAATTTTGCCACAGAGGAGTCCATTCAGCCACTTTGCCTGTGCTGACTCTCATAACAGCCATCCACTAAGATCCATTCCACTGCCCTTTCTGATACCCTTTCGTTTTCAAATATTTATATGCTTCCCTTTTAAAAGCTGTTATGGATTCAACTGGCTTGTTAGGAGTCCTGGAATTCCTCAAATCCCGCTTAGTCTAGCTTTTAGGCTTCAGCATCATGGAGCGCATGTGAGCAATTGGTACCAATATCTCTGCACATTGCATTAATTGAATCTCGTGCTTCAACCTCCAAATATCTTTGGAAAGCTTGTGTATTCTGAGCATGTTGCTTTGGAGCTATCTGATGGCATTTGACTCCATTAATATTTTGCCAACCAGCACTTGTTTCAATATCTACCAAGCAGCTCTCATAACCTGTAATAGCTGAATTTTTCAATCTAGCACTCTTTTCTACCAACTACACTTAAGATCAAGATGTTGTCCAACCTGGCATTGTACATTTTTGTAAGGATGCCAAGTTTGCACTAATGGGGCAGGGCAGGAGCCAGTTTTCAACAGGCTTTTACCCCTTTTACAGATGGGCTAGTTGGTGGTACCGATCTTTTTTGCTGTTGAGATTTTGGATCCTTCAGATTTCTGCTGACCATCTTGAGGCAAGAAATAATGGCTCAATCTTGTCAACCAAAAATCAGGCCCTCCATTTCTTTTTAAGCAAGAGTCTTCACTCTTTTTTTCCAATTTTAGACTCAAATTGATCATTCCTTATCTAAACAGGCTGCTGTTGACCAACAAAAATTAAGCTTAGCAATGATGAGCTCCTTGAAATCCTGGTGGTGATGATAACCGTGCTGTCCAGTATCTGGAAAGTTGATGGGCATTATATAAGTACAAGTTTCTCTTTCACAACTTCAGGACATCCTGAAGTACTTTTGAAGTGTAGCGTTATGTTTAGAAACTAATATGGAATGTTCGGTTTATCCATGTCTATCCATGTGAGGAAAAGTGTTGTGATGTAGGAAATAGGGTTGGTTCAGATCTATAATAAAAGCAAAATACTGCAGATGATGGAAATCTGAAATAAAAACAAGAAATGCTGGAAATACTTAGCAGGTCTGGCAGCATCTGTGGAGAGAAGCAGAGTTAACGTTTCAGGTCAGTGACCCTTCAGAACTGGCAAATATTAGAAATGCAAAAGGTTTTAAGCAAGTAAAGCGGGGGGTGGGGCAAGAGATAACAAGAGAGCATGTTGACAAGATCACAGAATAACTGACCAGAAGGTCATGGAACAAAGGCAAACGGTATGTTGATGTGCGCTGAAAGACAAAGCGTTAGTACAGAGAGAGTGTGAATTGACTGTAAAGCGCAAACATTTTTTTAAAAATGTACAAAAAGAAACAGTGGGTAGGCACAGTAGAAACAAAGTAACCAAACTTTTAAAAAAAAAACTAAAATAAAATACCCAAATTAAAAAAGAAAAAGAAAAATAACTAAACATAAGGGAGGTGGGGTGCCTGTCATGCTCTGAAATTATTGAATTCAATGTTCAGTCCGGCAGGCTGTAGCGTGCCAAATCGGTAAATGAGATGCTGTTCCCCGAGCTTGCGTTGATGCTCACTGGAACACTGCAGCAATCCCAGGACAGAGATGTGAGTGTGAGAGCAGTGGGTGTGGGGGGGGGGTGGTGGTTGTTGAAATGGTCATGCTTACGGACTGAGCGGAGGTGTTCCGCAAAGTAGCCACTCAATCTGTGTTTGGTCTCCCCAATGTAGAGGAGACCACATTGTGAGCAGTGAATACAGTATGCTAAATTGAAAGTACATGTGAATTGCTGTTTCGCCTGGAAGGAGCGTTTGGGGCCTTGGATAGTGAGGAGAGGGGAGGTAAATGGGCAGGTATTACACCTCCTGCAATGGTAGGGGAAAGTGCTGTGGGAAGGGGATGAGGTGGGGGTAATGGAGGAGTGGACAAGGGTATCGCGGAGGGAATGATCCCTTCGGAGTGCTGACGGGGGAAGGGGAGGGGGGGTGAGGAACATGTGTTTGGTAGTGGCATCATGCTGGAAGTGGCGGAGGATGATCCTTTGGATGTGGAGGCTGGTGGGGTGGAAAGTGGTTCTGGAAAGGAGGGGAAGGGGTGAGGGTAGAGGTTTGGGAAATGGGCCGGACACGGTTGAGGGCCCTGTCAACCACAGTGGGGGGAGGAAATTTTTGGTTGAGGAAAAAGGAATATCAGAAGCACTGCCATGGAAGGTAGCATCAGAGCAGATGTGTCAGATGGAGAAATTGGGAGAATGGAATGGAGTCCTTACAGGAGGCAGGGTGTGAAGAAGTGTAGTCGAGGTAGCTGTGGAAGTCGGTGGGCTTATAATGAATATTAGTAGACAGCCTATTCCTGGAGATGGAGACAGAGAAGTGGAGGAAGGGAAGTGTCTGAGGCGGACCATGTAAAGGTGAGAAAAGGGTGAAAATTAGAAGCAAAGATGATAGTTTTCTAGTTCCAGGTGGGAGCTGGAAACACCACTGATAGTCATCGATGTACTGGAAAAAAGAGTTGGGGGAGGGGGCCCGAGTAGGACTAGAACAAGGAATGTTGCTCCCTTGGCACCTTATCCTGCAATTGTAGGAGGTGTAATACCTGCCCATTTACCTCCTCGCGCTCTCGCTCTCCATCCCTCCCATCCAAGGCCCCAAACACTCCTTTCAGGTGAAACAGCAATTTACTTGTACTTTCAATTTAGTATACTGTATTCACTGCTCACAATGTGGTGGTCTCCACATTGGGGAGACCAAACGCAGATTGATTGCTTTACGTAACACCTCTGCTCAGTCCGTAAGCATGACCCTGAGCTTCCATTACAACATCCCCTCCCCCTCACCGCTCCTATCTCTGTCCTGGGATTGCTGCAGTGTTCCAATGAATATCAACGCAAGCTCAAGGAACAGCATCTCATTTACCGATTAGGCTAACTGCAGCCTGCTGGACTGAACGTTGAATTCAGTAATTTCAGAGCATGACGGGGGGGGGCCCCCCCTTTTTATATTTAATTTTTTCTTTTTATTTGGGTATTTTTTTTTTTAGTTTGGTTCTACTGTGCCTACCCACTTCCTGTTGACATTTATAAAAAAAAAAATGTTTGTGCTTGGAGTGCTTTGTGTTTACAGTCAATTCACACCCTCTCTGCACTAACGCTTTGTCTTTCAGCACCCCATACTGTTTGCCTTTGCTCCATGACCACCTGGTCAATTATTCTGTGACCTTGTCCTATCAACACCTCTTTTCTTATCTCTTGCCCCACCCCTGCTTTACTTGCCTAAAACCTTTATACATTTCTAATATTTCAGTTCTGAAGAAGGGTCACTGACCTGAAACGTTAACTCTGCTTCTCTCCACAGATGCTGCCAGACTTGCTGAGTATTTCCAGCATTTCTTGTTTTTGGTTCAGATCTACTTTTGGTCCAGGTAACCCTGCAAGCTAATGCCCTCATGAATAGGGCTGAACAGGTAGTGGGTAGCTACTCAGCACACATTATCTGGCTTAGCAGTTTGAGCTTGTTTAGTTTTCTGTAGCTTCTATACTAAAATGATAATTCAGCCTTATTATCTCTATCTTCTTTTTGGTGCTCACTTACAGGACCTGGTAAATATGCAAGAAGATTTTAAATACTTCCATAATGAATGTACAATCAGCCTCAAATTGAATTTGTGAATCCTTTTGAAAGGAGAGCACAATTACACTTAACTTGTGGTAACTTGGGATAATGGCAAATGCTCAGTATTTGCAGACATCAATTCCCATTTACACTGTTAAATGACTCGAGTATGTAAATGTATAAACTGAGTTAATAAAATTACTTTACTGCTATTTTCTTTTAGATAAAAAGCAAGATGGAGCTGTAGAAAATCGAAACAAAGGTAAACATTAAACACTAAGCAGCCTTGGTATGATCTATGGTACTGTTTACTTGGCTTTCAGAACCTTTTAAAATGTACCTGAAAACAATAGCAGAGCTGTTTTGTTTAGAAACTAATATGGAATATTATATTTATAAAGATTGAGTAAACTATCCATGTGAGGAAAAGGGACAAAGCTGTACTTTGGCATTTAAGAAAACTGTTGTCCTTTTTATATTCAAATGTTCTAATTAAATTGAGAAATTGAAATATAGCTGGAAAATTCTAGTCATCAAAAGAATTTTGCCTTAAGCCTGCCTCCCGTTCTTGATGGTCCAAGACAAGTTTGCCCAGAGGCCATCCCTAGTTCCAAATTGTACCCTTGACAAAGCTCCAAATTGAGTTCTTAGCAGTTCGTCATGTCAGTTTATGACGCTACCATTGAAACCTTCCTTAACAAGGAAGCTTGCATTTTTCACTTAAGAAAACTGTTGCTAGGATTGGTTTCAGTTTCCATTAGTGATTTTCAAGCCTTAGTTGTAGATCTGCCCTATTCGATCACACATTTAGTTATCTTTGGAACATACTTGTGCCCACACAGTTGTTTTTCATTTTAAACTAGTAAGTCTAGAGTGCAGGTAGATTGTAGATTCCAATGTATGGATGGAAGTGGGACTAACTGGATAGCTTTCCAAAGAGCTCACAGGCACTATTGGCTGAATGGCAGCCTCCTGTGCTTTAAGACTGAGAATGAATTTGAATTGGGTAATCTCAAAGATTGGGGCAATTTGTATAGTGCCAACACATGGAGGTATCACAATTGCATTTGTAATCATACCTATCAAGATTAAGCAAATAAAAGCAAAATACTTGAGCAGTTTTGTATCCACAGAAACTGCAATAACTTGGGTTCCGTAACACACATTCAAGCCCCTCAATCCCTCTGGCATTTTTTAAAAATTGTACTTTCCCAAGAAAGTTCCTGCTGTAGTCAAATAATTGTTCCAATTTCACCATTTGGGTGATTGTTTTAATTCCTTACATGAGGCGTGTTCCTTGGTGAACACATTCCAATAAGTATGTAGCATACTGCACTAATTTGAAATTCTGGTTAGGGATCAAAGTTTTTTTTTGCCGTTGTATGACTTCAAATATGGAATCATAGAAACTTACTGCAAAGAAGGAGGCTCTTTGAAACAGCAGTTGTGCATCATCATCCTCCCCCGGGCTTTTTGTTCCGCATCTTCAAGTATTGATCCCTTTTAAATTATTTATGGCCTTGTCTTCCACCACCACCTCTTGAGCATTCTACATCCTGACAACTGGTGGGGTGGTGGGGGAGGAGGAGGAAATTTCCCCTCTAGATCTTTGGCCAATTGTTTTAAATCTGTGGCCTATAGTTATTGACCCACTAGCCTGAGTTTTTCTCCCCTTACTATCTTGAAAACCTGCTGGCCTCCACTGCTCCTAATTTGTATGTTCGTATGTAAGTCACCTCTGTTCCAAGAGAGCCGTCCTAATTTTAAACCTCCCATAACTAAAGTCGCTCATTCCTGGTAAACCTCCTCTGTACCTTTTTGTCTGAAACGGTTTTCTCACACCAGCATTGTCAACTTAAGCAATCGGTAAACTAGCTTTCCATGGCTAGCCACTAACTGGAATTCCAGACCCTATTAGACAGGAGAATCAGATTGTGCTTTCAAAGTGACCATTTTGCTTTGCTTTTTGTCAGCTAAAGCTCAAGATGGAGCAGCAATGGAAATGCAGCCATTGAAAAGCGATGAAGCAGCTGATGATGCATCTGAGAGAAAGAAAACAAACATCCCCAAAAAAGAGAAGTCTGTACTCCAAGGAAAGCTCACAAAGTTGGCAGTTCAAATCGGTAAAGCAGGTATGAAAATTAATCATTCAATAAGATCAAAATTGTTCCATAATCCTGATTTTATTGTATTTTTGTATAGACTTGCACGGATGTGATGGTTCATACTTGTGGTTATAGCTTGTTGCATGCTATTGATTTATGGTATCTGTGAAATGTGTCCTTGCACAAACATTTTGGGGGGAAAAAAGAAAATTTTAATCTCATTCAGTTTGAAATTAACTGTTTATGCTCAACATGTCTACTAGTTTTAATCTGAGTGGAATTAAGAGTTCAACTACTAACTAGTATAGATAAAATAATTGGTTGTGGCAAATAGTGACTATTTCTGCATTCCTAACAACAAAGTATCAACACCTGAACCAACCCATTAGTTTTGGATTCCTTAGTACTTTATTTTTTATTATTAAATAGCATATTTTCCACTTTTAAAGTTTGATTCCTTAACATGGTCTTGTGCAGACCTGGGCACTAACTGTTGAACCACACACGCACTGACAAGTATGTAATCGTTTGAAAGGCTGCAAAGACTCTCCTAGATCCAGCTTGAGACTTGAGGACCTGACCACCACCGTCCCACCTCAACCACTCAGTGGTGTTCAGAATAGAGCAGGTTACAGTTCTTTTGGTGTGCAGCCCTGTGCTATTCCAACTCCATATTAAACATGGATGGGCCAGCTGTACCTGAGTTGTGTGCAATTTCAATGGATGATGTGCTAGAACTGGAGGATTTAAGTGCACTAATCCCACTCCCTGAGGACCTATTCAGTATGCTCCTCTTAAGCATTTGAAAATTGCTGCTCAAATATTGTAGTCTTGAGGCATAGTTCTACCATGTGTCCTACATTATTTTCGTTAAGACTATTGAATGCTTCTGTATAAGCTTAACTGAAATATTTCTAATTGTAGGTAATTCATATACTCATCGAGTCAGAAACAAGCTATTCAGACATAATCTATTGTCTGGTACCTGAGTTGCCATTTTTTTTTTTAGATAATTCGTCTATAAAAGATATAATGTATGGCAGTGTTTTGTATTCCATAGTGCGTTGCCTCTAATTTCTTATATTGTAATACTATTAATCTGCTTTTCTTCCATAGGATTGGTGATGTCTGCTGTTACAGTTATCATTCTGGTTCTGTATTTTGTGATTGATACATTTTGGGTCCAGCAACACTCTTGGTTGACTGAGTGTACCCCAATTTACATCCAGTACTTCGTTAAATTTTTCATCGTTGGTGTTACTGTCTTGGTTGTGGCGGTACCAGAGGGTCTTCCACTTGCAGTTACAATCTCTTTGGCTTATTCTGTAAAGGTAAGCTATAATAGAAACACATATATTTGAAGTCTTAGCCCTTGTATTCCATTTGCCTTGCTGAATTTGTGCTTTCATGTGTAACTAACCACAGTTTTCCTCTTTCTCTGTCCTTAATGCTTGACTTGTATGTGTATATTCCATATGCAGCAGCTGCTTTTCAGTAGTTTAATGTAAGCCTCCTGTGGTTCCACACCAGGAATGACTGACTACTTGACCAACAGGGTATAGGAGCCAAGCCCAACTTGTAACATCAATGTGCGTTTGCTTCTAGCAGGATCATTGCATTGTGATCTGATCTGATCAATATTTTCCCCTCTTTCCAGGCACAGCCTGCTTTTTAAAATCAAGCTTCCATTTCAACACAGTGCAATTCGCCAGTGTACTCCAGCCACTCCTGGGGTTCCACAAACATTACATTCAGCACTTTGATGCAAAGTCATTCTGGAATGTGTGAAACCTTTTCTTCCTGCCAGTCAGATCTAATTGCATCATGTGTTGGAACATTAAGATTGGGCAGGCTTAGAATCATTTACACTTTATCTTGGGAATTGCAGTTTTGTTTCCTATTGGTGAATGGGCAAAATTAGATGAGAATCGCAATATAGTTACAAGCAGTGTAAATTACTTGTAAAATTCTTCTGTCATACTGTTCTAGTACTAGTTTGTATCAAATGGCCCATTCTTGAACATTGATATTAATGACCACAAATCTTTCCAAATACAGAAAATGATGAAAGATAACAACTTGGTCAGACATCTGGATGCCTGTGAAACAATGGGGAATGCAACAGCTATATGTTCGGACAAAACTGGTACCCTCACAATGAACAGAATGACTGTGGTTCAAGCATTTTTGGCTGACGAGCACTACAAGAAGATTCCAGATCCAGAGGTTCTTCCTGAAAACATCTTGGACAAACTTGTTGCAGGAATAGCAGTAAACTCTGCTTACACTACAAAGATACTGGTATGTTGGGATTCTTGTACTTTTTTTCTCCCCTTGGAGTGTAAAATATCAATTACTCAGTATTAGAGTCATAAGGGTCATGTAATGTATTGTTGCATAGTACTGTGTTCTGAGGTTTTTGTATTTTGGGTTTTAAATTGTATTACAATTGGAACTAGAGTGAGAGTATTAGTCGAGTACATAACAGGGCAGTAATTCAGTTGAGGATTCAAATGCCCTAACCCCAGAGAAAGGTTTGAATGGCTTACTAGAAATTTAAACAGCATTCTCTGCTGATGACTTTAAATGCAAATCCTATTTTAATTGTTTCTGTTGTAACACTTACTGGTTTTACACTTGTGAATAAAAATCAGTTTGATTTGAATCAAATACTGTTAAGATTGAGTACATTAAATGTATTATTGATCTAATTTCACAGCCTCCCGAGAAAGCAGGTGGCTTGCCTCGTCATGTTGGCAATAAGACAGAATGTGCCTTGTTGGGATTTGTATTGGGATTGAAGGGAGACTACCAAGCAATTCGAAATGAAATTCCAGAAGAGAAATTATTCAAAGTCTACACCTTCAACTCTGCACGAAAATCTATGAGCACAGTTCTGAAGAACCCTAATGGCAGTTTTCAAATGTTCAGCAAGGGTGCTGCTGAGATTGTTCTTAAAAAGTAAGTGCAATGTGTATTTTAATGTTGGCTTTTTGGAGGGGGCTTGAGTAGGGCACTGATCAGTGATTCAGAGGATTCATTAAACTGTTGGCCTTCCAACTAGTGACTGACCCTCACACCAGGGCCTCCGCTGGAGTTGACTTGGAGAGGGAGGTTATGTCCATCACTGAGCCTTTCTGACTTCTTCCTGAGAAGCTAACTTGGAGAAATAGCTTGTGAAAGCTATAGAAGATCTGAGTGTTTCTCTTGGCTAAGATTTTTAGTAGAACACAGGGTTACTTGGACTTTTTAAGTACAACATGCATTGTACATGAAACTAAAAACTAAGCACAATGGTTGTGGTGAGTAGAACTGCCTATCTCAATATTTGCTGCCATTCATAACGCAAAATACCAAGTGCTAGTCTAAGATGCACACATTATACTTGTGATCTAGGTGCTTGAGACTTTGCAAGTCTTCTACCATCTTCATAATTGCATGCAATGTATTTTCTGTATCCCCTGGACAGCCATCTTAAATTTCTGCAATCAATGTTTTTGTGGTGAAACATAAGCTGATATTGTCTTGTATATTGCTTTGACTATGTTGGCCTCGTGCAGTAATTTGTTTGTCATTATGCAGCTTAACTGCTTGCAAGACTTTGAAAATTCATCTTTCTCCTCGCCCCCAAATTCTCAAGTTCATCTACCATTGAGAATTATTTTTCTGAATAGGAAAAATCATTGGATGTTCCTAACTGTTTGTTGCCTTGCAGGTACTTTACAAATTGAAAGGGTCTTACTTTTTTTGAGGGAAAAGCCCGTGGTATTTTGCTCTGCAAGAGCACCTTATTAAATTTCAGCTTGTCCTTTTCTGTTGAAGTTTCATAGAAAACAAATCTGGAGATATTGAGGTACTGGAAGTTTAAGAAAAATCAGTAGAACCTCAGCCGTACCTAAATTACACCCACATTAACATTGTATTACCTCTAGGTACTTGCATTCATTGCAATATAATACTTGAATATTCCAATGTTCAAGAGCTGGACAGGAATGAGCAGAGTTGGAGGTTTCCATAGCCCAACTTGACTGCCTCCCCAAAGAACTGTCCCCTTTCAACAGTATATACACACTCCAGCTCCTTACATTTTCCACACCCTAGCTATGTTCATATTGCCCCAACCTCTGTCGCTGATTACTCCCCGATCATCACAGGCTACAGCAATAGATCCCCAGCTCCTAAATTCCAAAATGAAGAGTTCTGATGAAAGGTCACTGACCTGAAACATTAACTCTGCTTTTCTCTCCACAGATGCTGCCAGACCTTTCCAGCAATTTTTGTTTTTCAGATTCCTGTATCTGCAGTATTTTGCTTTTATTCTCCAAATTCTACATTGCTTTTTGTTTCCTCCCAGCTGCAGCCTCTTCCCCTCCCTCCCTCTCTCCCTCTTTCTCTGAACTTCACCCTGCCTCCCCCTCCCCCCACCACTACACCTTCCCTTGGTTTGATCCTTGTTGCCCCACAGCCCCAGCCTTCTCTTGCAACTACCCTATGTTGCGACAGCTCTCCGCTGCCTCACTACTCTTGTCCTTCCCCACTCTGATCCAAATTAGTATAGATTGCCTCCCATCTTATGTATTAGATATTGATTGCATTAGGGAAGAAACATTTTGAAAGACACAAGTGAGATGAGATGGGAAGAAGAGAATTAAAAGTTTGAGAAACTATGGGGGAGAGAAGGAGGCAAAGTTGGACCAGCTGCAGATACCACAATAAGAGGAATATGCAACAACCATAAAGAGGCAGAGATGGAGGTTGCAAAAACAAAGCAGTTACTGGAAGAGAATATTTTTGTTCCTGAGCAATTCTACAGGTCAAAAAATATTTATACATTATGCTCTGGTAACTTTTTAAATGTATCCTCCAACTCAACCTGAGCATGGGGAGAGATTTGTTCATGAGTCCTAATTTATAAGATGCCATCATTTCCACACTTTAATTTCCATTAAAATCTGCAGATCTCATTACATTGTTTACAGCAACTATACATTCCTTCAAGGAATAAAAACCCCAAAAGAAAAGGTAGTCAACTGTGGCTAACAAAGGAAGTTGAGAATTGTACAAGATTAAAAGAAAAAAACCTATAAAGTTGCCTGAGGAAAAGAAAGTAGTCAACCTGAGGATTGGGAAGATTTTAGAATACAGCAATAGAGGACCAAGAAACTGATCGAAAGGGAGAGTAGAATATGAATGTAAACTGGCAAAAAACATTAAGACTGCAAAGCTTCTATAGATACATTAAAAGGAAAAGTTTGGCTAAGACAAATGTGAGTCCATTACAGGCAGAGTCAGGAGAATTTATAATGGGAATAGAGAAATGGCAGAGAAGCTAAATGATTGCTTTGTGTCTGTCTTTAATGCTGGGAGATTTCTTATATCTTCCTCAGTGAAGATCCAAGGGATGAGGGAGAATGAGGAATTGAAGGAAATTAGTATTAGTAAGAAGGTTGTATTGGAGAAGTTTGTGGGGCTGAAAGTTTATACGTCCCTGGGACCTGATATTCTACATCCTAGAGTGTTGAAAGAGGTAGCTATTAAGATAGTGGATGCATTGATGAGCATCTTCCAAACTTCTACAGATTCTGGGCAGTTCTTGCAGATTGGAAGGTAGCAAATGTCACTCCACTATTTAAGAAGGGAGGGAGAGAGAAAATGGGGAACTACAGATCCGATAGCCTGATATCAGTATTGGGGAAAATGCTAGAATCTCGTCTAAAGGATGTGTTAAATGGACACTTGGATAATCTGGGCCTAGTCGACATGGATTTATGAATGGGTATTTCATGTTGGATGAACATGTTGGATTTTTTTTGAGGATGTTAATATCAGAATTGATAAAGGAGTCGGTGGATGCAGTATACTTGGATTTTCAGAAGGCTTTTGATAAAGTTCCCCACAGGAGGTTGGTTAGAAAAATTTAAAGCACATGGGATAGGAGGTAATATACTGGCATGGATTAAGGATTAGCTAACAGGCAGAAAACAGTAGGAATAAACAGGTATTTCTCGCATTGGCAGACTGTGACTAGTGGGGTAATGCAAGGATCAGTACTTGGG
Source organism: Heterodontus francisci (assembly GCF_036365525.1). NCBI lineage: Eukaryota > Metazoa > Chordata > Chondrichthyes > Heterodontiformes > Heterodontidae > Heterodontus > Heterodontus francisci. The sequence continues at coordinate 13,435,163 of NC_090388.1, forward strand.
GGGGCCCCAGCTGTTCATAGTATGCATCAATGATTTGGATGTGGGGAACAAATGTAATATTTGCAAGTTCACGGATGAGAGATAACTAGGTGGGAATGTGTGTTGAGGAAGATGCAAAGTGGCTTCAAGAGGATTTGGACAGAATTAGTGAGGTGGGCTGGCACATGGCAGATGGAATATAATGTGGAAAGATGAGGTCCTCCATTTTGGAAGGAGGAATAGATGTGCAGAGTATTTCTTAAATGGTAAGAGATTAGAAAGTGTAGACGTGCAAAGGGACCTGGGCATCCTCGTCAATAAGTCGCTGAAAGCTAGCATGCACGTGCAGCAAGCAATTAAGAAGGCTAATATGTTAGCCTTTATCGCAAGAAGATTTGAGTACAGGAGTAGCGAAGTCTTGCTTCAATTGTACAGAACCTTGGTTAGGCTGCATCTGGAGTACTGTGTGTAGTTTTGGTCCCCTTATCTGAGGAAGGATATTATTGCCATAGAGGGAGTGCAATGAAGGTTCACCAAACTTGTTTCCGGGATGGCGGGACTGTCCAATGAAGAGAAATTGAGGAAACTGGGCCTGTCTTCTCTAGAGTTTCGAAGAATGAGGTGATCTCATTTGAAACCTACAAAATGCTTAAAGGGATAGACAGAGTAGATGCACCTAAGATGTTCCCCCTGGTTGGGGAGTCTAGAACCAGGGGACACAATTTCAAAATAAAGGAGAAGCCACTTAGGACTGCGATGAGGAGAAATTTCTTTACTGAGAGGGTTGTGAATCTTTGGAATTCTCTAGTCCAGAGGACTGTGGAAGTTCAGGCTTTTGAGTATGTTTAAAGCAGAGATTGACAGATTTCTAAATACCAATGACCAGGAGATATGAGGATAGTGTGGGGAAAAAGGCATTGAAGTGGATGATCAGCCATGATCGTACTGAAGGCGGAGCCAGCTCAATGGGCTGATTGGTCTACTGCTGTTCCTATGTTCCTATCACTTATCGGTATAATGTTTTAACTGTTAATAGGATTTTCAATATGTAAACATATAGCTAATACACGTGTATTGGATCCTATTGTGCAACTTTCAGTTGGTTCTGGTTAAAAGTTTGAATTTTTAAGCAGAAGCTTTCATAAGATATAAACTGTTTCACCAGGTGTTCCAAAATGCTAAATGCAAAGGGTGAGATCAAAGATTTGAAGATGAGAGACCGTGAAGATTTAGTAAAGAAAGTAATAGAACCAATGGCCTCTGAGGGACTGCGAACCATCTGCCTAGCCTTCAGAGAATTTGAAGTTAATTCTGATGTGGATTGGGATAATGAAAATGATATACTTGCTGACCTTACCTGTATAGCTGTAGTCGGTATTGAAGATCCCGTGAGACCAGAGGTAAATAAATGGTAATCATATGCATTTAATAACATGGCAAAGGGGTCCTGTTGAGTATTTTTGAGACCTTCTCCAATCCCACATTGGGGATTTATCTATGTTTGCTATGGAAAGATGCTTCCATTTACAAAGTCTCCATTGTTTCAGTGACCGAGTTTGCCTACAAACTCAAATGTCCCTTTATTGACGTACCCAGCATTTACTATTGGGATCCCTACATATTTTTCTTTTCTAATAGGACTAAAGTTGAACTGAGTGAAGAGGGAACTGGAAACTACTCAAATTGGATTTTTCACCATCTATATTTGCCTTTTGGATGTTTGGTTTGACTTGACTTGTGTGACTGAAAGCTAGAAAGACACACTGAATTTTATTTGAATGAAGTCAAAATATAGTAAATTTAAGATTTGAAAATACTTGGTTGTAATGTGACTTGATTTAAGTCCGATCAGAGCCATTGTGGTTTCTGTTTGGCTTGCTTGTGTTCAACTTGAAGCCAACAAGAGAAGCAGACGTGATTCTGCTCCCGGTGGCCTACTGGGACTGAAGAGCTAATTGCCAGCCCTCTGGCCAGCAACTCTTGAATGTAGGAGTTCCTGCCTCGGCGGAAGCCCCAACTGAAGCTATTTGAAACCCTCAGCCATGCAAAATAGCAGCGTGGCTTTCAAGCCCAGTGGAGGCAGGGCCACCACCTCACGGTTAAATTCCAGCCATGGTACTAAATCTCAAATTTCAGTCTATAATGTTGCAACAAAATAGCCTTATATTTAGCATATATGTTGGAGGGCTGTAATGGAATTGAGTTCCGTTTAGTGAATTTACTACATATGTTAGTCGGATTATTTTGATTTCTAAAATTGTTTCCGGATGTATTATGGGCAGCGTGTGAAGCTGAAAGTATCTGAACTAACTAAAGGTTTCTAAATTGTAATCATTTTCAGATGTTGGTAGACAAATTCATTTGAAGTGCACGTCCTATGTTTTTAAGGGAAAATGTTAACTCAATGCAAGATCTATAGGAAGTAATTATTTTGCGGGCATTTCTGCTTTTAAATTCCAAGTAGTTAAGGATACATAATCCAATAGTTGTCTAATAAAGATTTAATACATTATATATTCATTGAACACAATATTTGGTACAATATCCCATTGATAACTTCTATTTATATAGCACCTTTTTAATGAAGTAAAATGTTCCAAAGCATTGGAACATTATAAAACAAAGCATAACACTGAACTTCGAGAGTAGGACAGGTGTCCAAAAGCTTGGTCAGAGGTAGGTTTTTAAGTAGCATCTTAAAGGAGGAGAGGGGAGTGGAAAGGTTTAGGGACAGAATTGCAGAGCTACAGGCCTTGGTAGATGAGACACCGCCACCAGTGGTGGAGCAATGAAAAGTGGGGATGCTCTAGGCCAGAATTGAAGGAGCACAGGTATCTGAGGGTTGTGGGGCTGGAGAAGATTGGAGGTAGGAAGGGGCAAGGACCTGGAGGGATTTGAAAATGATTAATTTAAAAAAAAAAGCAGTTTTACCCAGGAACTAGAACCAATGTAGGTCAGCGAGTGCAAAAGTGATGGGTGATTTGGACTTGATGTGAATTTGGATATGGGCAACAGTGTTTTGCATGACCTCGAGTTTACAGAAGGTTGAATGTGGGAGGCTGGCAAGGAGTGCATTGGAACAGTCAATGTGCTTATGAATCCTGAAAAACTTGTTTTTGGATTGATACTCCACTGTAACAGTGTTGATCACTAATTTTTATGGGACCAGAAAACAGTGAATTGATACAAACATTAAATGGCTTTCAAAGCTTCCATTTAACTTTACTGCCGGTGCTATGTCCAAAATTATTCTTGCATTAGCTAAATTGTTAAAGCTTCGTACAATGGTCTTTGAAGAGTAATTGATCTTGGGGTAATAAATCAGGCTGTTGTCAAGTCTCCAGGGCTGTTCTGGTTCTGTCTAAATGGCAGTGGCAATCACAGTAGTGTTAATCCAGCAATTTGGACATCACCATTGATTTTTACATGGGATTGAATCTGAATGTGGAGTTGTTACCATTTCAGAAAGGTTCATGGCAGAGAGGGTCCCAGAAAATTTTGGTGTGAAGTAATGGGCGGAATCACTCATGCCATAATGTTCTGGAAATCGTAATACAGCGTTCCTTAGATGTTTGCTACAGATTCATGCCCCATTTCTTCAGTTGGGAATATTACAAGGCATCATCGAGTTTAAAATTTTCATTGAGGCATCAGGAGAAAGTTTTTGAAGCGTAGAAATGCTTTGCCAGTAAGAGTGATTAAGACTGACCATAATTTGATTTTTGGCTAAAAGTAGTAACTGCTTGAAGTAGAGAAAGAGGAGGGCACTGGGATTAGTTTTGGGTTGCATTAGGAAGGAGCTGACAAAAATGTCGGCCAAATGGTTTCCTCCTTTATTGGAAACCCTTTTGGTTCTAAATTGTTTGCTCAAAGGTATGAGGTAAACTTGTTCCATTGCAGGCTCTCCTCGCATTGTATAGTGTATATAGCTGGCTAAGCCTCTTGTGGGAAAGATCCCTGCTTCAACTAAGGGATGAGCTTCAATATTGTTTAGTTTGCTAATTCACTCTTGAACAAATAGGACAACTCCCAGCCTGCATTGTGCCAATGTCAACAGCTTGTGCTCTAGAATTTGGTGCATGTCAATGTGGAACAAGTGTCCATTTGCAATCTCAGACCTGAACCATGAACAGCAAGTGAGCACTTCCACAGGAGACTTTTTTTAAAATTAAGATTTATTTAAATCCAATCTATTTTTAACATTTCACCATAATTCCTGAAGCAATCTAGAATACTAATAGAGGACTTGTAGTTTTTGGTTCATATTTCCTAAACGTGGAGGCTAATTAATTTTGCATTTGGAGGCCTGTTCATTTTTTTTTAGACAAGTTCAAAATGACTGCAGATTTAAATTGCATTCATTACCCAGGTATAAACCTTTGTTCAAGACATGAACACTAAGCAAATCCTATCCATTGGTAATTCATTTAACCATGGAAATGTGTGTACTTGGCAAACTGTGAATGTTATAAATTGTGGAAGGTATGAAAAGTTATGGAATGGATATCTAAAATTGATTTGAGTTACTCCATATGAAAATGGTTGAGCCAAGGATGATGTGCAGAGAAATTCTAGTAATGATGGCCTGGGGTTGTGGTGATTGCCCTTCAATTGCCATCATCTTTTGGGGTGTTTTAGTATAATTCCAGCCATAGGAGGGTTTTCCCATTGATTCCAATTTTACATGGTCACCAGTGCTATATGTGAAATGCTTTGTGTTGAGATGCTACTATTGCCTCTCCTTTGGCATTGAGCTCTTGTGTCCATGGTCTTGATCGAGACTATGATGAGGTCTGAAGCTGGGTGTGCGAGTTATTGGTGAGTAGGTATAGCTTTATGGCAGTTTTCAGGCTGCTTCACTGAAGTCAGTAGGGTGGTAATTCGCCAGGTTACATTTGTCCTGCTTTTGTGGACAAGATATTCCTGGGCAATTTTCCAGTTGGTGGACGCCATTGTCATAGTTGCATTGGAATAGCTTGGCTAGTTCTGGTGCACCACTCTTAACTAAAGCTGGGACGTTACAAATTCCTTTTTGTGTTCAGTCACTGCTCACTATCATGTGGAGTGAATAAATAATATCATGTTCTAAAACCAGTCCAGCAGAAGCTATCTTATAATGTTACCCAAGATGCTGTAATGTTCTATGTTCTATGTTACTCTAACAGTGCTGACTGGCTTACCTAAAGTAAATGAACATTACCCTGAATTACAGGACATACCATCCTTTCCTAAATGCAGAATTAAGCCTTAGACATAAAAATTTGACATTTCTAGCATGACTGCTCCTGATTTTTGCCTGCATTGTTTGCATCTCATCTAGGAATTCGGGTCCCATAGCATTCTGGGGCAAGTAAAGATAGTTGGACCTGAAGGCTATTTGTAAGCCAGGCCATTCTTGGCTTTTGACCTTGTTCTCTGATTATAGATAGCCCCTAGAATTGTCTGGGAGAATTAAGCAATTGCAATGTCCTCAATTTTATCGATTTCCACAAATTAAAACTTGGGAATTTTCTGGTTTTGTTTAACATGTTGTTTCACTTTAGCTTTATATGCAGTACAATAATTCCTCATTTAATGCAGTAGATGCGTTCTTGAAGTGCTGCATTAAGCGAAAACAATTTTCCCAGAAATAATGGAGAAGTTGTGGTTTGAGGGGATAGAGATTGTATGTAACATAATTTTTATTTTAAAAAATGTAATGTAACAAAATTTCACTCAACCAGAGGTGATTGCAGCTTGGGGTGGAGGGCCAAGTGCTGGAGTTATTGGGGGTCGAAGGCGTAGGGTAATCGGGATCATCAACTGAAGATGATGGAGCTGCACATCTCCTTTGGAAGTTGAAGGCCTAGGAACATCAGTATCGTCACTTGATGCCTTTTTAGTAGATTTTGTAAATTTGTCAAGCAACAGTTGTGTTGCTAGTCTTTTTTTCTTTATAAAGCTCACGATAGCAACACATAGCATCGTTCATTAGTCTGGCTACTTTAGAGCTGCGTTCTCTATCTGCATCGTAGATTGCCAGTGCTTTCTGGCTTTTGACATTCTCTTGGTAGTCAACATGCGAGCAGCAGGTGCAACATTAGCAACCTCCTGTTCCTTCTCTTGTTCATCCAGTTGCATCAACTCGACAACACCTCAAAACCAACCACCTGGCTAAGCTGACAATGTAATGTCTCACTTTGGTCACATCCTCGACCATCTAGAAGCCCCTAAAGTCATGAATGCATTCAGGCCACAATTTTCACCAAATCCCATTTGTGCAGGGAGCCGATACTTCAGCCCATGACTTGGCAGTGATATTGATGGTTACCTTGATATTGAAGGCATGCCAAAACTACTTAATTGTGGTTTTCCTTTCACACTCTGCTTCCTTAGTTTGGCAAAGGTTTGGCATAAATAATAAGCCTTGAATGTGGTCATCACACGTTGATCCATCGGTTGGATCAATTGTTGTGTTGGGTGGTAGAAAAACAACTTTGTTCTCCAAAAGATGGACAATGTGTTTGGAGGATGACTAGGAGCATAGTCAAGAGTCAGGAGAATCTTGAAAGATAGATTTTCTCTTGTGCAATATTCTTGCAGTTCTTTGTGGAGGTAAACAGTAAACCATTCTAGGAAAATACCTCCTGTTATCCAGCCTTTAGTGTTCGAACACCGGATAACAGCAAGATGTTCCTCTGAATTGAGTCACCGAGAGTTTTGAGGGGCAATGATAAATCATCAAAGGAGGGGAAGAGAGGTGGAGATGTTTTTTGAGATTGAGTTTAGGGCCTGGGCAGCTGAAGGTGTGGCCACCACTTGTGTTGCACCTAGGGTACTGTCCAGTTTTGAGTAGACATTGCAGCCTTGGAGGTAGTTCACAAGTGATGAGACTGCTCCATAGCATCAGAGGAGTGAAGTATTAGGAAAGACTGGAAGTTGGTCATTTCAGCTATGAAATGGGACCGTTTAATAGGAGCCTTCAGAGCTTTACAAAATAGCCTGGAGAAGTTAAATCTGACATGACTTCAGATTAAACTGATTGCAAAACAAGTGCACAAGTTTAAACAGAGTCATATTTGGGATTGATGAATCATATCCAGAATGTACCTGTTTGATGTAATGGAGGCACTTGGAATCGTGCTGTGATTGGAAAAAGGAGAAATATTTGCAGGTGTTCTGAAAGGCTGTTAAGATAGATTAAAGAACCTGGCTTGTCCATTTAACCCAAAGCAAAAATGTAAATCTGAAATCAAACATTCAAGATAAGGTAGACCACAAGGAAATTATGTACCTGTTCTCTGCTTGCAGCAGCAGCGTGCTCATTAATCCACTGAAAATTGAATAATAGCTTGTTTAAATTCTCAGTAATAAAGCCAACACATACAGCCTATTGCTTTCAGTTTACAAGGTTCCGGAAATTGAGTTGAGCAGGTATCATAGGGCAGTGCATAGATTGAGCTTCTGGACAACAAGGTGTTAAAGGTTCATGGCCATTCTAATGGCTGAGGTAAAATCTCATCTCTCAACCATACAAGATGTCCCAGGTTTGAGTCATATAGGTGCTACTTTGCCTTACTCTGAGGTAATCTGAGATTATGTAGCATTTAAAACTTTGATTCACCCTTTTTAAGGGCCTTATTTCTAGACTGTACAGTTTTAAGCAACCTTTTCTTCTGAATAACTTGGCCAGAGAAATTGGCATGTTGGGACATCTCGTGTGATGTTTTAATGGATATACTGTCCTGCCCAAGAACACAACTTTCCATGAGATTCAATGTGTCTTTAAAAACTTTTTCTGCCTCTGCGCACTTCTTAACATATAGAATCAGAATGATGCAGCATAGTAATGGGCCATCCAGTCCATGAAACCTGCAGCAGTGTTTTTCTCAACATTAGCCACCTAGTCTGATCTTGCAATCCTGATATCTCCCATTTGAAGAGGTGGAAATCATTACCCCACCAGATAGTCTTGTACTATTTGTGTGGCTGGCCCATGATGTTTGAACATGACCACCTATAACTGTTTTTGAACACTGGAACTGTAAATGTCTGAACAAGTAATTTATTCTCTGATCTGGGCCTAGTAAATGAATTAATTTGATTTATTAAAAGTGAAAGATAAGCGCATAATTTTGATTCTTACTGGGCAGTAAAGCCAGAGTGTATAACCTGAATATCAAAGACTAAGATTTAATTGGAACAGAATCATTTCAACAGTGATGCTCTCCTTCAAATACCTATTTCCTTAACTATTTTAAGTGAAAAATTTGAGACAGGAAAAATGTTAGATTTTATTCACAAAGGAGTGGAGGAAGCAGTACTAAAGCTATATTAAAGCAACAATTTTCGGGTGCAGTTTTTAATCATTAAATGCACAATTCTATTGACAATTCAAAAGATTTTTTAAATTCAGTCTTTTAAGTGCCATAGTTTATCAAAGTCGAAGGCATTTTGCCAAGTTACAACAATATCCTGCAAAAAAAAAACAAAAGCAACAGAACCACTTACTCAACAATGTCATCAGGCTAGTGACCTTCCTGGTAACAGCTGCTGAACCCAGGAGTAAATTTAAAAATCCTGGTCTCGTATTTTTATAGATGGGGAAATTCTCTGCACCTGTTGCATGAATTAATGCCACCTACAACTATCATGCAATTTTCAACTTTAGTCATGCTAAATTACTGCAACAAATTCCTTTATGCTTGGTATCAGTTTTTCTCTACCTATTTTAGTGACCATCTATGTATGTGTAGATGGTATGAGCAAAGCTAGAAACTAAACTTGGTCTGTCCAGTGCACTGTCAAGTATGAACATAATTTCTGTGGTCCTGTTTTCTGCTATTGATTATCCTAGCATTATCATGAGATACATTGCTTCTTCATGCTGGATATTAAGTGTGTCTACTATTTACTCCTTATCCAAGTCTCCTCTTGCTAATTCTGCTTTTTTTGGTACATTTGAGTCCCATTTGTGTTCCCAATGATAAATTTCATCTACTTGTGACTGCATGACTAAATCCTTCTTAAATATTCAGCTGTATCCATGAATTCTGTATTTGTATTGGCAAGTTTGTGAATAATTTTGTCAATTTATCTAATTACAAATACCAGTCTATACCTTGCACAAACTCACTTTTTAAACTAGCTTCTTGATCGCACTTAACCTTCTGTGTAGAATTCAAGTGATCTTTATTTTGATTTGAATTTTCATCTGGAAATTTAAAAGCTTTTTGCAAAAAGCCCAAATAACTTTGTTTTAATCTTGATGTGGGCATCACCGGTATTTATTCTCTCTCCATTGTTGCCCTGAGAAGGTAGTAATAGGCCACTGCCTTGAACTGAAGCAGTGAGATGACTGACTCTTGAGAGATAACTAAAATTTAAGGTAGTTATGGAAAAGGACAAAGATCGACTGGAAATGTACTGAATTGGGGGAAGGTCGATTTCAATATGTTGAAACAGGATCTGGTCAAGGTGGACTGAGAGCAGCTACTTGTAGGAAAGCCAACATCAGACCAGTGGAAAACATTCAAAGAGAAAATAGTGAGAGTTCAGGGCCAACATGTACCTGTTAAGGGGAAGGGTAGGACCAACAAGTCCAGGGAACCCTGGATGTCAAGGGATAATAGAGGATTGGATCAGGAAAAAAAAGGAGGCTTATGGCAGATTCAGAGTGCTGAAAACAGCGGAGGCACTAGAGTATAGAAAGTGTAGGGGGGGTACTTAAAGTAATTAGGAGAGCGAAGAAGGGGACGTGAAAACACAGGCGGGCAAGATAAAGGAAAATCCTACGTCGTTTTATAAGTATGTTACGGGAAAGAGTAGGGACCAAAGTGGCAATGTGTGCGGAGCTGGAGGACATGGGTGAGGTTTTAAATGATTTACTTTTCATCTGCCTTCACTATGGAGAAGGATGATGTAGGTGTAGAGATCCGGAAGGGGGATTGTGATGTATTTGAACATATTAACATTGAAAGGGAGGAAGTATTAACCGTTTTAGCGGGCTTAAAAGTGGATAAATCCCCAGGCCCTGATGAGATGTATCCCAGGTTATGTGAGGCAAGGGAGAAGATAGCAAGGGCTCTGACACAAATTTTCAAATCCTCTCTGGCCACAGGAGAGGTACCAGAGGATTGGAGGACAACAAATGTGGTACCATTATTCAAGAAGGGTAGCAGGGATAAACCAGGTAAGACTAACATCAGTGGTTGGGAAACTATTGGAAAAAAATTCTGCAGGATAGGATTAATCTCCACTTGAGAGGCAGGGATTAGTCGGGGGGAGATCGTGCCTAACTAACTTGATTGAATTTTTTGAGGCGGTGACTAGGTGTGTAGATGAGGGTAAAGCAGTTGATGTAGTCTACATGAACTTTAGTAAGGCTTTTGATGTCCCGCACGGGAGATTGGTTCAGAAGGTAAGAGCCCATGGGATCCAGGGCAATTTGGCAAATTGGATCCAACATTGGCTTAGTGGCAGGAGGCAGAGGGTGATGGTCGAGGGTTGTGTTTGCAAGTGGAAGCCTGTGACCAGTGGTGTACCACAGGGATCGGTGCTAGGACCCTTGTTTGTAGTGTATATTAATAATTTAGACGTGAATATAGGAGGTATGATCAGTAAGTTTGCAGATGACACGAAAATTGGTGTTGTAAATAGAGGAGGACAGCCTTAGATTACAGGACGATATAGATGGGCTGGTAAGATGGGCAGAGCTGTGGCAAATGGAATTTAATGCTGAGAAGTGTGAAATGATGCATTTTTGAAGGACTAACAAGGCAAGGGAATATACAATGGATGGTAGGACCTAGGAAATAGAGGGTCAGAGGGACCTTGGTGTACTTGTCCATAGATCACTGAAGGTAGCAGGACAGGTAGATAAGGTAGTTAGGAAGGCATATGGAATACTTTTATTAGCTGAGGCATAGAATATAAGAGCAGGGAGGTTATGATGGAACTGTATAAAATGCTAGTTTGGCCACAGCTGGAGTACTGTGTACAGTTCTGGATACCACACTACAAGAAGGATGTACTGGAGAGGGTGCAGAGGAGATTCACCAGGATGTTGTCTGGGCTGGAGCATTTCAGCTATGAAGACAGACTGAAAAGTCTAGAGTTGTTTTCCTTAGAGCAGAGAAGGCTGAGGGGGACATGATTGAGATGTACAAAATTATGAAGGACATTGATAGGTTTTAGATGGGAAGAAACTTCCTCCCTTAGAGGAGGGAACTCTTCTGACTCTAACCAAATTGATGTGGGATTGGAATCGCAGCCTATTTTTTCTAAAGGGCATTAATAAGCCAGTTGAATGTTTACAACATTCTGCCAGATTCACATTACATTTTTCATGGTGCGAGATTTTTTAAACAAATCAAATTCTCAAACCAGCATGTAGAATTTGAACTCCCATTCTTTAGATTCCCAATCCACTGTCTATTATCGGACCAGTAATATAGCCACTGTTACCATACATCAGCATTTCCCATGCTGACTATTAAAGGATGTGGGAGAGTGTGACCATGAGTTAGATTGTTTAGAGAACATGAGCAAGGATTATGATTTAAAAGGAAGTTTCTCAGATTGGAAAAGCAAATGGTATTCCACAAGTGAGTTTGAGTCAGTGCACCTTAAATTGTAAAATTTTAAATGGAACAGAGAAGCAGGGGAACCTTTAATATGCAGATGTCATTAAAGGAACAGGTGGCCATAAATGGGGAAAACTACATTTTTGATTTTTGGACCTAGAGGCACAGAATACAAAACCAGAGGTAATGCTAATGTTGGTTGTAGGTAGAGTGAAGTGAAGCAAGAACTTGCATTTTTATAGTGCCTTTCATGACTTCAGGTCATTCCAAAACACTGCAGCCAATTGAGTACTCGTAAATGTATTACTGTTGAACAAAACGCAACAGCTAATTTGTGCACAGGAAGGTCCCACAAACATCATTTGTGATGATAGATAATCTGTACAGTTTGATGTTGGTTGAGCAATTAAATATTGGCCGGAACACCAGGGAGGTCTCTTTGAAATAGTGCCATGGGATCTTACACCTAATAGGGCAGACCTGCTAAACATCCCAACAATGCAGCATTCCCTCATAATTGCATAAGTGTGTCCCTGGAACGGGGCTTGAATCCATAACTGCTGATTCGAGCAGAAGTGATGCCAACTAAGCCATGGCACAAATCTAAGTGTACAGTTTTGAGTGCCCCATTATAGGAATGATATAAAAGCAATGAAGATATAGATTCACTGGGATGTTACCAGAGTTGAGGGTAACAATTATGGGGAGATGTGAAGTTGGGATCTTCGTTTCCTCTAGAATTGAGGTTGAGATATGAACTGACAAAGCCTTCAAGATTATGAGGAGTTAATATTAATAGTGGTTTCTTTCTCTTTTAATAAAAAAAAACTTGAGTTGTTGATCAACCTGACTGCTTTGGCCTTGGTGTGTTTTGAGTGTTGCAGCTGTGCCCATCCAGGCAAATGGAGAGTATTCCATCATCCTCCTGACTTATGCATTTTAGGTGGTGGAGAGGCTTTGGAAATGAGCTGCTTGTTGCAGGATACCTAACCTTTGACCTACTCTAGTAGCCACTACTTATGTAGCTGATCCAGTTGAGTTTTTGGTCAATGGTGACCCCAGGATGTTGGGGTATTTGATGGTAATGCATTTAATGACTAGGGTGATGGTCATTGCTTGGCACTTGTGTGGTACATTTCTTTTTACTAATGGATAAATATTTGAAGGAGAAAAAATTGCAGGGATATAGGGAGTCTGTCACTCCAGAATTGGCCTTTATAGCCACTCCAGGCGCTGCTGCACAAACCACTGACCACCTCCAGGTGCTTACCCATTGTCTCTCGAGACAAGGAGGCCAAAGAAAGAAAGAAAGGGAAAGAGTAGGGAAGTGGGACTAACTGGTTTGCGCTTCAAAAGAGCTGATGCAGACTCTGGGCTGGATGGTCACCTTCTGTGCTGTACTATTTAGTCAGTCCAAACCTGGTGTCCTGGTCTTGTGGCATTAAGACATGAACTGACATTAACTGAAGAATTACATATGGAACTGAACACTGAAATTTCCCACTGGTCAGGCAGATAGTGATAGAGTACACATAGGGAATAGAGGATAATAGGGAATATTAGTGAAGAAAAACTTTTTCTACAGGATGGCTGAAATGTAGAATCCTGTTAAATTCTTGCTAGAGTCCATAAATACTTTTAATAGGGAATTAGATAGCTGCTTGAAAAAGAATATGAAGCATTATGGGGAACGAGCAAAAGTGTGATTAAACTAGATGGCTCGTCATTATTTGCAGATTAATTGGTTGTAGCAAAGTGTGCTGTAACATTCTACGATCTTTTCCTAAATGTCCTCAAAGAAGCAATAATGTTTGTTTTTTGTTCAGATATTTTCTTGTCAATATTTGCATTATTCAAATTTTGCAAAACAAATCTTCATTCTCAAGTAAAAAGTTGGGGAGGGGTAAAATGCATGTACCAGTGCTTGAATCTGGATGCGGGGTGAAGTGAACCTGAAAGGATAGCATTGCCAGTGATCACAGCAAATGTAACTACTGGTCTACTGGTAAATATTCTTATTACCTTTATCCTGATATACCGTGGGGTGGCAGTTAAACTTGCACTCCTTCAGTATAAACAAACTTGTATAACTTCAAAACCGCTGGCAATGGTGCAGTAATTGAGGGGAAATTACACCGGTTTCTAACTGCAAATGGATGCAGATTTTTTAAAAACACATTTCTCCCTATTTCTTTTTTGCTCTGTGAAGATGCATGCAGTTAATATACCAGTAAATGGTTGCTTTTATATAGTGTCTTCACATCCTCAGGCCATCAAGTGCTTCATAGCCAGTTATTTTGAAGTGTTTTCACTCAGCAACATCAAGCAGGTCCTTGCTGTTTGTGAACAGTTGATGTGTTTTGATGGTTTTTGAGGGATAAAAGTTAGCCAGGCCTACTTCCCGACTATTTGAATAGTGCCATGGGATCTTTTGTCTACATCAGACGATGGATGGGGCTTCAGTTTAATATCATCTGAAAGACAGTACCTCTCAGAGCAGAGAAGGCTGAGGAGATTAATAGAGGTGTTTTTAAAACCATGAAGGGTTTAGATAGAGTAAATAAGAGAAACTGTTTCCAATGGCAAACTGATTGATAACCAGAAGGCACAGATTTAAGGTGATGATCAAAAGAACCGGAGGCAATATGAAAACCTTTTTTTAGCGCAACAACTGGTTAGGATTTGGAACGCACTCCAGGATAGGGTGGTGGATACAGATTCAATTGTAGCATAGATATTAGAATATTTCTTAAATTACTATTCTAATATCATACTAGTCTAATAGAATCAGATAAATACTTGAAAGGAAAAAATTGCAGGTATATGGGGAGAGCAGTTAACTTGATTGCTCTTGGAAAGAGTCAGCACGGGCTGAATGGCTGCCTGCTGTACTATTTTGATTCTCTGACCATTGCAGCATTGAGTACTACACTAAGTAATGGGCTAGATTATCATATCGCTCAAATGGAATTTGAGCTACCACAGAGCTAAACTGATGCCAGTAAACTAGTGTTCCTTGAATGTAAACTTCCATCAAAGATATCGTACTTCAATAAAGGGTGAACAATACTGCAGTTGTGTTCCACAGTGAAATTGTATAACCTGATGAAATTGTTTACTTCTACTGTCTGCAGGTTCCTGATGCCATTAAGAAATGTCAGGGTGCTGGTATCACCGTGCGTATGGTCACTGGTGACAACATTAACACTGCCCGTGCCATTGCTACAAAATGTGGCATTTTACAGGCTGGTGATGACTTTCTGTGTTTGGAGGGTAAACAATTCAACAAACGCATTCGCAATGCAAAAGGAGAGGTACATTTTAACATTTTAAACAAAGCAGCAGTGTGAATTTTCCCTCTAGTATTGAATACTATGAAATGGCAAATATTTAATCTTTTCAGATTGAGCAAGAACGTATAGACAAGATTTGGCCCAGGCTTCGTGTCCTTGCAAGATCTTCACCCACTGATAAACACACTTTAGTCAAAGGTAAAATGGTAAATTTTTAAATCATTTTCTTAGATCTAATATCTAACAGATGACCATTCACTGATGCTGAACTGGCAGGCACTTGAAATTTCAAATTCTAACCTGTGCAGTCAGCAATTCCACCAGCATCTCCATAAATTGTACTTAATTGCCATGATGTTTCTCTGACAACACTACTTGCATTTATATAGGGCCTCATGTTTAGAAAATGCCCCACAGTGCTTCACTAAAACGTAATCAGACAAAAATCACTATCAAGCCAATAGACCGGTGACTAAAAGCTTGGTTGGAGGTGAAGTATCCTGAAGGAACAGAGGCAGATAATAAAGTAGAGTTCCAGAACTTGGAGCCCAAATGACTGCATGGCCACCAATAGTCTGAGGTCCTATTAAGGGTTGAAGTTGACATTGAGACACAATAGTAGAGCATCAATGAATTATGTCCATGTTTGTACACAGTTATGGACAGTGAATGACTAGAGAAGCTGCTCAAAGGGCAGATTATCAATGGACACTACTGGTAGAGGTTGCCCAGTGGAATGTAGCTGAGCAAGCTTGGCAAGTCAACCATGAGCCAGCAGTAGTTGATCCAGGGGAGACTGGTGGCTTCTGTGTTCATAATACAAATCCAGTATACCAGCAAAGGAACAGTGGAAGTGAAATCCAAGCAGTGGATCACGATGTGGTGAAAAGTAAATTCACAGCATCAGTGAATCGGGAGCTGGTCTGAGGGACTGCTGTAGAGAAGTGAGCAGCACATAAAATCAGGAATAGGAGTTTGAGGAGCCAGTCCAATGACTGGGTGATGGAGTTCTGAACAATGTGTTAACCCACAGAAAGCGAGTGCAAACTGGAGGTCATTTGGCCAATGGAGAACAATCCAGAGAATGATGGGAACCGACAGGGTCAAATCAGAGCAAGCTTAGTATACAGTGAAAAATTCCCAGCAGTGGAGAGAGATCTGCATGCAGAGGCAACTCAGCTCCCAGTAAATAAGCAGTCCAGCAGAGAATACAGTCTCCGTAGAAGGTGAATTTTGAGTTGTCCCCTACCTAGTTAATAGGGATGGGCATTATTTTCCTGTGTAAGAGAAAGTTATCAAATGCTCAATTACTCTCCTTACTGAGAGCTTCTACACAGGTAAACTGTCCAGATTTCGAAATCTAGCTGTATGCTAGTGGGATATCTTTGAAGCTACAAGCCAAATTATCTAACTGTAAATTTATGGTCAAGACTGCCACCTAGTGCAAAATAGAGTAGAAAATTTCAAGAGGTTGTAATGAAGTGGGGGGGGGGGGGGAGGGGTTGGTGGGGGCGGGTGGATGCAGAAGACTTGCTAGTAGGAAGATAACCATAAGGGGCAGATGTAGAGCTGTCAAATGCTATTTTGAAATTTTCAGTCATGGACTTTCTGGCTGATTTGCACACTTGTAGCAGAAACAGTTACTTCCATCTTTTGATTTGCAGGCAACGGCCAAGTGTCATTATGTTCTGTTGTATTCCCTGTTTGCTGTGAATGAGCACTACTTTTCCTGGTGCAATTTTTTTTTTTACATTTTGGTTTCTTAAATACTTCTGGGAAAAAAAATTGTAGAGCTATGGGGTAAGAGTAAAGATGTTGGTTCTAATTGGAAAGCTGAGTTGACATGGGTGGACTGGCCATCTTTGTATCCTTCTGATACTCCTCATAGCCTTTATAGCTTATATTTTTGAGAACTCATTGAATGCTAGGAAAGTTCCATTTCCTTAACAATAACTTTTTCCCTTTATAGTGGGAGAAAATAAGATGCCAGGGATTGTTAGCACAGTCAGATTGCTGGCTGTACATGCAGAAAATTCAGGAACAGGATGGTAGAGGCTGTGGATGAACTGAGTGGCTGGTTGCTGCATTATACATTTTTATTACTGATCTTCTTTCTGTTCTTTCCCCTCCCTCCCAGATTGACTTATCCCAGAACAGCTTTGGTTTGTAAATAGTTACAGAAATTGAGATCAGTTTCTTGGTTCTATTTTACTTAAAACTGCAGCTCATGTTTTTGAAATATTCAAGTCCGGCTGAAGTTGGAAGGGTATATTAACCAGCTGCACTTTGTGGAGCTCAAATGTGGGCATATTGTCACACAACTTGAGCCCGTCCATCCATCTATGTTGGCTCACTGCTTTCTTCTAATTGAAATTGTCTAACTCCTGTAAGAAGTTATTGATTTGCAAATGCAAAAATTTCTCTCTGGGTACCTTCCAAAGCTCTGCAGGGGGAAGAGATTGTGAACAGGAATTAACATTTCATATTTCACTGAAGTATTTGTCTGAAATATTAGTGCTCAAGATTGCTGAATGATTTTTCAAACATGTCCACAAGTAGTGAGATGCCAAAAATAAATTTTGTTCATATTTTCATTTCAAGGCATTATTGATAGCACGGTGTTGGAACGAAAACAGGTTGTAGCAGTAACTGGTGATGGTACAAATGATGGTCCAGCACTGAAGAAAGCTGATGTTGGATTTGCCATGGTATGTTTTAAAGTTAATTTTGTGTACTGAATTTCTAAATGTTGCATTTTGGTTTACCTGATTTTTTTTTTTTGTCTCTTCAGATTTGCTAGCTGCATTTAAATACCCTCTTTTTTTTAAAAAAAACTTTAATTTTATATCTTTCCTCAGTTAAAATTTTATGGAATTCTATGTGCAGTTGAGAGCTAGTAATCCTGATGTGCAAAAGGTTACTTTTATCTGTTTCACCTTCCTTCCAGGGTATTGCTGGCACAGATGTGGCCAAAGAAGCCTCTGATATTATCCTAACTGATGATAACTTCACGAGCATTGTTAAAGCAGTTATGTGGGGTAGAAATGTGTATGACAGTATCTCAAAGTTTCTCCAGTTCCAGCTTACTGTCAACATTGTAGCCGTGATTGTGGCGTTCTGTGGTGCTTGTATTACACAGGTAAATGGAATTTTGTCACTTTGGACATAGTGTTTGATAGTGGCTGGGCATAAATGTATCAATTTACACTGGTCTCTGGCATGTTCTATACAGCAGAACTATAGATTTTGAATTTTACGTGATGTTTAGTTTAGAGATAACAGCAGTGAAACAGGCCCTTTGGCCCACCGAGTCTGTGCCGACCATCAACCACCCATTTATACTAATCCTACACTATTTCCATATTCCTACCACATCCCCACCTGTCCCTATATTTCCCTACCACCTACCTATACTAGGGGCAATTTATAATGGCCAATTTACCTATCAACCTGCAAGTCTTTTGGCATGATCCATGAACTAATAGTGCATGTATTTTGAAGTACCACTACTAAGGAGTAGCTAGAAGGCATAGGAGCTATTGCAAAGTAGATGATCATATGCTCATGCTGTTCAGATGGGCAGTCAGTCTATTCCTCGTTCTCCACTAATGTTTTAATGGCTGAGCCAGCTGTTTGCATGTCCATGAGTGGCCTAGGCAAGCTTTTCTCTGCAAAGAAACGCTATGCTACTTGGTTGAAATAGAAACTTATCTTGAATTATAACAGTCCTAGGTTCTATCACTTCACAAATATGAATACTCCCATTTTGTGAAGAAAACTACTTGTATGCAAAAGATAATTTTTGAAGTTTCAGATTTGCAATATAAAGTATTTAGTATTTTAGATTTAACATTTAATGTGTAACTCATGGACTACCAGCAAATCCAGATAAATGTTTACCTCCTTGGGACAGATGCTAAAACAATGTTTTTAAAAAAGCTACTCATTAAAGAAATAATTTTAATTCAATAATGGAAACTATTTCAATTCAAAATAAATTTGGCACCAATTTTCCTTGCCCTCTTGTCCCTTCCCCAGAATCTTACCCATTTTCTATTTATAGTTAACTTTTCTTTTATCTATTTAAGCCCTTCTCTAATTTAAAAAAAAATCCTCCTGGGCTTTATACTACTGAGAAATCTCTACTTGTCAATTCTTTAAAAGCTACTCCACAAATGTTGCAACTAGGTTAATCTCACATTTTTTAAGCAGATTAGGTTAGGATGTTACTCTGCTACCCTGTTCCAATTGTCCTCTTGGGCAGTTGTCTACCCAGGTTAGTAAACTCCCCAATGACTCAACTTAATGTTTCCCTTATATAAAAACAAGAAATGCTGGAACCACTCAGCAGGTCTGGCAGCATCTGTGAAAAGAGAAGCAGAGTTAACGTTTCGGGTCAGTGACCCTTCTTCAGAACTGCCAAATATTAGAAAAGTCGCAGGTTATTAGCAAGTGAGGTGGGGGTGGGGCAAGAGATAACAAAGGAGGGGGTGTAGATTGGACAAGGCCAGATAGCTGACCAAAAGGTCATGGAGCAAAGGCAAACAATATGTTAATATTAACAATGTGTGTTGAAAGACAAAGCATTAGTACAGATTAGGTGTTAATGGACTGAATACTGAACAGCAGCAAGTGCAAACCTGAAAAAAAAGTGGGTAAGCAAACTGAACAAACTAAGATGAAATGAAATAAGTGCAAAAAGATTGTAAAAAATGTAAAAAAGAAAAAATAACTAAAAATGAAAGTAAAATGGGGGGCTGTCATGCTCTGAAATTATTGAACTCAATGTTCAGTCCGGCAGGCTGTAGTGTGCCTAATCGGTAGATGAGATGCTGTTCCTCGAGCTTGCGTTGATGTTCACTGGAACACTGCAGCAATCTCAGGACAGAGATGTGAGCATGAGAGCAGGGGGGAGTGTTGAAATGGCAAGCAACCGGAAGCTCAGGGTCCTGCTTGCGGACTGAGCAGAGATGTTCCACAAAGTAATCACCCAGTCTGCGCTTGGTCTCCCCAATGTAGAGGAGACCACATTGTGAGCAGCGAATACAGTATACTACATTGAAAGAAGTACAAGTAAATCGCTGCTTCACCTGAAAGGAGTGTTTGGGGCCTGGGATAGTGAGGAGAAAGGAGGTAAATGGGCAGGTATTACACCTCCTGCGATTGCAGGGGAAGATGCCATGGGATGGGGACGAGGTGGTGGGGGTAATGGAGGAATGGACCAGGGTGTCGCGGAGGGAACGATCCCTTGACCTTTTGGCCAGCTATGTGGCCTTGTCCAATCTACACCACCTCCTTTTGTTATCTCTTGCCCCACCCCCACCTCACTTGCTTATAACCTGTGACTTTTCTAATATTTGTCAGTTCCGAAGAAGGGTCATTGACCCGAAACGTTAACTCTGCTTCTCTTTTCACAGATGCTGCCAGACCTGCTGAGTGGTTCCAGCATTTCTTGTTTTTATTTCAGACTTCCAGCATCCGCAGTATTTTGCTTTTATTTTGATTCCCTTCCTGGTCCATTGTGAACATAGGCTATAACTTCTATGTTTATACTTATTTTAGGTGGCAAGAGACCAGATGTCCTTTTATAGATTGATATTGAACAAAATAAAATCATCAAAATTTACAGCATGGAAGGAGGCTTTTCAGTCCATTGCTTCTGAACCAACTATTTGCTCGAGTAGTCCAAAACACTTTTTCACTGTCCTGCTTGCCAGTTCTGTTCTCTTCTGATCTGAATGTTTACTTTTCCTTTTAAAGTACAGTGGTCTCAGTCTCAACCACTCACTTTGGCAAATCCTTCCAGCAGTTCTCTGCATAAAGAAATTTCTTATACCCCTCACTGACTATTGTGAATTCATGACCCCTGATCAGAGAGTACCTAATTAGAAGAAATTTTTCCTTTTGCCTCAACATTTTAAAATCTGTCTTCTGTTTTAGTAATAGTATGCGTATTGGAGTCTCTCCTCCCAACTATAGTTTCTAATACCCAGCATCATCCTGGCAAATCTTTATACATGCTGTCTGGGGCAATTCTATAATGACTTTTGGAAAAGCATAAAGTTTCTGATGGCAAGATTGCAATAATTCCATTGGTGTTCTGCTTTTTTTTGGAAATTATCCTTCTCAAAATCGGCAATCGAGATGCTTGGAGTGTGTTCGTTTAACATCTTTCATGCATATTGACTTTCCCAGTCTATTTGTCTGAGTAGGTTCATAGAGATCAGTTTACTGACTAGGATATGGCTACATTATTGACAGTTTAGAGTGGTTCCTTGTCTTTAGAGAATGAGTTACAGTTGTGGGTGCTGTGCACTTATACCTGTATATTTTTTGCCTTACAATTGGGCCAAACCTGAAAGTGTCACTGGAATGAATCAGCCACCCTTGCCTTTGCCAAAAGTAATTGTTTGACCTAGTCAGAGGATAACAGAACTTTTCTCACCTACCTTTGTTTCTCCCCTCTGTCTACCTCCTCTTCACTCCCATGCCCCTCAAATGACCTGTTCCTTTAATGGAAATGGCCCCCTTTGAGTTTACTAAAGTCATGAAGGTAAATGGTTATAGGGCTAAAACTCTGAGATTGCCTCTTAACATTAATGCTAATGTGGAGGACTCGTCCAGCAGTGTGAATCAGCAGAATTTAATATATGGGGTTTTCCAGTTTGGTATTTGGCAGCTGGCTGATTGGTCTAGGGCTATGCTTCTCACTTTGGGGTTGGTTATTGAAATGTGCATGTGGTACTGGGTTCAAAACCCTGACAAACCCTCATTGGGATCCTGGGCTTTATAAACCGGGATAGAATACAAAAGCAAGGAGCTTATGATGAATCTTGATAAAACACTGGTTTAACCTCAATTGAAATATTGTCCAATTCTGGGCACTTCAGGAAGGATGTGATGGTTTTAGAGAGGGTGCAGAAAAGATTAAAAGAATGGTTCCAGGGATGAGGGACTTCAGTTATGGGGATAGATTGGAGAAGCTGGGGTTCTCCTTGGAACGGAGAAAGTTGAGAGGAAATTGGATGGGGATGCTCAAATCATGAGCGATTAGACACAGTAGATGGAAAGAAACTATTCTGATTGGGGGAAGGGTCAAGAACCAGGAGACACTGATTTGTGATTGGTAAAAGAACTAATGGCAATGTGAAAATCTCTTTTTTTTTTATGCAGTGAGTGATTAGGATCTGAAATGCACTGCCTGAATGTGGTTGAGGTAAATTCACCCAAGGCTTTCAAAAGGAAATTGGATAAGCACCTGAGAATTTGCAGAGCTATGGGGAAAGGGCAGGAGAGTGGGACCAGCTGAGTTGCTCTTGCAGAGAGCTGGCACAGACTCAAGATGCCAAAAGCATTCTATAATTCTAAGTATTGGTTTTGTTTCCACGGCTGAACTTAAAAATTGCCAAAGTCTAGACTAAAGATCGCTTGAGTGGAAATGGTAAAGCTACAAGCTTGAATTTGCACTTAATAGCCCCAACCATTGCAGTAGTTTCCCTTTAGAGATGTCATCCTTTTGAATCTGCTAACTCAATGACTCTTCCTGCATAATGTCAATGTACAGATGAACTAGCATTCTCAGAGCCCTAACAAAAAATACATCCATGGGGTACAAGTTTTGATCCAAAGGCAAGTGCACCTGAATCTGTCCCATTTCTAGGAACACATTTCTATATAATTCTACTTCCATTCCTATTCATCCTTTTGTATCTGAGCTGTGCATGGTGGTTAATCTGGTGTTATGCTGTCTGTGGATGTTTTACATCTTTTGGACATTATGCTCTTACCAAGCTGATCTTGATGTCTTGCTGATTTTTTGGTCTCCACTGAATGGACAAATCTTGATGGCTTGGCTACTGACCATCCAGGTCCTTGAGTAGGGATCGTCCATGTAACTGAGACATCCTATGATGAAGAAAATTAATGGAAAAACTTGTGGACATTTTCAAAGATTCTAAGACAACTACAGAATGTATTCCAAGACTAGGATTCATTCTATAATGCATTATCATGAATTTACTTGTTTAGATGGTGTATTCACCTTCATACACTGCCATTTACTACTTTGATAGTCTTGAAATCTGCAAACTTTGTGATTAAACTCGAGCATTAGACAAGCCCTTCTGAGGTATTTTTACATGATTAATTATATCTTCCATTACTGCATAGTAAGAAATCTGGTTAAGCTAATCAATTACTTTGCTCAAAAGCCACTTTCCTTGACCAGTTTAATGTTTGAGAATCTGCAAAGCTGCCACATGGGGAAATGTATAGTCTTTCACCAAACTTGACTTCTTAAAAAAAAAAAACATTTTACAGTTTTGACCAGTGAAAATGTCCAGTGCTTTATCACAATTTTCCTGGATATATATGAAGTTTGTTGAAGTAGAAGCACCCTCTCCATACTATAATCATCCTTCCCCCGTTTTTAAGGTGAAGTGTACGTGCAAATGGATTTCTGGGGGTGGAGGAGTTTTGAGCATCATATTAACATAACATTTGAAATGGGAACACTTTAATACTTCAGATGTGAAGTACGACATACCACAAGATAGCCTGATCCTGTGAGTTTGCTCACTGGATATTCATAGCTATAGAAGCTAACTTTTTTCATTTTTATGTAAATTAGCTCATCACTTTAATGCAGAACTGAGAAATGTTTGTAGAAACTGCATGTAAATAAAAGTTGCTTCTTGGCATTCTATTGTTTACCTAACTTGAATTAAACTGGTTGAAGTATGATTTTTAAATGTTTAAAAACTTTGGATTTTAGGATTCTCCATTGAAGGCTGTGCAAATGCTTTGGGTAAACCTGATCATGGACACATTTGCATCACTTGCTTTGGCCACTGAACCGCCCACAGAAGCGCTTCTGCTACGGAAACCTTATGGCAGAAATAAACCACTGATTTCTCGTACTATGATGAAGAATATCTTGGGTCATGCCGTCTACCAACTTGTTGTTGTTTTTACACTCTTGTTTGCTGGTAAGCGGAGGGTTTAAAACTGCATTAGGTTTTTTTTTAATGAACAGTTAAATGTCAGTCTGGTTTACACTTAAGTAGATTTAGGGTTTTGGTTGGAAAAATATTTGGGATTGCAAATAATGCAATCTTTTAAGCTTGGTTTATACTTAACATCTAAGCTTTTTTAAAAATCAGTAACTTAAATACTTCTGCTAAGAAATAAATGCTTGGTTGGTGCTGAGATTGGACTTGATGGGACTAAAAGCTGATAAATCCCCTGGGCCTGATGACTTACACCAGTGTTTTCAGAAGTGACTCTGCAGAGATAATGGATGTATTGGTTTGGATCTTTCAGAATTCCTTGATTCTCGAAAGGTCCAGGTAGACTGGAAGGTAACAGGTGCAACCTTGCTATTTAAGAAAGGAGAAAAGAGAAAACTGAACTATAGGCTAATTAACATGATATCAGTGGTAAAGTATTTGCTAGTAGCAACTATCATGGATGTGGTAACAGGGCACTTGGCGGTGGGGGGGGGAAGAATCATGATTTCAGCAGAGCCAACATTTTTACAAAAGGGAAATCATTTTTGAGTTATCTTGAGGGAGTAACTAGCAGGTTAGTTAAGGGGGGCACCTATGAATGTAGTATTTGTTTTTTCAGAAGGCATTCGATAAGGTGTCAAACAAGAGGTTGTTATAAGATTAGGGCTCATGGGCGAGGAGTAATACATTAGCATCAATTGAGGATTTAAGGGATAGAAAGCAGTAGGAATCAAGTTGCTAGCTAGTAACTAATGGAGTGCTGCATGGATCAGTGCTTGGGCCTCAATTATTTACAATCTGTCAATGACTTAGATGAGGGGTCAAGTGTAACGCATCCATGTTTTCTGATCCAAAGCTAGATGGAAAAGTAAGCTGAGAAGAGGACACAGGCTGCAAAAGGATGTGGGCAAGAAGGTAGCAGATGGAGTATAATGTGGGGAAATGTGAAATTATCCATTTTAGGAAGAACAGAAAAGCAGAATATTGGGCAAGACTGATAAATGTTGGTATGCAAAGGGAATTTGAAACAAAGTTAACATGCACATACAGTAACCAATTAGGAAGACAAGTAGTATGTTAAACTCCAACCTCTTTGCAATAAAGACTAAGAGTAAAGAAGTTATGTATTTATATAGGGCTTTGAGACCATACCTGGAGTACTTTGTACAGTCTTGTCTCCATATGCAAGGAAGGATATACTTGTCTTAGAGGAGCTGCTACAAAGGTTCACCAGATTGATTCAGGGGATAAGAGTGCAGTCCTATGAGGAGAGCTCGAGTAGAATGGGCCTATATTCTCGAGTTTAGAAGAATGAGTTGATCTCATTGAACCATAAAAGATTAAGAGGGCTTGATAGGATAGATGCTGAGAGGCTGTTCCCCCATTTGAAGAGCCTAGAACTAGGGGGGTCATAGACTCAGGATAAGGGGTCACTCATTTAGGATGGAGATGGGAAATTTCTTCACTCAGGGCTGTGACATTTTGGAATTCTCTGCCTCAGGGCTGTGGTTGCTCGTCATTGAGTATATTCAAGACTGCAATCAACAGATGTTTGGGCACTGAGGGATATGGGGATAGGGATCCAGTGCCATAATTTCAGCACACTTTGATTCATGTAGATTGAAGTTTCATCTAATTTACACTAGCTTGGGAAACTTTTTAAAAATGTTTGCTCAAATGTGTAAATATCAAATGTCTATGTACAAAGTATTTCATTAAACACAACAGAAATGTTGACCGTTTAAAACTGTACATTAGTGAGCAATGGTAGGCCAAATGGCCTCTACCTTTTTGAGTGGAATGGGAGTTGGCTCAAAGGAGTCTAAATTTCCCAAATGACAACAAAATGGGAATAATGGTAAATGAGCACTGAACAAATTCAGGAGGATTTGGAGATGCTGAGATTGTGGGAAGAGAAGTAGATAACAGTAACTGGCGCTGTAGGAGAAACAGCGAGCCCAGGATGAATGATGATGCTTATTTACTCTTCATTCCATTTGATTGAAAACGGAATGTGCTGTGGGAATCACTGATTGCAGTTCATTCAGGGTAAACTTAGTTGCTGTGACCAATAATCATTTGAGGACAGAACAAAAGGAAAGCTGCATGTCTTTGATTATAACCAAACTGCATCTCACATTGGAATTTAATGCAGATTTAGATTGAGGTGGGGGAGATTCCTCAAAGCTAAATGATTTCTTGACTGAGTTTTGCAAATAGTAATTTCTAACCATTTTATATTCATACTGGAGTAACCTGGTCTTGAAACTTTTTCAAATGTAACTTTTTAATTGATTCAGGTGAAAAAATATTTGATATTGACAGTGGACGGAATGCCCCTCTTCATTCCCCCCCTTCAGAACACTACACAATTGTATTTAATACATTTGTCATGATGCAGTTGTTTAACGAAGTGAATGCTCGCAAAATTCATGGTGAAAGGAACGTTTTTGATGGCATTTTCAACAATCTAATATTTTGTAGCATTGTACTGGGAACATTTTTGATACAGGTAAGTGACAATTTTGACCAGCTAATCCTTTTATGTAGCATTTGACTTTAAGTATTGGACTGGTTTTCTTTTGGTTGCAGTCTCAACATTTTAAATCAATTTTTTTTTTCCAGATCATTATTATTCAATTTGGTGGAAAGCCATTTAGCTGCACTAAGCTAACAATTGATCAGTGGTTATGGTGTATTTTTTTAGGAATGGGAACGTTACTCTGGGGCCAGGTAAGCATCTTTGTCCTGAAGAGTTGCTTTGCATTTAGTAAGTGAACAGGTTATTTTGCAGACAAATTATATTTAGTATGCAGATCACATCTGGAGTACTATGTGCAGTATTGGCCTCCTTATTTAAGGAAAGATGTAAATGCGTTGGAAGCAGTTCAAAGAAGGTTTACTAGACTGGTGGAATGGGCGGGCTATCTTATGAGGAAAGATTGGCCAGGCTAGGCTTGTATCCACTGAAATTTAGAGTAAGAGATGACTTGATTGAAACATACAAAATCCTGAGGGGTCTGACAGGATGGTTGTGGAAAGGATGTTCTTCCTTGTGGGAGAATCTAGAACCAGGGGTCACTGTTTAAAAATAAGAGGTCGCCCATTTAAGACAGCTGAGAATTTATTTTTCTCAGAGGGTCGTGAGTCTTTGGAACTCTCTTCCTCAGAAGGTGGTGGAAGCAGAGTCTTTGAATATTTTTAAGGCAGAGGTAGATAGATTCTTGATCAGCAAGAGGGTGAAGTGGAGAAATCAGTTCAACCATGAATTTACTGAATGGTGGAACAGGCTTGAGTGGCCTTCTCCTCATTAGTATGTTGGCATAAGCCAGTTACCAATGGGGAAATAGTTAATGTTTATAGCATTTGAGGCATCATCGTTCCTTGTCCTTGTCTTGCCTTTTGCAAAGCAAAACTGAGTAGAAGAGGCACTAATTTGCTTTGTAAGTATGGAAAGTTTGGGCTAGACTTGTGTTAGAACTGTTAATGCACTTTGTCTAAGCTTTGCTCGTTTGAGTCTTAATTTCACTAAGCCTAGCACAGGCCACTTTACAAGGCCTGGACATCTATTTTATGAATTTTTATTGCTCTAGTGTTCTGAAGCTAATTATTTCAATATTATTGGATTTGTAATGATAGTAACTTCAGTCTTAATACTTTGCATTGATTAAGTGTTAAGTGACTTGTTCCCAGGATGGCGGGACTGTCCTATGAAGAGAGATTGGGGAAACTGGGCCTGTATTCTCTAGAGTTTCGAAGAATGAGAGGTGATCTCATTGAAACCTACAAAACACTTAAAGGGATAGACAGATGCAGCTAAGATGTTTCCCCTGGTTGGGGGGGTCTAGAACCAGGGGACACAATTTCAAAATAAGAGGAAAGCTACTTCGGACCGGGATGAGAAAGTTCTTTACTCGGAGGGTTGTGAATCTTTGGAATTCTCTACCCCCAGAGGGCTGTAGAAGCTGTCATTGAGTGTGTTTAAAGCAGAGATTGACAGATTTCTAAATACCAATTACATAAAGGGATATGGGGATAGTGTGGGGAAAAAGACATTGAAGTGGTGATCAGCCATGATCGCATTGAATGGCAGAGCAGGCTCCATGGGCTGAATGGTCTACTCCTACTCCTATGTTCCTAACCATTAAAGATTCTGATGCTCACCAGATTAACAGCCATTTGCAAGAGTATATCTTGGAACAAAGCAAGTTGTGACAAACTTTGTTACAAATTGGTCCAGTGAAATTGCCAAATATTAAACTGCCAATTTTATAATAGATGTTCAATTGGAAATCACTGTACAATCTTACCAAAGTGATGGTTCTGTGAATGTTATCTAGTGTTCAGTACTTTCCAAAGTTTGTTGTACACTTTTTTTTAAAATTCATTCATGGGATGGGACAAGGTCAGCATTTATTGTTCATCTCTAATTGCCGTTGAGAATGTGGTGGTGGGCTGTCCATGTTGTGTAGATACATCCATAGTCTGTTAGGGAGGGAGTTCCAGGTTTTGACCCAGTGACACTGACTATTATATTTCCCAAGTCAGGATGGTGTGTGACTTTGGGGAACTTGCAGGTGGTGGTCCCATGTGTTTGCTGCTGCTGTCCTTCTAGGTAGTAAAGGTTGTGCAATTGGAAGTTGCTGTCAAAGCAGCCTTGGCGAGTTGCTGCAGTATATCCTGTAGATGATGCACACTGCTACCACTGTGTGCCAGTAGTAGAGGGAGTGCACGTTTCAATTGCATGAATTGTAAAGTTGGAAGCAGGTAATATGTCAAATCTCCAGATTTTATATCCAACCAACTTGGTATGCAAATCTTCAAATCGAGTAAGGAAACTTTTTTTTTTACAAAGAGGATAATGGCAGAGGAAATGAAGAGAATGTTGCATGTAACAATTTTAGCGAAAATAAAGGTCAAATTTACAGCTGGTTTATATAAAATGTTTAAACTACAAATTAAATTAACTTGAGATTTGTAGGATTTTCTGAATAAGCTGTTGTCTAAAATTCTACAGCATATGAATTTTAAGTTGAGTCAAATGGTGTACATGTGGCGTTTAGGCAAAGTTGAGTAGTCCACTTGAAACAGAAGTGTCTCTGTTACAGGTGATTGCTACAATTCCAACAAGCCATTTAAAGTTTCTCAAAGAAGCTGGTCTTGGCACACAAAAGGAAGAGATTCCAGAGGAAGAATTGGAAGAGGATATTGAAGAAATTGACCATGCAGAGAGAGAATTGCGCCATGGTCAGATCTTGTGGTTCAGAGGTCTGAACAGAATACAGACTCAGGTATAAATTCAGTACTTAACCACTTTTTTTTTAAATAATGGAAGAAAAGGCCTGTGCCAGGACTGCCCCAGACTACTTTGCTTTTTATTAACTGTAACTCTACTGCTATCCTAAAGACTCTTGCCTTTTAGTTATAATTTCTGCTCTTGTGTATTATAGATCGGATGGTTTTTCTCTCATACTTTTTCTTTCTCTCTCTCTCTCTGAACAAGCTGTCACAATCTCTGGTTCCTTGCAGATGGATGTAGTGAATGCTTTCCAGACTGGAACTTCCTTTCAGGGAGCTCTAAGGCGGCAACCTTCCATCGCCAGCCAGCACCATGATGTAACAAATGTTTCTACCCCTACACATGTAGTGTTTACTGCTGCCACTACTGCTTCTACTACTGTGGGGTGTGAGTTTGTTTCTTAGTGCATGACATTAACATTTCCTGAACCACATGCCTAACGTTTCTCATTTTCTCCCTTAGTACCCTCCAAACTCCATTTGTTTAAGTCTGTTCATGCAGCTTTTCTTAAAATGTGGTCACCAAGTCTTCAAGTTTTATTTTTTTTGAAGGCTAGAGAACTCGTGAAACTTGCAGAAAAAACCTATGAATGCTGAAAGTCTGTACCTGTCAAATTTCAATATAGTTAAGTTTCTTCAGATTAAGATTCAAAAGTGCTTGTGTAAATGTTTGAGTATAAGCCCATATTTAGAGATTCTTCCATCTCTGCAATGTACAAAGTGCCATTTTTTTGACAAATCCATAATACATTGTTCTTGTCATTAACTCTTCAGGTTTTTATCTCTTGAACTAAATTATATCTGATTCAGAAAGCTGGACTGTGGATGTTACATGCTTTCTCTTTCTAGGTCTACACATTTCTGTTACAGCAGCAAGAGGGCTGTAAAATTGAACATTTTCGTGAGCACCTTTTTTTAATAGCATTTGACATGTCTGTTATGAAACTCAAGTCCACTAGTCTTTTCCTTACCTTATGTGCCTGAGTTATTAAATCTCATGAGCATTATAGTGAAACACATTGCACAAACCAGCAAAATCCACAGATCAAAGGGACAATAAGGTCATAACAACATGCATTATACACATTTTTTGGATCTCTGGTACTGCAGAACCTCAAAGCTAAATCAGATCAACCCTATCTTTGGAGTTCATTGACCTTTAAGGTGTCTGGCTGCTTGTGTTTCTTCTGCCCTAGCTTGTTTGTATTACAGTATTCCATTATTGTGCATCAGTTGAGTATTGTGTCCCAGGAAGATGCAAACTGTTAATGTTCAGTGGAATTGCACTTGACTTGTGTAACTGACAACCATCCTGAGGGTATCTTGGAATGTAGTCAATCTTGTGACTTTTCACCACCTAAATTTTGTTTTTAATAAATTAAGTGCTTATTGTTAGAAAGAAAAGGCTGTTTGAGGTTGCTGTATAGAACTCGTGAATCAAAATATTTAGGCTAGCTCTAAAAATGAAACAGACTGAACATATCCTTTCAGTTCACATAACTGAAGCCTGGATTGGAATCCAGAACCCATCCTGGCTGCCAGATTTCTGGTTTTAATCTATAGTTTCAAACCTAGTTTCTAGTGCATCTGAGCACATAACGCATACTTGCCCTAGTTTGGTAAACTGGCAATCTGAGGGGCCACAAAGGAAACTGGGAGTGTTGCGATGTAGGAGAAGATCTTATAGGCTTAAGATGCAGTGTCAGGAATGAATAGAGGGAGCTTTGCTTGAAATATTATCTCTACCAACCTCGCTGCCTTTATACTTGATGGAATAATCCAGGATTGTCACATGTTTGACTGTTTATACAAACATATTTGAATTCAATGTTCATGCAATCATTGTTTCTTCTTCCTATTTTAAAAATAATTTCCATTCTCCTGGCCCTGTAGATGATCTCACTAAGATGTCAGGAGTAGCAGATGATGACTATCTGGCCCTGAAGGAAAACATAACCTCCTTTAGGATTTTTGTCATTAAAACTGCCATATAAATGGAAATTGTTGGATTTTGTTTTCCTCAGCAGTATGCCCACTATCAGAATTCAAACAGTAAATCTGGTGTTAAAATGAGAAGTGAATCACATATTCTGCATGAAATGCCTTTTTCTAAAAAGTCTGTGTGCATATCTGTTGGCCTGGTTTAAACTCTTTCTGAACCCCCCCCACCTGTCCCACCACCCCATCTTACAATTCAACAAAATGTTGGCCTGGTTTAAATTTTGTGCAAATAGCATTAGGCATATACTTGAACATTTACACAGGTCGCTACTTAGGATTTTCGCATGTCTCCTTTTAATGCTATGTTTATCTTAGGCTTGGCTTTTTATCCATAGTCAGTGGCATCCTAATCCCACGCATGAGGTGATCCTGTTTTGTAGCTCTTATTTTGCATTTTTAAGCATTTTTGATCTTCGAGAAAGTGAGGTTCATGAATCTTTGGAGCTGGTATGTATTGCCGCATTAACTGCTTTATTTGTATTTTATGGTACATCAGCTTAAATGCTTACACCAAGGTGACATGCTTTGTTTCTAGATTTATTTACTGTTCTAAAACATTTTACAAATTTTTTCCAGTTCTTCAAGCTTCCACTGCATTCTGCACGATACAGATTTCACGTGTGTTGCTATGTAACTGTGGATTTCAACTCAATGCAGCTTAATCATAACATGATCAGAGCTCTCCATGTTACTTTGTCAAACAACTGACGCTGTGCATATTTTTCTTACAGCTCAGAGTGGTGAATGCATTCCGTAGTTCCTTGTATGAAGGATTAGAGAAACCAGAATCTCGCAGCTCGATCCACAACTTTATGACCCATCCAGAATTTAGAATAGAAGATTCTGACACTCACATCCCTCTTATTGATGAAAGTGAAGGTGAAGACGAGCCACCAACAAAACGTGATTCCTCACCTAGACTATCTCTCAATGAAAACAACAATGCTGTTGACAGTGGGATCCATCTTACAACCGACACAAGCAAGTCTGCTACCTCTTCAACCCCAGGGAGCCCACTACATAGTCTGGAAACTTCTCTCTAGTATAAGCAGAATGTTAACACACTAGGCTAGTGAGCTACAAGAAGAAAAGAATATTGGGTCCTTTTTACACTCTGTGATTTGACAAGATATTCTTGTCCTGGACTTCAGCAGAAGACACAGCAAGAATGTAGATACTTCTAAGCTTTCTGCCAGACTAAGGGTGCTTTTGGAACTCTGACACACAAACCTGGTATAAAAGTGACTTGCTTTGAGGATTTGTTCTGTTACAGAGTATGAAAAATCAACTTTAAGAATTGTCCTGAGCAGTGTGTGAGCTGAACATTTAGTTTTTCTTGATTTCTGGATGGTGTTTTTTGGCCCTGGCTTATTGATACTTTAATTTCTGCTACTTGGCTGTTAATATTTTGAATTATTTATGTTCTAAATGACGCCGTTCTGTTTACAAGGTTTGTAGATACTTTTGTTTGTAGGTAGACGGCTTCCTGACACATGATGCAGAGAAACTAATCCCTCAAATACTACTGTATTTTCAGGAAAAGGGTGTTTCTATTGAAACTGTACTAAATATGCCTGTGATTTACTTGTTAAATATTGTAGATAAAAAGCTAATACTTGTAGCCAAATAGATAACACTACTAAAAAAAAAAAAAAAAATTCTGAAGTATTGTAATAGTTATGGCCCCTTTCCCAGTGAAGCCCCAAAATATTTACACAGATTTTTCAATGATTGTTTCAGAATCTAGTTTCTCAGTTTCTGGGAAATGAACTACATAAAGATTTTTTTCACAAATGAGTAAGGGTGAAATGTTAAGTGGAAGAAAACATCCATGTGTAATGAGATGCAACAGAGTATTTTGTCAACCCATCAAATGGATTAAATCAAATGCATCATAACCTTAGTCTATCTGTGTTTGTCCTTAGATATTAGCTTAAACTTGGTCAGATGTGAGCAGATCTTTTTTTTCCCTAGGAAAATAGCAAATGTTCTTTCAGCACAAGCACTGTTGGCATTTTTGAAAATCCTATTGGTATATTGTATTTTTTCTTGACATTTAATGGTTTAAATAAGCATCTTCAGCCAATTGTTTTTTTTTCCTGCCCTCCCCTTCGGGCATGCTAGAAAAAGTCTGGAAAAACACAACATACTGCATCATGTAAGTGATTTCAAAGTGGAAACAGCCTATAATGTATCAAGGCTTTAACTGAAAAGGCTGGATTACCATTCAGGCTTGATGTATGCTACTGAATCATTGTGTGCAATGGTACATTTATGATGAATTAAAACTTTCTGAAATGATGTGCGGTGGGATGATTGGCAAGGATTTGTAAGTCATTGTGACATGCCTTAGGCAGGGAAACTTTGAAAACTGCTGCAGTGTTGCAGTACAGTCATTTTGTTTCTGCACTTGTCTGTAGATAACTGTAAATAGTTTTCTTTGAACTCCCCACGCATTTAAGCTTTCACGAGACCTCCTAAAATTTAGTACAATTTTTCAAGATGTAATACATGTCACTTACAGAAAAGGTTATATTTTTATCTTGACATTTGGTTGGGAGGGTGGAACTTAAGCATCACCAACTGTACAGCTGGGTATTCCAATGGATTGTAAACTTAATATTTCCCATGTGTCCAAAGTACTTCTGTAGGCTTGAAAAATGATGGAACATCTAGGGAAAGGTCCAGTGAACTTGGCTTTAGTGTCCCATTTTGGCCGGTTATAACAATTTCTATATTGATGCCAGCTGAGTGTCAATTTTGGAACCAATTATTAAATGTCTAAAACAAAATCAATGAACATCAAATTTTCCTTGTGTCAGGTGTGTTTTAATTTAACTTGTACCAAAAGTGTGTGTGCGGAATATATTGTACTGTAATGGTAATCTTTGGGCAAATCATCGCAACTTCTGGAATGGAAATCCTTTATTGCTCATGGACAGCTTCCTGAAAATTATTTTTCTATTTTTTTGAACTATATATACACTTACTGAAATGTAAGATTGAGTTCAATCAAGTTGAGCACTAATCACAACTAAATTGTGTCTTATAACACATGTACAAATTGGGTGTAAAAAGCTGCTTGTCTTGTGCTTGGGGTATTGTGCAACTGTGTCCAAAAAGTGCCTGTTAGATGAATAAATAGCTCTGAACTTGTAGCAAGTCCCAATCACCCATCCAGCCCTGTGTTCACTGACCTAGATTTGGCGCCTCAATTTTATAATTCATCTTTTAAAATCCCTCCATGGCCTGCTCCATCCCCACAATTCTGGCCTCTTGCACATCACTGATTTTAATTGCTTCACCATTGGTAGCTGTGCCTTCAGCTGCCCAGGCACCGAGCTCTGGAATTCTCCCTAAACCCCTCCACCTCCTTTTAAGTCGTTTGTTAAAACCTATCTCTGACCAAGCTTTTGGTCACCTATCCTAATATATCTATAGCTCGGTGTCAAATTTTTTGTGAAGTGCCTTGTGACATTTTTGCTACGTTAAAGATTTAAGTTGTTTGTCATCTCATAGTTGCTTCGCTAGTGTCTTTAATTTTCTGTTGGTAACTCATTTTGTGTTCCTCACACCATTTTTAAAGTCTTGATCTGTCACAAGACCAAACTGGTAATTTTGCCTATTGTATCCAGTCTATTCTACTGTCTCATCCACTCAAAGCTACACAACCATATCCCCAACTTCAGTGCTCATTGCTAAGTTGGTTATATTGATCGGCTTCCTCAGCAAAACTGGAATGCTAGTTTGAAATTTCCAATAACTACTGTAATTGATGACATGTACAGTAGACAAATGGAAAACAACATCTTTGTGACTGAAGTCCCATTTCATTATTTTACTGTTTACTAAATGAGAGTTCACTCAATGTGAAAAGCCTATCTGTCTCATTTTATTAGGATGTGCTGATTTAGAAATCATAAACTGGTTGTAATATTGGCCTACACAGAGTAACAGTTTGGTTTTAAGCTATTGCCAAGTTGTCAGCTGCTTTGAAACTGGTAATTTGTTTTTCTATAGTTATGAATTTGGACAATGTCATAGATTAAAATACGAACCAACTGTACTACAGCAAATCGACAAATTGTCAGATAACCTGTTGGCGTTCTGGAATGCAGACTCGCCTTGTGAACTGGGAACTTTCAATATAAAATGGGTCTTTATGATCAATTATACAAAATCAAAATACTGATCCATGTGGCTATAAATTGACTGGAGATAGAAATGAGAACACTTAATTTGTTTAATCCAGCATCTTTAACTTTCCATTTGTTCACATCTCATGCTGAAATTATTAGAACACCATAGTTTATAGAGAAAATTTCTTCATTCTTTCATGGGATGAGCATTGCTGGCAAAGCCAGCATTTGTTGCCCATCCCTAATTGCCCTTGAAGGTAGTGGTGAGCCGCTGCCCTGAAACACTGCAGTCCATGTGGTTTAGGTACACCCAGTGCTGTTAGGAAGTTCCAGGATTTTGACCCAGTGACCGTGAAGGAACAGCAATTTATAGTTCCAAATCCGGATATTGTGTGGCTTGAAGGGGAACTTGCAGTTTGTGGTGGTCCCATATGTCTGCTGCCCTTATCCTTCTAGGAGGTAGAGATTGTGGGTTTGGAAGATGCTGTCACAGGAGGCTTGGTGAGTTGCTGCATTGCATCTTGTAGATAGTACACAGTGCTGCCATAATGCACTGGTGGTGAAGGAAGTGAATATTTAAGTTGGTTGGGGTGCTGAAGAGAAGACCACTTCAAAGACTACAAGAGCAACAGGAAACCATTAATTGTTTGCATAATTGTCAGATGCACTGGAATAGCTTCTCCAGACTCCAATGTTAAAAATAGACTTAAAAGAATTTTCTCTCATACTTTTTCAGTGCTGATTTTTGGGAAACACCTGATAAACTGACAGCACAATTCAAATGCTAATCTGATTGCTGCAGACTTCTCCTTCACCCTTGAGGGACTCTATTGTAAAAAGTCTGTTGAATTTTAAAAGCAAAATACTGCAGATGCTGGAAATTTGAAACAAAAACAAAATGATGGGAAATGCTCAGCAGGTCAGGCAGCATTTGTGGAGAGAAACAGATGCTGCCCGACCTGAGTGCTTCTAGCATTTTCAGTTTGTTTCCACTGTATTGTAAATTTTTATTCAGATTTACAGAATAAGTGGTTATTTTCTCTTGGGAGTAAAACAGAGGATGAAGATACACTTTTTAAACTAGATACTGCCACATTCATTGAGATGGCTATGATGCTAAGCTTCCCATGTGACGTAGTATGTGGGCCATCTTGAATTTGCAGTGTATTCAAAGGATGTATGTCGTCATTTGAGAAAGTAAATGCCAGGGTGAAAGACATAACTTTTTCCTCTTTGCATATATGCAGCATAGCTGGTTATCTAGGAGATATGCTCTCAATTAAAGATCCAGATATAACAAGGAAAACTGAGGAAGCAATAGAAAGCTTTGGGAACTATAGGCCCACCCTCATTAATATTCAATCCTTGACCACCCAAACATATCTGACTTTATATTGTATAAATCCCACTGCTGCCTTACCTCACCAGTGGTGGCAAAGGCTTCAGTGGCTGGAACTCTACTGTAGAATTTCTTCTTTTTTCCACCTCAATTCCCATTTTAGACCATGTCAAACCCATTTCTTTGAACAAACTTATGTTTCCTGGATCAATGACCATTTACTTTGGGCCTTTTTTATTAAACACTAGATAATATATGGTTGTTATTGGCTGCCAAGAATGAGGCACATGTTATTTTGTCATATGAACATTAAAACTTAAAGTTGCTGCTGGGAAGAGGGCCTTTCAAGCAATTGCTAGGCCCCTCACTGGAAATACTTTTTTGCATGCTGGCAAAAAGTGTTGGAACGAAGGACCTAGTCCCTGCTTCTCCAATACACAAGACCTGGTCAGACCAGTTTAGTCACATGACTAACTGGCTGTTTGAATTTGAACTTGCCACAGTGTTTGAAGCTGAGAAAGCTGTTTGCTCCTGGACTTAACAAATCTCTCCTATCTGCTTCCATCTCTTTCTTATGGAATTGAAGACACATGAACCCCATGAGAGAAAAGTCTCCTACAGTGAACAAGGTTAAAGAAGAATACTGGGGCCCCAATAAAAAGCAAGACTACCTACAATCAAGGATTACAGTGAGCTTGAAGCAGAGTTTTAAAAAAAAAACCCTCTTCAGAGATTGCCTTAAACTTTTTCACTTTATTTTTCTTTTTCTGTCCCTATTTGCATATGCGTATCACATATGCATGCTAGTGTGGGGCGCAGAGTGAAGGCGTAGGCATTGACTGAATTAGAGTTTAAGTTTTTAATAAATTTCACTTTTCCTTAAACCTAAGAGGCTGTTTATGCTCATTTCTTTTCCTTATAATTGGAAAGCAATAAACAAGGATTCACCAAGGGGAGCTTAAAACAGTCTGTTTAAAAATTAAATCCTGTTACAATAAGACCAGGTGAAGACGGTAAAAGATCCCTAGATACCTTTCTCACCTGGTCGTAACTGGTCCTTTTGAAGAACAATGGGTATTCTGTCTCAGTAAAGTTGAGACCTTGTGTTTAGGTGTATCGGTTCCCTTGATCATCAAGCTAAACTGCCCTGCTTCTCCCTGAATGTGTTTGTCTAGTTTCTGTTACTCCTGTTCTTCTGTTCCTATCTTCAATCTCCAGTACCATCTGAGCTCATCTTAACCACAAGACTCACCTCCTGTTCCCTTAACTGCTGCCTACACTATTTCTCTACTTGCCCCCCAGGCTAGCTGGTTGTAAGTAGTTGTTTCTCATCAGGTACTGGTCCCCTCTTTCAAAATTATCACCACCAACAACCCTGCACCCTCCCCACCCCCCCAAAAAAAAACTCCACCTTCCCTCTGTCCTCTCCTAGCCAGTGACACACTCATCCCATGAATGAATGGATTTAAAAAATACTACTCTTCCATCTCCAACTTCCCTTTCACCCCTGAAGTATTGAGGGATGTGGAGTTAAGATGATCAGCCTGATCTCAGTGAATAGCAGAACAAGCTCAAAGGGGCTAAATGGACAACTCCTGTTCCTATAAGTCCTCTACCATGTTGCCTCTTAAATCTGTACCTATCGTTCTGCAACTCTTATTTTCCTTTGAGGCCAATAACCATTGGGCGTAGTAGTGGTGATCTGCCCAAGAGCAAGTCATCAGCTCATTTCTCCATGCTTCTTAAGTCTTGCACTTTTCTTTTGTCATTCTTAAGATCCTCCCATTTTTTAAAACTTCATGAGAAATAAGCCATGAGTAGGGAAAAAGTGCATAAGGTGGTTTCCTGTTGCCTTCCTCACGTGTGCTTTAAAGGAGAAACAAGTCCTCTTCCCAAAGGATCCTCTGCCTAAAGCAGCTATTGTCCCTTGAGGTTCTAGCTCTTCCGCCGTCACCACCATAAATTCACTGGTTCTGTCATTGGTCATGGCTCATAACTGAGCATGGCACCCTTGCCTGGGGCGACCCACCAAAGGGCAGAGAAGACCACCCCTGATGTCTCCCCTGCTACCCTATTTGGCTTAGATTTAAAGTAATTGGTGGAAGGATCAGAAGGAAGTTGAGAAATTCTTTTCAGCCAGAGGGTGGCGGGGGTCTGAAACGGATGGTAGAGGCAGAAACATTTAATAT
Source organism: Heterodontus francisci (assembly GCF_036365525.1). Lineage (NCBI taxonomy): Eukaryota > Metazoa > Chordata > Chondrichthyes > Heterodontiformes > Heterodontidae > Heterodontus > Heterodontus francisci. The sequence continues at coordinate 13,473,973 of NC_090388.1, forward strand.
AACCGACAGAGCTACAGACCAAGAGCTGGAAAATGATATTCGGCTAGATCTCTCTTTCAGCTGACACACGATAGGCTAAATAGCATCCTGTGTTGTAAATTTTCTGTTACTGCCCCTGCCACAGCACTAATGTCACAAATGACATCCTTTGACTATGGTGAACTGTTATCCGTCCTTGCCTTCCGTGCAGCCGATGACACACTTAACTATACTCCTCCATTGTCCAGACTGCCATTGCTTGTTTCCACTCTATCTATACTTTTGCATCACTACCTTAATGCCCGAAAGAATCTATCCTTGGCCTCCATCTCATCTACATGCTCTCAAGTAATTGCTGCGTTTACATTGCAAAAACAAATTTAAACTTGCTGCAGTAAGATGGGGCTGCTATTTCACTGTGTAAGGACCCTGTTAATGTAATTTGTTTCTAATGGCTTTCCACATTGAATCCAGTTAGCAATCAGTGGTTCTACACATGCCATATAAACCAGGATGCAAGTTCAACTGGGGAAATTATAAAAGAAAGCAAATATTTTATAGGGAATTAAAAAAAATTATAGAACTGAAGAAACAGAGCACAGATAAAATGCTTACTGGATGTGAATGTTGCTGATTGTATATACAGGTTATTAACTGGCTGGCTAAGCAAGAAATATTCCTGACTAGTAGAGGGGAAGATGATCACAGATTTGTGAATTGCTATGAAATATATAATTCTCCTGTAGGTAGTGGCTGCATTCACTTCCTGAATTTGATTAACTAAAAACAATTTGGACCCTGGGCAGGAGATAGTCTTGTTCCTATGGTTATGTATCATGTCCCATAGGCAAAACAACTCAATGATGCATTTTGCTGCATGTAATTGAGATATTTTAATGAACTTCAGCAAAGCTCTAAACGATTAGTTAAATAATCATTCAGATCATTACATTTCATTAGTTAGGAAGAAAGACCACTGGTCCTGTTGCTCACCAAGGTCCCAGGTGCCCTCGTTGTGCCAGTATCAGCTTGCATTTCCAGCACTTTGTGGCACAATATTAACCAAAGCTGAAGGATGAGGGGGGAAAAAAATCCAAATCACTGGTTACTCAGACACCTGGTCTAGCACGTACTGGGCCAATAAAAGTTATCACTTATTAGTGGTGAGAAACATTTCTTTGGTATTGATACATGTGAACTACTTCGAAGTATAAAAAAACATAAAAATATAGAAAATAGGAACAGGAGTAGGCCATTCGGCCTGTCGAGCCTGCACCGCCATTCTATAGATCATGGCTGATCGTCCAAACTCAGTACCCTGTTCCTGGTTTCTCCCTATATCCATTGATTCCATTAGCACGAACAACAATATCGAACTCTTTCTTGAATATATTTAATGATTTGACCTCAACTGTTTCCCCAATGCAGGAACAGATGTTCGGTTGGGGGACTTTCATGCCAGGGTTGGGGCCGACCATGACTCATGGTCCTTCTGCCTTGGGCGCTATGGCATTGGAAGGATGAATGAGAATGGACAGAGACTGCTTGGGTTGTGTACCTATCATAACCTCTGCATCACCAACTCGTTCTGTCACAATAAAACCTGTCGCCAGGTTTCTTGGAGGCACCCAAGATCACGTCGTTGGCACCAGCTGGACCTCATCGTCACAAGGCGAGCCTCTTTAAACAGCGTTCAAACCACACACCGCTTCCAAAGTGCGGACTGCGACACCGACCACTCCCTGGTGTGCAGCAAGGTTAGACTCAAACCAAAGAAGCTGCATCACTCCAAGCAGAAGAGCCACCCGCGCATCAATACGAGCAGAATTTCTTATCCACAGCTGTTAAAAAATTTCTAAATTCACTTGAAAAAGCCCTTCAAAACACTCCCACAGGGGATGCAGAGACCAAGTGGGCCCACATCAGAGACGTCATCTCTGAGTCAGCTATGACCACCTTTGGCAAATGCATGAAGCGGAATGCAGACTGGTTTCAATCTCACTTTGAAGAGCTGGAACCTATCTTAGCCACTAAGCGCATTGCACTGCTGAACTACAAGAAAGCCCCCAGCGAGTTAACATCCATAGCATTTAAAACAGCCAGAAGCGCTGCACAAAGAACAGCCAGGCGCTGCGCAAATGACTACTGGCAACACCTATGCAGTCATATTCAGCTGGCCTCAGACACCGGAAACATCAGAGGAATGTATGATGGCATTGAGAGCTTTTGGGCCAACCATCAAGAAGATCGCCCCCCTCAAATCTAAATCAGGGGAGACAATCACAGACCAACGCAAGCAAATGGACCGCTGGGTTGAGCACTACCTAGAACTGTACACCAGCAAGAATGTTGTCACTGAGACCACCCTCAATGCAACCCAGTCTCTGCCAGTCATGGATGAGCTGGACGTACAGCCAACAAAATCGGAACTCAGTAACGCCATTGATTCTCTAGCCAGCGGAAAAGCCCCTGGGAAGGATGGCATTACCCCTGAAATAATTAAGAGTGCTAAGCCTGCTATACTCTCGGCACTCTACGAACTGCTTTGCCTGTGCTGGGATGAGGGAGCAGTATCACAGGACATGCGCGATGCCAATATCATCACCCTCTATAAAAACAAAGGTGACCGCGGTGACTGCAACAACGACCGTGGAATCTCCCTGCTCAGCATAGTGGGGAAAGTCTTCGCTCGAGTCGCTTTAAACAGGCTCCAGAAGCTGGCCGAGCGTGTCTACCCTGAGGCACAGTGTGGCTTTCGAGCAGAGAGATCGACCATTTTTTTTTTCTTTTTCATGTTGAGGGGGCCTTTATTCCTCAGGCCCCCTTTATATACATATTTACATTTAAAAAAAAAATAACTTTATTTAAGACCAGATAATCAACAAAAACTCAAATTAAAATGCCATTTTCGACGTCAATGATGCACTCCAGTCCCTGCGGTGCCCACCGAGAGATCGACCATTGACATGCTGTTCTCCCTTCGTCAGCTACAGGAGAAATGCCGTGAACAACAGATGCCCCTCTACGTTGCTTTCATTGATCTCACCAAAGCCTTTGACCTCGTCACCAGACGTGGTCTCTTCAGACTACTAGAAAAGATCAGATGTCCACCAAAGCTACGAGTATCATCACCTCATTCCATTACAATATGAAAGGCACAATTCAGCATAGCGGCACCTCATCAGACCCCTTTCCTATCCCGAATGGCGTGAAACAGGGCTGCGTTCTCGCAGCTACACTGTTTGGGATTTTCTTCTCCCTGCTGCTCTCACACGTGTTCAAGTCTTCAGAAGAAGGAATTTTCCTCCATGCAAGATCAGGTGGCAGGTTATAGAGCATAGAACAGTACAGCACAGTACAGGCCCTTCAGCCCACGATGTTGTGCCGACCCTTTAACCTACTCTAAGATCAAACTACCTATATACCCTTCATTCTACGATCATCCATGTACCTATCCAAGTGTCGCTTAAATGTCCCTAATGTATCTGCTTCTACTACCACCACTGGCAGTGCATTCCACACACCCACCACTCTCTGTGTAAAGAACCTACCTCTGACATCTCCTCTAAACCTTCCTCCAATCACCTTAAAATTATGCCCCCTGGTGATGGCCCTTTCTGCCCTGGGAAAAAGTCTCTGGCTATCCACTCTATCTATGCCTCTCATCATCTTGTACACCTCCATCAAGTCACCTCTCATCCTTCTTCGCTCCAATGAGAAAAGCCCTAGCTCCCTCAACCTTTCTTCATAAGACATGCCCTCCAGTCCAGGCAGCATCCTGGTAAATTTCCTCTGCACCCTCTCTAAAGCTTCCACATCCTTCCTATAATGAGACGACCAGAACTGAACACAATATTCCAAGTGTGGTCTAACCAGGGCTTTACAGAGCTGCAGCATAACCTCGCAGCTCTTAAACTCAATCCCCCTGTTAATGAAAGCCAACACACCATACGCCTTCTTAACAACCCTATCAACTTGGGTGGCAACTTTGAGGGATCTATGGACGTGGACCCCAAGAACCCGCTGTTCCTCCACACTGCCAAGAATCCTGTCTTTAAGCCTGTATTCTGCATTCAAATTCGACCTTCCAAAATGAATCACTTCACGCTTTTCCAGGTTGAACTCCATCTGCCACTTCTCAGCCCAGCTCTGCATCCTGTCAATGTCCCGTTGCAACCTACAACAGCCCTCCACACTATCCACAACTCCAGCAACCTTTGTGTCATCGGCAAACTTACTAACCCAGCCTTCCACTTCCTCATCCAAGTCATTTATAAAAATCACAAAGAGCAGAGGTCCCAGAACAGATCCCTGCGGAACACCACTGGTCACCGAGCTCCAGGCTGAATGCTTTCCATCTATTACCACCCTCTGTCTTCTATGGGCCAGCCAATTCTGCATCCAAACAGCCAAATTTCCCTGTATCCCATGCCTCCTTACTTTCTGAATGAGCCTACCATGGGGAACCTTATCAAACGCCTTACTAAAATCCATATACACCACATCCACTGCTCTTCCTTCATCAATGTGTTTTGTCACATCCTCAAAGAAGTCAATAAGGCTTGTGAGGCATGACCTGCCCCTCACAAAGCCATGCTGACTATCTCTAATCAAACTATGCTTTTCCAAATAATCATAAATCCTGTCTCTCAGAATCCTCTCCAATAATTTGCCCACCACCGACGTAAGACTGACTGGTCTGTAATTCCCAGGGTTATCCCTATTCCCTTTCTTGAACAAGGGAATAACATTTGCCACCCTCCAATCATCTGGTACTACTCCAGTGGACAGTGAGGACGCAAAGATCATCGCCAAAGGCGCGGCAATCTCTTCCCTCGCTTCCCGTAATATCCTTGGGTATATCCCATCTGGCCCCGGGGACTTATCTATCCTCATGTCTTTCAAAATTTCCAGCACATCCTCCTTCTTAACATCAACCTGTTCGAGCATATCAACCTGTTTCACGCTGTCCTCACAAACGACCAGGTCCCTCTCACTAGTGAATACTGAAGCAAAGCATTCATTTAGGACCTCCCCTACCTCCTCCGACTCCAGGCACAAGTTCCCTCCACTATCCCTGATCGGCCCTACCCTCACTCTGGCCATCCTCTTGTTCCTCACATAAGTGTAGAACGCCTTGGGATTTTCCTTAATCCTACCCGCCAAGACTTTTTCATGTCCCCTTCTAGCTCTCCTAAGTCCATTCTTCAGTTCCTTCCTGGCTACCTTGTAACCCTCTAGAGCCCTGTCTGATACTTGCTTCCTCAACCTTAAAGTAAGCTTCCTTCTTCCTCTTGACTAGCTGTTCCACATCTCTTGTCATCCAAGGTTCCTTCACCCTACCATCCCTTCCTTGCCTCATCGGGACAAACCTATCCAGCAGTCGCAGCAAGTGCTCCCTAAACAACCTCCACATTTCTGTCGTGCATTTCCCTGAGAACATCTGTTCCCAATTTAAGCTCCCCAGTTCCTGCCTAATAGCATTGTAATTCCCCCTCCCCCAATTAAATATTTTCCCATCCCGTCTGCTCCTATCCCTCTCCATGACTATAGTAAAGGTCAGGGAGTTGTGATCACTATCACCGAAATGCTCTCCCACCGAGAGATCTGCCACCTGGCCTGGTTCGTTGCCAAGCACCAAATCCAACATAGCCTCCCCTCTAGTCGGCCTATCTACATATTGAGTCAGGAAACCTTCCTGGACACACCTGACAAAATCTGCTCCATCCAAACTATTTGCACTAAGGAGGTTCCAATCAATATTAGGGAAGTTGAAGTCACCCATGACAACAACCCTGTTACTTCTGCACCTTTCCAAAATCTGCCTCCCAATCTGTTCCTCCGTGTCTCTGTTGCTATTGGGGGGGTCTATAGAAAACTCCCAATAAAGTGACTGCTCCTTTCCTGTTTCTGACTTCCACCCATACTGACTCAGTAGACAAACCCTCCTCGACGACCTCCCTTTCTGCAACTGTGATACTATCCCTGATTAGCAATGCCACTCCCCCACCTCTTTTACCTCCCTCCCTATTCCTTTTGAAACATCTAAACCCCGGAACATCCAACATCCATTCCTGCCCCTGTGATATCCACGTCTCCGTAATGGCCACAACATTGTAGCTCCAAGTACTGATCCATGCTCTAAGTTCATCACCCTTATTCCTGACACTTCTTGCGTTAAAATAGACACACTTCAACCCATCATACTGGCTGCAACTTTGTCCTGTCAACTGTCTAACCTTCCTCACGGACTCTCTGCACTCTATCTGCCTGTTCAACAGCTACCCCATCCACTGATCCGTAGCTCCGGTTCCCATCCCCCTGCCAAACTAGTTTAAACCCTCCCGAAGAGCTCTAGCAAACCTCCCGCCCAGGATATTGGTGCCCCTCCAGTTCAGATGCAACCCGTCCTTCTTGTACAGGTCCCACCTTCCCCAGAAGGTATCCCAATGATCCACATATCTGAACCCCTCCCTCCTACACCAGCTCTGTAGCCACGTGTTCAGCTGCACTCACTCTCTGTTTCTAGCCTCACTAGCACGTGGCACCAGTATCAATCCTGAGATTACTACTCTGCTCGTCCTGCCTTTTAGCTTCCAACCTAACTCCCTATATTCGCTTTTCAGGTCCTCATCCCTTTTCCTATGTATGTCATTGGTACCGATGTGTACCACGACTTCTGGCTGCTCCCCCTCCCCCTTAAGAATCCTGTAGACTCGATCCGAGACAAGGTTGTTCAACCTTGCTCGTCTAAGAGTGAAGACCAAAGTACGGAAAGTCCTCATCAGGGAACTTCTCTTTGCTGACGATGCTGCATTAACATCTCACACTGAAGAGTGTCTACAGAATCTCATTGACAGGTTTGCGGCTGCCTGCAACGAATTTGGCCTAACCATCAGCCTCAAGAAAACGAACATCATGGGACAGGACGTCAGAAACGCTCCATCCATCAATATCGGCGACCACGCTCTGGAAGTGGTTCAAGAGTTCACCTACCTAGGCTCAACTATCACCAGTAACCTGTCTCTCGATGCAGAAATCAACAAGCGCATGGGAAAGGCTTCCACTGCTATGTCCAGACTGGCCAAGAGAGTGTGGGAAATTGGCACACTGGCACGGAACACAAAAGTCCGCGTGTATCAAGCCTGTGTCCTCAGTACCTTGCTCTACGGCAGCGAGGCCTGGACAATGTATGTCAGCCAAGAGCGACGTCTCAATTCATTCCATCTTCGCTGCCTCCGGAGAATCCTTGGCATCAGGTGGCAGGACCGTATCTCCAAAACTGAAGCCCTCGAGGCGACCAACATCCCCAGCTTATACACACTGCTGAGTCAGCGGCGCTTGAGATGGCTTGGCCATGTGACCCGCGTGGAAGATGGCAGGGTCCCCAAGGACACATTGTACAGCGAGCTCGCCACTGGTATCAGACCCACCAGCCGTCCCATGTCTCCGCTTTAAAGACGTCTGCAAACGCGACATGAAGTCCTGTGACACTGATCACCAGTCGTGGGAGTCAGTTGCCAGCGTTCGCCAGAGCTGGCGGGCAACCATAAAGGTGGGGCTAAAGTGTGGCGAGTTGAAGAGACTTAGCAGTTGGCAGGAAAAAAGACAAGCGCAAGGGGAGAGCCAACTGCGAAACAGCCCTGACAACCAATTTTATCTGCAGCACCTGTGGAAGAGCCTGTCACTCTAGAATTGGCCTTTATAGCCACTCCAGGCGCTGCTCCACCAACCACTGACCACCTCCAGGTGCTTACCCATTGTCTCGCGAGACAAGGAGACCAAAGAAGAAGAACAACAATATCGAACTCTTTCTTGAATATATTTAATGATTTGGCCTCAACTGTTTTCTGTGGTAGAAAATTCCACAGGTTCACCACTCTCTGGGTGAAGAAATCCCTCCTCACCTCAGTCCTAAATGGCTTACCCCTTATCCTTAGATTGTGACCCCTGGTTCTGGAATCCCCCGCCATCAGGAACATCCTTCCTGCATCTAGTCTGTCCGGTCCTGTTAGAATTTTGTAGGTTTCTATGAGATACCCCCTCATTCTTCTAAACTCTAGTCTGGGCAGCGCTTTCCCCCAGAGAAATGTTTAAAACTAATTATCAATAATGAATTGCGAATCAATGCAGAAAGTGAATCAAGTCAGCACCAGATCCATTGGATGGGCTGATTGAGGGGGTGATGCCGGTGGGGAAGGGAGAAGGGTTTTACAAAGATGGAACCCAATGGATTAAATCAGGATTTGGCTCCAGGCTGACAGCTGGGAAGGAAAAGGAGCCAGGGGAAGGTGCAGCTGGTTTGTTGCTGTGGGTTCAGAGAGCCGACTTGGGCTGGAACAAAACGGGAACTTTCTCCAAAACGAACTGAATACTGATTCACACCCTTAAAGCCCAGATTCATATACTTAAATGAGTCTGCAATCTGTCACTCGTGACTGATCACAAATGTCATTTTCACATTTCACCAATGTTGACAATTCTGGCACAAAGTATTTTGGGAACCAGTTAATTCTGTGCGCCATACCTACTCACAATTTAAACTACTCACTTGGGCTTTGATATATCTGGATATATCCATCTCCAACCAAGGAAGAAGACATAGCTGCACACAAATATTATACCAGAAATGTTGGGAAACACAGGGCTTAGTGAGAAAGAGGAACTGAAAGAAATCAATATTAGTAGAGAAATGGTGTTGGGGAAATTGATGGGATTGAAGGCCGATAAATCCCCAGGGCCTGATGATATGCATCCCAGAGTACTTAAGGAAGTGGCCCTAGGAATAGCGGATGCATCGGTGGTCATCTTCCAAGATTCTATAGACTCTGGAACAGTTCCTACAGATTGGAGGGTAGCTAATGTAACCCCACTATTTAAAAAGGGAGGTAGAGAGAAAGCAGGGAATTATAGACCAGTCAGCCTGACGTCAGTAGTGAGGAAAATTCTAGAGTCCATTATCAAACATTTTATTGCAGAGTACTTAGAGAACAGTGGTAGAATCGGGCAGTGTCAGCATAGATTTATGAAAGAGAAATCATGCTTGACAAATCTAGTAGAATTCTTCGAGGATGTAACTAGTAGAGTTGATGAGGGGGAGCCAATGGATGTGGTATTTTTGGACTTTGAAAAGGCTTTCGACAAAGTCCCACATAAGAGATTAGCATGTAAAATTAAAGCACATGGGATTGGGGGTAGTGTATTGCAATGGATAGAAAATTGGTTGGCGGACAGGAAACAAAGAGTAGTGATATATGGGTCTTTTTCCGAATGGCAGGCAGTGACTAGTGGGGTACCGCAGGGATCGGTGCTAGGACCCCAGCTATTCACAATATACATTAATGGTTTAGATGAGGGAACTAAATGTAATATCTCCAAATTTGCAGATGACACAAAACTAGGTGGGAGGGTGAGTTGGGAGGAGGATGCAGAGAAGCTTCAGGGTGATTTGGACAAGTTGAGTGAGTGCGCTAATGCATGGCAGATGCAGTATAATGTGGATAAATGTGAGGTTATCCATTTTGGTAGCAAAAACAGGAAGGCAAATTATTATCTGAAGGGCTATAAACTGAGAGAGGGGAATATGCAGCGAGACCTGGGTGTTCTCATACACCAGTCGCTGAAGGTAAGCATGCAGGTGCAACAGGCGGTAAAAAAGGCAAATGGTATGTTGTTCTTCATAGCGAGAGGATTCGAGTACAGAAGCAGGGATGTCTTGCTACAATTATACAGGGCCTTGGTGAGGCCACAGCTGGAATATTGTGTGCAGTTTGGGTCTCCTTATCTGAAGAAGGATGTTCTTGCTATAGAGGGAATGCAGCGACGGATTACCAGACTGATTCCTGGGATAGCGGGACTGACGTACGGGGAGAGATTGAGTCGGTTAGGATTATATTCGTTGGAGTTCAGAAGAGTGAGGGGGGATCTCATAGAAACCTATAAAATTCTAACAGGACTAGACAGGGTAGATGCAGGAAGGATGCTCCCGATGGTGGGGGAGTCCAAAAACAGGGGTCATAGGCTAAGGATACGGGGTAAACCTTTCAGGACTGAGATGAGGAGAAATTTCTTCACCCAGAGAGTGGTGAGCCTGTGGAATTCGCTACCACAGAAAGCAGTTGAGGCCAAAACATTGTATATTTTCAAGAAGGAGTTAGATATAGCTCTTGGGTCTAAAGGGATCAAAGGGTATGGGGCGAAAGCGGGAATAGGCTACTGAGTTGGATGATCAGCCATGATCATAATGAATGGCGGAGCAGGCTTGAAGGGCCGAATGGCTTACTCCTGCTCCTATTTTTTATGTTTCTAGTGCTTGTTTTCAGGCCTACAGCGTCTTTTGTACTTGGGAGACTCACAACTTGCATTTCTAAAATGCCTTTAACATCCCAAAGTGCTTCACACAGATAATTGGACAAAACTTAACACTGAATTGAAGGATACATTAGGATAGGTACCAAAATCTTAGTTGATGAGGTAAGTTTTAAAGGAGGGGAGGGAAGACTAGAGAGCTTCAGGGAGGGAAGTCCAGACCTCGCAGCCTGGATGGCTGGAGGCACGTCTGCCAATGTGGAGGCAAAGTGGGGGTGCACAAAAGGCCAGAATTGGAGGAATAGAGAGGTGCTGGTGGAGGTTACCGAGACACAGGTGGGGAGGGGAGAGACCATAAAGGGATCTGCACACCAGGATAAAGATTTAGTGGACCAGGAGCCAATGGAGACTTGTGCAATAATGCAATCTCGAGGCAGCCAACATCCCCAACATATACACACTACTGAGTCAGCGGCGCTTGAGATGGCTTGGCCATGTGAGCCGCATGGAAGATGGCAGGATCCCCAAGGACACATTGTACAACGAGCTCGCCACTGGTATCAGACCTACCGGCTGTCCATGTCTCCGCTTTAAAGACGTCTGAAAACGCGACATGAAGTCCTGTAACATTGATCACAAGTCATGGGAGTCAGTTGCCAGCGATCGCCAGAGCTGGCGGGCAGCCATAAAGGTGGGGCTAAAGTGTGGCGAGTCGAAGAGACTTAGCAGTTGGCAGGAAAAAAGACAGAAGCGCAAGGGGTGAGCCAACTGTGTAACAGCCCCGACAACCAATTTTTTCTGCAGCACCTGTGGAAGAGCCTGTCACTCTAGAATTGGCCTTTAAAGCCACTCCAGGCGCTGCTTCACACACCACTGATCACCTCCAGGCGCTTACCCATTGTCTCGAGACAAGGAGGCCAAAGAAGAAGAAGAAAAAAAAAGAATCCGTCTTTCTCAGTCAGGTGTGTGCACGGTGGCTGTGTCAGTAAAAGACTTGCTTTCTCTGCTCTGCCTCTGCAGACGGAGAGGGAGGGGGGGCAAAAAGAATCAATGGACGGTATTCAATCCCAGCATCCCTTCCGGCGTTGAAGGTACTCTATCAAAACCAATAGTGCAGGGAGATTGGAGGACTTTCAAAGCAGCTTCCAACTCCACACCAGCAGAACACTGAAAGCAAACTGCATAAAAAAATAAATACACGCTAATCTATTGACCCTGTCCAGCCCACTCAAGTCATTTTTAGCATATCAGCTCCTGATTTAAAGAAAAACTCTCACCTGCCTTTTATTTAGCCCCCTTCCCTTCAAACGTCGATAGTTGTTTATATATATAAATAATAAAAATTATTGCTGCGGATACCTACTTCCGTGTAATGGTATTTCCCGATAACATCAAGCCCAGAACCAAGCTTAAACGAACTTCCCAAAGAAATCTGTCAGCGCGCAGGCGCAGACTCCGGCCAAACGGCAGCAACGTTTTTAAAAATTCAAACTCCGCCGATAAACGGCAGCGCTCGCGTGCTGGGGGCGGGGCGGAGAAGTGCGCGTGCGCTCCATGGACTCGGGTAGAGACACGCATGTGCGGGAAAGAGAAGGGGCGTGGTGGAGAGGTGCGCATGCGTGGGTAGTCGCAGCGGGCTGGGATTCCTCCATTAAATGGTGGATCGCCGGTTTGGTGTGTGCTGGGGAGTTGTTGGTTGATGCCTGATGTCGCGAGTTTGGGGGCGGACGGAGGTTTGGAGGCCGTTTTAAGATTTTCCACCTTCCCCGGGTCTTTTGAGCGTCATGGCCTCTACTCTGGTAAGAAGAGAGATGGAGGGAGGGTGGGTTCTGGATTCACACAGTGTAGGAGGAAGCTCTTCGGTCCATAATGTCTGTGCTAGCTCCATGACAGCGCTGTCCAATTAGCTCCACTAACCTCATTGTTCTCCCATTGTATTTCCCTTTTCAAGTACGTTCCATTTTATTGAATCTGCTTCCACTGCACTTTCGGACAGTTGATTCCAAATCACTATAACTTGCTACATTAAGAAAACGTTTCTCTTCATCTTCCCCTCTGGTTCTTTTGCCAGTTATCTTAAATCTGTGTCCTGTGGTTAGTGGATTAGCAAGTATAGCAATCAGCTGTCATTGATAAAAGTGAAAAAGAGTGTCTTGTATTTATACAATGCCTTTCACTACCTTGGGATGTCCTAAAGTTCTCTACAGCCAATGAAGTACTTTTGCATGTAGTCTCTGTTGTAGCAAATATGGAAGCCAGTATGTGCCCAGCATGCTCCCACAAACAGCAATGTGATAATGATCAAATAATCTGCTTTTAGTGATGTTGATTGAGGGATAGATATTGCCAAGGACCCCAGGGATAGCTTCCCTGCTTTTTCTTCAAAATAGTGCCTTGGAATCTTTTATGTCTGCCTGAGAGAGCAGATGGGCCCTCAGTTTAACATCCCATCTGAAAGATGACACCTCTGACGGTGCATTACTCCCTCAGTACCACATTGAAGTGTCAACTAGATTTTTGTGCTCAAGTCTCTGGAATGGGACTTCAGACTCAGGTGTGAGTGCTACACACTGAGCCATGGCTGACACACTGGGGAGAAGACAATTGCTCTGTGTATTGAATGTATCAAATTGATGGTAGGAAAAGACCAGCTGGTCCATCACTCCTTTCCCATACCATGATGGCAAGAGCATCATGATTAAATGCCTGATATAATGCATTAGACTGTTTATATTAGGCAGTTCCATTGTCTGTTTGGATTTCAAAATAACAATTTCTCTGTATCAAAGCTCCAAACAAGCAATTGACTAGCAAGGCCATGTCGAATAGAACAGCATGAAATACCTGATTATATACAAAAATATCATATGGAGTGGGTCTAAATCAAGGTGTTGACTACAAGAAGGTTGGGAGTGTTTTATTGTTTTGGGGCAGGGACTGTACACACATAAGTAAAGTCTTGTAATCTGGTTCAAAGCCTCTGTTAATTGGACTGACTTCAACAATTTGCTGTTACTGCTTGTTTCTGTAAATTACTCTGAAATAAACCAGTTTGATAGTTTGACCTGTTGTGAAGTGTCTGGCCTGACCTATGTTAGTTGTCTTCTGAAGTGAAGGATATGAGTAGCAGTAATCGCATGTTTAATTCAGAGACCTGTTGTTTGCCCAGAGCATGCTATTGCAGGTTATTATGTGAGCAAGATTTCATTCAGTTTGAGAGATGTGGGCTTGACTGGTAGCTGGCTTTGTATTGACATTGAGAAAACAATATCTAGAAATATGTGAATCATACTAACAAAAACTTCCATTTATATATTGCCATTAATGTTTTAAAAAAACATTGGGGAGTCTAGAACCAGGGGACACAATTTCAAAATAAGGGGGAAGTCACTTAGAACAGAGATGAGGAGAAATTTCTTTACTCAGAGGGTTGTTAATCTTTGGAATTCCTATAGATAGGAACATAGCAGGAGTAAGCCATTCAGCCCATCAATCATTCAATACAATCATGGCTGATCCACTTCAATGCCTTTTTCCCACACTATCCTCGTATCCCTTATGTCATTTGTGTTTGGAAATCTGTCAATCTCTGCTCAATGACTGAGCTTCCACAGCCCTTGGGGAATTCCAAAGATTAACAACCCTCTGAGTAAAGAAATTTCTCCTCATCTCTGTTCTAAGTGACTTCCCCCTTATTTTGAAATTGTGTCCCCTGGTTCTAGACTCCCCAACCACTGGAAACATCTTAGCTGCATCTACACTGTCTATCCCTTGAAGCATTTTGTAAGTTTCAATGAGATTAGCTCCCATTCCTTGAAACTCTAGAGAATACAGGCCTAGTTTCCCCAATCTCTCTTCATAGCCATCCCAGGAACATCTGGTGAATCTTCATTGCACTCCCTCTATGGCAATAATATCCTTCCTAAGGTGAGGTGACCAAAACTGCACACAGTACTCCAAGTGTGGTCTAACCTAGGTTCTATACAATTGAAGCAAGACTTCACTACTCCTGTACTCATCATCTTGCGATAAAGGCTGAAATACCATTAGCCTTCCTAATTGCTTGCTGCACCTGCATGTTAGCTTTCAGTGACTTATTGACGAGGACACCCAGGTCCCTTTCTAATTTCTTACCATTTAAGAAATACTTTGCACATCTGTTCCTCTTACCGAAGTGGATAACCTCACATTCTTCCACATTATATTCCATCTGCCATGTTCTTGCCCACTCACTAAGTCTGTCCATATTCTGTTGAAGCTGCTTTGCATCTTTTTCACAACACAGTTTTCCGCCTAATTTTGTGTCATCTGCGAACTTTGGAAATACTACATTTGGTCCCCACATCCAAATCATTCATGTATATTGTGAACAGCTGGGTCCCAAGTACTGATCCTTGCGGTACCCAGCTCGTCACAGCCTGCCCATGTGAGAATGACCCATTTATTCCTACTGTCTGTTTTCTGCCTATTAACCAATCCTTAATCCATGCCAGTATATTACCTCTTATCCCATGTGCTTTAATTTTACTAACCAATCTCCTGTGGGGGACTTTATCAAAAGCCTTCTGAATATCCAAGTATACTGCATCCACCGACTCCCCTTTATCAATTCTGTTATACTCTTATAAAACTTCAATGTGTTTGTCAAACATGATTTCCCATTCATAAATCCTTGTTGACTATGCCCAATCAGATTATAATTATCCAAGTGTCCATTTATCACCTCCTTTAGAATAGATTCTAGCATTTTCCCCAATACTGTAGTTCCCTGTTTTCTCTCTCCCTCCCTTCTTAAATAGTGGTGTGACATTAGTCACCTTCCAATCTGCAGGAACCGTTCCAGAATTTATAGAAGTTTGGAAGATGAGCACCAATGCATCCACTATCTCCATAGCTACCTCTTTCAACACTCTAGGATGTAGAATGTCGGGTCCCGGGGACCTATCAACCTTCAGCCCTATTAATTGCTCCAATGCAACCTTCTTACTATACTAATTTCCTTCAATTCCTTATTCTTCCTAGTCCCTTGGATATCTCATTCTGGCCGATTTCTTACATCCTCCTCAGTGAAGTCAGCCAAAGTAATCATTTAGCTTCTCTGCCATTTGAATGCAAGCTAGTGGGAAACAGAAAGGCAGACTATGAAAGCTTCTTTAGGTTAGTGAAAAGGAAAAGATCAGCAAGGACAAATGTGCATTCATTACAGGCGGAGATAGGAGAATTTATAATTGAGCATAGGGAAATGGCTGAGAAACTAAACTGTTACTTTGTGTCTGTCTTCATATATAAGATCCAGAAAATCGCCTGGAAATTCGAGGGAACCAAGGACTTATGAAAATAAGGAATTGAAAGAAATTTAGTTAGTATTAATAAAGAGGTAGTACTCGCAAAACTAACTGGATTGAAGGGTAGTAAATCCCCTGGACCAAATGAGCTACATCCCAAAGTGTTGAAGGAGGTGACTATAGAGATAGTGGATGCATTCCTGGTTATCGTTCAAAATTCTGTAGATTTTGGAAAGGTTCCTGCAGACTGGAAAATAGCAAATGTAACTCCACCATTTAAGAAAGGAGGGAAGAGAGAAAACGGGGAACTACAGACCTGTTGGTTTGTCATCAGTGGCAGAGAAAATGTTAGAATCTATTATAAAGGATGTGTATGCAAAATTGAGGGCATAGATTGGTCAGATAGGAAGAAACTTTTTCCCTTAGCGGAGGTGTCAATAACCAGGGGGCAGGAGGTTTAGAGGGGATTTGAGCAAAAAAAAATTCACCCAGAGGGTGGGTGGAATCTGGAACACACTGCCTGAAGGGCTGGTAAATGCAGGAACCTCACAACATTTAAGAAGTATTTAGATGAGCACTTGAAACGCCATAGCATATAAGGCTACGGGCCAAGTGCTAGAAAATGGGATTCGAATAGTTAGGTGCTTTGCTTGACGGCTGGCATGGATACGATGAACCGAAGGGCCTGTTTCTGTGCTGTATAATTCTGACACTTAGAAAAATAATGATTTGATTGGACAGAGTCAACATGGATTTTTGAAAGGGCAATCATGTTTTCAAACCCGTTAGAGCTTTTTTCAGGATGTTACTTGTAGCATAGATAAAGGAGAACCAGTGGATGTGGTGTATTTGGATTTTCAAAAGGCTTTTGATCAGGTCCCACGCAGGAGGTTAGTAAACAAAATTAGAACACATGGGATTGGGGGTATTATACTGGTATGGATTGAGAATTGGTTAACAGACAGTGTTATGAAAGTGCTTTTTTTAAATATATTTTTTGAGAACTTCCTAGTCAAACTGTTGGACCAGTTTTTTTCCAAGAGGGCCATCAAGAGGACACTGAAAGAACTTGTTTGACAACATTTACTGGTTGTCACATGACTCAAGTTAAGAATGGAACAGAAGCCCTGGTAACTGGGGAAAGATGTGTGCAGAGAAGTGACAAGTGTTTCTGGCTTCACTTTTGAAATGTTTGGAGTTGAGAATGAACTGTTTAAAAGGGGTTGGAGTGTAAAAATAAATAAAACTGAAGGACAGAACCCCAGCCCTGCTCAGCCTGTACAATCTCTTTAAAAAGCCTGCAGAAAAAGGGAGAGAACTTCCAAGGAAGGAGAGAAGACCACAAACCAGCTCAGTTTTCCAGCACCCCTCTAAAAGACCCTGAGAAGTCCACTGTGTCAACTCATCTTGTCTCCTGTCTTTGAAGAAAAGCCTGCTAAATAAATTCTCATTGTTGCCTGAAAAGAACTGTTCTAAAACATCACAGTGACCCATCTATGTGTCCTCAGCGGCCAGACTGTATGGCAGTTTTGGAACACAAAATATCTCATCAGCTGTTCCTTCAAGAATAAGCAAGTATTCAGCCCAAGTGTTTTTTTTTTGTCTGTAACAGAGTTCTAAACAAATCCCCCTTAATTTTTCCTGTTAACCTCTGTCTGTGTGTTTGTGGTGGGGATGGGGGGTGGCTAAGGCAAAAAGAACTGATATTTCAATCTGTGTGTTTATGCTTTGCTTCATTACTGGTTAAGACTTGTTTTATAATCTGATTTATTAAAGAAACCTGGTTGGTGTGTTTTTATTCGGGGATAAAAATAGAGTCCATGATTGACCGTATCGGTAAGTGGGGAAAAAATTTAAATATATGTTGTAATCCTTGGAGAAGTGGAACTAGAATAAACAGTACAGTCCTCCTGCCTCGGTCATAACAGAAAGCAGAGAGTAAGAATAAATGGGTCATTCTCATGGTGGCAGGCTGTTACCACTGGGGTACTGTAAGGATCAGTGCTAGAGCCACAGGTGTTCACAATCTATAGAAATGATTTTGTTGTGGGAACTGACTGTAATATTTCCAAATTTGTTGACACAAAACTAGGTGGGAATGTAAGTTGTGAGGAGGATGTAAGGAGGCTTCAAGGGGACCTGGACAGGCTAAGTGAATGGGCAAGACAAGGCAGATGGAATATGATGTGAATAAGTTATCCACTTTTTTCGAGGAGTTGACCAGGTGTGTAGATGAGGGTAAAGCAGTTGATGTAGTCTACATGGACTTCAGTAAGGCTTTTGATAAGATCCTGCATGGGAGATTGGTCAAGATGGTAAGAGCCCATGGGATCCAGGGCAATTTGGATCCAAAATTGGCTTAGTGGCAGGAGGCAGAGGGTGATGGTCCAGGGTTGTTTTTGCGATTGGAAGGGATCAGTGCTTGGACCCTTGCTGTTCGTAGTGTACATTAATGACTTAGACGTGAATCTAGGAGGTATGATTAGTACGTTTGCTGATGTTTCGAAAATTGGTGATGTCAAAATAGTGAGGAGGAAAGCCTTAGATTACAGGGCGATCTAGATGGGCTGGTAAGGTGGACAGAGCAGTGGCAAATGGAATTTAATCCTGAAAAGTGTGAGGTGATGCATTTTGGGAGGACTAACAAGACAAGGGAATATACAATGGATGGTAGGACCCTAGGAAGTACAGAGGGTCAGAGGAACCTTGCTGTACTTGTCCATGGATCACTGAAGGCAGCAACACAGTTAGATAAGGTGGTTAGGAAGGCATATGGGATACTTGCCTTAATTAGCCGAGGCATAGCCTATAAGAGCAGGGAGTTTATGTTGGAGCTGTATACAATGCTAGTTAGGCCACAGCTGGAGTACTGTGTACAGTTCTGGTCACCAATACTATAGGAAGGATGTGATTGCACTGGAGAGGGTGCAGAGCAGATTCACTAGGATGTTGCCTGGGCTGGAGCATTTTAGCTATGAAGAGAGACTGGATAGGCTAGGGATGTTTTCCTTAGGACAGAGAAGGCTGAGGGGGGACCTGATTGAGGTATACAACATTGAGGGGCGTAGATAGGAAGAAACATCCCCCTTTGTGGAGGTGTAAATAACCAGGGGGCGTAGATTTACAGTAAGGGACAGGCGGTTTAGAGGGGATTTGAGGAGAAAACGTTTTCACCCAGAGGGTGGTTGGAATCTGGAACGCACTGTCTGAAGGGGTGGTAGAGGCAGGAGCCCACACAACATTTAAGTATTTAGATGAGTACTTGAAATACCATTGCATACAAGGCTACGGGCCAAGTGCTGGAGAATGGGATTAGAATAGATAGGTGCTTGACGGCCGGCATGGATTCGATGGGCCGAAGGGCCTGTTTCTGTGTTGTATAAGTCTATGACTGTAAGACACTTTGGTAGAAAAAAAACAGAAAGTCAGAGTATTTTTTAAATGGTGAGAGGTTAAGAATTGTTGTTCAACGGGACCTGGTGTCCTTGTTCATGAGTCACTAAAAGCTAGCTCGCAGGTGCAGCAAGCAATTAGAAGTAGAGGCCTGCTCCCCGACCTGAACCCCACAGGACCCAACAACGTGTCGGGTTCGGATCAGGTTGGGCCTATCTTCAGGCTCTAGCTTTTGGACTCTGGTCGGGCCGAGTCCAAGTCGGGTCAGGTCGGGCCGGACACGCAGGATCAGTGCTGTGCCGGTAAGTATTAAAAATAAAAAACTTAACCTAAGCTGGGAGTCCGGGACGAAACTGAGTGCGCAGTGAGCGAGTGAGGTCACTATGACGTCATCGCGCATGCGCGGCAGCTTCATGGAGGTTCCGAGTCGGGAGTTAAGTCAACGGATGGTCGGGGCGGGCTTGGCGCAAAAGCAGAGGGACTTGGGTCAGGCTCGGGTCCACAGTGGTTCGGTCGGATTCATTTTCCTGACCTAAAGTAGGCCTCTAATTAGGAAGGCAAATGGTATGTTGGCCTTCATCACAAGGGGATTTGAGTACAGGAGTAAAGAAGTCTTGCTGCTGCTATTGTACAGAGCCTTGGTGATACTGTACCTGGAGTATTGTGTACCATTTTGGTCTCCTTATCTAAGGAAGAATATACTCTCCATAGAGGGAGTGCAACAGAGGTTCACCAGAAGGGTCACTGACCCGAAACGTTAATTCTGCTTCTCTTTTCACAGATGCTGCCAGACCTGCTGAGTGGTTCCAGCATTTCTTGTTTTTATTTCACCAGACTAATCCCTGGAATGGCAGGATTGTCTTATGAGGAGAAATTGAGGAAACTGGGCCTGTATTCGCTAGAATTTCAAAGAATGAGAGGTGATCTCATTGAAGCTTACAAAATTCTTACAGGGCGTGACAAGGTGGATGTAGATAGGATGTTTCCCCTGGCTGGTGAGTCTAGAACCAGGGTATATAGTCTTAGAATAAGGGGTAGGTTATTTAAGACCGAGATGAGGAGGAATTTCTTCACTCGGAGGGTGGTGAATCTTTGGAATTCTCTACCCTAGAGGGCTGTGGAAGCTCGATCATTGAGCATGTTCAAGACAGAAATCAATAGATATTTAGATACTAATGACATCAATGGATATGGGGATATGATAATGCCACAAAAATACTATAGTAAAAACATAGCACCATCTAGAGGCTGAGAGGAAAGGCTGCAGAAAAAAGATGGTTCGGTAAATTTTCAGATATCGAAACCTGATGGCATTTTGCTTATAAGTATATAGAACTGAAAAATGAAGTTGCAGTTGAAATGTGGAAATTCCTTAATTGTACCTTATTAGCTTTTTCCCCATAATATTTGATTTGTGTTTTGCATAAACTGAATACAGGAAGTTTTTTTAAACTTGATGTGTATGGTAAATGTGTAATCAGTTTTGTTTTCTTCACTTGTGCTTTCTCTTTGCTAAACATGCAATAAACTTTAAGCTGCTGTGTTGTTTGATATATTGGCTAAGATGCTCAAATCTTAAGTATATTTTTGTATTATGAAAAAATGCATATTATGGATAGTTCTGATGTTTAACACCACTCTGACTTGTGAACATTGTACAAATGTTTTCAACTTGGGGATAGATAATCAATTTCTTCAAACAGCATTATTTTGTTCAAGTACCATAATTGTATGGGTTTTTAGGAGGCTTTAGAATTGTAGCTGAAGTAACTGAATATCATTTTTTTATTGGTTGAGTCAGGTTATGTGTGATGAGCAATGAAGGTGCAGTATCACAATATTTGAAATGAGAATGATTAAATCATAGCAGATCATCAAAGGTCATTGTTTAAAGTGTGCAGTTTTCAATAAAAATGGCAAGTATTAACTTGGTACATTTGATAACCAGCAAATGGAGTAAGATGAGATATTTGTGATTTTAATGTCCTAGGAGGATCCAACCTTAGAACACAACTTTAAAGGTCATAAAGATGTGGTCACCTGTGTTGATTTTAACCCAAACGACAAGCAACTAGGTAAGTAAGTGGACATTTTGCACTACCTCATGGAAATGGGAAGCACAGAAGAACAGCATTTTAGTCCATCATGCCCGTGCCTCTGGTGGCTCAATAGCTTATCTTCCTATTCCAGTCCCATTCCTTCCCCCACCCCCTCCCTGCCCTCAGCTTCCTCTTGAGTGGCTTGGAGCATTTTACTATGTTAAAGGAATTCTATAAATGTAAATTGTATATGATAGTAAGGCCCTCATCAGTGTTGTGAATTGACTTGAGTATTTTCTTGTGGTAATGCATTTCATATTTGAAGAACACTTTGCATGAAATAAATTCTTAACCACTTTTGTGTATCTAGTATCGTACTTAAGTTTCCTCATTTCTGATTAATTTGCAATCATTAATCATTTGAAATAATCTTTCACTGTTTAATTGTATGGGGTTTTGGGAGGCTTTGGAATTGTAGCTGAGGTAATTGAATATTATCCCTATTGATTTAAATTGAGTCAGATTAAGTGGGATAAGCAATAAAGACACAGTATCAATATTTAACTTAGAATCATAAAATCACAATTAGCAGCCTATAAAAGAGGAAGATTGAGAAGGGATACGTTTGCTATTAAGATTAGAAAGGGACTAGTCACTGGCCATGACAGGCCATTTTACCTTGTCTAGAACAGTAGAGCCAGAGGACAATGCTTGAAGCAGGTAAACTCAAAACTAATCTGTGGAAACTATATTTCAGCGAACGAGTGGTCAATCTATGGAACAGTCTCCCTCGGGAGACAATGGAAGCAGTTACCATTGATTCATTCAAATGCAAATTGGATAGCTTTCAGAAAATAACATTTTGGAATACAGTATATGAGTTATTTGAGAGACAATAATGTGGTCAATGTAATAGACGTGGGAAGAACAGGAAACTGCAGTTCCCAAAACCACTCCATCGCTGGGAGTTTCCTTTGCGTCATGTCTGGGTCTGTTGTAAACTAACTAATGGAGATTGATTGCTGTGAATAGTCAACAACTCCATTATTGTATCATATGACTACCAGAATGGTGGTAGGTGAATTAGATGGATCTTGGTCTTGTCTCATCTGACCGTGTCTATGTTCCTTTACATGCTGGTACAAAGATGAAAATAATAGATTGTAGGCAGATCTTAAATGCAATGGAAGAATGGGCCTGAATCTGGCAGGTTACAAGCCAAGGCTACTTAATGAGCTAAGACCTGGGTATATTAATGCTGGAGTCTTTGGATGTCCATAACCAGTGAAACAAAGCTATTTTACAAGCAGAGAAGGTGTTGGAATGTTTTGATGGGACAATTAAATATAAGATGCAAAATACTATCCTTTCTCAGTATTTGGACACTTCTAGACTACTGTGCCCAGTTTCTGTCCCCGAACATGGTAGAAGATGTAGGCGTCATGGAAAATATTCCGAGCAGGACCATTGGATTGATAACTAGTTTACCAGAACAGGCTTTTTTTTTTAAAAAAGGAACTTTTACTTTATACTGCTCTAGTTTTTCCAGGCTCACATCATAACTATATTCTTGCGTCATTGGTATCATCTTGAGTAAATTATGAAGTTCTTGACATGATTTTTACATTAAAGCTGCTATATATAAGCAAGTTGTTGATGAAATTTTTCCATAGCTCTACTATCCTTTCTATAGTAGGGTGACCAAAACTGTACATAGTAATAACCATATTTTACATGAGCCAGATGACTGGCTTCAAATTGAATGATAGACTGTACTTAGAGCAAGCAGCATTGAATGGTCTTTGTCAGTAAAAGAATATTTTCGAAAGCCAATAAAATCCTATTAGTGGTTGTTACAAATTCAAATATACTGCATACTTTTGAAGTCTAATTTTATATGATACTCCGTGCCATGAAGGAAGAAATAGATGGTGCCTATATACTTTAGATCATAATTAAATTCTTTAGTAATGTGATAGTGTATTTCTGTGCACAGAAATACACTAACAGTGAAATACAAGGCTGTAATTTAATTGAGGTGTTGATGTCAACCAGATGATCAAAGCTTGTTTTTTAATGATGCTTTTTGATTTTTTTTTAAAAAGTAAATATAAAGCAGTTACATTTGTAAATTTTTGACTAGACACAACAGCATAGTTCTATTGTCCTCTTTACGTACAAATTATGCTCTACTGAGCGGTTGGATGGTTGCTGAGCAGAGTGAAGAAAGTTCAGGGAGAGTTGAAAACATGATCCAAAAAGAAAGACTTGCATTCAGATACCGCATTTCACGACCCCAGAACACCCCAAAGCACTTCACAGCCAACTACGTACTTTTGAAGTGTAATCACTGTTGTAATACAGGGAATACAGCAGCCAAATTACACACAGCAAGGTCCTAATGTGATAATGACCAGATAATCTGTTTTTGTTATGTTAATTGAAGGATAAATATTGGTCAAGACACTGGGGATAACTCGCCTGCTGCTCTTCAAAATAGTGCCATGGGATCTTTTACATCCACCTGAGGGAGTAGAGCAAGCCTGTGTTTAATGTCTCATCTGAAAGACAGCACCTTTGACGGTGCAGCATTGTCTCAGTTCTGCACTGAGAATCTTAAGCATGTTTTTGGTAAGGCGGCAAAGCAAAAATGATCGAGGGCAGGCAGAGGACAAAGGTAAGATGGCTAAAGAATCAACCACCTGATTGTGGAGGGGAGGAAGCACACACTGTGACATTGGAAGACTGGAAGGTGCAGACAGGAAATAGTCATGGAGGGAGGGATGGGCAAGGTAGGGAAGTTAAGCATTGAGGGTCTTCAATCAGTTCACTAACACAGGAAGCTAGTGGAGCTTAACGAGGACAAAAATTATGGTGGTGCAGGACTTAGTGTAGCCTTCTGGATTGTAGTTTAAAAATGGTTGAAGCAGGAAGCCCCACACTGGATTCCAGAATAGAAAATCCAGTGCTATTGACCCTATAAAGTCCTCCTTGTTGACATCTGGGGGCTTGTGCCAAAATTGGGAGAGCTGTTCCAAGACTAGTCCAGCAATAGCCTGGCATAGTTATACTCATGGAAACATACCTTGCATCCAATGTCTCCGACACCACCATCACCAATCCAGGGTGTGTCCTGTCCGATCGGCAGGACAGACTCATCAGAGGTGGCAGGGCAGTGGTGTACAGTGGGGAAGGTGTTGTGCGGGGTGTGGGGGGGGGGGGGGGGTCCTCAACATTGACCCTGGACTCCATGAAGTCTCATGGCATCAAGTCAAACATGGGCAAGGAAACCACCTACTAATTATCACCTACTGCCCTCCCTCCACTGGTAATTCAGTATTCCTTCATGTTGAACACCAATTGGAAGAAGCACAGGCACAGAATGTGCTCTGGGTGGGGGACACATCTGCCAGACTAGGCCTGCAGCAGGTGGTGAGGGAAAAACCTACTAGACCTTGTCCTCCCCAATCTACCTCTTGCAGATGCATCTGTCCATGACAGTATTAGTAGGAGTAACCACTGCTGATTCCTTGTGAAAACAAAGTCCCATCTTCACACTGAGGATACCCTCCATTGTGTTGTGTGGTACTACCACTGTGCTAAAAGGGATGGATTCAGAAAAGATCTGGCAGCTCAAAACTAGGCATTCATGAGGCTCTGTGGACTATCAGTAGCAACAGAATTGTATTCAACCACAATCTGTAACCTCATGACCTGGCTATCCCTCACTCTACCATTACTATCAATCCAAAGGATCAACTTTGGTTCAATGAAGAGAGCAGGAGCAGCACCATATGTCTAACAATAAGTTGTTATCCTCGTGAAGCTACAACACAGGACTATTTGCATGCCAAACAGTGGAAACAGCATGCAATTGACAGAGTTAACCGATCCCATAATATACGGTTCGGATCAAAGCTCTGCAGTCCTGCCACATCCAATCGTAAATGGTGATGAACAATTAAACAACTAACCAGCACAGGAGGCTCCACAAATATCCCATCCGCAATGCCGGCAGAGCCATCAATGCAAAGGAAAAGGCTGAAGCATTTGCAGCCATCCTAATGGTAGTAGTACAGAAGACTTGTGCTCCAGAACTTGCCAGTACTGTTCCAGTACAACTACAACACTGGCATCTACCCGACAATGAAAAATTGCCCAGGTATGTCCTGTCCACGAATCCAATCCAACCAGTTACTGCCTCATCAGTCTACTCTTGGTCATCAGAAAAGTGATGAAAGGTGTTGTTGAAAGTGCTTTCACGCGCCACTTAAACAACAACAACCTGCTCACTGATGCTCGGTTTG
Organism: Heterodontus francisci; assembly: GCF_036365525.1. Taxonomy (NCBI): domain Eukaryota; kingdom Metazoa; phylum Chordata; class Chondrichthyes; order Heterodontiformes; family Heterodontidae; genus Heterodontus; species Heterodontus francisci. The sequence continues at coordinate 13,499,284 of NC_090388.1, forward strand.
GATTCCACCAGGACCACTTGGCTCCTGACCTTGGTCCAAACATGGATAAAAGAGCTGAATTCCAGAGGTGAGATGAGAGTATTCGCCTTTGATATCCAGGCAGCATTTGACTCAGAGTGGCATCAAGGAGCCCTAGCCAAATTGAAGTTAGTGTGCATCGGGGGAAAACTTTCCACTGGTTGGAATCATACCTAGCACAAAAGAAGATGGTTGTGGTTGATGGATGCCAACCATCACAGCCCTAGGGCATTGCTGCAGGAGTTCCTCAGGATACTGTCCAAGGCCCAACCATCTGCAGCTGCTTCATCAATGACCTTCCTTCCACTATGTTTGATTGATTGTACCATTCACAACTCCTCAGATACTGATGCAGTCTGTGTCCATATGCAGCAAGACCTGGACAATGCATTCAGACTTGAACTGATAAGTGGCAAGTAACTTTCGCACCATGCAAGTGCCAGGCAATGACAATCTCCAACAAAAGAGAATCTACCTACGAACATACAAATTAGGAGCAGGAGTAGGCCACGGCCCTTCGAGCCTGCTCCGCCATTCACTGAATTCATGGCTGAACTGGTTTACTCCATTTCCACCTACTCCCTATAACCTTCCACTCCCTTACTTATTAAGAATCTATCTACCTTTGCCTTAAAAATATTCAAAGACTCTGCTTCCACCACCTTTTTGAGGAAGAGAATTCCAAAGACTCACTACCCTCAGAGAAAACATTTCTCCTCTTCTCTGTCTTAAATGGGCAGCCCCTTATTTTTAAACAGTGACCTCTAGTTCTAGATTCTCTCATAAGGGGAAACATCCTTTCCACATCCACCCTGTCAAGACCCCTCCAGATCTTATATATTTCAATCAAGTCGCCTCTTGCTCTTCTAAATTCCAGCAGATACAAGCTTAGCCTGTCCAGTCTTTTCTCGTAAGAAAGCCCACCTATTCCAGGTATTTGTCTAGTAAACCTTCTCTGTGCTGCCTCTTTAAATAAGGAGACCAGTACAGTACACAGTACTCCAAATGTGGTCTCACCAATGCCTTGTATAGATTAGATTAGATTAGATTAGAGATACAGCACTGAAACAGGCCCTTCGGCCCACCGAGTCTGTGCCGAACATCAACCACCCATTTATACTAATCCTACACTAATCCCATATTCCTACCAAACATCCCCACCTGCCCCTATATTTCCCTACCACCTACCTATACTAGTGACAATTTATAATGGCCAATTTACCTATCAACCTGCAAGTCTTTTGGCTTGTGGGAGGAAACCGGAGCACCCGGAGAAAACCCACGCAGACACAGGGAGAACTTGCAAACTCCACACAGGCAGTACCCGGAATCGAACCCGGGTCCCTGGAGCTGTGAGGCTGCAGTGCTAACCACTGTGCCACTTTGCCGCCCAAATAGCTGAAGCATAACCTCCCTACTTCTGTATTTTCGTCCTCATGATAAGCAGCAACATTCTATTAGCTTTCCTAATTACATGCTGTACCTGCATACTAACCTTTTGTGATTCATGACCTAGGACACCCAGATCCCTTTGCATTTCCAATCTCTGCAATCGCTCACCATTTAGATAATATGCTGCTGCTTCTTCCTGCCAAAATGGACAATTTCACACTTTCCCACATTATACTCCATTTGCCAGGTCATTGCCCACTCACTTAACCTATCTATATCCCTTTGTAGCCCCCTTTATGTCCTCTTCACAAGTTACTTTCCTACCTATCTTTGTGTCATCAGCAAATTTAGCAACCATACCTTCGGTCCCTTCATCTAAGTCATTTATATAAATTGTAAAAAGTGAGGCCCCAGAACAGATCCCTGTGGCATACCGCTCATTATATTTTGCCAACCAGAAAATTACCCATTTATGTCTACTGTTTCCTGTTAGCTAGCCAATCTTTTATCCATGCCATAATGTTATCCCTACACCATGAGCTTTTATTTTCTGCAATAACCTTTGATGTGGCACCTTTATCAAATGCCTTTTGGAAATCTAAGTACAATACATCCACTGGTTCCCCTTTATCCACAGCACATGTAACTCCTTCAAAGAACTCTAATAAATTGGTTAAACATGATTTCCCTCTCTCAAAACCATGTTGACTGTGCCTGATTTACCTTGAATTTTTTTTCTAAATGCCCTGCTATAATGTCTTTAATAATAGCTTCTAACATTTTCCCTCAGACAGATGTTAAGTCAACTGGCCTGTAGTTTCCTGCCTTCTGTCTCCCTCCCTTTTTGAATAAAGGAGTTACATTCGCTATTTTCCAATCTAACGGCACCTTCCCCGAATTTAGGGAATTTTGGAAAATTAAAACTAACGCATCAACTATCTCACTAGCCACTTCTTTTATCACCCTACAATGAAGTCCATTAGAACCTGGAAATCTGTCAGCCCGCAGCTCCAACAATTTGTTCAGTACCACTTCCCTGGTGATTGTAATTTTGAGTTCCTCCCTCCCATTTTCTGACTTGCAGCTAGTACTGGGATGTTGCTTGTATCCTCAACAGAGAAGACCGCTGCAAAATATCTGTTGAATTCATCTGCCATCTCCTTATTATCCATTATTAATTCCCCAGACTCACTTTTTATAGGACCAATGCTCACTTTGTTAACTCTTTAAATATCTATAGAAACTCTTACTATCTGTCTTTATATTTGTAGCTAGCTGTCTCTCATACTCTAATTTTACCTTCCTTTATCAATCTTTTAGTCATTCGTTGCTGTTTTTTATATTCTGTCCAATCTTCTGACCTGTCTCCCAGATTTACGCAATTATAGGCTTTTTCTTTAAGTTTGATGCTATCTTTAAATGTTTTAGTTAACCACGGATGGAGGATCCCATCCTCAAAATTTTTCTTTCTCATTGAAATGTATCCGTTCTGTGTATTCTGAAATATCCCCTTAAATGTCTGCTATTGCATCTCTATTGACCCCTATCCCGTAACCAGATTTGCCATTTCACTTTTTAGCTCGCTCTGCTTTCATGCCCTCATAATTGCCCTTATTTAAGTTTAAAATACTAGTCTTGACCCCCCTCTTCTCTCCCTTAAACTGAATGTTACATTCAATCATATTATGATTGCTGCTACCTAGGGGCGTCTTAACTATGAGGTCATTAATTAATCCTATCTCATTGCACAATACTAGGCCTTGTATAGCCTGCTCTCTGGTTGGCTCCAGAAAGTATTGTTCCAAGAAATTTTCCCGAAAACATTCTATGTTTTAGGCTACCTCTGCCCATCTGATTTTTTCCAGTCTAACATGTAGGTTAAAATCCCCCATAATTATCGCTGTACCTTTTCTGACAAGCTGCCATTATTTCTTCACTTATACTCTGCCCTACAGTGTGGTTAATGTTAGGTGGCCTATACACCACTCTCTCAAGTGACTTCTTGCCTTTATGATTTCTCATCTCTACCTAAACTGCTTCTACATCCTGGTCTCCTGAACTTAGGTCATCCCCCTCTATTGTGCTAATACCATCATTAATTAACAGAGCTACCCCTTCACCTTTTCCTAGCTTCCTGTCCTTCCTAAATGCCACGTATCCTTCAATATTCAGGTCCCAATCTATTTCGTCCTGCAGCCATGTCTCTGTAATGGCTATCAGATCGTATTTATTTATTTCTATTTGCGCTCTGTTCATCTGTTTTTTGTTTCAAATGCTACATGCATTCAGATACAGAGCCTTTAGTTGTGTCCTTTTTTATTATTTTTGTAACCTCTAGCCTTATCTGTTGATTTACTCTTGGGAATGGCCAGAGTGTACATATCTGTCAGTCTGTTTATCATTTCCCATATTAGTGCCTTGTCTCTACTCCATGATTTACCATATCTTCCCAAATTTGATCCCTTGCCCCCACTATTCAGTTTAAAACCCTCTCTACTTCCCTAGTTATGCGGCTCACTAGAACACCGGCCCCAGCACAGTTCAGGTGTAGACTGTCCCAATGGTACAGCCACCACTTTCCCCAGTACTGGTGCCAGTGCCCCTTGAACTGGAACCCACTTCTACCACACCAGTCTTTTGAGCCACGCATTAATTTCTCTAATCTTATTTTCCCTATGCCAATTTGCACATGGCTCAGGTCATAATCCAGAGATTACCTTTTGAGGTTCTGCTTTTTAATGTGGTGCCTAGTTCCTCATACTGACTATGCAGAACTTCTTTCCTTGTCCTGTCTATATTCTTGGTACCTACACGGACCATCATGACTGGATCCTCCCCCTCCCAACTTAAGTTCCACTCCAGCCCTGAGCAGATGTACTGAACCCTGGCAGGCAACACAACCATCTGGACTCTCGCTCTTTGCTGCAGAGAACAGTGTCAATCCCCCTAACTATACTGTCTCTTTCTACCAGTACATTCCTTTTTTCTCCCTCCACTTGAATGGCTTCCTGTACCATGGTGCCATGGTCAGGTTGCTCATCCACCCTGCAGCCCCCACTCTCATCCAAACAAGCTGAAAGAACCTCAAAGCTGTTGGACAATCGCAAAGGCTGAGGCTTCTGCACTCCTGCTCTCTGGGTTCCCTTTGCCTGCCTCAGCTGCAGCCATGCTCTCCTATCCCTGACCACTGACCAAATCAAATGACCCTATCCTAAGAGGTGTGACCGCCTCCTGGTACAAAATGTCCACGTAACTTTTCCCCCTCCCTGATGTGTTGCAATGCATGCAGCTGGGCCTCCAGTTCAATGACTGAACCGAAGCTCTTCGAGCCGCAAACGCTTACTGCAGACGTGTTTGCCCTGGGTCACACTGGCATCCATGAGCTCCCACATGCTGCAGCTTTGGCACATCACCTGTCCTGCCATCCTTAATGTGTTTAATTAACCACTTAATTATTTTATTTTATTTTCCTTTTTTTTATATATTGAGCTTACCACTAGTTCCTTTACAATTTTAAACATTAGGATTAGAATGGACCTAATCACCAAACTGGTTTGGGAAGAAGCTACCTATCACCTACCTGCTTGCCTGTGATGTTTGATGCTATATTTGATTTAAATTAAATTAAAAGCTTACCTGTATACTCACTCCAGCAGCTCTCTGTTTCCCTGCTCTCTCTGTCGATTTGTGATGTCACTGATGTCACTTTTTGTGTTTTTTTTACCCTTGCTGCTCTCTCGCTCTCTGTCTGTCTCCGACTCTGGGCATTTGGCGTGCTTTTTAAACCTCCGTTCCCGCTGTGCTCCTCTCTGTCTCTGTCTCTCGCTCTCAGCCTCTCTAGCCCGTGCTGCTCCTCTCGCCTGCTCGCTCTGTCTGTCACCGACTCTGGGCTTTTGGCGGGTGTGCTTTTTAAACCTCCATTCCCGCTGTGTTGCTCTTTCTCTAGAAACTTAGAAAATAGGAGCAGGAGTAGGCCATTCGGCCCTTGGGGCCTGCTCCGCCATTCAAAGAAGATCATGGCTGAACGTCTGATTCAATACCCTGTTCCTGCTTTCTCCCCATATCTCTTGATCCCTTTGGCATTAAGAAATATATCTATCTCCTTCTTTAATATATTTAATGACTTGGCCTCCACTGCTTTCTGCATTGCAGAATTCCACACGTTCACCACCCACTGAATGAAGACATTTCTCCTTATCTTGGTTCTGAATGACATACCCCGTTATCCTGAGACTCCTGGTTCTGGACTCCCCAACCATCGGGAACATCCTTCCTGCATCTAGCCTGTCTAGTCCTGTTAGAATTTTATAGGTTTCTATGAGATCCCCTCTCACTCTTCTAAACTTTAGTGAATATAGGCCTAGTCGACCCAATCTCTCCTCATACGTTAATCCTGCCATGCCAGGAATCAGCCTAGTAAATCATCTTTGCACTCCCACCATGGTAAGAACATCCTTCCTCAGATAAGGAGACCAAAACTGCACACAATACTCTAGATGTGGTCTCACCAAGGCCCTGTATAACTGCAGTAAGGCTCCTGTACTCAAATCCTCTTGCAATGAAGGCCAACATACCATTCACCTTCCTAATTGCTGCTGCACCTGAATGCTTGCTTTCAGTGACTGGTGTACAAGGATACCCAGGACTTGTTGCATCTCCCCCTTTCCCAATCTATCACCAGTCAGATAATCTAACTTTCTGTTTTTGCAGCCAAAGTGGATAACCTCACAGTTATCCACGTTCTACTGCATCTGCCATGCATTTGCCCACTCACCCAACTTGTCCAAATCACATTGGAAAGCATGGGGCAAGGCAAGGAGGCAGGCCTCCATGAACTACCATAGCATGTATTGAAATTCAATCCGTGCTGTTGGTATCTTTCTACATCACTCTAGCCGCCTAGCTAACTGACCCCCCTCACTCTGTCTCCAGCCTCCGACTCTGGGCTTTTGGCGCATCTAACTATCTCCCCTTGACATTCAATTATATTGCCATCACTGAATCCCCCACTATCAATATCCTGGGGGTTACTATTGACCAGAAACTGAACTGGAGCAGCCGCATAAATACTGTGGCAACGAGCAGTTAAAGGCTGGTACTTCTGTGGCGAGTAGCCCACCTCTTGATTTCCCCAAAGCCTGTCCACCATCTTCAAGGCACAAGTCAGGAATGTGATGGACTTCCCGGATGAGTGCGGCTCCAAAAACACTCGGGAAGCTTGATGCCATCCAGGACAAAGCACCCCATCCACCACTTCAACCATTCACTCCCTCCACCGCCAATGCACAGTGGCAGCAGTGTGCACCATCTACAAAATGCACTGCAGCAACTCTCCAAGGCTCCTTCAACAGCACCTTCCAAACCTGTGACCTCTTCCACTAGGAGGACAAGGGCAGTAGACACATGGGAATGCCACCATCTGCAAGTTCCCCTCCAAGCTACACACCATCCTGACTTGGAAATATATCGCTGTTCCTTCGCTGTCGCTGGGTCACAATCCTGGAACTACCTCCCTAACAGTACTGTGGGTGTACCCGCACCAGATGGACTACAGCGTTTCAAGAAGGCAGCTCACCACTACCTTCTCGAGGGCAACTAGGGTTGGACAACAAATGCTGGCCTTGTCAGCGATGCCCACATCCCATGAAACAAATTTTTTTTTAAAAACGAGGATAATGGAGAACTCCAGCTACGAAGTTATAAAAACATAGATTAGATGACTGAAGTAGAAATGGTACGGAGGTGCGATAAAGTGGTTTCAGTGACCAGTGAGAAAGTTTGGAAATTGACCAGTTTGCCAAGGTTCAAGTGTCTAGACCAAGCCTGAAGTGACAGCCAGAGAGAATGTCGAAATCTGGCTGTGAGGTGATGCAAGCTTGGATTAATAGCAAAGGGGAAAAGATAGAGTAATGTGGCGAATGCAACAGAAATGAAAGAAAATGGTCCTTGTAACTAGTTATGGAGAAGGAAATTGAGTTTGGGGGGCCAAGCAAAATATCAAGCTTTTGTAAATCTGGATTAAGTCTGGGGTGATAGCGATGAAGGAGACACACAGTCACAGTTGCAGGAGCCAATGATGATTGGGTCCTCCAACATTAGGCTGGGGGAAGTCTTGAGTTTTGGATAGCTAATTGAAAATGGTGGCAAATGGTGAGGTTGAGGGGAAAAGGTAATGAGGTAATTGGAGCTTGATATTATCCACATAAATGTGAAAGCTACCCTCTTGCTTCCATATATCACCATCAGTAAATGATCAAAGAATGGAACCTTGCTTAGACCGCACTTGGAGTACTGTGCACAGATCCCCTTACGTTAGGAAGGATATTATTGCCTGGGATGGCCTTTGAAGAGAGATTGGGGAAACTGGGCCTATATTCTCTAGAGTTTCGAAGAATGAGAGGTGATCTCATTGAAACCTACAAAATACTTAAAGGGATAGACAGGGTAGATGGAGCTACGATGTTTGCCCTGGTTGGGGAGTTTAGAACTAGAGGACACAATTTCAAAATAAGGGGGAAGCTACTTAGGACTGAGGTGAGGAGACATTTCTTTACTCAGAGGGTTGTGAATCTTTGGAATTCTCTACCCCAGAGGGCTGTGGAAGCTGAGTCATTGAGTATGTTTAAAGCAGAGATTGACAGATTTCTAAATACAAATGACATAAGGGATATGGGATAGTGTGGGAAAAAGGCATTGAAGTGGATGATCAGCCATGATCATATTGAATAGCCAGGCAGGCTCAATGGGCTGAATGGCCTACTCCTGTTCCTAACCTTGGGGTACAAAGGCAACCATGCAGCTGCGTTTGAAGAAATCATTAGAAGTAATTGTGAAGTCTGTGTGCAACCAATGGGAATAGAGTTTGGAGGGATTCTGACTGACTGTAGAAAAGAGACATACAAGGAGGCTGGAGTGTGTACGTCAAAGTAAAAGCAGTAAGCTACAGTCGCAGTTGCATAAGATGTCAGTGCCTTTGACCATTGTTAGTGGTGGAAGCCTGATAGAGGGCTTTGAACAAACTTTAATGAGAGATACGAGTGTAGTTGCAAGGCCTTCATGGAAGTAAACTACCACCGCTACCTGGTCTAGCTGATGTTACTGCCGATCTGCAATATATGGTTGACTTTCTTAATACCTTCTGAAGGGACCATCCAAGCCACTCAGCTGTAAACAATCGTGACACAATATGAGAAATATTGAAAAGACAGCATCAACCTAAGTATGTAACGGAAAATGACTGGCTCATACAATCTCAGCACAGTCAACACTGAAAAGTCATTTGCCAACATCTGAGGTCTGGTGTACTGGTTGGGAGAGCTGCCCTACACACTAGTCAAACTGCAGCCTGGCAGATAGTTGTAATCAGTTCTATCAGCCAGCGTCTTAGTTTTCAGTCGCCATCCTTGGGTATAAGTTGTCCATTGGCATAATATACCACATTAGGCATGGTCCTGGGAGTCTTTATTTAAACACCATGGCTTGAAGTCAAAGGAAGCTAAGGAGCAATTGATGTTAGAAAGTGGCTGCAGGTAAATTGTTGGCATTGATTTTCCTGTCCCCTCAAAGAGCAGATGTTCAAGACGTGTTGTGAATAGTACAAGCACAGAGCTCTTTTATGCAATTGATTACTTCCCTGCAGTTTTTTTTTTTGGCAACTGGCAGCCCTGCCCCACCACACAACTGATAAAGCAAGGCTCGAGGAATGTCGGGCCAATTTTATGGTTGAGTGACAGATTTCAAGAGTACTATTGGAATAATTCCTGTCTCCTGCTTCACCATCAAAAAGAATAGAAGGATGCCAAATGTACATTTCAACCGCAGATGGCTAATTTCTCTTTCAGTATCCATCAACTCCATGAAGTGATTTATTTTTAAAATATGTGTATAAAAGGAAGATGAATTTATGCTATTTCATTTGCTCTTTCTATGTTCATTGGTTCTAGTATTAGTTGCTGTCATTTACAATACTAATGGTTGTTTTTTAAACTAAATTCAGATTGGAGTGATTTGAAAGAAGTTTGCATTTATATTGCATCTTTCATATCACAAACATCCCAAAACACTTCACGTAGACTGAATTACTCTTTTTTTTTTTACAGTTACTGTTGTAGAAGAAGAAAGAACTTGCAATTATATAGCGCCTTTCATGACCTTGGGATGTCCCAAAGCACTTCACAGCCATTGATGACTTTTGAACTGTAGTCACTGCTGTAATGTAGGAAGTGCAGCATCCAATTTGCACATGAAAGAGTCCCACTATCAGCAATGAGATAAATGATCAGATAATCTGTTTTTGTGATGTTGGTTGAGGGATAAATGCTGACCAGGACTCTGGGAAGAATTCCTCTGCCCATCTTTGAATAGTGCCATGGAATCTTTTGCATCCACCTGAAAGGACAGACTTGATCCAATAACCCATTGGAAAGGCAGCACCTCTGATAGTGCAGCACTCCCTCGGTACTGCACTGGAGTGTCAGCCTAAATTTGTGTGTTCAAGTCTGTGAAGTGGGATTTGAGCCCACGACTCTAACTTGGAGACAAGAGTTCTACATTTGGACCAAGGTTAATAACTATGGAGGTAAATATGAGAATCATTTCTGTGCTCAATAAACAGTGAGATGAATGAAGGATGTTTTCATAAAGGTGGTTGAAAATTGGGCACAGAACACTCCTTGCACTTTTTCGAATAGTCTATTGGGATCTTTAATTTCCGCTAGAACTAAACAAGCAAAGGTCTTGATTGACGTTCTTACGTGAATAATGGCTCAATACTTTGCTGAAGTTTCAGCCATGATTATTCTCCAAAGTTCCAAACTGAGGCTTGAATCCACAAGCTTCTGAAAAAGGCGAGAGGTTGTGGCTGTAATCTCATTTCAGGGTACCGTCCATGGTTGTAAACCACTTAAGCTTCATTCCAATTATTTATAATGTCCCCAATGCTTGTCAGTGAGATAATCACCCTTGTGAGCACTCTTTCGTATCCCCCCTTCTTCATTTTAAAGCAAGAATATTTGTATAACTATATGACTAAAAGACCAGTGGTTATATAAAAGCAGCATTGAGAAGGCAGACAAAACAGTGACCTGCAATGAAGCTTTATTGTCAGACAGTAGGTAGAAATTAATCAAGTGAATCTGATGCACCATATGGAAGGGCAAAGTACAGTATTAGCAAGTGATTAGCCAGGCCTCTGGCTGTGCTGCAGAATAAGGACAAGGAAGATAATGCAGTATTTATCAACTGGGTATCATGTCTTGCTGGGAATCAACAAATTCCCTACAATTAGCATAATAATAAATGCTGGAACTAGCTCTTAAGAATTAGGAAGAGGAGGAATAAATGACCTTGTAAAATATATTTAATCTAATAAATGAAGCTCTTCAAAAGTGATATATTCTTAAAATATGCACACAAGGGGTGGCAAGATGTTGCGTTCATGCCATTTCCTTTTCTCTTTGTACGTTCAGTTTTCTGTTTCACTTCCTTTTCTAGTGCATGGGAATTTCATGTGTCCTATCTAAAATGTGGGGGGAGGGGGGTTTCGCTCCACAGCACTATACATGAGGGATAATTTTTGAAATACTGCTGTAGTCTTTTCCTGTTTACATGAGTTATCTATTTTTTTGCTCTTTCCTGGTGTTCCCTCTTTATCTTGGCATCTTTGTTCTAGGATATGCTAAACATTTCTATTCTGTATCTCCCCGATTGAGGGGGAAAAAAACAAGAGGCTACAATAAGGTGAAAAAAATGAAATAAACATATAGGGAAATGCGATTAAAAATAGCAAAGATAATTACTTTTTACAGCAGAACCATTAGCTTTAATACTAGTCTATGTTTCCCCCAGTGTCTCTAACTGATATTTTAAGTTTCAGGATTGTTTGACCATTTTTCCACAGAAGGAATTTAAGAAATTACTTTTGAGTTTTAAACAAACTGTGTTCTCCAGTTTTTTTTTCATAGAAAATTGCTTGATATGTTGAATAGAAATTGTTCCCCCTACGGGGGGTAGGGCCCCTCCCCCCCGCAAAGACTAAACAACAAAAATTGAAAAATATATTTCTCCAACTGTCAGAAAGTCCTTTTGATTTCTGTTGTAATTAAGGACTTGAAAAGCAAGAGATGACACACAGGCTGTTTGAGACAAGGCTATGAGGGCAGCAGGATTTGTACCAGAGAACTGTGAGGGTTTTCACTGAGGTAATGAGGTTAGAAATTCTGGAGGATTGCTAGAAGTCAGGTAAAATGACCCATTAGTCTTGGCATGTTCTTCAGTATAGTATGCAAAAATAGCTAGGTTATATCAATTGATTTAAATGCATCTGGACAATGGCCACTTTATAAGTTTTTTGTGTGTTTAACTTTACAAGTAGCTTAACAATTTGAATCTGTTCTCATCTAGTCAAGTGTTTGCTCAGTCCACCTTTGGAGAGATTCCAATTTGGATACTGTTGTTACACCCTGAGTCATACTTTTATGCAAGCAGACATAAGACAATGTGAGTCAGCTCCCAAAAGTAAAATGCTCAAACCTGTTGGCTGAGGTGATCATAAGAGATCTGGACAAAAAATACTTGAAGTTCTAATATTGATGATTTATTACTTCCGAAGCAACTACCTCAATTGACAAGTGCCTTATGATATGGAACTTGAAGCCACAAACCAGAGCCTACCGATTTGCAGGACACAAGGATGCTGTGATGTGTGTCCAATTTTCCCCATCGGGTCACCTGGTGGCATCTGCTTCACGAGATAAGACTGTTAGACTCTGGATTCCAAATGTGTGAGTAATGTTAATGAACCTTTAATCTGATGATGTGATACAAATTTTTTTTATAGATTGCAGGTATATTTGTTGCAAGAATGTTATGTAAATAGCAGATCTTGCATGACATTGCTCACAGCAAGTTATAGATTGCACTGTTGTACTGAGGATGAGTTTTGCTTAAACTGTGAAGCAAATGGGTCTCCCTTGACATTGCTCACTGTTTGTGATCACGTGCTCTTGCTCTTTTTCCCTCATCTACAGATAGATATACTTTTTTCCCCTCCTCCACTTTTACTTGCTCTTCTGATTCATTTCACACTTTTTTTTTCCTCCGTCTCCTTCATTTCTCACTCTAACTTTCCTTTAATTCTCACTTTTCATTCTCTTTTTTTTAAAGCTCTCTTTCATTTCTTGATGGATGAGGAAGGACTCAGATGGGCAAAGAGATTAGAAAAATCTGGGGCATACAGATGTGTAGGTAGCTCAAGGCACACTTGGGGCTGAGCGGGTGAGCAAATAGATAGACAGAGAAAAACTTAAGTGTGTGGGGAGAGGGGAGTAGGGCACACAAATTGATGAGCAGGTAGGCCAGGCAGTGTTCAAAATGGGTGGGTGAACAGTTCAGTCAAAGCAAATGATTTCTTCATTTTTCTGCTTCATTTTTATTGGTAGTTACCAGCTTGATTTGTTCACATTTAGTGAATTGAAGATTTGAGTGAAATATGCAAGATTTCTTTTTAGCCTGTCACTGATTTTTTTTTTTTGCCCGACAGACATATAACAACTTGAAATGTGACTCCTCTGACGACCTGACACAGTAGATTTGCACTAGATATAAAACAGTTGTATAGTTGAATTATAAATCATATATGGGGCGGCACAGTGGCGCAGTGGTTAGCACCGCAGCCTCACAGCTCCAGGGACCCGGGTTCGATTCTGGGTACTGCCTGTGTGGAGTTTGCAAGTTCTCCCTGTGTCTGTGTGGGTTTTCTCCGGGTGCTCCGGTTTCCTCCCACAAGCCAAAAGACTTGCAGGTTGATAGGTAAATTGGCCATTATAAATTGTCACCAGTATAGGTAGGTGGTAGGGAAATATAGGGACAGGTGGGGATGTTTGGGAATATGGGATTAGTGTAGGATTAGTATAAATGGATGGTTGATGTTCGGCACAGACTCGGTGGGCCGAAGGGCCTGTTTCAGTGCTGTATCTCTAATCTAAATATGGTGTTGTACATTTCTCTAGGTTCTCTCTCTCTAGTCAAGTTTAGAACTGCATAACTGCCAAGGTGATTTCATCATATAAAATACTCTTGGCAGATATTTTGCAGTTTCCAAAGCTGATTGAAGGAACTGTAAAGTATCTGTCAAGATGATTTTCCACAACGAAATCATCTTGGCAGATGTGCTATTTTCAGCTCTGAATATAAAGAGCGAATTTAAATGAAATATCTTAAAGGATTTTTCAAAAAATACTCATGATGCTTTGCTCTTCATATATAATGCTGTTTTATGCAAAAGTAACAGTTTAGTAATATTCTGTCCAACAGTTTTGTAAAGTAAGACTGATGAATCATTTGATTAGATTAGATTAGAGATACAGCACTGAAACAGGCCCTTCGGCCCACCGAGTCTGTGCCGACCATCAACCACCCATTTATACTAATCCTACACTAATCCCATATTCCTACCAAACATCCCCACCTGTCCCTATATTCCCTACCTATACTAGTGACAATTTATAATGGCCAATTTACCTATCAACCTGCAAGTCTTTTGGCTTGTGGGAGGAAACCGGAGCACCCGGAGAAAACCCACGCAGGCAACTTGCAAACTCCACACAGGCAGTACCCAGAATCGAACCCGGGTCCCTGGAGCTGTGAGGCTGCAGTGCTAACCACTGTGCCGCCCTAGAATCATCATCTATATGGTTTTGCATGTAACTTAGATGTGCTGGCTTGCCCACTTAATACCTAATCTTGTATTTTTAATAAATATTCACACCAGTACAAACTTAAACTAAAAGTTCAGACCCCTCAGCACAATGTTTATTCTACTGTAAAAATTCAAAAGATCACTAGAACACCAAATTGAAATTTGCTATCTTCTATTTAGTAAGGGAGCATCAACTGCATTCAGAGCCCACAGTGCCACAGTTCGCAGTGTGAACTTCTCCAGTGATGGGAATTTTCTGGTTACAGCAGCTGATGACAAATCAGTAAAGGTGTGGAATGCACATGAACAGCGGTTTTTGTTGTCCCTTAAAGGGCACAATAACTGGGTTCGTTCTGCCAGGTAAGTTTATTTTAAAGAATAGATAGCCTAGTGAAAGTTTGGTATAAATATTAGAACCTGATCATAAAGTTGGTTTAGTATTGTATTTTTTGAATAGTGTTTACAAAGTGATATGGGTCTTCATTGCACAATGTGTATCTGATTTGGGCTTGAGCGACAACATTTATTTTTATGTTTCATTCTGCAAATACTTATTGCTTTTTGTGCCATTAGTGAAATGTTCAGGTCAGAGAATTAGAATTTTGAATCTGTGCTAAATTTACTGATTTCAACAAAGAGTTACAATATGAATACTCAATTAATCATGCAATACTGTACCTAAAGTTGTTGAAGTTGTTTTCCTATGTGGATATTTTTTATTCCAAATTAAGCAAGAATCCACTGTGTACTTGCTAGTATGAAAATTGTGCAGAAGTTTTTTAATGAGTAGTTAACTTAATAGGTTCTACCTCTAATGTGCACTTACCCAATATCCAGTGTTACTCTCTGGTGTGCCTTTTCCAAATAAAACCAATAAGGAGAACAAAAACCAAACAAAAGTGCCCCCCCCCTTTTTTTTTTAAGAAGGGCACAACTAGTAAGGAACTAAACCATAAGACCAAGGAAAGCTATAAACTTAAATAATATTTCCTGTGTCCCCTACACACTCCAGTCCTTGCGGTGCCTACTGTTTGTGGAAATTCTCAAACGTACCAGTAGGCACCGCAAGCTCCTTCTCCATGGGCACGGGCATAGCTACACGTGTTATGGTTTTTTCCTCCAAACTTTTACTTTTTGAATTATTTCTTTTGAAAGGCTCTTCCATACAGCCCTGTAAGTCGTCATTTCATTCAGTTCGTGGAGCTGGAATGTTTGAAAGACCAGACTGATGGGGAGTCCTTCAACTTGCCATTCTCCACAGAATGGGATCAATGTTCAGAGACTAGATAGAATTAAGCTCCACTTTCTCCTAACGTGTCATTCTGTTTGGCTTAATAGTAATCAAAGGATGGAGCCAGCTGGTTAAAGGTGATCATACTGTGCAATGAAAATATTGAAAGTTAACTTGAGATGACTGGCATTTTAATAAAATTAAAATGGCAAACTATGTTGTGGATTGCACCCACAGAGAAATTTATGCTGAATTAAATCACAACTTTCTCTACTTTGCATTTGAGACATTAATATACAAGGACAATATTGTAATCTTAATGTAGCAACAGTGTGTTAAGGTATACTTTGCACCAGCCAGCATTTCTTTGATGTTTGTGTATGTGGAAATAAACATAAAGAAATAATTCAATGGCTTAGATTTTGTGGTGGTAATGACAGCAAAACTGTCAGTATTCACCTTAGTTATGCCATTGAAAGTGACAGCAACTTCTGGAGTTCGCGCATGCACAATATAACGCGGTATAACAAAAGTAATTGTTTCCTTGTTCAGAGGATGCACTGTTGAGGACCCGCCCACCCTCCCTCCCTCCCAACCCCCAAGACTGAAATCAATGGGAAATCGATTGAATTGGCAAGAATATCCGCCATTATGCTGCTACTCCCACTGTTTTAAAAAAAAAAACCCTTGAAAAAGTTGCACCTTGTTGAATGAGGTGTAACTGGGACTTTAACGGCAAGCTAAGTTCGCAGTTACTGCTAAACACCCTCATTGTTTCTGTGAAGCTGGTTTTATAACTGTGGAATGTAATATTTCTCCATATTCCACATTTTTAAAAGTTTGTTTAACTTCTATCTTAATCCAATCATAAACATTTATTAAACTATCTGAAAATGTAAATTAAAAGTCAAGGATATTATGTTTTTTTTAACTTCCTGGTTTGCCGTGTGTGAATACTTCAATGTGATTGGCTGCTTGCTGACATCACTGCTGCCAGGTGACTTGGCGCCAAATTTAAACTGCCTTTGGGAATGGGGAAAACCACACCAAAGGGTTTGCTAGATCTTTGTGGGCAGCTTTCCTCAAGATCACTGGTAAGCACCTTTGCTTTGCCGCTGGCCACAAATTCTAGCCTAATCTATTTCTTCATTTCATGCTAAAGTAAAATTTTGAGTCAGATGTTTTTCAGTATTGCAGTAAATTTAGTTTTGGGTCCTGTAGCTCAGGGGCTAAAACAGTGAGCAACTGAGCTACACAATTTGATCCCTGGTCTGCAATGATTTCAAACTGGGGCTGAGATCCAGGATCTACAGTTTGTATAAGTTACTGGGTTGGGGAGGATAAAATTGATCAGGGCTGCTGTTCCTCATTGTGCACTTTTCACGGAAGTAGTTCATACTGAACTATCACGGGACTAACTTAGGATTTCCAATGTTAATTTGCGTCAAATAATTTTAAGAATGATGTAAGAATCTCACTAACTGATTACTGGCTATAAAATTATAATATAACTGCACTACACTTGTGCAGAAAATTGTACTGCTTATGCATTGCACTGTATTTTTCTTTTCTTTGCCTGTTCTTAATCAAAATGTTGCTATTTGTATCCGCTGGAGTTTAGAAGTGTAAGAGGCGACTTGATTGAAATATAAAAGTCTGAGGTTTCCTGATGGGGTGAATGTAGAAAGGATGTTTCCTCTGTGGGAGAATCTAGAACTAGGGGGTCACTGTTTAAAAATAAGGGGGCACCCATTTAAGACAGAGATGAGGGGAAGGGTCATGAGTCTTTGGAACTCTTCCTCAAAAGGTGGTGGAAGCAGAGTCTTTGAATATTTTTAAGGCAGAAGTAGATTCTTGGTAAGCAAGGGGGTGAAAGGTTATTAGGGGTAGGTGGGAATGTGGAGTAGAGGTTATAGTCAGATTAGCCATGATCTTATTGAATGGCAGAGCAGGCTCGAGGGGCCGAGAGGCCTACTCCTGCTCCTAATTCGTATGTTCGTATTAGACTGGTTTAAACTTTGTATCACAATTTTGTTCAATACTTCAGTGTTGCACTAGTAGTGGGTGGGGCAGGTGGTTCAACGTTAATGCAAGAAAATCAATTTAAGGTTATGATTTTATCTAAAAGGCCCTACTTTATTTTTGCTTAAGTGTATGTCATTTTACATTTTTTTAAAAGAAATATTCTAACTCTTTCAAATGTTTTACTTTGATCATTAGGTTTTCTCCAGATGGAAGACTTGTAGTTTCCTGTAGTGATGACAGAACTGTTAAGATCTGGGACACTGTGAGCAGACAATGTATCAATACTTTCACTGACCTCAGAGGGCAAGTTAACATTTGTTCTTACAAAATGTATTACTCTTTCAATCTCAAGTTCATTAATGATATAGAAATAAATTAATTGCATCATAAAGCAATCCAAATTATTTTACATTGGTATTCTATTAGCTCGTCAATGACGCTGCTCCCATTGGCAAAACCAGGTAATTGTACCTACCTATGAACTGCTGTAGTTATTCTGTGTAGTTGGAATAGCTTGTAAATTTTAGTCTTCAGGTCTCTTACTGATCTTTTTGTAGAATGTTTTTCATCTATAGCAAAAGTGTGATCGACACTCTATAGGCTCAGCATTCTATCAGGCCTAAATATTTGTAATTCCATTATTGTTTGTTTTTGCTGTATGTCACATACTACCAGGTCTTGGTACTGATGCTCAAAAGTGTGATGTTTATTATAATCCAGGTTTGCCAATTTTGTGGACTTCAACCCCAGTGGGACCTGTATAGCTTCAGCAGGGACTGATAACACTGTGAAGCTTTGGGATGTTCGTATAAACAAACTGCTACAACATTACCAAGGTAACTAATCAGAACTCTATAAAAGTGCCAGCATTAACTTATTAAATAACTTGTAAATTTAATTCCCAATTTTAATGGGAATATAAATTACTATAGTCAGGCTTAACTGTCATGAGTTGTAGCAATTTTGAACAAACTCATTAATAAATATCTAGGGACTGAAGGCAGAGTTACTACAGGTACTTTCTTATGGTCTTATTAACAGTGATGGTGTTCATAGGTATGTGTTTATGGATCTGTGTTTAACACTTTTGCCTCCAGGCACTGCTGTTGCTGATTTTTGTAGTGAATAGTTTGAGGATTAGGAATTGGGGTATGTTAGTTACAGAACATGCAAGTGTTGAGGAAAATGGTTGTGCCTGAATTAACTATCTCTCTACGTTATTTGACTTCTGAAGCTTAACTTTCTTTCAAATATTTACTTTTATGCCCTTTTTTCTAATTTCCTTCTAGTCCATTCAGAATCTTCCTTTGTCCCCTTTACTGATCTTTGACTTGGTCTTTATCTATTGGTTATTTTCATATTTTGCTGCCTGAGGTCTCTTTTCTCTTCGGGCCATCCATCATAATTCTTTCACTTTAGTTATTGTAATGCATTCTTTTTTTGTTTTGTTGACTCCTATTCATTTCCTAATACTGTATCTCAATTTGATTTTCTGACTACCAATTCAACTTTACTAGGTTGTTGTCAGTCTGCCTCTTAACCTGTATTCATCACTGTAACAGAAATAACTGTTGTATCGGTTCATTGGTGTTGACCTATAACAGTCAATTAAATAAAAATGTATTATAAAATCTGGTGCAAAAGTCATACTATGTTTTCATGGTTTAAGCAGTGATTTGCTACCTTGCAGTATATACACAATGTTTTACAGCACGTTCTAAAGCTAGACCAGATTAGCCAAAGTAATATAGTCAAATAATATTCCTTTTGCTTTAAAAATAGAAATGGAGAGCTTTAAAATGGTAAAAATGAAGCAAAGCCTCCCAACCCACACAAGGCTGTTTTGTGGTTAAAGTATGGCTCATTTGACTCTTTGTTTAGCACTTGTCCACGTGTCAATTCCAAAGTGCGACATAGAATAACAAAGCATGCTGCCAGACCCAATAAAACGAGCAGCATTTCTTCCACTATGGCCTGGCTAATCAATTTAACTTGAATTACTTGCAACATAAACTAAGTATTATCCTGAATGAACAATGATAGCTAGTGGGATGCCTGCCATGCACAGGTGACTCTCAAATGGAGTGGACAGTGGGTGTCAATGCCACTGCTGCCACAGAAACAAATCTTCAAGACAAAAATAACATAACCCAGAAATTGAGGTACTACGCATGGACCAAAGAACCGTTACCAGTTACATTATGTGTGGGTGTGCGCACAAAGGAAGGAATATGAGTATGTGTGGAAGAAAGGCAATTGGAGAAAGAGACAAGGAGCGTTGCCTGAATGGTGAGTCAGGGAATGAGAAAGACTGATGGAAGGAATGAGGCTGAATGAGAGGGAAACATGAAAGAGTACAATTCATACTTCAGGAAAATAGCTGCAAAGTATGCCAACAGTCATATAAAGCTAGTCTGAAAATTCTTTGCTATATTTTGACTAGCAATAATCACAGCACTGTGTTGATAATACATTCTTTTTGCTCGTTACTGAGCGATGAAAGATGGCCCACATTTGATCTATTACTTTGAGGAAATTATAAATGGGAGGAAAGACTTTTGGATTCCAAAGGAATAAAACCCTGCTTTAAAAGGTGATTAAATAAATCATAAGCTCCCAAGCAAAAAATAAATGAGTGCTCTTTTATTCTGTTTTATAATATAATATTGCTGTAATAAACTTGTAATAGAGTAATAAATCATGGGGGTGTGTTTAAAGATCAGAATAACTACAGATGTGTGGAATTCTAGGTACTGAGATTACATGATTAAATTTGCATTATGATTTAATTTTCAACATATTGCTATTTACAGTATGGTTAGGGCGATGTGTTATTGCATCATTGTGTATCTAGTAACGAATCTGGTCATACCAGTGTCCTTTAAAATGTTGCCAAAACTGCCTAGGAAGAAGACCGCAAGTGTATATTAAGAGACTGGGAACATTAAGGTACAAGAGGATCATGGCTCACCAATGGATTGATTTTAGTGTAGCTTGTTAAATCAGACTGACTGTCCTGTCTTCTAAACAGTCCACAGTGCGTCAGTGAACTGCTTGTCTTTCCATCCTTCTGGTAACTACCTTATCACTGCATCTAATGACTGCACTCTCAAGATAATGGATTTGTTGGAAGGAAGATTATTTTACACTCTTCATGGACACCAGGTGAAAATAGTGACCCATTAAATACAGAACATTTTCAAATGGTCTATTACAATTCTACCATTCCTCTAGTCTGGTTCTGATTTATTTTTAAATCCGTGTTATAATTTTACTGTTAAATCAATAAGTAAACTCAGCCACAAATTGTATGAGATTTCTCTTCTCTGAAGGGATCTTGTGTAGTAATAGAAAATTTTATAAATGTAGAATTTTATCTATACCCCCTAACATAGCTGACAACAAACGGTTTCATTTATATTTCCTTCTTAGAAAATTATTTTGGAAGTGTGCATTAATTTTAAAATTTATATATGATGTGTAAACTTACATGCAAACTGCTTTGCTGTTCATGCACCATACTAAAAAAAAAGTAATTTGTTTATTTTTAGGGTCCTGTAATTGCTGTAACATTTTCTAGGCATGGAGAATATTTTGCTTCTGGTGGAAGTGATTCACAGGTTTGACACTTTGTTTCCTGTAATGATGATTAGTCTTGTTTCAGAAATATAATGTAGATACATATTTATAAAAATGAAAGTCTGGCAGGTATTATCACTTCCTATACACATTATTATTGTGAGAAAGGAAGCAGTTTTTCAGTGAATCTTTATAGTCCTTTATGCCCTAATTGAGAAATCACAGGACTGGAGCATCTAATTTTCCATCCATTTAGTGGATGTAAAACCAAGGACCGTGAGCCTGAAATTTCCTGGCGAATGTTGCCTACAAGTGCTGCTTCTCAACAGGAGTGCCCAATCAGAGAATTAGCCCTTGTACCTTATAAATGACGTACATTTGTATCATGCTGTCAGCTTTAAAAGTATGTGTATTTAGTTGTTGCACAGTTCTTTTAAAATTTACAGGCTTCTGAACACTAGATTGCATTGTCGCACCTTCCAGTTGCATCTCCTAGATCCACCCTCCATTTATTTTTCATTCAGATTTACTTTGTCCAATATTTGAGCAGTTGGGTTCCACTGCCTGACCCATTTGCAACCAACTGATTCTGACTTAGAACTTGGATCTGACCTCTTCTTTAAATGGTTTACCAAATTAAAAGCCTGTTTGTCAGCTCAGTGCTTTGAAACAATATTTTGTTTATTTTAATCTTGGCTGTCACATTGCTGAGCGACATCAGTTTTTTGGGAAAAAGGAAGGAGGTTAAACATAGCACACTCTTTGTTTGTCTCTAACCTTTATGTAGCTACACAGATTGTTGATGCATTGGTTTTGATTTTCCAGAGTTCTCTAGATTCTGTTAGATTCTAGAACAGTCCCCGTGGATTGGAAGGTAGTAAATGTGACCCCACTATTCAAGAAAAGAGGGAGAGAGAAAATGGGCCAGTTAGCCTGACCTCAATAATAGGAAAAATGCTAGAACATATTATTAAGGACATGGTAACAGAGCACTTACAATCATCATATGATTGGGCAGAGTCAACATGGACATATGAAAGGGAAATCGTTTTTGACAAATCTTAGTTTTTCTGCGGTTGTGATTAGCAGTGTAGATAATGGGGAACCAGTGGATGTAGTGTGTTTAGATTTTCAAAAAGCATTTGATAAAGTACCACACAAGAGGTTATTACACAATTAGGGCGAATGATATATTGGGAAATGTATTAGTTATTGGATAGAAAAGAGAGTAGGAATAAACAGGTCATTTTCAGGTGTGCAGTCTGTAACTAATGGGATACCACAGGGATCAGTAAGTACATGGTTACTTACAATCTATATCGATGACTTCGATGAGGGGGCTGAGTGGAATGTATCCAAGTTTGCTGATGACACAAAGTTAAGTGGGAAAGTAAGCTGTGAAGAGGATGCAACGGGATATAGACAGGTAAATTGATTGGGAAAGAACATGGCAGATGATATGATGTGGGTAAGTGTGAAGTTAACTATTTTGGAAGGAAAAATGGAAAAGCAGAATTTTTTTTTAAATGGTGAGAGACTGGGAAATGTTGGCATTCAGAGGGACAACAGTCAGAAGGTTAACGTGCAGATACAGCAAGCAATTAGGAAAGCAAATGGCATATTAACCTTTTTATTATGAGGGGATTGGATTCTAGTCCAATCAAGTGAAGAAGCCTTGCTGCAATTATAGAGGACCTTGGTAAGACCACACCTGGAGTACTGTGTACAGTTTTGGTCTCCTTTCCTAAGGAAGGATAAACTGGCCTTGGAGGGAGTGCAATGAAGGTTCGCTAGACCGATTCCTGGGGTGAGGGGATGTCCTATAAGAGATTGAGTATACTGGGCCTATATGCCTTGCAATTTAGAAGAAGATGTGATCTTATTGAAACGTGTATAAAATTATGAAAAGGCTTGATAAAGTAGATGCTGGGAGGATTTAGAGATACAGCACTGAAACAGGCCCTTCGGCCCACCGAGTCTGTGCCGACCAACAACCACCCATTTATACTAATCCTACACTAATCCCATATTCCTACCACATCCCCACCTGTCCCTATATATTTCCCTACCACCTACCTATACTAGGGGCAATTTGTAATGGCCAATTAACCTATCAACCTGCAAGTCTTTGGCGTGTGGGAGGAAACCGGAGCACCCGGAGGAAACCCACGCAGACACAGGGAGAACTTGCAAACTCCGCACAGGCAGTACCCAGAATCGAACCCGGGTCCCTGGAGCTGTGAGGCTGCGGTGCTAACCACTGTCCCACTGTTTCCCCTGGCTGGGGAACCTAGAACTAGGAGTCACAGTCTCAGAATAACGGGCAGCTATTTAGGACTGAGATGAGGAGTAATTTCTTCTGAGGGTTGTGGATCTTTGAAATTCTTTATCACAGAGGGATTTGGATTCTCAGTTGTTAAATCTGTTCAAGACAAGAGATTTTTGGATACTGAAGCAATTGAGAAATATGGGGATAGTGCAGGAAAGTAGAATTGAGGTAAAAGATCAGCCATTATCTTGTTGAATGGGGAAGCAGGCTTGAAGCGCCAAATGGCTTACTCCTATTTCTTGCATTCTTATAGACATCTATTAAGCTCTTTCAGTTGTTTACTTTTTTGGTGGATTATTTGGTTCTGTTATGTTTAACCTAGGCACAAAAATGTTTGGTCTCCTGTCACTGTGAATAGAGATCTGTTGCCAGGTCAAGCAGTGCAAGTGTGCTGAGAGGTTGCCTATTGTGTATTGTTGTGCAAATCTCCTTGTGAAAGAATTGTATGTGAGCAATGAGTTGTTAGATCTTGTGAACCTGCTAAGGCAGCTGGTGTTTGTTTCTGGCAGTATACTTGAGCAAATAGAATTATTTTTAAATCCAAGTAAACCTGTTGCCTGAAATGCTGTATCTCAATTAGATAACTCAATTATCTAAACACAGGGGAATGCAGGCAAAGCTTATGCGGCCTGTTCTTATGATTTAACGCTTCAAGTGCTGGTAACATTCTGGTGAATCTGCACTGTACTCTTCCTAGATCAATATATCTTTCTAAGGTTTGGTGCGGAGAACTGAATGCACAACTCCAGATGGAGTTGGGAAGAGATAGAGAGGCAGTAGGGAGGTGGTGGTTGTTGATTAGCCAACGCAACTTGTCTTTGGACCTTTTTGCCAGAATAAATCACTGAGCAGAGCTGTGGAACTATTGGCAACAATACTCTTGAACAGCATTTTTCTTTTATTGGTTCAATGCTTGTGTATGTGTGATGTATATCAGTAAACAGCAAATCACAGAAATAAACCCACAAAATTGTGTTGGCCTCCTAACCAAAAAGCCAGTTGTTTTGTCAATATTTAGTTGTGTTATTTTCATCTAATAATCTGGCAAGTTTTCTGCTGTATCGTATTGTATTTTGCATGTAGCTATGTAAAATTTGCCAATTTTCCTTTTTGATTTGCACTTTTGGATCTGATGACTCAAATTTTTGTTTTTGTTTTTCAACGCAATTCCATGTAATGTTACGACTGAGGATGGAGGAGTGCACTGTCTTCCTCTAGGTCCGCTTCTCCACAGATCACAACATATATTTAAGTGTTTTATCCAGTTACTGATATAGCCAATTATATACTTTTATAAAAGCAAAATACTGCGGATGCTGGAAATCTGATATCTATTTTAGTTTCAGAAAAATCTGCCAACCAGGTTTGTTTAATAATCAACAAAATTATTAATTTATTATGAAACAAGACTCGTTCAATAAAAATGCAAAGCTTATTAGCACACAGATTGAAATATGAAATTATAAATATATTCCCTTCTAAATAATCCAACACGTGTGCGGGCACATACACCATTTAAAGGAAAAATAAAGAAGCTTTCTCTGCAGAGATCAACTTTACAAAAAACAAAAAGTACTTTGGCCAAATACTTGTTAATCCTTAAAGAAAAAGGATAAGATATGGAATTTTCCAGTTGGTCTGGCATCTAGATACACGTAGACAGGTGTCACTGGACACGTGGTTGTCACTGGGATCTTTTCAGAAGCAGTTCATTCAGGAGATGTCAAGAGAAAGTCATGCAGAAGCTTCTTGGGAGAAATGCTCCATTAGTTTCTCCAGTTCTCACACTGAATTCTCAGGTTTCTCAGAGGTGGAACAGGATGAGGTGCTCGCCTCTCTCTCTTCACAGGCTTACACCCCAACTTCCCATTCAAACAGTTTAAAAACAAAACCAACTCCTGATCACCATAAATCTAGACATTTCACTTCTCTGTAAACAACTCCAATAATCAGTAAGGCTCCTGCGATTTACTTAGCGTAAGACATATGACTTCCAGTAAGTTTGTTTTTAAACACAGTCCTGTGTCCTTCCAGTGACCATTTAAAAGAAACCAAGTCCAGCATCCCCTCAAATATTCTCCAGTCTTTTACACACATCCTCAAAAATAAACAATGGAAGCACGTTCATGACAGTAAATAAATACAAGCCATAAAGAGTGACCAACATGAATCTAGAAATAGGAAAACAGTTTTTTTTTTTGATATTGCCTCAGTAATAAAGCACTTGAATGAGATGGATGCTGTAATTGTATCAATTAAATATACCATTAAACTGGGATTACCTGAGTTTTAAAATTTTAATTGGAGGACTGCCCTCCTTCACATTATTAATTTTGGCTTAAAGCTGACAGAATGATGTACTCATTACAAAGGTTCAAAATGGACGGATCAGTCTGCTTAGTTTTATGTGTGCATGTATGTTATACTTGCACAGAGCTCAGCGTTGCCTGAACACAGTGATGTGAGAATAGCGTGGAGGAAATTTTCATCTCCATCTAGAAGGTCATCTAGGCAGAGTGAATTTCCATCCAGAACCAGCCCAATTTTTTCCCCCATTGATTTCATTGAAATGAAAATAGCCAGACTATATAATGGGTGAGTGATCTGCTCTGCCATATGTCCCTTTTTTAAAAAACAAACTTTTTTATTTAAACCCCTGTATATTTTGGTGCTGGCTAGTCACTATTTTCAAAAGAGGTACCATCTTCAAGATAAAGCCCTGCTATAAAACTTCCATGCAGTTTGTTCCCATGCGTGCATGCGTGATCTGATCTCAACTGGACATTTGGGAGGCAGCAGATTGGATTACATCGTACTAAATGGTTACAAAATATTTCCATGTTTGATAGGGTAGATATAGAGGTTTCCACTTCTGGGGAGACCCAGACTTGGGAGCCATAAATATGAGATAGTCACTAATCAGTCCGATAGGGGAAATTAGGAGAAACTTCTTTACCCATACGGTGTTAAAATGTGGAACTCGCTACCACAATGAGTACATGTGGCAAATAGCATGTATGCATTTAAGATGAAGCTAGATAAATATATGAAGGAGAAAGGAGTAAAAGGATATGTTGATTGGGTTAGATGAAGAAAGGTGGGAGGAGGCTCAAGTGGAACATAAAAACCAGCATGGATCTGTTAAGTCAATGGCCTTTGAGGTCTCTTGTCATCAGTTTGCAGTAGGGAATTGGGGAGAGCTAGGAACAGCTTCCCTTTCCACTTTCTTGATAATTAAATGATGCTTGAAAAGAAACCTAAGAACTAGAGTGAGAAACAAACTTGGGGTTCTGCACTGCTTCAACTGTACTATGCTCATGAAAATCTTTTTTAGAGTTAAATACATTTTTCAAGTTCCTATTTCTGTATGTATTTGGTATATTTGCATTGTACATTAAACAATGGAAGAGATTACAAAATCTATTTTTTTTTTAAAGTGAATGGGCAACTAATCTGATTCCAATCTTTAAAACAGATCAGAAGCACGGTCCTAGGAATTATAGGCCTGGTAGCTTAATATATGTGGTGGGAAAATACAGCTTTTTATAAAGGAAGTAACTCAAATATTTAGCAAGAAGAAAGGCAATCAATCCAATTGAACATTTGTTTGAGAGGGAGGTCAAATCTAGTAAATTTATTGACATTCTTTTGATCTAACAGAGTTGATGGAAATTACATATTTTGACCTTTTTAGAAAGCATTTGATCAGGCCCCTGCAGGAGACCTGTGGCTAAAGTAAAAACTCATGGATTCTGAGGTAAAAGTGTAAAGTGGATCATTAATTGGTTAGGCAGTAGGAAATCAGCTATTTTCAATGGTAACAGCTCTAGCTGTGACCAATGGGACACTCTGAGCTCAACCTTGAGATCCATGCTATTTGTAATATTTACTCATGATCTGGGCTACGGTATTATAAGAATATCTGTTCTTGCAGATGATACAAAGCTGTGTGGGAAGTGTGATATAAAGAATGCACTGACTCTTGGTAATTGGACAAGTAATTTTGAATCGATCTGGATATCACTGCAAAAGCAAAGCACATAAGATTTATATAATGAAGATTATCTCATAAAATGGCCAATCAGTATGCTCAAACTTTTTCTACCAAATGTTGAAATGTCTTGATGTCTGTTGTACCAATTGTCAAAGGAAGTAGAAAGTTATGTTTATTTAGATCCTCCAATAATCAATGCAAACAGTTAATACTGACCACCTAAAGCATGCTGAAACTACATGCTAACTAAACTGCCAAAACATGAAGGCAATGGAAAAAGTTTTAGTTCAATTAGGATACGAGCCTGCTGCCGACTTAACTTGAAAAAGCTTTGCATAGTGAATGTTGCAGTGTTATTACCTCTGAGTTATTAAGCACTAACCTGAGAGACTGGACACTAGATATTGAAGGTACACTTCAGAGCCCTATCTTTTCGTCGCGGCTCGACTACAAACAGAAACAAAGACAGCAAAAGAAAACACTGAACTGGATGAAGCCTCCCGCTTGGGCAGGTACTGAAGAAGCTTTGTTACCACTCCACCGATATAGAGCTTACTTAGCCACTGGAGAAGATGTCAGTGTTAATAGGAAAAGTCTTAATGTTCCACTTAAATATTTGAATGTTGTCAGCTGTGATTCAGTGGTAGCACTCTTGCCTCTGAGTCAGAAGGTTCTGGTTTCATGTCCCACTCCAGGGACTTGAACACAAAATCTAGGCTGACACTCCAGTACTGAGGGGGTTCTGCACTGCCAGAGGTGCCGTCTTTTAAATGAGCAATAAAACATCATTCCCAGATGGACATGCAAGATTCCATGGCACTATTTGAAGAAAAGGTGAGTTCTCCCACTTTCCTACCCAACATTCTTTCCTTAACCAACACCGAAACAGATTTAGATTAGATTAGTAATTTATTTCATTGCTGTTTGTGGAACCTTGCTGTGCACAAATTGCTGCATTTCCTGCATTACAACAATGACTGTTTGAAAAGCACTTTGGGACATCCTGAGGACGTGAAAGGCACTATATAAATGCAAGATTTTTTGATCTTGAAATATTTCTAAGCCAAATTACCTTTTTAAAAAAAAATTCCTTTTGCCCCACAACTTCCTGACTCATATCTAAACTTTGTAGAGGTGACTGAGATTTTTTCTTTAAAAAATGCTTCGCAACCTGTATGAGAAGGGTGGGCTGGAAGGTGGGAAATGGGAGGCTTTCATTCACTCAGACTGCTAGCTGCCATGGGTATTTGTTGCCTCTTCTGTCCTTTGCTGCTGTTAAAACTGCTCTTTTCTGTAACTGGGTGATTTTTATTTTCCCCAACAGGGGGCTGGAATTCAAACGCACAGAAATTCTTGTGGAAGCATTTCTGTGCATAAATAAAAGGGCAGAAAGGATAATCCTGTATGAGAATATAGGGGATGCTAAGGGAGTTAGATCTTTTCTCATTGAGGAAAAATAAGCAGGTTGAAATGCATTTTTAAGTATTTAGGAAGGGAATTTGTGAAATAAAAACAGAAAATGCTGGAAATACTCAGCAAGTCGGGCAGCATCTGTGGCGAGAGAAACAGTTAACATTTCAGGTTGATGGCCCTTCAGAATGGAATTTGTGAGATTGATCTGGAGAACTTATTTATGCTTTAGAGTTGTTGACTTTGAAATAAACTTGTATGGAAGCATTGGGACAGCTGCTGTGTAGCCCCTTGCCTCTGCCTTTTAATAACTCAATGGACTTGGTGTTAGGGTCTCTGCTCTTTACAATTTTCATTAATGATGTGGAGATTGGGAAATGATCTGCAAGTTTGCAGACTACAACAAGATGGAGGTTTCTCAACTACTGCAAGCAGATATTGATGTTTTGGGGGAATGGCCCATGTTTGGCAAATTGTTTAAATTTGATATTAGATACGTGGGCAGGTTTAATGCCAAATATACATACACCCCGCAAGAGATAGATTGAAGCCAGTGATGAAAGAGAGGGACATTGGTATTATGATGCATCTCTCTCAAGGCACATGACCAGTGTCATGAGACTAAAGCTAATGGGGTTCTAAATTGTAGTCACAGCATAAGTGATTACAAGGTAAAACATACAATTTTTTGTGCCTAGTTTAAAATCAGAATACTGTGTCCAGTTTTGCTCTCTTCTCATGGTGGGCAATATTGGGGCTCCGGAAAGGGTGCAAAGGAGGGTCACAAGATTAATTCCCCTTTTAAAACTTCTTAATTATTGAGATAGGCTCAAAGAGCTAAATCTCTACTTTTTTTTTAAAGAAGAATAGACTCTGTCAATTTGACTAAAATTTTATAAAACCATGAAGGGACTAGATTGTGTTAATGTGGCCCAATTATTTCAGCTAGATAGGTTAGAGATCGCACAAGTTATATAGGGGCAGAACTAGGTTGAATATTGGGATTTTTTTTTTGCTGTATTTCTTCGAGAGCTAGACCTGTTTCTGGCTGGGGTGGACATCGCCTCACGCAAGAAGTAGGTACTCAGTAATATAAATCAGGTTATTGTGATCTTCTGGACTAGTTTTGATCTCGAAAAAGAGTGGAGAGGAATTTTCCAAATTTATTTTTCCTAATCAGCCTGGGGTTTTCATGAGTGTTTTGAGTCTCCCAGGAAATTTGTGTTGTGATGCATAAGACATCATAACTATATGGGACAGGCTAGATGGTCTTTTTCTGTCCGGCATTTTCATTTATTCAAAGCATTCACAAAAAAGATGGATTCAGCCAGCAACAGGGAATGAGGAAGAGTAATGTAATTTAAATGGGTCCTGTATAGGAACTTAATTGAAGATTTGAATTGCTGTCCTCATTCCTATGTTCAAGTTTTTAATTAACAATTGTACGCATTCATCATTATTATTCAATTACACTGGCACGTAAGGTTCAGTTATTGGCTGCTTCTTTGCTTTTGGCCTGCTGTGCTGTCAGTTAAAACTCGTGGTCAAAGTGAAGGCATTAATATAATGTGCTAATGTTGCATGTATCGGTACCTACTTACCACCCTGCAGTTGAATAGAATTTTGTTATGGCCCCTCATGATTTTCTTATTAATGTTCTAATTAGATGGATTTAAAAAAAAAATATTGGGTTGTTTTTCAGGTATTGGTATGGAAGACAAATTTTGACAGTATTCCTTACAACAAAGTTTTGAAAAGCCATAGTATAAGAACAAATCCTGATCCTCCTCCTCATATCACTGACATTCACCCAAGAATTCCTCATCTGCATACTTCCGGACCTCAGACAATACAGGTAATTATATTATATGCCTACTTACAAAGCATGCTAATTCAAACAAATGAAACTGCATGAAGTTTATTAATGTAGAATGTAGTCTACTGAAACACTAAGTGCATAATTATCTAACTATGCACATTACAACATTCACTAGTAATATGTTAGTTTATGCCTATATGTGAAATGAATAGAGGATAACTGTTACTATAAAGGAGTTTAAGGCACTAATTAGTCAAAAGACTCTGATGAATACAAATGTTATTTCAAACCCTATGTTGAAATAATACTGTGTGTCTGTGTCCCTCCCGTGTTTTGTTTTACATGGCATTTGAAATTAAACTTGTTGTGACTTAAGATATTTAAATGATGTAAACCTTGAGGGATATATTGGATCACCTGGCAGAAAATATAGTCATTCCTCTAATTCTGTTTGTTTAACTGTGCAGAAGTACATAGCCATCTGTACTAAATGAGCACATTTAATCAGCTGGACTACTGTCATCAGTTTCCATGTTCTGTGCAGGCAAAGTGCATTCTTAATGTTCAGACAAGTGAGCACCTATTGTAAAGCTCTACAAGCACGATGTCTTCCTTGCCTCCATCCACCTGTGGTGTCAGGATGGTACTTGTGAGAGCCTTTAATGGATGTAGAAAGGGAGGCATGGGCTGCAATCTGTTTTATTTGAGTCCTGCATTGCTTGTGTCTGAATAAGGCTTGCACTTTACAAAGAATTGTACTCAGTACGGCTAAATGTCTAAAATATTAATTTTCTATAGTGTCCTGAGAGGCCGTTCGAATCCACTGGTCTACTGTGTTGACTTAACACTATGATCGAAGCCTGTCAGTCGGTGGGAACCGCAATTATTAGGGCAGCGCAGTGGTTAGCACCGCAGCCTCACAGCTCCAGCAACCTGGGTTCAATTCTGGGTACTGCCTGTGTGGAGTTTGCAAGTTCTCCCTGTGTCTGCGTGGGTTTCCTCCGGGTGCTCCGGTTTCCTCCCACAAGCCAAAAGACTTGCAGGTTGATAGGTAAATTGGCCATTATAAATTGCCACTAGTATAGC
Source organism: Heterodontus francisci (assembly GCF_036365525.1). NCBI lineage: Eukaryota > Metazoa > Chordata > Chondrichthyes > Heterodontiformes > Heterodontidae > Heterodontus > Heterodontus francisci. The sequence goes on from NC_090388.1 coordinate 13,530,864, forward strand.
TAGGTAGTAGGGAAATGTAGGGACAGGTGGGGATGTGGTAGGAATATGGGATTAGTGTAGGATTAGTATAAGTGGGTGGTTGATGGTCGGCACAGACTCGGTGGGCCGAAGGGCCTGTTTCAGTGCTGTATCTCTAAGCTCTAAACTCTATTGGTCTAGATTTTGTTCCCCTCCCGACGTCGGGCTCCGCGGCGGTGGGGGAGGGCCAGAGGATTGGAGCAGCAGCCGACACCGGAATTGCCGCGTCCAATCTTCCTGGCGGCGGGGAAGCTCCGTGGCAGGCCCTTCACCACTCTGATTCGACCTGACTTTACATATTTAAATTAGCTGTTTGCATTAATTAAAATCTAATCCACAGCGATCTTGCCTGTAGTTCCAGATCTTCAGTGCGACTGGTGGCACTTATGCGCCTTCACTTTCCCATCCAGGGAAAGCTGGCGCCATCGAGATAGGGAAGGGGGGACCTCTACATTTGTAGTGTAGTTGGGGGCGGGGGGTGGTGGTGAACTCTGCATTTTTAATATAGTGGGGTGGGGAAGGGGTGAACTTTGCACTTTTTGCAGTTGTGGGGAGAAGGGGTCAACTCTGCATTGGTTGTGGAGAGGGGACAGGACAAATATATGTATTTTTAGTGCAGTGCAGGCGGGCAACTCTGCAGTTTCTACACACGGCTTAAGCTCTTTAAAAACGGCGCCTGTGCAGATACAGTTGATGCTGTTCGTTGCATCACCTGAGGCCACCCCGCCACGTGTATCCTGCATATGATGATGAGCCAACAGGCTCACGGTCATGGCGCACGGCACGTGTGTGTCAGCTGCCATTTTTTACACGGAGTGGCGGGACAACAAAATCCAGCCCATTGTATTAAGATTGATCTCCGCTGATGGCAATATTGCACTGTCCACAAAATCATCATATTAATTTTTGGTTCCATGTGTTGTAACGCATTACAGCAATAAGTAAAAAGAAAGACTTGCATTTATATAACACCTTTCATGGTCCCAGGATGTCCCAAAGCATTTTACAGCCAGTGAAGTTCTTTTTTGAAGTGAAGTCACTGTTGTAATGTAGGAAATGCAGCAGCCAATCTGCACACAGCAAACTCCCACAAATAGCAAAGTGATAATGACCAGATAAAATGTTTTTTTGTGATGTTGATGAGGGATAGATTTTGGCCAGGACACCAGGGATAACTACCCTTCATAATACCGTGTTGTGGAACATGATGCAACCGTAGTGTGCTTTCAAGTTGTTAAGCAAGCAAGTGACATTCTATAGTTTCTAAGAAAATGAGCTGTACCTTCCTTTGTGATGGAGGAGAATAATAGATAATAGTGTGGAACAGATTGAGAAGAGGTAGAAAATTCCAAAGACATGACTCTGCTCTTGTGAAAAGAGGCCTTACTGTTGGCACAAAGGAGAAACTTGCCTAAACAATGTCAAAATATTTTGTTGTAGTTGGAGATCACTTAAAAATTCAGACGTGATCCCATAATCTCTGAAAGACATCCATAAATAACCAGTGTGGTTCATTAATTCTGCTGAAGGCTCGAGTTCCCATAAAAGGTTCCCCAAGTAATCATGAAGAGCTACACATTCAATAAGAGGTTCTACACACTTAGTATTGGCCAACTCTCAGCCAATATTCAGTAGCTCTGGAGAGCCGGCATGGACTCAATGGGCCAAATGGCTGCCTCCTGTGCCATAAATGCCTCTGATGAATAACATCCTTGCATATGTGACTGGATTCCACTAGATCTTTTTTTTTTTCAGATATTTCATGTCTCCTGTATGTTTCATGATCCTATGTTCCAGAGAAATTTACATTGACAATTTTTATGCCCCATATATGAATTTAGTATTTTACTTCTGCTTTACATGAAGACAGACCAAATAGTCCAAATCTCTAACCATGTCTTGGAGACAAAGGAAGGTGGTTGTAGTTGGAGGCCAATCATCTGAGCCCCAGGGCATCACTGCAGGAGTTTCTAAGGGCAGGCTTCTATGCCCATCCATCTTCAACTGCTTTATCAATGACCTTCCCTCTATCATAAGTTCAGAATTAGGGATATTCGCTGCTGTTTGCAGTGTCCAGTTCCATTCACAGCTCCTCAATAATGAAGCAGTGCTTGCCCGCATGCAGCAAGTCTCCACCAGCTAGAAGGATAAGGGCAGCAGGCGCATGGGAACACCACCACCCTCCAAGATCCCGTCAAGTTGCACACCATCCTGACTTGGAAATATATCACCATTCCTCCTTCATTGCTGGGTCAAAATCCTGGGATTTCCTCCTTAACACCTTCACCATACAGGTTGCAATGGTTCAAGAAGGCTGCTCGCCACCACCTTTCAAGGGCAATTAGGGATGGGTAATAAATGCTGCCCTTGCCAGCAAGGCCATATTCCATGAATGATTTTTTTTTTTAATGGCAGTCTTATGAGGCTCCTTTCAAAAATCATCTCTAAACCTACCTTTGGAACTACTTTTTAATAAATGTATAAAACATTAATCAGGCTGCATTTGCTCTCCTTAATTGTCTGATCTCTCAGTTCGCTTTGCTCACTTATGGGAGGACCTCCTTGGGGAAGTGTTATCCGGTTATTACTTATCCATGTGTTGATTCTGACCATGTTCCAGAACAATGCCTTTCTGTAACAGAAAATGCTGGAAATGCACAGCAGGTTAGGCAGTGTCTGTGGACAGAACAGAGAAGTTAATGTTTCAAGTTTGGAACCTTAATCAGAAGTGGATGAATAGCGTCTAAAAAAGAACTGGATAAGGGGGAAACAGAGTTAAATAGCAGAAGTGATATTAGCATGATATAACAGGATAAATAATGAGAGAAATGACATAGTGTATGTGAATAGTGTAAAGAAGTGTGCAGGACTGATGGTAGACACGTAGAAAGGAAAACATGAAAACCTGGTAAAAATGGAGCAAGCTCCAGGAGCCTGATGGAAGCAAATGGCAGTTTGATCCCATGGGTGTAGATCACTTCACCTGTATGATTATTCAACAAAGGCCACTCTAATATGGCTTCAAGCATGGGAGGTTTCCATTGTTTGTCAGCATAGAGAAACTGAATTATTCTATTTTGAAGAGATAAGATTAATACTCTCATTATGTCACATGAACTGGCTATTGCTACTGTATAGAGAAAGTCTGCTTTCTTTAAATTCCACTGAGTGTTTCAAACCTAAAATACAATTTGAGTTACTGAGCTATTAAGAACTCTTAATTCAGGCCCATCAGTACAAAGATCATTTTTTAAAAGCATCTACTTCAGGGTCACTACTTGAATTTCAAATAGCAGACTGCTTATGCATAGATGAAACAAGTTGATTATCTGTACAATTTGAGAGAGAATTTGACATTTCACCGTCTACTTAACATTACGTCATCGATTATTGGTTCTCAAACTGAGTTGGGTCATATATTTGCTCATATCAGTCAAATTTGGAGTGAGGCTATTTTAATATAATTTCTGGAAAAAATGGCAGTCAACCTAGTCAGTCCCATGGACAAATACCCCTCATGCACCTACTCCCTCAATTTTATTTATCCCTGGATAGTTTGTTCTACATGTTTACCACCTTCTGCACAAACAAATTAAATCTAAACTGTAATCTTCATAGGTTAAAGATCTAGTCCTTCATTCTAAGGTTTGTGGCAAAAGCGAGTGTAATATCTAACTTCAATTTTATTTATTCAGTTTATCTGTTCCCTTAAAATTTTGACTTTCTGGAGAAGCTTTCATAATTAATTTGATTTTTGCCCTTTTTTTTTACCCTTTTAACTATATAGATTAATCCCAGGACACATGTAACTGACATGCAGTCCTCTGATCCCCCAGTGATGGACATTGGAGATGGTTTTTTCTCTAAACCCCAGGTGAGCTTGTGTTTCCACATAATATGACTATTTTAAAGGGGGGGGCGGTGGCAGGGGAGCAATCAGGTTTAACTGTTTTTACTTGCTAGGAAAATTAGGCATTGTCATCTGAAGGATCACATTTTTAGTAACACCGTGATGTTTGTTTTTTTCTTTCCTTTTAGCAATATTCTCCCCTTTTTCCCTTGAAGGCTTTGAATCCTTCCTCTAGAATGGAAACCCAATTACTGGATATCTTCTAGTGCCTCACCCAAGTGGCATTACTCATTTGTGAACCTGGGTGTCAATCTGATATCTACATGTGGGGGACTGAGCCTGAGTCTGTCCATATTTGCATTTCTAGCAGGGATCACTGGATTGATGAGGTCACTTGTAGGATGACCTACTATATCCTACTGAGATCAGCTGACTTGACACAGATGGGTGATTGTGCCCAATCCTGGGCTACATAGCTCAAATGCACAGTGGATAAACATGTGGGGAGTCCAACAACAGCAACACCTTTAACTTGTATAGCATCTTTCCCCAGCATTCCCCATTCCCCAGCACCAATATTCCTCAGCTTGGTGAACAGATAGTACGAATTCAGTGTTGTCCTAGGAAACGTGCAGGCTCAGTGAATGGAGATCCGGCTCACTGCTGCTGCTTCAATGCAAGTCTATCCCTTCTTTAAGGAGACCAAAATTGTACATGGTACTCTAGATGTGGTCTCACTAACACCCTGTACAGCTGTAGCAAGACGTCCCTACTTTTATACTCCATCCCCCTTGTAATAAAGACCAGCATTTCAGTTGCCTTCCTAATTACTTGCTGTACCTGCTAACTTACCGTGTTTCATGTACAAGGACGCCCAGATCCCTCTGTACTGACAAGTCTCTCTCTATTTAAATAATATCATAGTCTTTGTTAAATGTTTTCTAGGGTTTAGTTAGGTGGGGTCTCGAAATTGCAGATTTTGTTCTTTCTTTGGAGCAAGGCTTGTCAAACACCTGTTTTTCCAAGTGTATATTGTACTTTTGTCTGTATCCTGTAGATGGTGCTGTTAGGCTACAAACTCAACATAAGCATAAAGTAACCACTTTCTGTTCCCAGTACCGCACTGAGATGTGACTGATAAATTTTTGAAATTTCAATTGCTTCTTGCTTGGCTTGATTTTCTAAAGTTTTGCTAATATCTTGATGCTCTGTAGCTGTTTTGTACTCTATCATTGGCATCCTTTCATCTATGAAAGATGATGGACACGCAGCAAACAATCCATTTAGGTGGGGTGTCTTCTCTTGGTGCACCTTTGCTGATGGCTATGAAGGCCAATCCTTGAGAGGCAGGTTCTGCCACTAGTGCCACATGTGAAGCTGCCAAGTGAATGCTGTGAGTTGTTGTTTTTGACATTGATGCCTGTTGCCAAGCTGCTGTAGCAACTGGTCGTCATGGTAGTGCACACCAGTCCACAGGATGTGTTGCCATTTCCTTTTTTTGCCAACTAGTGACTAGCAGGTGCAATTGTCGACATTTGGGGCCTTCATTTCACACTTGCAAGCATCCACTGGTCGTCTGGCCCTGTGTACCTCACCTATAGAAGGTTTTTGGGTATGTGGGTGTATCTGATCCGCCGAAGCCGCCTCTGTTTGATTTAGTGCTAACACACTTGGGACCTCTGCCTTTGAGAGGACTGTCACGTTTGTGATTTTGTCCTGCCAGGATGTACCCATAATGTGCCGCAGACAGTGAAAATGAAAATTATTGAGCTTCTTTTCCTGGTAGCTGCAAGTTGCCCATGTTTCACAGCCATACAGCAAGGTGCTGAGAACACAGGCCTTATAAACCATCAACTTGGTCCTAAGGGTCAGCTTGGTGTTATCCCATGCACATTATACTCCATATAATACTGCACAAATATACGGTTTCATTAGGTTTGCAATAAACAGCAGCAGGGCCAAGTTAATGTCCTGACTACATGTTCTGCAAACCTATTTTTACAGTTTTATATTATTGAGCAGAGTAATGAAAAAGCCAAGCCAAACAATTGAGGCATATGATATCAGACGAGTGTAAACACTTACTGCTAGAAAAGGAAAAGAACATAGAATGTTCTATCATTTGCTGTTACTGATCATGTGTACAAGAAAATTAGAAAAAAAACCTAAGAAAACTACTCTTAAAGTAATGCAAATAAATATCTAGCCCTACATTAGTTACAAATTTTTCAATATACATTGTACCATGCATCACAGATGCTGTTGTATCTACTGCCAACCATCACTGATCTATCAGTGAATCACTTTTTTTGGCATTTATCCAATACCTAAATGGGTTTAATAAAGTGGACGATGGAACTGTGGTGCATTGTTGGTGTTGCATCTGAAAACTAGGTTCAAATCAAAATTGATAGAATAAAAATTTGTCTATATGAATCTCAGGAAAATATAGTTTGGATGTGAATCTATCCATAACTATCCATAATTATGCAAAAGTGGGGGAAATCCAAATGTGCCATAAGGATTGTTGGTTCATGAGATAGAAAAGGTTGGGAATGCTTTCCCAGAGTTATTAACAATTTATTGTTGGGGAAAAAAAATAAAGGGAGCTTTGCTGTGAAATTAGTCTATGACCTCTGGAGTACCAATGGCTGGAACTGATTCTCAAAAGCAGAAACTCTTCCATTTCGAAGTATGAGGTCCTTCACTTTAATGAGCAAGATGACTGAGATTCAGAACTAATGTACTGCAGCATTGTTTCCAGATTAAAGTTTATGGTTTAAAATTGACTATCCATTGCAGGGTAGGTGGTAAATGTAACCCAGTGATAGTTTGTACCCTGGAAATTCACTGAAAAAATAATAGTGCTATTAATTCATAATTATTTCCCTTCCTATTAATTCCATGTTTTTGACACTGGTGTTCTTATGCCTGTCTGCCTCCAAATGGTGCTACTATATCCACGCTTGCAGTATGAAACCAGATTGTTCCTAATGTATATTGATTTCTTAACACAAGGACGAGGGGTAGCTTCAGCTCTATTTCTGACCAGTGGGGATGTGCACACAAGAAGATGCATCAATATTTACTAAGGAGACATATCAGAGAATGGGCATCAGAAACTCAAAAATGAGTAAGGGGAGGGGTAAGAGTTCTATAACAAGTACTAGTGGTTTCAGGCAAGCTTTAATTCTGCTAGTTCCTGTTCACATGTTGCTCTGTGAGAACATGCTAGTCAATAATAGTGAATGCTTTTATAATGCAGAAATTAGAATCATAGATATTTACAGCACAGAAGGAGGCCATTCAGCCCATCAGATCTGTGCTGGATGAAGAGATATCCAGCCTAATCTCACTTTCCAGCTCTTGGTGTATTGTCCTGAAGGTTACCTCAAGTGTATATCCAAATGCTTTTTAAATACGCTGAGGGTCTCTGCCTCTAACACGCTATCAGGCAATGAGTTCCAGACCCCCCCACCATCCTCTGGGTGATGAAACATTTCTCCTCAACTCCCCCTCTAATCCTTCTATCAATTACTTTAAATCAATGATCCCTAGTTATTGACCTCTCTGCTAGAGAAATAAATCCTTCCTATCCACTCTGTCTAGACCTCTCATAATTTTATATACCTCAATTAAATCTTCCCTCAGCCTCCTCTGTTCAAAACAAAACCACTCCAGCCTATCCAATCTTTCCTCATAGCTAAGATTTTCCAGTTCTGGCAAGAGCCTTCTAAATTTCCTCTGTACCATGTCTAATGTAATCGCATCCTTCCTACATTGTGGTGACTAGAACTGTACATAGTTAGGTGTGGCCTAACTAGTGTTTTATACAATTCTACAATAAACCTGCTCTTGTATTCTGTGCCTTGGCTAATAAAACAAAATATCCTGTATGCTTTCTTAATTACCTTATCTACCTGTCCTGCTACTTTCAGGGATCTGTGGACATGCCCTCCAAGGTCCCTCTGCTCCTCTACACTTCAGTGCCCTATTATTTATTGTGTATTCCCTTGCCTTGTTTACCCTCCCCAAATGCATTACCTCTCACTTCTCCAGATTGAATTCTATTTGTCACTTTTCTGCCCACCTGACCAATCCATTAATAACTTTCCTCCTCACTATGAAGCACATAGCCAATTTTGTATCATGCCCCCTATATTTAAGTTTAAATCATTGATATATATCCGAACAGGCAAGGGACCTAGTACTGAGCACTGCGGAACCCCACTGGAAACAGCCTTCCGTCAAACATTGGCTCAGTGGCTGGAAGCAAAGGACAATTTTGAATCCAGCTTGCTACTTTCCCTTGGATCCCACGGGCTTTTACTTTCCTGACCAGTCTGCCATGTGGGACCTTGTCAAAAGCCTTGCTAAAATCCACATAGACTACATCAAATGTGCTATTCTCATCAACCCTCCTTGTTACCTCAAAAGAAACTCAAATCAAGTTAGTCAGACATGACCTACCCTTAACATCCATACTGGCTGCCCTTGATTAATCTGTGCCTTTCTAAATGACTTTTTATACTGTCCCTCAGAATTTTTTTCCAATAATTTGCCTATCACAGAGATTGGGCTGACTGGCCTGTAATTATTTGGTCTCTCCCTCCCTCCCTTTTTAAAAAAATTGTACAGTGACAGGATAACACAAGTGCTGGATCGTTTTACTTTTTTTCTAACCTGCCTCTTCAAGAATGGTCTGTATCATCTACTCTGACCCATGCCCCATGCCCAGCTTCTCCATCCCGTACTGAAATAGGCCCTTACAATGATTCTGCCTGTTGAACAGTGATTCATTGAGTTCTATTTTGATAGTGGTGGATATACTCATCATTTCTAGAAAAACATTACCTGTGTACTCATTATTACAACATTTATATAGCACCTTTTAACGTCGTAAAGTGCCCCAGGTGCTTATAAATACAAAATATTTTTCACTTGTTACGGAATATGTATTAGATTCAATTGTAGGTGGTCAAAATAGCAGCAAAAGTTTGGGCATAATTTGAATTTTTTAGTTCATGTTCATCAATTTTTTAAAATCCATTTACGGACCAGCATTTAATGCTTACCCCTAATTGCCCCTGAGAAGGGGATGGTGAGCCGACTTCTTGACAACTGTGTGGCTTGCTGGGCCATTTCAGAGGGCAGTTAAGGGTCAACCACATTGCATTAAGGTCACATCACATATCGGCCAAACCAGGTAAGGACTGCAGATCCCCTTCCCTAAAGGGGACCAAATGGGTTTTTAAGATAATCCAGTAGTTATATGGTAACCATTTACAAATCCTAGCTTTTTCTTAATTCCAGATTTATTTAATTGAATTTAAATTTCCCAGCTGCCATGGCGGGATTTGAACTCGTCTCTAGATCTTTATTCTAGGCCTCTGGATTATGTGTCTATTAACCTATTAACCTTAAACTTATGGAGCTATTGAGAAACAGCTGCTTTGCTGCAGCTCCTTGCTTGTGGGAGAGCTGGAAATTGGCAGTCTCCTACACCTAGCTGACTAACAGTTTGGGTGAAGTGGAGGACAATCATGGAGAAGGGGGAGCAGGAGCCATAGTAATTTTGTGGAACCAGGTGAATTCTCCTGGTCCCACAAAAAAAAATTTGGAACCCTTAAAGTTGTAATACTGGCTTTTCATCATACTTTCAAATGTAGGCCATCCAAATCTGAAATTGTGAGTGTCACACAGCATAATTTATTGCACTTGAAAAGCATTGAGCACGCTTCAGGTCATTGTGAACTTTACTCACCGATGCTGCAACTCAGCCAAAAGATCTTGGAGTGAACTTTTTGTATGTGACTATCGTGTTCTCTGTTAAAAGTGGAAGTTTTAAAGTGATCTAATTAATCACACAATGCCTGCTTTTACTCTGCCGATATTTTGCTCATCAGTATGTCTGAAAATTAGCATGTTAAAAGCTCATTATGTAACTCCTCCCTTCTTGATTCTCAGTCTTTAACACTGGCAATCATTAGTCCCAGCCATTTCTGCTTAGGGACTTGATGCGCTGATCCAATTAATTTAAGATGAGCACAGCAACCCCCTGCCCTGCCCTACTATAGAATTCACATGACCAGGGAATCTCTGCCATGGTCAGTGGATCTTTTGACATGCCAGCTCTGAGTGTATTGAGGAACACTGCCCTGCAGAAAAGAGGATGGAGAATTGATGAGTAGTACAATGTCGAAGCACCATGGAACATTAATGGTATGTGTGCTGTTACAGTAACTGCCATAATTCTGGCTCACATGGCTGATGCCTTCCTTTCATATTGCGCTGCACAATTGGGTAGTTTCTGGAAAGGTCCCAGCGCATTGGGAAACCACAAATGTAAGACCTCTAATTCAAGAAATGAGGAAGGCAGAAAGCAGGAAACTATAAACCAGTTAGCCTAGCATCTATCATTGGGAAAATGCTGGAATCCGTTATTAAGGAAGTAGTAGCAGGACCTTCCAAACCCACGACCTCTACCAACTAGAAAGACAAGGGCAGCAAATGCATGGGAACACCACCACCTGCAAGTTCCCCTCCAAGTTATACACCATCCTGACTTTGAACTATATTGCCGTTCCTTCACTGTTGCTGGGTCAAAATCCTGGAACTCCCTAACAGCACTGTGGACATACCTACCCCACATGGACTGCAGCAATTCAAGAAGGCAGCTCACCACCACCTTCTCGAGGGCAATTAGTGATGGGCAATAAATGTTGGCCTGGCCAGCGGCACCCACGTCCCATGAATGAATGAAAAAAGAATTGAAAATCATAATGCAATCAGGCAGAGTCAACATGGTTCTATGAAAGGAAAATCATGTTTGACAAATTTATTAGAGTTCTTTGAAGACGTAACAAGCAGGGTGGATAAAGGGGAACCAGTTGATGTAGTGTATTTGAATTTCTAAAAGGCATTTGATGAGGTGCCACATAAAAGGTAACACAATATAAGAGCTCATGGTGTTGGGGGTAATATATTAGCATGGATAGAGAATTGGCTAACAGGAAACAGAGCCGGGATAAATGGATCATTTTCAGGTTGGCAAACTTTTCTTATTTCTTCGTGGGATGTGGACATCACTGGCTATGCCAGCATTTATTGCCCATCCCTAATTGCCCTGGAGAAGGTGGTGGTGAGCTGCCTTCTTGAACTCCAGCAGTCCTTGTAATGTAGGTACATCAACAGTGCTGTTAGGAAGGGAGTTCTAGGAATTTGACCAGCGACGGTGAAGGAACGGCGATATAGTTCCAAGTTAGGATGGTGTGTGGCTTGGAGAGGAACTTGCAGATGATGGTGTTCCCGTGCATCTGCTGCTCTTGTCCTTCTAGGTGGTAGAGGTTGTGGGTTTGGAAGATGTTGTCGAAGGAACCTTGGTGAGTTGCTGCAGTGCATCTTGTAGATGGTACACACTGCTGCCACTGTGTCAGTGGTGGAGGATGGGGTGTCAGTCAAATGGGCTGCTTTGTCCTGCATGGTGTCGAGCTTCTTGAGTGTTGGATCTGCACCCATCCAGGCAAGTGGAGAGTGTTCCATCACACCCTAACTTGTGCCTTGTGGACAGACATTGGGGCGACGGGAAGTGAACTACTTGCTGCAGAAATCCCAGCCTCTGACCTCTTGTGGTGACAGCAGTTATGTGGCTGGTCCAGTTAAGTTTCTGGTCAACGGTAACCCGCAAGGTGGCGTTAGCGGGGGATTCAGCAATGGTAATGCCTTTTAAATATCATGGGGAAATGGTTAAATTCTCTATTGTTTGAGATGGTCATTGCCTGGCACTTGTGTGGTGCGAATGTTACTTGCCACTTACCAGCCTAAGCCTGGATGTTGTCCAGGTCTGGCTGCTTCAGTATCTGAGGAGTCACGAATAGTGCCGTACATTGTGCAATTATCAGTGAACATCCCACTTCTGACCTTATGATGGAGGAAAGATCATTGATGAAGCAGCTGAAGATGTTTGGGCCTAGGACACGACCCTGAAGAACTCCTGCAGTGATGTCCTGGGACTGAGATGATTGACTTCCAATAACCACAACCATCTTCCTTTTGTGCTAGGTATGATTCCAACCAGCGGAGAGTTTTCCCTCTTGATTCCCATTGATTCTAGTTTTGCTGGGGCTCCTTGATGCCATACTCAGTCAAATGCTGCCTTGATATCAAGGGCACTCGCTCTCACCTCACCTCCTGGAGTTCAGCTCTTCTGTCCATGTTTGTACCAAGGCTGTAATGTCAGGAGCGGAGTGGCCCTGGAGAAACCCAAACTGAGCGTCAGTGAGCAGATTATTGCTCCATCACTTTGCTGATCGAGCGTAGACTGATAGGGCAGTAATTGGCCGGGTTAGATTTGTCCTTTTTTTTGTATACAGGGCATACCTGAGCAATTTTCCACATTGCTGGGTGGATGCCAGTGTTGTAGCTATACTGGAACAGCTTGGTTAGGGGTGCAGTTAGTTCTGGAGCACAAGTCTTCAGTACTATTGCCGGAATGTTGTCAGGGCCCATAGTCTTTGTAGTATCCGGTGCCTTTGGCCCTTTCTTGATATCACATGGAGTGAATTGGATTGGCTGAAGACTGACATCTGTGATGCTGGGACCTCAGGAGGAGGCTGAGATGGATCATCCACTTGGCACTTCTGGCTGGCTGACAATGGATGCAAATACCTTGTCTTTTGCACTGATGTGCTGGGCTCTCCCCATCATTGAGGATGGGGATATTTGTGGAGCCTCCTCCTCCTCCTGTTAGTTGTTTAATTGTCCACCACCATTCATGACTGCAGAGCTTAGATCTGATCTGTTGGTTGTGGGATCGCTTAGCCTGTCTGTTGCATGCTGCTTCTGCTGTTTGGCCTGCAAGTTGTCCTGTATTGTAGCTTCACCAGGCTGACACCTCATTTTTAGGTATGCCTGGTGCTGCTCCTGGCATGCTCTCCTGCACTCACCAGAGTTGGACCCTGGCTTGATGGTAATGGTAGAGTGGGGGATAGGCCGGGCCATGAGGTTACAGATTGTGGTTGAATACAATTCTGCTACAGCTGATGGCCCACAGCGCCTCATGGATGCCCAGTTTTGAGGAGTTTGAAATCTATCCCATTTAGCACGGTGGTAATACCACACAAAACAATGGTGGGTATCGTCAATGTGAAGACGGTCACTCCTACCAGTACTGTCATGGACAGATGCATCTGCCACAGGTAGATTGGTGAGGATGAGCTCAAGTAGGTTTTCCCTCTTCGTTCCCTCGCCATCTGCCGCAGACTCAGTCTAGCAACCGTGTCCCTTTAGGACTCAGCCAGCTCGGTCAGTAGTAGTGCTACCGAGCCGCTCTTGGCCATGGACTTTGAAGTCCCCTGTCCAGAGTACGATCTGTGCCGTTGCTACCTTCCGAGCTTCTTCCAAGTAGTCTTCAACATGGAGAAGCACTGATTCATCAGCCGAGGTGGGGCAGTAGGTGGTAATCAGCAGGAGGTTTCCTTGTCCATGTTTGACCTGATGGCATGAGACTTCATGGGGTCCGGAGTCGATGTTAAAGACTCCCAGGGCAACTCCCTCCCTACTGTATACCACTGTGCCACTATCTCTGGTGGGTCTGTCCTGCCGGTGGGACACGACATAACCAGGGATGGTGGTGTCTGGGTCATTGTCTGTCTGTAAGATATGATTACGTGAGTATGACTTTGTCGGGCTGTAGCTTGATTAGTCTGTGGGACTACTCTCCCAATTTTGGCACAAGCCCCCAGATGTTAGTAAGGAAGACTTTGCAGGGTCAACAGGGCTGGAGTTGCTGTTGTCGTTTCCAGTGCCTGGGTCGATGCTGGGTGGTCCATCCGGTTTCATTCCTTTTCTTAGTTGTATCAAACCACTATGAAACCTGAGTGGCTTGCTTGGGCGCTTTCAGAGGGCACTTAAGAGTGAACCACATTGCTGTGGGTCTGGAGTCACATGTAGGCCAGACCAGGTAAGGACAGCCGATTTCTTTCCCTAAAGAACATGAGTGAACCAGCTGGGTTATCACAACAATCGACAGTGATTTCATGGTCACCATTAGACTGGAATTTTAATTCCAGATTTATTAATTGAATTCAAATTTCACCATCTGTCATGGTGGTATTCGAACCAGTGTCCTCAGAGCATTTGTCGGGCTCTGAGTTACTTGTCCAGTGACATTATCACTATGCCACCGCCTCATATAACAGGGATCTGTATTAGTGACTTAGATAAAGGGACGGAGTGTACTGTAGCCAAATTTGCGGATGATACAAAGATAAGTAGGAAAGCAAGTTGTGAGAAGGACACAGTGTCTGCTAAGGGCTATAGATAGGTCAAGTGAGTGGGCAGATGGAGTAAATGTTGGAAAATGTGAGGTTGAACACTTTTGTGGGGGGGGGGGGGGAAGAATCGAAAAGCAGAATGTTATTTAAATGGAGAGAGACTGCAGAAAGCTGTGGATCAGAGGGAGCTGGGTGTCCTTGTACATAACCACAGGAAGTTAGCATGCACATACAGCAAGTAATTAGGAAGGCAAATGGAATGTTGGCATTTATTGCCGGGGGATGGAGTATAAAAGTAGGGAAGTCTTGCTACTGCTGTACAGGGAATTGGTGAGACCACAACTGGAGTACTTTGTACAGTTTTGGTCTCCTTACTTAAGGAGAGATATACTTGCATTGGAAGCAGTTCAGAGAAGGTTCACTAGGCTGACTCCTGGGATGAAGGTATTTTCTTATGAGGAAAAGGTGAGCAGGTTGGGCCTATACTCATTGAAGTTTAGAAGAATGAGAGGTGATCTTATTGAGACATAAAAGATTCTGAGGGGGCTTGACAGGGTAGATGCTGAGAGAATGTTTCCCCTCGTGGGGGAATCTGGAACTAGGATGCACAGTTTCAAAATAAGAGGTCGCCCATTTAAGATGGAGATGAGGAGGAATTTCTTCTCTGAGGGTCATTAATCTTTGGAATTCTGTTCCCCAGAGAGCAGTGGAGAGTCAATGAATATATTCAAGGCTGAGTTAGACAGACTTTTGATCTACAAGGGAGTCGATGGTTATGGGGGGCAGGCAGGAAAGTGGAGTTAAGACCACAATCAGATCAACCATGATCTTAGTGAGTAGCGGAGCAGGCTCGAGAAGCCAAAGGGCCTACTGCTCCTATTTCATGTTAAGTGAACCCAAACTGCTTGACCACATTAAAAGACAGCCTACCATATGAACAAGGTGGACTAATGAACAGAGTGGTTACCCTTGAAATTATTCTATATTTTGCTCTAAGACTTGTCATTCCTAATGTAAACAAAAAAATTCCTTTAGGCCAGCTGCCTTGAAAAAGGGGCTATGCAGGCTGGATCTCTCGAAGAATTTGCTATAAGAAATATATTCCTGCAGGACAGGCAGAATCCTACAGACTGTCCAGCAGTTGGCTTCATTGAAATGTTAAATGGTGAACCTGCTCACCAGCAATCTAGTCCCACCTTGAAAGTGGATGTGAAGTTTGTGACCATAATTTTATTTCTACAGTGGCCTTGTGCACCTTGGGTTTGGGAGATGGCAGGACATCTGTGACAATCTTTGGTTTAACTTATGCCAGGAGATCAGTAAACTCTCCCTCCTCTGGTGAAATCTAGCAAATGTCAAGACAAAAGAAAGAAACATTAATTGGGAGCCAAGACGGAGATAGCTGGTAGTCTGTAAACTTTGGGGCAAGACCATGATTAATATCCAGTCATGGCTTGCCTCTTCTCTGAACAACTTGGTTGACCATGTTACTGAAAAGAAGGGTATAGTTTACCACCATATTTTCAAGTGGTGATTTGTTTTTTTTTACACCATGTCCCTAAGTTCCAAAGGCGGAACCATATAGTTTAACTAATTTTAGAAATTTATTAATTTGTTGTATGAATGTAATTGCCAAAAAAACTTGGCATTTTAACATCATTCCAAAAATGTTTGTTTTAAAGCTTTCCCTGTCCCTTTTGTGCTGATAACCTTATATTGTTCAGTACATGCAACACTATCTTGCCCAAAAAGTCCTGAGTATCCTTGGGAGTTCTATTTTTTTTCCCTAGCCTTCCCTTTTGATTAGGGGTTTGCTGCATGGCATCAATCCACTATGATGACTAATACTGCTGAAGGTGACTAATATGTGCTTTTCTAGCCATAGTACATTTTTCATATCAGGAGCGATCTCTTAAAGGAATAATCCAGGAAAGTTTCACAAAAATCAGCTTTGTTGTCCTTCTCTTTCAAAATTATATATAATGTAGAATAGTAACTTGCCTTCAGTAGGTTCATGTAGATTTTAATATTCCAACAATTTTCCTCACATCTGATGGCCCCAGTCATTTCCTGGGTGTCATGTTTTCCCAAAATGTGCATGAAAATATGGGGATTCCTAGTGCTGAATCTTGCACTGAATAGTATTAAAGAACAGTCACTGGGACGCGAGCATATTGCTGAATTAAAATGTTATTGCAAGTCAGTATTGAAGTTGTTCACCAATCTAATTTCTTTTGTAACCCTTCCCTGGAGTATTTTTACATTAGAGTCAATGTGCATACTGTAATAGAAAATGTAATTTAGGAAAATTCTAATTCATAATTATGCTACTTTAAAATATTAGCTGAAATACTAATACTGCTGCGATTGAGCAATTGATAATCTCGTGAGGGGTTATGGATTGTGCATCTAAAGTTCGAACATCAGAAACTTCTTTTAACAACATGGTGGAAATAAGTAAATGCACTTCGTAAATATACTGTGATTAGCCATATTGAATTCTACAATTCTAGTCTATATGTATATGCACGTGTAACAATGTTTGCTTGGGAAAGGATTGTTAGCTATGCCAACCATTTGGCTTTATTCCATAAATTTTTGTTAAAATAGCAGTTCTTTTTTTCTTTTTGGGCCTCCTTATCTCAAGAGACAATGGATACGCGCCTGGAGGTGGTCAGTGGTTTGTGAAGCAGCGCCTGGAGTGGCTATAAAGGCCAATTCTGGAGTGACAGGCTCTTCCACAGGTGCTGCAGAGAAATTTGTTTGTTGGGGCTGTTGCACAGTTGGCTCTCCCCTTGCGCCTCTGTCTTTTTTCCTGCCAACTACTAAGTCTCTTCGACTCGCCACAATTTAGCCCTGTCTTTATGGCTGCCCGCCAGCTCTGGCGAATGCTGGCAACTGACTCCCACGACTTGTGATCAATGTCACACGATTTCATGTCGCGTTTGCAGACGTCTTTATAACGGAGACATGGACGGCCGGTAGGTCTGATACCAGTGGCGAGCTCGCTGTACAATGTGTCTTTGGGGATCCTGCCATCTTCCATGCGGCTCACATGGCCAAGCCATCTCAAGCGCCGCTGACTCAGTAGTGTGTATAAGCTGGGGATGTTGGCCGCTTCAAGGACTTCTGTGTTGGAGATATAGTCCTAGTGCTGAATCTTGCACTGAATAGTATTAAAGAACAGTCACTGGGACGCGAGCATATTGCTGAATTAAAATGTTATTGCAAGTCAGTATTGAAGTTGTTCACCAATCTAATTTCTTTTGTAACCCTTCCCTGGAGTATTTTTACATTAGAGTCAATGTGCATACTGTAATAGAAAATGTAATTTAGGAAAATTCTAATTCATAATTATGCTACTTTAAAATATTAGCTGAAATACTAATACTGCTGCGATTGAGCAATTGATAATCTCGTGAGGGGTTATGGATTGTGCATCTAAAGTTCGAACATCAGAAACTTCTTTTAACAACATGGTGGAAATAAGTAAATGCACTTCGTAAATATACTGTGATTAGCCATATTGAATTCTACAATTCTAGTCTATATGTATATGCACGTGTAACAATGTTTGCTTGGGAAAGGATTGTTAGCTATGCCAACCATTTGGCTTTATTCCATAAATTTTTGTTAAAATAGCAGTACGACCTGGATTATACTTCGTCCTACCCTGCTTCCTTTGCAGACTTCATTCCTTTCTCCCAGTATTTCTGTCTCCATCACCAACATCTTCAACACCATGGTTTCTAAAAAAAAAAAAAATTTTTCAGCTGAAGATACCCCCTCCTCCACAGTAGACAGGACCCTCACTCAGATATGCCTCATTTCCAATGCTTCTGGGCTCGACCTTTTTCCCCTCCCAGTGACCGGGTTCTCCTTATCCTCACCTTCCACTGACCTGGCTTCACAGTCATACGATCACCTGCTATTTCTGTCACCTCCAAATGAGCCCATGTGTAAATTAATCATGTCCTCCCTTTTGCTTTCCAATGGGACTGTTCACTACATAACCCCTGGTTCACTTTTCCACCCTCCATATCACCTGTTTTTCTTACATTTGCATGCAAAGATGCCAGGGTATGCCCACACACCACCTCCAGAGTCCCCAACACTCCTTCCTTGCACAACAGCAATCTATATGTGTACCTTTTCCAACTTGGTGTACTATAAATGTTGCCCAGTATTTGGTCGTCTCAACGTTGGGAAGACCAAAGGTAGATTAGATGACCACATTGCTGAACACTCCCAAACATTGTCACTTGATGATTCAGTTCTCCATCCCTCTCCCACTCAGACGTCTCTATCTTTAAACTTATACACTGTTCCAATTAAGCTTGACGCAACCTCGAAGAACAGCAGCTTATCTTTGTTTTTACGTACTTTGCTGCTGTCTGATCTTAATATTGGCTTTAATAACTTCAGACCTTAACGATAGCTCCCACCCTTTCTTCAGCACGAGATGGTGTATCAGTGTTTTCAGGGGTGTTAGCAGATAGAGGTGGGAAAGCAAGGGTGCCAGGCACCCTTGATGTATACCTGCTTGTTTCTTCTCCTTTTCCAGGGTCCTGTTTGCTTTTGTATTCCTGTTCTGCTTTGCCACTTTTCCCAGTACCATTTCCACCCGTCTCACTTCTCCCCACACGCATACACCCCATCAAACACCCACCCTCATCCCACTGCATCAGCTATTCACATGTTCTCTTGTCTCTTAAATGTCTTTAATATTTCTCAGTATGCCTCTTATTGTTTCATTTCAGTGACTTCAGCTTATTATTTATCACCTGTTTTCTCCCTCTGTCTGCCTTTTGCTCTGTTCCTTTTGTAAATACTTTTCCTCTTTCCATTGTGATGAGTAGTCCAGACCTGAAACCTTAACATGCCTTTTCTCCCTATAGTTACTGTGGACCTGCTATTTGTTTCAGAATTCCAATATTTGCAGTTTTTTTGCTTTTTATGCATCTTTATGCAGTGGTCTCTGAAATGCAATTTTTGAAATACCTTGTTGAAATGTCAGTAGGTCCAGTACTGAAGCTTAGTGGGTTTTTTTGTCTTTGCTATGTGAAAAACCAGAGACCGATCAAGTTCCAGGAATTATTTCTGATCCTTCACTTCCTGTGTTACTGCTCACCCCTGACCTCGCTGCTGTGAAATCACAAATAGCCCTCATTAGTATCTATAATAGCAACTTGTTTCATGTACAGATACAGTCAGTGTTGCTGTTTCATATAGTTGATAAGGAAGCATTCAAAGAATGCTCAACAAGCCATCAGCCACAGTGGTCTGTAGCAACTGTTCCTTCCTCTCTTCCTGTTTAAAAGTAACTTCCTTCAGGGAGAAATGCACCCAAGGTATGTAGCTGCAGAAGTTCCACAGGAAATGATATCTGTCTGGTGCTGACAGGATAGTGTTTTTGTCACTTGGCTTGCCAGGCTGTAATGAGCTTCCTGCTGACATAAAGATGATTTACTAATCTAAATGCCATTTCCATGAGAAGTGAGCTTAGAGTTTTGCAGAGGATACTAAAGTTAGCACCTAACAGTTGTCCGGCACATCAGTTACCAAACTGCTACAGATTTTTTTCCCCAGTGCCATTAGATTTATAAAAGGACATTCCTTGGTGTTACTTAGTGAGACCGATCTTGATATTGCTGGTAATAAATGAAACAGTCACTGAATAATGAATACCCTGGTGAATGATATATTATTTTCACTGAATCTACACTGCAGTGTTATATGCCATGGAACAGTAGATTTGAGATCTAATGTACTACGCTATCATTTGTATGAATGGTAAAATTATTTGTAGTATGTTAAATCTTGTGCTGATGTCAAGCACTGTTTCAAAAAGTGTGTCCTGGTGTGTTTGTTGAGTGGATGAGATAAAGCCGGGTTTTTGTGCACTGTTGCTTTTTGTTTTCAAATTATAGATGCATTGGCAGAATGCTGCTTATTATTTCACCACTGCACTACAATACAAAATTACAGTTGCAACTTTCCCACATTTCATGACCATACAAATCTAAAATTAAATTTCTCAAATGTTGAAGCCACTATTTTGTTGGAAGTATTCAGAGGAGTGACTGTGCATGGCGTAATGAAACTCCTGTTTTAAAAAGAAATATGTGCGGTGTACAAAAAAATTACTAATGTAGCATGGGATCTGCATCAGAATTGGGTGATTTTTGCAAGTTAGGAAAATATCAAATAAGATTGGTCTTTCAAGTTCAGCTACTCACCTCTAAAACATCACACAGCAATCTAGTACCTCTTGCTTAAAAATGACCTTTTTTTTTGAGGAGAATAGTACCAATTTTAAAAATCCATTACAAAAAATTTTAGTATAGTTGATTTTTCTTTATCAGAAATAGTTAACCATATTGGGGTTGTAAGAGGGGGCAAGGAGAGATTAAACTTAAGTCTGGAAATATTATTTAGATAAGATCAAGATGTACTAAGTTGCTACCACTGCCACCTTTTACTGATGAAAGCTGGACATTTGGATCTAAAAGCATCTTTTGAAGACTTTTAGTAACAATATATAGCTGTGCAGTCATGTCATTTCAGAAATAGCTTGTCCAGTGCAATTATACATAAAATCCAGGCTTTGTAACCAGGTTTAATCTCATCTACTTGACAGACAAACGCACTAGGACTCCTATTTTGAATTAGATGCCTGGCATTTGCACAAGATTTAAGATGCGACAAATAATTTTACCATTCATACGACTGTGCAGTACATTAGATCTCAAACCTACTGTGCATATTATTTTTTGCAGAAACAAATTTAATAAATTTAGTGATACATATTCAGGAAAATCAAATCAAGTAGTTTTTTTCTAGAGAAGGAGGATAAAGAAGAAGTGACGATTCATGATCTCTGTTTCTAACCACAGGACTGGTAAGGAATTAATGAAAAATAAATTTTAAAAACCCTTTAATTTGAGAGAAATGAATAATCCATTGGTGTAGCTAACTACATGCTGAAGTCTTCTGGGGCAATTGCAATATTTCTATGCATTTCTCAAATGTTCAACTCAAAGTATACTTCCCCTTGTTATTTTTGTCTGCTATTGGCTTGATAAGTATTTCTGCAATTTATGAACATGCAAGCACATTATCCTTCCTGTGCAGGTATTTCTAGTATCAATTTCTGTTAGAGTATTTCCTGTTGGAGTATTTCTCACCTTTGACGTCCTTCATTTCTTACTGAATGCAATGCTTTTATCTTGCCTTTTCTGTGCAATATATTTTTGAGTTAGTCACTTTCTTTAATGAGGGGATCAGAACTTTGAACTTAAAGGCAATGACAAAAATCTTCTACAAGTGTCTGCTCCCTGGGGGGAGGGGTAGGGGGTAATATTTTCTTTTGTTTGTATAGTTCTTAAAATCTGATTATGAAACAGTTTTTTGACATTTGGGATTCTTTTCTGAATTTATTGTAAGATAATTGTTCATATACCACAACCTGTATAAAAAAAAAACCACATAAGGTCTGCTATCTAAAGATGGTAAACAAGTGAGTTTGATGAAAGTAGGAGATCATAAAGTGACTTGGAACATATTCCAGACAAAAACTGCAATTTTAGCCATTTTTGAATTGAAAAACTTATTGAAGTTCTAGATTTCCGTTCAGGGTGGACAGAGGAAGATTCTGTTTAGCTCTTCACCTTACCCTTTCTGTTTTTATGTACAGTGATATTCATTTTTGTGTGTGAGGGACTCTCACCCTTCCATTTTCTGAAATCATTGACACACTTCCAGGCACCCCTGTCCAAACCTCTGAAAGATCTTGCCTGCTAACCAAGGGAAAGCAATCCTATTATTTCTGAAAATGTGTTTTTTTTTTATTTCCAAAATATACATTTTTCATAAAAATCTGTTAGAAACTGTTTGGTAATGTATATTTAACAGCACCAAGTCAAAAATTACAAACATTGCAAGGGAGATCAGTTTCCTTCAATACAATCATGAGTTGCCTCACAACCCTTCCAATTCATTTGTCGTGCCATATACATTTTTACATTTTACAGCAAACGAAAAATTTCCCAATACAGTTCGAGGGGTTTCCCATGGATCCAGCCCCTCAGTTCAGCTTGGTGGGGAGACCTTACACAGTGGTCTTTCCCCATTGAGCCTTTGCTGCGGCTGCCCCAAGCTTTAGTGTGTCCCTCAGCACGTAGTCCTGGACCTTGGAATGTGCCAGTCTGCAGCAGTCAGTCATGGACAACTCTTTGTGCTGGAAGACCAGCAAGTTTCAGGCAGACCAAAGGGCGTCTTTCACCGAATTGATAGTCCTCCAGCAGCAGTTGATGTTTGTCTCGGTGTCTGTCCCTGGGAACAGCCCGTAGAGCACAGACTCCTGTGTTACAGAGCTGCTTGGGATGAACACTGCATCTCTTTCTGAAAATGTGTTCTTATTGGTATATACAGCTTTAGCTCAGTGATGGCATTCTCACTGCCGGGGCTGGATTTTACTAAGCCCACAATATTGGGCTCCACGTCACGGGTGGCCGGAAGATCATTCTGGCAGAGGCCCGCCATGGAGGCCGATGCCAGGAGGGCCTGGCTCGATTCTCCTGGAGACAGCAAGGCTCCATGGTAGCCCCTCTGCGCTGCTGGGCGACAGGACCTCAATTTCAATATTTAAATCAATGACATGAATAAATTGAAATGACCTTACCCGTAATCTTCCAGGCCTGCCGCAATTCTCAGTGCTGCAGCTGGCTCTCTTCTGGGAAAAGCTGGCATGATGCTGGTGGGGAAGGGGGAGGAGTTACGATTTCCAGTGCGGGTGGGAGGGAGTCAAATAAAGGTAATGAGTGTAGGGGATGATGGGAAAGGGTGAACTTTAAACTTTGTGCAGTCTGGGGAAAGGTGATTAGATTAGATATACAGCACCGAAACAGGCCCTTCGGCCCACCGAGTCGGTGCCGAACATCAACCACCCATTTATACTAATCCTACACTAATCCCATTTTCCTACCAAACATCCCCACCTGTCCTTATATTTCCCTACCACCTACCTATACTAGTGACAATTTATAATGGCCAATTTACCTATCAACCTGCAAGTCTTTTGGTTTGTGGGAGGAAACCGGAGCACCCGGAGAAAACCCACGCAGACACAGGGAGAACTTGCAAACTCCACACAGGCAGTACCCGGAATCGAACCCGGGTCCCTGGAGCTGTGAGGCTGCGGTGCTAACCACTGCGCCACTGTGGTGGTGGGAAGGTCAGATTTAAAAGGTAAGTGTTTTTGGGGGGAAAAGGGCAAGTACTAATATTTTTATTGGGGGGGGTTGGAAAGGGGTATCACAATTTTATTGTAATTTTGGTGGGGGGGTGGGGGTTCACTTTAAAAATTCAAATTTGCCAGTGGGGCTGGCTGCCCTTTATAAATGGCGCCAGCACCTGCGCACAGGCACCTGATGCCATTACTGGTGTCGGACAGCCCGCCCCCTCCACCTGATTGGGGAGGGAGGGGGGGGCGGGCTGCCCTGGCTATTTAAATGAGTCACAGCACAGGAGATCATGGTGGCTTTTTGACGTGTAGCCCGCATATGCAGGCTTCTGTTCTTTGAGCTCGATGGTGGGCTCTTAAAATCCAGCCCCCTAAGTCAGTAGTTTATGGGATTGGCCACCATGTCAGACAGTACCGGGGAGCAGAGAAGAATTTCAGTCTCTGAATACTGTGTTGACATCCTGTGGAGTACACACGTCTAATAGGAGTGGAGTAGCACTGGCAAAGAGACCAGGGCTCCAGCCTCTGAACACTGGGTTGACATCCAGTGGAGTACTTGCATTCGAAGAAGGGTCACTGACCCGAAACGTTAACTCTGCTTCTCTTTCCACCTATTGCAACTCGTCAGTTTTCGTGGTAAACAACTTGTTCAGGTAAGATGGGACTTTGGAGCGAAAACAACCCAGAGCATGATCTGCTGGATGTAAAGAAGTTGAAGATTGCTTATTTCGTAGAAGAGAAGAACAAGATGTACAGAAACAGAAATATTCTAGTATGTCAGTTAATACAGAAATCTGATGC
This sequence comes from Heterodontus francisci, assembly GCF_036365525.1. Classification (NCBI taxonomy): domain Eukaryota; kingdom Metazoa; phylum Chordata; class Chondrichthyes; order Heterodontiformes; family Heterodontidae; genus Heterodontus; species Heterodontus francisci. The sequence continues at coordinate 13,555,051 of NC_090388.1, forward strand.
CCTGTGGGGACCCCTTGGAATTTGCCTGAATTGGAAACTCAATCATATGAAGCATCCACTAACATCATCTAAAACTGAGACGTGTGCTTTAATTTAGTCAAGCCTCTCAACATGGGAAAAGGTACCATTTCGTCTCCTCCAGGCCTAATTTGGTTTGTTTGCACCTTCTCCAAATGTTAAAGAGCTAGTGTTTGGCAGTGGCAGTATATGAATTAGCATTACTTTCAATGCAGCTGCTTTAGAACTAATAAAACTGAAAGCAGTTTTATGCTAGAATTGTGAAGTTTTCTCTCCCAAGAGTATTTTCCTAAATAAAATGTCCATGACTCTCTGCTATCTGAGTTCATTGCCTGGGCGCTGAACTGTGAAGAATGGATGGTGCTTAATTATTGCTTCAGAAACCCAAGCTACTGTGTCACTACCACACAGTGAGAATCATCATTTATGCCTGACAGGAAACAATATTAATCAATTACTGACAGATCACTGTGATATCATATTTACAGAAGCTACCAGTTTAATTTCCTGCATGACATCCGGCTGGTAATACTGTGGTAATAGCTTCCTGCATTGATGCATCAAGCGTGCTTTGTGTCTTGTTTTTTTTTCTTCTGACTCAGAAGTAATTCCACAAAGTCTACCAGCTATCATTGTGCTTAGCTTAGTCTGTATGCCTAGCTTTCTTAGTGTTGAAGGAACCTGTCTGCATTGTATTAATTGGCCACAGGGATGGTAATTATTGTTCAGCTATTTTGAACGTCAAGAACGTCTTTACAAGGGCATTTCTGAGACCATTATAATTCATATATATTTTTGACGCCTGAGGTGAGAGGTTAAAGATTGAGAATACTTCTGAAAATTTAAGTTTTTGATGTGGAATAAACTGCATACACCCTGCAACCTCTGCAATATATAATTTATTCCACTAACATTTTGAGCTAAAAACCAATATGGAGGCTGACTTGTGTCCCAGTGTGCAGTACCAGGGGATAGTGGGATGTAGATTATTCCATTACTCTCCCTAGTTTCCCATGTGTGCCTTATTGCTGTATGAAGGGCAGGAGGGAATAATGGAGGAGAACATTGTTACAAGGGCCGTTCTTCCTTCAACTAAATCTGAACAGCTTGCTTACTTTCTGTGAAGATCAGTGCTTTGCTTAAAGTATTCATATTTCTATGAGGAATTAATATATGAAATATATTAACATTGCAATACTTTTAAAAAGTAGACAAAAGGATTTATTTTGCTTACTGAGTATCAGAATTAAAATTGTTTCTGAATAACATTATATTCTTGGCAATGATCTTTATTATATTTCAGGTAGTTTTTAGCATGAATAGATCTGTTTTTAAATCTTCTCACTGGATGAGATACAGATCATAAGAACAGATGGGTTGCAGATGTAAATGCAATTGGTCAGGAGCTGTTAAATTCTCTGTATACTATAAGCTTTGTTGCTTAAATAAAAGCAAAATACTGCGGATGCTGGAAATCTCAAACGGAAACAAGAAATGCTGGAATCACTCAGCAGGTCTGGCAGCATCTGTGGAAAGAGAAGCAGAGTTAACGTTTCGGGTCAGTGACCCTTGTTCGGAACGTCACTGACCCGAAACGTTAACTCTGCTTCTCTTTCCACAGATGCTGCCAGACCTGCGAAGCTTTGTTGCTTAGTGTCTTCCTTTGCCAGACTTCATTCAGTAGTGAGAACTGTTTAAAGTTAGGCATCATACAGGAAGACAAATGGAAACTAATGTCTTTATGCACATTACATTGGAATGCACAAATGACATTTCTCTTGCTTTTTCCCCCCCTTCTGTCAATTGATTGCAGTCAAGAGCAGCAGAGCCAAATTGTATCTCACTTTTGACAGACCAGGTGAGCAGTTCCCTTGATCCTTCATATCCAGTAAGCTCCCGTGGACTGGACCCAGCGAATAATGAACCCGTAACTAGCCCTCTGGAGGACCACACAGGCATCCCACCAAAACTTGCCAGCACGTTAGGGCACATTGTAGAGCAACTGGATGTTTTAACCCAGGTGAGTGAATGTATAGGTAAAAGATCTAACTTCCAACAATTTGTTTTACCAATAAATTTTTCTTTTGCTGTTTTTATTTTGGGAGCCTTTTAGTGCCTCTTTTCTTGAGTTTCTTTTTTGCCTGAGGTGGGGGAGAAATGAAAACCTGTAATTTGGTTTTGGTACAGTCAAAATAACTGCATACTGCCTGTACTACACTGTACTTTTGTTGACTTTAACCAGGCAAGATTGCACCACCTAGTTTTGCATAGAGTTTAAAAAGTGATCTTGTAATGAAGTAAGACCATTACTGCAGGACTTGTCCCCCTCCCCAGAAAACCCTTGCCTTGTAGTGTTAACCTCCATACAACCAAAATGTGTGAAATCACAAGAACATAAGCAACTGAAAGAGGTTATTTTCTCATCGAGCCTGATCCTTCCATACACAATGTGCTATTAAACTAACAATCTCCCGAGAAAGAACAACTGATTAAAATTTCAGGATAAAGCTTGTGATAGTGAAATTTCACTCATTACAGTAACACGATGACAGTCCAAGCAAGCAGTCAAATGCCCTGCTTACCTCACCAAGCTTCTGCTGATGGCAATTCCAACTCCAGTGGTCATCAAGTAAGAAAGTTTGCATTTGTTTGGGACTTTTCCCATGATCAGGAAATTCCAAAGCACGTATCTAATTTGTACACCATAAGATACCAGTGAGAGTGAGTTAAATGACCAGATCATCTGTTTTCCTGGTCTTGGTTGGGAGAGAAATTTTGATCAGGACCCAGGAGACCAACGCCCCTCCCCCTGCTCCTCTTTGAATAGTGCCATGGGATCTTTAATTCAGGCTGGTTTAACATCTGTCCCTCGGTACTGCCTGAAGTGTCAACTTAGATTATGTGCACAAGTCAAAAGAACAGGAATAATCAATTCAGCCCCTCATGCCTGTTCCACTATTCAGTTAGATCACTGCTGATCTGTACCTCAACCTCCTTTTATCCTCATTTGTTCCACATCCCTTGATCCTGCAGAGGCCTCAGAGGCTTTAAAATCCAGCTAATGTGGTGGGTTTCTAAAGTAATTCCCAGTTTTTTGCTCGCTGGCCATTTGAAAAAGGTTTGGTGGTGCAAAACGGTGTTATAAATCATGGCTTTAAAACACTTGCAGTTTCAGTTCTGTTGATTTGAAATCTGGCCTGCAGTATAACCAAGGTAGTCCCCGCACTGCTGGGAGAGTTGGGCAATATTAGAGTTGCTTTCTGTAGTAGTTTTGCAATACAGACAGGTAATATGACACTTTATGCTATTCAATCCATTTCACCCCAATGCCTCCATTATCAAGCAGCTAGCTCATGCAATATGAAGTGGAAAACATAATGGTTAATTTAATTTTGTGCAAGATTAAACTTAAAGGTTGGTTCAGGTTACTTGGCAGAGAGGGAAAAGGAAGACTAACTGAACTGCATTTATGTAACAACTTAAGACATCTCCAGGATTGCAAATCAACAGCTTAAATATTTATTGTATTTACAACATACAAAAACAGCTCAAAGCACTTTGCAGTACAGAATATATTGAGTGTAAATGAAGTCATGGGAGGGAAAGAAGAAATGAAAGGCAAAAACAGCCGAAAAACAGGATCTCAAGGAGAATTTTGAGGTGAGCCTGAAGGGGAAGTGACTGGAAATGCTGAGGAAAGAAATTCAAAGGATGTGGGAAAGGTAGCTGTCAATGGTGGAGCAGAGGGAGCGAGGAACAAGAAATAGGCTGGCCCTCATGATAGCTGACACTGTCGATGGTTCTTCTCCCTTTCAAAACCAATGTCAGCATATCGTCCTGAGAGCATAAAAATCAAGCTCATAGTATGGCTTTGGAGTCACATGTAAGCTTATTTTTCCTAAGGGCATTAATGAACAAGATGGATACAGGAGCAGGAATAGGCCACTTCGCCCTTCGAGGCTGATCCGCCATTCCATAAGTTCATGGCTGAACTAATTAGTCCACATTACCACCTACCCCCGATAACCTTCCACCCCCTTGGTATCAGGAATCTATCTACCTCTGCCTTAAAAATATTCAAAGACTCTGCTTCCACCGCCTTCTGTTAAAGAGCATTTCAAAGACTGACGACCCTCAGAGAAAAAAATTCTCCTCATCTGTGTCTTAAATGGGCGACCCCTTATTTTTAAACAGTGACCCCTAGTTCTAGATTCTCCCACAAGGGGAAACATGCTTTCCATATCCACCCTGTCAAGACCCCTCAGGATCTTATGTTGCAATCAAGTCGCCTCTTGCTCTTCTAAATTCCAGCAGATACAAGCCTAGCCTGTCCAATCTTTCCTTGTAAGACAGCTTGCTCATTCCAGGTATTAGTCTAGTAAACTTTCTCTCACCTGCCTCCAACGCATTTACATCCTTCTTTAAGGAGACCAGTACTGTACACATAGATGTGGTCTCACCAATACCCTGTACAGCTGAAGCATAACCTCCCTACTTTTGTATTCAATTCCCCTCACGATAAACAATAACATTCTATTAGCTTTCCTAATTATTTGCTGTACCTGCATATTAACCTTTTGCAATTCATGCACTAGGACACCCAGTTCCCTCTGCATCTCAGAGCCCTGCAATCGCTCACCATTTAGATAATATGCTTTTTTTATTCCTCCTGCCAAAGTGGACAATTTCACACTTTCCCACTTTATACTCCATTTGCCAGGTCTTTGCCCACTCACTTAACCTATCTATATCCCTTTGTAGCCCCCTTATGTCCTCTTCACAAGTTACTTCCCTACCTATCTTTGTGTCATCAGCAAATTTAGCAACCGTACCTTCGGTCCCTTCATCTAAGTCATTTATATAAATTGTAAAAAGTTGAGGCCCCAGCACAGATCCCTGTGGCACACTGCGTGTTACATCTTGCCAACCAGAATGACCCATTTATGCCTACTGTTTCCTGTTAGCTAACCAATCTTCTATCCATGCCAATATGTTACCCGCTACACCATGAGCTTTTATTTTCTGCAATAATCTTTGATGTGGCACCTTATCAAATGCCTTCTGGAAATCTAAGTACAATACATGCACTGGTTCCCCTTTATCCACAGCACATGTAACTCCCTCAAAGAACTCCAATAAATTGGTTAAACATGATTTCCCTTTCACAAAACCGTGTTGACTCTGCCTGATTACCTTGAATTTTTCTAAATGCCCTGCTATAGCATCTTTAATAATAGCTTCTAACATTTTCCCTCAGACAGATGTTGTTAACTGGCCTGTAGTTTCCTGCTTTCTGTCTCCCTCCCTTTTTGAATAAAGGAGTTATATTCGCTATTTTCCAATCTAATGGAACCTTCCCCGAATTTAGGGAATTTTGTAAAATTAAAACTAATGCATCAACTATCTCACTAGCTACTTCTTTTAAGACCCAAGGATGAAATCCATCAGAACCCGGGGACTTGTCAGCCCGCAGCTTCACCAGTTTGTTCAGTACCACTTCCCTGGTGATTGTAATTTTGAGTTCCTCCCTCCCATTTCCTGACTTACAGCTAATACTGGGGTGTTACTTGTATCCTCAATAGTGAAGACCGATGCAAAATATCTGTTCAATTCATCTGCCGTCTCCTTATTATCCATTATTATTTCCCCAGACTCACTTTTTATAGGACCAACCCTCACTTTGTTAACTTTTTTTTGCTTTTTAAATATCTATAGAAACTCTTACTATCTATCTTTATATTTCTAGCTAGCTGTCTCTCGTACTCTAATTTTACCTTCCTTATCAATCTTTTAGTCATTCTTTGCTGTTTTTTATATTCTGTCCAATTTTCCTACCTGCCTCCTGTATTTGGACAATTATAGGCTTTTTCTTTAGTTTAGTTTAGAGATACAGCACTGAAACAGGCCCTTCGGCCCACCGTGTCTGTGCCGACCATCAACCACTCATTTATAATAATCCTACACTAATTCTATATTCCTACCACACCCCCACCTGTCCCTATATTTCCCTACCACCTACCTATACTAGGGGCAATTTATAATGGCCAATTTACCTATCAACCTGCAAGTCTTTTGGCTTGTGGGAGGAAACCCACGCAGACACCGGGAGAACTTGCAAACTCCACACAGGCAGTACCCAGAGTTGAACCCGGGTCGCTGGAGCTGTGAGGCTGCGGTGCTAACCACTGTGCCGCCCTTTAAGCTTGATGCTATCTTTAACTGTTTTAGTTAACCACGGATGGAGGGTCCCACCGTTGAATTTTTTCTTTCCCATTGAAATGTATCTGTTCTGTGTATTCTGAAATATCCCTTTAAATGCCTGCCACTTTATCTCCATTGGCATATCCCTTAACCTGATTTGCCAATTCACTTTAGCTAGCTCTGCTTTCATGCCCTCATAATTGCCCTTACTTAAGTTTAAAATGCTAGTTTTGACCCCCCCTTCTCTCAAACTGAATGTAAAATTCAATCATATTATGCTCGCTGCTACCTAGGGGCGCCTTAACTATGAGGTCATTAATTAATCCTATCTCGTTGCACAATACCAGGTCTAGTATAGCCTGTTAATAAAAACAAGAAATGCTGGAATCACTCGGCAGGTCTGGCAGCATCTGTGGAAAGAGAAGCAGAGTTAACGTTTCAGGTCAGTGACCCTTCTTCGGAACTGACAAATATAAGAAAAGTCACAGATTATAAGCAAGTGAGGTGGGGGTGGGGCGAGAGATAACAAAGGAGAAGGTGTAGATTGGACCAGGCCACATAGCTGACCAAAAGGTCACAGAGCAAAGGCAAACAATATGTTAATGGTGTGTTGAAAGACAAAGCATTAGTACAGATTAGGTGTAAATACACTGAATATTGAACAGCAGCAAGTGCAAACCTGAAAAAAACAGTGGGTAAGCAAACTGAACAAACTAAGATGAAATGAAATGAAATAAATGCAAAAAAAATTGTAAAAAATGTAAAAAAGAATGTAGAAAAAAGGAAGAAAAAATAACTAAAAATGAAAGTAAAATGGGGGGCTGTCATGCTCTGAAATTATTGAACTCAATGTTCAGTCCGGCAGGCTGTAGTGTGCCTAATCGGTAGATGAGATGCTGTTCCTCGAGCTTGTGTTGATGTTCACTGGAACACTGCAGCAATCCCAGGACAGAGATGTGAGCATGAGAGCAGGGGGGAGTGTTGAAATGGCAAGCAACCGGAAGCTCAGGTTCCTGCTTGCGGACTGAGCGGAGATGTTCCGCAAAGCGGTCACCCAGTCTGCGCTTGGTCTCCCCAATGTAGAGGAGACCATACTGTGAGCAGTGAATACAGTATACTACATTGAAAGAAGTACAAGTAAATCGCTGCTTCACCTGAAAGGAGTGTTTGGGGCCTGGGATAGTGAGGAGAGAGGAGGTAAATGGGCAGGTATTACACCTCCTGCGATTGCAGGGGAAGGTGACCTGGGACAGGGACGAGGTGGTGGGGGTAATGGAGGAGTGGACCAGGGTGTCGCGGAGGGAACGATCCCTTCGGAATGCTGACAGGGGAAGGGAGGGGAAGATGCGACTGGTAGTGGCATCACGCTGGAGGTGGCAAAAGTGGCGGAGGATGATCCTTTGGATATGGAGGCTGGTGGGATGAAAAGTGAGGACAAGGGGAACCCTGTCACGGTTCTGGGAGGGAGGGGAAGGGGTGAGGGTAGAGGTGCGGGGAATGCTTATAATCTGTGACTTTTCTCATATTTGTCAGTTCCGAAGAAGGGTCACTGACCTGAAACGTTAACTCTGCTTCTCTTTCCACAGATGCTGCCAGACCTGCTGCGTGATTCCAGCATTTCTTGTTTTTATTTCAGATTTCCAGCATCCGCAGTATTTTGCTTTTATTCTAGTATAGCCTGTTCTCTGGCTCCAGAAAGTATTGTTACAAGAAATTATCCTGAAAACATTCTATGTATTCCTCATCTAGGCTACCTCTGCCCATCTGATTTTTTTCCAGTCTAACATGTAGATTAAAATTCCCCATAATTATCGCTTTCTGACAAGCTGCCATTATTTCTTCCTTTATCCCCTGTCCTACAGTGAAGTTAATGTTAGGTGGCCTGTACACCACTCCCACAAGTGACATCTTGCCTTTATGATTTCTCATCTCTACCCAATCTGCTTCTACATCCTGATCTCCTGAACTTGGGTCATCCTGCTCTATTGTGCTAATACCATCATTAATTAACAGCACTACCCCTCCACGTTTTCCTAGCTTCCTGTCCTTCCTAAATGCCATGTATCCTTCAATATTCAGGTCCTAATCTATGTAGGCCATGTAATCGCTATCCGATCATATTTATTTCTATTTGTGCTCTCAGTTCATCTGTTTTTTTTTAGATTCCTACATGCATTCAGATACAGAGCCTTTAGTTGTGTCCTTTTTTATTAGTTTAGTTAGCTCTAGCCTTATTTGTCCCTTCCTGTCGCAGTCTCTTTATCATTTCCCAAATTTAATACCTTTCTCTCTTGTTTTGTCTCTACTCCTTGATTTACCATATCTTCCCAAATTTGATCCCTTGCCCCCACTATTCAGTTTAAAATTCTCTCTACTTCCCTAGTTATGCGGCTTGCTAAAACACCGGCCCCAGCACGGTTCAGGTATAGGTCGTCCCAACGGTACAGCACCACTTTCCCCAGTACTACTGCCAGTGCCCCATGAACCAGAACCCACTTCTACCACACCAGTCTTTTGAGCCACGCATTAATTTCTCTAATCTTATTTTCCCACTGCCAATTTGCACATGGCTCCGGTCATAATCCAGAAATTATTACCTTTTGAGGTTCTGCTTAATTTGGCACCTAGTTCCTCATACTGTCTATGCAGAACCTCTTTCCTTGTCCTGCCTATGTCGTTGGTACCTACATGGACCACGATGACTGGATCCTCCCGCTCCTACTCTAAGTTCGTCTCAAGCCCTGCGCAGATGTCCTGAACCCTGACACTGGGCAGGCAACACAGCTGTCTGGACTCTTGTTCTTTGCTGCAGAGAACAGTGTCAATCCCCATAACTATACTGTCCCCTCCTACTATTGCATTCCTATTTTCCCCCTCCACTTGGATGACTTCCTGTACCATGGTGCCATGGTCAGGTTACTCATCCACCCTGCAGCCCCCACTGTCATCCAAACAAGCTGAAAGAACCTCATACCTGTTGGGCAATCGCAAAGGCTGAGGCTCCTGCCCTCTGTGTCCCCTTATCTGCCTTAGCTGCAGCCACACTCACCTGTCCCTAACCACTGACCAAATCAGAAGACCCTATCCTAAGGGGTGTGACTGCCTCCTGGTACAAAATGTCCAGGTAACTTTTCCCCCTCCCTGATGTGTCGCAGTGTCTTTTTACAACAATCCAGTAAGTTTAATGATCATTCTGTGTGGCAGCCCACAATATAGCAATTTAATGAACTACATTTTGCAACTTGCCACGGTGGGATTTGAACTGAACCTCTTGAATTGTTAGTCCAGTATTATAACCACTAAGCGACCCACCCTGATTGTTATGTGGTAAGCATGTACAGCAAGATGTATGCCATACTCTTCAGAAAGCTGCAGTGCTGAATGAATTAAATTAGTCAGTTTTCCACTGCCACTTTGAGTCTGCTAAATTCAACTTTCTCATTCAAATGACTGCGACATCCCCCTTTTCTATTAATGAACGACTTCCAATGAAAATGCAGATTCCCTTATTGCCAAATCTGTCTTATGTTTGCTGCTTTTATATTGCACTTGACAGAACCTTAGTGCTGCTGGATCCTGACAACAGGCGCACAGCCTTCAGCAACCCCAGAATAAACTTGATAGATTTGTTAAAGTGGCCACTGGGAAGTCTTTGAAGGAAGAAAATGGGAACCCAGCAACTTTACGTTGTTTCTCACTGGCTCTTCAAGACCCTTGTAAAGGTGGCAGTAGCAGTCTACTCGGCACAAGATAAGGGCAGCTTTATACTACAGGAAAGTATACATGCACAAGATTCGTTCATTTCTTTGCAAGAGAGAAAGGGGTGATGGCGAATCCTGCATTGATGACAGCCACACAACATGGAGAGGAACCGCAGAGGGCTGGCTAGGGAATGAGTTGGGTGATTCCTATTCATATTTAAAGAGTTGATAATTGGTGAGGAAGTTACCTCTAAGAAGTTCTTTTTGCATCTAAAGAGCTGCTAATTGGCACGGCTGTTACTTCAGTGGTAGCTACAACCCTGTAATTAAAAATGACGTCTAGCACGTTACCAGTGCTAATTGAACTTATTTCAGAAGAGTCAATTAAGGATCAGTAGAAAGAACTTATCCATCTTGTAGCAATATAATCATCAGATACCTCTCTTTGGCCTCCTTGTCTCAGGATACTCATCAGATACCAGTGTTTTATATAGTAGTCATAAAAGATGCAGGACAAGGAAGTTTGTTTGTATGTTTCACTTTATTTAATTTGATCACGTCATTTAATTTCAAGGAGCAGATAGTAGGGGCCATTGATAAGCATGTCCCTGTCAGACAGGGAAGGGATGGTCATGTGAGGGAACCGTGGTTGACAAGAGAGGTTGAGAGTCTTGTTAGGAAGAAGAAGGATGCGTATATAAAGTTGAGGAAAAAGGGCACAGGCATAGCTCTGGAGGGATACAAGATGGCCAGGAAGGATCTGAAGAAAGGGATTAGGAGAGCTAAGAGAGGGCATGAAAAATGCTTGGCGGGTAGGATAAAAGAAAACCCCAAGGCCTTTTACGCGTATGTCAGAAATATGAGGATGACTAGGGGGACCGTAGGTCCGGTCAAGGACAATAGCGGGAGACTGTGTGTTGAGCCGGAAGAGATAAGTGAGGTTTTGAATGAGTACTTCTCTTCGGTATTTACGAATGAGAAGGGGTGTATTACTGAAGAGGACGGTGGGAAGCAGACTGGTAAGCTCGAGGAAGTGCTCGTTAGGAGGGAAGATGTGTTGGGGTTTTTGAATAACTTGAAGATAGACAAGTCTCCCGGGCCTGACGGGGTATATCCAAGGATGTTATGGGAAGCAAGGGATGAAATTGCAGAGCCGCTGGCAATGATCTTTTCATCTTCTCTGCTGACGGGGGTGGTACCAGGTGATTGGAGGGTGGCAAATGTTGTGCCCCTGTTCAAGAAAGGGAATAGGAACAACCCTGGGAATTACAGGCCAGTTAGTCTTACTTCAGTGGTAGGCAAGTTGATGGAAAAGGTGCTGAGGGATAGGATTTCTGAGCATCTGGAAAGACACTGCTTGATTCGGGACAGTCAGCACGGTTTTGTGAGGGGTAGGTCTTGCCTCACAAGCCTGATTGAATTCTTTGAGCAGGTGACCAAGCAAGTGGATGAGGGTAAACCAGTGGATGTGGTGTACATGGATTTTAGTAAGGCATTTGATAAGGTCCCCCATGGTAGACTTATGGAGAAAGTCAGGAGGCATGGGATAGTGGGGAATGTGGCCAATTGGATTAAGAATTGGCTAACTGATAGAAGGCAGAGAGTGGTCTTAGATGGTAAATACTCAGCCTGGAGCCCAGTTACCAGTGGCGTGCCGCAGGGATCAGTTCTGGGTCCTCTCCTGTTTGTGATTTTTATTAACGACTTGGATGAGGAAGTCGAAGGGTGGGTCAGTAAATTTGCAGATGATACAAAGGTTGGTGGAGTTGTGGATACCGAGGAGGGCTATTGTCGTCTGCAAAGGGACTTGGATAGGTTGCAGTGCTGGGCTGAAAAGTGGCAGATGGAGTTTAACCCTGAAAAGTGTGAGGTCGTCCATTTTGGAAGGACAAACATGAATGCAAAATACTGGGTTAACGGTAGGGTTCTTGGGCATGTGGAGGAGCAGAGAGACCTTGGGGTCTATGTGCATAGATCATTGAAAGTTGCAACTCAAGTGGATAGGGCTGTGAAGAAGGCATATGGGGTGTTAGCGTTCATTAGCAGAGGGATTGAATTTAAGAGCCGTGAGGTGATGATGCAGCTGTACAGGACCTTGGTAAGGCCTCATTTGGAGTACTGTGTGCAGTTCTGGTCGCCTCATTTTAGGAAGGATGTGGAAGCCTTGGAGAGGGTGCAGAGGAGATTTACCAGGATGTTGCCTGGAATGGAGAATAAGTCTTACGAGGAAAGGCTGAACATTCTAGGCCTCTTCTCATTAGAAAGGAGAAGGATGAGGGGTGACATGATAGAGGTTTATAAGATGATCAGGGGAATAGATAGGGTAGACAGTCAGAAACTTTTTCCCCGGGTGGAGCAAAGCGTTACAAGGGGTCATAAATTTAAGGTGAAGGGTGGGAGATATAAGGGGGATGTCAGGGGAAGGTTCTTTACCCAGAGAGTGGTCGAGGCATGGAATGCCTTGCCCGGGGAAGTTGTTGAGTCAGAAACTTTAGGGACTTTCAAAAGGCTTTTGGATAGGTATATGGATAAAGGAGAATGATGGGGTATAGATTAAATTGTCCTTGACAGAGGACAAAGGATCGGCACAACATCGTGGGCCGAAGGGCCTGTTCTGTGCTGTATTTTTCTATGTTCTATGTTCTAATTGATCACATAATTTAGGTTGGTATTTTACTACAATACTGTCAAAGGTGCTATCTTTTGGATGAGATGTTAATCTGAAACCCTATCTGTCCTTTTTAGAAGAATGTAAAAAATAATCCCTTGCCACTATTTGAAGAAAGGCAGGAGAGTTCTCCAAATATCCTGGCCAATATTTATACAACAGAAAATTTGTGTTCAAAATTATGAGCAGTTTTAATGAGAGAACTCTGAAGAACTGTTTTCACTACATGGTGTATCAGTAACGAGAAGATCTATCACCAGAACAACACAGGGAGCGGTTAGGAGAATGTGTTAAATAGAGAAGCAGAATTCAAAATAGCTTTAAAATTTGTAAAGGAAAATTTTAAAGGATACGGGGAAGAGGCATGGAAATGTTAAGTGTGTGGCTCTTTCAAAACAAGCACAGGCACGATGAGCCAAAGGCTATCTGTGCTGGAAAATTGAGATACATTGGACTTGTTCATTATATTACTGAATGATATGATGGAAGAGTTAGGTATTGGAGGGATGAGCTTTGATGGGTCAAGTGATATTTTCATCTGTGACTTATGGGACTGGAGTTCACCCAAGATTTTCTAAGTAACAGATGAGAGGAAATCTAGCCACTTAAGACAGTTAAGGAAAATAAATCGGACAGATAGTCAAGCTATACAGACCAAAACAAAGTATGCTTTGTGCTGACCTTACACTTTTTTTTTACATTTCAAAAAGGGGGCATTTAGTTTAATGTGAATGGCATCATAAAACCCAAATGTTCGATTATGCCCCTTTTCATGCAAATCCTTAGATATTATACTCCTGAAAAGTTCTTCCCACTTGCATTGAGAAAATGCTTTCATAATTAAGCACAGAGGAGCCATTTACTTAACCTGTTTATTTTCTGCTTACAGAAGATAAATATTTCTTAAATATTCATTGCTGTCAGTTAGTAAGCAGAAATTACACTTTAAACCTGTGTCCTTTTACTTTAGGGTTTTCAATTTGTTTCACAAATCTATGAATATTGATTTATGTGAGTTATCCCACATGGACCATTGTTGAAGCCCCATAGTGTGACAAAAGAAATCCAGAACTAATTTCTGTCTTAAGTCTTCACAAGACTACAACAGCAAAGAACTTGCATTCATATAGCACCTTTCAGTTTCATAACTTCCCAAAACACTCATGGCCAATGAAATACTACTGAAGTGAAGTCACTGTTGCAATATAGAGAACCATGCCAATTTGCACACAGCAAAGCCCCACAAACAGCAGAGATAAATGAACAAATTATCAGTTTTGGTGGTGTTGGTTAAGATTTTGTTGCTCATGTAGTGCCATGGTATTTTTATAATGTCTTCGATTTCTTGGTTTAACATCTCATCTGAAAGACAGCACTTAAGGCAGTACAGAATTCTCTCAGTACTGTGATGAAATGTCAGATAAATTATGTGCTTTAGTGTCTAGGCCTTGAGCCCATGACATCTGACTCGTAGGTGAGAGTGCTACCACAGAACCAAAGCTGCCACCTTAAACATATCCTGTTGAATTTCCGACCTAAACCAAAAGCTGGGATATTATCATGACCAAATTGACTCTTACAAATGAACTCGGGCAATTTATTTCTCGCTGCTAGTCAGATCAATAATCTGTCAGCTTTTACTCAATCCGTAATTCTTAACCTATTGAAAAATAGGGCTGAATTTTATGAGCCCTATAGGGATGGGAACGTAGGCAAAAGGGGACCCATAAAATAGTGAGGGAGGGCGGGGTGGAATGCCATGGAATTTAGTCCGGGACAGGGACAGCTGAGAACAGCCTTCAGCCCCGCAGCAATACCCCGCCCAGCCTCTTGCCAGGGCCGGCCTAACTGGCCCCAGCAACCCCAATCCTACTCCCCCGTCCCGGGCGTCTTCGGTACTGCCTAGCTCTGGTGACGGGTGACGGGTGCCAGTCCCTTAAAGGGACAGAATCCGTGACAGCGGACAGTTAATTGGTTGCCAGCTGTTGAATTCCATCGGGGTCTGAAACACTGCCAAAGCAAGGTCTCCCCCCTCACTGCCTCCTGGCCTGCTGCTGGGACCCTCGTTGCCAGGATAAAATTCAGTCCATAGTTTTGAAATGTAATTTGATTTATGATGCCAGATAAGTACCCTGAATTCAATTCTTATTTTTTCAATTTGGAGAGCAAAGTTTTCGCAGTTTGCTACAAAGCTATTCTTGTTCAGCAACTAACTTTCAAACACCATTGCAACACATTCTCTGAATCAGAGTTGTTAAAAGCAGCATTTTCAGAAATAGATTGTTGACTGCCTGGAGTAGATCATTACTATCGCATTAGTTACAACAGTACTACTTTAGTTATAATCCTAACACAGTTAACAAAATAGGCTTACTCTTTTGATCTTTGCCTAACAATGATTTGTGTCATTTAATCTTTTCAACCGATACTGCAAACTCATTACAGAAAACAGTCTGGATAACTTGGTAGTTTGTTTCCAGATCACTGGAAAATTGGCAGTGGATCTAAGGTACGATAATGATTGCAGCAGGAAAAGAGGGATACTTCATTACACTTCCAAACATTAGGAATATAACTAATCATATTCTAAGTGTACACATCTGAAAATGTCATTGTCAAATTGCAGTGTGTGGTTTCCTACCCTTGTGTTGTTATACCATTGAACTAGTTTAATTTTCCTCCACCCAGAGATTCTTTGCTCTTTACTTAAGATTTCTCATCACCAAAGTATGGGCCAGAGTCTCCAGCCTCTCTCTAGGAGTTAGTTGATTTAAAATATTTCATTTTTAAATTTAAATCTGCCAGTCTGTGTCTGTTCCTTTCTCATGTTTCTCAGGGCACTATGGTCTCGACATTGGTTGGCACAGAGCGACAGACTTCTTAAAATACAACTTTGGGTGAACATACAAAAAATATAAGCTGTCATATGGTGACTACAGCAAAAAAAAAGCAAATAAAACAAGGCAGAAAGAAATGCCATTAGCATGCAATAAGCTATGGTTTTTGTGTTCGCTGAGCTGTGATCATATGAAATATGGAGTATTATGTTCATTTCTAGGCACCACACTTTAGAAAAGGTAATGAGACCTTGCAGAGGGCGCAGAAGAGATTTAGTAGAATGGTAAAAGCGAAATACTGCAGATGCTGGAAATCTGAAATAAAAACCAGAAATGCTGGAAATACTCAGCAAGTCTGGCAGCATCTGTAGAGAGAGAAGCAGAGTTAACGTTTCAGACCTGGTTCAGGCAGGATGGGCTGAATGGTCTCCTGTGCTGTATCATTCTCTGATTCTATGAAATGATCTTTGGCACTGACCTGTTAAAACCATTGTTTTAGGAAAACTAGGGTAACTGTAGTTTGATTATTTTGTCTGCACCATAATCTGCCAAAGATTTTGGAAACTGTGCAAAGCAATAATTTTTCTCGATTGCTGATGTTCACAGTCACTGCTTAAAATGCTCATCATCCAAACGTGATACTGCAGCTTGCCAAATTTTCCTTTTGAGTTCTTGAATTGTGCCAATAAGGGATAGCTGCACTGTGTTTTCCACACTATTCAGTACAAGATACAACAGCAGATTAAATCTAAGAAATTCAGCATGCCTAGTCGGGCAGCTGAACAGAGAAACTTTATTGTTTCTTAATGCCAAAGTTTCAACCAAAACCAAGGCACCACTGCCACTGAGTTCTTTGATTCCTTCAAGGAAGTAACTCAGTCTAGTAATGGGGAAACTCCCCTTAGGTCACTCAAACATCACAGTGCATCCAGGAAATGTTGCTGAAGAAATCTGTGTTGGTCAGCTTTTCTTGTCCTTTTGAGCAACAATCCTTTAAGGATAGACCTGTTACCTAAGAATGTACCTTTATACTACATATATTTTCCGGAGCCCTTTCCTATCCTGAGTGGCGTGAAACAGGGCTGTGTTCTCGCACCCACACTTGTTGGGATTTTCTTCTCCCTGCTGCTTTCACATGCGTTCAAGTCCTCTGAAGAAGCAATTTTCCTCCACACAAGATCAGGGGGCAGGTTGTTCAACCTTGCCCGTCTAAGAGCGAAGTCCAAAGTACGGAAAGTCCTCATCAGGGAACTCCTCTTTGCTGACGATGCTGCATTAACATCTCACACTGAAGAGTGCCAGCAGAGTCTCATCGACAGGTTTGCGGCTGCCTGCAATGAATTTGGCCTAACCATCAGCCTCAAGAAAACGAACATCATGGGGCAGGACGTCAGAAATGCTCCATCCATCAATATTGGCGACCACGCTCTGGAAGTGGTTCAAGAGTTCACCTACCTAGGCTCAACTATCACCAGTAACCTGTCTCTAGATGCAGAAATCAACAAGCGCATGGGAAAGGCTTCCACTGCTATGTCCAGACTGGCCAAGAGAGTGTGGGAAAATGGCGCACTGACACGGAACACAAAAGTCCGAGTGTTTCAGGCCTGTGTCCTCAGTACCTTGCTCTATGGCAGCGAGGCCTGGACAATGGATGCCAGCCAAGAGCAACGTCTCAATTCATTCCATCTTCGCTGCCTCCGGAGAATCCTTGGCATCAGGTGGCAGGACCGTATCTCCAACACAGAAGTCTTCGAGGCTGCCAACATCCCCAGCTTGTACACACTACTGAGTCAGCGGCGCTTGAGATGGCTTGGCCATGTGAGCCGCATGGAAGATGGCAGGATCCCCAAAGACACATTGTACAGCGAGCTCGCCACTGGTATCAGACCCACCGGCCATCCACGTCTCCGCTTTTAAAGACGTCTGCAAACGCGACATGAAATCCTGTGACATTGATCACAAGTCGTGGGAATCAGTTGCCAGCGTTCGCCAGAGCTGGCGGGCAGCCATAAAGACAGGGCTAAAATGTGGCGAGTCGAAGAGATTTAGCAGTTGGCAGGAAAAAAGACAGAGGCGCAAGGGGAGAGCCAACTGCAACAGCCCCGACAAACAAATTTCTCTGCAGCACCTGTGGAAGAGCCTGTCACTCTAGAATTGGCCTTTATAGCCACTCCAGGCGCTGCTTCACAAACCACTGACCTCCTCCAGGCGCGCATCCATTGTCTCTCGAGATAAGGAGGCCCAAAAGAATTTTCCGGAGACTACTTGCTGTAATTTGCTTGCATATCGGGAAGGATCATGAGATACCTGTCTTCTTCGTTAACTACTAGTAAGTACTTATCCATATATAGTCTGCACGATATGAGTCAAATCTCTGCGCCCAAACCTCAGGTGAAAACTCATTGATTTAGGTGTTTTCTCGATTGTTCATAATGTCAGTGAAATTACTGGATGATCTGGCATTATTTTTGGTGAGGTTAAATGATTTATTAGTCACAAAATAGCAGTAATATAGTTAATGTATTTTCTTCCTCATTTCCCCATTTGTATGTAGGTTATTTTAACACTACTTTTTTTAAACCATTTCTTCCCCCCCCCCCCCCCCCCCAAACATCCCACTTCCAAATCTTTGTGCATCATGTTCTCTGCAAACTCTCAAGATTTTCTCATGCATTCGACAGCCCTGCCAACCTTGTGTTTGGAAATATGAGCAGTTTGGGTGGGACTTTAATTTTACCTTTCCACCTCATAATCTTGACTTTCATTTAAATGCCTTATTAGATTACCACATGTGTGATTGAGAAACCTTTTGTGGTGAGAACTAGTGTCTTTAACAACAGCTTGTAATTACGTAGAGAATATTCTGCGCCCTTTTGCCCAAGGGAAGAAAAGACAAAATATAGAGAATTGATACCAGCCATGGCATGAGTGGGGTCAGGGGGTGTGCTTAGAAAAAGTGATCAAAAGATTGGTAGAAAAGATGAGTTTTGAGAAGGCTTTTAAAAATAGAGAGGGAAGTAAAGGTGGACATGTTTAAGGAGGGACTTCCAAAGAGTAGGGCCAAGATGACTAAATGCTCTACCACCAGTGATGGGTTGAAGAGTTGAGGGGGGAGGATGCAAGAAGGCCAGAATAAGACTGAAGATTGTAGAAGAGCTGTAAAGTGGAGGAGATTGCAGAGTTAGGATGGGCCAAGGCTATTAAGATCAGCATTTTAAACTTAATACAAGAAACCAGTGCAGGTCAGTGAGGATGGGGGTGATAAGTGGGTGGGATGTAGGACAGGATATGGGTGGCTGTGTTCTAAAATGTTGGGAGTTTCTGAAGGGGTCAATAGAATTATAGGCTAGCAAAGAGGGCATTGGAGAAGTCAAGCCTAGACATGTCTTGCTAGCCAGTGATCTATCCATCAAGTTGCAATGTTTGTAGCCGCCTTAAGTATTCATTATAATATAATTTTTTATATCTTCTAAATAGTTTCTATAATCTAGAAAGTTCCATACAGCCATCAACTTTAATCAGTATCAGTCTGGTTTAAATTTAAACTCTGGTCCCTGCAGGCAGCTTCTTTCAATAATGGGACCAGGTATTTGGAGATGTTACTGGCTTTTCATCAGCATTGGTGGAAAATCAGTAGGGGAAAATTCCAATGGGTGGTTTTGTTTTCCCATTAGTACAAACACCTAGGAGTTCTTCATAAACTCCTGCTAGGATTAGATGTTAAAAAACACACCAAATAATCACTCATTAGAATAATGTCCTATGTTAACCACCATGCCATCCTGTCCCTACATATATGTGTACTAATGTATTACCTTATCTGCAGTAATGTGTGCAAGTAATTATTACGCTTTGTTTCCAGACTGTGTCAATCTTAGAACAGCGTTTAACAATGACGGAAGACAAACTCCAGGAATGTCTAGATAATCAACAGACCATGCAGCAAGTAAGATCATCCTAGTTAATGAGAAAAGAATCCGAGATTTTCGGATTTTGAGTCTCTATGTTTAATCTATGGTTGTCTTACACTATTACATGTCAAAGATGGCATCCTGTTAAAAGTAAGGGATCAACAGCCAGTTTGTCCTGTCTTGTAGGCGGCAGATTGTATTGGATGTGACTGGGTTCTGGCACTGAAACTGTAAAATAGCTGCTACCAAATCTCTCCCCATCTACCTTGTATGGCATGACTATCCTATTCTATTTTCTTTTGTACATATTTCTTTACATTTGACTATTTCATAGACTATGTGAAATAAATTGAACATCTGTGTTATCATGACATGACATCCTTTCTGAAATGCAAATTAATACCTTCATATGGATTCTACAAAACTATACATTGTATCATATGATGTGTACAAGACTGTGTATATTCTGAGACACATAATCACCGTGAAAGCTAAAGTGAGACTAAATGTGAATTATTTTCATGTGATTCTGTGCAACTACTTGAAAAACCATTGCTTTGAATTTGTATTGATTCAAATTCTGATTGACTTGTATTCACTGCCATAAGGTAGTGGTACTTCCTTTAATGGCACACATGCTTTTTAATGCAACTTTTATAATAAATTTTCTCTATCATGAAGTAAATTTGTGGAAGTAAAATTTTTGAAGAAAAATATTTTTTGCTTGTATCTGAATTATTGTGAGCCTCCAATATTGCTAACTAGCCCATGCTAATCAGCGATGGCTCAGTTGGAGCACTTTCACTGGCTTCCGTATCCTTGTATCTTGATTATGGGATTTAGTGACATCAGCTGACTTCCTGAGGAAGGTTTATTTTATTTGTAGTTAAGTTGTAAACCTGTTTTAGCTTTGCAACCTGCACACAGAATGTCTCTTTTTTTTTTATTCATTCGGGGGATGTGGGCATCACTGGCTATGCTAGCATTTATTGCCCATCCCTAATTGCCCTTAAGGTGGTGGTGAGCTGCTTTCTTGAACCACTGCAGTCCTTGGTGTGTAGGTACACCAACAGTGCTGTTAGGAAGGGAGTTACAGGATTTTGACCCAGCAACAGTGAAGCAACGGCTTCCAAGTTAGGGTGGTGTGTTACTCAGAGGGGAACTTGCAGGTGGTGTTCCCATGCATTTGCTTCCCTTGGCTTTCTAGGTGGTGGAGGTCAGGGTTTGGAAGGTGCTGTCAAAGGAGCCTTGGTGAGTTTCTGCAGTGCATCTTTTGTAGATGGTACACACTGCTGCCACTGTGCATTGGTGATGGAGGGAGTTAATGTTGAAGGTGGTAGATGGGGTGCCAATCAAATCGGCTGCTTTGTCCTGGATGGTGTTGAGCTTCTTGAGTGTGGTTGGAGCTGCATCCATCCAGACAAGTGGAGAGTATTCCATCACACTCCTGACTTGTGCGTCGTAGATGGTGGACAGGTATTGGGGAGTCAGGAGGTGATTCAGGAGGAGGTTACCTGGGCAATTTTCCACGTTGCTGTACTGGAACAACTTGACTAGGGCTGCGGTTAGTTCCGGAGCACACGTCTTCTGCACTATTGCCGGAATGTTGTCAGTGCCCATAGCCTTTGCAGTATCCAGTGCCTTCAGCCGTTTCTTGATATCACATGGAGTGTATTGGATTGGCTGAAGACTGGCATCTGTGATCCTGGGACCTCAGGAGGAGGCCGACATAGATCATTCATCACTTCTGCCTGCAGATGGATGCAAATGCTTCAGCCTAGTCTTTTGCACTGATGTTCTGGGCTCTCCCATCATTGAGAATGGGGATATTTGTGGAGCCGCCTTCTCCTGTCAGTTATTTAATTATCCACCATTCATGACTGAATGTGGTAGGACTGCAGAGCTTAGATCTGACCCGTTGGTTGTGGGATCACTTAGCCCTGTCTATTGCATGCTGCTTCTGCGGTTTTGCATGCAAGTAGTCCTGTATTGTAGCTTCACCAGGCTGACACCTCATTTTGAGGTATGCCTGATGCTGCTCCTGGCATGCTCTCCTGCATTCTTCATTGAACCAGGGTTGGTCCCCCGGCTTGATGGTAATGGTGGAGTGGGGGATATGCTGAGCCATAAGGTTATAGATTGTGGTTGAATACAATTCTGCTGCTGCTAATGGCCCACAGCGCCTCATGGAATCGCAGTTTTGAGTTGTTACATTTGTTCAAAATCTGTCCCACTTAGCACCATGGTAGTGCCATACATGATGGTGGGTACCCTCAGTGTGAAGACAGGACTTTGTCTCCACAAGGACTGTGCAGCGGTGACTCCTACCAAGACTGCCATGGACAGATGCATCTGCGACAGGTAGATTTATGAGGACGAGGTCAAGTAAGTTTTTTTTTTTTTTTTTTTTTTTCTTCCCCCCCCCTCTTGTTAGTTCTCTCACCACCTGCTGCAGACCCAGTCTAGCAGCCATGTCCTTTGGGACTCGGCCAGCTCGGTCAGTAGTGGTGCTACCGAGCCACTCTTGGTGATGGACGTTGAAGTCCCCCACCCAGAATACATTTTTGTGCCCTTGCTATCCTCATTGCTTCTTCCAATTGGTGTTCAACATGGAGAAGAACTGATTCATCGGTCGAGGGGGAGCGTTAGGTGGTATTCCAGCAGGAGTAACCAGGAACTCAATATTTTCCCTGGAATGTCAGAACTTGGACCATAATTAATTTGAGTAGCATTTTAAGATAGAATAGCTATCAGTATAGCAAAGGCAAAATACTGTGGATGCTCGAAATCTGAAATATAAAATGAAAGTACTGGAAATACTCAGGTCAAACAGCATCTGTAGAGAGCAAACAGAGTTAATGCTTCAGGTCTGTGACCTTTCGTCAGAACTGGAACAAGTTAGAGACCCAACGGTTTTAAGCAAGTAGAGAAAGCAAGGTGCTGTGGGAAGAGCAGCAGGTGTTGGGTGTGATGGAAGCGTGGACCAAGCTGTTGTGGGTGGACTATCAGAATGCTGAAAGGGAACGGGAAGATGTTTTGGTCTAACTTTCTGTATTGAGCAACAATTCTAAATCCACTTTTGTGTAATAGCATAAACAAAAACAAAAAAACTGCTGATGCTGAAAATCTGAAACAAAATTCATAAAATGCTCAAAACAATGAATAGATCTGGCAATATTTATGGGGAGAGCAGATGAGTTAACATTTTGGGTGTGGAACCTTTGTCTCAGCTGTTCTAATGTATTCCAATTGTTAACTGCAGAAACCACAACAGTCATTGTGCTTCAAAAGAAATTCATCATGTTGACACATTACAGTTGATAAATTGCCACACAAATGCAAATACTATTTGCAATGAGTCAACAAGAGGAATTACTCTTTAATAAACTGTATGGCAAGAAGCCCTCTAGAGAAATTATTTTACAGTTCCTAGTTCTAGAATAAGCATTGCAATACATGAGTAGAGTTTTCCTGTTTACTGAACCTGATGAATGCACTGACAAGTTTGATGTAAATATGTTTACAAGTCCCAGGAAAGCTAAGCTCTTGTAATGTGTAAACTGTAGTCTGCTGCTTGTGTTTGAGAGCAAGAACATTTCAGCCCATTTAAAACTGTAATTGACATGACAGTTGTGAAACGGAAGGGTTGTGAAGAAACTCATGACAGTATTGAAGGAAACTGATCTCCCTTGCAATGTTTGTATTTTTTGGTGCTGTTTTGAAACTGTTTGGCAATGTAATTTTTACAGATTTTTATGAATAAAGTATATTTTGGAAATAAAAAAAAAATTTCAGCCCATTTCTGCATGTCAGAACACAAGCGACTGGATTTTCCTCGCTGAGCTTGCCAGCCTGTGATTTTCCACCTGATTAAGTGAATGGGAAGGAAATTGCTCTTTGTGGGGGAAGGGTACCAGGGTAGGGACGCACAGAAGTGTAATATCCTGGCTGAGATTTCTGAATATATTGAGATAAAATGCCTGCATGCTGCCATAACGAGCTCACATTACATGTGGCCATTGCAGCGTTTAGTCACAAACACCAACTAGGGCCTTAAAAGAGGTGGCTAATGAGGTAGTAGATGTGTTGGTGTTAATTTTTCAAAATTCGCTATATTCTGGAAATGTTCCATCAGACTGGAAAATAGAAAATATAACCCCTTTATTCAAGAAGGGGAGGGAGGCAGAAAACGGGTAACTATAGACCAGTTAGCTCGACGTCGGTCGTGGGGAAGGTGTTAGAATCAATAACTATGGAGGCTATAGCTGGGCACTTAGAAAAACTCACGGTAATCAGGAATAGTCAGCATGGCTTTGTGAAAAGGAGATCGTGTTTAACCAATTTATTGGAGTTCTTTGAAGGAGTAACGTGTTCTGTGGATAAAGGAGAGCCCGTTGATGCACTGTACTTGGATTTCCAGAAGGCATTTGACAAGGTTGACACACAAAAGGTTATTGCGCAAAGTAGGAGCTGATGGTGTAATGGATATTATAGTAGTATGGATAGAAGATTGGCTGCCTGCCAGAAAACAGTATGCATGAATGGGTCCTTTTCTGATTGGCAGAATGTGACAAGTGGAGTCCCGCAAGGGTCTGTGATGGGGCCTCAACATTTTGCAATTTATATCAATGACTTAGATGAGGGGAGCGATGGCATGGTAGCTAAATTTGCAGATGACACAAAGATAAGTAGGGAAGTTTGTTGTGAAGTGGACATAAGGAGCTTGCAGACCAACTATACATAGTGTTATGACCAGGTGAGAAAGGTGTCTAGGGGTCCCTTTCAGCCTTCACCTGGTCTTACTGTAACAGGGTTTTAATTTTAAACAATAAAAACAAGAAATGCTGGAACCACTCAACAACAGGTCTGGCAGCATCTGTGGAAAGAGAAGCCGAGTTAACGTTTCGGGTCAGTGACCCTTCTTTGGAACTGACAAATATTAGAAATGTCGCAGTTTATAAGCAAGTGAGGCGGGGGTGGGGCAAGAGATAACAAAGGAGAAGGTGTAGATTGGACAAGGCCACATAGCTGACCAGAAGGTCATGGAGCAAAGGCAAACAATATGTTAATAATGTGTTGAAAGACAAAGCGTTAATACAGATGGGGTGTTAACGGACTGAAGATTGAACAGCAGCAAGTACAAACATGAAAAAAACAGTGGGTAAGCAAACTGAACAAACTAAGATGAAATGAAATAAACATTAAAAAAAAAATTGTAAAAAATGTAAAAAAGAAAAAATAACTAAAAATAAAAGTAAAATGGGGGGCCCGTCACGCTCTGAAATTATTGAACTCCATGTTCAGTCCAGCAGGCTATAGGCACACGATTAGGCACACTACAGCCTGCCGGACTGAACATTAAGTTCAATAATTTCAGAGCATGACGGGCCCCCCATTTTACTTTGATTTTTAGGTTTTTTTTTTTTCTTTTTTACAATTTTTACAATGTTTATTTCATTTCATCTTCGTTTGTTCAGTTTGCTTACCCACTTTTTTTCATGTTTGTACTTGCTGCTGTTCAATCTTCGGTCCGCTAACACCCTATCTGTACTAATGCTTTGTCTTTCAACACACTATTAACATATTGTTTGCCTTTGCTCCATGACCTTCTGGTCAGCTATGTGGCCTTGTCCAATCTACACCTTCTCCTTTGTTATCTCTTGCCCCACCCCCGCCTCACTTACTTATAACCTGTGACATTTCTAATATTTGTTCGTTCTGAAGAAGGGTCACTGACTTGAAACGTTAACTCTGCTTCTCTTTCCACAGATGCTGCCAGACCTGCTGAGTGGTTCCAGCATTTCTTGTTTTTATTTCAGATTTCCAGCATCCGCAGTATTTTGCTTTTAATTTTAAATACACTGTTTTGAGCTCCTCCTTGGTGAATCCTTGTTCACCGCTTTCCAATTATAAGGCAAAAAAATGAGCACGAACAGGCTTTCATAGGTTTAAAGAAGAAAGGTGAAATTTATTAAAACATAAACTTAAACTCTAATTCAGTTAACGCCTATGGATACACGACACACCCATGCTAGCATGCATATGCGATATGCACATGCAGATAGGGACAGAAAAAAGCAGAAGAAAAAATAAGTGGAAAGGTTTGAGGCAATATCTGAAGAGTTTCTTGTTACTGTCCTTCGAGCTCACTGCAGAGTCCTTTTGTAGGCAGTTCTTGCTTGTAGGTAATTCTTGCTTTTCGTTGGGGCCCAATATTCTTAAACCTTGTTCACTCTAGGATACTTTTCTCCCTTGGGGTTCATGTGTCTTCAGTGGATTCCAAAGCTGGTGAGAAAGAGATGACAGCAGAGAGATGTTCTCCATCCAGGAGCCAGGAGCTTTTTGTCTTCAAGCACTCTTTCTCCAATTTAACACTCAGTTCAAAACTCTGCAACAGTCATGTGACTAAACTGATCTGACCATGTTCCTTCTGTGTATTGGGAGCAGGGACTGGTTCCTTTGTTCCAACACTGTCTGCTAGTATGCAAAAATGTCTTTCTGGCCAAGGGCCTGGCAATTCCTTGTAATAGGCCCTCTTCCCAGCAACAGTTTGAAGTTTAATGTGCATGTGGTGAAATTAATGTGCTTCATTCTTGGCAGGTGGGGGCCTGCATGACAATAGATTGAGTGAGTGGGCAAAAATCTGGCAGATGGAGTATAATGTGGGAAAATGTGAAGTTGTTCACTTTGGCAGGAAGAATAAAAAAGCAAAGTATTACTTAAACTGAGAACGACTGCAGAACTCTGAGGTGCAGATGGATCTAGGTGTTCTAGTGCATGAGTCAAAAAAGTTAGTATGCAGGTACAGCAAGTAATAAGGAAGGCTAATGGAATGCTATCCTTTATTATGAGAGGAATTGAAAATAAACGTCAAGGATGTAATGCTTCAGTTATTTATACAGGGCATTGGTGAGACCACATTTCGAATACTGTGTGCAGTTTTGGTCTCATTTAAGGAAGGATGTGAATGCGTTGGAGGCTTTCCGAGGAGGGTCACTAGATTGATACCTGGAATGAGCAGGTTGTCTTATGAGGAAAGGTTGGACAGACTGAGCTTGTTTTCACTGGAGTTTAGAAGAGTGAAGGGAGACTTGATTAACGTATATTAGATCCTGAACGATCTTGACAAGATGGATGTGGAAAGGATGTTTTCTCTTATGGGTGAGTCCAGAACTAGGGGGGCACTGTTTTAAAATTAGGGGTCACCCTTTTAGGACAGAGATGAGAATTCTTTTTCCTGACGGTTGTGCAACTTTGAAACACTCTGCCTCAGAAGGTGGTGGAAGCGGGGTCATTGAATAATTTTAAGGTGGGGGTTGATAGATTCTTAAATAAAAGCAAAATACTGCGGATGCTGGAAATCTGAAATAAAAACAAGAAATGCTGGAATCACTCAGCAGGTCTGGCAGCATCTGTGGAAAGAGAAGCAGAGTTAACGTTTCGGGTCAGTGACCCGAAACGTTAACTCTGTTTCTCTTTCCACAGATGCTGCCAGACCTGCTGAGTGATTCCAGCATTTCTTCTAGATAGATTCCCTTGCCTAACAAGAATCTAAGATTATCGGGGGTAGATGGGAGTGTGGAATTCGAGACACAAACAGATCAGCCATGATCTTATTGAATGGTGGAGCAGGCTAGTGGAGCCAAATGGCGTACTCCTGCTCCTAATTCGTATGTTTGTAACATGTGCCTTATTGCAATAAGTAATCACACTCCTCTGAGACAGTTTAGTTTGGTCACTATTTGTAGTGAAGCCAAAGCATGGTCTTTAAACACATTTACACTGCTTGAGCATTTACATGCAATATCTTAATGCATCCTCAGGACATCCCAAAACATTTCACAACCAACAGGTTATTTTTGAAGTGTTGTTGCTGTTATATAAGCAATTTGTGCATTGCAGGGTCCTACAAACAGTAAATGAGATCAAATTTATGGGAAAAAAGACTTGCATTTCTATAACGCCTTTCAGAACCACAGATCTCAAAGCACTTTACAGCCAATTAAGTACTTTTGAACTGTTGTAATGTAGGAAATACAGCAGCCGATTTGCACACACTACAAGCAGCAATATGAAAATGACTAGACAAACTGCTTTTGTGTTGTTGACCTGAGGGATAAATATGGGCTAGGACACCAGAAATAACTCCCCTGCACTTCTTCACCATAGTGCCGTGGGATCTTTTGCATCCACCCAAGAAGGCAGATGGGGGCTTGGTTTAATGTCTCAGCTGAAAGACAGTGCAGACCTCCCTCACTATTGCACTGGAGTATTGGCCTTGATTTTTGTGTTCAAGTCCTGGAGTGGGATTTGAACTCAGAACCTTATGACTTAGAGGTGAGACTGCGATCAACTGAACCACAGCTGCCAGTCCAGTTATGCTGTTTTTTCATTCAGGGCTGAATATTAACAAGAGACCTCCTGCTCATCAAATAGTGTCATTGGATCCTTTAACATTCAGTTTAACATCTCAACTGACAGGCAACACCTCAAGCAACACAATGCATTGTCAACCAAGGTTCCATGCTTATGTCTGTAGAATCAGAGTTTTACAGCACAGAAACAGCCCCTTCGGCCCAACGCGCCTACGCCGACCATCAAGCACCCGTCCTAACTAATCCCATTTCCATGCACTTGGCCCGTACCTTGTATGTTATGGCGTTTCAAGTGCTCATCTAAATATTTCTTGAATGTCATGAGTGTTCCTGCCTCTACCATCCCTTCAGGCAGTGTGTTCCAGATTCTAACCACCCTCTGGGTGAAAAAATTCCTCCTCAACTCCCCTCTAAACCTCCTGCCCCTTACCTTAAATCTATGCCCCCTAGTTATTGACATCTCTGCTAAGGGAAAAAGTTTCTTCCTATCTATCCTATCGATGCCCCTCATAATTTTGTATACCTCCATCAGGGCCCTTCTGAGCCTTCTCCGTTCCAAGGAGAAACAACCCCAGCCCTATCTAATCTGTCTTCATAACTGAAATACTCCAGCCCAGGAAATATCCTGGTGAATCTCCTCTGCACCCTCTCCGTTGCAATCACATCCTTGCTATAGTGTGACGACCAGAACTGTACACAGTACTCCAACTGTGGCCTAACCAGCAGTGGGTATTGAGCTACAGTGTTCTGACTCTGATGCAGGAGTGCTACATATTGATCCTAGCTGACACCAGAAGGTAGCACATGCAGTGCCCATCTAGAAATTAAAGACCATTTAATTTTAATTTATGATAATCAAAATGTTACTGACCAAGTAGATTTACTGCAAAACACAAAACCTCTCCATTATGTTCAGCAAAAAAGAACACCTAGAACCTCTACTGGGAAGTGAGGTACAGCTCTCAAACATGGAATCCAACAGTGGAATGGCATTCTCAAAGCAAGACCTGCATATGTCAGGTTAGATAGCTGGTTGAAACAAAGGGCGATGGAGAGTTTGGAACAAGGTAAACATACTGAGACCTGGTTGCAGGGAAACCAGGGTTGGGAATTGAATATCCAAGGGTACTCAGTATTTCGGAAGGATAGACAGGAAGGAAAAGGAGGTGATGTAGCTTTGTTAGTGAAGGAAGAGATCAGTGCTGTAGTGTGGAACGATATAGGCACTGGAGATCAAAGAGTAGAATCAGTTTGGGTAGAAATAAGAAATAGCAACGGAAAGAAGTCACTGGTGGGAGTAATCTATAGGTCCCCAAACAGTAGTCCCGCAGTGGGGTACAGTATAAACCAGGAAATACTGGGGGCTTGTAAGAAAGGTATGGCAATAATCATGGGTGATTTTAATATGCATATAGACTGGATTAGTCAAATTGGCAAGGGTAGCCTCGAGGGAGAGTTCATTGAATGTATTAGAGTTTGTTTTTTTGGAGCAATATGTTATGGAACCAACCAGGGAGCAGGCTATTCTAGATTTGGTGTTGTGTAATGAGGAGGGATTAATAAATGATCTCATTGTTAAGGATCCTCTAGGGAAAAGTGATCATAGCATGCTAGAATTTCAAATTCAGTTTGAGGGCGAGAAGTTGGAGTCCCACACGAGCATTCTGGAGTTAAAGGTAATTATATAGGCATGAGGAAAGATTTGGCCCTAGTGGACTGGGCAGGAAGACTACAAGGTAGGACAGTGGCAGATGTTTAAGGAGATATTCAATTTAACCCAACTAAAATATATTCCAGAGAGGAAGAAAGATTCTAAGAGGGGGAAAAAACATCCATGGCTAAGCAAGAAAGTTAAGGATAACATAAAGACAAAAACTAAGGCATATTGCAAAGGCAAGTGGCAGGCTGGAAGATTGGGAAACTTTTAAAGATCAACAAAGGGTTACTAAAAAAGTAATAAAAAGAGCAAAGGTAAATTATGAAAGAAAACTAGCGCAAAATATAAAAATGAATAGCAAAAGCTTCTGATAAGTATATAAAGGGAAGGGGAAGCAGAGTTAATGTTTCGGGTCAGTGACCCTTCTTCGGAACTCTTCAGTTCCGAAGAAGGGTCACTGACCCGAAACGTTAACTCTGCTTCTCTTTCCACAGATGCTGCCAGACCTGCTGAGTGATTCCAGCATTTCTTGTTTTTGTTTCAGATTTCCAGCATCCGCAGTATTTTGCTTTTATTATAAAGGGAAGGGAGTAGCTAAAGTGAATGTTGGTCCTTTGGAGGATGAGACTGGGTAGTTAATAGAAGGGAACACAGAAATGGCAGCGACACTAAATCAGTATTTTTCTTCAGTTTTCACAGTAGCGAACACTAGTACAATCCCAATAGTATCAGGTAATGCAGAGGTTATAGAAAGGGAGGAACTTAGAACAATCATCATCATTAGGGAAATAGTACTGAGCAATTGAGTACTGAGTATTGCATACAGTTTTGGTCCCCTTACTTGAGAAAGGATGTAGTTGCATTGGAGGCAGTTCAGAGGAGGTTCACTAGATTGATTCCAGAGATGGGGGGGTTTGTCTCATGAAGAGAGATTGAGCAGTTTAGGCCTTTACTCTCTGGAGTTTAGAAGAATGAGGGGAGATCTAATTGAGGTGTATAAGATGATTAAGGGGATTGACAAAGTAGACATAGAGAAGATGTTTCCTCTGATGGGGCAATCTAGAACGAGAGGTCATAGTTTTAGGATAACGGGTAACAGATTTCAAACATGAGGAGAAATTACTTCTCTCAAAGGGTCGTGAATCTGTGGAATTCACTACCCCAGAGTGTGGTGGATTCCGGGACATTGGGTTAATTTGAGGAGATAGACAGATTTTTAATTGGAAAAGGGTTGAAGGGTTATGGAGAATGGGCAAGAAAGTGGAGTTGAGGACGAGATGAGATCAGCCATGATCATATTGAATGGCGGAGCTGACTCGAGGGGCTGAATGGCCTACTCCTGCTCCTAGTTCTTATGTTCTTATATGGGATTAAGGGCTGTCGTTCAAGTGCAGAATAAACACCAACTGACTGACTGGGTCGAAAGGCCTGTTTCTATGTTAAATACAGAGGACTCTGCTGCCCCTGTCTTAACTTGCACTAAGTTCTGTTCCTCTATCACCCCTCTGTTCATTGACCTACATTGGTTCCCTGTCAGGCAACGTCTTGTTTTTGAAATTCTCATTCTTGTTTTCAAATTCCTCCATGGCTTCGCCCCTCACTATTTCTGTAATCTCCTCCAGCCCCACAACCCTCCAAGACACTACACTCCTCTAATCCTGGCCTCTTCTGTGTCCCCCATTTTAATTGCTCCACCATTAGTTGTCATGCTTTCAGTTGCCTAGGCCCCAAGCTCTAGAATACCCTCCCTACACCACTCTACTCACTTTCCTCATTAAAACCTACCTCTTTGACCAAGTGTTTGGTCATCTGACCTAATATCTAATATCTCTTTTTCTTTTTTTTTTCTTTTTTTTTCTTAGGTGGTATCTCCTTAGGTGGCTCAGTGTTGTATTTTGTTGTATAATGCATCCGTGTAGCACCTTGGGCTTTTTTTTTTAATGTTAACGGTACTGTATAAGTAGATGTTGGCTGAAAAGTTTATTCAGGCCCGTTTTTTGGGTGCTGGATTCACTGTTTCCATTGAGCCAGTCACCACGCAAGCTTCCTGCTGTCTCATTTCCATAATTTCACTGTGGAGCCTAGCACGACCCATGCTGCTGGCTGGCTGCATACACAATACAGGACCCAACAGTTTGTGGGGCTGGTACATGTTCCACTTAGCCTCCAGCTCTTTAAGACGGCTTGTCCCTCTTAAAGGGAAACTGCACTGACTCAAAGAAGGCTACTGGCTGTCACGGCTGCAAATGGCACGAATGGGAATGCAGCACTGAAACAGAGGGAAGGCTCCACGGCTTACACAGCACTAGAGGCCTTAGTCGTGGTAGGCCACAGGAGAAGAGATGCCATGTTTCCACAGGGAGCCAGCAGGTCCTCAATGACTGCCCTGCGAAGGGAGTGGGAGTGGCTGGATAGAGAAGTTAGCAGCCAGAGTCTGATCCAGAGGACCTGGCTACAGTCCCGCAGAAGTTTAATGACTGCACACAGGTGTTCGAAGTCAGTGAATGTATTTTCATGTGACCCACTGCACCTAAACCTCTCATATTGCTTAATGCACCACACCCCTGTCACTCACCCATCAACAGGCCTGAGCACTCGAGACTCATGCCAAGCATTCAGGTATTCCACTTCACCCTTGTACCTTCCAATGATGCCAGCCTGCGACCCACATCTTCTTGTTGTCACATACTTCTAGCTATGGCAGGCATATCCAACACAGTGCAACGCCTCACTGGCATTCTGTCCTCCTTTTTGCAGGACAAGGTGGTACGAAATACAAGGGAGCAGCAGGGAACTGATGGGATCCACGGAGCCCAACGGAGGGCAATAGTGCTCCACAGCATGGGGCTGGCTGCAATACGTGTGTTGTAGCATTCGGCGTCACCAGAACTTTCAGAATGACTGTCTGTTATTGCTTTATACTCCTCAATTCCCACCTCACCCTCACCCTGCTATATGCCATGAAGTGCAAGCTGCAGATGGTGCAACCATGGACCTCTTACTTTACACCCCACACACTACCCCCTTCTGATTTTCTGCTTTCAGATATTCAAGGACTGCTGCCTGGCCAGCCACAGTAGCCGTAGGTGGAAGAGGGAGAGCTGCACTAGACCTCTGAGGTAGAAGCACCATCACCTGATCTGACACTCTCAGCCACCAGCTTAAATACTGGCACTGCACAAATTTGAGACGCTAGTATAGATTTGGGATCAGCACATAGTGAGTCACAGGGTATGAGTGGGCTGCAGCCAGGGCAGGCGGAAAGGATAACTCGTGCCAGCTCGCCAGAGGGTGAGGTGGCAAATGAGTTATGAACATATATACGAATTAGGAACAGAAGTAGGCCATTTGGCCCCTCTAGTTCAATACTGATTGTATAATTGGAGGTGTTTGATAAAGATTTTAATGAAAAGATGTTTGTGGGTGGCTTTTATTGTAGGATGTTGATCAAGGGGATACTGAGATGGGATGTCTCACGTGGATGTGATGGTGGAGAATGGTGGACCCATTTGGTAAAGGGGGAAGTAGTTTTGTGGAAACCAAACCAGAGTCTGAGCATGCACTATCGGACAGTTCTTCCAGCGCAAACAGGTCCAGAATGCATCCTCCCTGCCTTCTCTTCCTCCTCATGAGGTCTCCAGATTCCTGGAGGCAATGCTGTGCCTCATGATGGCAATGTTATCGAGGATGCAGCAGACCACCAGGAACTTGGACACCTGTTTCAGAATGTACTGGAGGGATCGCCGAAGGTCTTCTCCACAATGTTCCTTGTTATACGTGTGTTGTCCTCATGTGGTCTGGTGGCAGAAGGACAGTCATGAGCCACATGTACAGGGGGTAGCCTTTGTCTTCAAGAAGCCAGCCTCTGGTTCTCTGTGACAATGTGAAAACAGTGCGAACGACGGACCGGGGCAGAATGAAGGCATTGTGACTGCTTCCAAGATAGCAGGCTTTCACTGACATGATGTATTGTGTACGGTTGCACACCAACTGCACGTTGAAAGAATGGTAGCCCTTGCGGTTCCTGTACATTGGGGGCTTGCAGAGCCACATATGGACTGTTGATAGTACTCTGTACCATTGGGAAGCCCGCAATTCTGGCAAAAGTACGTGCACT
Source organism: Heterodontus francisci (assembly GCF_036365525.1). Classification (NCBI taxonomy): domain Eukaryota; kingdom Metazoa; phylum Chordata; class Chondrichthyes; order Heterodontiformes; family Heterodontidae; genus Heterodontus; species Heterodontus francisci. Next base: position 13,588,536 of record NC_090388.1, read on the forward strand.
CTCATCCTGCTTTTCCCTGCTAAGACAGAAAACAATGTATTCAGTTTTCCTGGCATAGATGGCCTCTGTCAACTGTGTGCTGGAAGATATTGGAAATGTCACGTGTTCCCATCTAGAAAGGTCCAAACACATGAAAGTTCAATGCCACTGCCACCTTTACAGTCACTAGCAGAGCCGTACTTGTCCAGGTGTCCGGCTCCAGGGTCAGGTTGAAGGAAGTGGCAGAGGTCTGTCACCACCTGCTTGTTGAACTTGAGTCAGCTCAAGTACTGTTCCTGTATGAGGTAGAAATGCCCTCAAGAAGCCTGTGGTGGATAGGCCCTTCTGTGGAGAGCCCCCTTCACCACCTCCTCCCTCTTTGCAGAGTTTCCCCACTCTCTCTGCAGCCTTCACTCCATTTCTTGGTTATGTTGCAAACCCAGAGACACTGCAACCACAGCCCCCATATGCTGTGTAGAGTTGGGTCGCCAAATTCTGTTGCCTCCCTGAATGTATGCAGCAGCTCTCCAAAACACCTCTAAGCACAATCTACAGCATTTCCACTGACTTCAGCTAAGCAGAAGTAAATCAAATAAAACTTTGCTGTAAGTTGGTGGTTGGCCTTTTAAATAACTAGTGGTGGTGACGGCAGGGCAGAGTGGTTCTTCGTGCTTCTGAATACCTGTTCAGCTGTGAGTGATTAGCGCGCGCGTTCAGTGGACATGCACAGACCACGTTAAAGGGAAGCTTCAAGGTAAGGGAACCAGATCTGCCAGAACAGCTGTTTGACATCGTGATGGCATAGCACGCCCGGGCTAGCACAGCATGGCGTGCCCGGGCTAGATCCGCACAGCGCACCTGGACTAGCTCAGCATGGGGCACCTTCGCGAACCGTCACCCTGTCTTACAAGTCATTGGAAATGAAAATCAGGCTGGTTGTAAAGTGGGCTGCCAATTCGGTATCACTAATTTGTGCTAAATCTGAAGGCTTATTTCAAGCCCAGGAAGTACATTTTTTGGACTCTGTTACTGACGTGCAAATTTTCCCGTGTTGGGGTATGGCATTTTCTTGTGCAGGTGAGAATTGAAGTAATTAGAAGTAAATCTTTATTCCACTTGTATTTTAGTACTCTGGTGCCTCTGTGGTTCTATCCCAGAACAATGCCTCTTTTATTTTATCCTTACCATCTTCCACAATCCAGCCACGACTCCATGAAACCTCTGGCACTGCAGGTGGGATGTTCCTTTCTGTTCTGTTCTTTCTGCACACTTCAGATATTCACCAAAGTCAGCACTGTCAATCAGGGAAATTTTTTTGGCAGTCTGCCTCTCTAACTTCACAGTGCTTCTCCGAAGCTATATATAGTTTGGACAGTAAATAATTATACTATCATGCAGTTTCATGCATCAAAATAGAATGGTTCTTTGAGTTTTATTTAGGAATATAGGAACATTAAGAGGCCATTGAGTCCCTCAATCCTGTTCCACCATTCCATTAGATCATGGTTGATCTCTACCTTAATTCTATCTACCTGGCTTAGGACCATAACCCTTACCTAAGCAAAATCTATCAATCTCAGTTTTGAAATTTTCAATTTATCCCCAGCCTCAATAGCTTTTTGAGGGAAGAGACTTTCATATTTCCACTACCCTTAGTGTGAAGAAGTGTTTCCTGACAACACCCCTGAATGGCCTAGCTCTAATTTTTAGGTTATGCCTCCTTGTTCTGGATTCGCCCCACCAGAGGAAATAGTTCCTCAGTAACAACCCTTTAATCATCTTAGACATCTCAATTAAATCGCCCCTTAATCTTTTATACTGAAGGGAATACAGGCCTAGTCTGTGCAACCTGTCCTCGTTAATAAACCCTTTTAGCCCCAGTATCATTTTGGTAAACTACATCAGAAATATAACTTGCATAACTCAACTGCATTTCAATATAGAGAGTAAAAGTCCATCAGGTCGACTGCAGAATTTATTGCGAATAACCAAAGGAGACCAAAACACCCCAGATAATACATACACTAACTGTTTTTCACTGATGTATATATAAAAATTAAGATCAGTATTCTGCCCAGAATTTGCAAACGGTCCCTTCATTTTTGTTGATGTTGATAGAGTTTTGGATAAATTTAAGCCAGGTCTCTAGCTAAGACATGCACTTGTACCGCATCTTAAACTGTGCTGTCTGCCAGCCCAGTTACATCATGTGGCAATCTGAGCCAGCAACCAGACACAAACTAGCTGGGGAGCCATGAATAAAACTTATTGCTACTCATTAGCACTAATGCTTAGCTTACATCTTATTGGCTTTAAGTTTATGATCTTAAAGGTGGTGTAAAGCCTGATCATAATGTGTACTCTGAAAGAATAAATTGAGGTCCATTGATTTTTTTTATAGTCCCAGTGGCTATAACATTTCTTTTTTGATGAAAAACAGGAGAATTTCTCTACTGCTAACAAAAGTACAAGTTGTGGGTTCAAGATCAGAGACTGGAACACAAAATTCTAGGCAATTCTCAGTGCAGTACTGAGGGAGTTCAGCATTGTCAGAGGTGCCGTCTGTCAGCTGAGACATTAAACCAAAGCCCCGCCTACTCTCTCAGGTGGATGTAAAAAATCCCATGGTACTATTTCGAAGAAGAGGGCAGACGTGGTGATGATTTAACATCTCATCCGAAAGATTGCACTGGAGCGTCTCTGAAAAACTTGGACCCACAACTTCTATCTCGCAGATAATGGAATTAAATCAGTCAGAGTTCACGGAGGATATGACCAGATAATCTGTTTTTAATGATAGTTGAGGGATAAATATTGGGTCAAGACACTTTGGCTTAGCCAGACTCCATCTGTAGTAGCATAAACTACATAACAAACTACAGCTAAAATTCATGGTACTGCCTTGTAGACTGTACAAAACGGGTCTCATTTCAAAAGTGATGTAGGAAAGGATTCAAATCTTATGACCCTTTTGAAAATGTCTGTTGGACTTGAAATTCTTATATAATTCCTAGGTAAAAAGCCATAAGATCATAGCGTACAGTACGTCAGCAGAGTTTCTGCTTTGTCGACCTCTCTGAGAAATTTCTAAGTAAATGGACAAGCGTTTGATCAACACCCTCCTGTGTTTAGAAAGAAAACAAACGACACCCACCATCGAAGTTTACCTAAAACTCTTCCGAGAAGCATTAGTTGTGAACAAAAGAACACTCATTCTGTATCTCATCCATCTCTTCCGGAATTCCAAATATTCTAAGGTTATTTCTCCAACAATGAGTATCCAGCTCTTTGATCAATGGAGCCTGTTCTGTGCTTCTCCCATGCTGCTCCAGTACATTAATTCAGCCCTTCTTTCACTTCTTTGAACCTATGCTAAATTTGTTTCTAGCACCTTTACAATCTGAGTCCATAAACTTTTATTTTAGGCCGTACACAGTTTATGTTGGGGAGGGAGGGGGCTTCTCTGTACCCATTGAGAATTTTTGTCTTTCGATCAAAACTTCAAAAAAAGATCCCATGGCACTATTTTGAAGAGGAGCAGAGGAGTTATCCCCAGTGTTTTGACCCAATATTTATCTCTCAACTAGCATCACTAAAAGCAGATTACTTGTTCATTTATCTAATTGCTGTTTGTGGGAGCTTGCTGTGCGCCATTGACTGCCACATTTCTACATGACAACAGATCAAAAGAACTTAATTGGCTGAATAGCACCTTGGGATGTCCTACAGTTGTGAAAGACGGCTATATAAATGCAAGCCTTTTCAGTGTCATGCATCTTATTAGGAGAGCAGTCTGGGACAACAGCAGGTACGCACCAGGGGCTGAATCCCCTGGATTTTCTCCTTGCCACAATGGCAGCAGAAGCTCGGTGAGGTGGGATTTCCAGCCACCGTGTGTCTATGCCCTGATCCTGGCCAACTTCCAGGGGTCATGTTCATTGTCGTAACTTGAGCAGACTGTTTATGCCATCACTGGCTGACGCGTCTTGGGTAATGGGCCGAGAGTGTGGAGGGGGACTTTCCTGCAATGTGATGTGGCCACAGTAAAGACCGGAAAAAAAATTTTTGTCTTGCATTTTGAATCGTGTTTGTTTGATTAATGCAATTGAACACTCTGCACTAGACAAAGCAGCCGTTTAAAATTTAACCTCCCCACCACATCCCTTGCCTTAAAATCCAATCCTGCCCCATGGCCCATTACAATGTTAGATGCCAGGAACGCAACATTGTTCCTTGTGTCCAGCATTAGAAAATGAAGGGAAATGCATTGTACAACGTCAGCACATTATTTGCATTTTTAAATAATACACCTCCCACAATTGACCTGACATATAATTTATCCAGCATCACTTGTGGCAGGTAATCCCAAACGTGACATTGGGGAGCAGGATTAGAGTCATAGAGTCATTTACAGCAGAAAAGAAGGTCATTCAGCCCATCAAGTCCATGCCACTCTCCATAAGCCTATGCAATATCAACTGCATTAATATAACCGGAGGGAATTTAGCCCCCTGATCTACAGCAACACTCCTCAGAATAGATATCAACTTGGGCCTTCATACATTTGGAGGAGTGCAAGAGAAGCTCATGAGAATGGAAGAAAGGCACTTCAGAGTTTGGTGTCCAACCTTAATTGACCCAGCCACCAGATTTCCCAACCAAGGCGCAACAACAACTTGCAATAAAAAACACCTTTTCAGTAGTAAAAAGTCCCAAAGCACTTCATAGGACCTATCAAACAAAATTTGACACCAAGCCACATGAGATATTAATCACGTGAGCAAAAGCTTGGTCAAAGAGACAGATTTTAACGAAGGTCTTAAAGGAGAAGAGAGAGATGGAGAGGTTTAAGGAGGGAATTCCAGAGCTTAGAGCCCAGGCAACTGAAGGCATGGCTGCCACTGGTGGAGCGATTAAAATCAGTGATGTGCAGGAGTCCAGAATTGAAGGAGCATAGAGATCTTGGAGAGTTTTATAGTTGGAGGAGGTTACAGAGATAGGAAGGCACGAGGCCGTGGAAGGATTTGAAAACAAGAATGAGAATTTTTAAATCGAATTGGTGCGTGTAAGGATATGGACAGCAGAGTTTGGATGAGGAGTGGAAAATGGGAGACTGGTCACGAGAGCATTGGATTGGTCGAGGCTAGAGATAATAAAGCCTTGGATGAGGATTTCAGCACCAGATGAGCAGAAGCGAGTTCAGAGATGGGCAATATTATCGACTGGAGGTAGCTGTTTTTTGTGATGGAGCAGATTATGTGGTCGGATGCTCATCTCGGTTAAATAGGGTGCCAGGGTTGTGAGCGGTTTGGTTCAACCTCAGACAGGTGCACCTACTTGACCATGTCTGGCGAGGTACCCTTTCCTTCATTTCATGAGGAAAGCTATGATCCAGGTTATATTAGCCTGTCCTCGAGCCTGTACTGCAGACTGGATTCAGCAGAGCCCTTTTTTTATTCATTTGTGGGATGTGGGCATCGCTGGCTAGGCCAGCATTTATTGCCTATCCCAAATTGCCCTTGAGAAGATGGTGGTGAGTTGCTTTCTTACCATTGCAGTCCTTGAGCTGTCGGTACACCCACAGTGCTGTTAGGAAGCGAGTTCCAGGATTTTGACCAGTGACAGTGAAGGAACGGTGATATAGTTCCAAATCAGAATGGTGTGTGGCTTGGAGGGGAACTTGTAGGTGGTGGTATTCCCGTGCATCTGCTGCCCTTGACCTTCTAGTGGTCGAGGTTGCCGGTTTGGAAGGTGCTATCGAAGGAGCCTGCTGCCACTGTGCATCGTTGGTGGAGGGGGTGAATGTTGAAGAGAGCAGCTACACTCCTGGTCCTCTGCCAGAACACTCCCTGTGCACAAAGAAAACACATAGGAAGTATATTTAAATTATTTAAGTGGATGTCCCTGTCCCAATCTGTTAAAATCTGCAATGTCACGCATGCGCCAATCACATCTGCTTTCTCTCCATAATCTGCGGATCGACCATCATGTCAACAGAAGTGATATATGACATTTATTTAGATGTTTTGGGGGAAAATCAGAAACCAACCCAAGATGAAAAAGTATACTGTTGTGAATAATTTCACTCAGTCTATGATCTACAGTCTGCAGAATTGTTCGCTAACATGTCAAAGTAAATTGAAAGAGGCAATGTTTTATAATGGTGGAAGTATTATGCCATGAAATGCATGATGTATTATTCCATTGTCAGTAGTCAGCCGTAGCTCAGTGGGGTAGAGGTGATCAGCCATGATCTGTTTGAATGGCGGAGCAGGCTCGATGGGCCAAATGGCCTACTTCTGCTCCTATTTCCTATGACCCAATGGTAGCACTATTGTCTGTAATGCTAGAAGGTTGTGGATTTGAGTCCCACCCCAGAGAATTGAACACAAAATGTAAGCTCACACCACTAGTGCAGAACTGAGGGAGTGCCACAAAGTCAGAGGTGCTGTCTTTCAGATGAGATGTTAAACTGAGGCCCTGTCTGCCCTGTCAGGTAAATGTAAAAGGTCCCACGGCACCTGTCAAGGAAGAGCAAGGGAGTTATCCCCAGTGTCCTGGCCAATATTTATCCTTCAATCAAGATCACAAAAGAAACATTTTCTGGTCATTGTCAGAATTGCTGTTTGTAGGATCTTGCTCTGTGCAAATTGGCTGATATGTTTCCTGCATTAGCACAACAGTGACTACTCTTCCGAATTACTTTACTGACTGTAAAATGCATCAGGATGTCCTGAGGTCGTGAAAGGTGCTATATAAATGCAAGGTTTTTTTTTCTTTCTTTACTTCAGGACTTGGGCATATAATCCAGGCTGATACTGAGGGAGTATTTTATTATTGGAGGTGTTGTCTTTCAGATGAGAAGGTAAATCGAGACCCTGGCTGCCTACTCAGATGGACATAAATGATTCTGTGGCACTACTCAAAGAATAGGAGAGTTCTCCTGGTGCCCTGGGCACATTTATCCCTCAACCAATATCATTTATCTCACTGCTGATTGTGAAACTTTGCTGTGTGCAAATTGGCTTCTGTGTTGGCCTGTGTCACAAAAGTGACTATACTTTAAACAGTAATTCATTGACTGTGAACCACTTTTGGACGTCCTGAGGGTGCAAAAGGCTTTATATAAACGAGTCTTTTTGCTGTGTTTACACTAGCTTGTCCCCTTAAAGCACAAGGTCTATTTGTTGTCTATATTGGACATTTTGAAATCTGATACAGATGGAATGTTATTGGCCAGTGAATTTTGCAGATTGTCAAGTGATTTAAGTTTCCAGCTCCAGGTCAGAAGAACGCAACATGAAATGACTCGCTTTTTTAAAAAAGCACTTTAAAATGTGACGGACTCAAACCTTTTATATATTGCAAAGCATAAAGTCTGCGCACACTTTCTGTCAGCCTATTCATTATAAATTTCTGTCCACACTTATATTGGAAACTGCTGATGTAAACTTTAATTCAAATAGCCATTACAGATGCGGACATAAATTTCAATTGAAATATAAAAATAAGAACAGTATGCGTGATTTTAAAATGCGGTCTGAATTACATCCGTGTGGACTAAAACGGGAAAGGTAGCCAAACCATGGCTTACAAGGGAAGTTAGAGATAGCATTAGATCCAAGGAAGAGGCATATAAATTTGCCAGGAAAAACAACAGACCTGAGGATTGGGAGCAGTTTAGAATTCAGCAAAGGAGGACCAAGGGATTGATTAAGAAGGGGAAAATAGAGTACGAGAGCAAGCTTGTGGGGAACATAAAAACTGACTGTAAAAGTTTCTATAGGTATGTGAAGAGAAAAAGATTGGTGAAGACAAACGTGGATCCCTTACAGTCTGAAACAGGGGAACTTATTATGGGGAATAAAGAAATGGCTGACCAACTAAATGCATACTTGATTCTGTCTTCACAAAGGAGGACACAAATATCATACCAGAAATGTTGGGGAACACAGGGTTTAGTGAGAGAGAGGAACTGAAAGAAATCAGTATTAGTAGAAAAATGGTGTTGGAGAAATTGATGGGATTGAAGGCCGATAAATCCCCAGGGCCTGATGGTATGCATCCCAGAGTACTTAGGGAAGTGGCCCTAGAAATATTGGATGCATTGGTGGTCATCTTCCAAGATTCTATAGACTCTGGAACAGTTCCTACAGACTGGAGGGTAGCTATTTAAAAAGGGAGCTAGAGAGAAAGCGGGGAATTATAGACCAGTCAGCCTGACGTCGGAAGTGGGAAAAATTCTAGAGTCCATTTTCAAAGATTTTATAGCAGAGCACTTCGAGAACAGTGGTAGAATCGGGCAGAGTCAGCATGGATTTGCGAAAGGGAAATCATGCTTGACAAATCTACTGGAATTCTTCAAGGATGTAACCAGTAGAGTTGATGAGGGGGAGCCAGTGGATGTGGTTTATTTGGATTTTCAGAAGGCCTTTGACAAAGTCCCACATGTAAAATTAAAGCGCATGGGATTGGGGGTAGTGTATTGCGATGGATAGAAAATTGGTTGGTGGACAGGAAACAAAGAGTAGGGATAAATGGGTCTTTTTCCGAATGGCAGGCAGTGACTAGTGGGGTACCGCAGGGATCGGTGCTAGGACCCCAACTATTCACAATATACATTAATGATTTAGATGAGCAAACTAAATGTAATATCTCCAAATTTGCAGATGACACAAAACTGGGTGGGAGGGTGAGTTGTGAGGAGCTTGGAGAGAGGCTTCAGGGTGATTTGGACAAGTGAGTGGGCTAATGCATGGCAGGTGCAGTATAATGTGGATAAATGTGAGGCTATCCACTTTGGTAGCAAAAACAGGAAGGCAGATTATTATCTGAACGGCTATAAACTGAGCGAGGGGAATATGCAGCGAGACCTGGGTGTTCCTGTACACCAGTCGCTGAAGGTAAGCATGCAGCTGCAATAGGTGGTAAAAAAGGCAAATGGTATGTTGGCCTTCATAGTGAGAGGATTCGAGTACAGGAGCAGGGATGTCTTGCTGCAATTATACAGGGCCTTGGTGAGGCCACACTTGGAATATTGTGTGCAGTTTTGGTCTCCTTATCTGAGGAAAGATGTTCTTGCTATAGAGGGATTGCAACGAAGGTTTACCAGACTGATTCCTGGGATGGTGGGACTGACTTATGAGGAGAGATTGAGTCGGTTAGGATTATATTCGCTGGAGTTCAGAAGAGTGAGGGGGGATCTCATAGAAACCTATAAAATTCTAACAGGACTTGACAGGGTAGATGCGGGAAAGATGTTCCCTATGGTGGGGGAGTCCAGGACCAGGGGTCATAGGCTAAGGATATGGGGTAAACCTTTCAGGACTGAGATGAGGAGAAATTTCTTCACCCAGAGAGTGGTGAGCCCGTGGAATTCGCTACCACAGAAAGCAGTTGAGGCCAAAACATTGTATGTTTTCAAGAAGGAGTTAGATATAGCTCTTGGGTCTAAAGGGATCAAAGGGTATGGGGCGAAAGCGGGAACAGGTTACTGAGTTGGATGATCAGCCATGATCATAATGAATGGCGGAGCAGGCTCGGAGGGCCGAATGGCCTGCTCCTGCTCTTATTTTCTATATTTCTATGACTAGTCCATTAATCAGCTGCCCTCTAAGTTGGCTTTACCTGAAGACTACACTAAGCGAATGAATTTCTTCATGACTTATCTTGTTCTGCCTCATAACTTTGATGGAAGTTTGGCAGAAACCCCATTTATTCATGTAAATGGCCTTTCAGCAATAACTTGCATTTATCTAAAAGCAAAATACTGCGGATGCTGGAAATCTAAAATAAAAACAAGAAATGCTGGAAATACTCAGCAGGTCTAGCAGCATCTGTGGAGAGAGAAGCAGAGTTAACGTTTCAGGTCAGTGACCCTTCTTCAGAACTGGCAAATATTAGAAATGTGAAAGGTTATAAGCAAATAAAGTGGGGGTGGGGCAAGAGATAACAAAGGAGAAGGTGTAGATAGGACAAGGTCACAGAATAGAAGGTTGTGGAGCAAAGGCAAACAATATGTTAATGGTGTGTTGAAAGACAAAGCATTAGTACAGATAGGGTGTTAACGGACTGAAAATTGAACAGCCGCAAGTACATACATGAAAAAAATTTATATAGTGCCTTTAACACAAAACATCCTAAGGTGCTTCACAGAAGCGTTAACAGACAAAATTTGACAATGAGCCACATAAGGAGATATTAGGCCAGGTGACCAAACGTTTGGTCAAAGAGGTAGGTTTTAAGAAGTGCCTAAAAGGAGAGAGAGAAATAAAGGCAGAGAGGTTTAGGTAGGAAATTCCAGAGCTTAGGGCCTAGGCAGCGGAAGCCATGGTTGTCCATGGAAATCAAGGATGTGCAAGAGACCAGAATTGGAGGAGCGCAGAGATCTCAAACAGTTGTCGGGCCAGAGAAGATTTCAGAGATAGGGAGGAGCGAGGCCATGGAGGGTTTTGAAAACAAGGATGAAAATGTTTTAAATCAAGACATTGCCAGACCAAGAACCAATATCTGTCAGCAAGCACAGGGGTGGTGCGAGTTAGAAAACAGCAGATTTTAGGTTGAGCTCAAGTTTAGGAAGGCTGCAAGGCTGGCCAGCAGATCATTGGAATAGTTGAGTCTAGAGGTAACAAAGAGCTTCAGCAGCAGATGAGCTGATATATAAATATATATATTACATAATTTCTGCAAGTTTGAATAGTCCAAATGACTCTTAACTATTGAATAAAATGTGTTGACATTCTCAACAGCATACTTGCAACTGTCCTATGAAAGGAATGCAACACTGTCTCTTTGTCTATCTCAATATGACATACTTTTATAGGACAAGAAGAGGTATCCTCTGACATTAAATGGGGATGAGCAAAATCTAATGAAGACAAAAATGTGATAGACACAAAGATAGCTAAGAATGATTCAAGATGGAAGCAGCCATCTGCAATACACTCGACGAGTCCTTTTTATTGTTTATACTTAAAAAAATCTCCTTGACGTTTCACAGATTTATGGAATGTTACAGCAACAGGCCATTTGGCCCATCGAGCCTGAATTGGTGTCGTCTTCTCCGCAAAAGACCCCTAAGTCTAATCCCATTCTTCTGCTTTATCTCCATACCATTTAATATTCTCCTTAAGCAACTAAGTAATTCCATTTTAAAAATTGGTCCTTCTCCCCTCCCACACTTTAAATTTCTCCCTTATTTTCCTTTCCTGAAGGTAACGACTCATGTTGGAGTTCCATTCCAGTCAACTGTGCAGACTTTACAGTCAACATAACCATGTCTTCAACCTACCTCAAACACATGTACATTTCTAGGGAGAGCCATGAAATGGTAATCAAGACTAGCAACCATGCTTAATTTTCCCTTCCATAACCTAGAGACATTGAGGTGAGGTTTGGTGTTACCACTGTTGACTCAGCTAAGGTCAGTCAGCTAAGTTGACACAGTTAGTGCACTAAACCTGGAACCTTCTTTAACTTACTGCTGTACCACACAATAAGTTATTCCACAACACAATGTGCTGGCATTTTGGAATGCTGAAGAGAGGCTGGGAGTGATTGGTGCTTGACCCTCCAAAACAAACTTGGAACAAATGAAAGCTCCAGCACTGTTTCTCCTTAGATGAACTAAGTAGGTACAACTTCACGTTATAGCTGATAGTGACAACCTATGTATTAGTGAGTTACATAGAACTTACAGCACAGAAAATAGCCATTCAGCCAACTGGTCTGTGCCAATGTTTATGTCCATATATGCCTCCTCTCACCCCTACTTCATCTATCCCTATCAAAATATCCTTCCATTCCTTTCTCCCTTATGTTCTCATCCTGCTTCCCCTTAAAGGCATCTATGCTATTTACTTCAACCACTCCATGTGGTAGCAAGTCCAACATTCTAACTATTCTCTAAGTACTGAAGTTTCTCCTGAATATTTTATTGGATTTACATACACACATAGGGAAAGCAGCTACAATCTTTGGCCGACTTGCGAAACACATATGGGATAACACCAAGCTGACCCTTAGGACCAAGCTGATGGTTTATAAGGCCTGTGTTCTCAGCACCTTGCTGCATAGCTATAAAACATGGGTGACTTACAGCTACCAGGAAAAGAAGCTCAATGATTTCCATCCACTGTCTGCGGCGCATTATAGGTATATTCTGGCAGGACAAAATCTCAAATGTGGAAGTCCTCTCAAAGGCAGAGCTCCCAAATCTGTTGGCACTAATCAAACAGAGGCAGCTTCAGTGGATCGGGCATGTCCGCAGGATGGAAGATAGTTGCATACCCAAGGACCTTCGGTATGGTGAGGTAGCTGGGGCCAGACGACCAGTGGGGCGCCCAAAGCTCCGTTTCAAGGATGCTTGCAAGTGTGATATGAAGGCCCTAAATGTCGACTATTGCACTTGGGAGTCACTAGTTGGCGAAGGAGGGAAATGGCAACACATCCTGTGGACTGGTGTGCACTACCATGATGCCCAGTTGCCACAGCAGTTTGGCAACATGCGCCAACGTTAGAAACAACAACTCACAGCATCACTTGGCAGCTTCACGTGCAGCGCTTGTGGCAGAACCTGCCTCTCAAGGATTGACCTTCACAGCCATCAGCAAAGGTCCACCAAGGGAAGACACCCCACTTAAATGGATTGTTTACTGCGTGTCCATCACCTTTTGCAGATGGGAGGATGCCAACCAAATACTAGTGGCTGTCTTATATTTATGGCCCCTACTTTTGGACTCTTCCTCATTTACTGCAGGAGATTTAGGAAACTCTTAGGAAAATTCACAGCCCATCTGTTTTTTTCATCAATGGATGATGCAAAGATGTTTTCAGAACCAGTAGAGTGCCACCTAAGGATTACAATCTCTTGCCTATAGAGGGCTCAATATGCCATGAGTCACACCAGCAAACAAAAAGCAGTATAGCCAGTTTTTGTGCCCAGGAACTGCTTCATTCAAGACACAGAACAGGAGAAACACCAAATCTCTGCCGCCTTTACATTGCCCAGACAATTCCTGCGATCCTCCAAGGGTGGGGTGTGGTCAGAGCCATTATGGTCCCAAAGGTTGCAGCCATGTTCATTAGTGGGATGAAGCAAAACTAACTCTTCTGCCTCACTTTCCTCTCTAAACCCCAAAGCAACACCCATTTCAAGAGGTGTCCAGATGTTTTAGACCCTCAAACCTGGCCCCTGTCCGATCAGGGGATCTGAGAGAGGCAGGCAACAAGATGATGGCACCCCAGTTAAGGTGATTATCTTTTCATTAAAGGTACTACACACACCATCCTTGGGGCTAGAGGCCCCTAGCCAAGCCACTGATCAGTGCAACCATGAACCTGGCATCTGCCCTAACAATGTGGTGGTTGCCACAGTATGTTCTAGCAACAAAAAACAGGGCATATCTAACCCAGCCAATGACTGCCCTATCAGACTCAACCCAATCATCAGCAACGTGATGGAAGGAGTCATCAATAACGCCATCAAGCAACACCTGCTCATCGATGCTCATTTCGGTTTCTGTCAAACCTCAACACGGCTTTGATCCAAACAAAGGAAACAAGCCAAGTACCAGAGGAGGGGTGAGAGTATCTGCCTACAACATCAAAGCATCAATCTCCAGTGTGGCAGCAAGAAGCTCTGCAAAACTCAAGATCAATAGGAGTCATGGGAAAGCACGCCAGTATCTTACCTGATACAAAAGAAAGTAGTTGGGTTTATCGGTAAGCAACCATCACTCCAGGACATTGCTGCATGAGTCCCTTAAGGAAGCATTCTCAACCCAACCCCTTTCAGCTGTTTCATGAATAATCTTTCTTCTGTCATGATATCTACAGAGAGGCTGTTCACTGACGATTTCACAGTGTTCAGCTTCATTCACAACTTCTCCAATAATGAAGCAGCAGGACTTGGATAACTTCTGGGGTGGGCTTACAGATGCAGTTAACATTCATGCCTAGTAATGGCCATCTCAAACAAGAAAAAGACCACTATCTCCTAACCTCCAAGCTGATATATGCTGAGGTCTGGTTCTATAGTAACTTAGTACCTGACCTCAGTGTTAGCCAGCACCTTCAAGCAAAAGCAAGAGAGAAGTAGGGGACAACATTGGAAAGAACAGAAAACAAGTTTACTCACATCTTTCTACCGAGTGCATCTTCTGTTAGAGTGGGCCAGGAACAGAATTCATTAATTGGGAACGATCACATAAAGGTACAGCCTCCTTTAAAACAAAAGGACAACCTGGGAGATGTAGAGAATATAGATTTTGCAGGTACGGTAGTTTGTTTAAGCATTGCAGTGTAAGAACTAGAGGACACTGTGTTAATTGATCATGTCTCAAGTCAAACTCATGAATATAAAGAGACTCTGCAAAACCTCTTCATTTATGTTAATTCACTTCTCTTAAAAAAAAAATCAGAGCATGAATCTTGCGGATGAGACATTCATCTGGGACCCCGTTTGACCTCTCAGGTGGACATAAAAGATTCCATGACACTATTTTGAAGAAGAGCAGGGGAGTTCTCCCCAGTGTCCTGGCCAATATTTATACCTCATCCAACATTACTAAAGCAGATTATCTGGTCATTTTCACATTGTGGGAGCTTGCTGTGCTCAAATTGCTGTGTTTCCTACCTTACTGCAGTGACTACACTTCAAAAGCACTTCATTGTCTGTCCTGGGGTCATGAAAGGCTGTATATAAATGCAAGTTTTTTCTTGTGAATTGGATTAAAGATTGTGCAAGTAAGATCAGAAATTATTGACCAAATGCTCCCAGGAAATCTATGGGTCCATGTGGGAACAAACACATAAACATTTATGGTAAAATAAATGAACAGATCAATGGCAAAGACGAGAACCCCAAAAAATACACTGAATAACATCAGGCAAAGGCAGTACTGTCAATAAATTATAGATACTCTACCTTAAGATAAAATTGACATTTTAAATTCTTCTTCCAAAATAATCACAGTATTTAGTCTTTTGTACTAAATAATTCATAGAATAATACAGCACAGGCAATGCCACTAGGTAATTGTTCATTTAGAGATTCAGTGCAGACACAATGAGCTGAATGGCCTCCTTCTGTGCTGTAATAATTCTGTGATTCTGAGAAGGTGGCCTTTCAGGCCATTGTGCCTGTGCTGGCAGATTTTTTAAAAAAATATATTTTATTCATAGAATTTGTAAAAGCACATGACAGATATGCTATGCTTTAGTCATAGTCCCAAAGGACAGTGGGCATCTCTTCCCCATTAGAGAGAGACAGATGGTGATGTATGTCTTGAGGGTCACCACTCCTTAAGCATGGGGTAAGGTGAGGAGGCAGGCCTCCATGAACTACCACAGCCAGTATGGGAATTGAACTCACACTGTTGGTGTCTTTCTGCATCACATTGTAGCCATCTAGCCAACTGAGCTAACGGACCCCCAAAAGATACATGCCATAACAGTTCAAATTTGACAGTAAATAAAGTGTAATACACTTCAATTCCTTTCAATACAGTATGTGATACTCTGTAAGTGTAGTGAGGCACCTCAATTGTAGGTTATATTTACTCTGAACATTTCATGTTAAACATATGAAAGCCTTTGACAAAGTAGCACATAAAAGGCTGGTTAACCAATTTGAGGCTCATGGAATAGGAGGGTCAGTATCCAATTGGATAAAAAATTGGCTTAAGGACAGAAAACAGTGAGTCGCAGTAAATGGTTGTTTTTCAGATGAGAGGATGGTAGACAGTGGTGTTCCCCAAAGGTCAGTACCAGGACCACTGCTTTTTTTGATATATATAAATGACTTGGATATTGGAATACAGAATAAAATTTCAAAATTTGCTGATGATGCCAAACTTAGAGTTGTAGCAGACAGTGAGGATGATAGCAATCAACTGCAACAGGACATAGATAGGCTAGCAGAATGGGCAGTTAAGTGGCAGGTGGAATTTAATACAGAGAAATGCGAGGTGATGCATTTTGGCAAAAGGGATAGGGAAAGGCAATATAGACTAAATGGTACAGTTCTAAAGAGACAGAGGGATCTGGGAGTTCATGTGCATTCCTCTTTGAAGGTGGCAGCACATATTGAGAGAGTAGTTAGCAAAGCATATGGGATCTTGACCTTCATAAATAGAGGTATTGAATACAAAAGCAGGACCTTTATAAAACTCAGGTTAGGCCACAACTAGAGTATTGCATCTCATTCTGGCCACCACACTTTAGGAAGGATGTGAGGGTCCTTGAGAGGGTGCAAAGGAGATTTACCAGAATGGTTCCAGGGATGAGGGACTTTAGCTACAAGGTTAGGTCGGAGAAGCTGGGGTTGTTCTCCTTGGAGCAAAGGAGATTGAGGGGAGATTAGATAGTGGTGGACAAGATTATGACAGGTTTAGATAGGATAAACAAAGAAAAGCTGCTCCCATTAGCTGATCGTACAAGGACTGGTTTGGTTGGTTGGCATCCTTTCATCTACGAAAATGATGGACATGCAACAAACAAATCCGTTTAGGTGAGGTGTCTTCTCTTGGTGCACCTTTGCTAATGGCTGTGGAGGCCAATCCTTGAGAGGCAGGTTCTGCCACAAGTGCTGCACATGAAGCTGTCAAATGATGCCATGAGTTGTTGTTTTTGACATTGGTGCCTGTTGCCAAGCTTTTTTTTTTATTTCCAAAATATACTTTATTCATAAAAATCTGTAAAAAAAATACATGACAAAACAGTTCCAAACAGCACCAAGTCAAAAATTACAAACAGTGCAAAGGAGGTCAGTTTCCTTCAATACAATCATGAGTTGCCTCACAACCCTTCCATTTCATTTGTCGTGCCATATACATTTTTACATTTTACAGCACACAAAATTTTCCTGATACAGTTCGAGGGGTTTACCATGGATCCAGCCCCTCAGTTCAGCTTGGTGAGACGTCTTTACACTTGACAGCTTCATTTCTTTCCCCATTGAACCTTTGCTGCGGCTGCCCCAAACTTTAGTGCGTCCCTCAGCACGTAGTCCTGGACCTTGGAATGTGCCAGTCTGCAACATTCGGTCGTGGATAATTCTTTGCGCTGGAAGACCAGCAAGTTTCGGGCAGACCAAAGGGCGTCTTTCACCGAATTGATAGTCCTCCAGCAGCAGTTGATGTTTATCTCGGTGTGCGTCCCTGGGAACAGCCCATAGAGCACAGACTCCTGTGTTACAGAGCTGCTTGGGATGAACCTCAACAAAAACCACTGCATCTCTTTCCACACCTGCTTTGCAAAGACACATTCCAGAAGAAGGTGGGCAACTGTGTTGCCAAGCTGCTATGGCAACTGGTCATCAAGGTAGTGCATCCTTGAGGCGGAGCTTTTGGCACCCCACTGGTCACCTGGTCCCAGCTACCTCACTATACACAAATTCTGCTACCTAGAGTCCACATTGACAGACAATCTTTCTCTTGATGCAGAGCTCGGTACAAGGACTAGGGGACACAGATTTAAGGTTCTGGGCAAGAGATGAAGAGGGGATGTGACAAAGAACTTTTTTACGCAGCAAGTGGTAATGTCCTGGAACTCGTTGCCTACGAGGGTGGTGGAAGCGGAGACAATCAATAATTTCAAAATGGGCACATGAAGGAAATAAACTTACAGGGCTACAGGGATAGAGCTGGAGAATGGGACTGATTGGATTGCTCTGCAGAGAGCCAGCATGGACTTGATGGCCAAAATGCCCTCCTTCTGTGCCGTTATGACTCTATGCCGCAATGACTTTATTCATTTAATTTGTAAAAGTGCATTACATAACAGATCAAATTTGGCATTACATAAATCCAATATAGTTCAATTTCTTTCAATACAGTATGTGGCACCCTGAGGTTTCTCACCACTTAAAATTACAGATTATGTTTACAGGATACATTTCAATCAAACATAGATCTACTAGATCAGAAGGGCCTTAGACTGTGGCCTTTCCCCATTGAGCCTTTGCTTTGGCTGCCTTAAGCTTTAGTGCGTCTCTCAGCACCGAGTCCTGGACCTTGGAATGTGCCAGTCTGCAACACTCGGTCACAGACAGTGCTTTGGACTGGAAGACTAACAAATTTCAGGCAGACCAAAGAGCATCCTTCATCAAGTTGATGGTCCTCCAGCAGCAGTTAATGCATGTCTCAGTGTGCGCCTCTGGGAACAGGCAATACAGCACAGAGTCCTGCATTACGGAGTTGATCAGGATGAACCTCGGCAAAAAACACTGCATCTCTTTCCAGACCTTCTTTGCAAAGGCACATTACAGAAGGAGGTGGGCAACGGTCTCTTCCCCACCACAGCCGCCTCAAGGACAGCGTGCGGAGGCCGTGAGACTCCAGATGTGCATGAAGAATTTGACGGGGAGGGCCCTTCTCACCACCAGCCAAGTTTGGTGAACCACCTGACTGATTTTCTTTCTAAAAATATACATGTTACGACCCAGTGAGAAAGGGTTCTAGGGTTCCCTCTCAGCCTTTACCTGGTCTTACCGTAACAGGGTTTTATTTTAAACAGACCGTGTTTTTAGTTCCCTCTTGGTGAATAAAAGCAAAATACTGCAGATGCTGGAAATCTGAAATAAAGACAAGAAGTGCTGGAAATACTCTGCAGGTCTGGCAGCATCTGTGGAGAGAGATGCAGAGTTAACGTTTCAGGTCAGTGACCCTTCAGCAGAACTGATGAAGGGTCACTGACCTGAAGCATTAACTCTGCTTCTCTCTCCACAGATGCTGCCAGACCTGCTGAGTATTTCCAGCATTTCTTGTTTTTATCCCTCTTGGTGAATCCTTGCTTACTGCTTTCCTATTATAAGGTAAAGAAACCAGCACAAACAGGTTTTCTTAGGTTTAAAGAAGAAAGGTTGAAATTTATTAAACTTAAACTCTAATTCGGTTGACGCCTACAGATACACGACGTGCCCCACACTTCCATGCATATGTGATACACACATGCAAATAGAGACCGAACAGAGCAGAAGAAATAAAGTGGAAAAGTTTGAGGCAATCTCTGAAGAGGGTTTTTGTTATGGATCTTTGAGCTCACTGTAGCGTCCTTGATTGTAGGTAGATCTTGCTTTTCGTTGGGGCGCAGTATTCTTCTTAAACCTTGTTCACTGTAGGAGACTTTTCTCTCTTGGGGTTCATGTGTCTTCGGTGGATTTGGAGTTCTGTGAGAAAGAGATGGGAGCAGACAGGAGAGGCTCTGGTGAGCCAGCCAGGAGAGGTCTTTTCAATTCAGGAGCAAACAGACACTCTGAGTTCAAACTGTTTGTACAATTCAGAAAAACCCAGATTGCCAAGCAGGTTAGTCATGTGACTAGCTGGTCTGATCACATCTGTTTGTTGATTCTCTGGTCTTAGCCGACCCTGGAATATCTCTTCTTACACACAATATCTAGTGCTCAAAGTCCATTGTGGGTTAACTGGAGCAGGGAATAGTCCCTTTGTCCTTCCAAGCACTGGCTGTTAGTATGCAAACGTCTTTCTAGTCAAGGGCCTGGTGATTTCTTTTTTAAACAAGTCCTTTCTTCACTTCAGCAACAGTTTTCAAATCAATGTTCATATGACAAAATTAATGTGCCTCAGTCTTGGTAGGTGGGGGGGCGGGGTCTGCATGACATACCTTATTCATAAAATGTGTAAAAATAAATTACATAATAGTTCAAATTTGACATTACATGAAGTGCAATACAGTTCAATTTCTTTCAATACAATACATGGGATGTCTCACTACACTTGCCATTACAGGTTATATTTACAATGTACAGTTACATTTCATGTCAAACAATCTCTGGTGCATACAGCTGAGGGGTTTTACATGGTTTCCAGCCCACCCCCCCCCCCCCCAACCGGTCTACTATGGCGGGAGGGTCTTAGACATTAAGTTTTTGTGGCAGCTGCTGTAAGTTTTAGTGCGTGCATCACCTTCCGTTTGGGCTGTCTCAGGTATTGCATTTCATTGTCTAGACAATGTTGGTTCAGTTGGAAGCACTCTCACCTCTGACTCAGAAGGTTCTGTGTTCAGGTCCTACTCCAGGTACTTGACATACCAATGCAATACTAAGGGAGTGCTGCACTGTCAGAGGTGCTGTCTTTGAGATAAGACATTAAACCAAGGCCTCTATCTGCTTTCTGCAAAATCTCTTAATGATATGTTGATTCACTTCTCTTTAAAAAAAAATGAGCAGTATATGAATCTTGCAGATGAGACATTAAACTGAGCCCTGTCTGCCCTCTCTGCTGGATATAAAAGATCCCACAGCACTATTTGAAGAAGAGCAGTGAAGTTCTGGTTTCCCACAAGTTGTTATTCCTCAACCAACTTTATTAAAAAAGATTATCTGATCATTATTATATTGCCGTTCATGGAACCTTGCTCTACACAAATTGGCTGCTGCATTTCCTACATTACAACACTGTAAAGTCACTTTGGGGCATCGTAAGGTCGTGAAAGGCATTATATAAATGCAATACTTTCTCTCTGCACAAGAAGGTAAGTGGGAACAATGTTGGAGGGACAGGAGGCTCCTACAAGCTGCTCTTCCTTAATGGGAAAACCTCAGGGTCACTAGGGCCACTTCCTGGGCCTGTCACCCATCTTCTCCGTGCCAGCCCTGGTTAAACAGCAACAATTAGCACAGTGGGAAAACCCATCAGGAACCCAGGCTCTTCCCCCACCCCCATTGCCATTTTCATGTAGTAGGCAGGGTAAGAATAGCCAGTCAGCAGGTCTGGCAGCATCTGTGGAAAGAAAAGCAGAGTTAACGTTTCGGGTCACTGACCCGAAACGTTAACTCTGCTTCTCTTTCCACAGATGCTGCCAGACCTGCTGAGTGATTCCAGCATTTCTTGTTTTTGTTTCAGATTTCCAGCATCCACAGTATTTTGCTTTTATATAAGAATAGCCAGTGGTGGTCCTGCTGGGAGATAAAAGGCCAATCCCAGACAGGGCAGTAATTACCCCTTTGCTCGCTAACCTACACTAACTCCCTATCCAGCAATGCTTTTATTTAAAAATTCTCATTCTTGTTTTCAAATTCCTCTATGGCCTCACCCCTTCCTATCTCTGCAACCTCCTCCTGCCCTACAACCCTATATATCTGAGCGCCCCCAATTCTGGCCTCTTGCACATCCCCAATTTTTATCACTCCACCATTGGTAGCCTTCAGCTGCCAAGCTCTGGAATTCCCTCCCTAAACCTCCCCACTTCTCACTCCTCCTTTAAGAGGCTCCTTAAAACCTAACTCTTTGACTAAACTTTTGACCACCTCCTAATGTCTGTTGCTCGGTGTCAAATTTTGTTTGCTAACACTCCTGTGAAGCACCTTAGGACATTTTACTACATTAAAGGTGATATAGAAATGCACATTATTGTTATTGGTGAAATGTGTCTTTGAAAAACAATCTACTGAATAAATGAGCATTGGTCATTTGAGATGAGACAATAGGAATTATGTCTAAATAGCTCCCGTATTTACCAGATTGGGAAACCAATCTGTTAAGAAGCAAGCAAGAGACATGGGTGTATCTCAGAACCTAGGATAGATTTAGTGAAATAATAGGAGCCTCCATATTGTTCCGCCATTCAATAAGATCATGGTTGAACGTCTACATTAACTCCACTTTCCTGCCCTATCCCCACATCCCTTACTTCCCTTAGTGCCCAAAATTTTATTAGTCTTGAATATACTCAATGGCTGAGCCTCCACAGCTCTCTCGGGTGGGGAATTATAAAGATTCACATCCCTCTGAGTGAAGAAATTTCTCCTCATCTCAGTCCTAAATGGCCGACCCCCGATCCTACGACAATGACCCTTAGTTCTAGACTCTACAGGTAAGGAGAAGCAGCCTCTCAATATCTGCCCTGTCAAGCCCTCTCAAAATTTTATATGTTTCTATGAGATCCCCTCTCATTCTTCTAAACTCCAGAGACTATAGGCCCATTTTATTCAATCTCTCTTCGTAGGTCAGCCCTCTCATCCCAGGAACCAATCTAGTGCATGCTTTGGGAAGGCATACAGGGATAAGATGACATTCTGATGTGTATCTTACTCCTCAAGACTTTAGTGCAATCGGTAACCTCCTGAATTATCTACTGCCACTTTTATGTTGTTGTCCACTCACAAACCCTTTGCATCAATGCTAAACTGCCAATATTAATGCAGCCTTAGTCTATTGATGTTGTCTGAATCCTACCCATGACCATAGAAGCTGGATTTTTATGCATGTGCAGATGCATTATCTAATGGAATGCATACAAAGCAGCACTTTGTAACGGTAACAACTTGCTTTTATATAGTGCCTTTATGTAGTAAAATGCTCAAAGACGCTTCACAGGAGTGATCGTCAAACAAAATTTGACATCAAGTCTCATTAGGAGATATGAGGGTAGCTGACCAAAAATTTGGTCAAAAGTTTTAAGGAGTGCCTTAAAGAAGGAGAGCGAGGTTTAGGGGTGAATTCTGAAGTTTAAGTCCTAGATGGCTAAAGGAATGAAAGCTTTATCTGCTCAATCCCCTGGGAAATACTGTGCAGCGTTTCTGAAATGAAGGCCTGTCCATTGTTTAGGTCAATTTTGTTTTCTTCTGGAAGTTGATCTTTTCTCACCAATTTCTCTCCTCCCCGCTCCTACTGTCCCCTGATGGTGTTAACCCTTCCTAACCTGTGGCCCCTCAGTAGCTAGGTACCTCATCCGAATGGTGACAATACTCTTGTAGGCCACTGACCACCTCCAGGTGCCTACCCATTGTCTCTCGAGATAAGGAGGCCAAAGACAAACCTTGACAGTAGATTTGGCAGGACATTCAACCACAGGAGGCATCACAACCAAACCTGATCTGGTCCCCATTCAATATCAACAGCTACTAATACTTCCAGCTAGGGGACACTGGATAGTGTCAGGCAGATTTTCCCCACCCTAACCCAGAGCCCAATTGTGACCAGATGCCGCTCAAATCGAGATCAGCTAACTCGGCATTGGACCAGCAAATGAACCAGGAGTTCCCTGGTCTGCATGGCTCAGCTCCTCAACAGAAATTCTCACTCAGCCATCAAAGGAGGCCAGTTCATATTTGCTTTAAAGCTTTTTGAGTTTATTTAGTCAGTCGTTGAATCAATGAAATAAACAACTTGCATTTCTATAGTACCTTTCATGACCTCAGGATATCACAAAGTGTTTTACAACAAGCGAAGTACTTTTAAAATGCAGTCTTATAGATTAAAGAGAGATACAGCACTGAAACAGGCCCTTTGGCCCACCGAGTCTATGCCAACCAACAACCACCCATTTATACTAATCCTACATTAATCCCATATTCCCTACCACATCCCCACAATCCTCCTACCTACACTAGGGGTAATTTACCATGGCCAATTTACCTATCAACCTGCAAGTCTTTGGCTGTGGGAGGAAACCAGAGCGCCAGGCAGAAACCCATGCAGTCACAGGGAGAACTTGCAAACTCCACACAGGCAGTACCCAGAACTGAACGCAGGTCACTGGAGCTGTGAGGCTGTGGTGCTAACCACTGCGCCACTCTATCTCCTTGCTTTAATGTAGGAAACATGGCAGCCAATTTGCACACAGCAAGATCCCACAAACAGCAATGTGATAATGACCAGATAATCTGTTTTTCAGTGATGTTGTTTGAGAGATAAATATTGTCCAGGACACTGAGGAGAACTCCCACGCTCTTCTATCAAAATAGTACCATGGGATCTTACATCCGTCTGAGAGGGCAGGCGGGGCCTTGGTTTAACAAAAGACAGCACCTCTGACAGTGCAGCACTTCCTCAGTATGGCATTGGAGTGTCAGCCTAGACTGTTGTGGTCAAGTCTCTGAGAGGGACTTCAACCCACAACCTTCTGACTCAGTGAACCCACTGAACTACGGCTGATAAACAAGATATTAAGATGATAGTTTCAGTTTCCACTCTGTGTTTGCTGATCTCAGTGGGAGCAGCAACACAATTAACTTGCTGTGGTGCAATAGCCTGCTGATGCACACTGTTAAGGGTCACTAGTGATTAATGCCTGTGCTGGTGAAATATTGGGATGTGGTTTCATGCGCAAGCAATGCCACTGGAACCATATCCCAACAAGGAGTAAAGACAGTAGGAGGTTGGGAAGGAAAGGGGAAAGGAGGGTGAGAGGGGAAAGGTAAGGGAAGGAAAGGAGGGGAGAGGGGAAAGGGCAAGGGAAGGAAAGGAGGGGAGAGGGGAAAGGTAGGGGCAGGGAGGGGGAGGAGAGGAGAAAGGGCAAGGGAAGGAATGGAGGGGAAGGGTAGGGAGCAGGGAGGGGGAGAGGGGAAGGGTAGGGGCAGGGAGGGGAAGGAAAGTGGAAGGGAGAGGGAGGAGAGGGGAAAGGGGGAGGAGAGGGAAGGGAGGGGAAGAGAAAGGAGGGAGAGGGGAAAGGGTAGATGGCGGGAAGGAGAGGGGAAAGGGCAAGGGAAGGAAAGGAGGGGAGAGGGGAAAGGTAGGGGCAGGGAGGGGGAGGAGAGGAGAAAGGGCAAGGGAAGGAATGGAGGGGAAGGGTAGGGAGCAGGGAGGGGGAGAGGGGAAGGGTAGGGGCAGGGAGGGGGAGGAAAGTGGAAGGGAGAGGGAGGAGAGGGGAAAGGAGGTGGAGAGGGAAGGGAGGGGAAGAGAGAGAAAGGAGGGAGAGGGGAAAGGGTAGATGGCGGGAAGGAGAGGGGAAAGGGCAAGGGAAGGAAAGGGGGAGAGGGGAAGGGTGGGGGGCAAGGAGGGGGGGAGAGTGGAAGGGAGAGGGAGCAGAGGAGAAAAGGGGAGCAGAGGGGAAGGGAGGGGGAAAAGAGAAAGGAGGGGAGGGCAGAGGGGAAACGGGGGGGGGGGAAGGGTAGATGGCGGAGAGGAGGGGAGGAGTGGTGAAGGGGGTTGAGAGGGGAAGAGAGAGGGAAAGGGGTAAACTACAAGAGAAGATATTTTTTTCATTGCAAACAGACAAAACATATTCTGAATCCTGGTATAATAGATCCCAACGAAAGTCCAAGAACCTAATGGGAAATGACAAATGTTATTTTTCAGGTGTTTTGGGGATCAGTGCCCTGTTATAGTTGTGGAATATATCCCTTAGCCATGTCACATTGGTTCAGGTATGTGCAGTCCCTTGCGAATTGCTTGGGTTATTTAATGTTCGGTCAGACGAGAAATCCTCGTTTTTGTTAAATGTTAACGCGGTGTTCAAGATCATGAAACAAAAGACCGGGGCTTTAAATTCCGACATTTTAACACAGGGCAAAGTTTGTTTCCTGGGAAGTTTCGTTTAATTGTTTTGAACAACTCTGTTCACCTCTGCCTTAAGACATGTCTGTCTGGCGAAGGATTCGTTATTTTAAGGTGCAAAAAGGTCCTTTTCTTTCACCGCCTTGGGTCACCGCTAGCTGGAATCGAATCCTCCCCCTGGAGAAACTAGTTTGTATGATCATTAAAGTCATCATTGTATGATCATCAAAAACCCTTTCTCCAAAAAAATCCCACTCCACCCTGATCACAGTCTAAAAAAGGTCTCTGCTTCTGTCACGTATTCGCTTATTTATTCAGCTCTTTAATGGACTTTGGTGAGAACTGTGATCTGAACAAAATATCCATCATAAAGAAAACTGCTTTATGAGACCAACTACAATAAGGAGCCCAAACCTCCCACTAAGCCATAATGTGATTTAGATAACACAGGCATAAACGGCGGATATTCTGATCTGTAGACAATTGAATGGTTAGAGCTGTTCCGGCTGTTATTTGTGTGAATATATTGGATAGGGGTTCAATTTCCAGCGGCTGTTATATGAGCTGCTATGGATCTGATTGGTTTCCACTTCATGCGCATTTTTATCTACAAATTTTAGCATTGCCCATCTAAACATAAAAATGATTACTTCGGGAAACACGCATGCAGGAAACTCTGACTAGAGAAATAAATTCAAAAGTGTTACTGAGATGCGGAGAGCCAAAGGAAAAATGTTAAGGTTGCTGAGAGCGACAAAAAAAAGATAAATATTACGGACCAACAGGATAAATAAGCTGTAACTCTATCCTGGTGAGAACTCTCTCCTACCCTTCCCCAGCAGGTCTGTTATCTCAACACGGAGATCAAGGGCTATCTGTAACTCCTGTTTATCTCATCCATTGACAATGCTGAGTGTTTCTTGTTTCCTGTTCGCCTTAAGATGCCAGTTCAAATGCTGCATTTTGAAGACTTTGAGACGCCCCCGTGTTGTGTGTCTCCGCCACTCTGCAGGGGGATTCCGTCAGCGCATATATATATGTATCTATATATTCATATTAAAAGACAGCAGACCTTCCTGTTTTCAGCAGAAATGTTTGTTCTAAAAAATGTCGTTCGCTGACTTTGTTGGGATAATTCCTGGGACTGTTTCCTGTATCAACACTAAATACCAAGACATTCCACAGCTATAGATGCAGCTGTGAATCCAGCACATTGCGTAACCAGGTTTATAAATATGTAGCATTTAAGCAGAACGTCTCAACCCACTGTCACCTAGAGGTTTCAATATCTGTGGGGATTATATTTATAAATCACAATTCGAACGTCCTTTACATGTAAAATATCATTGCCTGTGTGCAATAAATACTCTCAGGCTTTAACAGTAAGAATCAGAAATTGATATTTTTCATCCCACTGCTTATTAATTTCGTACAAGTGCCGATGGTTAAAAGTAGAGGTTAAAGGTTAAATTACCTTTTATAAAAAAAAGCTTCGTTATTGTCGAAAAGCTACCGATAAATTCGTGCTTTTTTCCCGCAGCTGGCCTCCCCCTGGTAAACACCCCCCGCACAAAGCTGATCGGCAAATCAGAAATACAAGTACATGTGTGGCAATTTCTGAATATTTCAAATATATTTTTTACGCTGCTGTTAACTGCATTGAAAACAATGTTGCAATGCACCCAAGAACATGATGCATTCATAAAATTAAGCAATTTGCTCCTGTTTCGTTCATCTGCTCGCTCCAGTACTTAAAACTATTGAACAATAAAGTGTACGGTCTTTTCAGCATCATCACCCGGGCGGCGTAAAATACAACCCATGTTTTCTGTTCCAAATGTTTATGAGAACATGTTTTTTTTTATCTTGAATTTAGGTTTGAGTAGAAAGAGAGATTCTTTACGGAAGGGAGAAGGCTGTAAAATGTAAATACCGGTGCAGCCAGGTCCTTTAGCGGATTTTTAAACATCCCCATTCAAAACAAAGGGACGCCAAATGGTGATCTATTGCGGAGAAATAGCACACTAGTGATTCCTGACACTATAAAATAAAAAAGCAATGCCTACGGCGGGGGGGGGGATGCTTTTAACCGCGGTTAATTAATCTGGATTGATTAAAAGGAGTCTGCAATTATGTAATTTACACCGGGGAATTTTGTTCAGCGAGACGCTTTATGTTATTTGTATTATTAGAGTGCTGGTGTGATTTATTTGGACTCGGTTTCGTGTGTGTGTCCATTAGTTTGGTGGTTCAGACTGAGGATGTCTTTTTGGCTTCTTTTCTCCTCCCCTCGTGTGAGCTGAGCTTTGAGACCAGAGAGAGAGAGCGGAAATTCCTGCTTCCGATTGCAAACGAGAAAAAAAAGCAACTCTCTCTCTCTCTGTTCCCTTTGTGAATGGCATTTCCAAAGCTCATTTGCATACACACAGCAGCCCGGGTCGTCGCCACGGCAACGCGGTGACGTCACGCGGAGGGGCGGGCAGCTATTGGACAGCTGCTGCTGAATGTATCCATGTATGGGCGGGGGGAGTTGTTGTGTCTTCCTATTGAAGAAAGCTGAGCGCCTGCTCGTTGCAATCAGCGCGGCTTCAGGCCGGGTCATTGAGAAAAAAAAAACAAGAGCCCGTCCTTGTATCATTCAGCAAACCGGGGGGCCAATCGCAGAGACTCATTGCAACCTTCTCCTGCCTGGGGAATACGTTTTTATTTTCCTGCTACAGCGATTTTTTTTTTTGCAATTTGCAAAGAAAAGCATTTAGTCATTTGCAAAGCAGCCCGTTTGCAATTTGCATTCCTTCCCGTTTCTAATTCTTATCGGTTTTGTGGCTGTTTCTGACCCTGATGCGCGGTCAGTAAAGGTTTGTCCCCAATGTTAGAGAAATTTCCGTGCGCCCCGTTTGACTCGGAAATGGCGATGTGTAAGGCGACCGGCTGGCTGCACGACCAGCTGGAGCGGGGCAACGACAGCCTCCTCCTCATGGACTGCCGAGCTCATGAGCTGTACGACTCCTCACACATTGAAGCGGCCATCAGCGTCGCCATCCCCGGCTTGATGCTCAGGCGCCTGAAGAAGGGTAACTTCCCCATCAAGGCGCTCATCTCCAACAACGAGGACAAGGAGAGGTTCGCCCGGCGCTGCAAGAACGGAATCATCCTCCTGTACGACCAGAGCACGGTGGAGTGGAACGAGAATCTCAACGCCACGTCTGTGCTGGGCTTGCTGCTGAGAAAGTTAAAGGATGAAGGATGCAAAGTCTTCTGCCTGGAAGGTAAGAGGCGCTTTCCGGTATCACTTTCAGCACAATCCAACATTAAATGTCACTTATTTATATATATTTAAAAAGATACTAGAAAGGAGACGATTATCCATGTGGCATGTGATTTGTGAGCATGCATGAGACAGGACACAATTTACACATTCGGCCCGCCAACCCCCCCCCCCACCCCCAAAAAAAACTATTAAAACTGAGGGTACATGCTTTATTTAAAAGGGGTTGTGCCCCATTTCTGGAAACAAAGACTTTGCATAAGAACCCAGACCGACATAAGCAAGAAAATAGGGCTGTTGTGGTCTAGAATATTCTGGCGGGTGGAAGCAGATTCAATAATAACTTACAAAAAAGGGAATGAATTTTCAAAGAGCCAGCATGGGCACTAATGGGCCGAATGGTCTCCTGTGTCTCTCTCTCTCTCGTTCTACGATGGGTTTCATTTGAAGTGTGGCGTTTGCTGCATTTTATTCTATATGTGTGTTGTGTGTTTGCAGGCGGATTCAGCAAATTTCAGGCGGAATACCCAACGCATTGCGAGACCAACTTGGAGAGTTCGTGCGGCACCTCCTCGCCCCCCGTGCCGGTGCTGGGGCTCGGGGGGCTCCGCATCAGCTCCGACTCGTCCTCGGACATCGAGTCCGAGCCGGACAGAGACGCCCCGAACAGCGCAACCGAGTGTGACAGTAGTCCCCTCTCCAACAACCAGCAGCCCTCCTTCCCTGTCCAGATCCTGCCCCACTTGTACCTGGGCTGTGCCAAAGACTCCACCAACCTGGATGTTCTGGAGGAACACGGCATCAAGTACATTTTAAACGTTACCCCTAACCTGCCCAACCTGTTCGAGAACGTCGGCGAATTCAAATACAAGCAAATTCCCATTTCAGACCACTGGAGCCAAAACCTCTCCCAGTTCTTTCCTGAAGCAATCGCATTCATAGGTAAGAAATCTTCTTACTAAAAATCTTCGAACTATTTATTTTTGCACGGATTTAAGTCAAGTCGAGGTGTGCAGGGTTCTCATTTTTTAAACTAACTCCAAGTGGACGAGCCTGTGCGGAAAATTTGGAAGGTAAAGTGGAGGAGTTAAAATAATGTTGGGGGTAGGTCCAAGCGATACATAAAATAGAACAGAAATTGCAAATTGAGTTGCTGGGCTAAATACTATTTGGAAACAGTCCTGTCTGCCCAGAGAGAGAGAGAGACACTGTCCGTTTCAGTGCTGTATCTCTAAACTAAACTAAACTATTGAAGTGAATAATCGGCAGATTTCGTTGTGCGTTTTAAACATGGTTTATAATCAAGGCCCATTAAAGCTGTCTCCTTTTTGTCCAGTTCTTGATTGCTTTCTTTTTTATGAAAAAAAAGTTTTAGAATTAAGTTACATTTCAAGCTCCTGGTCATATTTGTAAAGAAAAGGGAAATCAGTAAATCTTGCACCGGATTTTGTGAAGGGTGTAACATATCCATTTCAATGTTGGTAAGTGGGAGTTTTAAAGTATTCCCATTCAATGCTTTGCATTCCTTGAGCTTGTGTTTTTTTTAAGTCATTCCCTCACAGTTTATTTTTTTAAATTGAGCACCAGTCGAAAAGGATTCCAGTCTGAGGAGTTAAACACGTTTTATTAGAATGCCAACAGTTTATGTGCAGACAACATCCTTCTGGGTTTGACCAGAACTAATGTAATTACAATCCCTGAGACGAGTCTGCAGCCTGCGGCTCATTTGAGCCGGGGCGGAAGGAATTTCGGCTGGGAGCCACAGAGAAACTAATCTAAAGGCATTGTAATGCATTTCCTCCTACAAAGGAAACCATTTTCAGGCAATGTTGACATCCTGTTCCTGTTAATGGGCCTTGTCCCCTGTGACTTTCCTCTTTCTTTTGGACGCCTGAATGCCTCCATTGTAGAGGGAAGCACAACAGTTGGGAGAATAATTTAATAGACTTTACAGCCTGAAAGTCTCTACATAGAAGACATTCACTACCATCTTGCAAAATTTCTGTTGAGACATTCATATGCCAGACATCAATACACCAGAGATGAATGCGCTTTTCTATCAGCACTGACCCACATACAATCACTGTAGCATTCTCATTACACTACAAAATTACAGTGTAACCTTTAAAGGCCTCCTTGCATTTCCAAAACATTCAAAAGTCCAACCTACACCACACTATGCAAATCAGTTATGTTTTTTTCCATAAGCAACCTACATACACAGAGTGTAATTGGGAAAACAAATTATAATTATTTTGACTCTACCTTATAGCTGAGACCTCATGAATAAAGGAGGGTGAAGTTTTAATGTGTGTGTGGGGTGGGGAGGGGGTGTGGAGAACAAGGTTGAACATTAATGTTTTTAAAATGTACTTCAAAATATGATGCTAGCGATTTTTTTTTTTTTACTGCAGCTCTTGTTGACCTGTTCGTTTTTAAAATATTTTTCAGATGAAGCTCGTAACCAAAATTGTGGGGTTCTGGTGCACTGTTTAGCTGGGATTAGTCGATCGGTCACAGTGACTGTGGCCTATCTGATGCAGAAGCTGAACCTCTCCATGAACGACGCTTATGACATTGTGAAGATGAAGAAGTCCAACATCTCCCCCAACTTCAACTTCATGGGGCAGCTGCTGGACTTTGAGCGGACCCTGGGCCTCAGCAGCCCCTGCGACAACCGGCTGCCTTCGCAACCACTCTACTTCACCACCCCCACCAACCACAATGTGTTCCAGCTCGATCCGCTCCAGTCCACTTGACTGCTCAACCCAGCCAACGAGAGAGGCTTGGAAGAATTTTAAAGGTCAAATCACTGACACATAATGGGGTCAGAATGGGTCTGAAAAAGAACAGCTGATCTCACTGAAGGCAACTTGACTCTTTTGTTCAAGCAGCTGTTGTGAAGGGGTGAACCCTGACCTTTGATTTTGAGACCGCTGATGGTTCACAAAGTTAGTTGGAAAAGTGCAGTGGCTGAAAGCTTTACTGTCTAAAGTGGGGACAAAGAGAGAAGCTGGGTGAAGCACTCTCACTCGCTTCATTAATCCCCTCTTTTTGAGTTCTATAGGTAGCAAAATGTTTGTCTTCTGTGAAGACTTTGTTTATTCAGGCTGGTCAGGAGAAAAAAAATGGTTTTGAGAGTTCTGGAATTGGCCACAGTTTTATTTCAGTACTCGAGATCTTGAGGAGTACCATATAGCATGATTTCTATATATATTGTCTGTGTACAGATCCTACGTCACAACTGTACATCAACCAAGATTATGTATTACTGGGTGGAGCATTGTGAGGAAAGTAGCTTCCTGTAAGGTACTTGGGATTGAATCCAGTACATCTCCTTCCTCGCAGATTTAAAAGACTGGAAATGTATGACTAGTATGTAAATTAATATTATGTTTAACTGATTATTCGGACAGTATATGCCAAAAAGTTTTAAGTGTTTTGTTTGACCTGCTTTGATATGTTGCTTTATCTATGTATGAGTGCAATTTGAAGCTGGCTTATGATTTTTGCTCTTTTATTTACCTCTATTCTTAACTGAAAGTCTTGGTAATGTGTATACAGTGCTTGTGTTTTCTTGCTAATGAATGAGTAGACTGTTCTTTGAAAAGGGGACTGGTGAATTTCTTTGTATAAATTTTTATTATGGACAATGCGTATGTGATACAGTGCATTACCTCTGTGCAGACTCTTCAGGGAAGTTAATCACGAATGCAATAGTTTTTTTCTAAAAGTCTGTATTTAAAACTGGAAGCCAATACTATATGTATACACTGCACTTGCTGTAACTCAGTAGCCAGTGAGCATTTGTCCCCAATTCATTGCCACTGACGGCTTAATGTGGGATGGGGGAATTTATTCTAAGAATGATTGATTGTATAATACTAAGTTATTAATAAATGACTATTTTGTCTATATAGAACCTTACACAAGCCTTGGGCCTTATTTGATTATCCTTGTTCCAGTGTTAGTGAAATGGTTCAATTCTTGATGAAGTTTCGAGATACAAAATTAAGCATTAGAAACAAACTTGAGAATTACTTAAAATGAAAATGCACTAGTAAAGGACAACTCATACTTGTTATAAAAGGGACATCCTGCCTGACTAGCCGCCTGGTTTGAGGAAGTGACAGTCTAAAGTGCATGTTGGCTCTTATGTAGTGCATCTAGACTTCCAGTGTGAAAGCTTGCTACACTCAAATTTAAGGAAGTGGGTCCTATTTTTAAGTAAGGAATTGAAACAAAAGAGAAACGACTGGTTAAGCTAGAAAGATGTGCTGAATGCAGTGCTTGTATCCAGTGGTTTTATGCTGAGCCCCCACTGTTTTTAATCAATATAAATGACCTTAGTGCAGAAACACAATGCGAGTTGGTCAGGTTTGCAGACAGAATCAATGAATAGTACAGCACAGAAGGAGGCCATTCGACCCATTGAGCCTGCGTCAGCTCTTTCAAAAAGCAATCCAGTTAGTTCCACCACCCCGTCTCTTTTCCCAGACCTTTGCAATTTTTTCTCCTTCGAGTATTTATCCAATTTCCTTTTGAAGGCTAATATTGACTCTGTTTCCATCACCCTATTGGGCAGTGCATTCAAATCCTAACCGCTCGTAAAAAAAAAAAAATTCTCCTGTCATTTCTGGTTCTTTTGCCAATCACCTTAAATCTGCGTCCTCTGGT
Organism: Heterodontus francisci; assembly: GCF_036365525.1. Taxonomy (NCBI): domain Eukaryota; kingdom Metazoa; phylum Chordata; class Chondrichthyes; order Heterodontiformes; family Heterodontidae; genus Heterodontus; species Heterodontus francisci. The sequence goes on from NC_090388.1 coordinate 13,621,698, forward strand.
TATCTACTCTTCAGTCATTGGAAACAGTTTTCACCTAAACCCTTCATGATTTTGAACACCTCTTAGCCTTCTCTGCTCCAAGGAGAACGACTCCAGTCTCTCCAAATAACTGGAATCCCTCATCCCTGGAAACATTTTAGAAAATCTCTTTTGTACCCTTTCAATAGTCTTCATATCCTTCCTGAAGTGTGGTGGACAGAATTGGTCACAATACTCCAGCTAGGGCCAAACTAATGTTTTATATATTGTCATGCTAGGCCCCCACCTGCCAAGAATGAGGCATATTAATTTTGTGATGAACATTGATTTTAAACTTACTGGAGTGAAGAAAGGTTTAAGCAGATCAGCCGTGGCTGTAAAAGATATTTGCATATTAACAGACGATGATTGGAAGGACAAAGGACCATTCCCTGACACATTCAACCCACAATGGACCTTGATCACCAGGTATTGTATGTAAGAGGAGAATTCCAGAGACTGCTAAGGTGATACAATCCAAGATGTGGTCAGACCAGTTAGTCACATGACTACAACAAAAACAAGAAATGCTGGAAATACTCAGGTCTGGCAGCATTTGTGGAGAGAGAGAAGCAGAGTTAACATTTCAGATCAGTGACCCTTCTTCAGAACTGGCAAAGGTTAGAAATGTAATAGGTTTTAAGCAGATAAAGCGGGAGTGGGGCAAGAGATAACAAAAGGCATGGTGTTGAAAGAACAGGGTCAGAAAATAACTGACCAGAAGATCATGGAGTAAAGGCAAATGGTATGTTAATGGTGTGAGAAAGACAAAGCATTAGTGCAGAGAGGGTGTTAATGGACAGAAAAATGAACAGCCCTGGCCCAAAGTCACATAACTGACCTGCTTGGCAACCTGGGTTTTTCTGAATTGTACAAACAGTTTGAACTTAGAAAGACTGCTCCTGGATTGAGAAGATCTCTCCTGTCTATCTGCTCCCATCTCTTTCTCACAAGCCTCTGAATCCACTGAAGACACATGAACCCCAAGAGAGAAAAGTCTCCTACAGCGAACAAGGTTTAAGAAGAATACTGGGCCCCAACGAAAAGCAAGATCCACCTACAATCAAGGACTCTACAGTGAGCTCGAAGAACCGTAACAAAAACCCTTCAGATATTACCTCAGACTTTTCCACTTTATTTTCTTCCGCTCTTTTCTGTCTCTATTTGCATGTGTGTATCGCGTATGCATGCTAGTGCGGGCGCGTCGTGTATCCATAGGCGTTAACTGAATTAGAGTTTAATTGAATACATTTCAACTTTTCTTCTTTAAACCTAAGAAAGCCTGTTTGTGCTGGTCTCTTTGCCTTATAACTGGAAAGCAGTGAACAAGGATTCACCAAGGGGGAGCTAAAAACACATTGTGTTTAAAATTAAACCCTGTTACGGTAAGACCAGGTGAAGGCTGAAAGGGAACCCTAGACCTCTTTCTCACCTGGTCGTAACAATATGTTTTGTATAATTTCCTGGCCTTTGTACTCCAAACTAAAGCCCAGGATCCCATATGTTTCATTAACTGCTTTGTTAAACTGTCCTGCCATCTTCAAAGATTTGTGCACAAACACCTCCAGGTATCTCTGTTCTTCACCCCCTTGAAAATTGCACAATTTAAATGATAGTAAACTAGGGATGGGGCACAATTACATTCAAGGAACTGCAGCTGGACTTGTAGACAAAGTAGGCAGGTAATCAATACAAATAAGTTCATGCTGTTAGACATTGTAAGAAAAACATAGGCAATATATTCACTCTGAGTGGTGTCCGAATTAGCTTGGGAAGAGACTGAAAGATATCTGGTCGTGATAATAGATGTAAATGTTTAACATGTCTAGTCATGCAATGCAAGCAACAAAGCAAGCTGAACATTGAGCTTTATTGCCAGATCGCTACAAGAACAGCCCAATGGCATCTTGCTGAAGCAGTATAGTGTGCTGGTCAGGGCACATCTTTGAACTCTGCATTCAGTTCTGGTCACGAAGGCACAAGCAAAAAATGCAAATCCTGGAATCAATGTGGACAAGGGCACAAAGCCAAAGCTGATTTATGAGGAGAGATTAGAAAAATGCTGACTGTTCAAGCCTCAGTGAAAGCGAATTAGAAAGGTGTACAAGATGTTAAGTGGAACAGAGAAGGTTAAGCCTTAACACTAGTTTAAGTGCTAAAATGTCTTTATAACCTACCTCTTTGACCAATCTTGGTCATCAGTCCTAATATTTCTTTATGTTATTCAGTGTCAAATGTCTGATTACACTCCTGTGTAGAGCCTTGGGTTTGTTTCTACTAAGTTAAAGGTGCCATATAAATACAAGCTGTCGCTGTTAAAACATGACTGCAAGACAAGGAAGCATAGTTACAAACTACAAACAGGTCTGATGTCAGGAAGTATTTCAAATAAAAGTAATCAACACCTGGAATAAAGACAATAACTGGAATTATTCCTGAGGTCATTAGATGCTGTGATGCAAACCAGAGTTTTTATGGAAGAATAACCTAGGTGGATCAGATGCTTTCCTTCAGCCATGTGACGTGTGAGTATATTTGTGTGACAAAGCTCCCTGAGCCACAGAGAAGATCAAAGCACCAATGAATGTGTCCGTTAGAACCTGGCCATATATCGACACATGCTGGTAGGTAAATTTAAATGGCAGTGTTAATGTGTGTTATGGCATGCAGTAAATCGTGCCTGTTCTGAGAGTCACATTGAAATTTTTTTTTTCTTTGGGTCCCTTGTCTCGAGAGACAATGGGTAAGCGCCTAGAGTGGTCAGTGGTTTGTGAAGCAGCGCCTGGAGTAGCTATAAAGGCCAATTCTAGAGTGACAGACTCTTCCACAGGCGCTGCAGATAAAATTGGTTGTCAGGGCTGTTGCACAGTTGGCTCTCTCCTTGTACTTCTGTCTTTTTTCCTGCCAACTGCTAAGTCTGTTCGACTCGCCACACTTTAGCCCCGTCTTTATGGCTGTTCGTCAGCTCTGGGCGATCACTGGCAACTGACTCCCACGACTTGTGGTCGTATGTATGTAACAGTTGTTACATAAGTTTTTAAATTCACTTGGAAAAGCCCTTCAAAACACTCCTGCAGGGGATGCAGAGACGAAGTGGGCCCACATCAGAGATGCCAACTATGACTCAGCAATGACCACCTTTGGCAAACGTGTGAAGCAGAATGCAGACTGGTTTCATTCTCACTTTGTTGAGCTGGAACCTGTCATAGCCGCTAAGCGCACTGCACTGTTGAACTACAAGTAAGCCCCCAGAGACTTAACATCCGTGGCACTTAAAGTAGTCAGAAGCGCTGCACAAAGCGCAGCCAGGCGCTGTGCAAATGACTACTGGCAACACCTATGCAGTCGTATTCAGCTGGCCTCTGACACTGGAAACATCAGAGGAATGTATGACGGCATTAAGAGAGCTTTTGGGCCAACCATGAAGAAGATCGCACCACCCCCCCCCCCCCCGTCCCCCCAAATCTAAATCAAGGGAAACAATCACAGACCAACACAAGCAAATGGACCGCTGGGTGGAGCACTACCTAGAACTGTACTCGAGGGAAAATGCTGTCACTGATACTGCCCTCAATGCAGCCCAGTCTCTGCCAGTCATGGATGAGCTGGACGAACAGCCAACAAAATCGGAACTCAGTGATGCCATTGATTCTCTAGCCAGTGGAAAAACCCCTGGAAAGGACGGCATTACCCCTGAAATAATCAAGAGTGCCAAGCCTGCTATACTCTCAGCACTCCATGAACTGCTTTGCCTGTGCTGGGATGAGGAAGCAGTACATTGGAATCAACACAGTGCAAACATACCATAAGATTACAGTTTTGTAGAGGTCTCTTTCCTGATGTGGTGTAAATGGGACATGAGAAATAGCATTGTCCCTGGCTTATTCTGCAATGAAAAGCTTTTTATGCACTTTGGGGTAGATTCACACTGCGGTTGCACAACTTTTATTGCTATATTGCATTCATTACACTTAAGTTGAGTTCACTTGCAAACAGGCCCACTTGCATCAACCTGAAACGTTAACTGTTTTTCTCTTCACAGATGCTGCCTGACCTGCTGAGTATTTCTAGCATTTTCTGTTTTTATTTCAGTTTTCCAGCATCCGCAGTATTTTGCTTTTGTATTATTGTAAATACAATACAAATATTAACCTTTGCTTACCCCATAATGGTGAATGCTGCACGTGGCCAAATGCTATCCCACAGGTACATGCAGCGAATACATTAGACAGCCACACTCCACTCTGTCCCGTCATATAACATGAGTGTAAACAAAGACAGCAACCAATAGATACATTTTATTCCTTTTAATCAAAATGGTGGTGTTTGAAAGTTGAGATCTTGTTACAGGAAGTATTTGTTGCAAGTAATTTTTTTTTGAATGGATGTATACCAGGAATAAATGGTGGAAACATAAACATATTATAGAGTATATTATAATCTGCAACTTTTCCAGAAAAAGAACCCTCCACGGTAATTGTGTAAATAATTTAGGCTATTACTTCAGTGCAGTACTGAGGGTGTGCTGCATTGTCAGAGGTGCCTTCTTTTTAATGAGATATTCAACTGAGGCTTTGTCTGTCTGTTCAGATGGGCATAAAGCCATTCCACAGCAATTTCTTTGAAAGAAGAGAGGGAGTTTTCCCACTGTCCTTGCCAATATTCATCTCTCAAGCAACACCATCAAAACAGATGAACTGCTCATTTATCACTATCACTGTTTGTGGGACTTTGCAGAGCACAAAAAGTCTGTCATGTTTTCCTATGTTACGATAATAAAATGCATTCCAGAGCTTGGGGCCTAAGCAACTAAAGGCATGGCCACCAATGGTGGAGGGATTAAAATCGGGGATGCTCAAGAGGCCAGAATTAGAGGAGCTCTTGGAGGGTTGTAAGGACTGGAGGAGATTGCAGAGCTAGGGAAGGGTGAGGCCATGGAGGGATTTGAAAACAAGGATGAGAAGTTTAAAATCAAGACATTGCTTGACTAGGAGCCAATGTAGGTCAGAGAGCACAGTGGTGATAGGGGAATGGGACTTTGTGTGAATTAAGATACATGCAGAATTTTGGATAACCTTAAGTTTATGGAGGGTGGAATGTGCAAGGTCAGCCAGGAGTGAATTGGAATAGTCAAATCCAGAGGTAATGAAGATGCAAATGAGGGTTTCAGTAGCAGATGAGCTGAGACAGGGGCTAAGTCGGTCGATGTTACAGAGGTGAAAATAGGTGGTCTTAGTAATGGCGTGATAATGAGGTTGGAAGTTTATCTCTGGGTCAAATGTGACACCAAGGTTGCAAACAGACTGGCTTAATCTCAGACTTTTGCCAAGGAGAGGGATGGAGCCAGTAGCTAGGGAATGGAATTAGGAGCAGGGACTGAAAACAATGGCTTCAGTCTTCCCAATATTGGAGGAAATGTCTGCTCATCCAATACTGGATGTGGGAAAAGCAGTCTGATAATTTAGTAACAGCAGAGGAGGTGAGAGAGGTGGTGGTGAGGTAGAGCTGGATGTCATCAGCTTACATGTGAAAACTAACACTGTGCTTTCAGATGATGTCCCTGAGGGGCAGCATCTAAATAAGAATTTTTTTTTTATTATTCATTCATGGGATGTGGGCATCACTGGCTATGCCAGCATTTATTGCCCATCCCTAATTGCCCTTGAGAAGGTGGTGGTGAGCTGCCTTCTTGAACTGCTGCAGTCCATGTGAGGTAGGTACACCCACAGTGCTGTTAGGAAGGGAGTTCCAGGATTCTGACCCAGCGACAGTGAAGGAACGGCGATATAGTTCCAAGTCAGGATGGTGTGTGACTTGGAGGGGAACTTGCAGGTGGTGTTGTTCCCATGCATCTGCTGCCCTCGTCCTTCTAGGTGGTAGAGCTCATGGGTTTGGAAGGTGCTGTCTAAGGAGCCTTGGTGCATTGCAGCAGTGCATCTTGTAGATGGTACACATTACTGCCACTGTGCGTTGGTGGTGGAGGGAGTGAATGTTTGTGGATGGTGTGCCAATCAAGTGGGCTGCTTTGTTCTGGATGGAGTCGAGCTTCTTGAGTGTTGTTGGAGCTGCACCCATCCAGCTGCACCCATCACACTCCTGACATGTGCCTTGTAGATGGTGGACAGGCTTTGGGGAGTCAGGAGGTGAGTTACTCGCCAAAGAATTCTACAACCTGCTGTTGTAGTCATGGTATTTATATGGCTACTCCAGTTCAGTTTCTCGTCAATGGTAGCCCCTAGGATGTTGATAGTTGGTGATTCAGCGATGGTAATGACTTTGAATGTCAAGGGGAGATGGTTAGATTCTCTCTTGTTGGAGATGGTTACTTGCCACTTATCAGCCCAAGCCTGGATATTGTCCACGTCTTGCTGCATTTCTACACGGACTGCTTCAATATTTGAGGAGCTGCGAATGGTGCTGAACATTGTGCAATCATCAGTGAACATCCCCACTTCTGACCTTATGATTGAAGGAAGGTCATTGATGAAGGAGCTGAAGATGGTTGGGCCTAGGACACTACCCTGAGGAACTCCTGCAGTGATGTCCTGGAGCTCAGATGATTGACCTCCAACAACCACAGCCATCTTCCTTTGCGTTAATTATGACTCCAGCCAGCAGAGAATCTTCCCCCTGATTCCCATTGACCTCAGTTTTGCTAGGGCTCCTTAATGCCATACTCGGTCAAATGCTGCCTTAATGTCAAGGGCAGTCACTCTCACCTCACCTCTTGAGTTCAGCTCTTTTGTCCATGTTTGAAACAAGGCTGTAATGAGGTCTGGAGCTGAGTGGCCCTGGCAGAACCCAAACTGAGTGTCACTGAGCAGGTTATTGCTAAGCAAGTGTCGCTTGATGGCACTGTTGATGACACCTTCCATCTCTTTACTGATGATTGAGAGTAGACTGATGGGGCGGTAATTGGTCGGGTTGGACTTGTCCTGTTTTTTGTGTACAGGACATACCTGGACAAGTTTCCACATTGCCGGATAGATGCCAGTGTTGCTCCCCCCCTACCCCCACCCACCCTCCTCCCCGGCACTGGATTGAGAGGCTGGCGGCTGCTGATCTCTGCTTGCTCCAGGTCCCGTTTACCGGGTGGTGGTGGCACCCCTCCACCGCCTTTGTTCGGCGGAGAGTTTCATCTGTTGAATTTTAATTAAAATAAAACCACCCAGTTTGTATATTTGTACTGGAACAGCCTGGTTAGGGGCGTGGCAAGTTCTGGAACACAGGTCTTCAGTACTATTGCTGGAATATTGTCAGGGCCCATAGCCTTTGCAGTATCCAGTGCCTTCAGTTGTTTCTTGATATCACGCGGAGTGAATCGAATTGGCTGAAGTTTGGCATCTGTGATGATGGGGACTTCAGGAGGGGGCCGAGATGGATCATCAACTCGGCACTTCTGGTTGAAGATTGTTGCAAATGCTTCTGTCTTATCTTTCGCACTGATGTGCTGGGCTCCCCCATCATTGAGGATGGGGATATTTGTGGAGCCACCTCCTCCAGTTAGTTTAATTGTCCACCACAATTCATGACTGGATGTGGCAGGACTGCAGAGCTTAGATCTGATCTGTTGGTTGTGGGATCGCTTAGCTCTGTCTATTGCATGCTGCTTATGTAGTTTGTCATGCAAGTCGTCCTGGGTTGTAGCTTCACCAGGTTGACACCTCATTTTGAGGTATGCCTGGTGCTGCTCCTGGCATGCCCTCCTGCACTTTTCATTGAACCAGGGTTGGTCTCCTGGCTTGATGGTAATGGTAGAGTGGGGGATATGCCGGGCCATGAGCTTACAGATTGTGGTTGCGTACAATTCTGCTGCTGCTGATGGCCCACAGTGCCTCATGGATGCCCAGTTTTGCATTGCTTGATCTGTTCGAAATCTATCTCATTTAGTACAGTGATAGTGCCACACAACACGATGGACGGTATCCTCAATGTGAAGGCGGAACTTCGTCTCCACAAGGACTGTGCGGTGGTCACACCTACCAATACAGTCATGGACAGAAGCATCTGCGGCAGGCAGATTGGTGAGGACAAGGTCAAGTATGTTTTTCCCTCGTGTTGGTTCCCCACCACCTGCCGCACACCCAGTCTAGCAGCTATGTCCTTTAGTACTCGGCCAGCTCGGTCAGTAGTGGTGCCAGCAAGCCACTCTTGGTGATGGACATTGAAGTCCCCACCCAGAGGAGGGGGCCAAGGATAGATCCTTGGGGGGCACCAGAGATAACGGTGGGGGAGCAGGAAGCGAAGGAAGTATTTGCATTAATATAGCACTTTTCACAACTTGAAGATGTCCTAAAATGCTTTATAGCCAATTAAGTACTTTGGAAGCGTCATTGTTGAAATGTAGGAAATGCAGCAGCCAAATTATGCACAGTAAGCTCCCATAAACAGCAATGTCAGAATGACCAGACATGTCGGTTGAGAGATATTGGCATAGGGCAGGATGAGTAGAAGATCTGGCCATGATTCCCACCCCACCAGAATTTAAAGGGCCATGACATGCTTACACTTGAGAGGGAATTCAATCCATGGGCTTTAAAAATGAGATAGTCACCAATAAATCCAATAGGGAATTCAGAAGAAACCTCTTTGCCCAGTAAGTCATAGAGTTGTACAGCACAGAAACAGCCCCTTTGGCCCACCGTGACCGTGCCAGCCATCAAGCCTATCTATTCTAATCCCATTTTCCAGCACTTGCCCCGTAGCCTTGTATACTACGGCGTTTCAAGTGCTCATCTAAATACTTTTTTTTTATTTGTCCGTGGGATGTGGGCATCGCTGGCTAGGCCAGCATTTATTGCCCATCCCTAATTGCCCTTGAACTGAGTGGCTTGCTAGGCCATTTTGAAGGCATGTAAGAGTGAACCACATTGCTGTGGGTCTGGAGTCACATGTAGGCCAGACCAGGTAAGGACAGCAGATTTCCTTCCCTAAAGGACATTAGTGAACCAGATGGGTTTTTACAACAAATCGGCAATGCTTTCATGGTCAGCATTAGACTAGTTTTTAATTCCAGATTTATTAATTGAATTCAAATTTCACCATCTGCCATGATAGGATTCGAACCCAGAACTTGGCTCCAAATAACTAGGTCAGTGACATTACCACTACCTTCTTAAATATTGTGAGGGTTCCTGCCTCTACCACCTCTTCAAGTGGTTAGAATCTGTCAGTCAGTACCACAAGGAGTAGCTGAGGTAAAAAGCACAGATGCATTTAAGAGCAAGCTAGATAAACACATCCGTAGAAGATTAAGTTGATAAGATTAGATGAAGAGGGGTGAAAGAAGGATCATCCGAAGCATGAAGCAGTTGGGCTGAATGGCCTGTTCCTGTAAATTCTCTGTAATCCATAGACTTGTAATACTAAACCCTACATAAACTTGAGCTTATCCAAATCCCTGCTGCCCATATCCTAACTTGCACCAAGTCTCATTCACCCATCACCCCCTGCACTCACTGACCTACATTGAACCCCAATCAGGCTATGCCTCAATTTAAAAAATTTCATCCTTGTTTTCAAATTCCCCTCATGGCCTCATGCCTCCTTATCCCTGTAACCTCCTCCAACCCTACAAGCCTTTGGGATCTCTGCGCTCCTCTAATTCTGGCCTCTTACGCCTCCCCGATTTTAATCGTTCCACGATTGACGGCCGTGCCTTCAGCTGGCTCAGCCCTAACTGTGGAATTCCCTCCCTAAACCTCTCCGCCTCTCTAACTCTCTTTTCTTCTTTAAGACACTCCTCTGTGACCTTTGGTCACCTGTCCTAATATCTCCCTATGTGGCATGGTGTGAAATTTTAATTGATAATACTCCTGTGAAACGCCTTGGGACATTTTACTGCATTAGAGGCGCTATATAAGTGCAAGTTATTGTTGTTGTAATAGCAAATGGGGTGGAGTATGGTTTTCCATTCTGTCCAGTCCCAAGTACAGGCCCAGCCACAACTGAAAAGAGAAAAAGACAGTTTAATAATTTTGGGGGTTTACAGTTAACCTAACTTTTTCTGGTCCCTGTGTCGATGAGGTCAGCTGTGTGTTTGTGTTTTTCACAAACTACCTTAAAAATGAACAGTCCCAGGGCGGGCTCAAAGCACAACTAGTCTCTTGCAAAGGTCGGACTGCATAAACCGCGACGTGGGAATTGCTTTGCAAAGACTAGGAACAGGTTAGTACGAAAGCCGACCTGTACTAATCTTAATCTCAATAGCTTCCGTTCCTGGCGTCCTCTGTGCCTTGTACCAACTGGTGGAGATTTTTGTAGAGGGACCAACAATTTCCTGGCCAGCTGCAGATCAAGTGCTTTTTGTTTTTAAAATTAAGGCTGTCGATAATTTTAGCAATAAAGTCTCTCTCGCTGTAGATTATTAATCTTGTTTCCCTCCCTGGGTCCACAGACACAGTACTGTGCCTGCTCTGAAACTGGCAGATGGGCTTCCGACCATTTCCCTCCAGCTTCGGCTGGTCGCTCCCAGTATTGTCGCTAACAATTCTGGCTTCGCAGTCACAAGCCCATTACAGCACAGCAGAAGCTCCATCAGTAGCCACGGGATGGAGAGCAAACTGGGTCGCACTTTGATCAAAGTTTGTGGTGAAAGTTGCTGTCTAGTAATTGGGGGGGGGGGGACACCACAAACACACACATACAACAAACAAAAGGACAAAAGTACCACTCAACAAAGCTGAATAGGTTTGGCGTTTTTAACGTTTATCTGTATTTTAAAGTCTGGGGTCTTGGTTGTAATCATCAGACTCCAGACAGCGAGCACCAGTTGTCAGACTTAGTTGCAGATGTAAAACAAAAGCACTCATTGATCCGAGGTTTAAGTGTAAAGCGATTAGAACTTCCCTTTTTTTTCTGATCTCAGCACTTTGTAAGTGGCAACAGTTACCTAACTGCCTCCAGCAGTTTAGTGCAATGGCCTTAAAGAGACAGGCCAGTGCTTTACACAAACACACACACACACACACACACAGAGCTCCCCTTCCACATAAGAATACTACACTGTGTATTAATTTTCCTAATCTTAAAAAGAATCAGTGCATCTTCTAATAGTGAGCAATAGAAGAAAGACTTGCATATCTCTAGTGCCTTTCACACCCTCAGGACATCCCATGCACATTATAGGTAATGTCAGAAACAGGACAATATGCCCACAGCTGCCACAGGAAGTCTGCTTCTCTGTAATACATGGGTAAATAGTTTTTGGACATTCTTCCCTAGGACGTCCTGACTTATGAAAACAAATATATCTTGCTTATTATATTCTGCAGAAATGTATTTTTCACAATTCCTCCTGAAGATGCTTGTTTCGTGAGCAACAGCACCCTCAACACATGTTGCATTGAAGACAAAAGTCGGCTATGAAGAATACAAAACACTTGACTGGATTTTGATGATAAAAATTACTTTGCTTCTCATGAATGTTGAAATCGAGCTTACACCTCCCACCATTGCAAATGCTAAAGATAAGAAAAGAAAGATTTGTATATATCCAATGCTTTCCACCGCTTCAGAACATCCCAAAGCACATTACAGTTAATGAAGTACTTTTGAAATGTAGTTACAATGTTAGAATATCAGATATACAGCTGCAAATTTGCACACAGCAAGCTCCTACTGCAATGTGTTAATGATCAAGTAATCTATTCTAGTGATGTTGGTTAAGCAATAAATATTGGCTAGGGCAACCGGGTGACCCCCTATGCTCTTCTTCATAGGAGCAGGAGGAGGCCATTTAGCCTTTCAAGCTTATTCCGCCATTCAATGAGATCATGGCTGATCTGTGTCCTAACTCCACCCATTTACTTTGACTCCATATGCCTTAAATACCCTTGGCTAGTAAAAGTCTATTGATCTCAGATGTAAAATTATTAATTGAGCAAGCTTCTACTGCTTTTTGTGAGAGAGAGTTCCACACTTCTACCTCCCTATACTTGAAGAAATGCTTCCTAGCTTCTCTCCTGAGTGGCCTGGCTCTGATTTTAAGATTATGTCCCCTTTTCCTATATTCCCCCACCAGTGGAAAGCAAATTCTCTCTATCTATTCTATCATTTCCTTTCAAAATCCTAAAAATCTTGATAAAGTCATCCCCTAACCTTCTATATTCCAAGGAATACAAGCCTGGTTTATATACTCTTTCCTCATAACCTTTGAAGCCTTAGTAACATTCCTGGTAGCTGTTCTTCCAAGGCCAATATACACTTTCTAATGTGCAGTACCCAGAATTGAACATAGTGCTCCAAGTGTGGTATAACCAAGGCCTTGTATAGCTGAAGCAAAACTTCCTTCCCTTTATATTCCGGTCCTCTAGATATAAAGGCTAATATCCCATTTGCCTTTTTGATTATTTTTTCTAGCTAACCACTACATTTTAGTGATCCACGTACACGGACCCATAAATCTCTTTGGACTTCCATTGTTTCTAGCTTTTTAGCATTTAAAAAATACTCAGATCTATCCTTCTTTGGTCCAAAATGGATGGCCTCACTCTTCCCTGCATTGAAATCCAACTGCCACAGTTTTGTCTACTTGCTTAATCTATCAATGTCTCTTTGTAATTTTTTGCTCCCATCTACACTACTTACTATGTAACCTAGCTTTGTGTCATCAGCAAATTTGAATATATGGCTCTGTATTATGTTATGTAAGTCATTAGTAAATATAGTGAATAGTTGATGCCCAGCACAGATCTTTGTGGGACAGGACTAGTCACATCCTTGTAATTCGGGTACATTCCTTTTATGCCTACTCTCTGTCTTCTACTCCCTAACAAATCTCTTAACCAACTCAATAATTTGCCTTCAATTCCATGAGCTTTAATTTTAGTTAACAGTCTTTTATGTGGAACCTTGCTGAAAGTCCAAAAAAGCTACATCCATAGACTTTCCCCTATCTATTACTTTAGTTACTTACTTAAAAAATTCAATTAGGTTTATTAGATATGACCTACTCTTTAGAAATCTCTAATCAGCTCAAATTTCTCTAACTGCTCAATCACTTTGTCCTTAGTTATTGATTCATTAGTGCCTATCTTCTGAGAGGGCAGACAGGGCCTTGGCTTAACGTCTTGTCTGAAAGATGGTACCTCTGACAGTGCAGCAGTCTCTCAGCTTTGCACTGGTGTGTCAGCCTGGAATTTGTGCTCAAGTAACTACATCAGGACTCAAACCCCCAACCTGCCTCAGAAAAGAGAAAACTGAGGGGTGACTTGATTGAAGTCTTTTAAGACAATAAAAGGGTTCAATAGGGTAGACGTAGAGAAGATTTTTCCACTTGCAGACCAGACCAAAACTAGGGGCCATAAATATAAGATAGCCACTAATAGATCCAATAGGGAATTCAGATGAGATTTCTTTATCTGGAGAGTGGTTAGAATGTGGAACTAACTACCACAAGGAGTAGTTGAGGCAAATAGAACAGATGCATTTAGGGGAAGCTAGATAAACATGAGAAAGTAAAGGATATATTGATGGGGTTAGATGAGGAGGGTGGGAGAAGCCTCATGTGGAGCTTAAACACTGGCAGAGACCTGTTGGTCTGAATAGCCTGTTTCTCTGCTCTTAAGTACTTTGTATCCTGCTGACTCAAAGGCAGCAGTGTAACCTGCTGAGCCACAGCTGACGCAAAGAAGGAGATGGGCAGCAATATCCTGGGACAATCCTTCATGTTGCTGTTTCTGGGAGCTTGTTGTGCACAAATTGGCTGCTGTGTTTTTCACATTGTAACAGTGACTTCAAAAGTACTCCATTGGCTGTAAAGCACTTTGAGACGTCTGATGGTCATGAAAGGCGCAACATAAATGTCAAACTTTCTTTTTATCGCCTCCAAGTCACTCACCGTCCCAACTTGGAGAGATAGTGCCGATCCTTCATGGTGACTGGCTCAATATCCTGCAATTCCCTTCCTGACACTATTGCAGAACTGCTGCAGTTCTAGGAGAAGGACCACCCACCACCTTTTCAATGCAACTAGGAATGGGCAGTAAATCAAGCCTTGCCTACAACTTGTGAGCGAAAAAAATGTGCGAAAACTATAATTGCTAGATTCAATTAATCTGCATTTTTGATCAGTTACTTTGTACCCGAATCCTGTACCAATATTGCTGCAATTATTCTGTCTGAATAGCAATAACTCCTCAAACAGATTTAATCCATTTGCTGTGAAAATAAATCATTTTAGTTGTCAAGTGGATGGAACCCCAGATAACATTATAAGAAACAAATGCTGAAAACACAACACTAGTTATATATAAAGGGGTTAAAATGAGCCTGATATTTTGAATGATCAACTATAACAACGGGTCAATTAATCAAATAATTAGCAGGTCTAGCAGAATTTAGTTATTTTCAAAGTAGTAATTTAACTCAGGTTTCCCACTCAATTTTTTAGAAGCTTTTTTTTTCATTTTAGTTTCACAGGAGATGATCTTACTTTGATAATCCACTTGTATATTGCAGAGTGCAAGTCCATATTTCTCTGATACCCAATTCAGGGTCAATGAGTGTAATTAGGTTAGGGAATATATTGTTTAAGGAGCTGTCTTTCGATTAACCACACAATCTTATCATTAGATAATAAACTTTGTAAACAACAATCAAAGTTGGCATTCCATCTCCATTTGTTTAGCACCAACAGTTTCTGCTGTGGGTGAGAGGTTGAACTACAGTATTGCAGTTGACCACATATTTACTCCATCTGCTACCTTGAGTGACTCTCATACGATGTGGGTGTAGGTATCATAAAGGTTGAGCTCTATTCCATGTGTACTCTGCGGTAGTCCTCTAGCCTTTGGATCAGGAAGTTATAGGCTAAAGCTCCACTTTAACATTTATGCCGATAATCTAGGATGACATTTAATTTGTGATGCCTTTGGGTTAGGTGCTTAACTTAACCTCTATTTTTGCAATCCTAGTCTTTCAGGAGAAGTCCCCCCACCCGCCCCCCCCCCCCCCCCCCTTGTGTCCTGGCCAACATTCTTCCCTCACTCAATGCCATTTACCTCGTTGCTGTTTGTGACACATTGATGTGTGCAAGATTCATTGATTTCATAACGGCATTCATTGCCATTAAGAACAAGTGCAACCTGTTTCAGAGAGTTGGAATAAAGCACTGTATTAGTGCAAATCCTTTCAATATATTGTATTGTGCTCCAAAATCCAGTCACTGATATATGGTATAGGAACAGCTATGAATTTGTCTTGATCTGCACACGACTGGGAGTGAGGAACCGGTATCAGTCTCTTGCTGCTCATCAGGTTCCAGAGCAGTTGCAAGGTGTTTAACATTTCATTCAAAAGACAGCACCTCCAACAGTGCAGCACTCCCTCAGTACCAGGGTGTCAGCCAAGATTATGTACTCAAGCCTCTGAAATGGGGCTTGAACCCACAACCTTTGACTCTTGCATCTGCTGCCCTTATCCTTCTAGGTGGTAAAGGTCGCAGGCTTGGAAGGTGCTGTCGAAGGAGCCTTGGTGAGCTAACTCAAGGTAGCTCTACTCCAAAGTGGCAAAGAGACATCAGATCAGGTCAATAATTATGTTTTTAAAAAATGATTTTTTTGAATAAATATTAGGATTTATTACTCTTTTAAAGAAAGATAACAATGTATTACTTACTGAAAGTTGTAGAATTGTTTAGTTAGTAATTTTATTGCAGATAGCTGTATAATGTCCAACAGCTTTTGAATTATGACACATAGGCGTTCACAACTAGTGACAATGTGGGATGCCAATTCCCAACATTGGTGTCCCCTGCGACTTGGGACAAGTGACTCAGATTAAGGACAAACCTTAACACCATTCCTAGTCTTTGTGAATACTGTAGAATTCAGGAGCAGAGAAGTTATGTTAAACATATGTAGAACCTTGTTTATCCCACACCTCGAGTACTGTGTTCAGTTCAGTGTCCATGTTACAAAAAGGATATAGAGGGATTGGAGACTTGCAAAAAGATTTACAAAGGTGAAACCAGACCTGAGTGGTTATAACTATCAGGAAAGTTTTAACAAGCTGGGAGGTAACCTGGTAGAGATCTTTAAGATTATGAAAGGGTTTGATAGGGTAGATGTAGAGAAGATGTTACTACTTGTGCCTGCCAATGACCTTTACCATTTAGGGTCATTTTTGTAGTCTAGAATGAGGTTAAGGGGCAGGCCTCCTGGCCACAGTAAAAAAGAAATTACGTGATGCATATAAGGTAAAGGCGGATTATTAATTGGAAGTTTGCCATGAAAGGTGGAGGTGTCGGGAAATTTTCATTTGCTGTAAATGTAAAAATGTAATTGGCACGACAAATGTGAAATGGAAGGATTGTGAAGCAACTTATGTTTGTAATGAAGGAAACTGATCTCCCTTGCAATGTTTGTACTTTTTGGTGCTGTTTGAAACTGTTTGGCAACGTAATTTTTACAGATTTTTATGAATAAAGTATATTTTGGAAATTAAAAAAAATGAAAGGTGGAGGTGTGGAAAGAGATGCAGTGGTTTTTGTCGAGGTTCATCCCAAGCAGCTCTGTAACACAGGAGTCTGTGCTCTACGGGCTGTTCCCAGGGACGCACACCGAGACAAACATCAACTGCTGCTGGAGGACTATCAATTCGGTGAAAGACGCTCTTTGGTCTGCCCGAAACTTGCTGGTCTTCCAGCGCAAAGAGTTGTCCATGACCGAATGTTGCAGACTGGCACATTCTAAGGTCCAGGACTACGTGCTGAGGGACGCACTAAAGCTTGGGGCAGCCGCAGCAAAGGCTCAATGGGGAAAGACCACAGTGTAAGGTCCCCCCACCAAGCTGAACCGAGGGGCTGGATCCATGGGAAACCCCTCGAACTGTATCAGGAAAATGTTCATTTGCTGTAAAATGTAAAAATGTAATTGGCATGACAAATGTGAAATGGAAGGGTTGTGAGGCAACTCATGATTGTAATGAAGCAAATGGACCTCCTTTGCACTGTTTGTATTTTTTGACTTGGTGCTGTTTGAAACTGGTAGTGTAATTTTTACAGATTTTTATGAATAAAGTATATTTTGGGGAAAAAAATGAAAGGTGGAGCATAAAGCATCAATAGAAATAAGTCTAAAGTAAATTCAGGATGGATATAATGGAAAAACAACTGTTTTCAAAGACTGAGAAATGTTTGAAATAATTCACCAGGGTTTATTCAAAGTATAATTAGACAGTGTGATGGGATTGTGAACATACTGGAAAGAGGCTCTTACAGGTGCAAAATGGCCAATCTCCCAGAGTTTTACAGGTTGTTCCTTCAATATTCTGTTATTTATTCTGGATTGATTCCCTTATAACCCTGTAGCCAATTCAAATTCACCCTGGAAACACTTGCTTTAACATTCCGGAGAACCAGGATTCTGCTGCCTGTGTCCCCGAAGTCACACCAGGTCCCATTCACCCATCACCCCTGTGCTCACTGACCTACACTGGCTTCCGATCCAGCAACACCTGGATTTTAAACTTCTCATCTTTGCTTTCAAATCCTTCCATGGCCTCGCCCTTCCATATCTTTGTAATTTCCTTCAACTCCACAACCCTCTGGGATATCGGTGCTCCTCTAACTCTGGCCTCTTGAGTAGCCTCGATTTTAATTCTCCACCATTGGTATTTGTGCCTTCAGCTGCCTGGGCCCTAAGTTCTGGAATTCCCTTCTTAAATCTCTCTACCTCATTACCTCTCTTTCCTCTTTTAAGAATCTCCTTAAAACCTACCTCTTTGACTAAGCTTTTGGTCACCTGCCCTAATATCTCCTGCGGCTCGGGGCCAAGATTTGCTTTGTAGGGCTCCTGTAAAGAGCCTTGGGATATTTTATTATGTTAAAGACTCTATATAGATTCAGATCTCATGGACTGGATTCGATAGCCTGAGGAGGTTGAAGACGAGGCTCCCAGAGAATCTGTCCCTTATTGGCCCTGGATCTTTTCCTTTTTTTTTCTTTGCCTGTCCCAGGAGATTACATGGCTGGGGCAGGGTGGGTGAAAAGCGTCCGGACATGATGCTCCATGTGTGTGGGCCAGACTTGATGGATCAGCTGGTCTTTTCCTGCCTGTCATTTTCCCATGTTCGAAATCCCTGCCGAGATTTTCCAACCTTAGGGGAATCCCACTGGATGGTTGATTAGGTGAGTTTTGCACCCATCCAGTGTGTGACACCAGAAGTTCTACTAGGGTCAATGCCCTTTGCATAAGTATGATGCGCTCCTCATGGCATTACTTACTGCAGCAGTAGAGGGGGAGCCAAGGGCAATTCCCATCTGGAGGGAGGAAATCGTTTGGGTATACACCCCAACCCACTACTGCTAAACTTTTTTTTATTCATTAGCAGGATGTGGGTGTCACTGGCTAGATCAGCATTTATTGCCCATCCCTAATTGCCCTTAAAATGGTAGTGCTGACTCACTTTCTTAAATATGATTGAAAAGCTTGCTAGGCCACTTCAGAGTCAACCACATTGCTGAGGGTCTGGAGTCACATATAATCTAGACCAGCTAAAGATAGCAGTCTAAAGGACAATAGCCAATCAGATGGGTTTTTATGACAATCTAGTAGTTGCATAGTCACATTTCTGATAGTCCAAATTTATTAATTAAATTCCCCAGCTACCATGGTGGGATTGGAACTTATATCACTAGAATTATTAATTTAGGTCCCCAGGATTACTAGTCCAGTATCATAACCACTACGTTACTATACCTAGCAGTGTGAAAAATCTAAGCCTGGTTGGGTGAGGCCAATCTACCGTCCTTCCATTCTACCACTGTTATATGAGGTCCCCATGAACAGCCTTGAATACCTCTCACGCTACATGTCTCTGGTCAATTAGGCCACAGTTCCTTTGAAGTACTTTCTCATTGAATGGGCTTACTCCAGAATGTCACCCTGACCCACCTGTCTTTGATCTGAAACCCGCCTTCAATGTGATGCTCCTGAGCCAAACGTTCCACTCCTTCTGGTATCCCTTAGCTGAATACAAGACCTCACCAGGCTTATCCAACCTAAACTGTGTCCCAGTTCCTTTATAGGCAGGTCTAGGTTTATGCAATAACAATAACTTGCATTTATATAGTGCCTTTAACATAGCAAAACATTACAAGGCACAGAGCACAGAAGCAATGCCCCCTTTGGCTCAGTTGGTCCCATCTCTGTCTCTGAGTTAGAAGATTATTTCTTCAAGCCTCATTGCAGGAATTTTGCCATTAATCCAGGTTAATACACCAGTGCACTACTGAGCGAGTTCTGCATTGCTGGTGGTGCCTACATTCAAATGAGATGCCTGCCTGTTCTGGTGGTTCAGAAGATGTCAAAGTTTCCATGGCTCTATTTAAGGAAAGATCAGGATTTCTTCCAATATCCTGCCCAACATTTCTCCTTCATCCAATAACCACAAAAATGAATTACCTGGTCATTCATCTCTTGCTGTTTTTGGGATCTTGCTGTGTGCAAATTGAAAGCTGTGTTTTCCTGTACAATAGATATTGCACTCCAAATGAATCCATTGCTCTCAAAGTGCCATGGGGTATCTCTTAGAGACATGCTGTTTAAGTGCTATCATTGTAAAGGCTGGGCTTGACTGTGATGAGCTCCAGAGTTGAATAGCTCATCAGAATTCCTTGCCCAAGCTCACAAATAAACAAGAGTGATTTGACAAAAACACAGGAGGACTATTTTGCTGCTCATTGAGATTAGGCTCCAGCAAGAGTGACTCGCTTTGAGTGAGCCAGAGAAACTAAGGAAAAATAAAATAATGCGATTGCTACTAGGGACACGTCAATCTTGATTGAGTTAATGGCGTTATCTTCAGTTGTCCCTGGTATTGTAAGACTTGTAGAGTTCTCTGCTTTTGACCTCCATCTGGCTGAATTGTAGCTATTATTCTAAATTATGAGGGAGGCTAGAATATGCAAATGGTACAGTCATCAGTTTAACTTGCCTGAATCGTTTGACTATTTCCACATAGCACTCGTTACCTGCCTAGTTGTTGCTCCTGATTCATATGGTAATGTGCACAGCCTGCTGTGTGTGTGTGGGTGAATAATTACTGCACGAACACATACAAGCTTGGAATATAATTAATTAATAATCGCAGCTCACTACTGAGCCACATGCACCTACATCCTGCTCCAGAAACTGTGAGTCCTTCTCCAAATAATATCCCCCTTTGTGTTACATTATTTTTATATAAAAAGTGCAGCTTTGGGAATTGAGATTGATAAACATGCGTTTCATCTTCTTTCTTATCCTTTTTTAACTGAAAGGACAGCTTAATGTAAACCTTTTGGACAAAGCTGTTCATTATTCTGTCATTAAAACTCTGTCTGCACTACTGCTTTGTCTTTCACCACACCATTAGCATTCCCTTTGCCTTTGTCCATGACATTTTTGCCATTTAATCTCTCCGGCCCTCTGTCCTATCACACACCTTTCCTTTTGTTCTCTCTCCTCCCCACCCCGGCTTCACTTGCTTAAAACCTATTACATTTCTAATCTTTGCTAGTTCTGATGAAAGGTCACAGATCTGAAATGTTAGCTCTGCTTCTCTCCCTACAGATGCTGCCAGACCTGCTGTGTATTTCCATCACTTTCTGTTTTTATTTAATATAAACCTGGTTCACTTAACTATTTAATGTAGAGCTCACATGCCCAACATTGCAGCAAAATATGTGATGATAATGTTTGGAGGCCCTTTCTATACACTTCCTTTCAGAAATTAACCATAACCGACAACAATAATAACTTGCATTTATATAGCACCCTCAACGTAGTAAAATTTCCCCAGACAAAAGCTGACACCGAGTCACATAAGAAGATATTAGGACAGGTGGTAGGTTTTAAGGAGCATCTGACAGGAGAAGAGAGGCTGTGAGGTTTAGGGAGCAGATTTAAGGCTGCAACATTTGACTCTGTCTTGCTGCTGGTTTTTTTTTTATTTCCAAAATATGCTTTATTCATAAAATCTGTGAAAAATACATTACCAAACAGTTCCAAACAGCACCAAGTCAAAAAAATACAAACAGTGCAAAGGAGTTGCCTCACAACCCTTCCATTTCATTTTTCGTGCCGTATACATTTTACAGCAAGCGAAAATTTCCCAATACAATTCGAGGGGTTTCCCATGGATCCAGCCCCTCCGTTCACTTTGGTGGGGGGACCTTACACTGTGGTCTTTCCCCATTGAGCCTTTGCTGCGGCTGCCCCAAGCTTTAGTGCGTCCCTCAGCATGTAGTCCTGGACCTTGGAATGTGCCACTCTGCCACATTCGGTCGTGGACAACTCTTTGCGCTGGAAGACCAGCAAGTTTCGGGCAGACCAAAGGGCGTCTTTCACCGAATTATCTTGCCGCTGGTGTCAGCGCTATGGGAGCCCACAGTCCCAAAAACGGCAGCCGATCCGTTTCCGGCCACTTCTGGTGGGGCCTGCGCAGCACGCCATGCTTGTAAGGGCGTGCCCTGCAGCGGAACTTGTCTTCCACCTCGCCCTCTGGGGATGTGGCACACGTGCAATCCTTTCACCCTGCCCTGGCTGCAGCCCACTGATACCCGGTGATTCACTCCGTGCAGATCCCATCTCTATGTAAAGTATGTGTGGTGGCAGTGTCTGAGCTGGCAGCTGTAAGTTTCACTTCAAGTGACGGTGCTTATTCATCAGACATGTACACTAGCTTGAGTTCTTCATTGTAAGGCTACCATATGTGAAAGCATAAATGCAGAAGGGGAGGGTTGGTGTGAAGGAAGGGGCGGGTGGAAAGCAACGAGGTCCATGGCCACACCATCTGCAGCTTGCACTTTATGCCAGATAGCAGGATGAGGATAAAGTGGGAATGGTACATAAGGCAGGAATATATCATCATCTTGAATGGTCTCAGTGAAGCCAATTGCTGCTCCCTCCTGTTATACGTGACCTTGCCCTGCAAGAGAGAGGGAAAAGTGTCAGTGAGTCTGTTGCAAGTTGTTGGGTGATGTGCCTGTCATAGCTGAATAGCTGGAAGTATGTGGAAGCTGTGAGATGTGGGTGTGAGGCTTGCAGCACTAGAGAGTGTGTGAGGGTGAGGTGGAGCATATGAATGTTAGGCACGAGTCCTGGTTGCCAGAGATTGCTGACGAGTGAGCCATGGGAGTGTGGTGCATTGAGCGGTGAGTGAGGTTGGTAGCAGATGGCATTCGAAGATACATTCACTGACCTTGACCACCCGTGTTGGGTCATTGATCTTTTTCCAGCGTGGTCAGCCAGGTCCTCAGTGCCAGACTCCTTGCAATGATCTCTGTGGCTATCTGTTCCCATTCCCTGTGCAGCCTCAAGGGCCTCCTGACCCCCTTGCGGAAACATGACATCTCTTCTCCTTTCCACCTCCTTTCCACTTCCAGAGAATCTGACAGCCCTCGCCCCGGCCTGCTGCTCCTTTTTTCACCTCTGATTCCTTTTTTGAAACACTTTTAGAGATAGTTCCACCAGCTGCTGCAGACAGAATGTGACCACCCCCCCCCCCCCCCCAAACCCCCCCCCCCCCCGCTTTTTTTAAGAGGTGCAGACTGCCTTTAAGAAGTTGAAGGCAGCTGTAAGTCATGCTATCCACCCATGCACCTGGGCCCCTGATTGAGCGTGCAGCCAGACAGCAATGCAGTTGGCACTGGGCTGCTCGCCACAATTATGCTGATGAGCAGGCAACGTGAAGGATACATGCCACCTGCGTCCCTTCGACCGGCTACGGGGTAATCCCAAAGCATGATCCCTGCACCCGAAAACCAACACTATCCAGAGTTTAGAGCCTTGGCAGCTGAAGCACAACCACAAATGGTGGAATAGCGGAAATTGGGGATGCAAAAGTGGCCAGAATTGGAGGAGCACAACCGTGGAAGTTTATGGGTCTAAAGGCGACTACAGCGATAGGGAAGGGCGAGACCACAGAGGGATTTGAAAATAAGGATTCCAATTAAAAATCAAGGTGAGAAGAGAAGACGTTGCAGGAGATTCTACCCACCATGATTGGATGGATAGGAATGGAGCTTAGGCAAGGGCATTCCCAGCTAGCTGGAAAAGGAGGAGAGGCATTGGTGGAAGATAGCATGCTCAACCATGTCAAAAGCTGCAGACAAGTCAAGCAGGATAGTTTATCACAGTCACATGGGATGTAATTTCTGACTGTGATAAGGGCTGTTTCAGTGCTGTGGCAGGGGTGGAAACCTGATTGGAGGGATTCAAACATAGAATTGTGGGAAAGATATGGGAGGCGACAACATGAGGGAAGGGAGGTTGAAGATGGGCCAGTAGGAAATGGTTAATTTGTAAATATACTTTGGACATTGGAGCTCAGACAATATAAATAAAATCACCAAGTATATCATAAGGGACAGTGAACTGTGGATGTACTTGCTCTGGTAATCTAACCAGCAACAGGCCCACTCAACACCACTTCTGCAGTATCTTCCCTTCCTGCTCCCGCACTGTTACCTCTGGAAGCAACTCAGGATCTATCTTTGGTGCCCCCATCCCCCCATTTCTCATCTCCGTGCTACCCCTTCAGTGATGCCATTTAAAAACACAACACCAGATTCCAGACTCTAGCAACAACCAGCTGCACCTCACCATCACCTCTCTCACCCCCTTCACGACATCTGATTTGTCACGCCGCTTATCTGACATTCAGTATTGGATCAGCAGAAATTTCCTCCAATGTAGTATCATCTTTGGCCCCCACTACATTACCGAACTCCGTTAACTAACCATCAATCTATTCCCCTCCCTGGTCACCATCCGAGGTTGAACCAGACTGTTCACAACTTCCGCATCCTCTTTGACCCTGAGCTCAGTTTCCGACCCCATATCCTTTCGTTCACCAAGAAACCTACATGGACCTCCTTCACTTCATCATCTCTGTTCCTGCTTCAGCCCATCTGCTGCCGAAACCTGTTGTATGATTGCTTTAAGAGTGATGTCCCTTTAAGAACTAAGTATGCTAATGAGCTAAGTGCCAGGATATAGTCATGTGACGAGAAGCCATCATCACTCTGCTCTGTAATACTCTGGACAAAGGTTCTGTATATAGTTTGCTCTGTATTGAATGTACTAGTTTAGCTGTCAATAAATCTTTAGAGATCTTCAAGTAACTGGAATCCACATACCTCATTGTGTTGCTTAAGATAACACAAAGAAACTCATGACATGGGGCAACGGTGGTGAAAATACCACAGGTAAAACAGCAAACAAGGTTTAAAGGCAATACAGAAAACAGAAGAGAAAATTTGAAGCAACAAGTGAAGAAACTTTAAAACAAGCAACTGAAAAGAGTGAAAGAAAGCTACAGACATTAGAAGGCTGAGAACAGTTCCATAGAACGGAAACGTGGCTGAAAAGCAAGCGATCGGGTAAGTCATTGTGCCAACGATTAAGAATTCCCAGGAAAAATAAAAGCCTTTGAAGAGTTTTTAAAAATTCATTTTCTAAAGGCTCCATGTGAGAAAGAGAGGGAAAAAGCATGTGAACTGAGAAAAAAAAACAAAATTCAATAGTGAAGTGAAAAAAACCACAGGAAACTCCGAACACAGCAGAGTCTCCATTAACGCAGCCACAGCTGAGAGAAAAAAACTCATTAAACCAGTCAAGCATGAAAAAGGTAAATAAACTTTAGCAAAATAAAAACAACTAGAACTATCAAACAGCTCTGTGAATTCCAATAAGCAGATGTGTAAACATTTCAGCAAAGTGCTGAAAGAGCAATAAACAAACAGGGAACACTGTCAAACACCTGTTACACTCCATCAAAGCAGTAAGCCTAAAAAAGGGAATTTCTTAAAAGGGGAACAGTGCGGAGTTAATAGAACAAGTTTTAAAACAAATTTTAAGCCACAAATAGAAAAGTCATAATAAGTACAGTACTGAAGGCGCATGGAGCTGAACAAAGTTAAATATAAAGCAGAAAGAAAAAGAACAGCAGAAGGATGGATATCAAATTTCCCAGCATCAACTGGAAGGTCATTGACATCTTATCCAAGTTCAAACTTTTTAAACAAAGGATGCAGTTATGCTTCATAGGCCAAGTGGTTATAGAACCAGAGAAGCAGGCTATGAAAGTACTGAAAGCAATTGAAAATGAGGGGTTATACAGAATCAATATCTCTGGCTTATCTGAAGAGGACCAGAAAGATCCCACAAAGATGTGGAAAGTACTAGAAGATCAGCTTCGGGCAAATGTGAATTTTATCGCCTGGAATTGATGTCCTGCAGGCAACAGCCACAGGAATCATAGATCAATTCATCAGTAGATGCCGTTGTAAGGGCAACAAATGCGATTTGTCATAAACTGAGTTGTCGGAGCGAATAATGGAGCTGGTGATTATCTCAACACCTATTGAAGCGTTTCAAAAAGACCTCTTGGGTAAAAAGAAAGGTCACAACATTGATGTGCTGCTAAAAGATGGCAGGAAATATGAAGCCATTGTAGTTAGACAACAGCATCTGAAAGCACTAGGTGCAGCTGACAGTATTAGCAAGGTAACAGGTCACAAAAAGCAAGCAAGCTGTGTGGTAAGTGTGACTTGTCCTACTCACCGCGAAGCTGTCCTGCATTTCAAGATCTGTGCAAGGCATTGTGGTACAAAAGGACACTGGACCCACCTATGCAAGAAATCTGGCTCCAAAGGCACAGCTAGAAGTCACAATAAGACACAAACTAACAGAAGACAGGCGCAGCAACATGGCAACAGCAGCAAGGAGAGCTCCAGAGACCTGCATAAAAGCAAGCGATACATGACGTCCACAGCGAAGTAGACCTGAGACAAGACTCAAAGTGGAGCGATTCTCAGCCAGAAGATGAGCAGGCGTTTCACATTGTGAACGTGACACATCAGGTTGCATTTTACAAGCTCACCACCGATGACCTTAAAATTTATTACTTGCCCTTTCCTACCCCAAAAATCTTACCTTGTGATTCTGACCTTCCCACCCCCACGTTCATAAACTCTGAACTTTACCCCTTCCCACCACTCCTTAGACCAATCAAAAATGTTTCACCCTGCTCCCCCCTACCTTGAAAACCTACCTGCTCCCCACCTCCCAATGACTGTTCCGTCTTGAATCTCCAAACGGAGATCCAAAGGCGCAGGAGGGCCGGCCGCTGCCACTAATATGACACCAAGACTGACGGCGGGAGCAGATAAGTATTTAATTCATTAGTTTAAATAAATTAACATATTCAAATTGTGATGCCACCGCCGGGGGGCGGAGGGGCTGCCACGAATGACAAGGCCTCAAAAGTGGTCATTCTGATGAAAGCAACAGAGTATGTTATCAGGCTGAAGGCAGAGCAACAGAAACTGAATGCAGAGAGGGAGAAACATCAGGAAAAATAGCAACAGCTTAGATGTAAATTCTCCAAAATGCAGGAGACACTGCTCGAAACACAAGGGAGAATGAAGATTGTGCCTGACCAATATGCAGTGACCGAACAACAGGACAGCAACCAACACATTGACAGGATGTCTGCAAACTAAAAACAGCTAAGGGTGAAATCCACATTCCCAGGAGGTTATGGTATAACAAGATCTGGAAGAGTTGTCAAACCACCAAAGCACTATATGGACTCTCAAGATTCTGCACTCGTAAATTCCACAATCCCTATTTTTATACCAGTAAATTTTATAATCTCTATCCCTGTACAACTAATTTTGATATTGCCCAATTTTATGCGTTTTTACTTGTAGCGTACGAGACTTATCAGTGGAAAGAAAAGGGATGTTGTATGATCGCTTTAAGAGTGATATCCCTTTAAGAACTCAGTATGCTAATGAACTAAGTGCCAGGATGTAGTCATGTGAATAGAAGCCGTAGTCACTCTGCATTGTAACACCCTGGACAAAGGTTCTATATATAGTTTGCTCTGTATTGTTTGTACTAGTGTAGCTGTCAGTAAACCTTTAGAGATTTTCAAGGAACTGGAATCCACGTAACTCATTGTGTTGCTTAAGATTACACAAAGAATCATCCATGCCTTTGTTACCTATGGACATGACTATTCCAACACTCTCCTGGCTGGCCTCCCATCCTCTAAACTTGAGCACATCCAACGCTCTGGTGCCCATATACTAACTTGCACCAAGTCCTGTTCACCTATCACCCCTGTGTTCTCTGACCTTTGTTCGCTCCCAGTTTGGCATGGCCTCAATTTAAAAATTCTTGTCTTTGTGCTCAAACCCCTCCACGGCCATGCCCCTCCATATCTCTGTAATCTCCTCAAACCTGCAGCCCTCAGAATGTGGCGTTCCTCCAATTTTGACCTTTTGAATATCCCCGATTTCTTTCACCCCTCCATTGCTGGCCATGTCGTCAGCTGTCTGGGCCCTAATTTCTAGAATTCCCTCCATAAACTTACCTCCTTAACTAAGCTTTTGGTCACCTGTCCTAATATCTCCCTAAGTGACTCGGTCTCAAAGTTTGTCTGATAAACGCTTCTGTGAAATGCCTTGGGATGTTTTACTACGATAAAGGTGCTATATAAATGCAAATTGTTGTTATCCAGCTGTCTATGCAACAAAACTAAGGATCCCTTGCTGCTGCTATGTTGCTGAAAATGGACTGGTTCCAGAAATCATTCAGCAGCAACAATAATTTGCATTTATAAAGTGAGATCGCGGAAACAAATAGAAATATGAAGCAGCCTGGCCCACAGGGATTAACAGGTAAAAATCCAGACAGGCTACTCAAATGGCACGAGTGTTGGTCTTGATTCTCCCTTTGTAAACAATCGAAGGACCTCCTGCTGAACAATTTCCCAAGGCTTCACTCAGCAGGAGGTCCTCAGATTGTTTTAACAGGCTTTAACTTCTCTCAGTCTTGTAAATAATGTAGCTAATCTTGAAGCTTTTTGTGTATTCATTCATGGGGTGTGGGCATCGCTTGCTAGGCCAGCATTTATTGCCTATCCCGAATTGCCCTTGTGAAGGTGGTGGTGAGCTGCCTTCTTGAACATAACTGAGCAGCTTGCTAGGTCATTTCAGATGGCAGATAAGGGTCACATGTAGGCCAGACTGGGTAACAATGACAGATGTCCTTCCCCAAAGTGAACCAGATTGATTTTTATGACAGTCCAGTAGTTTCATGGTCACAATTATTGATGTGATCTTTTTAATTCCAGATTTAGTTAATTAATTCAATTTTAATTCCCCAGCTGCTATTTAAACTCTTATCTCTAGATCATTAGTCCAGGCCTCTGGATTACTAATCCAGTAACATAACCACTATGCTATCATACCTGATGTTAAACCACTGGCTTTCCTTCCAAGTCTGATTCAACAGCCCCTCCCAAACCTGTGACCTCCACCACCTAGAAGGACAAGGGCAGCAAGTGCATGGAAACAGCACCATCTCCACGTTCCCCTCTGAGTCACACACCAGCCTGACTGGGAACTATATCGCCATTCCTTCACTGTCACTGGGTCAAAATGCTGGGACTTCCTGGATTGTGCTGTGGGTGTACCTACACCACACGACTGCAGCGGTTCAAGAAGACACCACTACCTTCTCAAGGGCAATTAGGGATGAACAATAAATGCTGGCCTTGCCAGCGACACCTACATCCCAAGAATGAATAAAAAAGTAAGTAGCAGAGACACCTAATCCAACCAACCTGTCTATCATGCATTCAATTTTAAAGACAGGTAACCATCTCCTTTGGGGTTTTCCAATGTTAAAATGTCAATAATTAGCTGTCACCAATTTCTGTCATTCCTTTCGGTGTCCCGTGCAGTGAATGCTGATTCTCTGTACACCTTCAAGAGAGACATGGGCCTGTTTGTGCCTGGGAGCAGATCACCTCATACAAGAGGTAGATAACCAGTAATATCAGTCAAGGCCAGTGGAGTCGCCTGGAGTAATTTGAAATCCCGAAAGGAGTCAGAGATGAATTTTCCAGATTTTTCTCCCTCTAATTAGCCTGGATTATTATCAGGTTTTCACCTACTCCAGGATAATACATGGCTCTGGGTGGGTAGGGAATTGGAGATCCCAGACTTCTGGTGGGATTTGTACCTGCAAAGCTGGGGGCCTCAAGCAGAAAGGATGTAAACACAACCAAATGAACGATAAACCAAATTTATGGTCATTTCAGTGAGAGGGGGAGAGGTGGGCAGGGTGGGGAGAGATTAGGGGTCCACGAGAAAGGAATGGGAATGGTATCCAAAAATGAGGGAATAGAAAGGGCTTTTGAAGGATGCGGGTGGGGTGGTGGTAAAGGATGGCTACAGAGGGGGTAAAGGGAAGACAGCCAAGGGTACAATAAGGGGAGCAAGCAGATAGAGGGATCCAAATCCGCATGGAAACACATCTGAAATTAATGGGTTTATATTTAGGTAGGGTACTGCTGGGTCATTAGTGCAATATAATCCCAGAAGGCCCATCATGCTTGCACTCACTCTTTGATGTAACTATCTACTTATTACCATTCCCCTGCTCTTTTCCCATTAGCTTTTGAATCTTTCTTTCTCAAATATTTATCCAGTTCCCACTGTTTCTACTACTGTTTCTAGCAGGGCGTTTCCACCGAGTCCATTGAGACATATGGCAGGATTATCTGGTGGGTTCTGATGCTCCCGGTCCAACATTTCTTTTAGCGCAATGTTTACAGTTGCCAATTCTGGTTGGGCGTACTGCTGGAGGTTGCATCACGCCACCCGCCTAGTCAAACAACTGCTCCCCTGCCCCATCTTCAATATTTTTATCACTAATAAACAAAAGCATTCAAAGAAAATGAAAGGAAACCACATAATTTCTTTGACTGTCACCTCCGATGTTTTTGTCCTAAAGTTGCTGGAGACTGCTGGAGAGCTGACAACCCTAACTGCACCCAGTTGATTCTTAATGCCTAGGTAGTAAAGGCAAAAATCAACCCCAGAGTTCATTCAGTCATAGCGTGATAGAGCAAAGAAGGAGGCCATTCAGCCCATTGTGCCTGTGCCAACTCTTTAAAAGAGTGATCCAATTCATCCCACTCCCCTGTCCTTTCCCCATAACCCTGCAAACTTTTTCCTACAAGTGTTTTTCCATCACTCTTTTTGCTTTGGTTACTTCAGAAGGTTCTTTAGCATATTTCTTTCCCAGTCAACAGTTGTTCCAAGTGCTAAATGGAGGGCAGCCTCATTTAAAGCAGGGCTTTTAGATGCGGGGGCAGACCTTAGTCATTGTAAAGTGACGAATTATACCAAATACTTCAAACTGACAGCCTTGAGTGATTATTATAGACATTTCTCTTGGCGCTAACTGGTCATGGAGGCCCTTTAGCCTCTGCTATTCAATCTGCTTTGACCCACCGTTGCCCTTATCCCCACCCCTAATTCCCTAGTTATCGTCCTTGAAAGCATTACAGCCCATGTCCAATTGCTCCAAGCTGTTTAATTGCTTCAAAGCCCAAGGGAAAGGGTTAGTGAACCCTTCCTTAATTGTCATTTGTTGTCCAGTTGTTTCAAGAGTTCTGGCTCCAGACACCAAGGGTGTAGCCAGACTCACTTTGGCCTGGGGTCAGCAGACTATAAGATCCTGGCTCCATCAACCCATAACTTTTTAAGTGGGTGGTTGAATGCAAACATTCTCCACTTTGAGCTGTCAAGACGAGAGAGGTTATATGAGGCCATCAGTCATGATAAACAGAAGTGCATTAATGACTACTGACAGGTCATTTAATGGATAATGCTTTAAAGGCAATTTGGAATATGAATGCATAAGAAAAATTAACACACAATATTATTTCATATGCCTGGTATAGAATTCTGTAAAGTGTCAGCTGGTTATGGCCCCTCTTTCAAAACACAGATCTGAAAGGATTTCAATCACAATTGTGTAATCATTCTTTTCCTCTGGGTCGGCAGGAGATTAACCTCAACGTAAAGTAAAGGAAGATCGGCGATTCCAAGGGGGATGTGCAAATTAGTCATTTAGCACCTCAGCTGAAGGAGTGGGTGTCACGTTGGGGGCCACAAGGTTATCTGCCATGTAGGTTTCAGTTTTGTTCTTCTCAACCACACTTTAACTTGCGAGCGAGTTAAGGTACCAGTGGAATGTTATATGGAAAAATTAAGCCAAGTTGAAGGCAAAATTAAACCCTGTCTGAGGGACAGTCAGATGTTGGCAGCAATACAGGTTGTACATAAATGGTGACTACTCTCATTGCCTCCGTAAAGGTGATTTTTACAATGGTGACTTGTATGTTTTGAATCGCAGGACTCCGCTGTCTATAAGTCCCTGCTGCTGCAACGGAATGCTGCGCTGTCAGAGATGCCATCTTTCGTCCAAGACGTTAAATCAATGTCCCATCTGCCCTCTCAGATGGACATAAACAACCCTGTGGCACTATTCAAAGAAGAGCAGGGAGGTTCTCCTCGGTGTCCTGGCCAGTATTTATCCAACAACTTGAATTTATATAGCGCCTTAAATGCAGTAAAACGTCCCAAGGCACATCACAGGAGTGCTATCAAACAAAATTCGACACCGAGCCACATAAGGAGATATTAGACAGATGAGAGTTAGGTTTTAGGGAATGTCTTGAAAGTGGAAGGAGAGGTGGACAGGTTTTGGGAGGGAATTCCAGAGCTTGAGGCCTTGCCAGCTGGAGGCACAGCCGCCAATGGTGGAGCAATTAAAACCAGGGATGCTCAAAATGGCAGAATTGGAAGAGAACAAATATCTCGGCGGGTTGTGGGGCTGGCGGAGATTACAGAGATGGGGAGAGGGCCAGGGCCATAGAGGGATTTGAAAACAAGAATAAGAATTTTTAAATCGGGGTGTTGTGAACCAGAGGCCAATATGTCAGACAACATCAGACAACATCACCTAAAAATTCCCAATTATCTGATCATTATCAGAGGCTGGATTTTACTAAGGCCATGACATTGGGCTCCGGAGCAGAGGTGGGGTGGGGGAGGGGAGTTAAGATTTCCATTGCTGGGGCGGGGTGGGGTACGGGGTCAAATAAACGTAATGAGTGTCGGGGATAGTGGGAAAGGATGAACTTTAAATTTTGTGCAGTTTTGGAGCGGGGGGTGCGTGGGTGGACATCAGATTTAAAAGGTACGTGAAAGCAAAATACTGCAGATGCTGGAAATCTGAAATAAAGACAGAAAGTGCTGGAAATACTCAGCAGGTCAGGCAGCATCTGTGGAGAGAGAAGCAGAGTTCTGATGAAAGGTCATTGACCTGAAACGTTAACTCTGTTTCTCTCTCCACAGATGCTGCCTGACCTGCTGAGTATTTCCAGCACTTTCTGTCTTTATTAAAAGGTAAGTGTTTTGGGGGGCAAGGGCAAATAGTCAATGTAATTGTTATTGGGGGGTGGAAAAGGGGCGTTAGAATTTTATTTGATAACTCTTAGGGGGGGCTGTATCTTTGAAAATTTAAATATGCCTGCAGGGCTGGCTGCCTTTTAAAAATGGTGCCAGTGCCTGCGCACAGGCAGCTATCGCCAATGCTGGTGTCGGACAGCCAGCCCCCTCCATGTGATTGGGGGGGGGGCGCATTTAAATGAGTCACTGTGTGGGAGATCGCAGCGGCTCCAAGGCGTGCGTCCTGCGCCTGCGGGCCGC
Source organism: Heterodontus francisci (assembly GCF_036365525.1). Classification (NCBI taxonomy): domain Eukaryota; kingdom Metazoa; phylum Chordata; class Chondrichthyes; order Heterodontiformes; family Heterodontidae; genus Heterodontus; species Heterodontus francisci. The sequence goes on from NC_090388.1 coordinate 13,654,282, forward strand.
CATTGTTTGTGCTCGCCACCGAGAGCGACGCGAGCTCTTAAAATCCAGCCCCACATTGCTGTTTGTGGGAGCTTACTGTGTACAAATTGGCTGCCGTGTTTCCTACATTACAACAAGTGAGGACACTTCAAGAGAATCTTCATTGGCTGTAGAGTGCTTTGGAACGCCTGAGGTTGTGAAAGGTGCTATACAAATGCAAATCTTTCTCTTTTTCTTTTTAGAAGGTTGCAAAACACTTTGGAGCATCCAAAGGTGGCACAATATAAAGTTTATTCATATTGAGTAAAATTCCCCAACTCTATAACTGAATCTATTTCACCGTTTCATGAAAATAAATGCATTAATAATATTCAACTTCGAGGTGTACAGATTGTCCTTAAACTGCCAGGTATTAGTGAAATGTGCTGAAAAATGTACTTTCTTTATGAAGTTTTCTTGGCGGGAGGTTGGGCAAACACTTTGGCAGTAACCGTACACAAACAGAAACTCTCTGATAGCCCAGTAAAGGCGGTTGTATACTGGGGCATGTTTTGTTTGGATTGTGGGACTTTGTGGTCAGTCTTTGTACCCAATAATGAGTACAAAGAGTTCGAATGTAAGGAGCCAACCTCTCTACGTCTGAGGCAAGCGGCACCATTCATCAAAAAAAGGAAAGATTTGCATTTAATAGCTCCTTTTGCACGCAACCTAAGCACCTCCCAAAGAAGCCAATGAAGTACTTTTGAAGCGTAGTCACTGTTGTAATGTAGAAAGCCAATCTGTACACCGTAAACTCCCACAAAAAGCAATGTGATAATGACCAGATAATTGATTTAAAAAAAAAAGTGATGTTGATTGAGGAATAAATATTGGCCTAGATTTTTGTGCTTAAGTCAATCAATTGGGACTTGAACCTCTGACTCAGAGGCGAGAATGCGACCAACTGAGACATGGTTGACACCATGGAGGGTAATGTCCTGCAAATGACAAGCCACAGCGCAAATAGCAATAATCTCATGTGCCGCTAAGGGAATGAGAACAAGTGAGGACTACATTTTGTAACCGAGGACTCAATTTTGTGAAAAAAGACTTGCATTTATATAGCAACTTTCACAGCAAGCCACTGTAATAATGTAGAGAAGCACAGTAACCAATTTGTGCCGAGCAAGCTCCCACAAATAGTAATATGATGAGGGCCAGATAATCTGCTTTTAGTTTTTGATTGAGGGATAAGTATTGGCCAGGAACACCTCCCCCCTCACTGTTCTTTGAAATAGTGCCATGGGATCTTTTACATCAATCTGAGAGAGCAGATAGGGCCTGGGTTTAACAGCTGTTCTGAAAGAGAGCACTACCAACAGTGCAGCACTCCCTCAGCACTACACTGGAGTGTCAGCTCAGATTTGTGCACTTGAGTTTCAGGCGTGGCACTTGAATCCACAGCCTTCTGGCTCAGAGAGTGATGGTGCTACCCACCAAGTAGCAGTTGATACAAAGTGAGTTTTTGTAAGAGATTTTTGCAAATGAGGAGTCCATTTTGTGTTCCGCCCTAAACTGAAAGCCTGCTGACAATGGCACTACCCGCAAAGATCACAACAGCCTGATCTCGAAGTTAAACAACACATTTATTACACTTAATTCTGACCTTTCTCACAATTCATGCATACTTAGAAACTAACCCATCTGAAGTATAGCCATAATAGGGTACATTCTATGCTTTTGCTTAATCTAAACAGTGTTTGTTCTTGATAGACCTTGGGACCGCATGATAAAGGTGCCAACACGATGATATTGTAATGCAGAGTTAGAAGATGAAACAGGAAGAAGTGTAGAAAGCTGAGCTTAGTGACTAGTGTGTGACTTTCTACAAAGCATCAGGCTGTTGCCTATGAATATGGTCACTTAGCCCTTAATAAACGTCTAAATGTTTGACTCCTGCATCTAGAACCCTCATTCCTGGTTTACAGACCAGGTCTGTGGACTCTGTAAACACAGCTCATCCTTCCAGTGCCATGAGTTTTAATCGTGTTGTCACAAAAGATTCGAATACAGAATGGTATCTTTCAACAAACCATTTATTTTTGACCAAAAAAAACCCCGTGTTAAATTTGTTTACAAAAACCCCAGAGGAATGGAACAATTTGTATTTGCTGTTTTTCAAGCTGCGAAATCAATTTAACATCCGATATCTTATTATTTTGTGCCTGCGCCATAAATTGTGAACAGAAAGTTTAATTTTTAATGCTTGCCGAGCGGAAATTAATTCAATGTGATAATATTTTTTTATTCTGTAACAGGCTTAATTAGCCACTTTTCTAACTTCTGTAACAGATTATTATGCTGCATGGGGCCCAGCTCACAGATTCAAGCTTAGAAATTACTTCTGGCAATATTTGCCAACAAACACTTAACATGTTAGTAAGAGATTCCTTCATCTGCTATTTTATGACGCGTGAAAATGGCGGGCAGGAAAAGACCAGCTGGTCCTTTAAACTGGCCCCAGGCTCATGTTGGCTGGAACTTCATCACAGAAAATTTCCCAATCCCCTCCCTCCAGCCATATAATTTCCTGGAAGAGCAAAAAAAACCAGGGGAAAAGCCCCCACGTCCAATAAGCAGAAAACAATTGTGGAAAATTCTTCTCCGACCCCCTTCAGACAAACAAATGCAGTCCAGGAGATCATATGTGTTAGCTATCAAGACACTGACCTATATGGAGTGATCTCCGCCCCAGTCAGGAACCGTCCACCTCCCTCTTGAAACCAATACAGAGTTAGCAGTAACCTTTGCTCCACGACCTTCTGGTCGGCTATTCTGTGACCTTGTCCTATCTACACCTTCTCCTTTGTTATCTCTTGCCCCACCCCCGCTTTACTTGCTTATAACCTTTCACATTTCTAATATTTGTCAGTTCCGATGAAGGGTCACTGACCTGAAACGTTAACTCTGCTTCGCTCTCCACAGATGCTGCCAGACCTGCTGAGCATTTCCAGCATTTCTTGTTTTTATTTCAGATTTCCAGCATCCGCAGTATTTTGCTTTTATTATTATAGCAGTAACCACACCAACTAACAACCCGTTCCAGAATTCAGTACTCTTGCAGGGTTTAAACTCACGTCCCTTAATCCTACCCCGATCTGTCAAACTGAAATAATCTATCAATAGGCACACAATCTTGTTATTTTATCTATCAAGTGTCAGCCGTGTCCCAGAGGGTAGGTCACACTCTCACCTCTGAGACAGAATGTGGTGAGTTCAAGTCCCACTCCCAAGACTTCAGCACATAATCCAGACGGACACTTCCAGTGCAGTATTGAGGGAGTCTTGTACGGTCAGAGGTGCTGTCTTTCAGATGAGATATTAAACCGAGGTCCCGTCTATTCTCTCAGGCAGATGCAAGAGATTCCTCGGCACTATTTCGATGAAGAGCAGGGGAATTCCGCACTCTACCCCAGTGTCCTGGCCAATATTTACCCCTCAACCAACATCACTAAACAGATAATGTGGCCCTTATCATATTTCTGTGTGCAAATTGGCTGCTGCATTTCCCACATTCCAACACTGACTACTCTTCAAAAATACCATACTTCATTGGCTGTAAAGCACTTTGGGACGTCCTAAGATCATGAAAGGTGCAATATAAATGCAAGTCTTTCTTTCAGGTCTCGTCTAAGTCTACACCGGGTGTCTTTAACCTGCAACAAAGCAAAGACATTACATGGTTAATCACAATGTGCACAGCCAGCAGGGATCCTCACCTGTTGGTCTTGCCTATTGCCCTTTGACTTCTGAATTGTGACTTGCCGCCACATGCAGCAAAAAAAAATGGGGTTAGATACAGAGTAAAGCTCCCTCTACACTGTCCCCCCCCCCCAAAAAAAATGACAAGCCTGGCTCCCCCGCTGACAGCCCATCCTTGGAGAATTGGGCTCTTAACTGTTCTTTAGCTAAGATTGTCATTTTTTTTGCGTCAGTGTCATGTCAACCTCTAATTCTTGTACTAACCCTTAAAGGGCTAAATTATAAAGTCAGGCTGCATAGACTGGCCTTGTATTCCCTGGAATAGAAAAGATTAAGGGGTGATCTAACTGAGGTGTTGCAGATGATTAAAGGAGTTGAGAGGGTAGATAGAGAGAAACTATTTCCTCTGGTGGGGAGGGGGAGTCCAGAACAAGGGACAAAACCTTAAAATTGGAGCCAGGCTGTTCAAGGGTGATGTCGGGAGGCACGTCCTCACACAAAGTGTAGCCGAAATCTGGAATTGTTTAACCCATAAAGCTGTTGAGGCTTGGGGTAAATCCAAAATTTCAAAATTGAGATTGATAGATTTTTTTTGTTAAGGGTTACGGAACCAAGATGGGTGGATGGAGTTAAGATATAGATCAGCCATGATCTAATTGAAACAAGGAACAGGCTAGAGGGGCTGAATGCCTCCTCCTGTTCCCATATTCTTGCATGCAGATCTCTGCTTCAGGAACCCTAACTGGTTATTCAAGAATGGCAGGGGGCAAAGAGAAATTAATTTACATTCTTAAGTTCCAAAAGGCCACCTGATGGAATCTCATCGCAGTTTGTCATTCTGTAAAAGACATAAATTGTCATAATTCAGGGGCAAAGTGGATCATTGAAGCTGGCGAGGAGGCCAGTTGTCACCTGGAGCTAGTTAATTCCTGGTTGAATGGGTGTAAATAACTTCCTGAGCAGCTGGATCCTGGGAATAGTGAACATGCCTGTGAGGGGTTTTACTCTGTAATATATGGTCTGAAGTTGGGGAGTGGGGAAGTCACAACAGCTGCAGAAAGAATTTGTTTTGGTTTTCAGATGAAAGGGCTGTCCAAGTGCAAAAGTGCATCCGAATGTAAAGATGCTTTTTCATGGGCTGGGCTGTGTACACAAATCAGTGTCTTTTCATTCTGTAAAGAGTACTGTTTGAGATCTTTGATGTGACTTTTAACCAGAATTGAGTGTTTTTATCAATAGCAACATGTATTTATATATTGCCTTTAACATAACAAAACAAGGTGTTTCACAGGAGCATTAACAGACACAAAAAGTTGTCGCCAAGCCTAAGAAGATAAGAAATAGGAGCAGGAGTAGGCCATTCAGCCCTTCGAGTCCACTCTGCCATTCAATGAGATCATGGCTGATTTTCTACTTCAACACCATTTAACTGCACTAATAAAACATAAGAAATAAGAAGAAGGAGACATTAGGACAACTAACCAAAAACATGGTCAAAGAGGAAGATTTTAAGGCATGTCTTAAAGGAGGAGAGGGAGGCGGAGAGGTTTAGGGAAGGAAATTCCAAGTTTAGGGCCTCAGCAGCTGAAGGCATGGCCGCCAATGGTGGAGCGAAGGACATTGGGGATGCTCAAGAGGTCAGGATTGGAGGAATAAATAGTTCTTGTAAAGTGGTAGGGCTGGAGGAGGTTCTAGAAATAGGGTGGGGTGACGCCATGGATGGATACAAGAATGAGACTTTTAAATATGAGAATATGAGATGTTGGCAGACTGGGAGCCAATGTAGATCAAAGATTGATGTACAGTACTTCATCGCCAATATAATGCTTACAGGCAGGAGACGCTCTGCTGACCAAAATAAAAGCAAAACACTGCGGATGCTGGAAATCTGAAATAAAAACAGAACACCCTGCTCAGTCCGCAATTGCGACCCCGAACTTCCGGTTGCTTGCCATTTTAATTCACCACCCTGCTCTCACGCCCACATTTCTATCCTCGGCCTACTGCGGTGTTCCTGTGAAACTCAACGCAAGCTCAAGGAACAGCACCTCATCTTCCGATTAGACAGTTTGCGGCCTTCTGGACTCAACATTGAGTTCAACAATTTCAGAACATGAACCCCCCTGTTTTGATTTTTTTTTACCATGTGCCGGTCTTCAACTTGTTTTTCATGTTTTTGCTTTTGGGCAGAGCTGTTCATTATACTGCCATTAACACTCTCTCTGAACTAATGCTTTGTCTTTTACTATAACTATTAGCACTCCCTTTGCCTTTTGTTCCATGACATCTTTGTCATTTAATCTGTCCTGCCCTCTGCCCTATCACAGACCTTCCCTTTTGTTCTTCTTCCCACCCCTCCCACCTATCACTTGCTCAAAGCCTATTACATTTCTAACCTTTGCCAGACGTGAAACATTAACTCTGTTTCGCTCTCCACAGATGCTGCCAGACCTGCAGAATATTTCTGGCATTTTCTATTTTTATTTCTGCTGACCAAGTTTGTTCCGGTCCAATAAGGCAGCAATGGATCTGTCAGACAACACCTCCAACCAAAAAAGAAATTCTGTGCATTTGCAAAAAAACTCTGAAGTTATGCCGACATAGATATGAGTGACTTTCACTTTAAATTACTGAGGGGATGTTGTTTTATTGAAGCTGCTGTCTTTTTTGATGAGACATTGTGCTGAAGCCCCATCAGCCTGTTCAGGTGAATGTTAAATATCCCATGGTGAAGAAGATCATGAAGGTCTCTCGGTCAACTATCCTGACCAACGTTTCTCCCTCAACTTTAAAAGTGAGAGGCAATAGCTGGGGGAGAACAGGCTTACAGGATTTTTGGTTTTATAAATAGTCTCATAGAGTCCAATAGTAAGGAGGTAAGGCCAAATGTGCAAAATCATTTTTCCAATTGCTTCAAATTTCCACCCTTCTCCCACCTTCACATGGTCCATCTCCGACACTTCCCTTCCCTTCTTCAACTTCTCTGTCTCCATCTCCAGGGATAGGCTGTCCACTAATATTCATTATAAGCCCACCGACTCCCATGGCTACTTCGACTACACTTCCTCACACCCTGTTTCCTGCAAAGACTCCATTCCATTCTCCCAGTTTCTCTGTCTCCGACGCATCTGTTCTGATGATGCAACTTTCTACAACATCGCTTCTGACGTGTCTTCCTTTTTCCTCAGCCGAGGATTCTCCCCGCTGTGGTTGACAGGGCCCTGAACTGTGTCCGGCCCGTTTCCCACATCTCTGTTCTCACCCCTTCCCCTCCCTCCCAGAACCATGACAGGGTTCCCTTTGTCCTCACTTTCCACAGCCTCCACATCCAAAGGATCATCCTCCGCCATTTTCACCGCCTTCAGTGTGATGCCACCAACAAACACATCTTCCCCTCCCCTCCCATTCTGAAGGAATTGTTCCCTCCACAACACCCTGGTCCACTCCTCCATCACCCCCGACACCTCATCCCCTTCCCACGGTACCTTCCCATGCAATCGCAGGAGATGTAATACCTGCCCTTTTACCTCCTTTCTCCTTACCATCCAAGGCCCCAAACACTCCTTTCAAGTGAAGCAGTGATTTACTTGTACTTCCTTCAATTTATTATACCGTATTCGCTGCTCACAATGTGGTCACCTTTACAATGTAGATTGGGTGACCACTTTGCAGAACACCTCCGCTCAGTCCGAAAGCATGACCCCGAGCTTCAGGTTGCTTGCCGTTTCAACACACCAACTGTTCTCATGCTCACATTTCTGTCTTTGGCCAGCTCCAGTGTTCCAGTGAACATCACTGCAAGCTTGAGGACTAGCACCTGATCTTTCGATTAGGCACTCTACAGCCTTGTGGACTGAACATTGAGTTCAATAACTTCAGAGCATGACTGGCCTTTTTAAAAAATATTTTCCTTTTTTTATTATTTTATTTTATTTTGTTTTTTAACCATGTGCCTGTTTTTCATGTGGTGATTTTGGACAGAGCTGTTCATTATTCTGCCATTAACACTCTCTCTGGAATAATGCTTTGTCTTTCACCACAAGCATTAACACGCTTTTTGCCTTGGTCCCAGGACATCTTTGTTATTTAATCTCTCCTGCCCTCTGCCCTATCACACACCTTCCCTTTTGTTCTCTTCTTCACCAAACTACCTACCCCCACCTTCACTTGTTTAAACCTAATTCTTTTCTAACCTTTGCCAGTTGTAATGAAAGGTCACAGACTAGAAACGTTAACTCTAATTCTCTCTTCACAGATGCTGCCTGACCTGATGAGTATTTCCAGCAACTTTCTGTTTTTACTGCAAAATCATTGGTTGGGCTGCAGTTAAAATGACCCTCTTCAATGTACCTGGGTCTTGGCATTCCCTAGATGTCGTGAAGAGGGAAAAGGGATGGAAACACATTACGTCAGGTCTCTGTCCATCCCCATTTCAGTTCTTCGGCTCCTCTAATAGCTGGCCCTGGGCCAGGGCATTGGGTCAGAGCCACAGGACTGTGTTGGGCCAGGGCCTTGGGCCTGAGCCTGGGTCTGGGTCTGGAGTAGATTTGGGTCCAGCATTAGTATTTTAATGAGGTGAGAGGGGATGTTACCCGCCTCCTGCCTCACTTTCAAGCCATTATGATCATTGGCTGCCCCGGGACAGAAACCTGAAGAAAGACTGGGTTCCAAGGCCTGCACTGGGACTCTCGAAGGCTGGCTGGAGGGGACCACCAGCTGGGGAACAACTGGCACCCACTTCAGACATCCCCGTGCAATCAGCGGTCAAGGCTACATAGTGTGCATTGCATTTTTAGAACATCAGTGCGTAGCTCCTGCATGCACTCCGTGTCCTGCTGCATATGGCTCTCCATGAGGTTGGCCCATTCTCTCAATGGAGAAGCTCATGCACTTTAAGCCCTGAGCTGTTGTGACACATATGAGCTGGATGGACTCCTCCATTCTTAGCCCAGGATCATGTATTGCCTCAGGAAAATCTGACATGTGGGAGCACATCTCTTGCTACTGGTCCAGGTAGAGCCTCCTTTCCTGTGACTCCTGAGGCCCTGCATCTATGCCCAGCTGAGATGGGCTGTGTCTGTCCTCCATCCTCTGAGGGGAACTTCCCACAGCTGCCTCTGCCTCTGGCACCTCCTCCTGCACTTGTGATGTGCTCCAAACCCAGTTCCACCCTATCTAAACTCACACAAGAACCCACTGAGGTGAATGTATCCGCGCTGGTGGAGGTTGCGCTTGTCAGGTGTGATGGTGTTTGGTCTGAGCTCTGCTCCAGCTGTGCTTGACCCGGTGATGGTGAGGGAGTTGGTCTTATTGTCTCGACCTCTGCACCTGTGGGAGACACAAGAGATAATGAGAACTAGTTTTGGAGGGCAGAAGCCTCCGCATGTGCTGAGGCTTCCTAATGCAGCTCAGTCTTCGGCCTGCTGTCCGACGGGGTGGAGTGCAATGCACCCTCTTAATGAACCCATTGCTCTCATTAATCACCATCTCCACCAAGGATGCCCATCTCACCTTGCCCGACTTCCTCATGGTCAGCAACCCTGACGATGTCCATGGCTCTCACTGTGGTGATGACATGCAGATAGGGAACCGCTCCTCCTGTCTGGTCCCCCTTGCGGGTGTTATATGCCCATTTCTCCTGCAAGGGCAAAAGAGAGAGAGAGATAAGGCACTCCTGGCCTTTATGTCCAATGCCAGCTGCACCGATTCATTAAAAAGCTGCATGTTTTAGTGCTGGCAGGTCCTCAGCAGCACTTTGGCTCAAAGCCATTCTGAGAGGTCAGTAAGTGCCCTGGGTCCACATTCCTCCCATGTTCAGGAGCAGCATGCGCCCTCAAGCTCCTCAGCGAGAGCATAAATATCCAGAGGCCTGTCCAGACGATTCTTTTTTTCTATTCGTTTGTGGGATATGGGCATCGCTGGCTAGGCCAGCATTTATTGCTATCCCTAATTACCCTTGAACTGAGTGACTTGCTAGGCCATTTCAGAAGGCATTTTGGAGTCAACCATATTGCTGTGAGTCTGGAGTCACATGTAGGCCAGACAGGTAAGGACAGCAGATTTCCTTCCCTAAAGGGCATTAGTGAAACAGATGAGTTTTTGCAACAATCACCAATGGTTTCATGGTCGCCATTAGACTAGTTTTTAAATTCCAGATTTATTAATTAAATTCAAATTTCACCATCTGCCGTGGTGGGATTGGAACCCATGTCCCCAGAGCATTAGCCTGGGCCTCTGAATTACTAGTCCAGTGTCATTACCACTGCACCACTGCCTCGCCCTATTGGGCGTTGCCAGAGTGAATAAGGTCATTGAACCTTTTCCCACACTGGGCCCAGTTTCTGCGCACCACAAACCATCTGCTTACAGTCGGCGACCACCATCCAGGCCTGCTTGGTTTGGAAGGGTGGCCTTCTCCTGCCACCCTCTGGGAAGAGGACCTCCCTCCTCTCCCTCACTGCTTCGAGGAAGACCTCCAGGCCTGCATCCATGAAACGTGGGGCTGCCCTGCCCAGGGTTCCATGCCTCTGTGTCTCTGGACACATCTTTCCGCCGGCAGACAATGCAATGAAACAGCAGCCACAGTAATGGCTGCCATGATGTATTTAAAACAGACCCGGTCCCTTTCAGTCCCACCTCCATTCCTGCACCCTCACAGCAGCTAATTAGCCACCTGACCCGCACTCTAACCAATTAGCAGTCTGTCCTCATGAAAACCAGGGGGCCTAAAACCAGAGGACCGCTCTCCCCCTCCCAAGGGTGGGATCTGGGCCCAGAAACAGTCCCGACGTCTGTTTCCTGCACTACCCCCTCAGTGTAAGGAAACCACTGCGCCACTGTGCTGCCTATATTCTACAGGATGTGCTGCAGTCTTTTAGAAATTGTCTCATCAGTAATGAAAATACTTGATTCACCATTTTCCACATAAAGTATGGAACTGTCCTCATTTAAAATAAAAATAAAACCCTCTATTTCTTTATACTTGCAGATGCAAATATTACATAGAATTACATAGAGTCTACAGGACAGAAACTGGTCTATGCAGATGTTAATGCTCAACACAAGTCTTTGCTAAACCCTCATCCTACTTGTATATTCTTCTATTCCTTTCACCCATATCTGCTTATCTAACTTCCTTTTGATACATCTATGTTATTTGCCTCAACCACTCCATCAGGTAGTGAGTTCCACATTTTAACCAATCTCTGGGTAAAGAAATTTCTCCTAAATTCTTTGATTAGATTTATTAGTGATTATCTATTATTTATGTCCCCTTGTTTGTTCTCCCACCACAATTGGGGACAACCTCTCTGCTTCTACCTTATTGAATCCCTTCAAAATTTTGAAGACCTCTGTCAGGTCACCCCTCAGTCTTCTCTTTTTCAGAGAAAGCTCATAGCAAAAAAAACACAGATCAGGAAAAAGAGTTGCATTTTTGTGTTTTTAGATCTGTCACTCAGCCTGCTGGGAGCACCAAGGACTGCATGCTCCAGACTGATGGTAGCCTTTGATCCTAGCCATGCACATAGTTAACTGACAGTTCCAATGTAAACAATTCTAACCAGCCTCACAATAACATACTTCAGTAATTGCAGGTGTCTGCTATGTGTCCTTTGCATATTTGGGTTTAAAAGGAAAGTTCAGTATTTAATTTAATGGTGTCAAGCGATTGTAAGTGCTTGCTGGGTTAGTGATTCCAGAAATGTACACACTTGGAGTCTTACTCTGAAATGAACTGAGGATAAACATTTCATTTCCACATGAGCAATGCTTTGGACTCTCGATCAGAATTATTTCTATCTGTATCTTGTGCACCCTTTGAGTCTGCTCAACACTGGGAGTGCGGGATCACTGTAGCTACCTATAAGTAGTTTTTAATCCCCCCAGTAGAGGAGCAGGTTTACAAAACAAACTCTCAGCAAAATAATTAATACTGTGCTTATTATCTTCTTTTGGAGGTGCGCTCATACTAGAAAGAAAGATTTGCATTTATATAGCACCTTTCAAGACCTCACAAAGCACTTTACAGCCAACAAAGTATTTCTGAAGTGTAGTCACTGCTATCGGAAATGCAACAGCCAATTTGCACACAGCAAGCTCCCACAAACAACAATGTGATAATGATCAGATCATCTGTTTTTTAGTGATGTTTGTTGAGGAATAAATGTCAGCCAGGACAACAGGGAGATCTTGTCTGCTTGTCTTGGAATAGTGTCATGGGATACAAAAGGCAGCACCTCTGACAATGCAGCACTCTCAGTACTGCTGCTGGGGTGTCAGCCTAGCTTTTGTACTCAAGTCTTCAAAGAGGCACTGAAACCGGTAGTCTTCAGACCCAGAGGTACCAGTGTTACACACTGAACCACTAGTACGGCAACAAACTGTGTTCATAAAGTCCACAGACTTCCTGAGCACTTTTAATACCTGCCTACAATCAATGTAAATGTTTACACAGTGCAGACACCATCTAAATACTTGGGGGTCGAAATTCTTGGACAAGGACAAGGCACGATGATGGAGGGAGCATTGCCCACTGGAAGGGTGGGCAAGGTGACTGGAATTTGGGGCAGACTCATTTCCATTCTTCTGGAATCTCCAGAACACTGCTGGGAGCAACCCAGGAGAAAAATCATTTAAAAAAGAAAAAGTCTTTCAATACTTTTGTTTATTAGTTATAAAAACATCGGAGATGGGAAAGAAATGTTTGCCTGACAGTCAAGAATCATCCAATCGGGTAATGGAGTGCCTGTTCAGTTTTCGATTAGCATGGGAAGTCGAGGCACGATGAGGATGGACATGTTGGGCAACCAATGATGTGAATGTGGGGGAGCGGGGCTGTTGGAGAGTGGAGGTCATGCGATGAAACCTCCAGGAATACATCTAACCAGAGCTGGCAACCACAATTGCAGCATTCTTGTGCTGGGAACAATGCCATTCTGGGCACTGCCAGCCGAAAGACAAACATGGAAAGAAAGTGGCAGAAGTTTAACCAAGAGCTGGATTTTATGAACTCACAGCCGATCTCAGCATCACGGGGAGGGGTGGGTGGCTCGTCCTCGGCAATGTGTCAGCTGCCTGTGCGCTGATAAACTTACCTCCTAAACCCTCCCCACTAGTGTGGCGCCTAGATTCCCCGGACCGGGATCCGAAGGCACGGGAGTGCCGGCCGCTGGGCCGAAGATCAAGGCGGGCCCGCAAGATTAAGGGTGAGTACATGCAAATCTATTAATTTTCTTCATTTGCATATGGTGATTGCGGTCCTGTTGCCGAGCCGCGGAGGGTGCCGCCATGGTGCCCTGCTGCCACCAAGAGGATCAGGCCGGGCCCTGCCGGCATCGAGGTCCATGGCGGGCCTCACCCGGGGCTATCTTCAGGCCCCCCCCCCACCACGGATCCTGACGTCAAGGGCTCCTTAAAACCCAGCCCCAAATTTCAGTGGTGAACTCTGCAATGCAGCCTTTTTACATCCAACTTATGATTAAAGTGCCAATTTAATAAAATACAGAAAAGAGGCTAATGGCAAGCTATTATTCACAGAAACAGTTTAATTTTATAAAAGCTGTCGATGTGAATATAAGATTGAAAAAAATAAATATAAGGAATTTGTATGGCAGCTTATCATATCCTTCAGGAATTTCCCAAATTGCTTCATATGAATAGGAGGAAGCCATTCAAACTCTCAAGCCTGCTCTGCCATTCAATTAGATCATGGCTGAGCCGTACCTTAACTCCATCTATCCACCTTGATTCGATATTCCTTACCTCCCGAAAACTATCCATTTCACCAATTGACCCCCTAGACTCAACAGCTTTTTGAGAGAGCGAGTTCCAGATTTCCACTACCCACTGTGGAAATGACCATTTGAATTATCTTGAATTGCAGACTGCTGTTAACGTAAATAAGATTGTTCCAGTTTTATTTCCCCATTATATTGATACCACCTGTTGCTATGGAGGACTATGAGAAACATTGTGGGGTATGAGAAGGTAGATTCTACTGGTCCACCAAGCGAATGGAAAGAAGTTTGGATGGGCTCCAACATGAAGGGGTGCTTTCACCACCCGCCCCTCCTTACCCCAAACCCCTATCCCATCACCTCTTACTTTCCTGCAGTCGCTGGACTCAGATGATCCAACACGCAGGACCAGGAAAATGTACCTTGCTAATCCCCAGGCACTGGAACTGGCCAGAAGGATTATTTGGACATGCCTGTGTTCTGTTCATTACTAAAGTTTGCAAAAATCAATTTGTTATTCAAGGTGTTTGTTCGCAACATTATGTAACCAGGCTTCAATATCTGTACATCTAGTTTGCACCCTCAATAATAAGTTTTAGTTACATACAGATGATCATTGTGACCACTACTCATTAAAGACGCACTGACTTTTTATTGCAGAGGCAGAACACGAACAGTGGCACACCATGTGCAAGTAAGGCAAAGATGTCTTTGTAATATAGCACTGCAGTTGGATACAATTTGCGTCAGTAGATTCGCGAGTTTGGCAAACAAATGAAACAAGTTTGCCAAGTGCTTTTCTATAAAGGTGTGTCCGCTTAGATAGCATACAAGCACAGTACATGGTGTAAAATTAATGCTGGCTAACTGGTCAGCTATGAATTTGCAGGCTGACATGGGGACGAGGACTAAGACACACCTTAGGGTGGGGGCTGTGGGTTCATAGTTGGTGCTTATCAAATGGCAGCAACTAATGAAGTTGGTTTTTGGGGTGGAAACTTTCTTTTGCTTGATCCAGGAACTCTCATATAAGAATTTTGATACACGATCCAGTTGGAAATTGTCAGGAAACTGATTTCCCCTTCCAATTTATTTATTTCTTGATGAATGTTGTGCTTACTATGATGTGGATTGTTAGTGTTGGGAATGGGAACACTTCCCTGTTTCAACAACAGCAATAAAAAGCATCACACCATCACTAAGACTGCCCATTTCCACCTAGTAACATTGGCCAACTCTGCCTCTGTCTCAGCACATCTGCTGCTGAAACCCTCATCCATGCGTTTGTTACCTCTAGACTCGACTATTCCAATGCACTCCTGACCAGCCTCCCACATTGTATCCTTCGTAAATTTGAGGTCATTCAAAACTCTGCTACCCGGGAAAGTGCTATATAAATGCAGGTCTTTCTTTCTTTACCAAGTGCTGCTCACCCATCCTCCCTGTGCTCGCTGACACACATTGATTCCCGGTTAAGCAGCACCTTGCTTTTAAAATTCTCATCCTTGTTTTCAAATCCCTTAATGGCCTCAGCCCTCCCTATTTCTGTAATCACCTCCAGCCCTACTAACCTCCAGATAGGAACATAGGAGCAGGTATAGGCCATTCAGCCCGTCAAGCCTGCTCTGCCATTCAACATGGCTGATCATCTGCCTCAACGCCACTTTCTCACGTTATCCCCATATCCCTTGATGTTATTAGTATTTAGTTATCTATCAATTTCTGTCTTGAACATGCTCAAAGATTGAACTTCTACAGCCCTCTGGCTCCTCCAATTATGGCCTCTTGAGCATCCCTGATTTTAATCACTCCATAACTGGCGGCCGTGCCTTCAACTGACAAGGCCCTAAGTGATGGAATTCCCTCCCTAAACCTCTCATCCTGTCTACCTCTCTTTCCTTCTTTAAGACACTCCTTAAAACCTACATTTTTAACAAAGCTTTTGGTCACCTGCCCTAATATCTCCTTATGTGTCTCTGTGTCAAATTTTGTTTGATAACATTCCTGTGAAGTGCTTTGGGACATTTTACAACATTAAACACACTATACGAATGAAAGTTGTTGTTGCTGATGTTATTTATATCTCACCTTTATCACAGGAAATATCCCAAGGTGCTTCGCAAGGCGAAAAATGGGAATATATAAGGAAATGGAACCCAACCATGAGGGAAAGAATAGGAAGTGTGAGAGAAGATTTGGTTAAAAAGATGGATTTTGAGAAGGTTTATAGAGGCTGAGAGCAAAGAAAAGAGAGGAAGAGGTTGGGAGGAAGTTCCAGAAATAGGGACAAGGAAGCTGAAAGTTCTGCCACTAATTGTGGACAAAAAGAGGGAAGGATGCACAAAAGTCCAGCGTTGTAGAACTGAAAGGTAAGGAAAGGGGGGTAAAGGTCAGTGAAGGCCACAGCAATAGGGTGGAGTGAGGATATGGAATTATTCACTTTGGTAGAAAGATTGGAAAAGTAGAATATTTTTTAAAGGATGAGAGGATTGTAAGTGTTCATATTCAGAGGGGATTGGGGTGTCCTTGCATGCACAGCAAGCAATTAGGAAGGCAAATGGTATGTTAGCCTTTATTGCAAGGAGTTGAAGTGCAAGAGTAAGGAAGTCTTTCTGCAATTATATAGAGCTTTGGTGAGTACAACAAAGCTCCATTAGATTAATTCCTGGGATGAGAGGGCTGTTGTATGATGAGAGGTTGAGTAAATTGGGCCTAAATTCTCTGGTTTAGAAGAATGAGAGGTGATTGCATTGGAACATATCAAATTCTTCGCAGGTGGGACCGGGTAGATGCTGGGAAGCTGCTTCCCCAGGTTGCAGAGTCTAGAACTAGGTGTTGTAGTCTCACGATAAAGGGTCAGCCGTGCAGGACTGAGATAAGAAGAAATTTCTTCATTCAGATTATTGTGACTCTTTGGAAATTTGGGCTGTGAATGCTCAGTTGATGAGTATATTCAAGACTGAGATCGGTAGATTGTTGAGCACCAAGAGAATCAAGGCATATAGGGAGAAGGCAGGAAAGTGTGGGCTTGGGCTGATAAGTGGCAAGTAACATTCGTGCCACACAAGTGCCAGGCAATGACCATCTCCAACAGTAGAGAATCTAACCATCTCCCCTTGACGTTCTATGGCATTACCATCGCTGAATTACCCACTATCAACATCCTGGGGGGTTATCATTGATCAGAAACTGAACTGGACCAGCCACATAAATGCTGTGGCTACAAGAGTAGGTCAGAGGCTAGGAATCCTGCGGCGAGTAACTCACCTCCTGACTACCCAAAGCCTATCCACAAGGCACGAGTCCGGAGTGTGATGGAATACTCTTCAATTGCCTGGATGGGTGCAGCTCCAACAACACTCAAGAAACTCAACACCATCCAGGACAAAGCAGCCCGCTTGCTTGGCACCTCATTTACAAACATTCACTCCCTCCACCACCAATGCACAGTGGCAGCAGTGTGTACCATCTACAAGATGCACTGCAGATATGCACCAAGGCTCCTTACATCGCACCTTCCAAACCCGTGACCTCTACCACCTAGAAGGGCAAGGGCAGCAGTGCATGGGAACACCACCATCTGCGAGCTCCCCTCCAAGTCACACACCATCCTGACTTGGAACTATATCGCCGTTCCGTTACTGTCACTGGGTCAAAATCTTGGAATTCCCTTCCTAACAGCACTGTGGGTGTACCTACCCCACATGGACTGCAGTGGTTCAAGAAGGCGACTCATCACCACCTCTCAAGGGTAATTAGAGATGGGCAATAAATGCTGGCCTAGCCAGTGATGCCCACAACCCATGAACAAATAAAAAAAATGTAGGGGTTCAGCCGTGATTTTATTGAATGGCAGAGCAGGCTTGATGGGCCAAATGGCCCACGCCTGCTCTTATTTCTTATGTTTTTACTCAAAGAAAAAGAGGAAGTCTTTAAAACATTGGGGCACTGAGAGTCAATGGTGGTCAGCAAAGATGAGGGGGAGGGGGAGTGATGGGTGAGCAGGATTTATCCAGTCAGAGTGTGGGAGGCCGATTTCTGGATGAGTTGGAATTTATGCAGCATGAAGAAACTTAGGTACCAAAAGTTTGTATGACACATTACAGACTAATCGGCAGAGTTTACTTACCATGCCAAATTACCTGCTCACCCATCACTTCTGCTCCCCCTCATCTTTGCTGACCAACATTGGCTCCCAGTGCCCCGATGTGTTAAAGACTTCCTCCTTGTCTTTGAATAAGAACATAAGAAATAAGGGCTAATTAATAATCTTGTTGTAAAAGAATCTTTAGGGATGAGTGACCATAATATGATAGAATTTTACATTATGTTTGAATGTGAGGTAGTTCAATCTGAAGCCAGGTGTTAAATTTGCACAAAGGAAATTATGAAGGTATGAGGGGAAAATTGGCTGAGGTGGATTGGGAAAATACATTAAAAGGTATGACAGTACATAGGCAATGGATAGTCTTTCAAGAACTATTGTATAGTTTACAACAACTATACATTCCTTCAAGGCACGAAACCCCCCAAAGCAAAGGCAGTCAACCGTGGAAAGCAAAGGAAGTTAAGGATTGTATAAGATTAAAAGAAAAGGCCTATAAAGTTACCAGAAATAGTAGTAAACCTGAGGATTGGGAGGATTTTAGAATACAGCAAAGGAGGACGAAGAAACCGATAAAGAAAGGGAGAGTCGAATATGAATGTAAGCTAGCAAAAAATATAAGAACGGACTGTAAAAGCCTCTATAGGTATGTAAAAAGGAAATATTTGACTAAGACAAATGTGGATCCATTACAGGCAGAGTCAGGAGAATTTATAATGGGGAATAGAGAAATGGCAAAGAAGCTAAATGATTACTTTGTGTCTGTCTTCACTGAGGAAGATACAAGAAATCTCCCAGAAAAAGAGATCCAAGGGATTGGGGGAATGAGGAATTGAAGGAAACTAGTAATTGTAAGAAGTTGTATTAGAGAAATGAATGGGGCTGAAGGCTGTTAAGTCCCCAGGACCTGATATTCTACATTCCAGAGTGTTGAAAGAGGTAGCTATGGAGATAATGGATGCATTGGTGATCATCTTCTAATATTCTATAGATTCTGGAGCGGTTCCTGCAGATTGGAAAGTCGCAAATGTTCCCCCACTATTTAAGAAGGGAGGGAAGAGACAAAACAGGGAATTACAGGCCTGTTAGCCTTACATCAATCATTGGGAAAATGCTAGAATCTATGATAAAGAATGTGATAAATGGACACTTGATGATAATGATCTGATTAAGCATAATCAACATGAATTTATGAATGGGAAATCATGTTTGACGAACCTGTTGGAGTTTTTTGAGGATGCTATTAACAGAATTGATAAAGGGGAGTCAGTGGACGTGGTAATCTTGGATTTTCAGAAGGCTTTTGATAAAGTCTCCCACAGGAGGTTGGTTAGCAAAATCAAAGCACATGGGGTAGGAGGTAATATACTGGCATGGATTAAGGATTGGTTAACAGGCAGAAAGCAGAGAGTAGGAATAAACGGGTCATTCTCGCATTGGCAGGCTGTGACTAGTGGGGTACCGCAGGGGTCAGTGCTTGGGCCCCAGCTGTTCAGAATATAGATCAATGATTTGGATGTGGGGACTAAATGTAGTATTTCCAAGTTCACGGATGACACAAAATTAGGTGGGAATGTGTGCTGTGTGGAAGATGTAAAGCAGCTTCAAGGGGATTTGGACAGACAGTGAGTGGGCAAGAATGTGGCAGATGGAATATAATGTGGTAAAATGTGAAGTTATCCACTTTGGTAGGAGGAATAAATGTGCAGAGTATTTCTTAAATAGTAAGAGATTAGAAAGTGTAAATGTACAAAGGGACCTGGGTGTCCTTGTTAATAAGTCACCGAATGCAGGTACAGCAAGCAATTAAGAAGGCTAATGGTATGTTAGCCTTTATCGCAAGAGGATTTGAGTACAGCAGTAGTGAAGTCTTGCTTCACTTGGTCAGACTGCACCTGGAGTACTGTGTGCAGTTTTGGTCCCCTTACCTTAGGAAGGATATGATTGCCGTAGAGGGAGTGCAACGAAGGTTCACCTGACTTGTTCTCGGGATGGCGGGACTGTCCTGTGAAGAGAGATTGAGGAAACTGGGCCTGTATTCTCTAGAGTTTCAAAGAATGAGAGATAATCTCATTGAAATCTACAAAATACTTAAAGGGATAGACAGGGTAGATGCAGCTAAGATGTTTCCCCTGGTTGAGGAGCCGAGAACCAGGGGACACAATTTCAAAATAAGAGGGAAGCCACTTAGGACAGAGATGAGGAGAAATTTCTTTACTCAGAGGGTTGTTAATCTTTGGAATTCTCTACCCAAGAGGGCTGTGGAAGCTGAGTCATTGAGTATGTTTAAAGCAGAGATTGACAGATTTCTAAATACAAATGACATAAGGGATATGGGATAGTGTGGGAAAAAGGCATTGAAGTGAATGATAATATTGAATGGCGGGGCAGGCTCAATGGGCTGAATGGCCTACTCCTGCTCCTATGTTCCTACATGTTCCTATGATTAATAGTAGTCAATAATCCATTATCATTGTGGCACGTGACCAGCAAGATGGTAAAGGGCAAATTCATTGATCTTGGTCTTTGCTCACCTCACAATTCCTATGTTCCTGAACAATCCTGCATCAGCTCCCCATACCTGGCTATAGACTAAATCTCTCTCTACTCTGTGCAGCAACATGTTTCATTCTCAACCTTAGAGGACCTTACTGTGCCAAGGGGACATTTTCCATTATTCACTGCCTTCTACTCCATGGCCTCTCTTAACTCAGGGTTGTATTGTGCTGTGGATCAAAACCCACTAATAACTGGGTTGAAATAAAAACAGACAATGCTGGAAATACTCAACAGGTCTGGCAGGATCTGTGGAGGAAGAAACAGAGTTAACGTTTCAGTTCGATGAGCATTTCCAGCATTTTCTCTTTATATTTCAGATTTCCAGCATCTACAGCATTTTGGCTTAGGAATGAATAACTGAATTGAGCCTGGCCAAACTCATTTCACAAAGGACCCTTTGCTACACAGTTCTGGAACTGGACATTAGACGACGTATAGGAGCAACACGGAAAACTCAAATTTCTGTATTTTCTTTCCCCTTGCTGATCTCAGAAATAATTCAGATGCTTGATTGAGATAGGAAGCTGACCATGTGAAGAAAGGAGAGTAGAAACCTGAGTTCTACCATTCCATAGTGCAGGAGGGGCAGGTGTTGAGTAACTCCCTGTGGAAGAACTTGGGAAGGCGTCAGTCTAAATCCTGGGGCAGCTGCCAACAATTGAGATCATTGTGTATCAAGGAGGGCAGAATTGGTGTGGATGTGAAAGGATAAATTAGGTTTACATGGATCACTGAAGATAAAAGACTTTATAAAACATCAAGGGAAAATGAGAATCAAAATTTCATCATGTGACAACCTTCATAAAAAATTCCATGTATTTCGGCACAAGCTGGCACTTAGAAAAACAATAATCCGGTTTGTCACACCACTGAAATCTATTTCTGTCCAATACTTTGAATGTATTAGGAAGGTTTGAATATATTGTGAGATGTTAAGTGTAATGAGCAATGTGTAAAATTATGACTTAAATCTGAGGCAGACAGCCTGTGGTTTAATCCCATCAAAATTAATTTATTTATTATTTAGAGATACGGCAATGAAACAGTCCCTTCGGCCCACCAAGTCTGTACCGACCAACAACCACCCATTTATACTAACCCTGCAGTAATCCGATAATCCCTACCACCTACCTACACTAGAGGCAATTTACAATGGCCAATTTACCTATCAACCTGCAAGTCTTTGGTGGTGGGAGGAAACCGGAGCACCCGGCAAAATCCCACAAGGTTACAAGGAAAGCTTGCAAACTCCGCACAGGCAGTACCCAGAATCGAACCTGGGTCCCTAGAGCCGTGAGGCTGCAGTGCTAACCACTGCGCCACTGTGCTTGTGAATATGTTAACCAGCTGGCAATCAGCAGATTTACACATACAGAACAAGAAATTCGATGATACCTGAAAACGGGCGCGGGAATAACAATGCACAATTAACCCGCACCCTTTGCTTCCGATGCAGGTAGCACGTGGGCTTGGTGCTGCCTGCTCATTTAAATGATTGTAGTATTCAGCCAGCTTTGCACGGCTGAACAGGGGGCACTAAATAGTGAGAGGCGAACATAAATTCAAGCTAGTCTTGTGCTACTTAAAGTCAGCCAGCACCTCTTAAAGGGGAGGTGCACTTTGACTGGAACAGGTGCTGGAAGTCATTGCAAAAGTGAGCTTGACCTGGGAAAGGCACAAGAATGGCACGACATGGCAGAGACTAGGCTCCAAGATTTTCTGTTGCTGTACTGGAGGCCTTGAGTTGGAGAGGAGGATTTGGTCCCAGTTGCTGGACTTATCAACCGTCAACCACCATGCCCATATCACATTTGATGAGTGGTTGTAACTGGGCAAATAAAATGTGTTTAAACTGCTCCTCATTATGGGAGTTGTGAGGAGCTTTGCCTATAGCTCTGGGATGAAAAGGCTGGGTGCCCCTATATAGGTCCACCTATATATTGGTAAAAGCTGTTGGGTTTTCATTGGATCCCTATCTTGCTTGCATGCATGCCCCCATCATATTGACACCATTAATGCCTAAGGCAAAAATTCAACTAATCACCCTAACTGCCTGTGTTCCATTCACCTTTGCCTGTCCTCATGTTCCTACACAGTGTTACCCCAGTGACTGCAGCCAGTACGCATCAACGAACTTGAAAGAGTAGTTGAATTTCTTTAAATAGCAGTGCGGGGGGGGGGGGGGAGGGTCTTTCTGCTGAACGTGAGTTCATTTGTACGAGGTTAAGTGAGGGTATTAGCTGCAATGTTGAGCTCCAAAATTGTAGTTTGGCTTCACGATCTGCATACTTTTGATGGACACTCCTTGCGCACTCACGCTAACGCCCTCAACAAAACGCTGTTGGACACAGCCTGCACCAGAAGTGTTTGCACATGCTGTGGATGCCATTTTGGAGGCAAAATAGCACTCATAGCACCAACAAAAAGGCCGTAACGCATTCAAATTTTGCAGTCACAATTTCTGGGATCCTTTGAGTGCACGGCATTTGAAATAAAGGGAAATCAAACCACCCAATGGGTCGGATTTTGGAAACAACGGAGCAATTCTGAGTAGCTAAAGTTACTAAAGGTTTAAAGCTGAAATACTGGTCGACATTGGGCATTAGTTACAGTTTCCTGTTTCATCGTACTGAGTCCTTGATTTGGGATGCATAACACTTTGGATAAACTGACCTTTGGGAATGAGTACATTGCAGTGAAAGAAAATCGGTAGCTTTCACTCGGTAAAGAGAAAGAATTTAGACCTGAAATATGCTTCCTGTTTAAATGTTTAGTTGTGCAAGAGATAAAGAAAGAACTTGCATTTCTATCGTGCTTTTCACAGCCTCAGAATATCCCAAAGTGCTCGACAGCCAACAAAGTACCCGGATAAAATTATACAATTTCAATTTTAGGAGCTAAGATCTATGCAAGACTAAACTAGTGATCCACAATATATTAAAATTCTCAGAACAGCACAAACTTTTCCAAATATAAATTCCTACGTCTGCACTTATAGTAGAACTCTCACTGAATCTCAATCACCCAACTCCCCTACGTTTGCTACTTACATTGTCTCCCAATCCAACAGCGCCTTAATTTTAAAATTCTCATCCTCGTGTTCAAATCCCTCCATTGCCCCACTCTCCCTGTCTCTGTAAGCTCCTCCAGCCCTACAACCCTCCGAAAATGCTACGTACCTCCAAATCTGACCTCTGGTGCCACCCCCACGACAGGATTGGGAACCTGTCCCTATTATTATAATGACTCACATCCAGGATTTGGGACAGGATAACTGGCAGGTAAAAGTAATAAGCAGACTTCCTGCCCCCAACATCTGTCAGCTGTTGCTCAGTCGGTAGCACTTTCGCCACTGAGCAAGAAAGCCATGGGTTTCAAGTCCCACTCGGGAGACATAAATACAAAATCCAGGCTGCCACTCTAGTGCAGTACTGTGGGGGTGCTGCATGTCAGAGGTGCCGTCTTTCAGTTGAGTCATTAAACCAAGGTCCCATCTACTCTCTCAGGTAGATGTAAACAATTCCATGGCACTATTTTGAAGAAGATCAGGAAAGTTATCCCTGTTTCCCTGGCCAATATAATATCCTCAATGAACGTGACTAAAAAACTAGTCATTTAGTTAATTGCTGTCTGTCAGACCATACTGAATGAAAATAAACTGCCTTGCTTCCTACATTACAACAGTGACGACACTTAAAGGTACTGAATTAGCTATAGGGCACTTTAAGATGTCCTGAGGTTGTGAAAAGCATTGTAAAATGTGTCTTTCTTCAGCATAATGACACTGTGAGGTTTGTACCCTACGATATTTAATGTGCATAATTAATATGCTGTCACTAGAAGTGTAACAATTCTGTCCTTCAAGTTTGTAAGGCCAGGTCTTACGTATGTTAGGTTAAGGGGTACATTTAATATTTTATCAACATAATTTCTCAATACAAATTTGTGATTAGCAACAAATTATACAACTGGAAACATACAAGTTTCTGAAGGGATTTGACAGGGTAGGCACTGAGAGGTTGTTTCCGCTGTCTGGAGAATCTGGAACACGGGGGCACGGTCTCAGGATAAGTGATCGATCATTTAGGACTGAGATGAGGAGAAACATCTTCACTCAAAGGGTTGCGAATCTTCGGAATTCTCTATCCCAGAGGGTTGTGAATGCTCCATCATTGAGTATATTTAAGGCTGAGATAGAATGGGCAGGAAAGTGGATTTGAGGCCAAAGATCAGCCACGATTGTATTTAATGGTGGAGCAGGCTCAAGCGGCCGAATGGCCTACTTCTTCTCCTATTTCTTATATTCTTATGTTCTAACTTTCAGATTTGGTGAAGACTACATATGTGATTTTTAAGCCGAGCAGCAAGTATTTTCGACTGAATCTAATTTGCACAAATAGATTATACCAGATTAGCAAAATTTATTTGTAAGTTAGGTAGCCCCCACTCATTTTATAAACACAGGATTTATGAGACTCGATTTTGTTGCTGACAAGAGCCAAATTTTGTGATGCACAAGAAAGAGGTACAGAGCCATAACAGCTGTTAGGACAGGTGAGAAAGGTGTCTAGGGTTCCCTTTCAGCCTTCACCTGGTCTTACCGTAACATGGTTTAATTTTAAACACATCATGTTTTTGCGCCTCCTTGGTGAATGCTTGTTCACCGCTTTCCAATTATAAGACAAAGAAACCAGAACAAACAGGCTTTCTTAGGTTTAATGAAGAAAAGTTGAAAATGATTAAACTTAAACTTAAACTCTAATTCAGTTGATGCCTACGGATACACGACGTGCCCACACTAGCTTGCATACGCAATACACATATGCATATAGAGACAGAAAAGAGCAGAAGAAATAAAGTGGAAAAGTTTGAGGCAATAGCTGAAGAGTTTTTGTTATGGGTCTTCAAGCTCACTGTAGAGTCTTTGATTATAGGTAGATCTTGCTTTTCATTGGGGCCCAGTATTCTTCTTAAACCTTGTTTGTTGTAGGAGACTTTTCTCTCTTGGGGTTCATATGTCTTCAGTGGATTCAGAAGCTTGTGAGAAAGTGATCGGAGCAGACAGACAGGAGAGGCTGTGGCGAGCCAGCCAGGAGCGATCTTCTCAGTCCAGGAGCATTCTTCTTTCTGCCCAAACTGTTTGTACAAATTCAAAAAACTCAGGTTGCCCAGCAGGTTAGTCATGTGACTAGCTGGTTTGACCATGTCCGTTTGTGTATTTGGCCATCTTAGCAGTCAACCTGGAATGCGAGCTCCCCCACCTTCAACGTCTGGTGATCAAAAGTTCATTGTGGGTTGAATGTGTCAGGAAATGGATGTTTGTCCTTTCTAAGCATTGTCTGTTAATATGCAAATGTCTTTCCAGCCAAGATCTGGCAATTTTTTAAAGCAAGTCCTTTCTTCACTTCAATGGTTTGAAATTTAATGTCCATGTGGTGAAATTAATATGCCTCATGCTTGGCAGGTGGGGGGCCTACAGGACAACAGCACAGAAAGAGGCCATTCGGCCCAGCAAGTCCATGCCTGCTCTCTTTAGAGCAATCCAATCAGTCCCATTGCCCCGCTTTATTCCTGTGGACCTGCAAGTTTATTTCCCTCAGTGCCCATCCAATTTCCTTTTGAAATCATTGATCGTCTCCGCTTCCACCACCTCATAGGCAGCAAGTTCCAGGTCATTACAGCTGCAATGCCCTAGTTGTGGCCTAACCAGAGTTTTATAAAGGTTCAGCATAACTTCCCTGCTTTTGTACTCAATACCTTTATTTATGAAGCCCAAGATCCCATGCTCTGCTAACTAATCTCTTAATATGTTCTGCCACCTTCAAAGATATATGCTCATGAAACCCAGGCCCCTCTGTCCCTGCACACTCTCTAGAACTATGCCATTAAGTCTATCTTGCCTCTTCCTATCCCTTCTGCTAAAATGCATCACCTCACACTCACAAACTCCATCCGCCACTTGTCTGCCCATTCTGCTAGCCCATCTATGCCCTGTTGCAGCTGGTCATGTTCCTGCCAAATGCAAGCCAGATTTAATTAGCTTCCATAAAATAATGACTGTATTATCTTCCAAGTTTTCTAATATCAGAAACGAGACATTTATGAGGTAACATAAAAACCAGTGACAAAAATACCACCCCTGTCCCATTTCCAATACAGTATGTAGGGAGTGTAAAAAGTAAACAGAATGGTAATTGAGTACATCTTGTAGAATTGTTTGCCAGTTCTAGGAATATTGAGACAGTCAATGGAAAGCCACATTCACATCAAGTAACTATATTTTGTTACAGTATCCACTTATGTTTTAGTAGTGAAAATATCCATTTGGATTCTGTCATTTATGTATTATCTCCATCATGTGACCTTCCTTAAGGCAATATACTATGTGCTGTAAAGTTGTACATGGTCAGAATGACTTGGCCCGTGCCTGTTTTACCTTCCTAGTTCATTCAATTATTCAGAGAGAGATTCAGGCTTTACATCAAACAAAAACACTAGATTATCCCAATACTGTCATAGCCAGCTTTCCATCTTCCAGCCTTCGTCAACTGCAGATCACCCAAGATTCTGACGCCCATAATCTGGCTCACACCAATTCCCGGTCTCCCACCACCCCTCTGCTTGCTGACTTGCATTGGCTCCCGGACTGGCAACACCTTGATTTTAAAGATTTCATCTTTGTTTTCAAATCTCTCCATGGCCTCATCCCTCTCTATCTCTGGAACCTCCTCTGGCCCTATGACCCTCTGAGATCTCTGCAAGTCTCCAATACTGGCCTCTTGCACATCCCCAATTTTAATTGCTTCACGATTGGTGGCCATGCCTTCAGCTGCCTAGGCCCTGAGCTCTGGAATTCCCTCCCTAAACCTCTCCGCCTCTCTAATTCTCCCTCCTCTTTTTCTTCTTCTTCTTTGGCCTCCTTGTCTCGAGAGACAATGGGTAAGCGCCTAGAGGTGGTCAGTGGTTTGTGAAGCAGCGCCTGGAGTGGCTATAAAGGCCAATTCTAGAGTGACAGACTCTTCCACAGGTGCTGCAGATAAAATTGGTTTTCGGGGCTGTTACACAGTTGGGTCTCTCCTTGCGCTTCTGTCTTTTTTCCTGCCAACTGCTAAGTCTCTTCGACTCACCACTCTTTAGCCCCACCTTTATGGCTGCCCGCCAGCTCTGGCGATCACTGGCAACTGACTCCCACGACTTGTGATCAATGTCACAGGACTTCATGTCACGTTTGCAGACGTCTTTAAAGCGGAGACATGGACGGACAGTGGGTCTGTTACCAGTGGCGAGCTCGCTGTATAATGTGTCCTTGGGGATCCTGCCATCTTCCATGCGGCTGACATGACCAAGCCATCTCAAGCGCCGCTGGCTCAGTAGGGTGTATAAGCTGGGGATGTTGGCCACCTCGAAGACTTCTGTGTTGGAGACACGGTCCTGCCACCTGATGCTCCGGAGGCAGCGAAGATGGAATGAATTGAGACGTCGCTCTTGGCTTACATACGTTGTCCAGGCCTCGCTGCCGTAGAACACAGGCTTGATACACTCGGACTTTTGTGTTCCGTGTCAGTGCGCCATTTTCCCACACTCTCTTGGCCAGTCTGGACATAGCAGTGGAAGCCTTTCCCATGCGTTTGTTGATTTCTGCATTGAGAGACAGGTTACTGGTGATAGTTGAGCCTAGGTAGGCGAACTCTTGAACCACTTCCAGAGCGTGGTCGCTGATCTTGATGGATGGAGCATTTCTGATGTCCTGTCCCATGGTGTTCGTTTTCTTGTGGCTGATGGTTAGGCCAAATTCATTGCGGGCACCGCAATCCTGTCAATGAGTCTCTGCAGACACTCTTCAGTGTGAGATGTTAATGCAGCATCTTAGACATTTCTTAAAACCTACCTCTTTGACCAAGCTTTTGGTCACCAGTCTTAATATCTCCTTATGTGGCTTGGTGTCAGATTTTGTTGCTTGATAATGCTCCTGTGAAGCACCATGGGATGCTTTATTATGTTAAGAATGTTATATAAATACAAGCAGTTGTTGCTTATCTACAAGAATCTTTGCTGACTCTTGATTGCTGTGCACTGCTTATGATGGTTGGAGCTGCACACGTCTATCAATAGGTGCAGGTAATTCCTGAATATGTGCACTTTTTTTTATTGGAATTTACATCTGTGCTAACTGTAGTAGCAGCTCATCTCGCTACAATCCCTCTTTTAATAAATGTGGTTATGTTGTAGCGCTCCAACCATAACACTAAATTTCCTTGGGTTTGGAGCAGCTCCAAGGAAAGTCCTGGCCCATGTCTTTCCATAGATGAAAGCAGAAAAGTGTGATTTTTGTCCTGTGTGACGATAATGTAAATCTTGGCAAACATCCAAACACATGAAAGCAGAAAACCAGCATTAGTGGTCACTTTGAATATAGGAAACCCGCCTACTGCACAAAAGCAAAGCTTGTGCTTTACTCTGAGGCCCATGATGTGCTTGGCCTCAGCGGACACATTCTGCTGAGTTAAGTTATTTTTATAACAACAACTTGCATTTATATAGCATCTTTAATGTAGTTAAATTTCACAAGGCACGTCACAGGAGGGTTTTCAATCAAAATTTGACACTGAGCGTCGTAAGGTGATATTAGAAGCAGATGACCAAAAGCTTATTCAAAGAGCTAGGTCTTAAGGCATTAAAGGTCTTAAAGGCCAAAAGAAAGTTAGAAAGTTAGAGAGATTTATGAAGGGAATTCCAGAGCTTAGTGCATTGGTAACTGAAGGCTCAGCCACCAATGGTGGACAGATTAACATCAGGGATGCTCAAGAGGCTAGAATTAGTGGAGCCAAGAGTTGAAGATGATGGAAGCTTCTTCGACTCCATAGCTGTGTGCCAGTTCCATTAAAATAAAGCTATTTCTTTTAAACAGTGGATATGCTTACCAATTCAGTGAATGTTTAACCCTTTTAGGTGCTATGATCATAAAGAACCAATCAGACATGTTTTCTTGAGTTTAAGCAAGAAAGAGGTTAGTTTATTGTAATTAAAATCAAAAGCTGATCTAAGTAAAATAATAAACTACATTCCAACTTTCACACAGCACACATACACGAGAATCACACACACTCAAGTAGGTTACAGAGTAAAGAAGAGTAGATTGGTTTGATTAGAGTCCAGAACAAATAAAAGAATTTACAGTCTGTGGAGTCTGGTAATTCAGTGGTCTTCCAGCTGAATTCATGGTCCTGAAGTTTCTGGCTGGTAGAAGTGGATACCTGGTTCAGGGTTTTCTTGGAGACAGTGATGCAGATGGTTTTCTCCTTGGGGTCTCTGTGTGCAGCAATGATAAACTTGTATGCTTTGCAGCCCGAAGACAGAGTTCGAACTTACAGCATTGCCTGGAGAGAGAGAGAAAGAGAGACAGAGACCTCCACTTGGATCCTGCATTGGTCAAAAGCAAATGCTCATCTGCTGTAGCCAAAAAAAACTCCAAGCTTTCACACAGATGGAGTGACTGTCACATATTATCCAGTGTATTCTCTCTTTTGCATCTTAATTAGTTCAAGTCTTAAGAATTCCAATCTCTCTTGGGTCCCATTCGTTCAGTGTTTACCCTTTGAAGTTCATCTCCACCAGTGTTAATGTTCCAAGATGGCTTTGAATGTCTTGCTGATGGAAGTGAGGCAGGTAGCTCATTCAAAAATTCGCAAGCAATTTTTCTGATGGGAGATTAATCCAGACATTCATCTTCACCTCAATACCTTGGTAGGTGAGGTATCTCAATGTAAATTGCGGCCATTTCAGTTGCTTTCTTCATAAAAGTTTAATTTAGGTTTCCAACTGATGGATTAAAAATCATCATTTGGCATAGCACATTCATGACAAGAATTATGTTGAATGTAAGACACAGGAACAGGTCTGTGACCTTTCATCAGAACTGGCAAAGGTTAGAAATGTAATAGGCTTTGAGCAAATGAAAAGGGGGAAGGGGAAGAAGTATAAAAGGGAAGGTGTATGATAGGGCAGAGGGCATGAGAGATTAAATGACAAATATGTCATGGAACAAAGGCAAAGAGAGTGTTAATTGCTGTGTTAAAAGACAAAGCATTAGTGTTAATGGCAGAATAATGAATAATAAACTATTCCTTTCTTCCTCATGCACTTAACTGGTTCCCCTTAAATGCATCAATGCAATTTGCCCCAAATCCTCCTGTGATAGCGAGTTCCACATTCTAACTATACTCTTGGTAAAGATATTTCTCCTGAATTCCCTATTGGATTTATTAGTATTTATCTTATCTTTTTGTTCCCTAGTTTAGGACTCCCCTAAAAGTGAAAACATTTTCCCTTTGTTTTCAATTTTAAATACCTTTACTAGGTCACCTCTTAGCCTTTGCATTTCGAGAGAAATGAACCCTAGCCTGTTCAATCTTTTCTGATAGTCAGTCATTCATTTCATTTGCACTTTGTGCAATCTTACTATGTACAAATTAGCTGTGCTTCAACAGCAATTCATTGGCTGTGAAGTATTTCGGGACAGCCTGAGAACATAATAAGGCGCCATATAAATGCAAGTTCTTCCTTCCTTTCTATAGTGCAACATGCGGGAGTTATTAAGATGCTTACCAAAAATATATTTCTCTTTGTATTTGTGTTTTGGAACCATTCAGTTCAATGCATTGATTTCTGTGCAATTTTAGGTATCTCCTCTCTTGCCCTGAACGTATTGACTCTTACTGGGATTTAATGGGTAGACTTCCCCTGGTTTATTTCTAACAATATGTTCAGTGTGTTCTATCAGAATGCTCCCTAGATGTGTTTACAAGGACCACCAGAGGAAATCTTTCTCCTTGGTTATTTTGGTTTGAACCACCTTTCTTGTACCTTAATCTGGTGACCATGGTTCAATCATCAGCCCTTGAGTGTGTTTCTTCACTACACAAGGCTTTCCACTATAGACCCCTTCTGCCTATTTTCCAGCAATCCTCAATGGGAATATTAGATGATACTTCCTTCCTTTCTTCGGGTCAACTGAAATACTCCAACTTCTTCCGGGTTGAGTCAACTCAGTGCAAGTGGGGAATTGAAACCTGAGATCTTCTACTTTCTGACATAGAAAGAGGTGAAGGAATAACTTGCATTTCTATCGTGCCTTTCACAAGCCCAGGATGTCCCAAAGTGCTTTACAGCTAATTAAGTACTTTTGAAGTGTAGTCAATGTTTTAATGTAAAAAAAAGGCAGCCAATTTGTGTGCTGCAAGCTCCCACAAACAGCAATGTGATAATGACCAGATAATCTGTTTTTTTATCAGTTATGCTGATTGAGAGGTAAGTATTGGCCAAGACTCCAGGGTAAATTGCCCAGCTCTTCTTCAAAACCATGCCAGTGCCAAGGGAGTGCTGCACTGTTGGAAGTGCTGTTTAGATTTTTAGTTTAGTTATACAGCACTGAAACAGGCCCTTCGGCCCACCGAATCTGTGCCGACCATCAACCACCCGTTTATACTAATCCTACACTAATCCTATATTCCTACCAAACATCCCCACCTGTCCCTATATTTCCCTACCACCTACCTATACTAGGGGCAATTTATAATGGCCAATTAACCTATCAACCTGCAAGTCTTTGGCATGTGGGAGGAAACCGGAGCACCCGGAGAAAACCCATGCAGACACAGGGAGAACTTGCAAACTCCACACAGGCAGTACCCAGAATTGAACCCAGGTCGCTGGAGCTGTGAGGCTGCGGTACTAACCACTGCGCCACTGTGCCGCCCTAATGCTTTCTTTCAGATTTGATATTAAGCCAAGGCCCCATCTGCCCTCTCAGGTGGGTATAAAAGATCCAATTGCACTATTTTGAAGAAGGGCAGGGGAGTTCTCTCTGGTGTCCCCTCCAACGTTTATCCCTCAATTATCTGGTCATTTATCTGAACGCTGCTTTTAGGAGCTTGTCTGTGCAAATTGGCTGCAGTGTGTCCTACAATGATTGTACTTCAAATGCACTTCATTGGCTGTAAAGCAGTGGACTGACAACATTCCCCACATTGATTAGTTTCCAGTAACTGGAGTTAAGTGACCGCACAATCGAGGGGTGTCAGACTGTAACTCTGAGTTTTGAGCGAATCAATGCTTACATGCATGGATGAAATGGACTTGAAATATGTCACAGAAATAAATCAAGGCAATTAGAAGTTATGCATCAATCAATTTGCATTGCGTACTGAACAGAAGACTTCACAGTGACTCCAGGACAAAGATAATACAATGATGAAAAGATAAATGTGAGTATAATTCACTAACTGATTTCAGCAGGATGCAACCTGTGAGCCCAATGAGCTAGAAAGTTCTGCGATTCCAACAGCTGTGAGTTGAAATTCTCTTGCACATTCTTCTGTTTTTGTCTCCATTAGTTCTTTACTTCATACCACAGACTTAAACCAAGAAAACCTGGTTCCCCAAGGTTATGGAGCCATTCAGGGAGAACATTGTGATTGTGTTTTTTATTCATTCATGGGACAGGTGTAGCTGGCAGGGCCAGTATTTATTGCCCATCCCTAATTGCTCTTGAGAAGGTGGTGGTGAGCCGCCTCCTTGAACCGTTGCAGTCCTTGTGGTGTAAGTACACCCACAGTGCTGTTAGGAAGGGAGTTCCGGGATTTTGATTCATTGACAGTGAAGGAATTGTGATAAAGTTCCAGGTCTGGATGGTGTGTGGCTTCGAGGGGAATTACTTGCAAGCGATGGCATTCCCACATGCATGCTGCTCATGTCTTTCTTGATGGTAGAGGTTGTGGGTTTGGGAGTTGCTGTCAACAGACTCTTGCCGAGTTTCTGCAGTGCATCTTGTAGATGGTATATGCTGCTGCCACTGTGCGCTGGTGGTGGAGGGAGTAAATGTTTAAGATGGTGGATAGGACCCCACTCAAGTTGGCTGCCTTGTTCTGAATGGTGTTTAACTTCTTAAGTATTGAAGCTGCACCCATCCAGACAAGTTGAGAGCATTCTATTACACTCCTGATTTGTGCCTTGTAGACAATGAACAGGCTTTACATACGAACATACGTATTAAGTGCAGGAGAAGGGCCACTCGGCCCCTCGAGCCTGCTCCACCATTCAACAAGACCATGGCTGAACTGATTATAACCTCAACTCCACATTCCCACCTACTCCTGATAACCTTCCACCCCTTTGCTTGCCAAGAATCTATCTACTTCTGCCTTAAAAATACTCTGCTTTCACTGCCTTTTGAGGAAGAGAGTTCCAAAGACAACCTGCTGAGAGAAAAAATTTCTCCTCATCTCTTGCTTAAATGGGCGACCCCTTATTTTTAAACAGTGACCCCTAGTTCTAGATTCTCCCACAAGGGGAAACATCCTTTCCACATCCACCCTGTCAAGACCCCTCAGGATCTTATATGTTTCAATCAAGTCACCTTTTACTAAACACCAGCGAATTCAAGCCTAACCTGTCCAACCTTTCCTCATAAGACAGCCCACCCATTCCAGGTAATAGTCTAGTAAACCTCCTCTGAACTGCTTCCAATGCATTTACATCCTTCCTTAAATAAGGTGACCAATACTGTACACAATACTCTAGATGCGATTTCACCAATGCCCTGTGTAACTGTAGCATAACCTCCCTACTTTTGTATTCAATTTCCCTCGCAATAAATGATAGCATTGTATTAGCTTTCTTAATTACTTGCTATACCTGCATACTAACCTTTTGCGATTCATGCAGTAGGACATCCAGATCCCTCTGCACCTCTGAGCTCTGCAATCTCTCACCATTTAGATAATATGCTTCTTTTTTATTCTTCCTGCCAAAATGGACAATTTCCCACTTTCCCACATTATACTCCATTTGCCAGATCATTGCCCACTCAATTAATCTATCTATATCCCTTTGTAGTTTCCTTATGTCCTCTTCACAACTTACTTTTCTACCTATCTTTGTGTCATCAGCAAATTTAGCAACCATACCTTCGGTCCCTTCATCCAAGCCATTTATATAAATTGTAAAAAGTTGAGGCCCCAGCACAGATCTCTGTGGCACACCACACGTTACATCTTGCCAACCAGAAAATGACCCATTAATGCCCACCCTCTGTTTCCTGTTAGCCAGCTAATCTTCTATCCATGCCATAATGTTACCCCCTACACCATGAGCTTTTATTTTCTGCAATAACCTTTGATGTGGCACCTTATCAAATGCCTTCTGGAAATCTAAGTACAATACATCCACCGGTTGCCCTTTATCCACAACACATGTTACGTCTTCAAAGAACTCCAACAAATTGGTTAAACATGATTTCCCTTTTACAAAACCATGTTGACTCTGCTCGATTGTCTTGAATTTTTCTAAGTGCCCTGCTATAACGTATTTTATAACAGCTTCGAACATTTTCCCTATGACAGATGTTATGCTAACTGGCCTGTAATTTCCTGCTTTCCGTCTCCCTTCCTTTTTGAATAAAGGAGTTACATTCACTATTTTCCAATCTAATGGCGAATTGAGTTACTTGCTCAGAATCCCCCACCTCTGACCTGCTGTTGTAGCCACAGTATTTATATGGCTCACCCAGTTAAGTTTCTGGTCAATGATGATTCCCCAGGATGTTGGTGGTGGGGAATACAGTGATGGTATTGCAGTTCTGACATGGAGTAACTGAGGCAGAGACCATTGAATCTTTTCAGGGAAGGTGGATAAATATATGAAGCAGACGAAACAAGAGAGCAAAATGGGGAGACAGAAAAGGCAACAGACTGAATTTTGGATTGCTCTTGCAAAGAGGCAGCATGGATATGATGGGCTGAATGGCCTCTTTACATGGTGTAAACGAATTTATAATCTCACTCTGCCCACACACAGAGGATTCAATCCTCAACGGAATTTATCGTGTGCAACACAGCACTCCGAGACACATATCTTTCTTGTGAAGTCCCAGCTAACAGTATTTAGTAAACTATTGAGAAAGGCGTTTGAAATTTTTTGGAGGTTTTACTGTTTAATTTGCATTGGTGGGTGGTTTGGAAATCTGAATATCCTCACTGCAGCTTTGTTCCTTTACACAAAATTAAATGCCAAGCGTGCCTTTATTGAAACAAGGAGAATCAAAGGCACACGCTGGGTGTGTGTGTGTGTGTGTGTTAAGGGATGTTTATTGGGAGCTAGCCATTGTTTATAAAGAATGTGAGCTGTTCTGACTTTAGCAGTGAAAGGGAGGCACTTGCGAAACATTAGCTCTTTATTCACCAGAGGAATTGTGTGTGAGGAATTGTGAGGTTTGTTATAGCTGTAACCATGGAGTGATTAACCAAATCTTCACACTGAGTCTAATGCTGCCAAAAGGAAGTCGCTTACTTCAATTAACAGTTTTTAACGTGTAGTTAAAGCATCCTTCAAGATTTTAAAATTCTTATCCTTGATTTCAAATCTCTCCATGGCCTCACTCCTCCCTATCTCTGTAACCTCCTGCAGCCCCACAACCACCCGATATCTCTGCGCTCCTCTAATTCTGGCGTCTTCAGCATCCCTGGTTTTATTTGTTCCAACATTGTCGGCTGTGCCTTCAGCTGCCTAGGCCCTAAGCTCTGGAATTTCCTCCCTAAGCTTCCATACCTCTCCCCCTCTCTCTCCTCCTTTAAAATGCTCCTTCAAACCCACCTCTTTAATGAAACTTTTGGTCGTCTGCCCTAACAATTGCCTTATGTGGTTGGGTGTCAAATTTGATAATACTCCTATGAAACACCTTAGGATGTTTTATTACGTTAAAGGCGTTCTATAAATATATGTTGTTGTTTTGTCGAGAGGATGCACCTTGGATTTTATTCAAGTAAACAAAAGCTTCCAGACTTTCCCACAATTTTCCGGCCTCAAGGCATTGACTGATGCTGGGGCTGTAATTTTACAGGCAACAGGGAGCTGCTCTGAAAAGAAAGAACTTGCATTTATGTAGCACCTATCATGTCTCTCAGAAATGTCCCAAAATGCTTCACACTTTCTTTGAAGACCATCGCTTAAAAAAAAATCATCTGGTCATTATCACATTGCTGTTTGTGGGAGCTTGCTTTGCACCAGTTGTTTGCTGTGTGTTTCCCTACATTACAAAAGTGACTGCACTTCAAAATTACTTCCTTGGCTGTAAAGCACTTGGGGTGACATGAGGTCCTGAAAGATACCATCTAAAGGCAAGTTTTTCTTCTTTTTACATCATCTCCACAATAACAGCTGTGATTAGCTCCAAGTCTGTAGAGATTTCACTATTTCCCTGGCACTAGTGCACCAGGAAAAAAGGACGTTTTACCGGCATGGACTAAAAATAGTGGCCCCAAATTTTGTCTCAGTTACAATGGCAGATTCTTAGCGGGTCTGGATTTTTGCCAGTCCATTATTTGCTCTCCTGATCCCAGGATTGGGGTGAGGTCGGGGGTGGGGAAGGCATTTACATGTTTCAGGCAGGTGCAACTGCCAATTACACCTCTATTGGAGACAACCCCCTCCTACCTCCTCATGATAGGGGTCTTGGATACTTGCTGTGACACTTTGCTGAACTTGAGCCAGCTGTAATGTAGGATCTATTTTTGAACAAGGGTGGTTGCAGTCGAGCACTCCACTCTACCTGACCTCCCCCAACCCCCGATGCCCTCAGCAGAGTTGGATGCCGTGGACAAACAAGCATCACTTGTACCCAATATTTGTAAGGCACAAGAGGCAAGAAATGTGTTGAATGTAATGCTTCCCTCATTAATGTCACAATACACCCACCCACAAACTGTACACAAATTCCGTCAAGTGGAGGTAGAGGATCCAGTGTTACTTCAATCTCAGCCTCTGAACATAGGAACAGGAGGAGTCCATTCAGCCCCTCAAGTCTGTTCCACATTCAATTAGATCATGGCTGATCCGTATCTTACCTCCAATTGCCTGTCTTGGTTCTGTAATCCTTAACACCCTTACCTAACAAAAATCTATCAATCTCAGTTTTGAAATTTTCAGTTGAGTCCAAGCATCCACAGCTTTTTGAGGGAGAGAGTGCCAGATTTCCACTACTCTTTGTGTGAAGAAATGCTTCTTGACATCACCCCGAATAGCTGAGCTCTAATTTTAAGGTTTGCTCCCTTGTTCTGGAATCCCCCAGCAGAGGAAACTGTTTCTCTCTATCTACCCAATCAAATCCTTTAATCACCTTAAATACCTCAATTAGATCAATCTTCTAGACTTAAGAGAATACAAGCCTAGCAATGCATCCTGTCCTCCTAATTTATCCCATTAAGCCCTGGTATCATTCAGGTGAATCTGCACAGCACACCCTCCAAGGCCTTCCTGAGGTGTGGTGCCCAGAACTGAATGCTGTGCTCCAGTTGGCTATCATCCTTCCATCTATGAAAGATGATGGACACACAGCAAACAATCTATTTAGGTGAGGTGTCTTCTCTTGGTGCACCTTTGTTGATGGCTGTGAAAGCCAATCCTTGAAAGTCTACAAGTGCTGCACGTGAAGCTGTTGTTGTTTTTGACGTTGGCGCCTGTTGCCAAGCTGCTGTAGCAACTGGCCGTCGTGGCAGAGCACACCGGTCCACAGGATGTGTCGCCATTTCCCTCTTTTGCCAGCTAGTGACTCCCAAGTGCAATAGTCGACATTTAGGACTTTCATGTCACGCTTGCAAGCATCCTTGAAGCGGAGCTTTGGATGCCCCACTGGTCGTCTGGCCCTGGTTACCTTACTATGCAGAAGGTCCTTGGAAATGCGACCGTCTTCCATCCTGTGGACGTGTCCGATCCACCAAAGCCGTCTCTGTTTGATTAGTGCCAACACACTTGGGAGCTCTGCCATTCAGAGGACAGCCGCATTTGTGATTTTGTCCTGCCAGGATATACCCATAATGCACCGCAGACAGCAGATGGAAATTATTGAGCTTCTTTTCCTGGTAGCTGTAAGTCACCCATGTTTCACAGCCATACAACAAGGTGCTGAGAACACAGGCCTGATAAACCATCAGCTTAGTCCTAGGGTCAGCTTGGTGTTATTCCTTGTGCGTTTCTTAAGTCAGTCAAAGGTGGTAGCTGGTTTCCCTATGCGTTTATCGAGCTCTGCATCAAGGGAAAAATTGTCTGTCACCGTGGACCCAAGGTAGCAGAATTTGCTAAACACTTCCAGTGAGATATTATTTAGTGTGATCAGGGCAGAGATGCAACACCTTTTCCCATGACCATGGTTTTCTTTACGCTTAAAGTCAAGGAGAACAAGTTACAGACACAGGAGAGACAGTCCATGATTCTTGGTAGCTGAGATTCCATGTGAGCAACTAACGCAGCATCATCACCGTAGAGGAATTCTCTGATTGGGACGCAATGTGTTTTTGTCTTCACTTTCAGCCTTGATAGATTGTAGAGCTTGCCATCTGACCTAGCGTGCAAGTAGACTCCTTCCGTATCTGCAGGGAAGGTGAAGGTCAGGAGCAGGAGAAGAAGATACGAAACAGAGTGGGGACTGGGACACAACCCTGTTTCACTTCATTCTTCACTCTGAAACTGTCAGAAGTGAAGCCATCAAACTGTACAGTGCAGAGCATGTTGTCATGGAAGGAGTGGATGAGACTGAGGAGCTTCAGTGGACAGCCAATTTTCCCAAAATCTTGTAGAGCCCTGTGCTGCCAACGGTGTCGAATGTCTTCGTGAGGTCTACGAAAGTAAGGTAAAGGATTATACGCTGTTCCCTATGCTTCTCTTGAAGCTGGCATATGGAGAAGATCATATCCACAGTAGATCTGTCGGCACAGTGCTTCCGAGTACACTCAGTCTGCAAATAAATTGAATCTTTTAAGTTTGACCCTAGCAAAGGCCTTCCCCATGACACTAAGGAGTAAGATGCCCCTGTAGTTGTTGCAGTCTCCTCTGTCACCTTTGTTTTTGTATAGTGTTCTGATTTTGGCATCACGCATCTCCTGTGGACCAGAGCTTACTTTCCAGCAGAGAAGGAGAAGGTCGTGAAGGTGTGGCAATAGATGGGACTTTCCGTGCTTGAGCAGTTCGACTGGGATTCCGTCCTTGACTGGTGCCCTTCTGTTTGCTCAGCGGTCAATGGCCTTCTCGAGCTCCAGTGATGAGGATTCTTCATCAACTCATCCATGACAGGACGTTGTGGGAGAGCGTCAAGCGCAGACTGGGGGATGTCTGATTCACAGGAGTACAGCTCACAGTAGTGTTCAGCTCAGCGGGACATCTGTTTACTTCCGTCAGTGAGTACTTTACCATCTGCCGACTTCAGGGGAGCAACTTTGGTGACGGCAGCCCTGGTATTGTTCTGGTGAATCTGCACGGCACCCCTCCAAGGTCAATATATCCTTCCTGAGGTGCAGGGCCCAGAACTGAATGCAATTACTCCAGATAGGGCTTCATATAACTGTATAACAGTAACATAACATAATGCAATTTTTTATGTTGATTTGCTAGATGAAATCTGGAGTCAGTTATCTCAATGGTAGAAAATGCACATGAGGACACAGCCCAGAGGCAGTCAAACAATGTGCATCACAAATGGAGCCATGCTAAATATTTCTTAAACATCTAGAGCTGAGCTATTGACTATTAATTTACAAAGTAACTTGCTTTATAGTGCTTCTCACACAGAGAGTGCAGTCTCAAAGCACTATACAGGATTGGTGGAGAATGAGTGGGCGATTAAAAGAGAGAGAAATTCCACTTGAAATAACATTGCACATGAGGGGGACAGGAATAGCGGATATGCAGAAAGGGTTTGATGTAGGGGTGGGAGGAGGCTCGTAAGGAGCAGAAACGTCGACATAGACCAGTTGGGCCGAATGCCCAGTTTCTGAGTTGTAAACTCTATGTAGCTGTGTTTTTGTTCACTAAGAGAATCCAGGGATATAGGGAATAGGGTGGTATAGTGGAGTTGAGGTGGATGATTAGCTATGATCTTATTGAATGGCGGAACAGGCTCGAACCTACCCCATTCCTACTTTATTTTGTCTTCTGCTCTTATGCTGTCAGTAATACATAATGTCTTTTATTTCTTTCTATATAATCTTTTCTTAATGTGCACAAGGGAAATTAGGAATCATCAGTTTGCAAGGACAATTAAGACCCATCCTGTAATTTCTCCAATAGAAAGAGTACAAAGGTCGTCGGTAGAGATCAGTTAACGGTTCTGATTAGTATCACTCTACCTCAGTTACAATGAGCTCTTTGCAGGAGTATATGATGGAAATAACTCCTCCTTCTTCTGACTGAAGATATGAGCCGAATGCTTAGATTACAACAAAGGGTTTGGTGTCTGCTGTCAACTAACTGCAAAATTGGAAGAGGCTTTTATCTGATGGGTGCCCTGCTGAATTCTAAAAATAACGTTGTCTGATGTCTCAAAGGAGACGCTTTCAACCATGGATCTGCTTCCCTGTGGCTCCTGGGAAGACTGCAGGGAATTTTCACTCCAATATTGTAGCTTATGTAGGACATTGATCGTTAGTGATTGAATTCTCAAGGGGGTTGGAGGAATGGAAGTTAGGGTCTATCTCTTAATGCACAACTTGGTGTCACGTAGGCTCATTATTCAGTTGTGACTCCAGGATTCTTGCAAACATTACTGACTTTTATTAAGTGTCAACCTTAAATAAATTATTTAAAAGCGGAGACAAAGAAACGATAACCTGGATTAGATTGAACATTACAGCAGTTTAGTTTGAATGCTTTCTGGGAATATGGATACAGTTTACGTGAACCCTTTGTCTAGCAACACTTAAGAAATTGACTTAGAGACACAAGAGGAGATAGGTCAGCTGACCAAAAGCTGTAGGTTTTAAGGAGAGTCTTAAAGGAGGAAAACAAGGTTTCTGTGCTGTAAAATTCAATGTAGTTTAGTACAAACAGTATGCCTTTACTCCAATTTCACAGGTGTGGTTTTTATTGATGCATGTTTAACAAGCAGAGCCTCAAGGTATGACATTTGAATAAGTGTCAGCGTGCAATGTTCACACTATCAATGGCCAGCAAACTCTGTTCCCATATCACCCCTGTGCTCACTGACCTACATTGACTCCCGGTCAAGTAGCCTCTTCATTTTTAGATTCTCATGCTTGTTTTCAAATCTTTCCATGGCCTCGCCCCTCCCTATCTCTCTAATCTCCTCCAGTCCCACAACCAACCAATGGTTGGCATCCTTCCATCTTCGAAAGATAATGGAGATACAGCAAACAATCCATTTAGGTGGGGTGTCTTCTCTTGGTGCACCTTTGCTGATGGCTGTGAAGGCCAATCCTTGAGAGGCAGGTTCTTGAAGCTGCCAAGTGGCACCGTGAGTTTTTGTTTTTTGACGTTGGTGCCTGTTGCCAAGCTGCTGTAGCAACTGGTCATTGTGGTAGTGCATGCCAGTCGACAGGATGTGTCGCCATTTCCCTCTTTCACCAGCTAGTGACTTCTAGATGCAATAGTCAACATTTAGGGCCTTCATATCATGCTTGCAAGCA
Organism: Heterodontus francisci; assembly: GCF_036365525.1. Taxonomy (NCBI): domain Eukaryota; kingdom Metazoa; phylum Chordata; class Chondrichthyes; order Heterodontiformes; family Heterodontidae; genus Heterodontus; species Heterodontus francisci. The sequence goes on from NC_090388.1 coordinate 13,695,870, forward strand.
TCCTTGAAGTGGAGTTTTGGGCGCCCCACTGGTCATCTGGCGCCAGCTATCTCACCCCCACAACCCTCTGAGAGATATCTGTGCTCCTCTAATTCTAGCCTCTTAAGCATTCCCAATTTTAATCACTTCACCATTGACAGCCACGCCTTTAATTGCCTTGGCCATAAGCTCTTAAATACCCTCCCTACACCCCTCTGTCTCTCTACCTTGCTTTCCTCCTTTAAGACTGTCCATAAAACCTACAGCTTTTGGTCAGCTGACCTATCTCCTTTTGTGTCTCTGTGTCATATTTTGTTTCATAATGCTCCTGTGAAGTGGCTTGGATGTTTTGTTACATTAAAGGCACTAAATACCATATATATTCGTATAAAAGTTGAATTTTGAGACTATTTTTTGAGGCCTTTACACAAATCATATTTTTGAACTTTTATTAACAAAATAATAGTGTTACGACAAAGTGGAATAGGGGTCTAGGGGTTCCCTCTCAGCCTTTGCCTGGTTTAACCATAACAGGATTTAATTTGAAAAGACCTTGTTTTTAGCTCCTCTTTAGTGAATCCTTGTTCATTGCTCCAATTGTAAGGCAAAGAAATCAGACAGGTTTTCTTAGATTTAAACAAGAAAGGTAGAAGTTTATTAATCTTGAACTCTAATCCGGTTAACGACTACAAATACACGACATGACCACGCTAGCATGCATACACGATAAACAGACATGCAGATAGAGACAGAAAAAGTAGAAGGAATAAAGGGGAAAAGTTTGAGGCAATATCTGGTAGTTACAGTCCTTTACGTTCAATGTGGAGTCTATGGATGCTGGTAAGTCTTTCAATTCGCTGGGGCCCAGTTCACACTTCAACTTGTTCCGAGGTAAGAGTCTTTTCTCTCTTGAGGTTTACGTGTCTTCCATGGGTCCGGTGGCTTGGGAGAAAGTGAGAGACAGAACCAGGAGAGAGAGTTTCCAGTTCAAACAGCCTTCTGAATTCAAACTGTCCTGTGGCTAGTTCAAAAAACCTGGACCAGCCAGTTAGTCATGTGACCAGCTGGTTTAACCAGTCCTGGCTCTGTGGATTGTATCATTTTAGCAGGGCCTGGAATGCACTTCCTTACACCTTCAATGTCTAGTAATCAAAATCCATTTGGGTTAATTGGAGCAGGCAATAGTCCTTTGTCTCCACAAGCAGCGTCTCTTAGTATGCAAATGTCCTTCCAGCCCAGAGTCTGGTGCTCTTCAAACAAGTCATTTCTTCACTCCAGGAACAGTTTAAAATCAATGTTCATATGACAAAATTAATATGCCTCATTCTTGGCAGGTGGGGGTCTAGAGAGAACATAAGGACAGGAAAACACACATGCGTCTCTCTCATTCATTCAGAACCCTAACAATTGTTACAGCCTGTCCTTTTTTGGTAGCAGTGCTGCTTTAAATGGCCCTTTTTGGCATCCCAATGAACACGTGGTTTTTGGGGATTTTTTTTCCAGTTTGCACATTTCCATGACTGCCTAAGGTGTCTTTGTTCTTGTTGAGGTCTGCAGGGGAAGGGTTAGGTTTAATTAGCCCTAGGTTAAAGTTCTGCTCAGGGGCAGCGGCAGTGGGCAGTTCCAGTCTGAACTCTCTTTCAGTGCTTTGATGAGTCATGCAAGGGCTTTTCACATCTAGGAATGGCTGGTTCCCTTTTTTCCTGACTGTTGGCGGGTGGGGGTGGGGGGGGGTGGAATTCTTTGCTAATCTTCCCTTTGTCCTCTGGGACATTCCTGCTTGCAGGTATTTGTCCAGATTCTGCTGCACTCCCCCACGGTACTTTGACTAGGTGAGGTATCACCCGCATGGTTTATTTGCCCTCTTGAGGACTTTCTTTGTCTCTGCAGGTTCCTGTAAATGCTGCTAGCCACTCTGGTGGGGTGCTTCTAGTTTCTGCATTTACATAGGAGAATGTGGGGTCTAACCTTTCAAATATTTCGGGGTTGGCTGACTGGACAGTAGGGGTTTCCATTTGGGATTTCTCCTGGACTTCCTTTAAACTGCCCACTTGGTCCCTTTTTCCCTGTTCTTTTCTAATCTGTTGCCAGCCTTGTGCTTGTCTGTCCCCTTTTGTTCTCGGCAGGGGTCCTCCAAACACCGATACAGGACTTAAGGGTGCAGATTTCACCGTAGGTTGGGGTTTTCCCTCAATCTGGCACATGTGGCAACTCCTACAGTACTCCATCACATCTTTGTGGAGTTTTGGCCAGTCAAACTGCTGTCTTATGCGGGCTTTGGTTATTTGCATACTGACATGTGTCACTGTAATCGCATGGGCTATTCTTACGATTTCTCTCCAGTACCTCTGCGGCACCACTAACTGTTGAACCACTGTCCATTCCTTGCTCTCAGGTCTGTGAGGAGAACTCCACTTCTTCATCAGTACCTCATTCTTTAAATAGTAGCAGTCAGGGACTCCCTCTGCATCACTTTCAGCCTGGGCAGCCTGTGCTAACTCTCTCAATACTGGTGAGCCTCAGCTAGGGAAGATCCATTTAATTCATTCCCTGAGTCTTCTAACTTTCCAACGAAAGTCTCAGACAGACAGACCTCATGGTCATCTGCCTGCAGTGCCAATGCAGTCTCCTCTGGGGGAGCTGGTTTGATCATGGCCTGACCCACTACACATTCAGGGAAACTGCAGGGGACTGTCTCCTGCCACTGCCCTGTCTCTCTGACCTCCTGTGGTCTCTTTTTCACTACTGGGGAAGCTACCACCTTTGCCCCCACCAGATTATTACCGAGGAGCAGGTCAACCCCGTCCACAGACAAACTAGGGACAATCCCTACAGTCACCGGTCCTGAACCAAGGTCGCACTCCAAGTGCACCTGGTGTAAAGTACAGACATACACTGCCCTCCAATACCATTCACCACCATTCTGGAGTTTACTGCACTGTCAGGCCTCTTCCCAGTAAAAGGGATCTAGTGGCCCCTGTGTCCCTTTGGGAATCACTATGGGTTTGCTTGCCCATTTCGAGGGGTCTGGGGTTACTCTCCCTTCAGACACAAAACCCTGATAACCTTCAGGAATCCTATTCAATTTTCTTGAACTTGCAGCGGTAGACTTCCTGGGTCTCACTCTAACTGCAGTTAAAGGCACAACTTGTCCTGCTGTGCTTTCCATCAGGGTCCCTTTTTCACTGAGCAGGTGTGTCCTGATTAACCCCACAGGTTTTCCCTTTAGCTTCCAGCAGTCAGCTCTTAAATGCCCTGCTTTATTACAATGGAAGCACACAGGTCTGCAGGTCTCACTCCTACTTATAGCACCTTCCTTTTTGGCTGGAAGAGGGCCCCCTGTGTCCTGCATTTCTTCCCCTCCCAGGATTTCTTGGGCTTCTATCACCTTCCCACCCCCTGTCCTTTTTGGATTTGTGGGGGTGATTAGGAAAGGTTTTCCCCTAGGAAACTGAATTATAAATGAGAGCAAAATCATCAGCCAGGACTGCTGTCTGCCAGGCTTTATGAGCCTTTTGTTGCTCTACATATGTCTTTCTCTGCAGAGAGATCGACCGTTGACATGCTGTTCTCCCTTCGTCAGATACAGGAGAAATGCCGCGAACAACAGATTCACCAAAGCCTTTGACCTCGTCAGCAGACGTGGTCTCTTCAGACTACTAGAAAAGATTGGATGTCCACCAAAACTACTAAGTATCATCACCTCATTCCATGACAATATGAAAGGAACAATTCAACATGGCGGCTCCTCATCAGACCCCTTTCCTATCCTGAGTGGCGTGAAACAGGGCTGTGTTCTCGCACCCACACTTTTTGGGATTTTCTTCTCCCTGCTGCTTTCACATGCATTCAAGTCTTCTGAAGAAGGAATTTTCCTCCACACAAGATCAGGGGGCAGGTTGTTCAACCTTGCCCGTCTAAGAGCGAAGTCCAAAGTACGGAAAGTCCTCATCAGGGAACTCCTCTTTGCTGACGATGCTGCTTTAACATCTCACTCTGAAGAGTGCCTGCAGAGTCTCATCGACAGGTTTGCGGCTGCCTGCAATGAATTTGGCCTAACCATCAGCCTCAAGAAAACGAACATCATGGGGCAGGACGTCAGAAATGCTCCATCCATCAATATTGGCGACCACGCTCTGGAAGTGGTTCAAGAGTTCACCTACCTAGGCTCAACTATCACCAGTAACCTGTCTCTAGATGCAGAAATCAACAAGCGCAACCAGTCCTGGCTCTGTGGATTGTATCATCTTAGCAGGGCCTGGAATGCACTTCCTTATACCTTCAATGTCTAGTAATCAAAATCCATTTGGGTTAATTGGAGCAGGGAATAGTCCTTTGCCTCCACAAGTAGCATCTCTTAGTATGCAAATGTCCTTCCAGCCCAGAGTCTGGTGCTCTTCAAACAAGTCATTTCTTCACTCCAGCAACAGTTTAAGATCAATGTTCATATGACAAAATTAATATGCCTCATTCTTGGCAGGTGGGGGGTCTGCATGACAATAGCCACCATGGAGATGGAGTGTAGAGTCGGATGAATGCGTGGGAAACTATGTACCCATTCTGGTGACATTCACTGACCCATTCTGCAACTTTGTAATCTAATTGTGGCCACTCGCTCAGCTTTCCCTTGATGGCACCTTTATTCTTTGGCATCTTCATTAGCTGTTTGGAAAGCTTTCTCCAATCTCTGACATTCTTCTCTGATACTTTGAATTCTCCTGCTGCTGCACAATTATTCACCCTCTCTGCATGTGCAACGACGTTTACTTAAAACTGCGCTGTGTATTTGTTGTTCTTCCCTGGAGTCATATTGAAAAAAGTGTACGGGTCTTCGCTGAATGCTCGGGTTTTTATACTAGTGTATGTGATTAGAATGTTCTGGCTGCACTCTACAAATTAGGGTTGACTTTTACACGAGATATAGGAAAAATTCAAGGTTTTTTGGCCTAAATTCATGTGTTGACTTTTACACGAGATCTACTTTTACATGAGTATATGCGGTAAATATAAATTGTTCTAGTTGCCCCTTTCCTTGGCTCTGCTGTGAGAGGCACAATTTTGGGAGGTGGTCAATTTTAACATTCTCTGCCCATCAGGAAACTGGTGGGCTCTGATACATTTCACAACTCGCCCAATTTGACACTTTTTTTTGTAGCCAGCGGAGAATAATATTGGGCGGGGTGTAAATCCAGCATTCCACCCAACCGCGTAAGTTTCCCGCATGGCAAATTAGGGTTGAAATCACCCCCACAATCTAACTGCTATGAATCATCCAAAACAACATCGACTTGTCATTAGTTCCACTAACACAGTCTTCAAATCATGTTCCATTTTCTTTCCAAAGCCAGCCGGTAGCAAGTAAATAATTAGCCAGGGCAAATGTTTAACGTCTGAACCTTTTAAATAAATCACGAGCGATTTAGAGTATGAAGGAGAAATTGGCAAATCTCTGGTGACCAGTATCTTTACGAAATTCTTGATTGCAAGAAATAAATTACTGATGTTAAGATTCCAACTCAGGAGCCTAATCAAAACTTAATTCATTGTCACGGTCATGGTGGGCTCAGTATCTGCTGTCACCCCTGACCTTACAAAGAAGAGGTCACTTTCGCTCAGCAATAATATCAACACACAGAAAGCATTCATTTGTCAGACTAGAAAGTCCCATCAAAAGGCTCAGCTTCCCTTGTCAGGATGTGACAAGTGGCATCCCCCATGAATCTGTGCTGGGGCCTCAGGCTCTTCACTATCAATGACTAAAATGAAGAAATAGAGAACCATATATCCAAGTCTGCTGCCGGTGCTAAGTTTGAGGCACAGTTGGTATTGCAGATGGGAGCAGAAAGTTTCAATGTGACATTAATAGATTAAGTGAATGTGCGAAACTATGGCAGATGGAGCACTAAGTAGGGAATTGTGAGATCATCCGTTTTGCACCCAAGAAAGATAGATCAGAGTATTTTCTAATTGGTAATAAAGTTGGAACTGGGAAGGAATAGAAAGATTTCAGGGTCTGGAATTAATTGGAAATCTGTAACTCTTTTAAGCGTGCTCTAGCACCTGGATTATAAAGCTACTACAACAGAGACTTGAGGGACTAGTGCAACATCCTTAAACACGGGTGAGGTCCCGGAGGACTGGAGAATTGCTAATGTTGTCCCCTTGCTTAAGAAGGGTAGCAGGGAAAATCCAGGTAATTATAGACCGGTGAGCCTGACGTCAGTGGTAGGGAAGCTGCTGGAGAAGATACTGAGGGATAGGATCTATTCCCATTTGGAAGAAAATGGGCTTATCAGTGATAGGCAACATGGTTTTGTGCAGGGAAGGTCATGTCTTACCAACTTAATAGAATTCTTTGAGGAAGTGACAAAGTTGATTGATGAGGGAAGGGCTGTAGATGTCATATACATGGACTTCAGTAAGGCGTTTGATAAGGTTCCCCATGGTAGGCTGATGGAGAAAGTGAAGGCGCATGGGGTCCAAGGTGTACTAGCTAGATGGATAAAGAACTGGCTGGGCAACAGGAGACAGAGAGTAGCAGTGGAAGGGAGTTTCTCAAAATGGAGACGTGTGACCAGTGGTGTTCCACAGGGATCCGTGCTGGGACCACTGTTGTTTGTGATATACATAAATGATTTGGAGGAAAGTATAGGTGGTCTGATTAGCAAGTTTGCAGACGACACTAAGATTGGTGGAGTAGCAGATAGTGAAGGGGACTGTCAGAGAATACAGCAGAATATAGATAGATTGGAGAGTTGGGCAGAGAAATGGCAGATGGAGTTCAATCAGGGCAAATGCGAGGTGATGCATTTTGGAAGATCCAATTCAAGAGTGAACTATACAGTAAATGGAAAAGTCCTGGGGAAAATTGATGTACAGAGAGATTTGGGTGTTCAGGTCCATTGTTCCCTGAAGGTGGCAACGCAGGTCAATAGAGTGGTCAAGAAGGCATACGGCATGCTTTCCTTCATCGGACGGGGTATTGAGTACAAGAGTTGGCAGGTCATGTTACAGTTGTATAGGACTTTGGTTCGGCCACATTTGGAATACTGCGTGCAGTTCTGGTCGCCACATTACCAAAAGGATGTGGATGCTTTGGAGAGGGTGCAGAGGAGGTTCACCAGGATGTTGCCTGGTATGGAGGGCGCTAGCTATGAAGAGAGGTTGAGTAGATTAGGATTATTTTCATTAGAAAGACGGAGGTTGAGGGGGGACCTGATTGAGGTGTACAAAATCATGAGAGGTATAGACAGGGTGGATAGCAAGAAGCTTTTTCCCAGAGTGGGGGATTCAATTACAAGGGGACACGAGTTCAAAGTGAAAGGGGAAAAGTTTAGGGGGGATATGTGTGGAAAGTTCTTTACGCAGAGGGTGGTGGGTGCATGGAACGCATTACCGGTGGAGGTGGGAGACGCAGGCACGATAGCGTCTTTTAAGATGTATCTAGACAGATACATGAATGGGCAGGAAGTAAAGAGATACAGACCCTTAGAAAATAGGCGACAGGTTTAGATAGAGGATTTGGATCGGCGTAGGCTTGAAGGGCCGAAGGGCCTGTTCCTGTGCTGTAATTTTCTTTGTTCTTTGTTCTTTGTTCTTTGCACTGTCAAAGGTGCTGTCTTTTGAATGAGACATTAAACTGAGGTTCCATCTTCCCTCTCAGGTGGACATAAAAGCACTGTTCTTAAGAGAGCGGGGTGATATGTTTACACCGGGTTGCTGGATATATTATGTATATCTGATTTATCTCAGAGAAATGCAGATATCACACTTGTATTAAATCACCAACTGGTTTATTTACAGCACTTTAAAATATCTCAGCTCTTACAAGATCGCAGTACCATGCTTTCTCAGGACAGTCTGCGTTTTCTAGCTCTGTGTCTTTTTAGTTTCAGTTTCAAACTCTTAAGCTCCACCTATAGGCTTAAGCAATCAAGCACAGTGAACAAAGATCAATCAAACACCACGGCCAGGATTTTACAGAGCTCCCGACGTCAGGCTCCTTGGCAGGGGGGCTGGAAGGTCGTTCCGGCAGCGGCCCACATGGAGTCCGACGCCGGGAGTGCTGGGCCTGATCTTCCCAGTGGGGGCGAGGCTCCTTGGCGGCCATTGGCTGCTGTGCAATGGGACCCAGCTTTGAATATTTAAATTAAGCACATGAATAGATTTAAATAAAATTCACTCCAATCTTACCTTCGGGCTGCGATCTTCTGAGCAGCAGCTGGCACTCACGTGCATTCACTTCCCCGTTCAGGGAAAGCAGGCATCACAGTGGTGGGGAAGGGGGGTACTTTTGCTTTTTGGTGTTGGTGGGGGGCGGGGAATGGTGTCAGATTTACAGTACTACTGTAGGGGATGATGGGAAGGGGTGACCTTTGCACTTTGTTCAGTTCGAGGGGGGGAAATCAAGTGTCGAAGGTAAGTGTTTTTGGGGGGATAGGGCAAATATTGAATTTAATTGTTATGGGGGGGGTGGGAAAAGGGCGACAGATTTTTGTTCGGTACAGTGGGGAGGGGCATAACTTTAAAAATGTAAATTAGCTGGCAGGGTTGGCTGCCCTTTAAAAATGGCACCAGGCCTGCGCACAGGCAGCTGACGCCATTGCCGGTGCCGGAGAGCCTGCCCCCTCTACATGATTGGCAGGGTGGCCCAACTGGCACATGGCGGCATGGCGGCATGGCGGCACGCAACCCGCACGTGCGGGCTGCCAAATGCGGTGGCAGGCACATGAAATCCATTGGGGAGTTCTCCCTGGTGTCCTGTCAAATTCTTATCCCTCATCCACATCACTAAAATAGATTTCCTGGTCATTTATCTCATGGGAACATAGGAATTGTTAAACAAAAAAGGACCAAGGTCCATTTAGTTCACTGGGAAATCTGGAGACTATCCTGAGAGTCACATGAGAAACTGATAGTGGAATTATTGACTAATCATAGCAACCAATCTCAATCAATTTGTCTACTACAGACCCAGACAGGAGATGAGGAAAACCCTAGTGATGGAGAGCTTTGGGAACCATAGGTGCAAAGTCACCTGTCTCAAACTTGCGACTATTATTTTTGGAATCTTACTTTGTGCAATTTTGGCTGCCACATTTCCCTACAGTGCAACAGCGACTACACTTCAAAAATGCTTTGTTGGCAATAAAGCATGTTGGAGCATGCTGAGTTTGTGAAGGGTACTGTATAACTACAAGCCTTCATTTACTCTGGTCACATTGCAACTTTCTGTTCCCTTGTGCAATACTGAGTTGCCAGCAAACTTTGATGTATAGCTCTCTATTCCTTCATTAGGAACACATTATGTTTAGTTTAGTTTAGTTTAGAGATACAGCACTGAAACAGGCCCTTCGGCCCACCGAGTCTGTGCCGACCATCAACCACCCATTTACACTAATCCTACACTAATCCCATATTCCTACCACATCCCCACCTGTCCCTATATTTCCCGACCACCTACCTATACTAGGGGCAATTTATAATGGCCAATTTACCTGCCAACCTGCAAGTCTTTTGGCTTGTGGGAGGAAACCGGAGCACCCGGAGAAAACCCACGCAGACACAGGGAGAACTTGCAAACTCCACACAGGCAGTACCCAGAATTGAACCCGGATCGCTGGAGCTGTGAGGCTGCGGTGCTAACCACTGCGCCACTGTGCCAGTCAAATTGTTATTTCAACAACAACTGGCATTTATTTAGCACTTTTAACATAGGAAAATGTCTCAAGGTGCTTCATAGAGGTGCAGCCAGACACAAATGGACACCAAGCCAATACCTTGTATCTGTCTTTACTAAGGAAGAAGATGCAACCCAAGCAATGTGAAAGAGGAGGTAAGTCAGACACTAGAGGGGTTTAAAATTGATAAAGAGGAAGTATCAGATAGGCTGTCTGTACTTAAAGTGGATAAGGCACCAGGGTCGGATGAGATGCATCCAAGGATACTGAGGGAAGTGAGGGTGGAAATCGCAGAGGCACTGGCCATAGTTTTTCAGTCTTCCTTAGACTTGGGGGTGGTGCCAGAGGACTGGAGAATTGCAAAGGTTACACCTTTGTTCAAAAAAGGGTGTAAAGCTAATCCCAGCAACTACAGGTGGTGGGAAAACTTCTAGAAAAAATAATTTGGGACAAAATCAATAGTCACATGGACAAATGCAAGTTAATTAAGGAAAGCCAGCATGGATTTCTTAAGGCAAAGTCATGTTTAACTAACTTGCTGGAGTCTTTTGAGGAGGTAGCAGAGAGGGTTGATGAGGGCAATGCAGTTGATGTGATGTACATGGACTTTCAAAAGGCGTTTGATACAATGCCACACAAAAGACTTGTGAGCAAACTTGTAGCTCGTGGAATAAAAGGGACAGTAGCAATATGGATATGAAATTGGCTGAGTGACAGGAAACAAAGAGTAGTGGTTAATGGATCATTCTTAGGCTGGAGGAAGGTTTGGAGTGGAGTTCCCCAGGGGTCAGTGTTGGGACCCTTGCTTTTCCTGACATATATTAATAGCCTAGACCTTGGTGTACAGGGCACAATTTCAAAGTTTGCAGACGATACGAAACTTGGAAGCATTGTGAACTGTGAGGAGGCTAGTGTAGAACTTCAAAACAACATAGACTAGTTGGTAGAATGGGCAGACAGGTGGCAGATGACGTTCAATGCAGATAAAATGTGAAGTGATTCATTTTGGTAGGCAGAACATGGTGTGACGAAAACCACATCTGCCAAAATGAGACATATTAATTTTGTCATATGGAACATTATTTTTGAACTGTTACTGGACTTGAAATAACTTGTTTAAAAAGACCACAATAGTGATTGAAAACATGGCTGTACAATAGCATTCTAAAAGACAGTTGCCTGAAGAAGACAATGGGAGTGCCTCCCTGATTCAAATAGTCAGATAGATTTTTTTGTCAATGATGATGATCAAGAGACATTGAGAGCCATTGAGCCAGCATTCCACACCCCCTCCCCGCCATCACCCCCCCCCCCCCCCCCACCCTCCCCCCTCCCCCCCACACTGAGAGTGTCTGCTAAGCTTGAAGGAATTCACAAAACCTTGCAGGAGAGATTGTTCCAAATAAGGAGCTAGTCACATGACTAGAAACATAGAAAATAGGAGCAGGAGTAGGCCATTCAGCCCTTCAAGCCTGCTCCACCATTCATTATAATCATGGCTGATCATCCAACTCAGTAGCCTGTTCCTGCTTTCACCACATACCCTTTGATCCCTTTAAACACAAGAGCTATATCTAACTCCTTCTTGAAAACATAAAATGTTTTGGCCTCAACTGCTTTCTGTGGTAGCGAACTCCATAGGCTCACCACTCTCTGGGTGAATTAATTTCTCCTCATCTCAGTCCTGAAAGGTTTACCCCATATCCTTAGACGATGACCCCCCATTCTGGACTCCCCCACCATCGGGAACATCCTTCCTGCATCTACCCTGTCAAGTCCTGTTAGAATTTTATATGTTTCTATGAGATCCCCCCTCACTCTTCTGAACTCCAGCTAATATAATCCTAACCCACTCAATCTCTCCTCATACGTCAGTCCCGCCATCCCAGGAATCAGTCTGGTAAACCTTCGCTGCACTCCCTCTATAGCAAGAACATCCTTCCTCAGATAAGGAGACCAAAACTGCACACAATACTCCAGGTGTGGCCTCACCAAGGCCCTGTATAATTGCAGCAAGACATCCCTGCTCCTGTTCTCGAATCCGCTCGCTATGAAGGCCAACATACCATTTGCCTTTTTTTACCGCCTGTTGCACCTGCATGCTTACCTTCAGCAACTGGTGTTCGAAAACATTCAAGTCTCGTTGCATATTCCCCTCTCTGTTTATAGCCATTCAGATAATAATCTGCCTTCCTGTTTTTGCTACCAAAGTGGATACCCTCACATTTATCCACATTATACTGCAGCTGCCATGCATTAGCCCACTCACTCAATTTGTCCAAATCACCCTGAAGCCTCTCTGCATCCTCCTCACAAATCACCCTCCCACCCAGTTTTGTGTCATCTGCAAATCTGGAGATATTATATTTAATTCCCTCATCTAAATCATTAATATATATTGTGAATTGCGGGGGTCCTAGCACCGATCCCTGCAGTACCCCACTAGTCACTGCCTGCCATTCGGAAAAAGAACCGTTTATTCCTACTCTTTGTTTCCTGTCTGCCAACCAATTTTCTATCCATTCGCAATACATTGCCCCCAATCCCATGCGTTTTAATTTTACACACTAATCTCTTATCTGGGACTTTGGCGAAATCCTTCTGTAAGTCCAAATAAACCACATCCACTGGCTGTCCCTCATCAACTCTACTAGTTACATCATCAAAGAATTCTAGTAGATTTGTCAAGAATGATTTCCCTTTCATAAATCCAAGCTGACTCTGTCCGATTCGACCACTGTTCTTTAAGTGGTCTGCTATAAAATCTTTGATAATGGACTAATCTGCTGCCCAACCTGTAGTTGTTTGAATTGTGCCACACAGAAAGGAAGAGACTGCAATTTGAAGATCAAAGAGAAGGAAGGTCTCTCCCTGTCTCTCTATCTCTCACACAAAGTTTCAGGGGCCCATGGAAGTAACTTAAGCCTCAAGACAGAAGACCAGCGAAACAAGTTTAAAAGTGTGCACTGGGCCCCAACGAGAACTGCAAGACTTAACTTCAGTCAAAGACTTTACATCAAATCCAAAACCAGTAATTGAACTCCAACTATTACTTCAAACCTTTCCCCTTCTTTCTCTTCTGTCTCTATTTGTATGTGTGTTTATCGGTATTGCAGCTGGCGTGGTAGCGTCGCGTATTTTTAGTAGTTTTAACTGAATTAGAGTTTTAAGGTTAATGATCTTACGCCTTTCTTGTTTAAATCTGAGAAAACCTGTCTGGTTGATTTCTTTGCCATTACAGTTAGAGAGCAGTGAGCAATGGCTCACTGAGAGGGAATCTAAAACACAGTGTTTTAAAAATTGAACCCTGTTACGGCCAAACCAGGAAAAGGCTGAGAGGGAACCCCTAGATCCCTTTCTCACCTGTTTATAACAATGGAGAGACAATATAGAATAAAGGGTGCAATTCTAAAGGGGTGCAGGAGCAAAGGGACCAAAGTGTATTTGTGCATAGGTCATTGAAGGTGGCAGGACAGGTTGAGAGAGCCATTAATAAAGCATACAGTATCATGGGCTTTATTAATAGGGGCATAGAGTACAAGAGCCAGAAAGTTATGTTGAACTTGTATGAGACACTAGTTCAGTCTCAGTTGGAGTATTGCGTCCAATTCAGTTCCATCCCTTGCCTTCTCCCCTTAACCCTGCATTTTCTTCCTTTTCATATAACTGTCTAATTCCCTTTTGAATGCTTCAGTTGAACCTGTCTCCATCACATTCTCAGGCAGAGCATTCCAGACCATAACCACTCGAGGAAAGAAGCGAGGGCATTGGAGAGAGTACTGAAAAGATTCCCGAGAATGGTTCCAGGGATGAGGAATTTCAGTTATGAAGATAGATTGGAGAAGTTAGGACTGTTTTCCTTGGAGAAGGCTGAGAGGTGATTTGATAGAGGTATTCAAAATCACGAGGGGTCTGGACAGAGTAGATAGAGAGAAACTGTTCCCACTCACGAAAGGATCGAGAACGAGAGGGCACCGATGAAAAGTATTTGGTAAGAGAAGCAAAAGTGACATGAGGAAAAGCTTTTTCACGCAGTGAGTGGTTAAGGCCTAGAATGCGCTGCCTGAGAACGTGGTGGAGGCAGGTTTAATTGAAGCATTCAAAAGGGAATTAGACAGTTATATGAAAAGGAAGAATGTGCAGGGTTATGGGGAAAAGGCAGGAGAATGGAACTGACGGTGTTGCTCTTTCAGAGAGCCAGTGCAGACACGATGGGCCGAATGGCCTCATAAGGACATAAGAAATAGGAGCAGGAGTAGGCCATTCGGCCCCTTAAGCCTGCCCCGCCATTCAATAAGATCATGGCTGATCTGCCCCAGACCTCAACTCCTCTTTCGTGCCAGCTCATTACAGTCCTCTCCCTGATCTTTCAATAATCTATCTACTTCCTCTTTAAATACTTTCAGTGATCTAGCTTCCACAACTCTCTGGGGTAGAAAATTCCAGACATTCACTACCCTCTGAGAGAAGAAATTCCTTCGCATCTCAGTTTTAAATGAGTGTCCGCTTATTCTGTAACGATGTGCCCTAGTTTGAGATTCTCCCACTAGTAGAAACATCTTCTCAACATTTACCCTCTCAAGCCCCCTCAGAATTTTGTACATTTCAATAAGATCATCCCTCATTCTTCTAAACTCTAATGAATAAAGGCCTAACCTGTTTAGCCGTTCTTGATAAGTCAACCCCTTCATCCCAGGAATCAGCCTAGTGAATCTCTTTTGAACTGCCTCCAATGCCAGTATATCCTTTCTTAAATACGGGGACCAAAACTGTACACAGTATTCCAGGTGTGGCCTTACCAACACCTTGTACTGTTGTAACAAGACTTCCCCATTTTTAAACTCCAATCCCCTAGCAATAAAGACCAAAATTCAATTTGCCTTCTTAATTACTTGCTGCACCTGCATGCTAACTTTTTGTGTTTCATGCACAAGAACACCCAGATCCCTCTGTGCTGCACTTTTTTGAAGTCTCTCTCCATTTAGATAATAGTCTGCCTTTCGATTCTTCCTACCAAAGTGCATGGCCTCACACTTTCCTACATTAAACTCCATCTGCCAAGTTTTTGCCCACTCACTCAACCTATCTATATCCCCTTGCAGATTCCTTATGTCCTCATCGCAACATGCCCTCCCACCTACTTTTGTATTGTCAGCAAATTTGGATATATTACACTCTGTCCCCTCCTCCAAGTCATTAAAATAGATAGTAAATAATTGAGACCCTAGGACTGATCCTTGTGGCACTCCACTAGTTATGTCTTTCCAACCTGAAAAAGACCCATTAATCCCAACTCTGTCTTCTGTGAGTTACCCAATCCTCAATCTATGCTAATGCATTACCCCCAATACCGTGAGCTCCTATCTTGTGCAATAATCTTTTATGTGGCACCTTATCGAAATTGCCTTCTGCAAATCTAAATACACTACATCTACTGGTTCCCCTTTATCAACTCTGCTTGTTATATCCTCAAAGAACTCCAGCAGATTTGTCAAACATGATTTCCTTTTCACAAAACCATGTTGACTCTGTTTGATTGCGTTAAGCTTTTCCAAATGTCCTGTTATTTCTTCCATAATAATTGACTCCAGCATTTTCCCAACGACTGATGTTAGGCTGTCTGGCCTATAGTTTCCTGCTTTTTGTCTCCCTCCCTTCTTAAACAGGGGCATCACATTAGTTGTTTTCCAATCTGCTGGGACCCTCCCAGAATCTAGTGATTTCTGGAATATTTCAATCAATGCCTCCACTATCTCTGCAGCCACTTCCTTTAAAACCCTTGGATGTAGGTCATCAGGTCCTGGCAACTTGTCTGCCTTTAGTCCCATTAGTTTGTCAAATACTTTGTCCCTCGTGATAGAGACTGTTACAAGATCTTTCCTCCCATTAGCTCCTTGCTTATCTGGTGGGTTGTTTATAGTGTCCTCCACCGTGAAGATCGATGCAAAACGTTGGTTAAATTATCTGCCATTTCCCTGTTCCTCGTTATCAATTCTCCAGTCGCATCCTCCAAGCGTCCCACGCTCACTTTAGCCACTCTCTTTTTATATACCCACAGAAGTTCTTGCTGTTTGTTTTTATATTTCTTGTCAATTTACTTTCATAATCAATTTTCTGCCTCTTTATTAGCTTTTTAGTCATCTGCTGCTGGTTCCTAAAAATTCCCAATCCTCTAACCTACCACTAGTTTTCGTCACTTTGTATGCCTTAGTTTTTGATTGGATACTGTCCTTGACCGCCTTTGTTAACCACGGATGGTTCATCCTTCTCATCGAGTCCTTCTTTTTGACCGGGATGAATTATTGCTGAGCGTTATGAAATATCTGCTTAAATGTCTGCCACTGCTCATCCACTGACCTTCCCCTTAGTCTATTTTCCCAGCCCGCTTTAGACAACTCTTTATTCATACCTCTGTAATTGCTCTTGTTTAAGTTGAAGACACTGGTTTGAGATCCGAGTTGCTCGAACTCAAACTGAATTTGAAATTCTACTGTGTTGTGATCACTACCCCCTAGAGGATCCTTAACTACGATATCTCTGATTAATCCAACCTCATTACACATTACTAGATCTAAAATAGCCTGTTCCTAGTGGGTTCTGCAACGTATTGCTTTAAGTAATAATCCCTGATGCACTCTACAAATTCGTCTGCCATGTTACCTCTGCCAATCTGATTTGTCCAGTCAATATGCAGATTAAAATCATCCATGACAATTGTAGCGCCCTTTTATAATCCTCCGTTCGTTCCTGATTTATACTTTGTCCTACAGTGAGGCAACTCTTCGGGGGCCTATAGACGACTCCCACCTGTGACTTCTTTCCCTTGCTATTCCTTATTCCACCCAAACTGATTCCACATCACGATCTATTACACCTATATCACTATTCACCACCACACTGATACCTTCCTTTGTTAACAAAGCTACCTTCTGCCTCCTTCTACGCTGTAACAATTCTGTGATTCTATGGAGATATTAGGATGGCTGACCAAAAAGCTTGGGCAAAGCCACGGGTTCCAAGGACAGTCTATAAAAGGGAGAGAAAGTTGGAGAGGTGACGGGGTGTAGGAAAGGAATTCTAGTGAGTGGGTCCTGGGCAGCTGAAGGCGTGGCTATTAATGTTGGGGCAAAGGACAGGAGGATGCACAGAGGCTGGAGTTAAAGGAATAGAAAGCAGATGGGAACAGGTTACAGAGATAGGGAGGTGCAATGCCATTGAGCGATTTAAACGCAAGGATTGGAATTTTAAATTGCAGACTTTGTGGAGGGTGGTACTGGAAGCCAATGTAAGTCAGCGTGAATGGGTTTGAGCAAGCGTGAAGTGATATGGGATAGGATGTGGGCAGTGGGATGAGTGGAAATTTATGGAGTGTGATAGTGCTTTATACTTTGGTACATCATAGTATCTTGAATAAAAGTCTTACATTTTTGCCTTTACTTCACAAACTCTCAACAAGAACTAATAGACAAGAGCGCTGCTGAATTAGTTTTGAAGTGGCAAACATAACTTGGGCACTGTGTACTGATGACAATCAGCCGATACTATTATGTGCATCTGTGGTAGGGAAATGTAAAGAAAATGTGTGTCATTTATGTTATGAAGGAAGCAAAGTGCTAATAAAACTTAAGTCTGACATGCAAACACTCATTTTCATGCTAAATAAACATGTGTTCTTTCTGGCGTCAGGAGTTTCTTGTCTAATGCAGTTCAAAGGCCTGGGATTGCCTTTGATTCAAGGTCAGTGTTTTTTTTCCTTCATGGGGCATTTTGAACAGCATTTACAGGAGTTGCCTCAGACCATTGTAAACTACCACAGATAGTTACACAGCCTAGGGGTGAAAAGAGTTCAAGCACAGAGATGGGAGCAAAAGTTACATTAGTAACAGTTTGGAATAAATCTTTCACTTTGTACCTTGAAGTTTAACGTGGCAGCTCGTGGTAAAATAATTCCTTCCTCTGTAATGTCAGCAGAAAGTTAATTAACATACAAAACTGCTAAGCAGCTTGGCTTCAAAAGTGATTGTCAAATATTTTTCTATTTGTCTAGCTCTTCAAATAGTTAGGCGCCATGCCGAGTTACCCACTGACCTAAAGCAAACAGTTAAGTGTTAATGAGTAACTCGGGGCCATTCTGCATTTTAATAACCTTCACATATCCGAGTCCATTCCAAAGTTCAAACACCATTTTAATGGTCCATCCCCAGACCTTTCTACATTTGTCTTGCATAAGATCCTGTCACCGGAGGGCAAGTTTACCACAGATCCCAGAAATGCCTGAGAGATGCTAAAATGGCACAGAGAGAGTCGTGAGGTTGCAAGCTGATGGTCCTTCAACAAAGGAGTTTGATGCTTGGGGAGCATCGGAAGCCCAGGCACATGGTTGTCTGACTAAAATGATTGGGATTTTGGGGACACAGTGCGAGAATGTGAAACTTGCTACCACAGTGAGTAGTTGAGGCAAATAGTAAAGATACATTTAAGGGAAAGCTAGATAAACACATAAGGGAGAAGGGGAATAGAGAGTTAGATGAGGAAGGATGGAAGGAGGTCCAAGTAGAGAATAAAAGTCAGCATGGACTGATTGGGCTGAATGGCCTGTTTCTCTGCTGTATATTCTATGTAATTTGAAATGTTTACAATGTGTGGCTCTGGTGGGTAAAACTCACGCTGCAACCACAAGTGTGTGGGGAAGGGGACACAGAGGGGTACATTGATTTCCTTCACCCAGGGTTGCCAACTCTGTTTGGAATGTATTCTTGAAGGTTGCCTCAGATAGATTTTTGCTACATAAGAAATAGGAGCAGTAGTAGGCCATAGGGACCCTCAAGCCTACTCTGCCATTCAATAAGATCTTCTCCCTCAACCCCACTTAGAACATAGAACATAGAACAGTACAGCACAGTACAGGCCCTTCGGCCCACGATGTTGTGCCGAACATTTAATCTACTCTAAGATCAAACTAATTACCTACCCTTCATTCTACTACCATCCATGTACCTATCCAAGAGTCGCTTAAATGCCCCTAATGTATCTGCTTCTACTACCACCGCTGGCAGCGCATTCCACGCACCCACCACTCTCTGTGTAAAGAACCTACCTCTGACATCTCCCCGAAACCTTCCTCCAATCACCTTAAAATTATGCCCCCTGGTGATAGCCCTTTCCACCCTGGGAAAAAGTCTCTGACTATCCACTCTATCTATGCCTCTCATCATCTTGTACCCCTCTATCAAGTCACCTCTCATCCTTCTACGCTCCAATGAGAAAAGCCCTAGCTCCCTCAATCTTTCTTAGTAGGACATGCCCTCCAGTCCAGGCAGCATCCTGGTAAATCTCCTCTGCACCCTCTCTAAAGCTTCCACATCTTTCCGATAATGAGGCGACCAGAACTGAACACAATATTCCAAGTGTGGTCGAACCAGGGCCTTATAGAGCTGCAGCATAACCTCGCGGCTCTTAAACTCAATTCCCCTGTTAATGAAAGCCAACACACCATACGCCTTCTTAACAACCCTATCAACTTGGGTGGCAACTTTGAGCGATCTATGGACATGGACCCCAAGATCCCTCTGTTCCTCCACACTACCAAGAATCCTGTCTTTAAGCCTGTATTCTGCATTCAAATTCGACCTTCAAAAATGAATCACTTCACACTTTTCCAGGTTGAACTCCATCTGCCACTTCTCAGCCCAGCTCTGCATCCTGTCAATGTCCCGTTGCAACCTAGAATAGCCTTCCACACTATCCACAACTCCAGCAACCTTCGTGTCATCGGCAAACTTGCTAACCCAGCCTTCCACATCCTCATCCAAGTCATTTATAAAAATCACAAAGAGCAGAGGTCCCAGAACAGATCCCTGTGGAACACCACTGGTCACCGAGCTCCATGCTGAATACTTTCCATCTACTACCACCCTCTGACTTCTATGGGCCAGCCAATTTTGTATCCAGACAGCCAGCTTTCCCTGAATCCCATGCCTCCTTACTTTCTGAATGAGCCTACCATGGGGAACCTTATCAAACGCCTTGCTAAAATCTATATACACCAAATCCACTGCTCTTCCTTCATCAATGTGTTTTGTCACATCTTCAAAGAATTCAATAAGGCTTGTGAGGAATGACCTGCCCCTCACAAAGCCATGCTGACTGTCTCTAATCAAACCATGCCTTTCCAAATAATCATAAATCCTGTCTCTCAGAATCCTCTCCAATAATTTGCCCACTACCGACGTAAGACTGACTGGTCTATCATTCCCAGGGTTATCCCTATTCCCTTTCTTGAACAAGGGAACAACATTTGCCATCCTCCAATCATCTGGTACTACTCCAGTGGAGAGTGAAATTGAATTGAATTCCACCAGCTGCCATGGTGGGATTTGAACCTGTGTCCCCAGAGCTTTAGCCTTGTTTGCTAGCTTGCTAGTTTAGTGACATTACCACTATGCCACTGTCTCCTCCACTTTCCTGCCCTTTCCCTGTATCTTTGATTCCCTTAGGCAAAGGTACTAATGGTAACAGGAATAAGGCAGGCAAATGGAGTTAAGACACAGATCAGCCATGATCTAATTAAATGGCGGAACATGCTTGATGGGTTGAATGGTCTACTCCTGCTCCTATATACCCTGCCAAGACAATCAACCAAGGCCACAGATTGCTGGTAAACTGGAACCATTGATCCTGGATATTCCCACATGACAACAGGGTAAATTGCTATTGATGCTTTCTCTAATAGTATTAAATAAAACAGCTGTCAGTGAAATGGCAACCCTCCAATACAGGGACTGCAATAAAACACACAACAAGCTCAACACCAGCAATGGAAGTCTGCCAACGCTTTGCATTACAGTGAAATTTAATTTTCTTTTGTGCTGTGTTACAAAGTCCCGCAACAAGGCAGATTGCTCCTGAAGATAATTGTTTTTCTCTCCCTCTCTTTTGATCCCATATTTTTTACTGGTGCAGTTTCTATGCTCATTCTGAACAAATTCAGAAGCATAAAAATACCAATCATTCGGAGCTCCGACTATCCCATCAGAGCCTGTCAACATCACAACCCTAGAACTAGTTAGAAATTCAGGCCATTGTTTCCCTTGCAATCTTACGATTCAACCTCCTGCCCACCTGTCCCCCAATTTCCCCCCACATTTCTATGCAAAAGACATGGAGACCATGGGCAGGATTTTGCCCTTTTGGGTTCGGACTCTGACACGGGGTCAAAGGTGTGGGGAACAGTCACCCCGCAGTGATTTTCCCTTAATCGGCCAATTAATGGCTATAAGGCAGGCCTGCCCTAAAATTAAGGACAGCGGGTGAGCTATCAAAGCTGGAGGGCCAATAGGAGAACCCCCCACACTGAAGAAGCAGCAGCTTGCAGTGCCGATAAGTGAGGGAGAGGATGCCTCTCTTTCTAAAGCGCCCTGTCTCCAAATTTTTAAACTTTTAAATTTCAAAGTGTCTTCAGCAACCAGGCCACCATTGTGGAGGGGGAATATTAGAGTGGGTCGAATTAGTCCATAAGTGTTTAAACAAATATCTTCCTGAATGCTTGTAATATCTCTTGCACCATTCAACAACCAGTAAGATTCTGTTAGAGGCACCAACTTTAATAAACTTCTGAAACTTTGCAATTAATTTGATGACTTTCACTTAAGGAGAAAAGATCTTCAAGTCTGTGCTGTCAGTTGGAATATGTCAGATGGAGAGAAGCTGCCCGATATTGTTGACATAGGCCATCCTAGTTAGACATTTTTGCAGTCAAAAAGAAGAACATGTTAGCCTGCATGCTTTTCAGGGTGTATATAGAGACTTGTTATATTCAGTCATTGGAAATAAAATCAGTAATTTGACAGGAACCTTGGAAAAAGATTAAGCAGAAGGAAGAACATATCCTGAATAAAGAAGGAAGTTATGGTTAGTGCTGTTGTACTATTGTTAGTATAAGGCAGGCATCATAAGGGGGCACTGAACAGGCTCATTTTTCTCCTCCTTAACTTGAACTATAAGAGCACAGGCATATATGAATTAGGAGCAGGAGTAGGCCACTCGACCCCCCCAAGCCCACCCTGCCATTCAACAAGATCATGGCTGATATGATTGTAACCTCAACTCAACATTCCGCCTACCCCCGATAGCCTTTCAACCCCTTGCTTATCAAGAATCTATCTACCTCTGCCTTAAAAATAGTCAAAGACTCTGCTCCCACTGCCTTTTGAGGAAGGGAGTTCCAAAGACTCACGACCCTCTGAGAGAAAAAATTTCTCCTCATCTCTGTCTTAAATGGGTGACCCCTTATTTTTAAACAGTGACCCCCTAGTTCTAGATTCTCCCACAAGAGGAAACATCCTTTCCACATCCACCCTGTCAAGACCCCTCAGGATTTTATATGTTTCAATTAAGTCATCTCTTACTCTCCTAAACTCCAGCCGATACAAGCCTACCCTGTCCAACCTTTCCTCATAAGACTACCCGCCCATTCCAGGTATCAGTCTAGTAAACCTTCTCTGAATTGCTTCCAACGCATTTACATCCTTCCTTAAATAAGGAGACCAATACAGTACACAATACTCCAGATGGGGTCTCACCAATGCCCTGTGTAACTGAAGCATAAGCTCCCTACTTTTGTATTCAATTCCCCTTGCCATAAACAATAACATTGTATTAGCTTTCCTAATTACTTGCTGAACCTGCATACTAATCTTTTGCGATTCATGCCCTGTACTCTGACTCTGTCTAGTCTACAGCAAATGCTCCAGAGGTGTCACAGTGCCCATTCAACCCAGGCCAACAGCTTCCTCCAGACTCCTGACCCATTTCTCCGTCATGACGTTGTGGCAGCATTGCTGATTTTTTTTTTATTTCCAAAATATACTTTATTCATAAAAATCTGTAAAAATTACATTGTCAAACAGTTTCCAAACAGCACCAAAAAATACAAACATTGCAAGGGAGATCAGTTTCCTTCAATACTGTCATGAGTTTCTTCACAACCCTTCCGTTTCACAATTGTCATGTCAATTACAGTTTTACATTTACAGCAATTGAGAATATTAACGATACAGTTCGAGGGGTTTCCCATGGATCCAGCCCCTCAGTCCATCTTGGTGGGGGAACCTTACACTGTGGTCTTTCCCCATTGAGCCTTTGCTGCGGCTGCCCCAAGCTTTAGTGCGTCCCTCAGCACGTAGTCCTGGACCTTGGAATGTGCCAGTCTGCAACATTCGGTGGTGGACAACTCTTTGCGCTGGAAGACCAGCAAGTTTCGGGCAGACCAAAGGGCGTCTTTCACCGAATTGATAGTCCTCCAGCAGCAGTTGATGTTTGTCTCGGTGTGCGTCCCTGGGAACAGCCCGTAGAGCACAGACTCCTGTGTTACAGAGCTGCTTGGGATGAACCTTGACAAAAACCACTGCATCTCTTTCCACACCTGCTTTGCAAAGGCACATTCCAGGAGGAGGTGGGCGACCGTCTCTTCCCCACCACAGCCAACGCGGGGGCACTGTGCGGAGGGGGCGAGACTTCGGGTGTGCATGAAGGATCTGACGGGGAGGGCCCTTCTCACCACCAGCCAAGCTACGTCTTGGTGCTTGTTTGAAAGTTCTGGTGATGAGGCATTCCGCCAAATGACTTTGACGGTCTACTCGGGGAACCATCCGACAGGATCCACCGTTTCCTTTTCCCGTAGGGCCTTGAGGACATTCCGTGCAGACCACTGCCTGATGGACCGGTGGTCAAAGGTGTTTCCCCGCAGAAACTGCTCCACGAAGGATAGGTGGTGCGGCACCACCCAACTGCATGGAGCGTTCCGCGGCAATGTGACCAGGCCCATCCTTCGCAACACCGGGGACAGATAGAACCTCAGCACGTAGTGACACTTGGAGTTTGCGTACTGGGGATCTACACACAGCTTGATGCAGCCGCACACGAAGGTGGTCATCAGGATGAGGGCCGCGTTGGGTACATTTTTCCCGCCCTTGTCCAGAGATTTGAACATCGTGTCCCTCCGGACCCGGTCCATTTTAGATCCCCAGACGAAGCGGAAAATGGCTCGGGTGACTACCACGGCGCAGGAGTGGGGTATGGGCCAGACCTGCGCCATGTAGAGCAACAACGTGAGCGCCTCGCACCTGATGACCAGGTTCTTACCCACAATGGAGAGAGATCGCTGCCCCCACATGCCCAACTTTTGTCGTACCTTGGCTACTCGCTCCTCCCATGTTTTGGTGCACGCCCCGGCCCTTCCGAACCATATCCCCAGCACCTTCAGGTAACCTGACCTGACGGTGAAGGGGACAAAGGATCGGTCAGCCCAGTTGCCAAAGAACATGGCCTCGCTCTTGCCGTGGTTGACTTTGGCTCCCGAGGCCAGTTCGAACTGGTCGCAGATGCTCATCAGTCTGCGCACGGACAGCGGATCCGAGCAGAAAACGGCGACGTCATCCATGTACAGGGAGGTTTTGACCTGAGTGCCTCCGCTGCCTGGGATTGTCACCCCTCTTATGCTCGCATCCTTCCTAATAGACTCAGCAACGGGTTCAATACAGCAAACAAACAAGACCGGGGACAGAGGACAGCCCTGTCTGACTCCAGATTGGATCGGGAAACTTTCAGATTCCCACCCGTTGATTGACACTGCGCTACTGATGTTTGTGTAGAGCAGTTGGATCCAATTGCAGATTCCCTCCCCAAACCCCATTTTGGAAAGCACGTCCATCATGTAGGTGTGCGATATCCTGTCAAAAGCCTTCTCCTGGTCCAGGCTGATGAGGCAGGTGTCCACCCTCCTGTCCCGTACGTAGGCAATCGTATCCCTGAGTGGCGCGAGACTATCAGAGATCTTCCTGCCGGGTACAGTACAGGTCTGATCGGGGTGAATCACCAACTCCAGAGCAGACTTGACTCGACTGGCTATGACTTTGGACAGAATCTTGTAATCAACATTAAGCAGTGAGATGGGCCGCCAATTTCTGATTTCTGCCCTCTCCCCCTTCTGCTTGTAAATGAGGGTGATGATGCCTTTTCTGGATTCTGACATGCTGCCGGCCAGGAGCATACTCTCGTATACTTCCAGCAGGTCCGGGCCGACCCAGTCCCACAGGGCCGAGTACAACTCGACCGGTAAGCCGTCGCTCCCGGGAGTTTTACTCGTCTCGAAAGACTCGACGGCCTTTGTCAGCTCGTCCAGAGTTAGCGGCTTGTCCAGTCTCTCCCTCCTGCTGTCATCTAAGACCTCTGTGATAGATGACATTGCTGATTTTTTTTTTTTTATTTCCAAAATATACTTTATTCATAAAAATCTGTAAAAATTACATTGCCAAACAGTTTCCAAACAGCACCAAAAAATACAAACATTGCAAGGGAGATCAGTTTCCTTCAATACTGTCATGAGTTTCTTCCCAACCCTTCCGTTTCACAATTGTCATGTCAATTACAGTTTTACATTTACAGCAATTGAGAATATTAACGATACAGTTCGAGGGGTTTCCCATGGATCCAGCCCCTCAGTCCATCTTGGTGGGGGAACCTTACACTGTGGTCTTTCCCCATTGAGCCTTTGCTGCGGCTGCCCCAAGCTTTAGTGCGTCCCTCAGCATGTAGTCCTGGACCTTGGAATGTGCCAGTCTGCAACATTCGGTGGTGGACAACTCTTTGCGCTGGAAGACCAGCAAGTTTCGGGCAGACCAAAGGGCGTCTTTCACCGAATTGATAGTCCTCCAGCAGCAGTTGATGTTTGTCTCGGTGTGCGTCCCTGGGAACAGCCCGTAGAGCACAGACTCCTGTGTTACAGAGCTGCTTGGGATGAACCTTGACAAAAACCACTGCATCTCTTTCCACACCTGCTTTGCAAAGGCACATTCCAGGAGGAGGTGGGCGACCGTCTCTTCCCCACCACAGCCAACGCGGGGGCACTGTGCGGAGGGGGCGAGACTTCGGGTGTGCATGAAGGATCTGACGGGGAGGGCCCTTCTCACCACCAGCCAAGCTACGTCTTGGTGCTTGTTTGAAAGTTCTGGTGATGAGGCATTCCGCCAAATGACTTTGACGGTCTACTCGGGGAACCATCCGACAGGATCCACCGTTTCCTTTTCCCGTAGGGCCTTGAGGACATTCCGTGCAGACCACTGCCTGATGGACCGGTGGTCAAAGGTGTTTTTCCGCAGAAACTGCTCCACGAAGGATAGGTGGTACGGCACGTCCCAACTGCATGGAGCGTTCCGCGGCAATGTGACCAGGCCCATCCTTCGCAACACCGGGGACAGATAGAACCTCAGCACGTAGTGACACTTGGAGTTTGCGTACTGGGGATCTACACATAGCTTGATGCAGCCGCACATGAAGGTGGTCATCAGGATGAGGGCCACGTTGGGTACATTTTTCCCGCCCATGTCCAGAGATTTGAACATCGTGTCCCTCCGGACCCGGTCCATTTTAGATCCCCAGACGAAGCGGAAAATGGCTCGGGTGACTGCCACGGCGCAGGAGTGGGGTATGGGCCAGACCTGCGCCACGTAGAGCAACAACGTGAGCGCCTCGCACCTGATGACCAGGTTCTTACCCACAATGGAGAGAGATCGCTGCCCCCACATGCCCAACTTTTGTCGTACCTTGGCTACTCGCTCCTCCCATGTTTTGGTGCACGCCCTGGTCCTTCCGAACCATATCCCCAGCACCTTCAGGTAATCTGACCTGACGGTGAAGGGGACAAAGGATCGGTCAGCCCAGTTCCCAAAGAACATGGCCTCGCTCTTGCCGTGGTTAACTTTGGCTCCCGAGGCCAGTTCGAACTGGTCGCAGATGCTCATCAGTCTGCGCACGGACAGCGGATCCGAGCAGAAGACGGCGACGTCATCCATTTACAGGGAGGTTTTGACCTGAGTGCCTCCGCTGCCTGGGATTGTCACCCCTCTTATGCTCGCATCCTTCCTAATAGACTCAGCAAAGGGTTCAATACAGCAAAGAAACAAGACCGGGGACAGAGGACAGCCCTGTCTGACTCCAGATTTGATCGGGAAACTTTCAGATTCCCACCCGTTGATTGAGACTGCGCTACTGATGTTTGTGTAGAGCAGTTGGATCCAATTGCAGATTCCCTCCCCAAACCCCATTTTGGAGAGCATGTTCACCATGTAGGTGTGCGATATCCTGTCAAAAGCCTTCTCCTGGTCCAGGCTGATGAGGCAGGTGTCCACCCTCCTGTCCCGTACGTAGGCGATCGTATCCCTGAGTAGCGCGAGACTATCAGAGATCTTCCTGCCGGGTACAGTACAGGTCTGATCGGGGTGAATCACCAACTCCAGAGCAGACTTGACTCGACTGGCTATGACTTTGGACAGAATCTTGTAATCAACATTAAGCAGTGAGATGGGCCGCCAATTTCTGATTTCTGCCCTCTCCCCCTTCTGCTTGTAAATGAGGGTGATGATGCCTTTTCTCATGGTCTCTGACATGCTGCCGGCCAGGAGCATACTCACGTATACTTCCAGCAGGTCCGGGCCGACCCAGTCCCACAGGGCCGAGTACAACTCGACCGGTAAGCCGTCGCTCCCGGGGGTTTTACTCGTCTCGAAAGACTCGACGGCCTTTGTCAGCTCGTCCAGAGTTAGCGGCTTGTCCAGTCTCTCCCTCCTGCTGTCATCTAGGACCTCTGTGATAGATGACAGGAAGGACTGGGAGGCTCTGCTGTCTGTGGGCTTCGCGTCATACAGCCCAGCATAAAAGGATTTGCTGATCCTTAGTATGTCGGACTGCGAAGACGTTACCGAGCCATCTTCTTCCTTCAGGCTGCTGATAACAGAGCTCTCTCTGTGTACCTTTTGGAAGAAGTAACGCGAGCACGTCTCATCCTGCTCGATGGAGCGGACTCTGGACCGGAAGATGATCTTGGAGGCCTCCTTGGCAAAGAGCGAGGCCTGCTGGCTCTTCACCTCTTGGAGGTCCTCCTTGACCTCGACCCCCATTGACTGCAACCGGAGTAGATTTTGCATAATTTTCTGGAGTCGGGACATTTCCCTCTGTCTCTCTCTCGCCTTCTGAACACCTTTGTGGATGAAGAACCTCTTGATGTTCTCCTTAATCGCTTCCCACCAGTGAACTGGAGACTCAAAGAGGGGTTTCACGGTCCTCCAACCATTGTAATCCCTTTTGAGTTCCTCAACGTTCTCTGGGGTCAGCAGTGTCGCATTGAGCTTCCACGTCCCTCTGCCAACCCGCTGGTCGTCCTGTAAGTGACAGTCGGCCAGTAAGAGGCAGTGGTCGGAGAAGAACACCGGCTTGACGTCGGTGGATCCGACCGTGACAGCACGGGACACAAACAGGAAGTCAATCCTGGAACGGGCAGACCCGTCCGATCGTGACCATGTGTATCTGCGCTGCGCTCCGTCTGCAGGTTTGCTGAAGACGTCGTGCAGTTTGGCATCCTTAACTGTTTCTATTAGGAATCTGGACGTAGCGTCCAGTTTGCTGTCGTCACTGCCGGATCGTCCAGCCGCATCGATGATGCAGTTGAAGTCACCGCCCAGGATGACCGGCCTGGACATCGCCAGCAGCAGTGGGAGCTGCTGGAAGACGGTCAGCCGCTCGCTGCGTTGTACCGGGGCGTACACGTTGATCAACCGGAGCGGAGCGTTGTTGTACATCACGTCTGCTACGAGGAGGCGGCCGCCCACCACCTCCTTAACTTCGGAGATGGTGAAGTTACCTCCCCGCAGCAGAATACCCAGGCCGGAGGAGCGGCAATCATTACCCCCCGACCAGATCGATGGCCCGTGGGACCACCATCGCGACCACTGCCTGTAGGTGCTGAGGTGTGGTATTCCACACTCCTGCAGAAACAGTAGGTCAGCTTTGACCTTGGCAAGGTAATCCAAGGTTGAAACACATCGCGTAGTAGATTTAATGCTACGCACATTAATGGAAGCAATTCTTACACCCATTTTTTACTAAAAATTAGTTGTTGCTTCCCATACCATTTGTCCTCGCTAGTCCCAGTCCTTCGGGATGTTCCTGCATACCCATCGTGTGCGCAAGCAGTTTCACGTTGGTTGGGCTCAGAAACCCCTCCTGATTTTTCATGCAGGGTTTGTGCCGCTCGGGTGACATCGGGGGGGTCTTGTAGGCAGAGAGCATTGGGTTGTCCTCAGCTGCTTCCATCTGTTCCTCCTCGAAAACATCACAGCTCCCGGTCTCCCGGAGCTCAGGTGCGCCAGACGTGTCTTTGCTCCCGCTGTCCCAGAGCTGAGATGCGTTGGCCACGTCGTTACGTGTGAGGCATTGGGGTTGGGGCACGCCGTGCCCATCACAGCTTCCAGTGCCCGCGGGCTGGGATGCCTTATCATCCATCTCGGAATTCTGCCGCCTCTTTTGAAGGGGCTGTCGTTCCAGCATTTCCCCGTCCAGTGAAGAGGAGTTGTTGCAGTCTGATTCAGAAGAGAGCCTCCTCTTGCCACTGGTTTGGGTGGTGGCTTTGGGATGTTTTTTCTTTGTGGTTTTCCTCTGGACCACTTGCCACTGACCTGTTTGTCCATCTGCTGCCTCCTCCTCCATTGATTCTGTCTGTGGAGGAGGGGTTTCCAGGCGCTGGGTAGTTGCTGGGTCGTTGGTTTCAGCTGCCTCCCCTTCCTTCTCAGGTTGAAGTTCCTCACTGCGAAGAAGGTTGCTGGTCTCCTTTCGAACAGCGGACGCCTTTGTCGAACCTTCTCCCGGCCTTTCCTTGGACCTTGCCGCCTGAGCATAGCTGAGGCAATGTTTGGGGCAGGTCTTGTAGAGATGGCCTGCCGCACCGCACAAGTTGCAACACTTAGTCTGCTTACAGTCCTTGGTCTGATGGCCTTCCTCCTTGCAGTTCTTGCAAACAACCGTGCTGCAGTTGGCTGCCATGTGACCAGATTTGCCACAGGTGCGGCAAACTCTGGGCTGCCCAGTGTAGACCAAGAAGCCTCGACTTCCCCCGATAGCGAAGCTGGAGGGAGGGTGGATGATGGCTCCACTGGGATCTACCTTCAAGGTCACCTTGACCTGCCGCTTGCTGGTCCAGATCCCAAAGGGGTCCTTGACATCAGTGCTGCTGCCGGCCACCTCGACGTACCTGGCGAGAAAGGTGAGTACATCCACCACCGGAACATGGGGGTTGTAGAGGTGAATTGTCACCACCCGGTCCCGTTGTGACGGAAGCGTGAAGAGCGGCTCCGCTGTGAGGATCGACAGTGGCGCCCGGTCCCCTTTCTCCTTGAACGCCTTCAGGAACTTGATGCATCCCGCCACGTTCCGGAACGTCACGTCGAAGTATCCACTGCTGGGGAAATCCTTCAGGCAGAAGACGTCCGTCGCTTGAAATCCGCAGCAATCGAAGAGAATTTTCTTGATGAAGAAGGTGCGATCGACCGGTGCATCTCCTTCCTTGTCCTTCACGACCACCCGAACGGTGTTGCGCACTCCCTGGCCCGAAGCTCGAAAATTGGTTATAGCCATTTTACTCAAAGCTTCCCCAGGATCAAAAGGCAATGATCATGGTCTCTTCTCAATCAAATAAGCACTGATAAGAACAGATACTACACTTGATCTTAGCCAAAAGGCCGAGAACATTGCTGATTCCCATTGGATGGCTATCGTCTTCTTGTTTATCTTACTCTGCTCTTCGCGTTATGACCCCTGACTCTGCAGACGGAGCCAATCCTTTAGGTGCAAGCGGTGACATTTATTTTGAGCATGTAATTTCCTCCCAAATGTTAAGGTTTGAGAGAAAGTGCCAGTTTTGGGAAGTGCTTTCCTAGCCAGGAAGCAAGGTTCCCAATCATTGAAGGATTGCTTCCTTGGCCGCTCTCTTCTTTCTCCCATGTATACGTGCATTCGAAGAGAGCAGCATTCAATTTTTATATTGCAGGCATTCATTTTTGTCCATCTGTCCCACTTCATGCTGCTAATATCGATCTTAACTTGGTTTAACAGATTTATATGATGACTATTATTGCATGCACCACAGTGTACGAGGGCAACTTGTCATATATTTCAAAATAACTTTCACAGCACACCATAAACCTACTCAAGTAGTGCCTTTTACAAAACTGAAAAGGTATTTACATAACACTAGTTATCTCCTGTGAGGTTACAAATGATGAGACAGCTGATGCACAGTTTTTTAAGGACATAGGCATTATACCATGTAACACACGAAGCATCAATCTGCTGCTACAGGCAAAGCCTCTTTGTTGTGAGCAGAATCTCAGGTCAAACAGAGCTTAATTGTTTTTCTTTATTCATTATTGGGATGTGGACATTGCTGGCAAGGCCAGCACTTATTGCCCTTTCTTCATTGCCCTTGAGAAGTTGGTGGTGAGCTGCCATCTTGAACGGCTGCAGTCCATATGGTAAAGCTAATCCCACAGTGCTGTTAGGAAGGGAGCGCCAAGAATTTGACCCAGTGACGATGAAGGAACGACGATATATTTCCGAGTCAGGATGGTGGGTGACTTGGAGGGGATCTTACAGGTGGTGGTCTTCCCATGCGTCTGCTGCCTTGCCCTTCTAGGGGGTAGAGGTCGCGGGTGTGAATGGGGCTGTCAAAGGAGCCTGGGTGAGTTGCTGTAGTGCATCTTGTAGATGGTACACACTGCAACTACGGTGCGCCAGTGGTGGAGGGAGAGAATGTTTAACGTGCTGCATTTGTTTGCAATATAAAAATGTGCTGCAATCACCAACAGGATGTGTATTTTATGTAAATTTGTTTATGGTGGCTCAATGCAAGTTAGTAGCCGACAGAATTTACTACTCCACACTAGTTTGACTTTAGCCCAAAATGTGTAACCGCAGGCTATCTTTGATCAACACTGGATTGTCTCTGTAGAGACAGGGGCAATTACAGTTTATCTTGCTGATCAGTCTGACTGGATTCTTCAGACTGAGGTCTGCTTTTTTTTTGACAACACGACAGAGCTCAAATCCTTTCCTGGGCAGTAACCAGCCTGAGCTGTACCAGACTGACACTTTAAGTTCCAGTGTAAACAAAGCACAGAATTTTGTTTCCAAGGATGAATGCTGTCGCATTTACTTATCACATGGCTACCCTATTCTCTACCTATACCATTTGGAAATGTGATTCTCATTAAGGCATCGTGCATGAGGAATTTTATTGTCTCGACTCAAATGTACTCCCTTGTAGGCTGGATCTGGAGTCTCCAAAGTCCAACCGTAGAAAGCTTAACTATCTCTGATGGCAACCCAAGGGACAAAATGTATGAGTCACTGGTTTCTACATGTCTAGAAGACTACAGCAGAGTGTGACTGCTGTCCCAAAGCTCATGGTTCTGTCAATCTTTCCACATTAGTCTTATGTAAGTGTAACTCTCTATAGGCGTTCGTTTCAGCCTAGGAGTGCAGAAGAATTACAAGAGTGTCAAGATGACTGTCAGAATGTTCTTGTAGCTAATACTACCACAGACTGATGTGTAAGACATTTGTTGGCCTCTGATATTTAGGCGCATTCAAAGTGATGAACCCATTTGACTGTGAAGCCTTTTTAAAATTGTGGTTTGTATATTTCGTTAACATATTACTTCAACAGTCCTTAAATGCATTCTTTACATACCAGCATGAAGAGAAAGCTGAAAGATTACACTCCAGCTTGTATTTCAGAGGGTTGCGGGCTCAAGCTCTACTTCAGGATCTGACCCCAAAGTCTCGGCTAATAGCCCAGTACAACACAAAGGAAGTGCTTGCATTATCAGCAGTGTTGCCCTTCAGGTTAGACATTGTGCCAATGCCCTGCTCGTCTATTCAGAAGGACTTAAAAAATTCCATGGCATTTAATTGAAGAGCACTGAGGTGGAAGTAGGTGATCTTGGTGATGGAGAGGCTACGTGGTCGGTAGCTCAGTTTGGGGTAAAATAGGATGGCGAGGTTGTGAATGGTCTGATTCAGCCTCAGACAGTGGCCAGAGACCAGACTTTGTGGCGGGGACTGAAGACAATGATGTCAGATTTTCTAATATTTAGTTGGAGGAAATCCAAAATTAGACGTCAGGCAAAGAGCATGAAAAATCAGAGGTGTTGGAAAGGTCAAGAGCAGTGGTGGTGAGGCAGAGCTGGGCGTCGTCAGTGTACATGTGGAACATAATGGGCTGGATTTTGTTCTTCCCCCGGCGTCGGATTCCGTAGTGGTGGGGGCCTGAAGATGACTCCGGATGAGGCCCACCACGGACCTTGATGCCGGGAGGGCCCGGCCTGATCCTCCCAGCGCTGGTGAGGCCCCATGGCAGGCACCCCCCCCCCCGCCCCCCCGTGGCTAGGCGACAGGACCTCAATTAAAATATTCAAATGAATAAAATGAATGAATTAATATAAAAGAACCTGCAATCTGGAGGTCCCGCCACGATCTTTGGCACAGCGGCTGGCACTCCCGCACCTTCAAATCCCCGTCCGGGGAAAAGCAGTGCGACTGGTGGGGAGGGGGGAGGAGGTAACAGTTTCAGTACTGGAGGGTGGGGGATGGGGTCAAATGCACATAATGGGTGTAGGGGATTGTGTGAACTTCAAACTTTGTGCAGTTTTGCGGGGGGGGAAGGTCAGATGTAAAATGTAAGCGTTTTGGGGGGGAAGGGCAAATAGTTAATGTAATCATCATTGGGGGGATGGGAAAGGGGCATAAGAAATTTATTCATTTAATTTTGGGGGGTATGTGTTTAAAAATTTAAATTAGGCTGCAGGTCTGGCTGCCCTTTAAAAACAGCACCAGCACCTGCGCACAGGTAGCTGACGCCAGTAGAAACATAGGAGCAGGAGTAGGCCATTCAGCCCATCGAGCCTGCCCCACCATTCGATGCGATCATGGCTGATCTTCCACTTCAATGCCTTTTTCCCACACTATCCCCATATCCTCTTATGTCATTTGTATTTAGGAATCTGTCAATCTCTGCTTTAAACATACTCAATAACTGAGCTTCCACAGTCCTCTGGGGTAGAGAATTCCAAAGATTCACAACCCTCTAAGTAAAGAAATTTCTCCTCAACTAGGTCCTTAGTGGCTTCCCCCTTATTTTAAAATTGTGTCCCCTGGTTCTAGACTCCCAACCAGGGGAAACATCTTAGCTGCATCTACCCTGTCTATCCCTTTAAGTATTTTGCGGGTTTCAATGAAATCAGCTCTCATTCTTTGAAACTCTAGAGAATACAGGCCCAGTTTCCCCAGTCTCTCTTCATAGGACAGTCCCGCCATCCTGGGAACAAGTCTGGTGAACCTTCGTTGCACTCTCTCTACGGCAATCATATCCCTCCTAAGGTAGGGGGATGAAAACTGCACATGGTACTCCAGGTGCGGTCTAACCAAGGTTCTATACAATTGAAGCAAGACTTCACTACTCCTGTACTCTAATCCTCTTGCGATAAAGGCTAACATACCATAGGCCTTCTTAATTGCTTGTTGCACCTGCATGACATTGATTTATACACTTTCTAATCTCTTACCATTTAAGAAATACTCTGCTCATCTGTTCCTCCTACCAATGTGGATAACCTCACATTTTTCCACATTATATTCCATCTGCCCTGTTCTTGCCCACTCACTAAGTCTGTCCAAATCCCCTTGAGGCAGCTTTGCATCTTCCTCACAACACACATACCCACCTAGTTTTATGTCATCCACGAACTTGGAAATACTACATTTGGTCCCCACATCCAAATCATTGATATATATTGTGAACAGCTGGGGCCCAAGTATTGATCCCTGTGGTACCCCACTAGACACAGCCTTCCAACACAAGAATGACCCGTTTATTCCTACTCTCTGTTTTCTGCCTGTTAACCAATCCTTAATCCATGCCAGTATGTTATCTCCTATCCCATGTTCTTTAATTTTGGTAACCAATCTCCTGTGGGGGACTTTATCAAAAGCCTTTTAAAAATCCAAGTATACCACGTCCACCGACTCCCCTTTATCAATTCTGTTAGTAACATCCTCAAAAAACTCCAACAGGTTCGTCAAACATGATTTCCCATTCATAAATTCATGTTGACTTTGCCCAATCAGATCGCTAATATCCATTTATCACATTCTTTATAATAGATTCCAGCATTTTCCCAATGACTGATGTAAGGCTAACAGACCTGTAATTCCCTGTTTTCTTGCTTCCTCCCTCCTTAAATAGTGGGGTGACATTTGCGACCTTCCAATCTGCAGGAACCGCTCCGGAATCTATAGAATTTTGAAAGATGATCTCCATAGCTATCTCTTTCAACACTCTAGGATGTAGAATATCAGGTCCTGGGGACTTATCAGCCTTCAGCCCCATTAATTTCTCCAATACAACCTTCTTACTAATGCTAATTTCCTTCAATTCCTCATCCCCCCTAATCCCTTGGATCTCTTTTTCTGGGATATTTCTTGTATCTTCCTCCAGTAATCATTTAGCTTCTCTGCCATTTCTCTATTCCCCATTATAAATTCTCCTGACTATGCCTGTAATGGACCCACATTTGTCTTAGCCAAATGTTTCCTTTTTACGTACCTATAGTAGCATTTACAGTCCATTTTTATATTATTTGCTAGCTTACATTCAAATTCTATTCTCCCTTTCTTTATCAGATTCTTTGTCTTACTTTGCTGTATTGCTGTATTCTAAAATCCTCCCAATCTTCAAGTTTACTACTACTTCTGGCAATTTTATAGGCCTTTTTAAAAAATCTTATACAATCCTTAACTTCCTTTGTTATCCACGGTTGACTGCTTTTACTTTTGGGGGTTTTTGTGCCTTGAAGGAATGTATAGTTGCTGTAAACTATGTAATATTTCTTTAAAGACTATCCATTGCCTATGTACTGTCATACCTTTTAATGTATTTTCCCAATTCACCTCAGCCAATTTGTCCTTCATACATTCATAATTTTCTTTATTTTATTTATTTAGAGATACAGCACTGAAACAGGCCCTTCAGCCCACCGAGTCTGTGCCGACCATCAACAACGCATTTATACTAATCCTACACTAATCCCACATTACACTACACTAACCACCTCCAGGCGCGTATCCATTGTCTCTCGAGATAAGGAGGCCCAAAGAAAGAAACACTAATCCCATATTCCTACCATATCCCCACCTGTCCCTATATTCCCCTACCACCTACCTATACTAGGGGCAATTTATAATGGCCAATTTACCTATCAACCTGCCAAGTCTTTGGTGGTGGGAGGAAACCGGAGCACCCGGCGAAAACCCATGCAGACACAGGGAGAACTTGCAAACTCCGCACAGGCAGTACCCAAAATTGAACCCAGGTCGCTGGAGCTGTGAGGCTGCGATGCTAACCACTGCGCCACTGTGCCGCAAATATGTGCTTTGTTCAAATTGAACACCTGGCTTCAGATTGAACTACCTCACTTTCAAACATAATGTAAAATTCTATCATATTATGGTCACTCATCCCTAAAGGTTCCTTTACAACAAGATTATGAATTAGCCCTTTCTCATAGCCGGAGACAAACAGCCTGCCCCCTCCACGAGATTGTGGAGGGGGATGTTCGGCTGCCCTGGCTATTTTAATTAGCCACCACGCTTGAGATTGTGGCCGGCCTTTAAAATCCAACCGATGTGTTTTTAGATGATGTTGCCAAGGGGCAGCATGTAAAGTTGTTGATTCAGTAAGGTTAAAAAAAGACTCATTAACATATTGTTTGCCTTTGCTCCGTGACCTTTTGGTCAGCCATGTGGCCTTGTCCAATCTACACCTTCTCCTTTGTTATCTCTTGCCCCACCCCCACCTCACTTGCCTATAACCTGTGACATTTCTAATATTTGTCAGTTCCGAAGAAGGGTCATTGACCCGAAACGTTAACTCTCCTTCTCGTTCCACAGATGCTGCCAGACCTGCTGAGTGATTCCAGCATTTCTTGTTTTTATTAAAGAAAGACTTGCATATTTATCATACTTTTCATAGCCTTAGGGTGTTCGAAAGCATTTTTCAGCCAATGACACACTTTTGAAATATAGACTCTTTGTAACTCAAGAGTAGAAATTAACAAATTTACTTAAAAATAGCATTAAATCAGAGCAGTGAGGGACTAAATATTAGGGCCATTAAGAATCACATGAAAATAGTAGATAATTGTGATTTTCACCCTATGATTTCAACTCAAGAGGGATATTTGAAGCATTATGTTACAGTAAGCATCATTTCATTCTAAGTTGCTAATCCTATTTGATTGTATGTGTGTGTTTCACATCTACTGAAATTTTCCAGTTCTAATGAATCTAATTCACACTGCAAATACACCATGAAACAGCTTACCAAAAAAAAGTTTTGTTTAAAACATGGGTGAATTATTTTAATGGCAAAACATTAACCTATTTTATGAATATTTTTGGCATTTTACAGATCTCACTCAAGGTGATAATTCTCTGGGAAATCTCTAAAAAAAAGTGACACACCGACAGACCATTTTCAAAGCTGCTCCCTGTTATCTTGGAGGTAAACAGACAACTGCAGGAGACTATTTCCTCCCGTTTTCATCCCCTTCCTCCTGAGCAGAATCTACACAGCCACTGTGCTTGTGAATTATGGCTCCTTGACACTCGTGAAGGAACAATGAAAGCAATGGGAAATGCAGTCAGCAATACAACATCCTGTATCGCCACACCAGTTTAAGTGAGTCGGATGGTTCCTGTGGTGCTAGGGCCAAAGGGTAGGTTGTGGAAGGCAGCTCGCTGCGGTTGAATTGTCGCCATCTTTTGGGGGTGGATACTTATTTGACTGCTTTTTTCTCTTGTGATGTGGGCGTCGCTGGCAAGGCCAGCATTTATTGCCCATCCATAGTTGCCCTTTAGAAGATAGAGACGAGCCACCGTCTTCTTGAACCACTGCAGTCCATGTGGAGCAGGTACTCCCACAGTGCTGTTTGGAAGGGAGTTCCAGGATTTCTTCCCAGGGACCATGAAGGAATGGTGATGATATATGCCCAAGTCAGGATGGCATGAGTGGCTTGGAGGGGAGACTTGGAGGTGATGGCGTTCCCCTGTGCCGGCCTTCTAGATGGTGGAGGTCATGGGTTTGGGAAGTGCTACCAAAGAAGCCTTGTTGGGTAGCTGCTGTGCATCCTGTAGATAGTACACACTACAGCCACTGTTCACCCATGGTGGAGGGAGTGCATGTTTAAACCAGTGGATTGGCTGACAATCAAGTATTTAAATTAAATCAAAAGTTCAATTGACAGCTTTTGAGGATCGGGAACATTAATGCAGAGCTTTCCCGAAAGAGATTGAATAAAGTTGCTTTTACTTTTGCCTTAGGTGAGTGCATTGCTTTCTAGTTGGACAGTTTTGTGCAGCCAGTGGCAACCCCAACGTGTCCAACAGAATTTCAAAAATCATTTGATGTTGCAGGGGAAGTTCACTGAGGCTATGCTACTAGCTGGGAGCTCCAGTCACGAGCAGTGATACAGTGGAAAATTCGAGCATGTGCTGTTTATTAACTTCCAGATAATCTGGGGCAGCACATGCCATGTGGACTGGTTCAATTAACCCTTTCATCTCTTGCGTTGTCCGCATTAGCTCATCTGCTGCTGAAACCCTCATCCAACCAAGCCTTTGTTATGTCTAGATTTGATAATTCCAATGCACTCCTTGCTAGTCTCCCATCTTGCAACCTTCGTAAACTTGAGCTAACTTGTCCTAACTCGCATCAAGTTCCATTCACTCTTACCCCATACTTGCTGACATGCAATGTCTCCTGGTCTGGCAACACCTTAATTTTAAAATTCTCATCCTCATTATCAAATCACTCCAAGGCCTCACACCCCACCAGCCCATCTCTGTAACCTCCTCCAGCCCTAAAACCATCTGAGATCTCTGCACTGCTCCAGTTCTGGCCTCTTGCAAATCCCTGATTTTAATCCCTCCACCATTGGTGGCCGTGCCTCCAGCTGCCTAGGTCTCAAGCTTTGGAATTTCTTCTCTAAACCTTTCCATCCCTCGACTTCTCTTTCCTCCATTAAGATCCTCCTTAAGACTTACTTCTTTCCCTGTCTTAATATCACCTTATGTGGCTCAGTGTAAAGTTTTGATTTATAACACTCCTGTGAAGCACCTTGGGAGGTCTTACTATGTTAAAGGGGCTATATAAATGCAAGTTGTGTTGTTATCTCCTAATTCTAAACGAGATGTTCATTAGCCCAGATGTTTTTGGGTCTGGTAGTGTCATTGACGAGCAAGTCAATGGTCCTGAGTTCAAATCCCAACATGTCGAGTTGTGAAACAGACTTCAGTAAAATCTGGTAATTTGTGCCCTGGCAACCAGGTAACAAATAACTCCAAAAGTTCCTGGATGTAGTAGAAAAGCCAACTGGTCCATTAATATGGGGAGAAGGCAGGGGAATGGAACTGAAGGAGTTGCTCTTTCAGAGAGCCAGTGCAGACATGATGGGCCGAATGGCCTCCTTCTGCATTGTAACGATACTGTGATTCTGTGAATATCCTGCAGTGGAAGGGAACTTGCCATCTCCACGTAGTCATGTCTACATGTGACTCCGATCTCACACCATTGACTCTTGAATGTCCTCAGAAGTGCCCTTTTAGTTTTATAAGTAGTTGTTCATGAAAGTAACCCCAACTGATGGATGGATAATAAACATTGTATTACTTCTCCTTAATAGAACTTACTTGGAGATTCTCAGAGTCCTTGAGTTCATGTTTACACAATTATATTGCTTATCAAGCTCCTTAAAACCCACTTTGTTGATCAAGTTTTTGCTCACCATCCTAATATCTCCTTATGTGACTCCTGTGAGGTGCTTTAAGAGGTTTTTATAATCATGTTGCAAACTACAATTGTGAACATTGCCACACAGCAGTAGCAGTAAATACTGCAGGAAAAAGGATTGATTCTTTGTTAATCGTGCTAATTTCAGACATTCAGCTAACATGGTTTTCTAACAGTCAGTCGCACTTCCCTTTCGTCAGTTCCGAACATAAACCCCTCATGAAACAGACTTTTGAGGTTCCTGTGGCTCCATGATTATATATATAAAATGTACAGTTGCAGTTCCTTCTCCGGTTTGAGACCACAGAGTTTGCTGTGAACTGAAATATCTTTACTGAACTCTACAGTAAGAAATATCTCCATGCTTATTTCAAGCAATCTGCAGCTTATTTATTGACACTGCAATTTTAGCTACATGGCTGCAATTATGGTCAACTCCATTAATGTGGAGTTTTGCACAGGTGACATGAGCTACATTTTAATGCATATGCATAGCCATCCCTGTAGCCAGTTATCCTGTTTCAAAGAGGCAGGTGTATTGAATTATTAAGAATGAAAAAATATACGTGTTCACCCCACCGACAGGGGGTTTAACCACAATCAGGATACTAATCTGTGGACCAAAATGCTCATTGAAACACTCATGCATGCCTTTGTTATCTCTAGTGTCATGCAGACCCCCACCTGCCAAGAATGAGGCATATTAATTTTGTCATGTGAACATTGATAAGACTGTTGCTGGAGTGAAGAAATTACTTGTTTGAAGATCACCAGATACTAGGCTGGAAGAACATTTGCATACTAAGAGATGCTGCTTGTGCAGACCAAGGGCAATTCCCTACTCCAATTAACCCAAATGGATTTTGATCACCAGACATTGAAGGTGTAAGGAAGCACATTCCAGGCCCTGCTAAGATGATACAATCCACAGAGCCAGGACTGGTTAAACCAGCTGGTCACATGACTAACTGGCTGGTCCAGGTTTTTTGAACTAGCCACAGGACAGTTTGAATTCAGAAGGCAGCGTGCAACTGAGGCTGGAACAAGGAAACCTCTCTCTCTCTCCCTCACTTTCTCCCAAGCCACCGGACCCATGGAAGACACGTAAACCTCAAGAGAGAAAAGACTCCTACATCAGAGCAAGTTGAAGCATGAACTGGGCCCCAACGAATTGCAAGACTTACTGATAAACAAAGACTCCACATTGAACTTCAAGGACTATAACTACCAGATATTGCCTCAAACTTTTCCCCTTTATTCCTTCTACTTTTTCTGTCTCTATCTGCATGTCTGTTTATCGTGTATGCATGTTGGCATGGTCGCGTTGCATATTTGTAGTCGTTAACCGGATTAGAGCTTAAGATTAATAAACTTCTACCTTTCTTATTTAAATCTAAGGAAACCTATCTGATTTTTTAAAAATTCATTCATGGGATGTGGGCATCATTGGCCAGGCCAGCATTTATTGCCCATCCTTAATTGCCCTTGAGAAAGTGGTGGCGAACTGCCTTCTTGAACCGCCGCAATCCTTCTGGGGTAGGTACACCCACAGAGCTGTTAGGAAGGGAGTTCCAGGATTTTGACCCAGCGACAATGAAGGAATGGCGATATAGTTCCAAGCCAGGATGGTGTGTGACTTGGAGGGGAACTTGCAGGTGATGGTGTTCCCATGCATTTGCTGCCCTTGTCTTTCTAATTGGTAGAGGTCACGGGTTTGGAAGGTGCTATCTGAGGAGCCTTGGTGAGTTGCTGCAGTGCAACTTGTAGATGGTACACACTGCTGCTACTGTGCGTCGGTGGTGGAGGGAGTGAATGTTTGTAGATGGGGTGCCAATCAAGCGGGCTTCTTTGTCCTGGATGGTGTCGAGCATCCTGAGTGTTGTTGGAGCTGCACCCATCCAGGCAAGTGGAGAGTATTCCATCACATTCCTAACTTGTGCCTTGTAGATGGTGGACAGGCTTTGGGGAGTCAGGAGGTGAGTTACTTGCCATAGGATTCCGAGCCTCTGACCTACTCTTATAGCCACGGTATTTATATGGCTACTCCAGTTCAGTTTCTGGTCAATGGTAGCCCCTAGGATGTTGATAGTGGGGGATTCAGTGATGGTAATGCCATTGAATGTCAAGGGGAGATGGTTAGATTCTCTCTTGTTGGAGATGGTCATTGCCTGGTACTTGTGTGGCGCGAATGTTACTTGCCACTTATGAGCCCAAGCCTGGATATTGTCCAGGTCTTGCTGCATTTCTACATGGACTGCTTCAGTATCTGAGGAGTCGCAAATGGTGCGGAACATTGTGCAATCATCAGGGAACATCCCCACTTCTGACCTTATGATTGAAGGAAGGTCATTGATGAAGCAGCTGAAGATGGTTGGGCCTAGGACACGACCGTGAGGAACTCCTGAAGTGATGTCCTGGAGCTCAGATGATTGACCTCCAACAACCACAACCATCTTCCTTTGTGCAAGGTATGACTCCAGCCAACGGAGGGTTTTCCCCCTGATTCCCATTGACCTTAGTTTTGCTAGGGCTCCTTGATGCCATACACGGTCAAATGCTGCCTTGATGTCAAGGGCAGTCACTCTCACCTCACCTCTTGAGTTCAGCTCTTTTGTCCATGTTTGAACCAAGGCTGTAATAAGGTCAGGAGCTGAGTGGCCCTGACGGAACCCAAACTGAGCATCACTGAGCAGGTTATTGCTAAGCAAGTGCCGCTTGATGGCACTGTTGATGACACCTTCCATCACTTTACTGATGATTGAGAGTAGACTGATGGGGCGGTATTTGGCCGGGTTGGACTTGTCCTGCTTTTTGTGTACAGGACATACCTGGGCAATTTTCCACGTTGCCGGGTAGATGCCAGTGTTGTGGCTGTACTGGAACAGTTTGGCTAGGGGCGCAGCAAGTTCTGGAGCACAGGTTTTCAGTACTATTGCCGGAATATTGTCAGGGCCCATAGCCTTTGCGGTATCCAGTGCCTTCAGTTGTTTCTTGATATCATGCAGAGTGAATCGAATTGGCTGAAGTCTGGCATCTGTGATGCTGGGGACTTCAGGAGGAGGCCCAGATGGATCATCAACTCGGCACTTCTGGCTGAAGATTGTTGCAAATGCTTCGGCCTTATCTTTCGCACTGATGTACTGGGCTCCCCCATCACTGAGAATGGGGATATTTGTGGAGCCATCTCCTCCAGTTAGTTGTTTAATTGTCCACCACCATTCATGGCTGGATGTGGCAGGACTGCAGAGCTTAGAACTGATCCGTTGGTTATGGGATCGCTTAGCTCTGTCTATTGCATGCTGCTTACGCAGTTTGGCGCACAGATAGTCCTGTATTGTAGCTTCACCAGGTTGACACCTCATTTTGAGGTATGCCTGGTGCTGCTCCTGGCATGACCTCCTGCACTCTTCATTGAACCAGGGTTGGTCTTCTGGCTTGATGGTAATGGTAGAGTGGGGGATATGCCGGACCATGAGGTTACAGATTGTGGTTGAGTACAATTCTGCTGCTGCAGATGGCCCACAGCGCCTCATGGATGCCCAGTTTTGCATTGCTAAATCTGTTCGAAATTTATCCCATTTAGCATGGTTGTAGTGCCACACAACACAAAGGAGTGTATCCTCAATGTGAAGGCGGGACTTTGTCTCCACAACAACTGTGCGGTGGTCACTCCTACCAATACTGTCATGGACAGATGCATCTGCAGCAGGCAGATTGGTGAGGACGAGGTCAAGTATGTTTTCCCCTCTTGTTGGTTCCCTCACCACCTGCCGCATACCCTGACTAGCAGATATGTCCTTTAGGACTCGGCCAGCTCGGTCAGTAGTGGTGCTACCGAGCCACTCTTGGTGATGGATATTGAAGGCCCCCACCCAGAATACATTCTGTGCCCTTGCCACCCTCAGTGCTTCCTCCAAGTGGTATTCAACATGGAGGAGTACTGACTTATCAGCTGAGAGAGGGAGATAGGTGGTAATCAGCAGGAGTTTTCCTTGTCCATGTTTGACCTGATGTCATGCAACTTCATGGGGTCCAGAGTCAATGTTGAGGACACCCAGGGCAACTCCCTCCCTACTGTAGACCACTGTGCCACCACTTCTGCTGGGTCTGTCCTGCCGGTGGGACAGGACATACCCAGGGATGCTGATGGCAGTGTCTGGGACATTGTTTGTCAGGTTTGATTCCGTGAGTATGACTATGTCAGGCTGTTGCTTGACTAGTCTGTGGGACAGCTCTCCTACCTTTGGCACAAGTCCCCAGATGTTAGTAAGGAGGACTTTGCAAGGTCGACAGGGCTGGGTTTGCCGTTGTCGTTTCCGGTGCCTAGGTCGATGCCGGGTGATCTGTCCGGTTTCATTCCTTTTTATTGACTTTGTAGTGGGTAGATACAACTGAGTGGCTTGCTAGGACATTTCAGAGGGCATGTAAGAGTCAACCACATTGCTGTGGATGTGGAGTCACATGTAGGCCAGACCAGGTAAGGACAGCAGATTTCCTTCCCTAAAGGACATTAGTGAACCAGATGGGTTTTTACAACAATCGACAATGGTTTCATGGCCATTATTAGACTAGCTTTTTAATTCCAGATTTATTAATTGAATTCAAATTCAACCTTCTGCTGTGGTTGGATTTGAACCCATGTCTCCAGAGCAATACCCTGGGTCTCTGGGTTACTAGTCCAGTGACAATACCACTACGCCACCGCCTCCACTTCTTTGCCTTTCAGTTGGAGCAGTGGACAAGGATTCACTGAGGGGGAGCTAAAAACACCGTGTTTCTAAAATTAAACCCTCTTACGGGTTAAACCAGGCAAAGGCTGAGAAGAAACCCCTAGGCCCCTTCTCACCTGGTCGTAACACTGGACTTGACTATTCCAATGCTCTTGTGGATGGTCTCCCATTTTACATCCTCCGTAGACTTGAGCTCAACTAAATCCCGGCTGCAATATTCTAACTTGCATGAAGTCCTGTTCACCCCTGTGATCGCTGAGCTATATTGGCTCCCAGTTAAGCAAAAACATGATTTTAAAATTCCCATCCTTGTTTTCAAATCTCTCCATGGCCTCGCCCCTCCCTTTCTCTGTAATCTCCTCCAGCCCCACAACCCTCTGACATCGCTGCACTCCTGAGGCTGAATTTTTCCTGGGTGGCGCCGGTCCTGATGATGGGCTGGAAGGCTGGGTGTGACCCTGCCTTGACCCTGTTTTGGACCCCT
This sequence comes from Heterodontus francisci, assembly GCF_036365525.1. Taxonomy (NCBI): domain Eukaryota; kingdom Metazoa; phylum Chordata; class Chondrichthyes; order Heterodontiformes; family Heterodontidae; genus Heterodontus; species Heterodontus francisci. Next base: position 13,740,474 of record NC_090388.1, read on the forward strand.
GGCCAAAATCCAAGGTGGGCAGCCAGTTAACTGCCCGCCGTCAGGGTCCCCATCTCTTTAAGGATGGTGATCCCGCCTCCAAGAGCTGCTGGCAAGCCAGAGGGCCGGCAGCTCAGTAGTATCAGCAGCGCCACTGGGTACGGTGGCCACTCATGGGATTGCAGGAGGCCCTGGACCACGACCAGCGTTGGAGCCCTAGACCTCAGTTAATTGGGGAGGGCTTGCCGGGCCGGTCTGGCAAGCCCCAGTGAGGGATTGGGGGAAGGGTGTAGAGGGACAGCCCTTGCCACCGGGTCACTCCATGGGCCACAGATTGCCCATGGAGGAGGCACCCCCAGCACCGCGCCCCGCGCCCCCCTTCCCCCCACCAACCCATCAGGAGGCTGCCTTGTCTTACTGGGCGACATTCCCACATGGCAGGAGAACCCCCACCACTTGTAAAATACAATTAATTAGCCACTTTAGGGCTTCAATTAGCCTCCAGGCGGGGAGGCCGTCCTTGGCCTTCCTTGGCCCGGACTAAATTCCAAGGTGTATACCCCTCACTTTTCCTCACAATTTCATGACCCCACCCACCTCCGTTCCCATGCCTAGGGGGCCCATAAAATTCAGTCCCTCCAATTCTGGCCTCTTGTGCATCCCCGGTTTTAACTGCTCCATCAGTGATGGCCATGCCTTAAGATGCCTCCACCCTATGCTCTCGAATTCCGTCTGTTACAACCAGGTGAGGAGGGGTGTCAGGCTCCCCTCTTGCCACTTTCCCGATTTGGCCGGAACAGGGATTACCTTTCAAAACACAGTGATTTTTAGCTCTTGCTCACTGCTCTCTAATTGTAACTGCAAATTAGTCAATCAGACAGGTTTTCTTGAATTTAAACAAGAAAGATGTAAATTTATTAGCCTTATCACTCTAACCCGGTTAAAATTACTAAAATATGTGACGCAACCACGCTCTCATGCATACAAGAGACACACATACACAAATAGATACAGAGAGGGAGAAAGAATTAGGGAGAGGGATTGAAGTAGAGTTTGTAATAAATGGAATACAAATATGGTTATTATTGTCCTTGCAGTAATGTCCTTGATTGAAGTGAAGGTCTTGGAGTCCTCACTGGGGTCAGGTGTACAATTTCAGGCTTGCTTCTCTGATACCGGAAGCCGAAAGGTGCTTTGTCTGTGGTCTTGAAGTCTAAGCTGGCACTGTGGGTTCCCTGGGACTTTGCTGGAGAGAGAAAGAAAGAGAGAGAAAGAAGGACTTTTCTTCTGCTAGTCCAGTTGCAATCTATCTCCTTTCTGAGAGGCACAATTCAAAAAACCCGTCTTACCAGCAGATAGGTCATGTGAACATCCCTTTGTTTGAAACAGCAGCTTCTAGGAGGGTTGTTGGATTTCAAAGCTTTCCAGACACACTCGGTGGGGTGGAGTTCTAGCTCTTACACAGTCAAAGGATGTTGATCACCACTATTGTCCAGACCAATCTTATTAATTGAATCAAAGTGCACCCCCATTATCTCTCCATTCATGTCTCTCAGCATACAAATGTGCAACCATGTTTTCAGCTGCTCAGCTCTCCTTTTTTTAAACAAGTTATTTGCAACATCCAGTAAAAGTTTCAAGTAGTGTCCCATATGACAAAATTAATATGTTTCCATTTGGCAGGTGTAATTTCCATCACACCTCCCTAAACCTTTCAACCTCTCTCTTCTCCTTTTCAACACTCCCTAAAACCTGTCTCTTTGTCCAAGCTTTTGATCACCTGTCTAATATCGTCTGATGTGGTTCAGTGTCAAATTTTTGTTCGATATTTGTTCCGTTGAAGCACCTTCAGATATACTTTAAAGGTGCTTTATAAATGCATTGGTGGAATCTCCTCTGATTAACCAACACCCAGGATTTTTAGAGTGACCACTATCTCAATTGTTGTACATGCAACCACAGCCAGCACTTTCAGGGACGTTCCAATCAGTGCTTTGAATCATGTCGACAGTTGACTCTTGACTGCGACCACTCAGTTGTATCAAACGCCTTCTCGGGGCAACTAGGGATGACCAATAAATGTTGGCCTTGCCATTAATGCCCACCTCCTGACAATGAATTTTTAAAACGTTTTTTCCAATGGTTGCTGTGTTTTTGTTTTAAGGCGTGAAAGACTTCAGAATGTCAGTAACACTTCATATCGAGTTCGGCATTGGGCTTTCTGGAGTAATAATCGCTGTCCAGGATAAATTATTTAAAAAACTCACAGTTCTAAAATAAGAACAGAAAATTCTGGAAATATACAGCAGTTGAAAAGAGAAAGGGCAGCTTGAACTCAAAAAGCAGTGCGAGAGAGTCTGCAGATCTGCTTCTAATTAGGTTGTTACTGAGGAGTTTGGTAGATATGATGAGAAATTGGTTATTATCAGTTGAGATAACAGCAGGACATCAAACCCATTGAGAGCCTCTCTATGATAAGAATCAGCATCCCTGACTCTTCACTCCTATCTGTTTCTTCCTCTCCTCACGTCCCCTTCATTTTGATCTGTCCTATTAAGGGGTTTCTTTATCTTCGATTTTCCATTCTGATGAAGGGTGAAACACTAAGCCTGCTTTTCCTCTTTGCCGATCTTATGTATTTCCAGCATTTTCTATTTTTATTTCAGATCTCTCCAGGAGCTCAAATGGGCCCCATAGCAAAAGATAAAATCAAGGTTGCTTTGACTTTCATTGTCACAGGAAGGGCAACAGAATTTACTGAAGCATCGTATAAATATCCATCTCTCTGTCGTAATTTTTCTTCCTTTTCCCCTCTCTCAATGGAAGGACTGGCATTTATATAACACCTTCCACAACTTCAGGATGCCCCAAAACACTTCACAGACAATTAACTATTCTTCAAATGCTGTCACTGTAGTAATGTAGGACGCACGACTGCCAATTTGCGGCAATCTGTTTTTAGCGATGTTGGCCGAAGGATAAATATTGATTAGGAAACTCAGAACATGTGCTGGTTTTAAACCTTCATGAGACAGGCTAATATTGACTTACTGATGGTGTTGGAGCAATAGTTATCCTGCTCAGCTGAGCCAATGGTGCAAAGTCTGTGGGTGTACGACTGCACTTCTTTGAAATATTCTTTTGTGTCTTTGTGAGACAGCGGAAGAGGCCTCAGTTTAATCTCTCATCTGAAAGACGGCACCATCGACAGTGCAGCACTCCCTCAGTACTAGAGAGGATCCAGGAATTGAAGATCAATCTCCAGGACACTGCTTCAAGCAATCTGGGAGATAAATCATAGGGGCATTCAAAGAAATTGTGCATTTATTTAACATCTTCTTAGAGCACTTCTGTTCAATTGTTAAAACTCCGCTGGAATTCCAAGGCGTAACACTGGTGGGGAGGAGGGAGGAATAAAATTATCAGGGCGGGAGGGGTGGGGGAGCGGGAAATACACTTTTTATTGGCTGTGGGGATGGTGGGAAGGGGTTGAAGGGCAAATGTGAGAAGATTGGGCGGGGAAGTTCAGATCGGAAATAAGTCTTCAGAATAAAGGGCAATGAAAAGGCCACTGGGGGTGGGGAGGTGGTTAGGAAAGAGCCTCCATCTTCTGATTATTTATTAAAAACCAATGAAATATAATATGCCTTTAAAAATGTAAAATGGAAAATTTCTGTCATTTCAGGCCTGAAATGTCTGCCCAAAAATGAGAAGTTAAGCTAGTTACATTCTTTTTTTTTGTTTTCATGAAGGGGAAGAATGTTAGTGCCAGGGAATAGATCTGTTCCCATTTCAGACACCCAGGGTGGGAAACAGGAGAAGCGACTGATTCCGCATCCCAAACCTGTCCCCGGAGGGAAACAGTCATTCTTTTTTGACTGGGGTGTCTCCTTAATTGGCATGGAGACAGGTTCCCTATCCAATGAAGGGCAGAAGGCAGGCTCTTGAAGCCAGAGGGCCATTCAGAGGCCATCCAGCTTGAGAGGAGCAGCAGGCTGCAGTAGAGGGTAAGTAACTGAGAGGGAGCTTCAACAGGAAGATGGCCTCTCTCCAACTTTTTCAAAAAATGTAATTAAAAAATAGGAACCGCTGACAAGCCAGCACTGTCGGGGATGGGGGTGGGGGTATTAGTGGTGGTGGAATCCATCTACAGGACAGCCTTTGGCAGCACTCACACCCAGTCTGGCAGGGAGGGCTTATAAGCCTGCTTGGAGGAAAAATTCCACTCAGCCTCCTTTACCTACTATTAACAAGTTTGTCAATGAGCCTAATTGGCTGCCCGCCTCAAGGATGTGGGCAGCCTTTTGGAACCCCAAACCCCCTCCCCCAAAATGGCCAGCGCTGGGAAGAGTGTCGGGAAACCGGTGTGCCAGCCAGCGCCAATACTTTTAGCCCCCTTCCGCCTCTGTTCCCGACTTCAGCAGGTCCCAAAAATCCTTCCCCCATTGTTGGCAGGTTCAAGCACTCCCAGAACACAGCTAAATGTTCAGCGCCAGCTGGTGAGCAGATCCCCTTCTCTCCCCTGCTTTGGGAAGTAAGTTTTGATCAAGACTATTGAAACTCATTTGACATAGGGCCCTTACAGCCAAGCGGCAGAAGAGACTTTTCCCCTCAGGTCCCAGAGATGAATGGTCAGTGTCTAACCTATTGTGCCGAACATTTAGCTGTGCTCCGGGAGTGCTTGAATCTGCCAACAATGGGGGCAGGATTTTTGGGTCCTACTGAAGTCAGAAACGGAGGCAGAAGGGGACTGAAAAAATAGGATGGAAGCAGAATCAATAATAACTTTTAAAGGAGAAGTGGATGAATATTAGAAAGAGAAAACTCTAAGAGAGTATGGGGAAAGGGCAGAGGAATGGACAAAAGAGCTGGCACAAGCACAATGGGCCAAATAGCCTCAGGCAATGATTTTGTATTCATTATCACATTATACCATTATCACAATGTTGCTATTTCCTTACAGAGATAGAGAGGGGTAAGGCCATAGAGGGGTTTGAAAACAAGGATGAGAATTAATTTGTGAGTCTTGTGGTTGTAAAAGGCACTACTACATAAATGTAACTTCTTTCCTTTTTTTAAAATTACAGCACCGGAACAGGCCCTTCGGCCCTCCAAGCCTGCACCGATCCAGATCCTCTATCTAAACCTGTCGCCTATTTTCTAAGGGTCTGTATCTCTTTGCTTCCTGCCCATTCATGTATCTGTCTAGATACATCTTAAAAGACGCTATCGTGCCCGCGTCTACCACCTCCACTGGCAACGCGTTCCAGGCACCCACCACCCTCTGTGTAAAGAACTTTCCACGCATATCCCCCCTAATCCCCCACTCTGGGAAAAAGCTTCTTGCTATCCACCCTGTCTATACCTCTCATGATTTTGTACACCTCAATCAGGTCCCCCCTCAACCTCCGTCTTTCTAATGAAAATAATCCTAATCTACTCAACCTCTCTTCATAGCTAGCGCCCTCCATACCAGGCAACATCCTGGTGAACCTCCTCTGCACCCTCTCCAAAGCATCTACATCCTTTTGGTAATGTGCTGACCAGAACTGCACGCAGTATTCCAAATGTGGCCGAACCAAAGTCTTATACAACTGTAACATGACCTGCCAACTCTTGTACTCAATACCCCGTCCGATGAAGGAAAGCATGCCGTATGCCTTCTTGACCACTCTATTGACCTGCGTTGCCACCTTCAGGGAACAATGGACCTGAACACCCAAATCTCTCTGTACATCAATTTTCCCCAGGACTTTTCCATTTATTGTATAGTTCACTCTTGAATTGGATCTTCCAAAATGCATCACCTCACATTTGTCCAGATTGAACTCCATCTGCCATTTCTCTGCCCAACTCTCCAATCTATCTATATTCTGCTGTATTCTCTAACAGTCCCCTTCACTATCTGCTACTCCACCAATCTTAGTGTCCTCTGCAAACTTGCTAATCAGACCACCTATACTTTCCTCCAAATCATTTATGGATATCACAAACAACAGTGGTCCCAGCATGGATCCCTGTGGAACACCACTGGTCACACGTCTCCATTTTGAGAAACTCCCTTCCACTGCTACTCTCTGTCTCCTGTTGCCCAGCCAGTTCTTTATCCATCTAGCTAGTACACCCTGGACCCCATGCGACTTCACTTTCTCCATCAACCTACCATGGGGAACCTTATCAAACGCGTTACTGAAGTCCATGTATATGACATCTACAGCCCTTCCCTCATCAATCAACTTTGTCACTTCCTCAAAGAATTCTATTAAGTTGGTAAGACATGACCTTCCCTGCACAAAACCATGTTGCCTATCACTGATAAGCCCATTTTCTTCCAAATGGGAATAGATCCTATCCCTCAGTATCTTCTCCAGCAGCTTCCCTACCACTGACGTCAGGCTCACCGGTCTATAATTACCTGGATTATCCCTGCTACCCTTCTTAAACAAGGGGACAACATTAGCAATTCTCCAGTCCTCCGGGACCTCACCTGTGTTTAAGGATGCTGCAAAGATATCTGTTAAGGCCCCAGATATTTCCTCTCTCGCTTCCGTCAGCAACCTGGGATAGATCCCATCCGGACCTGGGGACTTGTCCACCTTAATGCCTTTTAGAATACCCAACACTTCCTCCCTCCTTATGCCGACTTGACCTAGAGTAATCAAACATCTGTCCCTAACCTCAACATCCGTCATGTCCCTCTCCTCAGTGAATACCGATGCAAAGTACTCGTTTAGAATCTCACCCATTTTCTCTGACTACACACATAATTTTCCTCCTTTGTCCTTGAGTGGGCCAATCCTTTCTCTAGTTACCCTCTTGCTCCTTATATATGAATAAAAGGCTTTGGGATTTTCCTTAACCCTGTTTGCTAAAGATATTTCATGACCCCTTTTAGCCCTCTTAATTCCTCGTTTCAGATTGGTCCTACATTCCCGATATTCTTTCAAAGCTTCGTCTTTCTTCAGCCGCCTAGACCTTATGTGTGCTTCCTTTTTCCTCTTAGCTAGTTTCACAATTTCACCTGTCATCCATGGTTCCCTAATCTTGCCATTTCTATCCCTCATTTTCACAGGAACATGTCTCTCCTGCACGCTAATCAACCTCTCTTTAAAAGCCTCCCACATATCAAATGTGGATTTATCTTCAAACAGCTGCTCCCAATCTATATTCCCCAGCTCCTGCCGAATTTTGGTATAGTTGGCCTTCCCCCAATTTAGCACTCTTCCTTTAGGACCACTCTCATCTTTGTCCATGAGTATTTTAAAACCTACGGAATTGTGATCACTATTCCCAAAGTAGTCCCCTACTGAAACTTCAACCACCTGGCCGGGCTCATTCCCCAACACCAGGTCCAGTATGGCCCCTTCTCGAGTTGGACTATTTACATACTGCTCTAGAATACCCTCCTGGATGCTCCTTACAAATTCTGCTCCATCTAGACCTCTAACACAAAGTGAATCCCAGTCAATGTTGGGAAAATTAAAATCTCCTATCACCACCACCCTGTTGCTCCTACATCTTTCCATAATCTGTTTACATATTTGTACCTCTATCTCTGTACAAGTAAAATATATTTTTAAAAAGTAGATCATTAGCTCTGAAGCTGCTATTATAAATATAAGTTCTTTCATTCTCTGATCTCACCTATGAATGTCCATTCCAAATTGTGTTTCCACTTGGAGCTTGTCCCTTCAAGCTAAATGGAGGGTGTGGGGACAGATCAAAAGTAAGCTAACCAACTGACTATGAATTACTAACAAACTAACTGTGGAGCTGTGGAGAAAAAACTAACAAGCAGAAGCTAATATGACAGCTGCAGATAGCTTAATAGTAGCCTATTGTTTAATAATCAGCCTAACGGTTCAAGGGGGAGGGCGGATGTGAAGCTACTGAAATAAAACGCTGAAACAAAATGCTGGAATGAATGAACCTATCATGCACTGACAACACAAAATTACAGAAGTCAGCAAACCGATCAGAAACAAAGGGCGGGGGGGGGGGGGGGGCGTTACCAGTTTTTGTATGAATAGCTATAAGAAAGGCTTGCTGCAGTGAGCACATGTTCTTTTGTTTTGTTTTTTGTTCTTTTTGTACCCTTGGAATGTAACAATCACGTGCTGCAATAAAGTTTCTAAAAGTTACGGTCGGAGTTCGTCTCTCTTTGTAACTGATGGGATCTAACAGAGGGTTAACCATCACTTCTAGAACCAGGGTTATTGACACACACATTGGACCATAGGGGGTGAATTGTCTCTTGGTTACTCTGGAAGAGGAAGAGTTCCTGTGTTCGCACAGAAGCCAAGGTCAAATTGAAGACGTCTATCTTCATTGCAGTTGCCCATGACTACATCTTGTTTTTATGTCCCTTAATGAAAACAAAACTTGGTGTTTCTAATTTAAAAGCAAGTACTATTTGGTCTGCTCTGTACTCTGGCGTACAGTGCTGTGCAAGAGACAAAGAAATATCAGAACCATGGGTCTTGGAAGGGAAAAACAGCTAGGGTTTCCTGGTGCCCAGAAAAAGAGGAAAAGAAAAAGCCTTTATATAGCATGCCTTCAGGACGTCGGAAAGTGCTTTACAACCAATAAATTATTTTTGAAATGTAGTGCTGTTTTGTAGGCAAATGCAGCAGGTCCCCCTAATAGCATTGAGATAAATGTCCAACCATTTGATGTTGGTTGAGGGATAAACATTGGCTAGCACACCTTCCCTGCTCTCCTGAAAATAATGATCTTTCACATCCACCAGAATAGACAGACGGAGCCTTGGTTTAAAGTCTCATCTGAAAGTCAGCATCTCTGACAATTCAGCACTCCCTCAACACCGCACAGAAGAGTCAGCTGTGGCCCTCAGGTAATTACAGAACAAAAATTGGAGCATGTTCCAGGGGTGAGGAGGGGGGTGGCTTCAACATTCGTTAGGTCCCTAATTAAATTAAATTAAATTTAAGAGGCCAAACGCCTGTTTAAGGTGCCTACCCAGGATGCCTAAAAATAGAGCTTCACTAATTTGGCAGTGGGCCCAATATCTGTGCAGGATGCTTACAGGCCATCCCAATGCTAAATTGGTACACTTTGCTCAGTGTATACCAAGTTCTATCTCCATGTACCAATGGCTACTCCTGGAAGTACACATTGAAGTAAGTGGATGGGGACAGGGTTGGCGTGAGCTGTGAGGCCCCTGTGGTTGATTGGCTGCTGCTAACTGAAGAGAGCCACTTGCACGAAGTACTCGATGATCGTTGTGGAACTGTACCTTTTGCAGTGGCCAAGAAGTGCCAACTAATAAACCTTTCTCTTTAGTATATACCGTTCAAATGGTACCTACATTAAACTTCATTTAGAAGTTGCAATTACAGTCTAGGAAATAGTGTACAGTGGCACTATCACCCCTGAGTCAGAAGGTTGTGGGGTTCAATTCCCACTCCAGAAACATGAGCACAAAATCCAGGCTGAAACTCCAGTGCAATACTAAGTAAGTGCTGCACTGTCAGAGATGCTGTCTTTTTGATGTCTAGTCTGCCCTCTCAGGTGGATGTAAAAGATCACATGGCACTATTGCGAAGAAGAGCAGAGGAGTTATCCTCGGTGTCCTGTACAATATTTATCCCTCAACCAACATCATGTAAATATAGATTATCTGGTCATTATCACATTGCTATTTGTGGGAGCTTGCTATGTGCAACTTGGCTGCTGCATTTCCTGCATTACAACAAGTGACTTGGCTTCAGAAAGTACTTAATTGGTTGTAAAATGTTTTGCGATGTCATGAGGTCATGCAAGGTGCTATATAAATCCAAGTCTTTCTTTTTTCCAGATATTAGCTGATGGACATGTAAATAACAGGAAATTATTAATTATTCATCTCAAAACTGTTAAACCATTTGCACTTAGGTTCTTGTTTGGCAAAGAACACCCTGAAGGAAAAAGTAGGTTAACATCAGTGTTAAAATACAGATTTATAAATAGAATCATAGAATCGTACAGCACAGAAGGAGGCCATTCAGCCCATCATGCTTATGCTGGCTCTTTGAAAGAGCTATCCAATTAGTCCCACTCCCTGCTCTTTCCCTGTAGCTCTGCATTTTTTCCTATTCAAGTATTTATCCAATTCCCTTTTGAAAGTTACTTTTGAATCTGCTTCCACCGCCCTTTCAGGAAGCATGTCCCAGATCACAACAATTCGCTGCTGAAAAAACACGTCTGCTCATCTCCCCGCTCATTCTTCTGACAATTATTTTACATCTGTGTCTTCTGGTTACTGACCATTCTGCCAGTGGAAACAATTTCTTTTTATGGACTAGGCTAGGTTATTTGACAATTGTAAAACTGAGATTGAACGATTTCAGTTCGGCAAGGTATTAAGGGTTACTGAACCAGGGCAGGTAGATGGAGTTAAGATCCAGATCAGCCATGATCTAGTTGAATGGTGGGAATAGGCTCAATGGAAGGCTGAATGGGCCTTCTCCTGTTCCTATTGCTGGAATATTTGTCTCTTCTGAGCGAATTAAAATATGGGGTACATTTACATTACAACCTAATGAGCAGAAAGTGGGAAGCACCACAAATGGGGCATGCTGACCTTTAATCGAGTGGAACAGGGCTGAATTTTCTATTGCAGGAGGGGGTGAGCGGGGTGCGAGTGCAGATTGAAAATTGCGTACCCGGAGGGTGTCACTGGATTCTGATGCCTCCAGAATGCGGCACAATTTTCAAACGGAGGGCGGGAGAGGGGAACTAGGAATCTGCTCACCCCCAATTATCGGCCCATTAACCTCCTTGAAGAGCTTGTTAACGGGCGAGGGAAGGCCTGGAGGTGATTTTCAAATCGGAAATCGCCAACTCTGAACAGTCTGGTGTATGTTAGTGCTCATCTGTCGGGTTCAATGTGGGTAGGTGCAAAGATTTTTTTTTTAAATCAGAAAAAATTTAGCCACCAGAGGTTTTGCTGTGAGATTGGACATAGCACTGTTTGCTTGGCTATTTGGCCGATTCTCTGAGCGTTGAGACTTCACACCCTTTGAGTTCCTGCCTCCTCTCGTGTGCATAGCAGTGGCAGGCTCTGTCTTGGCTGCCATCTGCCTTTGAGACTCCTGCTCCAACAGGCACCACCCACCCACTGGCAGAGCTTAGCACCACGAATTGGGTGCCGAGCTCGCCTCCGGCCCAATTAGGGCATTAACATTTGAAGATTGTGTCATGTGAGTGATGCAGATGCAGTACAGGGTTGGGACCCAGAAATTATCCAGGCATCAGGTTCCCAACCCCAACTTGAAAATCCAGCCCCATGTGTTTCGTGAAGTCTCTGAATATTTCCCCCTGTGTGCATGAAACATTGCTTTACAATGCGTAATGTTTATTTAGAAACGTGAAGATTTGTCAGGAACATTCGTTGGTTTTCTCAAGCCCTACGAGCACATAATGATGCCATGAGGCTTCAAAGAAATTTTTCGCCAAGGCTCAAAGGACAACTTGTGTTTGTCTATTATTTACCACCTCAATGCAAAATCTACCACTGGCCTGAAAGCGAAAGGGAATTAGTATCACACTTCCCTTTCTGATTCAATAGACTAAATTACTCTCAAGGCCCCCTCCTATTGAATATTTTCTATTTTGGTCTCATCCAGACTGATCGAGCTGCTGCCTGAAAAGAGAGAAGTTCTGTTAGGTGGACATTAAAAAAAAGTTGCTTTCCTCAAAATGGTTTCCAATTGTAATAACCTCCATAAAGAGATATAAAATATAATAGATGCCACTGATCTATTGGAAAATGTCTAACAACTCTGCAACATTAACAATACATGCAATGCAGCTATTTTCTATTTGTCGGAACTTGCTCTGCACAGATTGACTGCCACGCTCGCCTACATAACAACAGTGATTGCAATTTATGAGTGATCTATTGACTGTGAAGCATTTTGGGTTATCTTGAAGGTGTGGTAAATTGCTGCATAAAATTCTGTCTGTGCTCCATCCTGCACTGTTCCCCTCTCCCAACACCTAAAGCCTCAGTTTAACAATTCTCATTCCCATGTTTAAATTCCTCCATGGCCTTGTTCCTCTCTATCCTGTACATCCTCTAGCCATACAACTCTCCCCACTCTGACCGTCACACAATACACTCCATTACTCTGACTCCAGCCGCTTCTGCATTACCCCCTCTCTTCAACCCAGGATTGGCAATCTAGGTCCTACTGTCTGGAATTCCTACCCTAAATCTCTCTGTCTGCCCACCTCCCTCTTCTCCTTAAATCCCATGTTTTTGACCACCATTACCTCTCCATCCTTGGCTTAGCTTCCATTTTCCTCATGTCTTTGTTCGGAATTTTTGGATGTTTCTTCCACACTAAAGATTCTATATAAATGTAGGTTGTTGCTTTGGTATAAAGGCAAAATGCATATTTGGATCATTTGATGTATTTACAATGAGTGTTGGGACGGTTAGAAGAGTGGCTGATTACACCTGATTCTTCTTTCGTCACTGTAATATTGATAACTGAGGTCATTATATGAGATGTCTCCATTATCTACCATTTCATAAGATCATAAGAAATAGGAGCAGGAGTAGGCCATTCGGCCCCTCAAGCCTACTCTGCATTCAATAAGAAGATGGCTGATCTGATTGTGGTCTTAACTCCACTTTCCTGCCTGCCCCCCCCCTCCCCCGCCATAACCCTTGACTCCCTTGTAGATCAAAAATCTGTCTAACTCAGCCTTGAATAAACTCAATGACTCAGCCTTCACTGCTCGCTCCGGAAGAGACTTCTAAAGTCTCACGAGAGAAAAAATTTCTCCTCATCTCCATCTTAAATGGGAGACCCCTTATGTTTAAACTGTGCCCCCTAGTTCTAAACTCCCCAACAAGGGGAAACATTTGTACACATCATAATATGGGGGCAAAATTAAACATCAGAGGAGGTGCAAAATGGATGGTAGCTGATTGGTTGACCATCATACTACACAGTAACAATTTATATTTGTATAGTGATTTTTAATACAGTAAAATATCCCACACGAGCATAAGCAGAAAAATATGACACTGAACCAAAAAAGGAGTCATTAAACCAAGTGACCAAAAGCTTGGTCAAAGAGGTAGGTTTTAAGCAGCATCTTAAAGGAAAAACATAAGAATTAGGAGCAGGTGTAGGCCATTTGGCCCCTCAAGCCTGCTCTGCCATTCAATATGATCATAGACGTACTGATTGTGACCTTAACTCCACTTTCCTGCCTGACCCATAACCCTTGGCTGAAATTTTACGTTTGGCGGGAGGCCCCACCCACCGGCCAAAATGTTAGCCCACCTCCGCAGACCTGGGGAGCCAAGCATGGATTTTATGCTCCCCAGTCCTTTAATTGGCCTTGGGTGGGACTTCCACCTCTCTGAGGCAGGAAGTTCCGCCTAATGGAGCTGCCAGCCAGCCAACCAGCAGGCAGACAGCTCTCAGTCCCAGCAGCGCCACTGGGAGCAGTGGCCACTGCCGGGACTGCGCCCAGCCACAGCAGTAAGAGGGACGATGGCCCCAGAAACAAGGTAAATTTTTAGGGTCTTTCTGGGGACAATCAGCCGGTCCCAGCGAGGCAAGAGGGGTTGATTTGGAGGGGGGGACTTTATTTCATTGGGGGCAGTTGGGGCTTTGGGGGGGACCCTCCGTGGGGCACAGGGTGACCAATCAGTAGGGCCACCCGCCCAGCCCACAAGGTGGCTGCCAGGTTTTACCTGGTGGTGTTCTGGGGGCCTGAGCCACCTGCCTGCCACTGGCAAAATACCAGCAGCAGTGGGAGGAGACCCTTAAGTGGCAGTTAATTAGCCACTTAAAGGCCTTGATTGTCCTGGGGTGGGCGGGCTGTTTCTCACCACTGCCCCTCGTAAAATTGCAGTGGGTGCGGGAAGGCATCAGTAACGGCACCCCCCGCCATCAGCCCACTCCTGTGGGGGGGGGGGCGTAAAATTCTGGCCCTTGACTCCATTATAGATCAAAAATCTGTCTAACTCAACGTTAAAATTATTCAATGACCCAGCCTCCACTGCTCACTGGGGAAGAGAATTTCAAACACTAACGACCCTGTGAGAGATGAAATTCCTCCTCATCTCTGTCTTAAATGACAGACCCTTTAATTTGAAACTGTGCTCCTAGTTCTATATTCCCCCATGATGGGAAACATCCTCTTAGCATCTACCCTGTCAAGCCCCCGCAGAATCTTATACATTTCACAAGATCACCTCTCAATCTTCTAAACTCCAATAGGTATTGGCCCAACCTTTCTTCATAAGACAAACCCATCATCCCAGGAATCAGCCTGGTGAACCTTCTATGAACTGCTTCCAATGCAAGTACATCCCTCCTTAAATAAGGTGGCCAAAACTGTACACAGTACTCTAGGTGTGGTCTTACCAACGCTCTGTACAGTAAAAGCAAGACTTCCCTACTTTTATACTCTATCCCCCTTGCAATAAATGCCAACATTCCATTTGCATTCCTAATTACTTCTGTACCTGCATGCTGACTTTTTGTGATTTATGTACAAGGACACTCAGGTCCCTCTGTACCGCAGCATTCTGCAGTCACTCTCCATTTAAATAATATTCCATTTTTCTATTCTTCCTACCAAAGTGGACAACCTCATATTTTCCCACATTATACTCCATCTGCCAATTTTTGCCCACTCACTCAACCTATCTATATCCCTTTGCAGACTCTTTGTATCCTCCTCACAACTTGCTTTCCTACCTATCTTTATATTGTCAGCAAATTTAGCTACAATATAGTCGCTCCCTTCGACCAAGTCATTAATATAGATCGTAAATAGTTGAGGTCCCAGCACTGATCCCTGAGGCAATCCAGTAGTTACAGTTTGCCAACCTGAAATTGATCCATTTATCCCGACCCTCTGTTTCCTGTTAGTTAGCCCATCTCAATCCATGCTAATAGTTACCCCCAATATCATAAGCACTTATCTTGTGTAGTAACCTTTTATGTGGCAGCTTTTTGAACACCTTTTGGAAATCCAAATACTCTACATCTACTGGTTCCCCTTTATCCATCCTGTTTGTTACTTCCTCAAAGAACTCTAATAAATTTGTCAAACACGATTTCCCTTTCACAAAACCATGCTGACTCTGCCTGATTGTATTGTGATTTTCTAGATGTCCTGCTACTACCTCTTTAATAATGGTTTCTAGCATTTTCCCAATGACAGGCGTTAGGCTAACTGGCCTATAAGTTCCAGCTTTCTGGCTCCCTCCTTTCTTGGATAGAGGTGTTACATTTGCATTTTTCCAATCCACTGGGACCTTTCCAGAATCTAGGGAATTTTGGAAGATTACAACCAATGCATCCACTATTTTTGCAGCCCCTTCCTTTAAGACCCTCGGATGCAGACCATCAGGTCCAGTGGATTTGTCAGTCCTTAGTTCCATTTAGTATTCCCATTACTTTTTCTCTAGTAATAGTGATTGTTTTAAGTTCCTCCGTCCCTTTTGCCTCCAGATTTTCTACTAAACTTGGGATGCTTTTTCTGTCTTCTACTGTGAAGACGTATATAAAATACTTGTCTCTGCTATTCCTCATTTCACATTATTAATTTCCAGTCCCACTCTCTGAGGGACCAATGCTCACTTTAGCTACTCTTTTCCTTTTTATATATTTGTAGAAGCTTTTACAGTCTCTTTTTAATATTTCTTGCTAGTTTTCTCTCAAACTCCAACTTCTCCCTTGTTATTTTATTTTAAGTCATCCTCTGCTGGTTTCTAAAATTTTCCCAATCTTCCGGTCTACCACTAATCTTCGCAGCATTGTCTGCCTTTTTCTTTCAATTTGATACCACCATTAACTTCCTTAGTTAGTTATGGATGGTGCATCCTTCTGGTAGAGTCTTTCTTCCTCAATTAAATATATCTTTGTTAAGAGTTATTAAATATCGCCTTAAATGTCTCTCAATGCTTCTGTACCATCTTACCTTTTAACCTATTTTCCCAGTCCACTTTAGCCAACTCTGTCATCATACCCTTGTAATTGCCTTTATTTAAGTTCAAGACACTAGTTATGAACCCACAAACTGAATGTGAAATTCTACCATGTTATGATCACTCTTGCCTAGAGGATCCTTTACTATAGATCTTTAATTAATCCTGTCTCATTACACATTACCAGGTCCAAAATAGCCTGGTCCCTGGTAGATTCTAGAATGCATTGTTCTAAGAAACTGCCCCAAATACACTTTATGAACTCATTCTGCAGGCTACTTTTGCCAAGCAATGTGAAGAATAAAATTACCCACGATTATTAGAGTCATAGAGTTATACAGCACAGAAACAGGCCCCTCGGCCCATCATGTCCATTCCGGCCATCAAGCACCTATCTATTCTAATCCCATTTTCCAGCACTTGGCCCATAGTCTTGTATGCTATGGCATTTAAAGTGCTCATCTAAATACTTCTTATATGTTGTGAGAGTTCCCGCCTCTACCACCCATTCAGGCAATGTGTTCCACATTCCAACCACCCTCTGGGTGAAAAATGTTTTCCTCAAATCCCCTCTAAACCTTCTGCCCCTTACCTTAAATGTATGCCCCCTCGTTATTGACACCTCTGCTAAGGGAAGAAGTTTCTTCCTATCTACCCTATCCATGCTCCTCATAATTTTGTATACCTCAATCAGGTCCCCCCTCAGCCTTCTGTGATCTAAGGAAAACAACCCTAGCCTATCCAGTCGTATCTTCCTTGCAAGCCCCCATTATTTCTTGATGTATGCTCTGTCCTACTTTGCAGCTACTGTTAAACTACTCCCACCAATGACTTCCTTCCTTTGCTATTTCTTATCTCTACCCAAACTGATTCTACATTTTGATCTTCTGAACCAAGCTCATTTCTCACTATTGTACTGATCTCATCCTTTATTAACAGAACTACACCATCTCCTTTTTCTTTCCTCCTGTCCTTCCAAAATGTCAAATACCCTTGAATATTCAGGTCCCAAACTTGGTCACCTTGCAACCATGTCTCTGTAATGGCTATCATATCATATTCACTTAATTCTGTTTGTGATATCAATTCATCCATCTTGTTATGAATGCTGTGTGTATTCAGATAAAGAGACTTCAATTCAGTCTTCTTACCATTTTTACCTACTCTGACATTTTTTTACCTACTCTGACCTCATTTTCTGGTGCACTGTTATGTTTGTACATTCTGTCACACTTTGGTTCTCATTACCTACATCATTACCTTGCACTGTCTCCTTGTCCTTTCTCTTTAACTTTCCAAATCTCCCCTCATGTGAACCCTCCCCCCACTTTTTAGTTTAAAGCCCTCTCTACCACCCGAGTTATACAATTTGCCAGGACATTGGTCCCAGCACAGTTCAGGTGAAGGCTATCCCAATGGTACAGCTCTCTCTTTCCCCAGTACTGGTGCCAGTGCCCCATGAATTGAAACCCACTTCTCCCACACCAATCTTTGAGCAAGGCATTCAACTCTCTGATTTTATTTACCCTCTACAAATTTGCATGTGGCTCAGGTCATAATCCGGAGATTATTACCTATGTGACTCTGTTTCTTAATTTAGCCCCAGCTGCTCATACTCCCTCAGCAGAACCTCTTTCTTAGTCCTACCTATGTCATTGGTACCCATGTGGACCATAACAGCTGGATCCTTCCCCTCCCACTCCAGGCTCCTCTCCAGCCCTGAGCAGATGTCCTTAACCCTGACACCGGGCTGGCAATACTGAGCTCAGGACTTGTGCGCTCAGCTGCCGAGAACCATATCTATCCCCCTTGCTACACCGTCCCCTACTACAATTACATTCCTTTTTACTCCCCCCACTTAAATGGTGCCCTGCACCACGGTGCCATAGTCAGTTTGATCATCTTCCCTGCAGTCCCTGCTCTCATCCACACAAGCTGCAAGAACATCGAACCTTTTGGACAAGTGCAAGGCTAAGGCTCCTCCTGTGCTACCTTCTGGATTCCCATACCTGCCTCACTCGCTGTCACACACTCCTGTCCCTGACCATAGACCAAATCTGAAGTAAGGTCTGGGACCCATTGCAACTGGGAGGAACTAAGTTCTGAAGAAGGGTCACTGACCTGAAACGTTAACTCTGCTTCTCTCTCTACAGATGCTGCCAGACCTGCAAAGAAAATAGCTTTCTTTGTAATTTAGGGTATCAGCTACTTATTTAGTTAATGGGGATTTCTTTTAGTTCTGACAAAGAGCCATATCCTACTAGAAGCGTTAACTCTGTTTCTCTCTCCATTGATGCTGCCAGACCTGCTGAATATTTCCAGCAATTTGTTTTTATTTCAGATTTCCAGTATCTGCAGAACTTTGCTTTTATTTTCTTTTAGTTTTGTTAGAGAGTCATAGTGTCATTTACGGCACAGAAAAGGCCATTTGGCCCATCAAGTCCATGCCTGCTCTCCACGGAGCTATTCAGTCATTTCCACTCCCCCGCTTGATCCCTGTAGGCCTTCAAGTTTATTTCCTTCAAGTGCCCATCCATTTGCCTTTTAAACTCATTGATTGTCTCTGCTTCCACCACCCTCGTGGGCAGCAAGTTCCAGGTCAGCACCACCTGCTGCACAAAAAAGTCCTTCCTCATATTCCCTCTTTGCCCAAAACCTTCAATCTGTGTCCCCTAGTCCTTGTATCATCAGTTAATGGGAACAGTTTTTCTTCGTCTAACTTACCTAAGCCTGTCAATAATCTTGTACACCTCTATCAAAACTCTGCTCAATCTCCTTGGTTTTAAGCAGAACAACCCCAGTTTCTCCAACCTAACCTTGTAACTAAAATCCCCCATCCTTGGAATCATTCAGGTAAATCTCTTCTGCACCCTTTCAATGACACTCACATCCTTCCTAAAGTGTGGTGACCAGAACTGGATGCAATATTCCAGTCGGGGCCTAACCAGAGCTCTATAAAGGTGAAGCATAACTTTCCTGCTTTTGTACTCAATGCCTCTATTTATGAAGCCCAAGATCCCATATGCTTTACTAACCACTCTCTCAATATGTCCTGCCGCCTTCAAAGATCGATGCACATGCACCCCCAGGTCCCTCTGTTTCTGCACACTCTTTAGAACTGTGTCATTAAGCATATATTGCCTCTTCCTATTCCTTTTGCCAAAATGCATCACCTCACACTTGTCAGTATTAAATTCCATCTGCCACCTCTCTGCCCATTCTGCTAGCCTATCTATGTCCTGTTGCAGATGATTCATATCATCCTCACTGTCTGCCACTCCTCCAAGTTTGGTGTCATTGGCAAATTCCGTATTCCAAGATCCAATTCATTTATATATAGCAAAAAAATCAGTGGTCCCAGCACTGACCCTTGGGGAACACTATTGTCTACCATCCATTCTCCAGTCTGAAAAATAACCGTTTACTATGACTCACTGTTTTCTGTCCCAAAGCCAATTTTTTTTATCCAATTGGATATTGACCCTCTTATTCCATGAACCTCAGTTTTGTTAACCAGCCTTTCATGTGGCACCTTATCAAAGACTTTCTTAAAATCCATATGTGGTTACTGTGGATCATACTGGTGTCCATCAGCTCCCACGTGCTACAGCTGCAACACATCACCTGCCCTATCATCTTTACTGTGCTTTATTTAAACAAATTAGGTTTAGAAATATCACTCAACAATTATCTGTGTTACATCAATTGGTTGAACTAGTTAAACTATAAATGTAATGAAATACTTATATTTCCCCAGTACCAGTAAAACTACTGCCCGTGTTTAGAGAAAAAAACTTAAAACTCACCAACCACTCACCTAATTAATGCTTCCGGGCTAAAGCTGTCTCCACTCGCTGCTGGTCTCCGGCTCCCTTTCTCAGACCACTCCTTTTTTGTAAAAGTTCTGAACAGCACCTCCTCCCTCACTGCATCGAATTCCCACACTTTACCAAATTCCCAAGCTCACATTCTGTCACAAGCTGCACTCAGCTAGAGCTGCTACTGTTGTGCCTGCTTAAAAGCAAGGTAAAGAGGCTGAAAGGTGTAGACAGGGAATTCCAGAGCTTAAGGCTTTGGCAAATGAAGACACAGCCACCGATAAGGAGCGATTAAAATTGGGGATGCTCAAGAGGCCAGAATTAGAGAAGCGCAGATATCTCGGAGGGTTGTGGGGCTGGAGGAGATTACAGAGTTAGACAGGGGCAAAGCCATGGAAGGATTTGAAAACAAAACTGAGATTTTTAAAATCGAGACATTGCTTGATTGAGAGACAATATAGTTCAGTGTCCACAGGGCTGATAGGTGAATGGGACTTGGTGCGAGTTAGGACATGGGCAGAATTTTGGATGACCTCAGGTTTACTGATGGTAGAATGTGGGACACCAGCCAGGAATGTGTTGGAATAGTCAAGTCCAGAGGTAACAAAGGCATGAATGAGGGGAACAGCATATATTCACACCATAAGAACTGGAGCTACTGAGGGACTACTTAGGGGCAGCACAGTGGCACAGTGGCTAGCACCGCAGCCTCACAGCTCCATTGACCCAGGTTTGGTTCTGGGTACTGTCTGTGTGGAGTTTGTAAGTTCTCCCTGTGACCAGGTGGGTTTCCTCCCACATGCCAAAGACTTGCGGGTTGATAGGTAAATTGGCCATTGTAAAAAAAATTGCCCTTAGTGTAGGTCGGAGGGTTGTGGGGAAATGAGGGAAAAATGGGATTAATATTGGGTTAGTATAAATGGGTGGTTGATGGTCAGCACTGACTTGAAGGGCTTGTTTCGGTGCTGTATCTCTCTATGACTTAATAATTTAAATATAGCCCAGCTTGCTCTTTTATTAAGGTCACAAGTGAGAGAAATCCCCAAACTCCGCCTATGAAAATTCCCCCTCTGCAATTTACTAAAATAGGATATCAGTAGTTTGAAACTCCACAGGATCCAGCCTGTATTTGTAAATGCTCGGCAGTGAGTGCTCAAGAGCCTTAATGAGAAGAAGGCCCTGTTAACAGCAAATGACCTCTTGTGATACACGCAGCTGTAATAATGGCCTTCACAGCAAGTGGTTTTAAATGCTTCAGAGGTATGACTCCCAGATTTATAGACCTCTCCCCAGCAGGCCTGATGCCATTTCCGAACCTTTGATTTTGACATTTCTGGGAAAGAAAAAAAAGATAAAGTTAATTTGGGTTGCACACTTTCTATTTGTGAAGGAGGAATCCAGGAATTCCAAACTTTCCACCCTCTTCGATTTTGTGGGTGGATGTGTGACAATGCATTCATTGAGAATACTGGGCATTTGTTGAGCTGGTGTGTGCATGTATCTGCAAAATATACATAATGAGGAAGATTCTTGAGACCATAGTTTATGACTTTTGCTCGCTCCCCGTAAATATGCTTTGTGAAAACAGCTACACCGCAGGACATTAATAACCTGCTTCTGCCATAACTGTTGACTCCATTCAGTATCAAAACACACTGTGTAACCAAAGTATCTCACTATCAGACAAAATGCCCATATTTGCCCACTGGAATTTAGCAGCTTTGAATGAGTTTTCTGCTGGTTGTTCAATTCAGTTCAGTTCAGTTCAGTTCAAGTCTCTATTTGCTTCTGCTACCAAACCATAAGTTGCAATGAACAATAACTGATGTGGTTTTAAAATTCTCATCCTTGTTTTCAAATCCCTCCATGGCCTCGCCCCTCCCTATCTCTGTAACCTCCTCTAGCCCCACAACCCTTTGAGATATCTGAGCTTCTCCAATTCTGGCCTCTTGAGCATCCCCGATTTTCATGGATCCACCATTGGTGGCTATCCCTTCAGTTGCTCAGGCCCTACGTGCTGGAATTCTCTCGTTAAATCCCTCCCCCTCTCTACCTCACTTCCTTCCTTTAAGATACTACTTAAAACCTACCTCTTTGATCAAGCTTATGGACAGCTGCCCTAATATTGCCTTATGTGGCTCAGTGTCAAACCATGTTTGATAACACTCCTGTGAAAGGTCTTGGATAATTTTATTACTTTAAAAGTGTTATACAAATGCAAGTCATTGTTGTTGTTGGTTTATAACATGGACCACTTTGGGAAGTCAGATTTACTTCAGATCAGTGGAATGGATTTGCACTAAATCTGTTGTGCAAAGATGGTAAAAGTATCCATTTCAGAAGTAATAGACTCGTAATATTGCGTCCTATCAATTGGAATTACATCAATGACAAAGAGTGGTGAGAATGTGAAGAAGTTAGTACTGTTTTCCTTGGAGAAGAGAAGGCTGAGAGGTGATTTGATGGAGGTGTTCAAAATCATGACGGATCTGGACAGAGTAGACAGAGAGAAACTGTTCCCACTCATGAAAGCACAGAGAATGAGAGGGCACAAATTTAAAGTAATTGGTAAGAGAAGCAAAAGTGACATGAGGAAAAACTTTTTCACGCAGCGAGTGGTTAAGATCTGGAATGCGCTGCCTGAGAACGTGGTGGAAGCAGGTTCAGCTGAAGTATTCAAAGGGGAATTAGACAGTTATGTGAAAAGGGAGAATGTGCAGGGTTACGGGGAAGGTGGGGGAGGGGGGGGTGGTGGGGTGGGTAATGGAACTGAGGGAATTGCTCTTTCAGAGAGCCAGTGCAGACACGATGGGCCGAATGGCTTCATTCTGCACTGTAACGATGCTATGATTCTGTGAGTGTGGAAAATGCTGTCACATGGAGTGGTTGAGTCGAATAGCAATGGTGTATTTAAGGGGAAGCTAGAGAAACATATGAAGGAGAAAGGAATAGAAGAATGTGTTGATAGACTTAGTTACAGTAAGGTGGGAGGAGGCTTATGTGAAACATAAATACTGGCACAGAGCAGCTGGGCCAAATGGCCTGTTTCTGTGCTGGAAATTCTATGTAGTTCTATGTAAATATCCTCCTCAGATCATCTTGGGCTAAAGGAAACATTCATTCAAATTCAAAAGAGACAATCCAATTTATTTTTATCTACCTGTTGCGTCGGCTTTGTTCGGTGTGTAGTCTTGTCTCTGAGTCAGAAGGGTTTGGGTTCAAACTCCATCTCAGACACTTGAGCACATAGATCTAAACTGACACTCCAGTGCAGTGTGAAGAGAGTGCTGCACTATCAGAGGTGAAGTCTTTTAGCCAAGCTGTCTAAACATGGCTCTATATGACTGTTCAGGTGGACGTGGAAGATCCCATACCACTATTCAAAGCGGAGAAGGGAGGTGTCCAGAAACACATTCCTCTTATAACTAAGAAAACAGATTATCTGTAATGTCTCATTAGCTGGTTGTGGGCCATTCTTGTGGATAAATTGGTTGCCATGTTTGCCTGCAAAAATAGCAGTGACTATGTTCCCTTGAAGTAATGGGGTGAATTTTGATGCCTCTCACCTGGCTGAAACAAGGCCCTGAAAACAGTATAGAATTTAATGTCCCATTCCCACTGTCGCAATTTTGCCGGGAACCTTTGAAGAGGCCGCCCAGGTGGCTGAATGAAGAGCACGGAGCTAATTCCGATATTTAAATTGGAGCCCTAGGACATCAATTGGACCCGATGCCATTTTGAGCCTGAACCGGGGGGAGCATAGGCCACGGTGTGGGATCTTTTACATCCAACTAAATACACAGTGACAAGGCCTTCAGTTTAACATTTCATCCAAAAAGATGCTACCTCCAAAAAAGCAGCTCACTCTCTCAGAACCACATTGAATGTCAGCCGAAGTTATACAGTACTGAGCTCTTAAGCTTCTGACGTACAGACAAGAGTACCATCTACTGAGCCAAGCTGAGACTCAGTAGGAAAATGAAACATGGCATTCTTAAATTTCAAGACAAAAGTTCAGTCAGTGTCACCTGTATGGAAGCCGCATACAGATGCAAGGCTGCAAAACGTTCAGGCTCCCGTGCTCCAAGGTATGGTAAGATTTGGTATATTGTCCTATTGCACATACATCAAACAATTTCGATGAAACCAGGTTAAGGAGTACGATGTTGGATAGGATGGAAGACAATGGACAACCTGACACTTGTTTTGAAATGTAATCCTCCAGTTATGTTCAAGTGTTTCCTAACTATGTGGGAATTTTTAAGCAAACCTAATCCCCATCCTTTCAAACTTTCATCCTCTTTCAAGTGAAATAGGTTCACTGAATCTCTCCTGTTGCGTTGACCTTAGAGCTTTCTATGGATTGCAAAGGAATTCCAGGATTCAGCCCTGTACTTCAAGAGCTTAAAATTTCTTCCAGAGGCCCACATAAGACACTAGATAGAAAACAGTATGAAAATCAATTAAATCAATATAAGTAGGCATCCCCCAGACACTTCAGACTTTCCCCAATCTCACATTTATCAATAAACTATCTTGTACATGCGTTTCATGATGGAGATCCAGTCTGGACCTTGCTGATTACTACTGGAAAAATCCAAAGAACCACCTTAACAGTAACAAATGCCAAGAGGCCTCAGGAGTTCTCGTTCTCACTAGGAACGTCCTTCTTATGAATAGAAGTCGAGGATATCAGTACCTCAAACAGAATCAGATTCCTCAACCATGGTAGGACAATTTTGGCTGCTCTCTCCCGAACCATTGCCATTTCCCCCTCTCATTTCTAGTAAAATAAGGTTGTATAATATGTCTGACCTGATGGAATGCTCCAATGGTCAATGAAGTGTCAAGTTTTCATTCTTTAAAGTAATGTCCCCCTCATTTTGTGCCTTTAGTTGCAGTTATATTGCCTCACTTGGTCCAGGAGTTTCAAATTTCCCCATGTTCTTGACCCTCGCTATCTCCGCAAGTCTCCTCCAGTCCTACAACCCTCCGATATCTCTATTCTCCTCCAATTCTGGCCTCTTGTGCATCCCTGATTGGTGGCCATTCCTTCAGCAGCCCAGGTCCTAAACTCCAGACCTTCCCTACACCTCTCCGCCTCTCTACCTCTGTTTTCTCCTTTAAGACGCTCCTTAAAATCTACCTCTTTGACCAAGTTTTTGGTCACCTGTCCTAATATCTCCTTATGTGGCTCAGTAGCAAATTTTGTTTGATAATACTGCTTTGAGGCGCCTTGGGATGCAAGCCACTATATAAATGCAAGTTGTTGTTGTCCTATTAAGCCACAACTTGTAATGTAATGGAGAATATGTGGTTGAAGCATAATATGGCTAAATGCAATGATGCTCAATATAATAATGGACAGAAATAAATCTGGAGACTAACAATGGCATAACTGTTCCCTCTGATTCATAATAGAAGGTGATGGCAGCCAAGAAGTAAGAGCTCAATGTTAGACATCGAGGACCTTTGTGGAATGGCATTGCCTGTTAAACATTAATGTTCTACACATGTGATGCAATGCATAAGGTGCTGCAATAATCAGGTGATTCATCACAGCAAACCAAACCCAAGAAATATCATGCAATCCTCATATTAGTCTGAAATACTTTGCGCATTAGTTACTGTTCTTAATATTTCCATGGAATTGGCCTCAAGTAGTCATTCATCATTTCCACACAAATGGTCTGGAGCATTTTCAGTGTGGTGTTAACCACACACTCATATTGACTGAATGTTACATTGCAGAATGAGGCTCTGTAAAGTGAATAGAAAGTGACAAGAGGAGCTCTGTAATAAAATGAAAGAAAAAAAAGGACCTCACAAAAATGACAAGTCACTTCCCAACCTGGCAAACCATAAAATAATTAAGAAGTATTTATAAAATATAGTCATCACTAAATATATTTTTGCAGTCATGCTTCAGAGTTGCACGTAACCCATTTGTCATAATGCCCATGACATTGCGTGTTATGTATGTTTTTTTAACAAATGTCACTAGCAAACAATCTAAGCCATTGAATTTAATGGGCACAGTTGAAACAACAAATTGCATTTTACTTCTGGTAATGCTTTGTATCAAAGGCAGATTGACAAGAAGTGGCAGACAGGTTCAAACCTTATAATGGTAAAGCTGATTAAAAGGAAGAACGAAAACCAAACAGTGAAAATGAGACCAGAGCTCCTTGCGCTAGAACTTGCAACAATCACGATAAGCATTAGGTTCTATTTAATTATTGGTGTATTTTTGTGAAAATTCTAAGACCGGAGAAGAGAGAAATTCTACAGCTGCACACTACAAATAACCTTTCACTGACTTTTGATGCCAGATCATTTTGCTTTGTTAGTCAAACTTCTAGTAATAATTATGTGGTAGTACTGACACAATTGGGTCAGAAGTTTTTCTTTCTAGAAAAGCAAAGATGGACCTGATAAAGGTCTTTAAAATTATGATGTGGCTCAATAGCATAGATGTAGAGATGATGTTTCCACTTGTGAGGGAGACCAAAACTAGGAATCACAAGTATAATGTAGTCACTAATAAATCCAATAGGGGATTCAGGAGATATCTCTTTATCCAGAGAGTGGTGATACTGTGGAACTCAATAACACAGGGAATAGTTGAAATGAATAGCTTAGATGTATTTATGGGAAAGCTGGATGAGTACATGAAAGGAACAGAAGGATATGCTGATAGAATTAGATGAAGTAAGGTGGGAGGAGGCTTATGTGAAGCATAAATACCAGCATGGACCTATTGGGTTGAATGGCCCGTTTCTGTGCTGCTAATTCTATGTAGGCTTGAATAGGGAACATTTTCTTCATTTTGGCATATCCTTAACTGGCACTTAACATTGCAGTGAGGTGTCGCTCCAAACTAATCTCCTGTTGAGGTGGGTGCCCCAGTTGTGCCAAAAATGGTACCGCTCACTCCCCACCCTTTTATGCAAATACCCCTGACACTGAGATTTGGGGTGAAGTCAGAAGCACCCAGAGTGGCAGAGTGGAGTCTTCCCAGCGACGATCATTGTGGAACAACAGCGATTTCTAGTTTATGTGTTTGATACACACTAACTATCCCTAAAATATTGCTGAGGTAGAAATATGTAGAAGTCGCAACACAGAAACAAGCCATTCAGCCTAACCAATCTGTGTGAGAGTTCCAATTCCATTTACTAACCCCCTTTTGTTTCCACATTGTGACGGAGGCCATACCTGCCAAATGGAAACATATTAATTTTGTCATATGGGACACTATTTGAACGCTTACTGGACAGTGAGCATAATTTGTTTTAAAAAGAACACAGAGCTGTGGCTGAAAACATGGCTACACATTTGCATTCTGAAAGATACTTGCATGGAGAGGCAATGGGAGTACTCTCTGATTCAATTAGCCAGATGGGTTTTGTCAATAGTGATGATCAAAAGACATTGAGAGTCATTGTCTGAGCAAGAGCTAGCACTCCACCACCACCCCCCCCCCACCCCCCCCCCCCCACCCCCAACTGAGTGTGTCTCGTAAGCTTTAAAGAATTAACAAACTTCAGGTGATGCTGTTTCAACCAAAGAGCTTGTCACATGACTAACCTGCTGGCCAACCTGGGAGTTGATTGAATTGTGCTCACAGTAACGTTTTGAGGCAGACTGCTTTTGAAGACAAAAAGAGAAGCAAGGTCTCTCCCTCTCTCATGCAAAGTTCCAGGGACCCACGGAAGTAACTTAAGCCTCAAGATAGAAGACCCTGCAGCCTTCTGGTACCAGCTAAACAAGTTTAAAAGTATGCACTGGGCCCCAACAAGAACTGCAAGACTTAACTTCAATCAAGATTTTACATCCAACCCAAAACCAGTAACTGAATTCAATCTAATACTTCAACCCTTCCCCCTTTATTTCTTTCCCCTCCTCTGTATCTATTTGTGTGTGTTTATTGCATATGCATGCTAGTGTGGTTGCATCGCGTATTTTTAGTAAGTTTAACTGAGTTAGAGTTTTAAGGTTAATAAACTTACACCTTTCTTGTTTAAATCTGAGAAAACCTGTCTGGTTGATTTCTTTGCAATCACATTTAGAGAACAGTGAGCAAGGACTCACTGAGGGGAAGCTAAAAACACTGTGTTTTAAAAGTTAAACCCTGTTACAGCCAAACCAGAAAAAGGCCGAGAGGGGAGTCCTAGACCCCTTCCTCACCTGGTCGTAACAACATCCCTTCATTCCTGTCATTCAGTGACTACACTGCAAAAATACTTTGTTAAAGTGCTTTAGGACGTCTGGAGGTCATGAAAGGTGCTATAGGAAAGCAAATCTTTCTTTCTTCTTTCTTTTCATCCACCTCTCCAATCTAATCTTGAATGTTGATATGGTTTCTGCCACAATTACTCACCCTGGAAGTGATTTCCACAGCCTCACATCTCTCTGTGTCCTTCCCTCTGTTGCAAATCACTTAAAATTAATCATGGCCCTTCATTCTTGACAGACCCAACCCCTCAACTATTGGAAACAGTGTAGAAAATCTCTGAAACAGTTTGCATTGATTCTTTATTCACTGTGAGTTAGTGTCACAGGATGTGACTTTGACACATGTCTAGATATCAGTCACCATTTAATATGCTGTGCTATTGATAACTTGTGCTAGATATTGCTCTATTAGGAAAGAGGGAGTTATAAATAGAGTTCTTATTTTTAGACAGCATTAAACTATTGTTATGCCCAGTCCAGCAAAGCAATTTGATATGATGACTGCCTGAAGTGCGGCTCCAGCAGACATTACACATCTTCTACATGTAGCTAACAATGAAAGTAAAATGATGGATGATTTGTTGGACTCCTGTCTTCAGTCAACAGTTCTAAACTTCAAAAAAAACAGCGTCCTTGCAATCATCAATTAGAATTTAATCAACACTTTTATGCCAGCCATCAAGCTTGTGAGATGTAGGAAAGGACTTGCATTTATTTGGAGCTTGACCATGTGATCTGGAATAGCACTAAACTTATAGTTGGTAATGTATAGTTTGAGGGTCACATAAGCATGGGGCAAGATGAGGAAGCAGGACTCCATAAACTACCACAGCTGGTAGGGGGATTGAACCCACACTGTTGGTGTCTTTCTGCATCACACTCTAGCCATCTAAGCTAACGAGCCCCCTCAGTTGCTGTTATATGGTTTAAGATAGCATATAAATGTAGTGATTCACCTTCGGGCAAGTACTGCGGAAAATGTACATTTGTTTAAAATCGGATCTTCATTCCCTTCCAAAATCTCTTTCCTTTTCAAAAACTAACATCTATATTTGAAATATATTAAATCTTACATCTGCACATGCTTCCCCTCAACTTCTGCCATAATAGACCCCTATTTCCTTAATAATGCAAACTTACTATGTAAGCATGTCACATTACAATTACTGTTCAGCGGTGCTGCCACAGTGCCTCCATTGGAGGGAGGGTGTAATTACAGCCTACAAATTTGAAACAGCATAGGAATTTGCAATGAAAATATAAAAAATAAGGACAGAATGTATGACTTCAAAATGGAGAGCTAAATTATGTCGACACCTCTTGGTCCAAAAACATCCGCTGACTAATCTCACTTCACCTGAAGACTACGCTTGGTCTTGACCTCTCAGGATAGATATTTTCCACCACCCCCCTCCCCCCAACCCTTCATTTCCCCGTATGTTGTTCTGGTGGCCTGATAGCCTTGATGGGAAGCCCGGTCTGTTTTGAGGGGTGGGCCTCATTAGCATAGGGCAGGGGCTGCTGACAGAAGATGAGTGTACCTTGTGCAATACTGAGTGGCCCAGCAGTTTCCAGACCAGAAGAAGATTGGGACTGGAAGAAGTAGTGGGGAACATAATAAGGGGAGTGGAGTAGGTAACCCAGCCCGGCAGCTGTTTTTCGTCAGCCTGTAGAAGTACTCTTGCTTCTGCTGATCCCACAAGAAGAAATTAAAACTTACCTTCTGGGTTTCTCTTCCACTGAACCAGCTGTTAAACAGTCCACCTAGTACTGTTCCAAAATAGTGATCGGGTTCCTATGTATCTTAAAGGACTCCAGTTTGCACAGTACTCTCTGGCTGCCCAACGGCAGGCCCGGGGAAGATAGCTATCAGCAGAGACCAGGCGGCAAGCCATTCCCCCACCCTTCCTCTGAGTGAAACTGCCCCATTTCCACTGGGTAGGAGATATCAAAATCCATCAACCCATCCCACCATGTGAAAACTCTTTCATACTTCTTGTCCACAAGCTGTACTTCCTGTTGTCACGATTTTTGGTCACACTTTTCTGTCAACACTTACCGTTGCAATCCTTATGTCAACATTTCCCATTAAATGTAGCTGTGTAAACTGTCACGGTGTCGTTCCAAGCTCTGGCTGTTAGATTCCTGGGATATTGGGACCGGCTCTGGGGGAGATGGGACCTGTACAGGCCGGACGGATTGCACCTGAACGGAGCCAGGACTGAGTTCCTTGCGGGACGTTTTGCTGGTGCTGTTGGGGAGGGTTTAAACTAGTTTGGCAGGGGGATGGGGACCTGAGGGTAGACTCAGTTGGGACAAAATCAGAAATGAAAATGGAAGGCAGAAAATTAATGGATGAGTCTGGAAGACAGAGGAAACAAAGGTTAGAAAATAAAAAGAGTTTGGCAGGCTATCTATTTCAATGCAAGGAGTATAGCAAATAAAGCAGATGAGCTGAGGGCACAGATAGGCACATGGCAGTATGATATCATAGCTATTATGGAAACATGGCTTAAGGAGGGACAGGAATGGCAGCTCAACGTTCCTGGTTACAGGGTTTTCAGACGCGATAGGGAGGGGGATAAGAAAGGAGGGGGAGTGGCAATTTTGGTCAAGGAAACTATTACTGCTGTGAGGAGGGATGATATGTTGGAAGATTCATCAAATGAAACCATATGGATTGAGCTAAGGAACAAAAAAGGGGCAATCACACTGCTGGAAGTTTACCGTTGACTCCCAAACAGTCAGAGGGAGATAGAAGAGCAGATATGTAGGCAAATCTCTGAGAAGTGCAAGAACAATAGGGCAGTAATAGTTTTAACTACCCCAATATTAACTGGGATAGTTTTAGTGTGAAAGGAATTGAGGGAGCAGAATTCTTGAGGTGCATTCAGGAGAACTTTTTCATCCAGTATGTAGCAAGTCCAACAAGAGAGGGGGCAGTTTTAGACTTAGTTTTAGGAAATGAAGATGGGCAGGTGGAAGGTGTGGTAGTGGGAGAGCATATTGGTGCTAGTGATCATAATTCAGTCACTTTTAACATAATTATGGAAAAGGACAGAGATAGAACAGGAGTTAGAGTTCTCAATAGGGGCAAGACTAAACTTAGTGATTTAGCGAAAGTGAACTGGAAACAACTTCTTGAAGGTGAATCAGTGTCAGAGCAGTGGGAGGCATTCAAAGAGGAGATTCAGGGGGTGCAGAGTAAAAATGTTCCCACAAAGAAAAAGGGTGAGATGGCCAAATCTAGAGCCCCATGGATGTCAAGGACCCACATGGCAGACTGGTTAAAAAAATAAAATTCCATGGGATCCAGGGAAATGCAGCAAGGTGGATACAAAATTGGCTCAGTGGCAGGAAACAAAGGGTAATTGTTGATCGGTGTTTTAGCGACTGGAGGGCTGTTTCCAGTGGCATTCCACAGGGCTCAGTACTGGGTCCCCTGCTTTTTGTGGTATATATTAACAATTTGAACGTAAATGTAGGGGGCATGATCAAGAAGTTTGCAGATGACACAAAGATTGGCTCTGTTGTAGATAGCGAGGAGGATAGCTTTGGGCTGCAGGAAGATATTGAATGTCTGGTCAGATGGGCAGAAAAGTGGCAAATGGAATTCAACCTGGAGAAGTGTGAGGTGATGCATTTGGGGAGGTCAAACAAGGCAAAGGAATACACGATAAATGGGAAAATACTGAGAAGTGTAGAGGAAGTGAGGGACCTTGGAGTGAATGTCCACAGATCCCTGAAGGTAGCAGGACAGGTCAATAAGGTGGTTAAGAAGGCAAATGGAATCCTTTCCGTTATTAGCCAATGTACAGAATATAAGATCAGGGAGGTTATGCTGGCACTGTATAACTCATTGGTGAGGCCACAACTTGAGTACTGTGTGCAGTTCTGGTCACCTCATTACAGAAAGGATGTAATTGCACTAGAGCAGGTACAGAGCAGATTTACGAGGATGTTGCCAGGACTGGAAAAATGCAGCTATGAGGAAAAATTGGATAGGCTTGGGTTGTTCTCCTTGGAACAGAGAAGGCTGAGGGGAGATCTAATTGAAATATACAAAAGTTTGAGGGGCCTGGATAGAGTGGAGGTGAAGGTTCTATTCACCTTAGCAGAGAGGTCAGTGACGAGGGGGCAAAGTTTTAAAGCGATTGGTAGAAAAATAAGAGGGGAGATGAGGAAAACCTTTTCCCCCAGAGGGTGGTGGGAATCTGGAACTCACTGCCTGAAAGGTAGTTGAGGCAGAGACCCTCAACTCATTCAAAAGGAATCTGTATGTCCACCTCATGTGCCGTAATCTGCAGGGCTACGGATCAAATGCTGGAAGGTAGGATTAGAATGGCTGTGTTTGCTGACAACGCTACCACTAGGTGGCACTGCAGTGGTACATGCACAAATGCAGCCTGTGCCACTAAAACATATAGTCTGCGATGTCAGCGGCTGCCAGGACTAAAGATGGAGCTGCTCAAATAATCACACGAAGGTAACCTAAACACATGGCAGCACACAATGGCAGGAGGGAGAGAGCGAGTGAGCGGGCGGCCAGGGTGGGGAGAGAGCGAACGAGCAGGTCGGGGTGGGGGTGGGGTTGGTGGGGGAGGAGAGCGCACCCACCACCACCAAGGTCTTTGGCCGCGCTCTCCCCGCTTCCCCCACCCTCTGTTCTCACCCCGCTTCCCCCACCCCCGCTCTCTGCACGCATTACTCGATGACGTAATCTGCGCATGCACCAACCAGTCCTGGCAATGCGGAACGCAGCGCATGCGCAGAGAGTAGGAGCCAATCCGCGCATATGCGCAGATTGGTGAAGACTGTTGAAGTCAGCTGCCGGCTGCATTGTTGATAGTCACTTTGATGATCATAACAAGAAGCAATCAGACATGTTTTCTTGAGTTTAACAAAGAAACTGGTTAACTTTATTGTACTTAAACTAATGTAATTAAAATAATAAACTACATGCCAACTTTCACACACACACACACACACACATACACACACACACAAAAGGTTTACACACACACAAATAGGTTACAGAGTGGGGAAAGGTAGATTGGTCGAGTTGGAGTCCACAGGGAAATAAGGTATACAGTCTGTGGAGTTTGGTGACTCGGCTGGTGGTGTGACTGGGTGAGGAAGGGATCTCAGGCTCCCTTTTTGTCCCTTTCCTTGCTTGGCCGTTACAGGGTTTAACTTTTAAAACAAAGTGTTTTTAGCTTAACATCTCAATGAGTCCTTGCTCACTGTGCTCTAATTGTAATTGTAAATGAACCAATCAGACAGACTTTCTTAGGTTTAAATAAGAAAGAGGTAAGTTTATTAGCCTTACCACTTTAAGTCAGTTAAAATTATTAAAATATGCGACACAACCATGCTAGCATGCATATGAGATAAATGCACGCACAAATAGATACAGAGGGGAGAAAGAATTAAAAAGGGATGCTTAAGTAGGGTTGGCATAAATAGAATTCAATTACTGTCTTTTGGCTTGGATGTAAAGTCTTTGATTGGAGTTGAGATCTTGCAGTTCTCGCTGGGGTCCAGTGCACACTTTCAAACTTGTTTCTCTGGTACCAGAAGGCTGAAGCCGTCCTCTGTCTTGAGGCTTAAGCTGCTTCCATGGGTATTTGGGACTTTGCTGGAGAGAGAGAGACAGGCAGAGAGCTTCCTTCTCTTTTGTCTTCAAATTGCAGTCTGCCCTTTCTGTGTGGCGCAATTCAGAAAGTCCCCAGGTTGGCCAGCAGGTTAGTCATGTGTCTAGCTCTTTGTTTGACACAGCATCTTCTGGGGAGGATTGTTGATTCTTCAAATCTTACTAGACACACTCGGTGTTGGGGGCAGTGGGGCAGGGTGGGAGGAGCTGGTGGAATGTTGGCTCTTACACAGACAAGATGTGGATCATCACTATTGCCCAGACCAATCTTGTTAATTGAATCAGTGAACACTTCCACTGTCTCTCTATTCAACTGTCTCTCAGAATACAAATGTGCAGCCATGTTTTAGTTGTTCAGCTCTGTGGTCCTTTTAAACAAGTTATGTTCAATGTCCATTAAAAAGTTCAAGTAGTGTTCCATATGACAAAATTAATATGTTTCCCTTTGGCCAGTGTGGTTTCCATCACAGCTGGCTTCTAGCTGAACCTGAGGCGTTTAGTTTGGAAAGATAGATGACGGATTCAGTGGGTCTCTTGGAGACAGCGATGTGAATGATTTCCTCCAATGGGGTTTCTGATTGTAGCCAGAGTATGCAGAGGTGGTCAGTCAACAGGCAAGGTTTGTAGCTTGCAAGCTGGAATGGATAGAGAGCGAGAGAGGAGGGACTCCCACTTGGTTCTGCCCATGTCAGAGTCCAGATACTTCTTGCTGCTGCAGAGAAACACCAGCTTAAAACTACAGAGGGATGAGCTTATCACATGACAGTCACCCAGTAATTCAAGCATGGTAGTTAACAATGTATTTCTTCTTGCTGAAAGGAACAGGCTTGGTTCTTGCTGGGATGAGCAGCCATTTTGTCTCCACCTCACTGGCCTTGCAACGTAGGATACCGTGTTGCAAATTAGGTGGCCATCCTAAGCTGCTAGAAAAGTCATCTTTTATCTGTTCCTTTTTAAACTTCTTCAAAACATATAAATTCAGATCTCCAGTCAGTGGATTAAAGAAAATTGTCATCCAACAAAGCACGTTGGCGTGACAGGTCATTAACACATTGTTGTTTGTAGGAGCTTGCTGCACACACATTGATAGCTGCATCTCCGACATTACAACACTTCAAAAGTATTTCATTGGTGACAAAGGATTTTGGGATCTCCTGAAGTCGTAAAGGACACTATGTGAATGTAAACGCCTTCTTTCTCCGCTATCTTGCCGTCTTTTGGATCAGCAATAAAAATGTGCCAACCACTGATCCAAATTAAGGTTTCTGCCCTTTCTCTTCAATGCCATTTATTCCAGTTGCAAGAAAGACATTTTGCCCATTAAGGTGGAAGTGGTTAGCGAATTCTGCTACCTTGGGTTCACAGTGACAGACAATGATGTCACTTGATGCATGCATAGGGAAAGCAGCTACCACCTTTGGCCAAATTGTGGAATGTGCAGGGATAACACCAAGCTGATCCTCAGGACCAAGCTGATGGTTTATAAGGCCTGTGTTCTCCGCACCTTGCTGTATGGCTGTGAAACATGGCAACTTACAGCTACCAGGAAAAGAAGCTCAATGATTCCATCTTCGCTGTCTGCGGCACATTATGAGTATATCCTGGCAGGACAAAATCACAAATGCAGCAGTCCTCTGAATGGCAGAGCTCCCAAGCGTGTTGGCATTAATCAAACCAGTTTCAGTGGATCGGACACATCCGCAGGATGGAAGATGGTCGCGTACCCAAGGTGAGTTAGCTGGGGCCAGACGACCAGTGGGGCACCTAAAGCTCTGCTCCAGGATGCTTGCAAGCATGACATGTAGGCTCTAAATGTTGACTATCGCACTTGGGAGTCACTAGCTGGCGAAAGAGGGAAATGGCGACACATCCTGTGGATTGGTGTGCACTACCACAATGACCAGTTGCTATGGCAGCTTGGCAACAGGTGCCAACGTCAGAAACAACAACTCACAACGTCACTTGACAGCTTCATGCGCAGCACATGTGACAGAACCTACCTCTCAAGGATTGGCCTCCACAGCCATCAGCAAAGGTGCACCAAGAGAAGGCACCCCACCTGAATGGATTGTTTGCTGCGTGTCTAGAACAAAGAACAAAGAACAAAGAAAATTACAGCACAGGAACAGGCCCTTCGGCCCTCCAAGCCTGCGCCGATCCAGATCCTCTATCTAAACTTGTCGCCTATTTTCAACTTTCGTAGATGAAAGGATGCCAACCAACCATCTAAATTAAGCTTTCTACCCTTTCTCTTCAATGCCATTGATTCCAGTTGCAAAGAAGTTATTTTGCTCAATAAGATTTTATTTTTTTCTCCAGTTGGATTTTCAAGTGCTCCAAGATATGTGATAACACTTCTCATACACAACAGGTAATGGATAAAGATCATGAGCCAAGTTACTTCTGAGAGCTGTTTGCAAAGACAGCAATGAGTCATTTATGCATCTGTTAGCTCACAAAGAGTGTGCTTGTTAGTAAGACACACTCCCAACTTAATCATACCTAAATGTGCTTGCTTTGGTGGAGGCTGAATGGTAGGAATATACCATAAAATTAGATCTAACTCCTTCACCTGTGCAATGCATCCACACAGATTTACATATCAAACTGAATTCTTCTCCTTTTGTTCTCTTCCGAGAAGCAGCGCCGAATGTAACTTCAGTGAACAAAGAGCACATCAAGCGCTCTCATGCTGCATTATGAGTCAGATGACAGATTCATTTTCCTCCTACTCACATACTGTAATTCTCTCGCTGTCA
Organism: Heterodontus francisci; assembly: GCF_036365525.1. Classification (NCBI taxonomy): domain Eukaryota; kingdom Metazoa; phylum Chordata; class Chondrichthyes; order Heterodontiformes; family Heterodontidae; genus Heterodontus; species Heterodontus francisci. The sequence continues at coordinate 13,776,885 of NC_090388.1, forward strand.
GAAGTAGGTTTTTTTATTCAGTGTCTGGAAATAGAAAGATGGCAGAGCTGAAGTTACACCAAAAATAAAGAATGAATCGTGATTTCCAGAGAACACCAACGCGGAATTTATTTTGTGCAGTAAATTGAGTGTGTATTTTTATACTAAATACATATTTAGAAGTTCCAATTTTGGACAGCACCGTTCTTGATCAGACTAATAATCCATCAAGCAGCAGCAAAGAATGTAAAATATTTCTCCAAGTGTCATGCTTCTTATGAGAGATGGCAAGATGTAATATATATATAAAGCCTGATGGAAACATTCATCTCACTTCTGAGGAAGGGTGGTCCCTGAAACATTATCCTGTCTTTTCTCTTTGAAGGAAAGACTTGCATTTGTATAGTGACTTTCATGACCTCAGGATGTCCCAAAGCACTTTACAGCCAATGAAGTACTTTTGAAATGCAGTCACTGTTGTAATGTAGGAAACACAGCAGCCAATTTGCACGCAGCAAGATTCCACAAACAGCAATGTGATAATGATTAGATAATCTGTTTTTAGTGACGTTAGTTGAGGGATAAATATTGGCCAGGACACTGGCGAGAACTCCCCTGCTCTTCTTCCAAACAGTGCCATGGGATCATTTATACCCACCTGAGAGAGCAGAACGCAAATTTACTGCAAGTTCACTGCATTTTCTGTTTCTTTTTACTTGCTGGCATTTGCAGTGTTTCCTTTTTCTTTTCTGACTTGGTTTCAATTCATCATTAGTATCAGCCATTGCTCAGTGGCTCACCTCTAAGTCAGAAAGCTGTGGGTTCAAAGCCCACTCCAGAGAATTACAATACACTAGCCACACTGCCACTTCTGTGCAGAAATGAGGGAGTGATGTACTGTCTCTCAGATGAGATGTTAAGCCAAGGCTCCTTCTGCTCTCTCAGGTGGAGGTAAAAGATCCCATGGCACTTTTTTGAAGAAGAGCAGGGGAAGTTATCCCCAGTGCCCCGGCCAAAATTTATCCCTCGATCAACATCAATAAACAAAAAATGGTCATCAGATCATTGACTCATTGCTGTTTGTGGGACCTTGCTGTGCATAAATTGGCTGCTGCATTTTTACTTTACAACAATAGCTACATTGCATGTAAAACTGCACCGTGATTTTGGACATCCTGAGGTCATGAATGGTGCTATATAAATGCAAGTCTTTCTTTCTTTATATCACAGAATTTAAGCTTATTTTTCAGAATCTTCTCATTCCCGATCATATCCTGTATTATATTAGACTAGTATTTCCCCCTTTGCAACATAATCTGATGAAATATAAAAACAAAAAAAAGGCCAGAATTGAGGCAAACCATCAGAAAATGCTGGTATAACACAACAGGTCCATTAACATCTGAAATGAAAAAAAAAACAAATTAATATCTTAGGTGTAGATCCTTCAGCAGAACAGGAAAGTGAGAGATAACTGAACATTAAATGGAAGGGGGAGAAAAATGGATAGACGTTAAGAGGCGGGGATGCTGATTCCCCAGTCACACTGAGGTAGTGAATGTTCTGCAAGGAATTAGTAGCTTCTACCTCTAAGTCAATAAGAACCATTCCCCATCCAGTCTTACCAATCATCCCGCTAACAGACCTACTGACATTTAAAAGCAAAAAATAGATGCTTTATTTTAATTTTTAAAAGCCTACCTGTTAAATAATGACAGGTTTCATAGAATAGGCTTGTATACCCTTGGTGTTTAAGCCGATTGAAGGAATTGAAGGGTTGATAGAGGGAAGCTATTTTCTCTGGTGGGAGAGGCCAAAACAAAGGGGTAACCTTAAAATTAGAGCCAGGCAATTCAAAGGTGATGCCAGGAAGCACTTCTTCACACAAAGGGTAGTGAAAATCTGGAACTCACTCCCCCAAAAAGTGGTTGAGGCTGGGGGATGTGGGGGGATGGTGTGAGTCAAGTGAAAATTTCAGAACGGAGATTGATAGATTTTTGTTAGGCAAGGCCATTAAGGGGTTCAGTGTAATGTAGCGTAGTGGTGACTTCACCTTTAAGAGATCAGGCCACTGATGCAACTGATGACATGATCAGACATATATAAGGAGGAGACACCATTTTGAGAGGCACACTTAGGCTGCAGTGTATGCTCTCTTTGCAAGCCATGTGCTGAGTGTGCCTCTCAAAATGGTGTCTCCTCCTTATATATGTCTGATGATGTCATCAATTGCATCAGTGGCCTGGTCTCTTAAAGGTGAAGTTTCTTAAAGGTGCAGTCAACACTACACTACATTAGGGAACCAAGGTGGGAGGATGGAGTTGCGCTACAGATCAGCCATGTTCGAGGGGCTGAACTGGTCTAGTCCTGGCCCTACGGAGATCTTTTGAGACTGAATCTGGCATAATACCAAGATTTTTAACTCACTGAATAGTCTAGTGGGTAAAGCCATACAGAAGGCCCAAAGTTGATTGAAAATAAATGTTGTGTTATATGAAGTCCTTCCTCCAGAAGAATATATTGGCCTTCGAGCTGCACATTCACCAGAATTATACCAGGGATTAGAGGGTAAAATGATGGGGTTAAGTTGCATAAACGTGGCTTGTATTCCCTCACGTATAGAAGCTTTGAGGTATTTAAAATGTTCAAAGGATTTGATAGGGGATGTACAGGGGAGTTATTTTGTCTGGTGGGCAAATCAAGAACAAAGAAACATAATCTTAAAATTAGCGCTATGTCATTCAGGAGCAGAATTACGAAGCACATTTTCACTCAAAAGGTATTAGAAATCTGGAACTCTCTCCCCCAAGAAGCTGTGGATGCCATGGGACGATTGAAACTTTCAACACTGAGATAGATTTTTGTTGGGTAAGAGTGTCAAGGGATATGGAGCTAAGGTGGGTAAATGAAATTTGAGGTGCAGATCAGCCATAATCTCATAGAATGTTGGACCAGGTTCAAAGAACTGTCTGACCTCCTCCTGTTCCTAATGCTTCCCATAAGAAAGACTTACATTTATACAGCAATTTCACAACCACTGAGCATCTCAAAGTGTTTTACAGTGAATGAAGTACATTTGAAGTGCAGTCACTGTTGTAATGTAGGGAGCACGGCCGCCAATTTGCACACAGTAAGCTCCCACAAACAGCAATGTGATAACGACCAGATAATCTGTTTTTGTGATGTTGATTGAGGGATAAATATTGCTCAGGACACCGGGCAGAACTCACCGGCTCTTCTTCAAAATAATGCCATGGGATCTTTTATGCTCACTGGGGAGGGCAGACAGGACCTCGGTTTAACACCCCACCCGAAAGACAGCACCTCTAATAGTATATAGGACTCCTTCAGTACTGCACTAGAGTGTCAGCTGTGATTTTCTGCTTAAATCCTGGAGTGGGATTTGAGCCCAGAACCTTGTAACTCAGGAGCAAGAATACTACTCGTTGAGCCAGTCATTGAGTCCCACCGACTGAACTTGGTAGGGTGGGGGGGAGGTGGTGAGGGGGAGAATAAATCAGGAAGCGATCGTGCTCTTGATGGTTACCCAGTGGCTCATTTGGATGCACACATATGAATGGCTGGATGATGCCTTCCACGACCGAACAGCATTCCCACAGTTGCTTTACATGCGACGTTTGGTCATTTATACAGAAGCGTCAGTGCGTTTGGGAGAGCAGCAAAAAAAGTTGGAGAAAGAAAAACAGCAGTTTCTCTGAAGCGCAGACAGTGATTTTTAAGCCGAGTTGCTTGTATTAACTTTATTTGATGAATTCTACTGGAAAATGCAGCATTAAAATATTCCACACTTGTGAATCACGATCTCAGGAATTTGTTTCTGCAATAGCTACTAATAATTACTAGCTTTGGATACATCACAACGATCCACCATGTGAAGAGCATAAAGTAGATCTAGGCTTTACAGCAGAGAGCTGCTTTAAACTAGTCATACAGAGTTACAAAAGGAGCAGCTTTGTGTGTGTGTGTGTGTGTGTGACTCATGCATGAGTTTTGCACAAAAAAGCAACTTGATTAATCCAGGATGTGACTTTTATTGCATAGTTTCAGAATAAGGTGTCGCCCATTTAAGGCGGAGATGAGGAGGAATTTCTTCTCTCGAAGAGTCGTGAATCTTTGGAATTCTTTACCCCCAAGACCTCTGGAGGCTAGATCATTGAATATATCTAAGGCTGTGATAGAGAGATTCTTGAACTATAAGGGGAGTCGAGGGTTATGGGGAACAGGCAGGAAAGTGGAGTTGAGGCCAAGATCAGATCAGCCATGATCTTATTGAATGGTGAAGCAGGCTCAAGGGGCTGAATGGCCTACTTTTGCTCCTGTTTCTTATGATCATATGTTCTGCCAAGCAGCAGCAAACCGAACAAATTTATCCCTGGAACCTCCCTGTGGATAGGCTTATAAAATATGAGCAACTTCCACAAACTGTGTTTGATCGGGATGCACCAGGCAACCAATTAAGATCATGCACCCACACAGTGTATGTGAATCATTTCAACCAGGATCTATCACCGACTGAAGAGTCTCCAGTTTCCTAGGAAATAGTAGGTATTAATAGTAAGCTCTGGGCATCTTCCCATTCAAGGCGGCAGCGAGTTGTTTGTGAATGGCAGGGAAGGATGCGGTGCAGTTGTTCTTGTTGCTGTGCAGATTATGTGCCTTGTGTAAAGGGGCTGGATTTAGTCCTTTTGCTGGCACTGTTCAACATCACACAGCTAGAGGCTCATTGATAACCAAGAGAGAGCACAAGCCCTCCAATCAGCAGCCCTCTCACACTCCAGGGATGCTGCAGCCTCACACATGCTTGAGACCTCATTGATTAGAAAAAAACATCCTCTGCAAAGAGACTGTCTGGCAAGCAGACGGTGCTTTCCCATCTGTTTGCAACTGCTACCAGGGCTCTGGTTGCGTGCGTGTGGCATTCAGAAGGAATATTCAGCTGCTGTCTATTATGTTTGCTTAACCGGCCATAGACAGCACATGTTCAGCCTTGGCTTTCCTCCGACATTTGCGACTTGTTCTTAAAGGGATATTTTCCCTTTTTAGCTGCTAGATCTTGTATCGAGACTTTCACAATGTCCCCGTCTCTTCCCTTTTAACATCCTCAGAATTGCACAGAATGTAATAGAACAATGGGCTTTAAAGATGAGATATTTTGGGTGCAGTCAAGATACAGTCACACAAAGGGAAAAGGCAGGATAAGCAAAACTAGAGCTCCCTGGGTTATGAAAGAGATCGAGAGTAAGGTGAAGTAGAAAGTAGTACGACAGTAGTACGTTGATAATACAAGTGAGAGCCAGACCGAATATAAAAAGTTCAGAGGGAAAGTGAAGAAGGAAATGAGAGGCAAAGAGAGAGTATGAGAAAAGATTGGAAGCTAACATAAAAAGGAATCCAAAATTTTTTTATAGGCATATAACTAGCAAAAGTCTGGTAAGAGGAGGGGTGGAGCTGATTAGGGATGATAAAGGGGATTTAAGCATGGAGGCAGGGGGCATGGCTGAGGTACTAAATGAATACTTTACATCTGTCTTTACCAAGGAAGAAGATGCTGCCGAAGTCATTGTTAAAGAGGAGGTAGTTGAGACACGGGATGGGCTAAAAATTGGTAAAGCGGAGGTATTAGAAAGGCTCACCGTACTTAAAGTCGATAATTCACCAGGACTGGATGGAATGCATCCAAAGATACTGAGGGAAGTAAGAGGGGAAATTGTGGAGGTATGGCCATATTCTTCCAATTCTCATTAGATATAGGACTAGTGCCACAAAGGACTGGAGAATTGTAAATGTTACTTGTTCAAAAAAGGGTGTAAGAATAAATCCAGCAATTACAGGTCAGTTAGTTTAACCTCAGTAGTGGGAAAGCTTTTAAAAACAATAAATCAGGGAAGATTAATTGTCACTTGGACAAATGTAGATTAATTAAGTTTTGTTAAAGGAAAAGTTTAGTGTTTAACTAACTAGATAGAATTTTTGATGAAGTAACCAAGAGGGTGATGTGGTTGATGTGGTGTACATATACTTGCAAAAAGCCTTTGATAAAGTGCCACATAACAGGCTTGTCAGCAAAATTGAAGCCCATGGAATAAAAGGGAGAGTGCTGCATGGATACAAAGTTGGCTAAGTGACAGGAAACAGAGAGTGGTGGTGAACAGTTGTTTTTGAGACTGGAGCAGGGTATATAGTGGGGTCCCCAGGGGTTGGTATTAGGATCCCTGCTTTTCTTGATCTATATTAATGACCTAGACTTGGATCTACAGGGCACAATTTCAAAATTTGCATATGACACAAATCTTGGAAGTACTGTGAACTGTGAGGAGGATAGTGATAAAAGTTCAAGAGGGCATATACAGTCTGGTGGAATGGGCAAACAAGTGGCAGATAAAATTTAATACAGAGATGTGTGATATGGGTACATTTTGGTAGGAAGAATGAGGTAAGGCAATACAAAATAAGGGATATAATTTTAAAGGGAGTGCACTAACAGAGAGATCTGAACATATGTGTGGATATAAGGTGTCAGGGCAGATTGAGAAAGTGGTTAAAAAGCCATACAGGATCCTGGGCTTTATAAATAAGAGGCACAGAATACAAAAGCAAGAAAGTTATGATGAATCTTTATAAAACACTGGTTGGTTCTCAGTTGGAGTATTGTACCCATTCCTGGGCACCACACTTAGGAAGCATGTTTAGGCTTTAGAGAGGGTGCAGGAAAAATTTATGAAAATGGTTCCAGGGATAAGGGACTTCAGTTACATGGATAGATTGGAGAAGCTGGAGTATTTCTCCTGAGAGAAGAAAAGATCGAGAGGAGATTTGGTAGAGGTGTTCAAAATCATGAGGGATCTAGACAGAGTAGATAGGGAGAAACTGTTCCCATGGGTGGAAAGGTTGAGAACCAGAGAACATTGATGCAAGGTAAATGCCAGCGAGTGGTTAGGATCTGGACTGCATTGCCTTAGAGTGTGGTGGAGGCAGATTAAACCAGAGCTTTTAAAAGTGCATTGGATAAACACCTGAAGGGAAAAAGAGCCTCGAGGAAAAGGCGGGGAACTGGGACTAGCTGAGTTGATTGAAGAATGTATCAGCAGAATTATTTGTCTTTTGTTTGAAGTACATGCCTTGTGAAACTCTGATGTATAAAAACAGAAAATGATGACAAAATTGAAAGGCTGAAAGATGTTTTTAAATACAATTTCTTCTGCTGTCATTTTATTAAAATTGCTGATGGCTTTTAATAATTAAAATAAAAAGGCAACATTGATTGCTCTCCCTGCTAGTGATCCATCTCACTCGTGTGACATGAGCTCTGACTGGTTGATGTATGTTAAGCCATCAGTTATACTGACAGGGCAGTAGAGAGATCAGGGGGTTAGGTCAGGACTGCAGCAAGGTTGGAGTGGCCTGTTGCTTGCAAATTGCTTCAAATGTTCCATTTCTTCCACCGTGCAAAGAAGCCACCCAAACATGACCATCTTCTAAGTGAGGAGAAATAAAAATATTCCACTGAAAGAAGGGAGAGCTCGAGCAGTTTTTTGCTCTGCACGTTGCTGTACAATGTTTCTTACAGATGAAGGCATCAGCCCTATAATCACACGTGAGGCAGACTTTGAGCTTACAGACATGTAGCGTTATCCAGGGCAACGTTGCACCAACAAAATATTTATAGCACAGAAACAGGCCATTCGGCCCAACAAGCCTACGCTGGTGCTTACACTTCACACGAGCCTCCTCCCACTATTCCTCATCTAACCCCATCAACATCTCCTCTACATTGGAGAGACCAAACGCAGACTGGGTGACTGCTGGGTGACCTCCGGTCAGTTCACAAGCATGATTCAATTCTCCACCGTGCTCCCACTCAGACCTTTCTGTCCTTGGCCTGCTACAGTATTCCAAAGAAGATCAAAGCAAGCTCGAGGAACAACATCTCATCTTTCAACTGGGCATTTTACAGCCTCACGGACTCAATATTGCGTTCAATAATTTTAGATCATAACCTCGCCCCCATTTTTTTCTTTTCTCATGTTTTTTTTGCTGGTTCTTTATTTTTATTTCTTCCCCTCTTGTTTCTTTCTTAATTCCTATACTTACATTCGGACGGCTGCTTTCCTGCCATTTATATCTCACCCAGTCACATCCTTTGTTTCTTTACTTGTCCCATTACCACTCCCCTTGGCTTTGTACCATGAAAACTTTTGTCATTTACTCTCTCCTATTCTCCACCCTATCACACACCTTCCCTTTTGTTCTTCTTCCCCCCTCCCCGCTTTCACTTGCTCAAAGCCTACTACATTTCTAACCTTTCCCAGTTCTGATGAAAGCTCATCGACCTGAGACGTTAACTCTGTTTCTGTCTCCACAGATGCTGTCTGACCTGCTGAGTATTTGCAGCACCTTCTGTTTTTATTTCAGATTTCCAGTATCTGCATTATTTTGCTTTTGTTTTCCCATCAACATGTCCTGCTATTCCTTTCACTTACATCTGTTTATCTAGCTTCTAAATCTGCCACCCCTTTTCCAATTAAAAATGCCATAGGATTTCAAACTGAGGTCTGCAGATAACAGGTCTGTCCTGAAAAGGTTGTACGATTTTTGCCCAGGATTTGTTAGTTTTCTGAAGCTTTCTGAATTTGTCGGTTCTCTGGCATGTTATTTCTGTGGCAGTGTACTAAGGTAACAGGATTCTGACAAATACGGCACTGTGTTCATTTGGGTGATTGTCACTGTCTTTTACAAGTTAGTAAAGGATGTCTCTGTCAGCCTGTCAATACTTGCAGAATTGGGGGTCCCCGGGAGTGTGCAATATTTGGAGAGGGTCCCTGAGCGCTTGTTAATATTTGCAGGAGTGTCCTGGGAGTATTTTAATATCTGCAGGCAGTCTCCAATCGTATTGTGTAGTATATATAGCACAGAAACAGGCCATTCGGCCCAACAGACCCATGCCAGCGTAAATGCTTCACATGAGCCTCCTCCCACCCTTCTTCACTTGGGAGTGTGGTCATGTTTACAGGGAGGTCTCTGAGAGCGTGGTAATATTTACAGGGGGGTCCTTGAGATGGGGGGGGGTCTTTGGGATTGTGGTAATATTTAAAGGGGGGTCCCTGAGATGGGGGGGGGGTGGTCTTTGGGATTGTGGTAATATTTACAGGGGGGTCCCTGAGATGGGGGGGGGTCTTTGGGATTGTGGTAATATTTACAGGGGGGTCCCTGAGAGGGGGGGGGGTCTTTGGGATTGTGGTAATATTTACAGGGGGGTCCCTGAGAGGGGGGGTCTTTGGGATTGTGGTAATATTTACAGGGGGGTCCCTGAGAGGGGGGGGGTCTTTGGGATTGTGGTAATATTTACAGAAGGTCTCTGTGGGTGTGTCACTATTTACAGGGGGTTCTCGGGGATTGTGGTACTATTTACAGGGAGGTTCTCACATTGAACATCTCTTCAAACACCACGTATTTCCTCTCAATAAAAGGTGTTGCTGTGGGAACCTGCATGGTTCCTTGCTATGACTGCATTTTCGTGGGATATCTGGAACATTCTTTATTCCAGCCCTACTCAAGCCCCCTCACTTCTTTTTCTGGTACATTGATGACTGTATCGGTGCCATTTCCTGCTCTTGCCTTGAACTGGCAAATTTCATCAACTTTGCTTCCAATTTCCAGACTTCCCGTTTTTGCACTTGGTCCACCTCCAACTCTTCCCTTCCTCAACTTCTCTGCCTCCATTTCTGGGAATCGGCTTTTGATCAATGATCAGCTACCTTGACAAAATTTCTGCCACTCCTGCTTTCTGCAAGGACTCTATTCCATTCTTCCAGTTTCTCCATCTCTGTCACTTCTGTTTGGACGATGCAACCTTCCAACCTAGCGCTTCCGATATGTCTTCCTTTTCCCTCAACTGAGGATTCCACTGCCATCCCCCCACCCACTGCCCCAACTGAGTGGGTTGACAGGGCCCTCGGCCATGTCCGTCCCATTTCCCACACACCTGGTTGCATTGTGCAGGAAAAGTGGGTTCAAGTGCAGCCTGACACAGCGCCACAATTCCTAGCTATTCTGTGCAAACGTCTGACCCATACCTCTATAGCTGTTGTTGGAGCCTTAATATCACATTATCCTGTAAGAGCTGCTGACAGAATTGGAGTAATCCGATCATTTGGGTTACTAAAATGTCCAAAGAAATGTAAACAGGAATCAATTATCGTACTTTGTTCCCTCAATGAAAAGCCATTGATGTGTTTAATTTTGAGGTGAGGCCTTTCAACAATGGAGGGTGACACTCTTGTGTCAAAATCTCCCTTCACCAATGGTCCATCCTTTACAACCAGGAGTACTCTATAGAACAGTCCCCCTCTGGAGTTTCACAATACCTGCTGTCACCAGATGCTAGAGAAACAGATGTTAGGAACATAGAATATAGGAAACAGGAGCAGGATTAGGCCATTCGGCCCATCGATCCTGCTCCGCCATTCAAACAGATCATGGTTGATCATCTACCACTACCCCCATATCCCTTGATGTCAATAGGAACATAGGAAATAGGAGCAGGAGTAAAATAGAAACTAGATGGCATGTTTCCAGACACACCTCCCTAAACCTCTCTACCTCTCTACCTTTCTGCCTCTCTACCTTTCTGCCTCTCTACCTTCCTGCCTCTCTGCCTCTCTACCTCTCTGCTCCTCTGCCTCTCTACCTCTCTGCTCCTCTGCCTCTCTACCTTTCTGCCTCTCTACCTTTCTGCCTCTCTGCCTCTCTACCTCTCTACCTTTCTGCCTCTCTGCCTCTCTACCTCTGCCTCTCTAACTCTCTGCCCCTCTACCTCTCTACCTTTCTGCCTCTCTGCCTCTCTACCTCTGTGACCCTCTACACCTCTACCTTTCTGCCTCTCTGCCTCTCTACCTCTGTGACCCTCTACACCTCTACCTTTCTGCCTCTCTACCTTTCTGCCTCTCTGCCTCTCTACCTCTCTGCCCCTCTACCCCTCTACCTTTCTGCCTCTCTACCTTTCTGCCTCTCTACCTCTCTGCCTCTCTACCTCTCTGCCTCTCCTCCTCTCTGCCCCTCTACCTCTCTACCTTTCTGCCTCTCTACCTTTCTGCCTCTGTGCCTCTCTACCTCTCTACCTCTCTACCTTTCTGCCTCTCTACCTTTCTGCCTCTCTGCCTCTCTACCTCTCTACCTTTCTGCCTCTGTGCCTCTCTACCTCTGCCTCTCTACCTCTCTACCTCGCTACCTCTCTGCCTTTCTGCCTCTCTACCTTGCTGCCTCTCTACCTTTCTGCCTCTCTGCCTCTCTACCTCTCTACCTTTCTGCCTCTGTGCCTCTCTACCTCTCTGTCTCTCTACCTCTCTACCTCGCTACCTCTCTGCCTTTCTGCCTCTCTACCTTGCTGCCTCTCTACCTTTCTGCCTCTCTGCTTCTCTACCTCTCTACCTTTCTGCCTCTCTACCTTTCTGCCTCTCTGCCTCTCTACCTCTCTACCTTTCTGCCTCTCTACCTTTCTGCCTCTCTGCCTCTCTACCTCTCTGCCCCTCTACCTCTCTACCTTTCTGCCTCTCTAACTTTCTGCCTCTCTGCCTCTATACCTCTCTACCTCTCTGCCCCTCTACCCCTCTACCTCTCTGCCCCTCTACCTCTCTACCTTTCTGCCTCTCTACCTTTCTGCCTCTCTGCTTCTCTACCTCTCTACCTTTCTGCCTCTCTACCTCTCTGCCTCTCTACCTCTCTGACCCTCTACCTCTCTACCTTTCTGCCTCTCTACCTTTCTGCCTCTCTGCCTCTCTACCCCTCTACCCCTCTACCTTTCTGCCTCTCTACCTTTCTGCCTCGCCAACTCTCTGCCTCTCCACCTTTCTGCCTCTCTACCTCTCTACTTTTCTGCTCTCTACCTCTCTGCCTCTCTACCTCTCTACCTTTCTGCCTCTCTGCCTCTCTACTTTTCTGCCTCTCTACCTCTCTGCCTCTCTACCTCTCTACATCTCTACCTTTCTGCCTCTCTGCCTCTCTACTTTTCTGCCTCTCTACCTCTCTGACTCTCTACCTCTCTACCTTTCTGCCTCTCTACCTCTCTACCATTTGGCCCCTCTGCCTCTCTACCTCTCTGCCTCTATACCTCTCTACCTCTCTGCCTCTCTACTTTTCTGCCTCTACCTCTCTGCCTCTCTACTTTTCTGCCTCTGTACCTCTCTGCCTCTCTACCTTTCTGCCTCTCTGCCTCTCTACCTCTCTGCCTCTCTACCTTTCCACCTTTCTGCCTCTCTACCTTTCTGCCTCTCTACCTCTCTGCCTCTCTACCTCTACCTCTACCTCTCTGCCTCTCTACCTCTCTACCTCTACCTGTCTACCTTTCAGCCTCTCTGCCTCTCTACCTCTCTACCTCTCTATCTCTCTGCCTCTGCCTCTCTACCTTTCAGCCTCTTTACCTTTCTGCCTCTCTACCTCTCTGCCTCTCTGCCTCTCTACTTTTCTGCCTCTCTACCTCTCTGCCTCTCTACCTCTCTGCCTCTCTGCCTCTCTACCTCTCTGCCTCCCTACCTCTACCTCTCTGCCACTCTACCTCTCTACCTTTCTGCCTCTCTATCTCTCTGCCTCTCTACCTTTCTACCTCTCTACCTCTCTGCCTCTCTACCTCTCTGCCTCTCTACCTCTGCCTCTCTACCTTTCTGCCTCTCTGCCTTTCTGCCTCTCTCCCTTTCTGCCTCTCTACCTCTCTGCCTCTCTACCTCTCTACCTCTCTGCCTCTCTGCCTCTCCACTTTTCTGCCTCTCTACCTCTGCCTCTCTACCTTTCTGCCTCTCTGCCTCTCTACCTCTGTGACCCTCTACACCTCTACCTTTCTGCCTCTCTACCTTTCTGCCTCTCTGCCTCTCTACCTCTCTGCCCCTCTACCCCTCTACCTTTCTGCCTCTCTACCTTTCTGCCTCTCCACCTCTCTGCCTCTCTACCTCTCTTCCTCTCCTCCTCTCTGCCCCTCTACCTCTCTACCTTTCTGCCTCTCTACCTTTCTGCCTCTGTGCCTCTCTACCTCTCTGCCTCTCTACCTTTCTGCCTCTCTGCCTCTCTACCTCTCTACCTTTCTGCCTCTGTGCCTCTCTACCTCTCTGCCTCTCTACCTCTCTACCTCGCTACCTCTCTGCCTTTCTGCCTCTCTACCTTGCTGCCTCTCTACCTTTCTGCCTCTCTGCCTCTCTACCTCTCTACCTTTCTGCCTCTGTGCCTCTCTACCTCTCAGTCTCTCTACCTCTCTACCTCGCTACCTCTCTGCCTTTCTGCCTCTCTACCTTGCTGCCTCTCTACCTTTCTGCCTCTCTGCTTCTCTACCTCTCTACCTTTCTGCCTCTCTACCTTTCTGCCTCTCTGCCTCTCTACCTCTCTACCTTTCTGCCTCTCTACCTTTCTGCCTCTCTGCCTCTCTACCTCTCTGCCCCTCTACCTCTCTACCTTTCTGCCTCTCTAACTTTCTGCCTCTCTGCCTCTATACCTCTCTACCTCTCTGCCCCTCTACCCCTCTACCTCTCTGCCCCTCTACCTCTCTACCTTTCTGCCTCTCTACCTTTCTGCCTCTCTGCTTCTCTACCTCTCTACCTTTCTGCCTCTCTACCTCTCTGCCTCTCTACCTCTCTGCCCCTCTACCTCTCTACCTTTTGGCCTCTCTACCTTTCTGCCTCTCTGCCTCTCTACCCCTCTACCCCTCTACCTTTCTGCCTCTCTACCTTTCTGCCTCGCCAACTCTCTGCCTCTCCACCTTTCTGCCTCTCTACCTCTCTACTTTTCTGCCTCTCTACCTCTCTGCCTCTCTACCTCTCTACCTTTCTGCCTCTCTGCCTCTCTACTTTTCTGCCTCTCTACCTCTCTGCCTCTCTACCTCTCTACATCTCTACCTTTCTGCCTCTCTGCCTCTCTACTTTTCTGCCTCTCTACCTCTCTGACTCTCTACCTCTCTACCTTTCTGCCTCTCTACCTCTCTACCATTTGGCCCCTCTGCCTCTCTACCTCTCTGCCTCTATACCTCTCTACCTCTCTGCCTCTCTGCCTCTCTACTTTTCTGCCTCTACCTCTCTGCCTCTCTACTTTTCTGCCTCTGTACCTCTCTGCCTCTCTACCTTTCTGCCTCTCTGCCTCTCTACCTCTCTGCCTCTCTACCTCTCTACCTTTCCACCTTTCTGCCTCTCTACCTTTCTGCCTCTCTACCTCTCTGCCTCTCTACCTCTCTACCTCTACCTGTCTACCTTTCAGCCTCTCTGCCTCTCTGCCTCTCTACCTCTCTACCTCTCTATCTCTCTGCCTCTGCCTCTCTACCTTTCAGCCTCTTTACCTTTCTGCCTCTCTACGTCTCTGCCTCTCTGCCTCTCTACTTTTCTGCCTCTCTACCTCTCTGCCTCTCTACCTCTCTGCCTCTCTGCCTCTCTACCTCTCTGCCTCCCTACCTCTACCTCTCTGCCACTCTACCTCTCTACCTTTCTGCCTCTCTATCTCTCTGCCTCTCTACCTTTCTACCTCTCTACCTTTCTGCCTCTCTACCTCTCTGCCTCTCTACCTCTCTGCCTCTCTACCTCTCTGCCTCTCTGCCTTTCTGCCTCTCTCCCTCTCTACCTCTCTGCCTCTCTACCTCTCTACCTCTCTGCCTCTCCACTTTTCTGCCTCTCTACCTCTGCCTCTCTACCTCTCTGCCTCTCTGCCTCTCTACCTTTCTGCCTCTCTACTTTTCTGCCTCTCTACTTTTCTGCCTCTCTACCTCTCTGCCTCTCTGCCTCTCTACCTCTCTACCTCTCTACCTCTCTGCCTCTCCACCTCACTGCCTCTCCGTCTCTCTACCTCTCTACCTGTCTATCTCTCTGCCTCTCTACCTTTCAGCCACTTTACCTTTCTGCCTCTCTACGTCTGCCTCTCTGCCTCTCTACTTTTCTGCCTCTTTACCTCTCTGCCTCTCCACCTCTCTGCCTCTCTGCCTCTCTACCTCTCTACCTCTCTGCCTCTCTGCCTCTCTGCCTCTCTACCTTTCTGCCTCTCTACCTTTCTGCCTCTCTACCTCTCTGCCTCTCTACCTCTCTGCCTCTCTGCCTCTCTACTTTTCTGCCTCTCTTCCTCTCTGCCTCTCTACCTCTCTGCCTCTCTGCCTCTCTGCCTCTCTACCTCTCTGCCTCTCTGCCTCTCTACCTCTCTACCTCTCTGCCTCTCTGCCTCTCTACCTCTCTGCCTCTCTGCCTCTCTGCCTCTCTACCTCTCTACCTCTCTGCCTCTCTGCCTCTCTACCTTTCTGCCTCTCTACCTCTCTGCCTCTCTACCTCTACCTCTACCTCTCTGCCTCTCTACCTCTACCTGTCTACCTTTCAGCCTCTCTGCCTCTCTGCCTCTCTACCTCTCTACCTCTCTATCTCTCTGCCTCTGCCTCTCTACCTTTCAGCCTCTTTACCTTTCTGCCTCTCTACGTCTCTGCCTCTCTGCCTCTCTACTTTTCTGCCTCTCTACCTCTCTGCCTCTCTACCTCTGCCTCTCTGCCTCTCTGCCTCTCTACCTCTCTGCCTCCCTACCTCTACCTCTCTACCTTTCTACCTCTCTACCTTTCTGCCTCTCTACCTCTCTGCCTCTCTACCTCTCTGCCTCTCTACCTCTACCTCTCTACCTTTCTGCCTCTCTGCCTCTCTGCCTTTCTGCCTCTCTCCCTTTCTGCCTCTCTACCTCTCTGCCTCTCTACCTCTCTACCTCTCTGCCTCTCTGCCTCTCTACTTTTCTGCCTCTCTACCTCTCTGCCTCTCTACCTCTCTGCCTCTCTGCCTCTCTACCTCTCTGCCTCCCTACCTCTACCTCTCTGCCACTCTACCTCTCTACCTTTCTGCCTCTCTATCTCTCTGCCTCTCTACCTTTCTACCTCTCTACCTTTCTGCCTCTCTACCTCTCTGCCTCTCTACCTCTCTGCCTCTCTACCTCTACCTCTCTACCTTTCTGCCTCTCTGCCTTTCTGCCTCTCTCCCTTTCTGCCTCTCTACCTCTCTGCCTCTCTACCTCCCTACCTCTCTGCCTCTCTGCCTCTCTGCCTCTCCACTTTTCTGCCTCTCTACCTCTGCCTCTCTACCTCTCTGCCTCTCTGCCTCTCTACCTTTCTGCCTCTCTACTTTTCTGCCTCTCTACTTTTCTGCCTCTCTACCTCTCTGCCTCTCTGCCTCTCTACCTCTCTACCTCTCTGCCTCTCTACCTCACTACCTCTCTGCCTCTCCGTCTCTCTACCTCTCTACCTCTATCTCTCTGCCTCTCTGCCTCTCTACCTTTCAGCCTCTTTACCTTTCTGCCTCTCTACGTCTGCCTCTCTGCCTCTCTACTTTTCTGCCTACCTCTCTGCCTCTCCACCTCTCTGCCTCTCTGCCTCTCTACCTCTCTGCCTCTCTGCCTCTCTGCCTCTCTACCTCTCTACCTTTCTGCCTCTCTACCTCTCTGCCTCTCTACCTCTGCCTCTCTGCCTCTCTACTTTTCTGCCTCTCTTCCTCTGCCTCTCTGCCTCTCTACCTCTCTACCTCTCTGCCTCTCTGCCTCTCTGCCTCTCTGCCTCTCTGCCTCTCTACCTCTCTGCCTCTCTACCTCTCTACCTCTCTGCCTCTCTACCTCACTACCTCTCTGCCTCTCCGTCTCTCTACCACTCTACCTCTCTATCTCTCTGCCTCTCTACCTTTCAGCCTCTTTACCTTTCTGCCTCTCTACCTCTGCCTCTCTACCTCTCTACCTCTCTGCCTCTCTGCCTCTCTGCCTCTCCGCCTCTCTGCCTCTCTGCCTCTCTGCCTCTCTGCCTCTCTACCTCTCTGCCTCTCTACCTCTCTGCCTCTCTGCCTCTCTGCCTCTCTGCCTCTCTACCTCTCTGCCTCTCTACCTCTCTGCCTCTGCCTCTCTGCCTCTCTACTTTTCTGCCTCTCTTCCTCTCTGCCTCTCTGCCTCTCTACCTCTCTGCCTCTCTGCCTCTCTGCCTCTCTACCTCTCTGCCTCTCTGCCTCTCTACCTCTCTGCCTCTCTGCCTCTCTACCTCTCTACCTCTGCCTCTCTGCCTCTCTACCTTTCCACCTTTCTGCCTCTCTACCTTTCTGCCTCTCTACCTCTCTGCCTCTCTACCTCTACCTGTCTACCTTTCAGCCTCTCTGCCTCTCTGCCTCTCTACCTCTCTACCTCTATCTCTCTGCCTCTGCCTCTCTACCTTTCAGCCTCTTTACCTTTCTGCCTCTCTACGTCTCTGCCTCTCTGCCTCTCTACTTTTCTGCCTCTCTACTTCTCTGCCTCTCTACCTCTGCCTCTCTGCCTCTCTGCCTCTCTACCTCTCTGCCTCCCTATACCTCTCTACCTTTCTACCTCTCTACCTTTCTGCCTCTCTACCTCTCTGCCTCTCTACCTCTCTGCCTCTCTACCTCTCTGCCTCTCTACCTCTCTACCTCTCTACCTTTCTGCCTCTCTGCCTTTCTGCCTCTCTCCCTTTCTGCCTCTCTACCTCTCTACCTCTCTACCTCTCTGCCTCTCTGCCTCTCTGCCTCTCCACTTTTCTGCCTCTCTACCTCTGCCTCTCTACCTCTCTGCCTCTCTGCCTCTCTACCTTTCTGCCTCTCTACCTCTCTGCCTGTCTACCTTTCTGCCTCTCTACCTTTCTGCGTCTCTGCCTCTCTACCTTTCTGCCTCTCTACCTTTCTGCGTCTCTACCTCTCTGCCTTTCTGCCTCTCTACTTCTCTACCTTTCTGCCTCTCTACCTCTCTTTTCCTTTACAATGCTCTTTAAAACCTACCTCTTCAAGCCAACCTTTTGTCGTATTGTTCTTTGGCTTGGTGTCAATTTTTTTTCACTCCGATTATGCTCTTGTGAAGCACTTTGGAATGTTTTACTACATAAAAGGTGCTATATAAATGTAAGTTTTTGTTGCAATAGGAGGCTATTTGACTGCAGGGGCATCATAGCGAAGACCAATCCTGTCCTATCCTCATATATGGCACTTTCCGACAGCAGGTGACTGGAACATAATCAGGAAGGATTCTTGTCAGATATCCTTTTCCGGATTATAGTCCCCGATTAAAATATAAATCACATAAATGTGTTTACTCTGATGTTAATTCGGATTTTTAAAAAAATCTTCCAGCTGTCAGCTTCAAACTGTCTATGAACCAATTCAATTCAATGGATAAACCGTAAAGAGCTTGATTTAAATATTGGGTACCTTCTGTCACACTGAAGAGCACAGTACTTGAGGCATTCTGTGCCGGTTTGTATTTGCTGAGTGAAGCAGTGATGTCGGACTCAGTTTATAGTGTGGATGCAATCTGATACACACTGCATTCAGTCTCTGCCATGTGCATTTTAAATCACTGATAATTTGCTCATCTATGAGATCGGTCTGTATCCAAGGCTCAATGGGGAAAGCCCACAGTCTAAGGCCCTCCCGCCATAGTATACCAAGCAATTGGAGCCCATGTAAAATCCCTCGGGCTGTATGTTGACATGAAATGTAAATGTATAGTGTAAATATAACATATACTTGTAAGTGTAGTGAGGCATCTCAGAGTGTCACGTACTGTATTGAAAGAAGTTGAACTGCATTGCACTTTACGTAATGTCAAATTTGAACTATTATAATTCTACAAATTATATGAATAAAGTATATTTTTTGAATGAAAAACACTCTGTAGCCCAGGTTGGCTTCATGGGTAGCACTCTCACCTCTGAGGCCAAGTGTTGTGGGTTTAAGTCCCGATCCAGAAATTTGAGTACAAAATCCAGGCTGACATTTCCAGTGTAGTACTGAGGGAGTGCTGCACTGTTGGAGGTGCTGTCTCTGGAATGAGACGTCAAATCCAGGCCCCTTCTACTTTCTCAGGTGGATGTAAAAAAGATCCCACAGCACTATCCAAAGAACCAGGGAATTTACCTAATTGCTGTTTGTGGGAGATTGCTGTGTGCAAATTAGGGTGTAAAGCATTTTGGCACATCCTGAGGTCTGGAAAGGTGCTAAGAAGGTTAGCAGGGATAAACAAGGTAATTACACGCCCAAGAAGGAATTTTCCTCCACACAAGATCAGGGGGCAGGTTGTTCAACCTTGCCCGTCTAAGAGCGAAGTCCAAAGTACGGAAAGTCCTCATCAGGGAACTCCTCTTTGCTGACGATGCTGCTTTAACATCTCACACTGAAGAGTGCCTGCAGAGTCTCATCGACAGGTTTGCGGCTGCCTGCAATGAATTTGGCCTAACCATCAGCCTCAAGAAAACGAACATCATGGGGCAGGACGTCAGAAATGCTCCATCCATCAAGATCGGCGACCACGCTCTGGAAGTGGTTCAAGAGTTCACCTACCTAGGCTCAACTATCACCAGTAACCTGTCTCTAGATGCAGAAATCAACAAGCGCATGGGAAAGGCTTCCACTGCTATATCCAGACTGGCCAAGAGAGTGTGGGAAAATAACGCATTGACACGAAACAGAAAAGTCCGAGTGTATCAAGCCTGTGTCCTCAGTACCTTGCTCTATGGCAGCGAGGCCTGGACAACGTATGTCAGCCAAGAGCGACGTCTCAATTCATTCCATCTTCGCTGTCTCCGGAGAATACTTGGCATTAGGTGTCAGGATCGTATCTCCAACACAGAAGTCCTCGAGGCGGCCAACATCCCCAGCTTATACACACTACTGAGTCAGCGGCGCTTGAGATGGCTTGGCCATGTGAGCCGCATGGAAGATGGCAGGATCCCCAAAGACACACCCCAAGTACAGCGAGCTCGCCACTGGTATCAGACCCATCGGCCGTCCATGTCTCCGCTTTAAAGACGTCTGCAAACGCGACATGATATCCTGTGACATTGATCACAAGTCGTGGGAGTCAGTTGCCAGCATTCGCCAGAGCTGGCGGGCAGCCATAAAGGCGGGGCTAAAGTGTGGCGAGTCGAAGAGACTTAGCAGCTGGCAGGAAAAAAGACAGAGGCGCAAGGGGAGAGCCAACTGTGTAACAGCCCCGACAATCAAATTTTTCTGCAGCACCTGTGGAAGAGCCTGTCACTCTAGAATTGGCCTTTATAGCCACTCCAGGCGCTGCTCCACACACCACTGACCACCGCCAGGCGCTTACCCATTGTCACTCGAGATAAGGAGGCCAAAGAACAGGCCCATTAGTCTAACATCAGTGGTAGGGAAACTATTGGAAAAAATTCTGAGGGCCAGGATTAATCGCCACTTGGAAAGGCAGTGATTAATCGAGGATAGTCAGCATGGCTTTGTCAGGGGGTGATCATGACTAACAAATTTGAATGAATTTTTCGAGAAGGTGACTAGATGTGTAGATGAGGGTAAAGCAGTTGATGTAGACTACATGGACTTCAGTAAGGCTTTTGATAAAGTCCCGCATGGGAGATTGGTCAAGAAGGTAAGAGCCCATGGGATCCAGGGCAATTTGGCAAATTGGATCCAAAATTGGCTTCGTGGCA
The DNA here is from genome assembly GCF_036365525.1 of Heterodontus francisci. Classification (NCBI taxonomy): domain Eukaryota; kingdom Metazoa; phylum Chordata; class Chondrichthyes; order Heterodontiformes; family Heterodontidae; genus Heterodontus; species Heterodontus francisci. The sequence goes on from NC_090388.1 coordinate 13,797,310, forward strand.
GGAGGCAGACGGTGATGGTTGAGGGTTGTTTTTGCGATTGGAAGCCTGTTACCAGTGATGTACCGCAGGGATCGGTGCTGGGACCCTTGCTGTTTGTAGTGTACATTAATGATTTAGAAATGAATATAGGAGGTATGATCAGTAAGTTCGCAGATGACACAAAAATTGGTGGTGTCATAAATAGTGACGAGGAAAGCCTTAGATTACAGGACGATATAGATGGGCTGGTACGATGGGCAGAGCAGTGGCAAATGAAATTTAATCCTGAGAAGTGTGAAGTGATGCATTTTGGGAGGACTAACAAGGCAAGGGAATATACAATGGATGGTAGGACCCTAGGAAGTACAGAGGGTCAGAGGGACCTTGGTGTACTTGTCCATAGATCACTGAAGGCAGCAGCACAGGTAGATAAGGTGGTTAGGAAGGCATATGGGATACTTGCCTTTATTAGCCAAGGCATAGAATATAAGAGCAGGGAGGTTATGATGGTGCTGTATAAAACACTAATTAGGCCACAGCTGGAGTACTGTGTACAGTTCTGGTCACCACACTGTAGGAAGGATGTGATTGCACTGGAGAGGGTGCAGAGGAGATTCACCAGGATGTTGCCTGTGCTGGAGCATTTCAGCTATGAAGAGAGACTGGATAGGCTAGGGTTGTTTTCCTTAGAGCAGAGAAGGCTGATGGGGGACCTGATTGAGGTATACAAAATTATGAGGGGCATAGACAGGATAGATAGGAAGAAACTTTTTCCCTTAGCAGAGATGTCAATAACCAGGGGTCATAGATTTAAGGTAAGGGGCAGGAGGTTTAGGGGGAATTTGAGGAAAAACATTTTCATCCAGGGTGTGGTTGGAATCTGGAACGCACTGCCTAAATGGGTGGTAGAGGCAGGAACCCTCACAACATTTAAGAAGTATTTAGATGAGCACTTGAAACACCATAGCATATAAGACTACGGGCCAAGTGCTGGAAAATGGGATTAGAATAGATAGGTGCTTGATGGCCGGCATGGATACAGTGGGCCGAAGGGCCTGTTTCTGTGCTATATAACTCTATGACTCTATAACTAAAGCAATACAAGTCTCTCTTTACTGTTAACCATTGTGTCTCCTTTACTCATTCACAAAGCCAGATAAAGCCAGTAACTTGCAGAACCAGATAAAAGTCACTAGAAGTCAGAAGTAATAAACTAAAAGAATACAGAAAATGCCAGAAACATGCAGCAGATCGGCGAGCAGCTGTAGAGGGAGAAAAAAACACTGGTTAATATTTTGGCCAGAACAGGTTAATCTTTCTTAAGACTGATGCTTTTGACAGCATATGATGCTCCATCCGGTGGCCGAGGTGTGTAGCTGCAGGTGTCTCTCTTTCTCACACACGCACAATGGTGTTGCCCAAGTAAGAAAAAAAGACTTACATTTACGTAGTGCCTTTCACAGCCTCAAGATCTCCCAACTGCTTTACAGCCAATGAAGTGTAGTCACTGTTATAACGTAGGAAGCACAGCAGCCAATTTGCACACAGCAAGCTCCCACAAACAGCAATGTGATAATGACCAGATAATCTGTTTTAGTGATGTTGATTGAGGGATTAATATTGGCCAGGACACCGGGGAGAACTGACCAGCTCTTCTTTGAAATAGTAGCCATGGGATTTTTACGTCCACCTGAAAAGCAGTATCTCTGACAGTATAGCACTTCCTCAGTGCTGCACTGGAACAGTCAGCTGTTATTTTGTTCTCAAGTCAGGTTGACAGGGGTCCTTCTCTGAAGGACATTAGTGAAGCAGTTGTGTTTTTAATGACAATCCGACAGCTTCATGGTCACTTTTACTAATATCAGTTTTTATTCCTTGATTTGTTTAACTGAATTCAAATTCTCAAATTGATATTATGGGATTTGAACCCATATTTCTAGGATTCCTAGTTTTGTATCATAACCATGATTTTCCCAACTAAAATTGGATTGTATTAATCTAGTTTCTGTCTCAACACAAGAGGTCCTGTTATTTTTAACCCCTACAGTCACTCTTAGGGTGCACCTCAGGTATCAGCCTTGACTCAGTCAGTAATGTACTCGTCTCTGAGTCAGGAAGCTTGTGGATGCACTGCAGAGATTTGAGCACAAAATCTATACTGACGCCTTAAGTGCAGTACTGAAGGACTGCTGCATTGTCGGAGGTGCCGTCCTTAGAATGAGGTATTAAACAGAGCCCTATTCAGATGAACGCATAGGATTCCATGGCATTTTTCAAAAAGAGCTGGGGAGTTCTTCCTGCTGTCCATAATCCCTCAACCAAAATCACTAAAAAAAAATGGTCATTATCACATTGCTGTTTGTGGGAGCTTGCTGTGTACAAATCAGCTGCTGTACTTCCCTACATTGCAATAGGGACTCACATTTTGGAAAGTGCTTAATGGACTGTAAAGTGCTTTGGGATATTCTCATGTGAAAGATGCTATGTAAACGCAAATTCTTCCTTTCTATATTGGACTGTACGGATAAGATGAGAAACAGAAATGAAAAATTAGGGCTTAAAATATGTATAAAATTAATTGGCAGTGCAGATTTTTAGATCTGATAAGTAGAGCTTACAGTAGTTCAATGGCTTTGAAGCCACATCACATCCTCTGGTTCATAACATCGCATTTATATTATCCACCTACCCTTGATATTCCCCCTTGCACAGGCATTATGTTTTCTTGAGATCAGCAGACACTCCGTCCGTCCCTTTCCTCTATTTCCTTCCTCTTCACTCTATGCACAAAAACATGTTCCGTAAGCTTTCAGCGGTTCAGCCTCAAGGACAAAAGGAACAGCATTTCGCAACAGCTGGGCCAGGTCCATCCCCGGAGACCCTTTCACTCAGTAAGTGATGCCCCACAGGTTTTTTTTGTGCCTTTATATAATCAGTCGGTACCACTCGCTGCGTCATTGACTGCAATCTTTTTGAAAATAAGATGGCATGGACAGACTGCAGAGAATGGACGGTGAACCATTTAACAACAACTTGGATTTTGACAGCACCTTCGATAGCGTAAAAAGTCTCAAAGTACTTCTCAGGAGTGTTATCAAACAAAATATGACACTGAGCCACGTAAGCAGATAATAGGATAGGTGACCAAACTCTTGGTCAAAGGCAGGGGACTGCAACGTTTTGTACCTGAAGAAGCCTTTTTAAAAAGATTGCCTAAGATAAAAACTATTGGGATCTGCAAGATGAAAATTCGGCATTTCTAAACCAAATACTTGACAAGTTGCCAAGTGTCTCTGATGAAATGCATAATTTGCATACATAATTAATAAAATACATGTGTTGAATTTCTGTATCAATACAAAAAAAATCAAAATTAAATAGACCTAACTCTGAATTAGCATATTTTTTGACTTTTTTGCCTATATTTTTGTTAGTAAAATCATCTTTAAAACAAAATTTAACTTAAGATGCATAGAATTAAGACAATTTTTTCATCGATTGATTCTCATGACAAAAAAAAGCTTTTAATAGCACATTCAGAATAATTTATCATCTCGGCTATATTAGAAACTATAATGGCCGCAATCATAAAACCGGTTCCTTGAATCAAAGGCATTATCTATAACCGTGGTGTTCTTCTTTTCCTTAGGCAGTCTCTCAGGACCAAGGATGACTCTGGTTCAGTGAATTCTAACACGGCAAATGAATCTGATGCATGAACCGTGGACCCTACCACCTGTGGGGCAGCTGGTGTTTGAAGAGTTGGATAGGCAAGTTACTTGGCCAGCTGCCTGGACTTGGTATCCGTATGCTCCCGTCGAAATCTCACGAGGTGCTCGGTCCCTTCCCGAATGCACCTTCTCCACTTTGAGTGGTGGAGGGACAGGGAGTCCCATGAGTTGGTGGGTAAGTCGGATTTCTTCAGGGAGACGCCTTGAGAACATCCTGAAAGCGTTTCCGCTGTCCTCCAGGGAGTCTTTTGCCATGGTGAAGCTCAGAGTGGAGCAGTTGCTTCAGGAGCCTGGTGTCGGGCATGTGGGTGACGTGGCCCACCCAGCGAAGCTGGTTCTAGGTGATTAGCACCTCGATGCTGGCAATGTCGGCTTGGTAGAGGATACTGACATTAGACCACCTATCCTGCCAACGAATGTGAAGGATTTTGTGGAGACAGTGTTGGTGGTATTTCTCCTGTGCCTTGAGGTGCCTACTGTAGATTGTCCAAATCTCCAAAGCATATAGGGGTGCAGGGATCACTGCTGCCCAGTACACCATGACCTGAGTCCTGGTTTTGATGTCCTGGTCCTCGAATACTCTCTCCCTCAGTCAGCCAAAGGCAGATCTGGTACATTGAAATCATCATCAATGTCTGCCTTTATTGAGAGGAGACTCCCGAGATATGGAAATTGGTCTACCTTTAGTTACCAAGGTGCAGCTATACCACTCAAACAGGTTTATTTAGGATACAATGTTTCTCATTTAAATAATCATTTGAAACCGTTAAGTGCAACATAATGATTAGCCTTTTATCCCCACAATAAAAACACAGCTCCTATGTTTTTTGACCTTTTTTTAAGGGTTTTTTCATGTTATTGGGATTCAACTGGAAAAGATTGGGAGCCAGAAATGAGATGCTAACGAGCCACATGCGGCTCCGGATCTGCAGGTTGCAGAGTCCTGGTCAGAGGGGTAGGTTTTAAGGAGCGTCTTAACATAAGAGAGAGAGGTAGAGAGGCAAGGAGCTTTAGAAAAGGAATTCCAGAGCTTAGTGCAGAGGCAGCTTAAGGCACAGTCACCAATGGTGGAGCGATGAAAATCGGAGATGATCAAGAAGACAGAATTGGAGGAATGCAGAGATTTTGGAGGGCTAGTGTGCTGAAAGGGTTTACACAGATAACACCCTACAAGGTTTCAAATTCTATTAGTCATACTTAAAGTCAGATGTAAATAAATGTATTTTTTAATGTTGCCTGATTGCATTTGAATGGCTCCTATTGGTGTCAGTTGTTAATTGCATTTTATTTGCCTTAATTTTATGCAGGTGGTGGGCATTAACTGGGGATTCACTTGTGCTCCTATAAATAGGAACCGACTGAAACTGGGGTTGTTGGGTTAGGCGGTGTATGTTTGTAATGTGTATCTCTGGTAAATAAAAGCTTATAAAAGTGTGTAAAGATTGGTTCAAGTTCTATCCTTCACCACCTGGCTTTCTGGAGTATAACATCAGTTGCTCACAATATACAATAAACACAAAATCAAAGTGCCAGCTGCATGAATCACATCTGGTTCTGGTGCTGACTTGTTAAATCACATCTAGCTCTTGTGCTGAATACATGCATCACACTTGACTCTTGTGCTGACTACAGTTGCCTCATCAGACACTGTTTTCACCATTATCTTTCAGCCTATGTAATTGAAGTTAAAATGCATGGTGGCCTGTGTCTCCAAACCACTGAAAACTAATTGGTACGGGTGTCTGGGACCTGAGTAGATCTCCACCCTTCACCTGGATTTGCTGGTAGGCTTCTGCTTTGCCCATTTTTCTATTGGTTTCAGTGATCTGTAGTTCCCACAATCAGAAAGGACAATATTCCTGCTGCTGAGACAATTTCTATGGAATGTTGGCAGGAACACCGATTCATATAATTCCACAGTGGAGGCATTTGTTATATTCTCCCCCTATTCGTTCCTCTCGTGCACTGTTTCTTTTTCAGCCACCCCAACTGGTCTGTTGACATCTTTTTTGTGCATGTAACTTATAGCATCAGTTCTTGGAGGAGGGAGTCCTCCTCTGCATTTCCCTGGAGTCAACTCAGGCCCTGGCTGCGGATTGATGCTACAACTTTAGCCCTTGTGCAAAGGAAGAAGCAAAAAGCTTGCATTTATATAATGGCTGTCATGACCTCATGACGTCCCAAAGCACTTTACAGTCAATGAAGTACTTCTGTTGTAATGTAAGAAACGGGGTGGCTAATTTTTAACTCACAAAAAGCAAAGCAAAGCCAATAGAATCATAGAATGGTTACAGCACAGAAGGAGGCCATTCAGCCCATTGCATCTGTGCCGGCTCTCTGCAAGCGCAACTCACCTAGTCTCATTCCCCTGCCTTTTCCCTGTAGCCCTGCAAATATTTTCTCTTCAGATAATTATCCAATTCACTTTTGAAAGCCACGATTAAATCTGTCTCCACCACACTCTCAGGCAGTGCATTCCAGATCCTAAACACTTACTGCATAAAAAAATGTTTCCTCATGTCACCGTTGCTTCTTTTGACTATCACCTTAAATCGGTTTCCTCTGGTGACACTTCCGCTAATGGAAACAGTTCCTCCCCATCTACTCTGTCCAGACCCCTCATGATTTTGAACATCTCTATTAAATCTCCTCTTCTCCAAGGAGAACAGCCCAGCTTCTCCAAATTAAACTAAACTAAACTATAACTGGAGTTTCCCATCCCTGGAACCACTCTTGTGAATCTTTTCTGCACCCTCTCTAATGCCTTAACATCCTTCCGAAAGTGTGGTGCCCAGAATTGGACACAATACTCCAATTGAGGCTGAACCACTGTATTATACAGGTTTGTCATAACTTCCCTGTTTTTTTATTTTTTTTATTTAGAGATACAGCACTGAAACAGGCCCTTCGGCCCACCGAGTCTGTGCCGACCAAGAACCACCCATTTATACTAACCCTACAGTAATCCCATATTCCCTACCACCTACCTACACTAGGGGCAATTTACAATGGCCAATTTACCTGTCACCTGCAAGTCTTTGGCGGTGGGAGGAAACCGGAGCACCCGGCGAAAACCCACGCGGTCACAGGGAGAACTTGCAAACTCCGCACAGGCAGTACCCAGAATTGAACCCGGGTCCCTGGAGCTGTGAGGCTGCGGTGCTAACCACTGCGCCGCCCTTTTGTACTCTATGCCCCTGTTTATAAAGCCCAGAATCTCATTTGCCTTATTAACTACTTTCTCAAGCTGTCCCGTCACCTTCAATGAATTGTGCACAGGTCCCTCTGCTCTTGCACCCCCTTTAGAATTGTACCCTTTAATTTATATTGCCTCTCTGCATTCTTCCTATCACACAGCTATTGTTTTAGTGATATCAGTCAATGGATAAACATTGACCAGGGGACTGGGCCATGGGGATTTTTTTTACATGCACATGAGAGGGCAGATAGGGCCTTGGTTTAACTTACCACCAACTGTACAGCACTCCCTCAGTAATGCAGTGGGAGTATCAGCCTGGATTTTATGCACGAGTCCCTGGTGTGGGATTTGAGCCGATAACTGTCAGAATCTGCACTGAGGGTGCTACCAACTGAGCCATGCAGAAACCATACTACATTGCTGCTACTCACATGGTATAAACACAACCTTAAACCTCCCCACCAAACCTAACTCACTATAAGCTCAGCGTACACAACACAGTGCCAAAATCTATCCATGGCCTTGTTCTTTCCTATCTTCATGACCTCCTACAGCCCCACAACCACACTCCCTCCAACCTTCCCAGAACATTCTGTTCCTTTGGCCTTAACGTGTCCCCTCCACCTCTCTCTTCTTTAAGACTCTCCTTAAAACCCACGTCTGACCAAGCTTTGGGTGACCCTCCCTAATATCACCTTTTATTTTGGTTCAATGTCCTTTTTGGTTTAATTACACCTCTGTGAAGCAGCGTCTACATTAAAGAACACTCCATTAACAGAGGTTACACTTGTTGTTGCAACATTATCCCAATAAAGTGTCCTGCTTCGGAATGCGTGGGAGAACAGAGCATAAAAGCTGGCTGGGTTATGGCAAGCTGAGGCCTTTAGCTAATCCTAAAAGTGATCAGTAATAAATAAAAGCGTTGTAGTAATCAGGAACAGTGTGTGCGGCTTTAATAATGAGGGTTCTTGTTACAATGGAGATAGGTGGAAAGGGAGCCAATCCCTTTATCAGCCTGGGCTGTTTGTAATGGAGGATAAAACAAATCCCTTGACATCTAAGGTCACCCCTGGCCCACAGCCAGACCAGGAGAATTGCATCATAGTGTCAGCAGGTTCCTTTGTAAACTCAGATATCTAGAACCGGATCCTACAGCATCTTCTAGCAACCTTTGAAGATTTGCAGACAAGCTTTTTAAAGACAGAACCACACAGCTCCTCCTGCATGAATCGAATAGTGCTCTGCAAAGTGAGGGGAGGGACAAAGGAATCACAAGTAATGTTGTGCTTTATGAATGTAACAAAACCATCCTTGGAAAGCTTCAGCCCGCTGTCTTGGTACACCTGCTCCCTTTGTTATTCACGCTTACGAGCTCTCTGAAAGCATGAATGAGCCAGTGAGAGCTTTGTGTCTGCTGCCTGTTTGTTTATCTAGCTGCCCTAAACACAATGCGTGCAAAAGCAATCAGTATTTTCCGCAAACAGTGTTGCTGTTCGCACTTTTGCAGCAAATTGGGGACTGGGGGGGGGGGGGGGGTGGAAATAGCTGACCGTGTGACTGGTGCAAATTGCAGTCTGAATGGTTGCTGGGCAAATTTCAACTCATTCACTGATAGTGTCTGCGCACTTGGCCATGAATGGAGAAGCAGACAGCCCGGGCTCGCTGTGATTGGCTGCTTGCAGGATGTGTGTGCGTGTCTCATTCACTCGTTTATCCTATTCAGAAAAATAAAACAGTGCCCGGAACCCTGAATGACAATTTATATCAGAGGGATAATGACTGACAGTAATTACCCTCGCCAGAATAATGGGACAAAATGCAGCAGGAATGTCACTTGAAGGGTAAAACCCTGCCCTTTTCACACTGTTGTTTTCATTTCCTGTTTACTAATCATTCACCTTATGGCTCGGGCGAGTTAATTTCAGGAAGGAGATCATTTCGATGTGCAACGCCTCAATCTGTTGCACCACATTTTTTGTGAATGAATGGGGGTTTCGCTGTGAAAATCAGACAGACTGAAAAGTGCAAATACGCTTTCACCAGAAACTGCAGCACACGCTGATAAATCCAAGCCAGCAAAACAACTGCAATGCCCAATGTAGCAGTGCGGCCATTGAATTCCTACTGCTGAAATAGACAGTCATTTTACATAACTTAACCCCTTCCAAGCCTCTAAATATCAGTTTGCGCTTCAAAGATTATATTTTGTGTATATTTGTTCATGGGATGTGGGCGTCACTGGCCAGGCCAGCACTTATTGCCCATCCCTAATTGCCCTTGAGAAGGTGGTGAACCGCTGCAGTCCATGTGAGGTAGGTATAGCCACAGTGCTGTTAGGAAGTTCCAGGATATTGACCCAGCGACTGTGAAGGAACAGGCGATATAGGTCCAAGTCAGGATGGTCTTAATACAATTTGCAGATCGAGCCACAAAAATAATAATTCACATCATATGTGCCTTGACAGGGAATTACAAAATGGTCGCGACTGGCAATAGGAAGGAAGGTTTGCATTTATATATTGGTCTCCTTCAAATAAGTCCCGCAGCACTACATAGGTTAAAATGTCATTGGTATGTTTTAGTGTCAAAGCATTTTACATTAGCGTTTCTTGTAAACAGGATTTGACTGTCTGCACAACACACGTTGGCCAAGATTTTTCTGAGCTCCTGTCAATGGGCTCCATGCCGGGAGGTCCGGAACACCGTTCTGGGAGCAGCCCACCACGGAGCATGATGCCGGGAGGGGGCGGGCCTGATCTTCCCGGCGGTGGCAAGATTCCGTGGCGGCCCCCCCTCGCCGCTGGGCGACGGGACCCGGATTAACATATTTAAATTAATGAAATGAATACATTCAACATAAAATCAACAGTGATTATACCTCCGGGATGCAATCTTCCGAGCAGCGGCTGGCGCTCACATGCCTTCACTTTCCTGTCTAGGGAAAGCAGGCCCCACTGTGGTGGGGAAGGCAGGGGGGGGGGACCATGATTTTTATTGCAGTGGTGGGGGCTGGGGGTTGGGAAACGGGCTCTAATGGAAATTACTGGTGTAGGGGAGGGGGGAAGGGGAGACCTCTGTACTTTGATCAGTCTGGAGGGGGAAATGTCAACTGTTGAAGGTAAGTGTTTTGGTGGGGGGGGGGGGAGAGGGCAAATGTTGAATTTAATTGTTATTGTGGGGTGGGAATGGGGCAATAGATTTATCAGCAGTACATGGAGGGGTAGCCCTTTAAAAATTTAAAGGAGCTGGCAGGACTGGCTGCCCTTTAAAAGGGCACACCAGCGCCTGCGCACAGGCAGCTGATGTCATTGTGGGCTTCTGAGAGCCCCCTCTGTGTGACTGGGGAGTGATACGGCCCGACCTGCTCATTATCCTGGGCCACCGCAATGAAGATCGCAGTGGCATGGTGGAGCGCAGCCCGCGCATGTGGCCTCCCATTCTGAGAAGAAAATCCCGCCCATCTGATTTGCTTTCCCAAAGTGTCAATGTGGTTCAGTCTGATAACAGTCCTATCTCTGAGTCAGAAGGTTGTGGGTTTAAGCCCCGCCTAGTGTAGTACTGAGGAGGTGTGGCGCTCTCCAAGGTGCCATCTTTCAGACATTACTGAGGCCCCATTTGCTGTCTCAGGTGGTCGTGGGACTATTTCAAAGAAGAACAGGGGAGCTTTTCTTGGTGGCCTGGTCCAATATTTATCCCTCAATCAATATATCTGAAAAAGCGCACCAGAATATTTGGTTATCATCACATTGTTGTTATGGGAGCTTGCTGTGTACAAATTGGTCACTCCATTTTCACAGCACTTGAGAATAACACTTAATTGGCTGTAAAGCACTTTGGAACAACCCAAGGACGTGAAAGGCGTTACATAAATGCAAGTCTTTCTTTTTGCAAGTATTAATTTGTGAATTTGTAAATGATATGAAATTATTCATTACCCATCTCAGAGCTGTTGTCCATTTGTACCTATGCGTTTGTTTTGCAAAGAACTCCCTGGAGGAAAAAGTGGGATGAATCAATTCTAACATTGCAGATATGCAAATAGAATCATAAATAAAAAATACAGCACAGAAGGAGGCCATTCATCCCACTGTGCCCGTGCTGTCTCTTGAAAAGAGTTCTCCTGTTAGTTCTACTCCCCTGCTCTTTCCATATGGCTCTGCAGTCTTTCTTTTACCTGCTCGTGCCTCAAGTATAAAAGCGAGTATCAGTTCCCACACAATGCCAATTGGCAGACAAAGGGATACATCTTTTGCAGCCAGTCTTAGTGAGCCAGCCTCCTGAGAGTCTGAGAATTAAGGACAGAGCGCAAACGGGTATTTATGGGCAAGATTTTGCATTTTGGGTCGAGACCTTGATGTCGGGGTCAAATAGGAGTCCCGAACATGTAGTGTATCAGGAGTAGCCACCTGACCCCAATTTTACCGGAATTGCTAATTTAGTGTCCAGAGGGCACGCTCACCGTCCAATTAAGGATGGCAGTCCACCTCCCAAAGCTGGAGGGCCAATAGGAGACCCTCCAACCTGGAAGGAGCTGCAGCCTGTCATTGCAGGGAAGGGAAAGGCCGATGGAGGTGTCCTCTCAGCACTTTTACAAGAGCTGGGCCATCATTGTGGAGTGGGAGCCCCTCCAAAGGGTGGCTCGTGGCCACAGCTGTGGCCAGGTTTGGGGGGAGGGTCTGAAAGTCTGCCTGGAGCACCGGGCTTACCACCAATTGGGTAGCCATTCCACCCTCCCAATCCAGCTGCCTGCAAAATGGCTCGGTGTGGCGGGGGGTGGGGTGGGGGTGGGGGGGGAGGTAGTGGAGGATGGTGCCAGCAAACCAGCCAGCACTCACTCGCCTCCGTTCTCACCCCTGTATTGAGGTGAAACTCCTGCCATATGTGCAGAAATTCAAGGTCGTTTCTTGGAGGGGTGGTGGGGGGGAGCTTACAAACCCGTTGGACTGTGCTGGATAGAGGGATAATACTGTATTTTACAGACTGGGGAAGGGGCTGTGAAGAACACATATTGGAGCTAATTATTATTGCTACCCTCTCTAGTCTGGGCAAGTGAGCATGTGTTGGGTAATTAAACAGAACCCAGCTGACAGAACCATTACCGTTGAAGTGAAATGTAAAAGGTGAATAAAGCAGTATGCTGTCTTTTTCAAGTGCATTCAGATTCTGCATTCTGTACCTTTTCTAATTCAGCCTATAATTAATGACTCCTACTCAGTGTGGCTTTACTGTATTTAAGACACTGTTCTACTGCTTAAAAATGCACATAATTTAGTTCATTATATATTACCTAATGGATTGCTTTAAATAGATTAGCATGAACCCAGTTTGATTTCTGGCCTGTCATGACTTTTCATCTCCGGTGTTCTATTGCATGCCAATCATTTGCATCTAGCAATATTTAATTCTGAACGGATGTATTTAAAAGTTGAGAGTTGTTAGTATAATAGGCCTCTCCTCCCATTCCTTCAGTTAATTTAAAGAAGGAATGAAATTTCAACAGGTTCCTGCTTTGTTCTTGACAATGTGGAGAGTTCCCCTCTAACATCATTTCTGTCTGCTGTGCATTTGTGTAAAAGCTTGGTTTAGCTGTTTCCATAGCAACAGTGTTAGTAACATCATTCTCACACGACACACATCCATCCATCCATCTTCAGCCAGAAGTGCCGAGTAGATGATTCATCGCGACCTCCTCCTGAGGTCCCCAGCATCGCAGATGCCAGTCCTCAGCCAATCCAATTCACTCCACGTGCTATCAAGTAATAGCTGAAGGCAATGGGTACAGCAAAGGCTATGGGCCCTGACAACATCCCGGCAATAGTACTGAAGACTTGTGCTCCTAAATTAGCTACACCCCTAGCTACAACACAGGCATCTACCTGACAATGTGGAAAATTGCCCAGGTATGTTTTATTTTTAAATTTCTTTGGCCTCCTTATCTCGAGAGACAATGGGTAAGCGCCTGGAGGTGGTCAGTGGTGTGTGGAGCAGCGCCTGGAGTGGCTATAAAGGCCTATTCTAGAGTGACAGGCTCTTCCACAGGTGCTGCAGAAAAATTTGTTTGTCGGGGCTGTTATACAGTTGGCTCTCCCCTTGCGCTTCTGTCTTTTTTCCTGCCAACTGCTAAGTCTCTTCGACTCGCCACACTTTACCCCCGCCTTTATGGCTGCCCGCCAGCTCTGGTGATCGCTGGCAACTGACTCCCACAGGAGTCACAGGACTTCATGTCACGTTTGCAGATGTCTTTAAAGCGGAGACATGGATGGCCGGTGGGTCTGATACCAGTGGCAAGCTCGCTGTACAATGTGTCTTTGGGGATCCTGCCATCTTCCATGCGGCTCACATGGCCAAGTCCTGTACCCAAAAAACAGGACAAATCCAACCCGGCCAATTACAACCCTATTTGTCTACTCTCGATCATCAACAAAGTGATGGAAGGGGTCGTCGACAGTGCCTTTAAGCAGCACTTGCTCAGCAATAACCTGCTCAGTGATGTTCAGTTTGGGTTCCGTCAGGGCCACTCAGCTCCTGACCTCATTACAGCCTTGGTTCAAACATGGACAAAGGGGATGAACTCCAGAGGTGAGAACTCCAGAGGTGAGGTGAGAGTGACTGCCCTTGACATCAAGGCAGCATTTGACTGAGTATGACATCAAGGAGCCCTTGCAAAACTGGAGTCAATGGGAATCAGGGGGAAAAACTCTCTGCTGGTTGGAGTCATACCTAGCGCAAAGGAAGATGGTTATGATTGTTGGAAGTCAATTATCTCAGTCCCAGGACAACACTGCAGAAGTTCTTCAGGGTCGTGTTCTAGGTCCAACCATCTTCAGCTACTTCATCAATGACCTACCCTCCATCATAAGGTCAGAAGTTCACTGACTGCACAATGTTCAGCACATTCGCGACTCCTCAGATACTGAAGCAGCCCATGTCCAGAAGCAGCAAGACCTGGACAACATCCCGGCTTAGGCTGATAAGTGGCAAGTAACATTCACACCACACAAGTGCCAGGCAATGACCATCTCAAAGAAGAGAGAATCTAATCATTTCCCCATGATATTTAAAGGCATTACCATCACTGAATCCCTCACTATCAACATCCTAGGGGTTACCATTGACCAGAAACTTAACTGGACCAGCCACTTAAATAGTGTGGCTACAAGAGCAGGTCTGCAGCGAGTAACTCACCTCCTGTCATCCCAAAGCCTGTCCACCATCTACAAGGCACAAGTCAGGAGTGTGATGGAATACTCTCTGCTTGCCTGGATGGGTGCAGCTCCAACAACACTCAAGAAACTCGACACCATCCAAGACAAAGCAGCCCACCTGATTGGCACACCATCCTCCACTTCAACATTCACTCCCTCCACCATCGATGCACAGCACTGTGTACCGTCTACAAGATGCACTGCAGCAACTCACCAAGGCTCCTTAGATAGCACCTTTCGAACCCGCAACCTCTACCACTTAGAAGGACAAGGGCAGCAAATGCATGGGAACACCACCACCTGCAAGCTCCTCTCCAAGCCCCACACCATCCTGACTTGGAACTATATCGCCGTTCCTTCACTGTCACTGGGTTGAAATCCTGGAACTCCCTTTCTTACAGCACTGTGGGTGTACCTACCCCACATGGACTGCAGCGGTTCAAGAAGGCAGCTCACCACCACCTTCTCAAGGGCAATTAGGGATGGGCAATAAATGCTGGCCTGGCCAGCAACACCCACATCTCATGAATGAATAAAAAAAATGCACAGAGCCAATGGCATTACATTTGCAGCTGACCTCACAATGACATCAATGTGCAGCTGTCAGCAGTGACATCATTGGGTCAGAGATTTTTTGTGTTCCCTTGTTTCTGGACGAAAGAGTATCAGTAGAACAATATGGAATCTTTCAAAAACCCTTGCCTGCCACATAGCAAAGGCTGTCATGTTCCAGTCAGTAATGGCAGCTTTTCAGAACTGTTTGAAAACTCTACATCACATAAAAAGAAAGATTTTCATTTATATAGCGCATTTCACGACTTCTGAACATCCCCAAGGTACTTTACAACCATTGAAGTATTTTTTGAAGTGTGGTTCACTGTTTTAATGTCAGAAACACGGTAACCAATTTACTCACAGTAAGATCTCACAAACAACAATGTGATAATGACCAGATAATCTGTTTTTTGTAATGTTGATTGAGGGATAAATATTGGCCAGGACACTTGGGAGAACTCCCCTGCTCTTCTTCGAATTGTGACACGGGAGCTTTCACATCCACCTGAGAGAGCATGCGGGGACTCAGTTGAAAGGTTGTGATCAATATTCTGTCGGTGCTCAGCCCCATCACGGCTGCTTTACTGATCAAACCCCAGACTTAATTTTGAATTAACGGTTTGGTTTCCTAGTCGTAAACATCTTGAGGACAGGGCTAGGAATTTAGACGTTCTGAATAACTAATTAATTAAGAAAGTTGATTGATAAGCCATTTCCCATTTTGCAGCATTTATGATACAATCTCATAGAATAAAGCTAGGGATTTAAAGTGATGTATGACACAGTAGCAGTGTTGCATTGTGCGATTACGTTGCCAATGTCTGCCACTTTTGATTTGTGTTGGTGTTTCATGGGATATTATCAAGTGATGAACTGCCAATGTTGGATTTTCTGTTTATTTAATGAATTAACTTTTGGAAGCATTTTGAATAAATGCAGCAAGGACCATTATTTAATAAGTAATAGCAATCAATCTTCAAAATCCTGAGGGGGTCTGTTCTGAGTAGATAGGTAGAAACAGTTCCCATTGGCGGAAGGATCCAGAACCAAAGGACACCAATTTAAGGTGGTTGGCAAAAGAACCGAATATGACATGAGGCAAAACTTTCTTTTGCGCAGTGAGTAGTTGTGGTCTGGAATGCACTGCCTGAGAGTGTGGTGGAGGCAGATTCAATCCTGGATTTCTGAAGGGAATTGGATAAGCGACTGAAAGGGAAAAAATTGCAGGGCTACAGAGAAAAGGTGGGGGAGCGTAACTAGCTGAGCTGCTCTCACAGAGAGCCGGCATGGACACGACAGGCTGAATGGCCTCCTTCTGTGTTGTAACCATTACTTGGTCCTATGATTCTATGAACTGTCTTTTTCCTTTCTATTTTCGTATCTCTTGGATTGCAGAATTATTTCTAACACTCATTCAGCATGCAGGTGATCAGAATCTTAAAGGCCATTTACATTACAACTTTAACATCACCCCAGAAGCATTTTCTGTCCAACTCTGGCAAAATCGGTTTGCAGCAGGTAATACTCATCTCACCGAGTCCTCTGAGGCACTTGGGAAACATGCACAGGCAGGACTGGCCAGCAGCTGCATGAAGAACAATTGACTGGTGTTAAAATCTGGGCTCATTCTCCAGTGCAGTACTGAGGGAGTGCTGCACTGTCAGAGACACTGTCTTTCGGATGAGATGTTAAATGGAGACTTCATCTGCCTTCTTGGGTCCATGTGAAAGATCCCATGGCACTATTTCAAATAAGAACAGGGGAGTTCTTCATGGTGTCCTGGCCAAAAAGTATCCCTCAACCACCACTAAAACAGATGATCTGCTCATTATCACATTACTGTTTGTGGGAGCTTGCTATGCACAAATAGTTTGTTGCATTTCCTGCATTACAACAGTGACTATACTTCAAAAATACTTCATTGGCTGTGAAGCACTTTGGGACAGCCTGAGGATGTGAAAAGCATTATAGAAATGTAAGTTCTTTCTTTAGAAGGATTTAATGCCCAGGTTCTTGCCTTCAGTTATGACACCTCGGAGCTGCTGATGCAATATTCACAGTGGAGGAGGATGGCCTTATTTGATGGGCAGGGCAGACACCTGTAAAAGCCCAGATGTGAGCTGCACAAATAGAGCTCACTGAGCAAAGTGAATGGAGTGGTTGTACCTGCGAGAAAATGAAGAAGAAGTTCAGTGGCATCAGGAGAAGGGTTAAAGTAAGTGTGCGGTGTTATGTTTATGCCAGGTTGCTGGATATTTTTATATATCTGATTTATCTCAGTAATGCAGACATCACACTTGTATTGAGTCACCAACTGGTTTATTTACAGTGCTTTAAAATATCTCAGCACTTACAAGATCTCAGTACAATGACTTCTCAGAACGGTCACTGTTTAGTAGAACATTCTAGCTCTGTCTCTTTTAGTTTCAGTTCCAACTCTTAAGCTCCACTTAAATAGTGGCTTAAACAGTAAAGCACAGTGAACACTGTACAGAATAATACAATCAAACCCAGATGAATCAAACACTACATGCAGACCTTTGTTTACATGTACACTCTTTATTCATGCAAGGGGTGGACCCAATGTCAATGTTCATCAGGTGGTAAGCTGCAAATCAGCTGGATGGTAATCTCGCAGTGGGGCACAATAGGACATAGCACTTCACCAACATCACTAAAGCAGATTATCTAGTCCTTGTCATATTGCTGTGTGTGGGAGCTTGCTGTGCGCAAATTGACTGCTACATTTCCTACATTACCACAGTGACTACACTTCAAAATAGTACTTCATCTCGTATAAAGTGCTTTGGAATGTCCTGACGTTGTGAAAGGTGCTATATAAATGCAAATATTTATTTCTTTCCTTCATTCATCCACAAGTCGTTTGGGAATAGAATTGCAAATTACCGCTACCCTTTGTGCAGAAGAAGTGCTTCCCGATTTCCCTCCTGAATGGCTCCGCAACAGTTATAAGATTCTGCCGTCTTGTTCTGTATTCCTCCAGGAGGAACTCCCTTCTCTCAACCTACCCTATTGGATCCCATTTAAAAAGCCTTGACTGTCAGTCAATCTTAAATGCAAGGGAATACAGGTTATAAAACCTGTCATCATAACTTAATCCTTTGAGCCCATCTGCTACGACTTGTTGACGTTAATTGTAAGACTTGGTTCACATTTCCTGTGCTCTAACCAACCCCCATCTCTGACAGAAGTTGTGCACTTCATGAATGGAGTGGTCCCATTGCACTATTAGTACTGGGTGAGGGGCTGCTTGGATTAGCAGAGTAGTTGAAGCTCTCCATTGCTCCCTCAGATGCGTGCTATTCTTTGTGTATCTTAACGTAGCCCAAGCTTCCAGAGACCACGCAGATTAAAGGAATGCATTCTTACAAGGGTATTAAAAAAAGATAAACTTTAAGCCCCATTTAATGCATTGCTCGTAGGTGAAGGATAATTTCACCCACAGTCTTAAGTGTTAAGACTCCATCTGTTGGAGACATGCCGAAATGCATCTTGATATTCGGTGCAGTAAAATCATGCAACAACAAGAACAACCACAACTTGCCTTGATACAGCGCCTTTAACATGGTAAAAGTGTTCCAAGGCGCTTTACAGCAACGTTATCAGACAAAAGCTGACGCAATGAAGGCGACATTAGGACAGGTTATCAAATGCTTGGTCATAAAGGTAGGGTTTAAGCAGGTGTCTTAAAGGAGGTGAGAGCCTAGACTGCTGAAGCCACAGCCACCAATGGTAGGATGAAGGAAGTGAAGGATGCACAAGAGTATGCAGTAATACAGCAACAGCTGACCCCCGCATGTTCCACTGCGTGTAGATATACTGTGGTATCTGAATGAACCTAAACTGATATCCATTGTACATGTTCAGGATGAATTAAATTGCAATACTCCGAACAATAAAATGTTATAAAGTTTCTACCTTCATTGAGAGAATCTGAGAGTAGGTTTTACAAATCAACGTTTCTGATGCAGAGTTTTGCATGAAGAGAATGCATGTCAGAAGCAGACTTGCAGGTTGCATAACTTCCCCCAAGCCCAGTTTCCCGATATCCACACCCGTCACATTCCCTGGTCTCCTTAGAGGATCAATTCCCCAGTCTCGCACACCCAATGGAGAGCTGCGCTTGAAGGGAGAATCAGGGAATTTACTCAGAAATCTGTCACAGACTGATCATGTAAATTGTAAGCCGATTCTTTATGAACTGGTTTATGATTTAATCGCATATAATGCACCGATTTTAAACCGTAGCTTTATAAGCAGGTAAATGATTTAATTATAGATCACACACACAAAGATTATAAACAGGTTTTTTACAAACAGATTTATGATTGCACTACAGATAACACATAGCAAGATTGTATATAATTTCTTTATAAAGGCGTTTATGATTTAGTTACAGATACCACTCAGCGATTGTAAACTGTTTCTTTATTTACAGCTTAATGATTTCATTAAAGATAAAACCCACAAATATTGTAAATGAATTTATGACCTAATTGCACACAATGCCCATAGAATTTGTAATCTGACCCTTCACAAATGCAATAGAATCATTGGGTTGAACTTTTGGGCCTTGCCAAAGTCGGGAACAGAGGCAGACGGGGCTCGAAATTACTGCCGTTGGCTGGTGAGCTGGACTTGTTCCCGGTGCAGCCCATATTTGCCAAGGCAGGTTCTGGGTTGGCAGGGCTATCAGCCCCATGAGGTGGGTAGCCGATTATTCTTTGGGCCTCCTTATCTCGAGAGACAATGGATATGCGCCTGGAGATGGTCAGTGGTTTGTGAAGCAGCGCCTGGAGTGGCTATAAAGGCCAATTCTGGAGTGACAGGCTCTCCCACAGGTGCTGTGGATTAACAGCCTTGTTAACCACAGTTAAAGGAGAGAGACTGGGTTGGTGTGGGGCCAGCACTCCAGGCAGGCCTAGAAGCTCTCCCTGCTTGCCTGGGTGTGGGTGCAGCCAAAGACTGCCCTGTAGACAGATTTCCTGTCCCCCCCCACTAAACTTTTTAAAAAGTTGGTGAGACAGCATCTCCATGTTGAAGCTCCCTCTAGGTACTTACCCTTTACTGCAACCTGCTGCTCCTCTCAAGATGGAAGGCCTCTGGTTGACCATCCAACTTTGAGAGCCTGCCCACCACCCTTAATTGGACAAGGAACCTGTGTCCAAGCCAATTAGGGGAGTGCCTCTGTGAAAATCCCAAAGATTGACTGTTTCCCCCCGGGGGCAGGTTCAGGATGTGGAAACAGTCCTGACTAATGTTTCCCACCCCCGGAGGGAAAATCTAGTCCATAGAATCTTACAGAACGGGAGGAGGCCGTTTGGCCCATCGTGCTTGTGTCCGCTCTTTGGTAGAGCTATCCAGTCAGTCCCACTCCCTCGCTCTTTCCCCATAGCCCGAAAATTATTTCCTTTTCAAGTATTTATACAATTCCCTTTTGAAAGTTACTATTGAATCTGCTTCCACCGCCCTTTCAGGCAGCGCATTCCAGATCAGAACAGCTTGCTGCATAAAAATATTTCTCCTGATGTCTCTTTCTGTTCTTTTGCCAATTATCTTAAATATGTGTCCTCTGTTTATTGGCCCTTCTGCAAGTGGGAACAGTTTCTCCCTTTCTACTCCATCAAAACCCTTCATTATTTTGAGCACCTCTATTAAATCTCCTCTTAATCTCTATGATGTAATTACAGATAATGATTTAATTATGGGTAAGATTGCAATGGATTCTTTCTTTCAATAGCTGTGAGCTTGTGTGATATTTGCATAACATTAAAATGACTGATGTGTTAATCAGAAAAGATTGAACAAACTAGAAAAGAGAAGACTGAGGGGTGACCTGATAAGGGGTCTTTAAGATTATGTTTGGGTTTTGTGAGGGCAGGGATGGAGAAGATGTTTCCACTTACGGATGAGACCAGAACTAGAGGATATAAATAGAAGATAGAGACGAATAAAAACAACAGGGAATTCATGAGAAACTTCTTCACCCAGACAGTGATTAGAATGTGGAACTCATTACCACAAGGTTGTAGACAAATAGCACAGATGCATTTAAGGGGAAGCTAGATAAACACATGAGGTGCAGGAAAGGAAAGTGTTACACTGAAGCAGTAGGGAGTGTTAAAGCATCATAGGATCATAGAATTTTACAGCACAGGAGGAGGCTGCAGATGGAAACATCTCTACATCTACCCTATCGACCCCTTTTGTAATCTTAAAGGCCTCTATCAGATCACTCCTCAGTGTTCTCTTTTCTAGAAGGAACAGGCTGAAACAAGCGGACGCTTTGGCCACCTGGTGGTAGGCGCCTTTCAACATGAAGGCAGCCGCATCGCCAATGGTGACGGGAGCAGTAAGGTTAGTGAACCCATTTTGAGGCCGTTAATGCCCTGGTAAGGCCAGGCTAGTTGAATGGAAATTAACCCCAGTGAGTGAATGAAGCAGATATAACTCAATGGGTGCAGCAATTAGAAAGGAACACGTTAAGTTCAATCGTTGCTTGCCCTGACTAAATCATGCTCAGTCCCATTACGAAACACATCACAGATAAAGATTCAGCATGTGGCAGGACTGAATGCGATAACCGTTGGCAATCAGAGGTTGGCTTAGGCAGTCTGTTCTGACTTTTGACTCGCAATGTAAACAGGAAATTAGAGGCAAAGCTGTGAAATTTACACAGAAGGGAAATCATAATTTAAACCAGTAGACTTTCAATTAAAGAGCGGGTTGACGACCCTTCCTTTTCCTGAAAGAATTTAAGGTGATTTTTCTTTGTACACCCTTGATTTATCCTCCATCTGGATAAGCTCATGCGAGTGTCGCATTCCAACTCTGCACCCCCAATGTACAGCACGGAGACTGGAAATTGGTCGTCAAAAAGAGAAGGTTGTAAAGGATGCCTGCAGCAGTCACAGTGACAAAGATTGTCTCTGCAAGCGAATTGATGGAGAAATGAGCACAAGAGGAAGGGTTCAGCTCCCTCTTGAAGGCCATGCATAGAATCAGCACCCACCGTGCAAGAAGGCAAAGTATTTCAGAGACTCCCTACTCTCTGGGAAAATGAGAATGAATTTAAAAAAATAAACGGTAACGTGTAACCTGCATAAAATGAATGAAACCCCATCATATTCATTAAAAACCATTGTTCTGCTGAAAGCCAGTGTGTTCCTTTAGGATCAATCAATGAAGCAGGGATCCTTGCAGGATCCTGGCACTCTGCAGAGCCTGCTGCTGCTGCTGGTGGATTAATGTAATAAAAAATACATCAGACGCCTTGATCTATATAGTGATATACTGCAAAGTAGCTGCTGCAGCAGGCGCTCTCCAGAATCTGCTGCCGAAACCCTCAGCCATGCCTTTGTTATCTTTGGACATGACTATTCCAATGTTCCCTTGACCTCCCTCCCACTTTCCACCCTTCATAATCTTGAGCTCATCCAAATCTCCGCTATCCGTATCCTAACTTGCACCGTCCCGTTCACCCATCACCCCCCGTGATCACTGAACTCCATTGGTTCCTGGTCCGGCAATGCCTCAATTTTAACTTTCTCATTCCACATTGCTGGAAAGGATACGACAAATCCCACAGTCCTCCTGTTAAGTGCTGTTAAGATGTTATGACACGTAGGATTCCATGATCATAGTACCCCTCCCTGTCTCTATAACTTCCTCTAGCCCCACAACCCTCCGAAATCTCTGAGCTCAGCCTTGTTAGTGGCTCAGTGGGTAGCACTCCTGCCACTGAGTTGCAAGGCTCTGGGTTTAAGTCCACTTCAGGGCTTGGGCACAAAAATTCAAGACTGACACTCCAGTGCAATGCTGAAGGAGTGCTACACTGTCAGAGGTGCCGCTTTTCAGATGAGATGTTAGACATCTGCTTGCTTGGGTGGATGTAAAAGATCCCATGGCACTATGTTGAAGATGGGCAGGGGAGGTCTCCCTGGTGTCCTGGTTAATATTTACCCTCAATCAACATCACAAAAACAGATTGTCTGGTCATTATCACATTTCTGTTTGTGGGAGCTTGTAAAGTTGGCTGTCACATTTCCTAGTACATTGACTATACTTCAAAAAATGCTTCATTGGCTGTAAAGCACTTTGAAATGTCCGGTGGTTGTGAAAGCTGCTATATAAATGCAAATCTTTCTCTTCTTTGCACTCCTCCAATTCTGGCCTCTTGTGCGATCCCTATTTTAATCACTCCATCTTTGGCGACCATGCCTTCAGCTGCCTGGGCACTAATCTCTGGAATTCCCTCCCTAAAGCTTCTCTGCTTCTCTCTCTCTCTTCACTCCTTTAAGACGTTTCTTAAAACCTGCCTCTTTGACCACCTGCCCTAATATCTTCTTATGAGGGTCAGTGAAAAGTTTTGTTTGATAATGCACCTGTGAAGCACCTTGGGATGTTTTACTATGTTAAAGGCACTATATTAATGCAAGTTGTAGTCGTGGATGTCTTTGGACGTGACCAAGTAACTGTGGCGGAGTCTGCGGTCTCACCGACTGCCTCAGGTGCGGTGGCATTGATTGTGTGCAATGCTGTGCAATTCCTCAGGTGATGTGGCACAGCTGCAGTATGTGGGAGCTCCTGATGCTATGACATTCCTGGCAACCACGTCGGTGGTAAGTGTCTGCGGCTGGAGGAGCTTTGGCTCAGAGTCATTGAGCTGGAGGCAGAGCTACAGACACTGATGCATCAGGGAGGGGGAAAATTACCTGGACACTTTGTCCCAGAAGGTAGTCACACGCCTTAGGATAGGATCTTTTGATTTGGTCAGAGGTCAGGGACAGGAGGGTGTGACTGTGAGTCAGGTAGGTAAGGGGATCGAGAGGTGGGAGTGGAGGAGCCTCTGCCCTTGCAATTCAGCAACAATTTTGAGGTTCTTGCAGCTTGTATGGACAAGAGCGAGGGCTGTAGTGTGGATGAGCAGACTGACCATGGCACCATGGTACAGGAAGCTGTTCAAGTGGGGGGAGCAAAAAGGAAAGTAGGGGTAGTAGGGGACAGTATAGTGAGGGGGTTGACACTGTTCTCTGCAGCAAAGAGTGAAAGTCCAGAAGGCTGTGTTGCCTGCCCTCTTTGAGACATCTGCATAGGGCTGGAGAGGAACTTACATTGGGAGGGGGAGGATCCAGTCGTCGTGGTCCCTGCAGGTACCAATGACATAGGCAGGACAAGGAAGGAGGTTCTGCATAGTCAGTATGAGGAGCTGGGCACCGAATTAAGAAGCAGAACCTCAAAGGTAATAATTTCTTGATTATTACCTGAGCCACATGCAAATTGGAGTAGGGCAAATAAGATTAGAGAAATGAATGCGTGGCTCAAAGACTGGTGTGGTAGAAGCGGGTTCCAGTTCGTGCGGCACTGGCACCATTATTGGGAAAAGTGGGGGATGTACCGTTGGGACGGGCTACTCCTGAAGCGTGCTGGGACCAGTGTTCTAGTGAGTCGCATAACTAGGGAAGTAGAGAGTGTTTTAAACTAAATAATGGGGGAAAGGGATCAAATTTGGGAAGATGTGGTAAATCAAAGAGTAGAGACAAATCAAGAGAGAAAGGTATTAATATGGGAGAAGATAAACAGACCATGACAGGAATGGACATGAGTACAAATCTAAGAGTAAATCAGCAAATAAGGCTAGAAGTTACAAAATAATAAAAAGGCAAAACTAAAGGCTCTGTATCTGAATGCACGTAGCATTCAAAACAAAACAGATGAACTGATGGTGCAAATAGAAATAAATAAGTACCATCTGATAGCCATTACAAAACATGACTGCAGGATGGCATAGATTGGGATCTGAATATTTAATAGTACATGACATTGTTACGACTGACTGCTTGAGACAAATATATGATTCTGATTGTGGTGGGACAAACACACTGTTGATTCAGTCCAGCCCCTCCACAGATCACCTAACATATCACTTTAAACTTTCCAAATTATAGAAAACCACAGCCAAATTGACCACTAACCAACCCCCGAATGAGGCTAACCAAACCAGGTGTCTTAGATCAACAAATTAACTGTTTATTTAGAAAAACTAAACCTTTAAATACTACTAAGATATAAACAATATTTAAAATAGAAAAAATAGTGTCCTTGCAGATTTACGCTCCTGCCGAAGTGGAATCTTCCAATGTGGAACTGTCGAAGGTTGCTTGAAGTTCTCACAGCCGTTCGATGGGGAAGAAAAGGTTCTTCAACAGTAGGACAGTCAGTAGTCCAGTTCCATTTGAAGTGATGCTCTTCTTTCCAGCGATGAATTCAGCGATCAACAACTTGCAGGCACTTTTCAATGAATCAATTTGGCTTCAGAATTGTTTAGAGGGGTGAAAAGGTGAGCAGTCTAAAATTCACCTTCCTTCAATTCAAATTATCAGAGAACTCCGTTAGGTTCATGTTGGTCCAGCTGTCTGTGAGACTGTTAACTGTGTCTCAAAAGACAGTTTTTCAGCTGGTTTCAAACATCAATCAGCAACATTGTATCTCGTGTCCTTGGTCCTGGGTGGCTGTTGCCGTGTAACCAGGGTGCCCTCTTTGACTCACATTCCCTGGAATTTGCTGCCTTAAAGCAGTACAGATCCTTTTCCAGCCTTAAAGGCACACTGCATACTTCCCAGAAAAAAAACTACAGGATCAGAACAACATTTAGGAAGGACAGTAAGTTAGGAAAAGGTGGAGGGGTGGCTCTGTTAATTAATCATTGCATTAGCACAATAGAGAGGCATGACCTAAGTTCAGGAATTTCTTTAAATTCATTCATGGGATGTGGGCATCGCTGGCTAGGCCAGCATTTATGGCCCATCCCTAAATGACCTTGAGAAGGTGATGATGAGCTGCCTCTGGAACTGCTGCAGTCCATGTCGGTTAAGTACACCCACAGTGCTGTTAGGAAAGGAGTTCCAGGATTCTGACCGAACGACAGTTAAAGAATGGCGACATAGTTCCAAGTCAGGATGATGTGTGGCTTGGAGGGGAACTTGCAGGTTGTGGTGTTCCCATACATTTGCTGCCCTTGTCCTTCTAGGTGGTAGGGGTCGCGGGTTTGAAAGGTGCAGTCGAAGGAGCCTTGGTTGCTGCAGTGCATCTTGTAGATGGTACACACTGCTGCCACTGTGCGTCGGTGGTGGAGGGAGTGAATGTTTGTAGATGGGGTGCCAATCAAGCGGGCTGCTTTGTCCTGGATGGTGTCAAGCTTCTTGAGTGTTGTTGGAGCTGCACCCATCCAGGCAAGTAGAGAGTATTTCATCACACTCCTAACTTGTGCCTTGTAGATGGTGGAAAGGCTTTGAAGTGATTTATGACTTTAACCCCTTATAGGGACTAAACCAAATCAAGCGTACATCCCTATAAGTCTCCTTTAATTAAGTTCAGACCAGACAGATTCCTACAGACACTTGTTTTGGGTCTGAAGAATTGAACTAGTCTTTCTTCAAAGAAAGAAAATTAACAGATAGACTATTTTAAAAAATAATTATAGCTAAGACATAAATACCCCAGATACTATAAACATCTGGGAAACGCTCTTCCATAAGTATCTCCCCACTTAAGGAGACACAGAGAGGGGGTTCTTGTAGTTGTATACAGAATGCTACTTGAAACGATTTATTAACTTTTATATATTTATTAAAGAATTGAACATGCAATACACTTTAAGTGGCTAAGTATACTACAATATCAAAGATTACTAAGAGATATAAAACATAATCTTATTTCTAAAAATAGAATCCAGAAGTTCAACCTTGACAATGTTACAGCAAAATATCTTAGAATATCCATCAAAATGTAAAGGAAACTTTTACTTTAAGTTCCCCGAGTACCATAGGTTGAGAAGCATTGATGAAGAATTCAATACTTCTGTTATTTTGATTCAAAACTCTCATGTTTATACTGTTTCTAATCTTTCATCTCATCTTTTAGAATACAGGTGTTTCCTTTCTTGTGTGTTTTTCCTGCTTTTGAGATCCATATATAGTAATATCATTAGCTACCATTCCCACTCAAAAGTATTTGCTGCAAATTCCCTTTTCTTGAAGTTGTGAGCTTTTATCTAGTCAAAGTGTTTGTAATTGTGTTTACTTGGCATTTGTTTTTTTAAGTACCATTTCATTTTGTAATTTACCATTTGCAATTGTCTTTTTATGCTACCTTGTACCATCCTCTTGAGTCAGTCTGTCTATATCACTAACATTATCAACGAATTAAGTTTATAGTTATCAGTACTGACCTCACATAAGATGTCCCAGTGTGTTTCATCTTCTAATTCCAATGCAGCAGAGACCTTGGAAGACCTTAGAATGGATTTTTTTTAAACTTAGAAAGTGTTTCTGGTTCACATTCTATTGTAACAGGGATGTTTATGAATTTTTAACTCTGCTCTTAAAAGTGGAGATCAGTGAGTCTTGAAAAGTGACCATTTATTCAACCTTTAATTCTAAAAGGTATTAATTATATCTAAATTCTACCTAATTAAGCCTATTATGCCTATGTTTCATCACAGCTTTGGGAAGTCAGGAGGTGAGTTACTTGCCACAGGATTCCTAGCCTCTGACCTGCTCTTGTCGGCATGGTATTTATATGGCTACTCAAGTTCAGTTTCTGGTCAATGGTAACCCCCAGGATGTTGTTAGTGGGGGATTCAGTGCTCGTAATGCTATTGAATGTCAAGGGGAGATGGTTAGATTCTCTATTGTTGGAGATGGTCATTGCCTGGCAATTGTGTGACGTGAATGTAGAAGGAGTCTGGGTAGAGATAAGAAACAATAAAGGCAAGAAGTCACTTGTGGGAGTGGTGTACAGGCCCTCTAAAAGTAACCACATGGCAGGACAGGATATAAAGGAAGAAATAATGGGTGCTTGTCAGAAAGGTACGGCGATAATCATGGGGAATTTTAATCTACATATAGATTGGAAAAATCAGATGGGCAAAGGTAGCCTAGATGAAGAGTTCATAGAATGTTTTTGGGATAGTTTCTTAGAACAGCACATTTTGGAGTCAACCAGAGAGCAGGCTATACTAGACCTGGTATTATGCAACAAGATAGGATTAATTAATGACCTCATAGCAAAAGCACACCTAAGCACAGCGATCATAATATGATTGAATTTTACATTCAGTTTGAGGGAGAGAAGAGTATTTTAAACTTAAATAAGGGCAATTATGAGGGCATGAAAGCAGAGCTAGAAAAAGTGAACTGGCAAAGTAGGTTAAGGGATAGGTCAATAGAGATGCAGTGGCAGACATTTAAGGGGATATTTCAGAATACACAAATAGACACATTCCAATGAGAAAGAAAAATTCCAAGGGGAGGACTCACCATCCACGGTTAACTAAAAAAGTTAAAGATAGTATCAAACTTAAAGAAAAAACACATCATTGTGCTAAGATGGGTGGCAGGTCAGAAGATTGAATAGAATATAAAAAGCAGCAAAGAACAACTAAAAGATTAATAAGGAGGGAAAAATTAGAATACGAGAGAAAGCTAGCTAGAAATATAAAACAGATAGCAAGAATTTCTATAGATATATAAAAAAGAAAAGTTAACAAAGTGAGCGTTGGTCCGATAGAAAGTGAGTCTGGGGAATTAATAATGGAAAATAAGGAGATGGCAGACGAACTGAACAGGTATTTTGCATCGGTCTTCACCATAGAGGATACAAGTTACATCCCAGAAATAGCTGTAAATCAGGAAATGGAAGGGAGGGAGGGAGGAACTCAAGAAAATTACAATCCCCAGGGAAGTGGTACTGAACAAATTGTTAGAGCTGCGGGCTGACAAGTCCCAGTCCTGATGGACTTCATCCTCGGGTGTTAAAAGAAGTGGCTAGTGAGATAGTTGATGCATTGGTTTTGATTTTCCAAAATTCTCTAGATTTGGGAAATGTTCCATTAGATTGGAAAATAGCCAATGTAACTCCTTTATTCAAAAAGGGAGGGAGACAGAAAGCAGGGAACTACAGGCCAGTTAGCTTAACATCTGTCATGGGGAAAATGTTAGAAGCTATTATTAAAGACGTTATAGCAGGGCATTTAGAAAAATTCAAGGTAATCAGGCAGAGTCTACAGGGTTTTTTGAAAAGGAAATCATGTTTAACCAATTTATTTGAGTTCTTTGAGGAAGTAACATGTGCTGTGGCTAAAGGAGAACCAGTGAATGAATTGTACTTAGATTTCCAGAAGGCATTTGATAAGGTGCCACGTCAAAGGTTATTGTGGAAAATAAAAGCTTATGATGTAGGGGGTAACATTTTGGCATGGAAAGAAGATTGGCTAGCTAACAGGAAACGGAGAGTCGGCATTAATGGGTCACTTTCTGGTTGGCAAGATGTAATGAGTGGTGTGCCACAGGAATCTGTGCTGGGGCCTCAACTTTTTACAATTTATATAAATGACTTGGATGAAAGGACCAAAGGAATGGTTGCTAAATTTGCTGATGACACAAAGATAGGTAGGAAAATAAGTTGTGAAGAGGACATAAGGAGGCTACAAAGGGATATAGACAGGTTAAGTGAGTGGGCAAAGATCTGGCAAATGGAGTATAATATGGGAAAATGTGAAATTGTCCATTTTGGCAGGAAGAGTAAATAAGAAGCATGTTATCTAAATGGTGAGATTGCAGAGCTCTGAGATGCAGAGGGATCTGTGTGTCCTAGTGCATGAATCACAGAAGGTTAGTATGCAGGTACAGCATGTAATTAGGAAAGCTATCATTTATTGCGAGGGGAATTGAATACAAAAGTAGGGAGGTTATGTTTCAGCTATACATTGCAATGGTGAGCCCACATCTGGAGTACTGTGTACAGTATTGGTCTCCTTATTTAAGGAAGAATGTAAATGCGTTGGAAGCAGTTCAGAGAAGGTTTACTAGACTAAAACCTGGAATGGGTGGGCTGTCTTATGAGGAAAGGTTGGACAGGCTAGGCTTGTATCCACTGGAGTTTAGAAGTGTAAGAGGTGACTTGATTGACGATTCTGAGGGGTCTTGACAGGGTGGATGTGGAAAGGATGTTTCCTCTTGTAAGAGAATCTAGAACTAGGGGTCACTGTTTAAATATAAGGGGTTACCCATTTAAGACGGAGATGAGGAGAAATTTGTTCTCTCAGAGGGTTGTGAGTCTTGGGAATTCTCTTCCTCAAAGGTGGTGGAAACAGAGTCTTTAAATATTTTTAAGGCAGAGGTAGATAGATTCTTGATGAGCAAGAGGGTGAAAGGTTATTGTGAGTCGGTGGGAATGTGGAGTTGAGCTTACAATCAGATCAGCCATGATCTTATTGAATGACAGAGCAGGCTTGAGGGGCTGAGTGGCCTACTCCTGCTCCTAATTCGTATATGTATGTTCTTCATACTCTAGTGTGAAGGGAAGATGGTGGAATAGTGGTGATCTCACTGGGGCAGAAGACTGGCTAATGTCCTGGGGGCATGTGTTCTATTCCCACCGTGGCAGCTGGTGAAATTTAAATTCAATTGATTAGTGAAAAAATCTGGAATTAAAAATGCTGATTGATTGTTGTAAAGACACATTCTTATGCAAATGTGAGTAAGGCAAGGTGATTGAGAAGGCAGCAGTGGGAGAGGGTCAGCCCTTGCAATTGTCCAACAGGTTTGGGGTTCATTCAGCTTGTATGGATGAGAGTGAGGGCTGCAGGGTGGATGAGCAAACAGACCATGGCACTGTGGTACAGGAAGCTATTCAAGAGTTGGGAGTAAGTAAGAATGTAGTGGTAATAGAAGACAGTGTAGTCAGGGGAATAGACACCATTCTCTGAAGCCAAGAGTGAGTCCAAAAGGCTGTGTTGTTGGCCTGGTGCCAGGGTTCAGGTTATCTGCTCAGGGCTGGAGGGGGAGGCCGCAGTTGTTGTGGTCCACATGGTACCAATGACATAAGTTCGATCAGGAAAGAGGTTCTGTATAGAGAGTATGAGCAGCTAAGGGCTAAATTAAAAAGTCAAACCTGAGCCAAGAGCAAATTGGAGTAGGGTAAATAAGATTAGAGAGTTAAATGTGTGGCTCAAAGATTGATGTGGGAGAAATGGATTTTGATTCATGGGGCACTGGCACTAGTACTGGGGAAAGTGGGAACTGTACTGTTGGGATGGGCTTCACCTGAACCGTGCTAGGATCAGTGCTCTGGCGAGTCGTATAACTAGGGCGGTAGAAAGGGCTTTAAACTAAATAGTGGGGTGAGGGATCAAGTGAGGGAAGATATGATAAGTTAGAGAGAGGACAAGGAAATAATAATCAGAGCTTGGCAGGAAGGGACAGAATGTACAAAATTAAGAGCGTGCAAGAAGCTAAGGCTGGAGGTTGTGTAAATGGTAAAAATATAGAACTAAAGGTTTTGTATTTTAATGCACATAGCATGGGAAAGGCGTCCGCTGCTATGTCCAAACTGGTCAAGAGAGTGTGGGAAAATGGCGCACTGACACGGAACACAAAAGTCCGAGTATATCAAGCCTGTGTCCTCAGTACCTTGCTCTACGGCAGCAAGGCCTGGACAACGTATGTCAGCCAAGAGTGACGTCTCAATTCATTCCATCTTCGCTGCCTTCGGAGAATCCTTGGCATCAGGTGGCAGGACCATATCTCCAACGCAGAGGCGCAGAGGTCCTCGAGGCGGCCAACATCCCCAGCATATACACCTTACTGAGCCAGCGGCGCTTGAGATGGCTTGGTCATGTGAGCCACATGGAAGATGGCAGGATCCCCAAGGACACATTGTACAGTGAGCTTGTCACTGGTGTCAGACCCACCGGCTGTCCATGTCTCCGCTTTAAAGACGTCTGCAAACGCGACATGAAGTCCTGTGACATTGATCACAAGTCGTGGGAGTCAGTTGCCAGTGATCGCCAGAGCTGGCGGGCAGCCATAAAGGCGGGGCTAAAGTGTGGCAAGTCAAAGAGACTTAGCAGCTGGCAGGAAAAAAGGCAAGTAGAGAGCCAACTGTGTAACAGCCCCGACAACCAATTTTATCTGCAGCGCCTGTGGAAGAGTCTGTCACTCTGGAATTGGCCTTTATAGCCACTCCAGGCGCTGCTTCACAAACCACTGACCACCTCTAGGCGCTTACCCATTGTATCTCGAGACAAGGAGGCCAAAGAAGCATTCATAATAAAACAAGTGAATTGATAGCTGAAATAGAACTAAATATGTATGATCTGATAGCCATTATAAAGTTATGGCTGCAAGATGACAAAGGCTGGGACCTGAATATTCAAGGGTACATGACATTTCAGAAGGACAGGAAACTAGGAACAGGTGGAGGGGTAGCTCTGTTAATTAAGGATGACATCAATATGTAAAAGTAGAGATGTTTTGCTACAGTTGTACAGGGCATTAGTGAGACCACATCTAGAATATTGCGTACAGTTTTGGTCTCCTTACTTAAGAAAGGATATAATTGCATGGGAAGCAGTTCAGAGCTGGTTCACTCAACTCCTGGGATGAGAGGGTTATCTTCTGTAGAAAGGTTGGACAAGTTGGGTCTGTATTCATTAGAGTTTAGAAGGATGAGGGATTATCTTATTGAAACATATAAGATCCTGAGGGGACTTGACAGGGTGGATGTTGAAAGGATGTTTCCCCTTGTGGAGAGAATAAAACTAGGGGGCACAGTTTAAAAATAAGGGGTCTCCCATTTAAGACAGAGATGAGAAATTTTTTGTCTCAGAGGTTCGTGAGTCTGTGGAACTCTCTTCCCCAGAGAGCGGTGGATGCAGGGTCATTGAACGTTTTAAAAGTAGAGGTAGATAGATTCTTGACAAACAAGGGAGTCAAAGGGTATCGGGGGTAGGCGGGAAAGTGGAGTTGTGTCCACAAACAGATCAGCCATGATCTTATAGAATAGCAGAGCATGCTTGAGGGACCGAATAGCCTACTCCTGCTCCTAGTTCGTATGTTCGTATGAATGTAGCTCCCCGAGGGCATTGGAATTCTCAAAGAAGGGCCCAGCTCACCTAATTTTCGGGGTGGGGTTGTTAACTAGAGAGTTCAGCTCCCCTCAATGATAGGAGGTAAAACAAGAAAGAAACAAAGAGAATTGGAAAAAAAAACAATGCGTTTCATTAAAAGCAACAAAAGCTACACAAAAGAAACAAAGGGAGGAGGTGTGATGAAGATATTTATATTTAAAATAGTGACAGGATTAGTTCTTATCCAGCTGGATAGATTATTTGAGATGGGCAGGAGTGGAAAAACGTAGAGTATGTGAATAAAATAGTTTTACCTCTTGTTACCTTCAATTTGACCAGTTTTCTGCACGTTGCTGGTCTTTGGCACCATCTGGAGGTTCATTTGTTTAATTACATAATTTATAACAATGGTCTAAAAGCTGGATTATGCTGTTAATCGGGCCCGGGGGTGGGGAGGGCTGGGGATACTGTCTCCTCATTTCCATGATTTCCGCATGTAGCCAAGTGTGACCAGCGCTGCTGGCTGGCTGCATGCACCACAAGGGGAATAAAACCATGTTCCAGCTCTTAAAGGCAGTCTGTCCCTTTTAAAGGGGAGCTGCAGTGGTAAATCACTGACACTGAAATAGTCAAAGTGAAGGAAAATGGAACACCAGGCCAGAGAGATTTTCAGATGCAGCACTGGAGGCACCAGTGTCAGAGGTTAACTCAAGGAGGGAAGCAATGTTTCCACGAGGAGGGCCCAGCAGATCCTCACGCCAGTTCCTCCGAAGGGAGTGAGAGCAGATTGCAAGGGGGGGAGGGGGGTAAATGCTCGGCGTCTGGCCCCAAGGATCTGGCAGCAGTGCTAGAAGAGGTTTAATGACCTCACGTGTGTTGTTAAGGTCAGTGAATGCATCTTCACATCACATCTCATACGCACCAAACCATCAGCCTCTCATGCTGATCGGAGACTGATAATCTACTGCCCCACAGCCCAACCAGTTAAAAGGGGTACAGGATGCCTCTTCTCTGTCTCCTCCTGTTCCTCCTCCTCCTCTTCCTGAGCTGGGCTCCAGATTCCCAGAGGTAATGGTTGCACCCTCATAATGGTGAGGCTGTGGAGGATGCAGCAGACCACCAAGAGACCCACTCGGGTGTGTACTGCAAGGCTCCCCCCCAAGTGTCAAAGTAGTGGAACCATTGTTCCAACAGGCTGATTAGTTGCTCCACGATATTCCAAGTGGCTCCATGGCTCTCATTGAAGGCCCACTCTGCTCATGTGAGGGGGATGGCAGGGGAGGAGATCATCAGTCTTGTACAGAGTGGTAGCCCTTGTTCCCAAGCAGCCAGCCTCTGGTTCCTCTGGGAGACCCACAGACGTGGGTAGGGCCAATTGGCACAGGATAAATGCATCGTGGCTACTACCAGGAAAACAGGCATTCACTGGGGTGACAGTCTTGGCAGGGTCACACACCACGTACACATTAATTGAGTGGTAGCTCTTGCAGTTCCTATACCTCTCCTTGTTGACATGGAGGGCCCGCAGAGGCACCTGCGTCCAGTCAATGGCTCTCTAGACCAGTGGGAATCCTGCTATCCTGGCAAAGCCACGCACCCTTTCATCCTGCTTTTCAGTCCTCAGTGAGAAGATGAATTTCCCTTGTCTGGAGCAGGTGGATTCCGTGACCTCCCAGATAAGAACATAAGAACTAGGAGCAGGAGTAGGCAATTCAGCCCCTCGAGCCTGCTCCGCCATTCAATACGATCATGGCTGATCTCATCTCAGCCTCAACTCCACTTTCCTGCCCGTTCTCCATAACCCTTCAACCTTTACTAATTAAAAATCTGTCTATCTCCTCAAATTTACTCAGTGTCCCGGCATCCACTGCACTCTGGGGTAGTGAATTCCACAGATTCACGACCCTTTGAGAGAAGTAATTTATCCTCATCTCTGTTTTAAATCTGCTGTCCCTTATCCTAAAACTATGACCTCTCATTCTAGATTGCCCCACCAGTGGAAACATCCCCTCTATGTCTACTTTGTCAATCCCCTTAATCATCTTATACACCTCAATTTGATCTCCTCTCATTCTTCTAAACTCCAGAGAGTAAAGGCCTAAACTGCTCAATCTCTCTTCATAAGACAAACCCCTCATCTCTGGAATCAATCTAGTGAACCTCCTCTGAACTGCCTCCAATGTAATTACATCCCTCCTCAAGTAAGGGGACCAAAACTGTATGCAATACTCCAGGTGCAGTCTCACTAATGCCTCGTACAGTTGCAGCAACATTTCCCTACTTTTATACTCTATTACTTTCGCAATAAATGCCAAAATTCCATTTGCCTTCCTTATTACCTGCTGTACCTGCATACTAGCTTTCTGCGATTCATGCACGAGGACACCCAGATCCCTCTGAAGCACTCTGAAGTTTCTCTCCATTTAGATAATAATTTGCCTTTCTATTCTTCCGACCAAAATGGATAACCTCACACTTATCCACGTTAAACTCCATCTGCCAAATTTTGGCCCATTCACCTAACCTATCCATATCCATTTGTAAATTTCTTATTTCTTTATTGCAACTTACTATCCCAGCTTTTTAGTGTCATCTGCAAATTTGGCTATAGTACCTTCTATCCCTGCATCCAAGTCATTAATATAGATTGTAAATAGTTGGGGCCCGAGGACTGAACCCTGTGACACCCCACTAGCTACATCTTGCCAACCAGAAAAGGACCCATTTATCCCGACTGTTTTCTGTTGGTCAGCTAATCCTCTATCCAAGCTAATAAATTGCCCCTAACCCCATGTGATCTTACCTTGTGTATTAACCTTTTGTGCGGCACCTTATCAAATGCCTTCTGGAAGTCCAGATATACTACATCGACAGGATCCCCATTATCCACTTTACTTGTTACATCTTCAAAGAACTCTAGCAAATTAGTCAAACATGATTTACCCTTCATAAGACCATGCTGATTCTGATGGATTGCGTTTTGACTTTCTAAATGCCCTGTTATTACTTCTTTAATAATGGATTCTAACAATTTCCCAATAACAGATGTTAAACTAACTGATCTATAGTTTCCTAATATCTGCCTCCCTCCCTCTTTGAGTAAGGGCGTTATATTAGCATTTTTCCAATCCACTGGAACCTTCCCCGCATCCAGGGAATTTTGGAATATTATTACCAATGGATTCACTATCTCCACTGCCACTTCCTTTAAAACCCTCGGATGTAGGCTATCAGGCCCTGGGGACTTGTCTACCTTCAATCCCAATAGTTTGCTCAGTACTTTTTCCCTAGTGATGATGATTCTTCTAAGTTTCTCCCTTTCTATAACCTCTGCATTACCTGTTACTATTGGAATGGTACTAGTGTCCTCCACCGTGAAAACTGAAGCAAAATACTGATTTAGTGTCTCCACCATTTCTGTGTTCTCCAAGGGACCAACATTCATTTTAGCTACTCTCTTCCCTTTTATATACTTATAGAAGATTTTGCTATCCGTTTTTATATTTTGCGCTAGTTCTCTTTCATAATTTACCGTTGCTCTTTATATTACTTTTTTAATAACCCTTTGTTGATCTTTAAAAGTTTTCCAATCTTCCAGCCTGCCACTGGCCTTTGCAATATGGTATGCCTTAGTTTTTGTCTTTATGTTATCCTTAACTTCCTTGCTTAGCCATGGATGTTTTTTCCCCCTCTTACAATCTTTCTTCCTCTCTGGAATATACTTTAGTTGGGAGGAATTGAATATCTCCTTAAACATCTGCCACTGCTCATCAACTGACCTACCTTTTAGTCTTCCTGCCCAGTCCATTGGGGCCAAATCTGTCCTCATGCCTATATAATTACCTTTGTTTAACTTCAGAACACTCGTGTGGGACTCCAGTTTCTCACTCTCAAACTGAATTTGAAATTCTAGCATGCTATGATCATTCTTCCCTAGAGGATCCTTAACTATGAGATCATTAATTAGTCCCACCTCACTACACAACACCAAATCTAGAATAGCCTGCTCCCTGGTTGGTTCCACAACATATTGCTCCAAAAAATAATCTCTAATACATTCAATGAACTCTCCCTCGAGGCTACCCTTGCCAATTTGATTAACCCAGTCTATATGCATATTAAAATCACCCATGATTATTGCCATACCTTTCTTACAAGCCCCCAGTATTTCTTGATTTATACTGTGCCACGCTGTGAAACTACTGTTTGGGGACCTATAGATTACTCCCACCAGGGAGTTCTTTCCCTTGCTATTTCTTATTTCTACCCAGACTGATTCTACGTCTTGATCTCCAGTACCTATATCATTTCTCACTATAGCACTGATCTCTTCCTTTACTAACAAAGCTACACCACCTCCTTTTCCTTCCTGCCTATCCTTCTGAAATACTGAGTATCCTTGGATATTCAATTCCCAAACGTGGTTTCCCTGCAACCACGTCTCAGTAATCGCCACTAAATCATACCCATTCATCTCTATTTGAGCTGTTAACTCATTCATTTTATTCCGAATGCTTCGTGCATTCAAATACAAAGCCTTTAAGTTTGTTCTATTATCAAATTTCCCTACTCTTGTACTTACTGCGATGCTGCGGTGGACGGCAGACTGAGAAATGTTGCTACTGTCTCTCGCTCCCGCCTGGAAGAACTCAGAGGCGTAAAATTTGAGAGTGATGGTGATCTTTCCAGCCATTAGCAGGGCCATCCTTACCCTCCTGTGAGACTCCAAGTCAGGTTGTAGGAGGTGGCAGAATTTAGTGACCACCTCCTTGTTGGACCTGAGCTGTCCCAGGCACTGCTCCTGGACGAGGTGTAGGTACAAGTGCTCTTGAAAACCCTTGGTGGGTAAGACCTCCTGTGGAGAGCCATCCTCCTCCTCCTCCTCCCACCTCACAGACCTTCTCCTCTCTGCATCATCTCCTCCATTTCCTGATCATGTTACAGGCCAAGAGGCACAGCCAGCACAGGCCCCCGTACCTTGGTCGGGCACCAGTTCTGACAAACCAACTCCAAACACAAAGCACAGTAATTCCATAAACTCAGCCTAATCTAAGTCAAAAGCATTTCATCTGCAACTTGTTGACTGGCCCTTTACGTAGCGCTGGTGCAGGGCCCATCCCGAAGCCGAACACTTGATGCCTGATTTGTAGATTCATTCAGTGGACCTGCGTGGTCCATGTTTGGAAAGTGGGAGTCACATCACCAGTAGGGCTGTGTGTCGTCATGACCTCACCAGTGTCATTGCTCCCGGTGCATGCAGGGACTGCCCACGCCCTTCTCAAAATGGCGGGATGCACCGGAAGCCAGTGGCAGCGCAATATGCAGCCCCAGAAGGACGTTCAACTCCAGTACTGCCATCTCCAGCAGAGCTACTAAATCAAATGTCTTGCCCATAGAATCATAGAATAATACAGGCCAGAAGGAGGCCATTTGGCCCTGTTATGGCCAAATCAGGAGGGGGTCACAGTTGCTCCCCTCTTGCCCTTCCTCTTATTTGACCACAACATGGTTTATTCCTTTCAAACAGTAGTTGTGCTTACCACCTGTGTGAGTGTTTCACCTTTTTCCTTTACTTTGATCATGAAAGAATTAATCGGATAGATTTTCTTGAGTTTAAATAAAAAAGAGGTAAGTTTATTATACTTAACACTCTAACTCCGATTTAAAAATACCAAAAAAATACGCTACACGTTTAAGCACACATTCACACAAGAATCACACACATACAAACAGATTACAGAGGAAAAAATAGATTTGGTGGTTGCATTAAAGAATAAGTACACAGTCTGTGAAGTGGGTGATCCGGTAGTCCTCAGCTGAAGCTGTATTCTTGAAGTCCTCACTGGTCAAAGTGCACTTTGCAGCTGGCCTGCTTTGCTCAGGGTTCTCCTGAAGGCAGAATTGTAGTTGGCTCTCTTCCCCTGGTCGCTGGCTGTAGCAGTCTGTAGGCTTGGAGGGTCCACAGTCACAGATGGTTTTCAAACTTGATGTTTCCTGGGGAGAGAGAAAGAGAGAGAGAGAAAGGGAAGCTCACAGCTTTCTCTGCTGCTGCCTGCTCAGTTACTGCTTGTCTCTTTGTCTGTGTAACAACTCCCCCGAGATGGACAGATGGGCACATGGTTGCTTCAGGTTTTCTGGAACCTTCTAATGAAATTCAAGGTTCCACATGCCCCATGATGTCAATTTACACTTCGAGGGGATTTGTTCTTTCAAAGTCAATTTGTGAGGATTGTCTTGACTGCCAGCTAATGAAGCTATTTTAGGTAATTCAATCACTTAGAGCAAGCCATTGTCCTGGCTGGGCTTCTTGTTAGACTCTTGTCTCCAGTTCAATCTCCTGGTATTTCAGATGCAAATTGCAGTGGCCATCTTGGCTGCTAGTTTTTTAAAAGTTAATTGCAAGATTTTTCTCCATTAAAAGTCTAATGTAATTTCCCAACCGATGAAATTAATATTTCTCATTTGGCATATAGGGTTTTCTTGACAGGCCCATTGTGCCTATGTTGGTGCTTTGGTAGAGCTATCCAATTAATCCCAATGTCCTGCTCTTTCCCCATAGCCCTATGAACTTTTTTCCTTCAAGTATTTATCCCTCTTGAAACTTGCCTTTGAATCTGCTTCCACCAGCCTTTCAGGCTGTGCATTTCAGATCACAACAACTCACTTTAGAGAAAAGTTTTTCCTCGTGTTGCCCCTAATTCTTTTGCCAGTCACCTTAGATCTGTGTTCCCTGGTTCCCGACGTTTTTTGCCAAAGGAGACAGTTTCTCCTTATTTACTCTATCAAACCATTCAAAACCTCTATCAAATTTCCTCAGAACTCTCCACATAACTGAAGTCCCTCATCCCGGGCACCATTGTAGTAAAAATGAACTGTTTGAATTCAATTTCAGAGAACAAACGCCATTTTCACACACCATTAGATTTTAGCTAAATATATTCTGGTTCTGACCATGTACATTATAGTTTCCTTTCTGCTCCGCTCCCACATTTCCAATACAACAACAACAAATTACATTTATATAACGCCTTTAACATTTCTTTTGCTGTCCAGTTTTGACTGTTTTATTAAGTTAAGGCCATGATGGAGGCAACGTACCTTCTAATATTTTTTGTAGTGCATGGCCAATTCGCTGAAGTGCACGGGGCTTTTAAATTTTTTTGCATGGCCGTGCACGCACGGTAGCTTAAAGGGGCCAACTTGTTTGCAGCATGCGTGGGAATTTTAGGGTTGTGGCTACACGGCATAGAGGAAACTTTGGATGGAAGTCTCTCTTGTTTTGTGGGTGAATGTGGCAGGTAATTCATGGGTAGCACAAACAGCAGTGACATGAATGAGTTTGTCTGTTCTTTTGGTCCTCGGGCATGTGACCCTGAGCTTCCAGTCACTTGGCATTTTAAATCTACACCCCACCCCCGCACTTCCCCACTCTGACCTCTCTATCCCTGGCTTCCTACAATGTTCCAACAAAGCTCAACGTAAGCTCAAGGAACAGCAGCTCGTCTTTCAATTAGTCACTTTACAGCCTACCGGACTCAACATTGAGCTCAACAATTTCAGACCGTAACTACTGCTGTTAAATTTTCAGACTGTAGGTGCAGGTACTGATGCTACTGTTGTCATTTACGCCTCCTCTGGACATATATTTTGTTTCTTTACTAGTCCCATTACCATCCCCTTTTGTCTTGCACTATCATCCCTTTTGTCATTTAATCACACCTGTCTTCCACCCTATCACAGACCTTCCCATTTGTTCTTCCCCCGCCCCCCGCTTTCCCTGCCTCTCTATTTGCTTAAAACCTGCTACATCTCTAACTCCTTCCAGTTCTGACGAAAGGTCACAGACCTGAAACATTAACTCTGTTTCTCTCTCCACAGATGCTGCCTGACCTGCAGAGTATTTCAAGCACTTTTTGTTTTTATTTCAGATTTCCAGCATTTACAGTATTTTGCTTTTATTTTTTTGGTGATGTTGATTGAAATATAAATACTGGTCAGGACACCATGGAGAACTTCACTGTTTCTCTTTGAATAGTACCACATGATTTTTACACCCACATGAGAGCACTGACAGGGCCTTGGTTTAACATCTCATCTGAAAAACAGCACCTCCAACAGTGAAGCACTCCCTCAGTACTCACTGAAGTGGCTGAGATTCTGTGCTCAAATCCTGGCATGGGGACCCAAATCCCAGATCTTCTGACTAGGAGGTGAGCATGCTGGCAATGGGTAGCTGAAATTATTTTTAAAATTTCATTCTGGGGATGTGGGCGTCACTGGCAAGGCTAGGAATTATTGCCCATCCAGAGTTGCCCTTGAGAAGGTAGTGGGCACTGTCTCCATAGAATGGTTACAGCACAGAAGGAGGCCATTCGGCCCGTCGAGTCCATGCTGGCTCTCTGCAAGAGCAAATCACCTAGCCCTGCTCCCCTGCCTTTTCCCTGTAGCTCTGAAAATCTTTTCTCTTCAGATAATTATCCAATTTTCTTTTGAATTTTCTCTCTCTATGACTCTATGACCCTATGAAAGCCCTGATTGAATCTGCCTCCACGACACTCTCAGGCAGTGCATTCCAGATCCTAATCATGCGCTGTGTAAAAAAGTTAATCCACATGTAGTCTTTGCTTCTTTTGCCATTCACCTTAAATCTGTATCCTCTGGTTCTTGATCCTTCGGCCAATGGGAACAGTTTCTCTCTATCTACTCTGTCCAGACCCCTCATGATTTTGAACTCCTCTATT
The DNA here is from genome assembly GCF_036365525.1 of Heterodontus francisci. NCBI lineage: Eukaryota > Metazoa > Chordata > Chondrichthyes > Heterodontiformes > Heterodontidae > Heterodontus > Heterodontus francisci. The sequence goes on from NC_090388.1 coordinate 13,838,652, forward strand.
AAATCTCCTCTCAACCTTCCCTTCTCTAAGACTTCTCCAATCCATCCATGTAACTGAAGTCCCTCATCCCTGGAACCATTCTTGTGAATCTTTTCTGCACCCTCTCTAGTGCCCTCACATCCTTCCTAGTGTATGGTGTCCAGAATTGGACACAATACTACAGGTGAGGTCAAACTAGTGTTTTTATAAAGGTTCACCATAACGTTCTTGTTTTTGTACTCTATGCCTCTATTTAAAGTTCAGGATCCCGTCTGCCTTATTAACCGCTTTCTCAACCTGACCTGACACCTTAAATGGTATGTGCACATTTTCCCCCAGGTCCCTCTGCTCCTGCACCCCCTTTAGAATTGAATCCTTTATTTTATATTGCCTCTCCTTGTTCTTCCTACCAAACTGTATCACTTCACACTTGTCTGCAATAAATTTAATCTGTCGTGTGTTTGCCCATTCCACCAGCCTGTCTATGTCCTCTTGAAGTCTATCGCTATCTTCCTCACAGTTTTGTGCCATCTGCAAATTTTGAAATTGTGCCCTGCATACCCAAGTCTAGATCATTAATATCTATCAAGAAAAGCAGGGATCCTAATACCGACCCCTGGGAAACCCAACTATATATCTTCCTCCAGTCCAAAAAACAACCTTTTACCTTCACTCTCTGTTTCTTGTTACTCAGCCAACTTCATATCCATGCTGCCACTGTCCCTTCTATTCCACGGGCTGTAACTTTGCTGACAAGCCTGTTATGTGGCACTTTATCAAATGCCTTTTGGAAGTCCATGTTCACATCAACCACATTACCCTCATCAACTCCTCTCTGTTACCTCATCAAAACATTCAATCATGTTAGTTAAGTACGATTTGCCCTTCACAAATCTGTGTTGGCTTTCCTTATTTAATCCACGTTTGTCCAAGTGACTGCTAATTTTGTCCCAGATTATCATTTCTGAAAACTTTCCCACCACTGAGATTGTATTGACTGGCCTGTAGTTGCTGGGCTAGTCCTTACACCCTTTTTTGAACAAAGGTGTAGCATTTGCAATCCTCCAGTCCTCTGGCACCACCCCTGTATCTAAGGAGAATTGGAAGATTATGGCCAGTGCCTCCACAATTTCCCCCCTGACTTCCCTCAGTATCCTTGGATGCATCTGATCTGATCCAGGTGACTTATCACCTTTAAGTGCAGTCAGCCTCTATAATACCACCTCTTTATCAATTTTTAGCCCATCCAGTGTCTCGACTACCTCCTCTTGCACTATGACTTTGGCAGCATCTTCTTCGTTGGTAAAGACAGATGCAAAGTACTCATTTAGTACTTCAGCTATGCCCTCTACCTCCTCTTTTTTGGTCTCTAATTAGCCCCACTCCTCCTTTTATTACCCTTTTACTATTCATTTGCCTGTAGAAGACTTTTGGATTCCCTTTTATGTTAGCTGCCAATCTTTTCTCATACTCTATCTTTGCTTCTCTTATTTCTTTATTCATTTCCCCTCTGTACCTTCTATATTCAGCCTGGTTCTTACTTGTATTATCAACCTAGCATCTGTCATATACACACTTTTTCTGCTTCATCTTACTCTCTATGCCTTTTGTCATTCAGGAAGCTCTGTCTTTGTCCTACCTTTCCCCCTCATGGGAATGTACTTCAACTGTACCCAAACTATCTCCTCTTTAAAGGCTGCCCATTGTTCCATTACAGTTTTGCCTGCCAATCAATGCTTCAAATTTACCCGGGCCAGACCCATTCTCACCCTATTGAATTTGACCCTTCCCCAATTAATTATTTTAACTCTTGGATTTTTACTCATCCTTTTCCTTAGCTAACCTAAACATTATGATACTATGATCACTGTCCCCTAAATGTTCCCCTACTGACACTTGATCCATTTGACCCACCTCATTCCCCAAAACCAGATCTCGCAATGCCTCCTTCCTCATTGGGCTAGAAGCATACTGATCTAGACAATTCTCCTTAACACACTTCAGTAAGTCTCCCCCTCTCTTCCCTTTACACTGTTACTATCCCACTACTGCAGTTTGTGTGGCGAAGATGCTCCCACAATGAATGCCAAGATTTTGACTAGCTCCAATGCTCAATATTGCTCTGGATTGACATCATCTGCACAGAGCCCTCAGCAATATTTTGACTAATGGAATTATGCCACAAATCTTCCTGAACACCCACTTCCTGAGCTGATCTCAGTGTTTACCACAGAGTTCCTGGCTGAGACTATCTCCACCCACCAGGGCATTGCTGGATCATGGCTTGGAGAAAACACTCATAAAATAGAGCTTCCCATTGTTTCTCTGTAACTAATGGTCATAATTCTGAGCTGTGGGAACCATTTCTCTTACATTGGGGTATAAAGTGAACCTGAGCCCTTTGTGTATTCTCCACGTAGACCAGAGACGGTCTGAACAGTTCACAAGGAAACAAATATAAAGTGTAGTGGAACCCTGTTATACTGCAGGTTTACGGCTCTGTGCATTATAGCACTGTTACACAATCATTTGCAATGTAAAACGCAAAGCTCGGACGAATTACCATTTCAAGCTCTCACAAAATTTCCATCCTTACAAATCTACAGGAATTTCCATGTTCAATAGGAATGTTAAATATGTCTTCATATATGATCATAATATTGCCACTACTAATCATAATCAGGAAGGTTTTGTGTTGCTATGTTCTTCTGACAACTTTTTTTCAAAGAAAGTCGCTGACCACTGCAATGCAAGTTCTAAAATGCTCACCCCAAGGACTTCTCCCTGATGTCCTGGTCAATTTTATCCCTCAGCCAACATCACTAAAACAGATTTTCTGATTATTATCATATTCCTGTTTGTGGGAGCTTGCTGTGTGCAAATTGGCTGTCACATTTCCAATATTACAATGGTGACTACATTTCAAAAGTACTTGATTGGCTGTAAAGCACTTTGGGATGTCCTATAGCCATGAAAGGTGCTATATAAATGCAAGTCTTTCTTCTTTCAATATCTAGTTCACCAACTCTGATCACTGTCAGTGGGTGCTTAGCTATCAGACAGTTTGTAGCTCTTTCTCATGATACAGGCCTTTGTCTAGGCAATCTTCCTGTGCTAGTAATCAATGAGTCATAGTGTACCTTTGAAAGAAGTGTGCTCTCTTCAGTGGTATCGCAGGAAACAGCATGTGTATTTTCTGGAAAAGATAATCTCTCCTCCAGAATTAGAACCAGACTGCAACATCTGTAAATATGATAGGGTGACGAGAGAATGTGTGTTTACTGTATGATTTCATTAAAGAGGGTGGGGCATTGGCATATTTGGGTTGCGCCACGTTTCACATTTCCTGCAGTCCAAAGTTACTCCAGCAGTTTTCTGTGCAGGGGTTTTGCCCACCTAACCTCCTACTGCTGTGAAGCCATCTGCCAAATTCCTCAGAGCTGCTGCACGAGATTTCCATCTCACTTCCCGCAAAGGAGCAGGAGCAGCTCCCAGGAATTTTGTGACCTATACCCCTCCAAGGAAAAGAAAGAAAGAACTTGCATTTCCATAGCGCTTTTCACAATCTCAGGGTGTCCCAAAGTGCTTTACAGCCAATCAATACTTTTTGAAGTGAAGTCACTCTTGTAATCTAGGAAACGTGGCGCAACCAACTTGTACACAGCAAGATCCCACAAACAGCAATATGATGGCGTCCGTGGTGATGATTGAGGGATAAGTGTTGGCCAGGACACTGGGGATAATGCCCCCACTCTCGGAATAGTGCCATGGGATCGTTTACATCCAGCTAAGAAGGCAGATGGGGCATTGGTTTAGCTTCTCATATAAAAGATGGCAGCTCTGGCAGTGCAGCGTTCCCTCAGTACTGCACTGGGAGTACCAGCCTGGATAATGCGCTCAAACCCTGGAGTGGGACTTGAATCCACAACCTTCTGATTTGGAGGAGAGAGTATGTAACTGAGCCTTCCCACAGCTTGCATCCAGTGTAAAGGTGGGGCCTCCTTCATAAACCCTTACCTGTCCTCTCCTTTCAAAGCCATTTCAGGCAGGGTGAAGTCCCTGCTGAAAGGTGTGGTGTTGGGGGGGGGGGGGGGGGTACGAGCAAATCCGCTCATTTTCCAGCCTCCGTTTTACTGTATTGCTTATATTTAAATAACAAAAAAGAACGCACTTGAGGAAGACAAGATGTGAGGCTTGCAGTTTCTTCAGCCTGTTGACAGCTATCAAGTGTCCTGCAACTTTAGATAGGAAGCTTTACACTTGATGGTGTGTGCACGCAGGAAAAAGGGCGGGGGTAGTGGGTGGAGGAGGGGACAGTAGACTGTAAAAAGGCAAGGAGATGGGAAGGAAGAAATTGCACAGGACATTGCAGAGGAAACCCGCAGAGAAATACAGTCATGTTTTGCTTTTTCTAAAAAAAGAACTAAAATAGCTTGTGAATTGTAAAGGGGACGGGGGACACTAACTGGCGAGATGAGAAGACACTGGATTGCAAGCTTCCAACTGGCGCTGGTGCTGGTGTTAATTGCACTGACAGCCTGCTTGTCTGGAAATTTGCTTGGGGTCCAGGTAAGCCGCAATTTCACTTCAAGAAAGAGGTTGCTTGTTTGTTGCTCATTAAACCATGTTGGACCCGAGAGCCCTCAGTTAAACTGCTGCAGCCACACGCAATCATTGCCACGTGATGTTCCACAGCTGAAAGGGCATCCATGGGCATTGTTCACTTTAGAAGATAATTGGCTAAAAGAACCAGTGAGGGAAGATATGGAGGCATTTTATTTTACGAAATGAGTTGTCATGATCTGGAATGCGCTGCCTTAAAGGGCGGTGGAAGCAGATTCAGCAATAGAAATCAAATAGGGAATTGGATATATAGTTGAAAAGGGAAAATTTGCAGGGCTCTGGTTAAAAAGTGAGACTAAGTGAACAGCTCTTTCATCAGAGCTGGCACAGGCATGATGGGCTGAATGGCCTCCTTCTGATTTGCAGAACTCTGTAATGTCAAGATTCATGTTGCTAGTTTCATGTTGCACTGTGTTGTGATTGTACATGTTTGAGCAATGGTGTTTAAATTACTATTAAAAACCAATCAAAATTGCATTGTGATCCTCTAATTGTTGAAGACAACCCTTAGTCTGTTGCTTTATTAATATTTTGGGCAAGGCCTTTAGCATGGATTGTGCCCAACACTCAGGTTTGTCATGAAACACATTAGTGCAGCGCGCCTGTGTGTGTGTGTGACGATACCACAGCCATTCACTAATTCACATTCTGAGGGACAAAAACAGTGTCCCTTTAATGAGGAGACTCACTATTTATACCTCTGTATGACTTCAGCAGAGAACGAATCGCTGTGACAGGAGAACTCTCGTCAAGAGCAAGACCCAGTGTCACTCCTGCACCTTAAATGCCATGATCAAATGTCCGCGTGGTTATACTCAGATTACTAATGAGACCGGCACCCAGGACTGCAGGTAAACAATAACAGAGAAATAATAGAACATGTAGAAATCAGGTGCAAAACGTTTGCTATTAATTTTTGCGTTTCTTGTATAATTTTGTAAGTTGCGATATTTCTTTTTTTATTCCGTGCAAGATATTACATTCCACTGCGGGTCTACTCCCTGGCTGTAGTTGGCTGTCGTCACACTTGCACTAAGGAGTTCCTAGAAGTTCAGTGCTGTGCTGGCTATTGGGGACCAGATTGCATGGGTAAGAAGCTGCTCCTTACTGGCTCGAGGGATTTTATTGTATGAAGTCAAGCCCTGCGATGTAATAATTGTTCCTTTTATCCCTTTTAAGTGATAATAAAAGAGCAAAGTCAGGCTTGCTGCTGTCTTAAGGTGTCAGCTGTGGCTCAGTGGGTAGCACTCTTTGCCTCTGATTCAGAAGTTTGTGGGTCTCTGCAGAGACTTAAACACAAAAATCCACTCTGACACCCACAGTACAGTACTGAGAGAGGTGCTGTCTTTCAGATGAGACATTAAACTGAGGTCCCATGTGCTCTTTCAGGTGGATGAAAATTATACCATGGCACTAGTTCACAGAATCACAGAAATGTTACAGTGCAGGAGGAGGCCATTTGGCCCATCGTGTCCACACTGGCTCTCGGAATGAGCATTTCACCTATTGCTTCTCCCTGTAACCCTGCACATTCTTCCTTTTCATATAACAGTCTAATTCCCTTTTGAATGCTTCAATCGAACCTGCCTCCAGCACACTGTCAGGCAGTACATTCCAAACCTTAATCACTCGCTGCGTGAAAAAGTTTTTCCTTATTTTGTTTTTGCTTTTTTTTACCAATTACTTTAAATCTGTGCCCTCTCGTTCTCGATCCTTTCACGTGTGGGAACAGTTTCGCTCTATCTACTCTGTCAGACCCCTGATGATTTTGAATACCTCTATCAAATCACCTCTCAGCCTTCTCTTCTCCAAGGAAAACAGTCCAACCTTCTCCAATCTATCTTCATAACTGAAGTTCCTAATCCCTGGAACTATTCTCGTGAATTTTTTTCTGTACTCTCTCCAATCCTTTCACATTCTTCCTAAAGTGCGGCGCCCAGAACTAGACGCAATACTAAGGCCGAGCTAGTATCTCATACTTTCAACATAACTTCCTTGCTCTTGTACTTTATGCCCTTATTCATAAAGCCCAGGATACTGTATGCCTTATTAACTGCTCTCTCAACCTGTCCTGCCACTTTCAATGACTTATGCACATATACACCCAGGGGTCCCTCTGCTCCGAAGAGCAGGGGAGTTCTCCTTGGTGTCTTGGCCATTGTTTATCCCTATCGCAGAGTCATATTCAGCCCATCGAGTCCATGCCAGGTCTCCGTGAAGCAATCCGACTCCCCCGCTCAATCCCTGTAGCCCTACAAGGTTATTTTCTTCAAGTGCCCATCTAATTTCCTTTTGAAATCTTTGATTATCTCCACTTCCATCACCCTCGTGGGCAGTGAGTTCCAGGTCATTACCACTCGCTGTGTAAAAAAGTTCTTCCTCACATTCCCCCTGCATCTCTTGCCCAAAACCTTCAATCTGTGTCCCCTATAAACAACAACAACAACTTGCATTTACATGGCCTTTAACTCATTACATAAGAGTGGATTATCTTGTCATTGTCACACTCTTGTTTATGGGAGTTTGCTTTTCGCATTTCCTGCCTCACAACAGTGGCACTTCAAATAGTATTTAGTTGGCTGCAAAGTGCTTTGGGAGATCCTGAGATCGTGAAAGGTGTTATGTCAATGCAAGACTTTCCTTTCTTGGTGATGTACATCAGTATACTGTTCAGTGCAATTGCGATCAGTGAAGATTGGAGCTCAAATAGGCAGGTGAATTTTCCAAGCTGAAGTTTGGATTGGGAACATTGAGCTGTCAAGTCACATTAATTGGGTTGTGGATCCTTAAATTCTGAGGAAGTTTGTAGGAATTGTTGATGATCTTTCTGATAACACTCAGTAGCAGCTTGTTGTAGTTCTTTTGTGAATGGTAACTGTCAGGCGGAATATACCTTGCCTCAGGGATGGTAATGGTGTAACATTGGGAAACTGGCAGTCAACTGAGAAAGGGGAGCAGTGGAGTGACATAACTGAATCAGAGAATCATATAGCACCGAAGGAGGCCCTTTGGTCCATCATGCCTGTGCCGATTCCTTGAAAGAACTATCCAATTAGTCCCACTACCCTGCTCTTTCCCCATAACTCTGCATTTTCCCCCCCCTTTTCAAGTATTTATCCAATTTTCTTTAGAAAGGCACTATTGAATCTGCTTCCACCATACTTTCAGGCAGTCCATTCCAGATTGTAACAACACCCTGCGTAAAAGATATTTCTCCTCATCTCCCCTTTGGTTCTTTTGCCAATTACCTAAATCTGTGTCCTCTAGTTACCAACCTCCCCCACCACCCTGCAGTGAAACAGTTCCTCTCTTTCTATTAAACAAACCTCTTACAATTTTGAACACCTCTATGAAATGTCCCCTCAACCTTCTCTGCTCTAAAGAGAATACTCCCAGTTTCTCTAGTCTAGAATGAATGTAAAAGAATGACTCCTGATACAAAAGTCTAGTGCCATCAAGGGCAACCGTTTAGTTTAAATCATTGTACTGCGTTTTCTACAGATGTAACACTGTGAAATCACTCACAGTGTGCACGTAAGCTACTATCTCTGTTACGTGTAAAATAAAAGAAGAAAGGGTGGCACAGTGGCTCAGTGGTTAGCACCGCAGCCTCACAACTCTAGCGACCCGGGTTTGGTTCTGGGTACCGCCTGTGCGGAGTTTGCAAGCTCTCCCTATGACCTGTGTGAGTTTCCTCCGGGTGCTCCGGTTTCCTCCCACATGCCAAAGACTTGTGGGTTGATAGGCAAACTGGCCATTGTAAATTGCCCCTAGAGTAGGTAGGTGGCAGGAGAATTGAGGGAAGATGGGGATGTGAGAAGGAAATGGGATTAATGTAGGATTAGTATAAATGGGTGGTTGATGGTCAGCACAGACTCAGTGGGCCGAAGGGCCTGTTTCAGTGCTGTATCTCTCTATGACTATGACTCAAAGAGAATCAAATAACCAGGTTTATAGAGATCTCCCTCATCTGGATGATAGCTTTTTTTAAATCCTTCATAGGATGCGGGCATCGTTGGTAAGCCCAGCATTTATTGCCCATCCCTAATTGCCCTTGAGAAGGTTCTGTTGAGCCGCCTTCCTGAATGACTTGTTAGACCATTCAGAGGGCGGTTGAGAGTCAACCACATTGCTGTGGGTCTGGAATCACATATAGGCCAGACCAGGTAAGGACAGCAGATTTTCTTCCCTAAAAGGATCAGTGAATAGATAAGTATGACAATACAGTAGTTTCATGGTCATCATTACTAATACTAGCCTTTTATTGCAGATTTAATTAAATAACCAAATTCAAGTGTCCGTGGCGGGATTTGAGCTCATGGCCGGGATTTAACCCTTGGCGGACGGGAGCCGGCCACCGACTAAACGGTCGGTGGCGAACCCGCTTCCACCTGGCCTGGGGATCCAACCCATATTTTGCCGCTTGAGGCAGGAAGTCCTGCCTAATAGAGCTGCCAGGCAATCAGCGGGCCGGCAGCTCTCTGTCCCAGCAGTGCCACCGGGAGTAGTGGCTACTGCTGGGACTGCAGCCGAGCCTACAGAATAAGATGTCAGGGAGCCCTGGACCTAAGGTAAGTTTTTCTTGCCTCGTCGGGGTGATCGGTCGGGTCCTGGCAAGGCAAGGGTGGTTGATTGGAGGATGGGGTTTGGCATGTTGGGTGTTGGGGGTGATTGGAGCAGCGGGGGCGGCCCTCCATCGGGCACAGGGTGCCTGATCAGGAGGCACCCTTCTCGCCCCCACCCGGGTCCCAGAGAGCCTACTGCTTTTGTCAGGCAGCTTTTCCCGGGCCTGGGACACCCGCTTGCCACGCATAGCATCCCCGTGGAGGCCACTTAATGGCCACTTAAGGGCCTTGATTGGCCTGGGGCAGGGCAGGGCGGGGCGGGCACTCCCATCCCCTCTTTGGGGGGACGTAAAATTCAGGCCCATGTCACCAGATCATCAGCCCAGGCCTCTAGATTCCTAGGTCAGTAACATAATGACTGTGCTATCATACCAATAACTGATGGAGCCATTTTGGAACTGTTTTAGGAACCATTTAGATAGGAACTGATTGATCAATTTAGAAAATGTGATAATTACTATGGAATTCATAATGTAGAGCATCATTGCACTGGTAAACAGGTGTACAGTCGTTGATATGGGCAATTGAGATGAGGTAATTTCATATTGGAACCTACTTGCCAAGAATAAGGAAAAGGCTATTAAATCCATCCACACTGTGATGATATCTTTATTCTTTAATCAATCCACAGGCCTTTTATCTTGATTCACATTCTTTAATGATAAACTTTTGAATTCACATTTGCCATGTTTGTACCTTAACATCTTACATTTCTCAATGCCAAATGCAATGTATCTGGTCATTATTATGTCTAGATCTCATTGAATCTTGTCTTCCCTCAGAACATCTTGCAAACTTATATACATTGTACATCAGGTGTCAGCTTTGGCTCAGTGGTAGTATGCTCACCTCTGAGTATAGCTTCAAGTCTCACTGTGGATATTGCAGCATATAATCTAGGCTGGCATTTCAGTGCCATACTGAGGGAGTGCTGCATTGTTGGAGGTACCTTTAGATAAGGTGTCAAACCAAGACCTTGTCTGCCCTTTCAAGTGAATATAAAAGATCCCATGTTCCTATTCAAAGAAAAGCTGGGTCCTGGCCAACATTTATCCCTCAACCTAAGACAGTTGGTCTGGCCATTTATTTCATTGATGTTTGTGGGAGCTTTCTATGCGAAAATTGGCTGCTGCCTTTCCTGCATTATAATAGCGGGTGCACTTCAAAAGTACTTCATTAGCTGTAAAGCACCTTTGGAAGTCCTGAGGTTGTGACATATAAATTCAAGTTTGTTCTTTCCTCTTTCATTTAAGACCTTCATAAAGATCATTAATAAACATTGTGAACATCAAATCCTCTAGCCTGAAACTCTCATGGGATTTCATTGTAACAGGCGCCCAGTTAGAATAAATATCATTGATCTCTGTTTTCTATTAAGCTAATTATCAAACAAATTTATTATCCTTGTTATTCAGAGAGTTTTTTAGTTTCAAGAAGAATCTTAGCAAAAGCTTCCTAAAAATCTACACATATGACACCCGCCACACTCACCCACCAGCTCTGTTACACCCTCAGAGGATTCTAAAACAGGAGTAACTCACAGACTCATTTTAAATTCAAATTATTACCTCTACACTTGTCAAACATTCTTGAATTACTTCCTCTGACAGTGTAGCACTCCCTCGGTACTGCATTACTGGGAGTGTCAGCCTGGATTTTGTTCTCCATTCTCCGTCGTGGGAATTGAACTCACAACCTTATGACTAATAGGCTGTCACAGTGCATAAGGGAAGGATTCCTCAACTGTTACTGGTAATGAAATTGTAACTGTGTGCATAAGGTGCCATCTTTCAGCTGAGATGTTAATTCAATGGCCTGTCTGCTCTCTCAGGTGGATGTGTCCTGATTATTGTCATGACACTATTTCAAAGAAAGGCAGGGAAGTTATCCCCAGTATCCTGGCCAGTATTTATCCCTCAACCAACATCACTAAAACAGCTTACATCATCATTATCTCATTGCTGTTTGTGGGAGCTTGCTGTGCACAAAGTGGCTGCCACGTTTCCCTATATTACAACAGTGACTACACTTCAAAAGTACTTCATTGGCTGTAAAGTGCTTTGGGATGTCCTGGGATCGTGAAAGGTGCATTATAAATGCAAATTCTTTATTTATTTCTTTTTACACGTGGAGCCTGTAAGGACAGGGTGAGCATTTTCATACACAATCTCCCAATATAGTTGTATCAATAATTAACTTGGTGGTCAAACTGAGACCTGGTAGGGCATAATTTTAAGAATTCTATCTTCCTGGCTTTAATGTTGTTATCCAGTGAGTTCTACTTGATGCTTCCTCATTGATAAGAGGGCCCATTAATCCTACAGTAGGTTCCGTCTTCTAAGGATTTTAAACATCCTGCTTTTAGACAACAGTTGCAATGATTACTAGCTGTGAAAAAGAGCTGAAGGGCACGGGATGAACAATTGTAGACTGCCCACCACTGACCTGAGGAAGTCTCAGAAATCTCTATTCACAATGCTGGTGACTATCGCTAACGAATATTAGCTAATTAAAGTGGTTGCAGCAGCCAAAGAGCTGTGAATCTCTAAAAGACAGCTGTAAAGTACAGAGTGAACATGCAAAACTACCCCTAAATCATGGGAGATTAAAAACTATTGTTTACTGTGGACCAGGGTTAGGTAGAGGATGGATTAGGTTTAAATGCTCCTACTCTAATCCTGCAGGGAGTGGATAGTGGGGTATATGGAGTTAGGTCACAGATCAGCCATGATCTCATTGAATGGCAGAACAGATTCAAGGGGCTGAATGGCTTCCCCCTGTTCTTATGTTCCTATTGATGATGGGAGGGGCTGGAGGAAAATGTTGATCCCGCCTGATTTCCAGCAACTTCCATTCATACAGCAAGGCACATGTGCAGAAAGAGCACTTTATAGTGAGGTGGACATTGAGCATGGTGAGGAGAGTGCAGAGGTTAATGAGGACCTGAAGGCTTGGTCAAAGAGGAAAATTTTTGCAAGAAGGGAGGACAATGGAAAGGTGGTAGGAACATGCAGCTATCAAGCTCTGGCAACATATCCCTCAATAAATGAGGAGCCTCAGGACCAGGAGTAGGCCATTCAGCCCCTTGAACCTGTTCCACTCTTCAGTTCAATCATGTCCCCTCTTTACCTCAACTCCATTTACCCATCTTTGCTCCATCTCCCTTGATATTCTGACCTAACAATAATCAGGACATTCAGGGAAGAAGTTAGGAAATACTTGTTCACACCGGGTGGGCGAAGGGAGGATCTCTCACAACAGTAGGTGCTAGCTCAATTAAAAACTTCTCTAAAAACTTGCATTTAAATCTGAGATCAATAGATTTTTGCTAGACAAAGGCAGTAAGGGATATGGAGCCAAGTCAGGTGGATGGGGTTAGGATACAGATCAGCCATGATCTCGTTGAATGGCGGGGCAAGCTCGAGGGGCTGAATGGCCTTCTCCTGTTCCAATGCTCCTATGGATGAAGGGAGGGGTGAATGGCCTATCCCTGTTCCTATGTCCCCTTGTTCTTGATTCCCCCACCAAAGGAAATAGTTTCTCCATATCTGACCTGTCAAATCCTCTTAACATTTTAAATACTTAGACCTGATCACCACTCAGTCTTCTAAACTAAGGGAATACAAGCCAGGTTTCTGCAACCTGTCCTCATCATTTAACCCCTTAAGCCCTGGGTTCATTCTGGTGAATCTGTACTGCACCCCCTCCGAGGTCAATATATCCGTCCTGAGGTGCAGGGACCAATTTCTGAAGGAGACCGGTTACTACTTAAAGAAACTATTAAAATTCAAGACTAATTGATTGAAGGCACATTGCTATCTGTTATTTATTTACATTTAATAAAATGTTAGCTGCTTTTTAATATAGTTATAAGTTCCTCCCATGTTGGGACTCTTGTTGGGGTAATATTCCACAAACAAGGGCAGCCCTTCAATACCCCACCCAATTGACCACTCCTACAGTGTGTGCCTGGACAGGAGGTGCTAGCAGGATGTTTTACATGATGGGTTATCGAGGCTCAGCCTGACCCTGCCCCCCTGCAGCTGACATCCAAACACATGCCATTGCAGAGGGACTTACTAGACAAGAATCATGGTCACATTTTCCTCTGGTGTTCAGGGATGCTGAGGGCACCATCTGCTGTGCGCTGTCATCCGAGGAATTTCTGGCCCTGCTGAGTCCTAACTGGACAGGGGTTCAAACACAGGACCTTCCTGGGCTGTTTGGCAATGGGAGTGAAATTCCTCTGGCTGATAACCTCACTGACGAAATTCAGTCCTTCGACAAAATTTTCCGTGGAAACTATTGAGAGGTGGTATTCCTCCCATCTGATTGGAGTAATTTGTAATTCATTCTTGGGGTGTGCTTTTCACTGGCAAGGCCATCATTTATTGCCCATTTCTCGTTACCTTTCAGAAGCCTTTGTCTTGAACCGCTGCAGTCCATGTAGAGTAGGTACACCCACTGTGCTGTTAGGTAGGGATTTCCAGGATTTTGACCCAGTGACTATGAAGGAGCGGTGATATATTTCAAGTTGGAATGTTGTGTGACTTGGAGGAAAACCTGAAGGTGATGGTGTTCCCATGCACCTGCTGCCTTTATACCTCTAGGTGTTGGAGGTCATGAGTTTTAGGAGATGCTGTCAAAGGAGCCTTGGTGACTTGTTGCTGTGCAACTTGATTACAAAGTTAACTGCAAGATTTGAAATGTTCTTGTAAATTTAATACTTGAAGGTTTTGTAGCACCATCAACAGAGATTTCCAATGACCCTGACCCCATCGTGTAAATCAATGAAAATAACTGTGCTGTCTAAGCAGCCGGTGTTGGTATTTAAGTTATTTGAGCAGGCTTCCTTCCTCTCAGCAGAAAGCCCTGACTTGCTGTGTATTTCCAGGGTGATGACAGTACAATTCATTCACATTACCATCTCTATTCATTGCGTGCTACCAAATGTTTCCTTAATGATAAGAATGTTCACGAGTGTCCACGTAGAGCTAAATCATCAAAAAAAAATTTGAAGCAGTCGAATTTTTACTTTACGGCTCCGTCGTGAATCTAGGGGAAGTGCAGAGTGAAGAAAAGGAATGAAGGAACTTGCATTTACGTAGCATCTTTCACTTTGTGGACTGCTTAGTTATGTAGACAGAGACAATGGGGTTTTTTTAGCCAAAGGGTGAAAACAAGTGCTAAATGGTGCTGTGTTGATAAGAAAAGCTTTTTTTTAATTCATGCGTGGGATGTGGACATCACTGGCTAGGCCAACATTTATTGCCCATCCCTAATTGCCCTTGAGAAGGTGGTGCTGAGCTGCCTTCTTGAACCGCTGCAGTCCATGTGAGGTAGGGACACCCACAGTGCTGTTAGGAAGGGAGTTCCAGGATTTTGATCCAGCGACAGTGAAGGAACGGCAATATAGTTCCAAGTCAGGATGGTGTGTGACTTGGAGGGGAACTTGCAGGTGGTGGTTTTCCCATGCATCTGCTGCCCTTGTAATTCTAGGTGGTAGTGGTCGCGGGTTTGGAAGGTGCTGTCAAAGGTGCCTTGGCGAGTTGCTGCAGTGCATCTTGTAGATGGTACACACTGCTGCCACTGTGCATCGGTGCTGGAGGGAGTATATGTTTGCTCATGGGGTGCCAATCAAGCGAGCTGCTTTTTCCTGGATGGTGTCAAGCTTCTTGAGTTTTGTTGGAGCTGCACCCAGCCAGGCAAGTGGAGAGTATTCCATCACACTCCTGACTTGTGCCTTGTAGATGGTGGACAGGCTTTGAGAAGTCAGAAGGTGGGTTACTCGCCACAGAATTCCCAGCCTCTGACCAGCTCTTGTAGCCACAGTATTGTCATGCAGCTCCCCCACCTGCCAAGAATGAGGCATATTAATTTTGTCACATGAACATTGATTTTAAACTGTTCCTGGAGTGAAGAAATGACTTGTTTGAAGATCACCAGACTCTGGGCTGGAAGAACATTTGCATACTAAGAGACGCTGCTTGTGGAGACAAAGAACTATACCCTTTTCCAATTAACCCAAATGGATTTTGATCACCAGACATTGAAGGTGTAAGGAAGCAAATTGCAGAAATTGCTAAGGTAATACAATCCACAAACCTTGCAGGAGAGACTGTTCCAAATAAGGAACTAGTCACATGACTAACCTGCTGGCTAACTTGGGGTTTTTTGAATTGTGCCGCACAGAAAGAAACAGAAGGCAGTGTGTAACTGAAGCTGGAACTAGGAAGCCTCTCTGTCTCTGTCTCTCTTTCTCCCGAACCACCAGACCCATGGAAGACACGTAAACCTCAAGAGAGAAAAGACTCCTACATCGGAACAAAGTTGAAGTGTGAACTGGGCCCCAACTAATTGCAAGATTTGCCGGCAACCAAAGACTCCAGATTGAACTTAAAGGACTGTAACTACCAGATATTGCCTCAAACTTCTCTGCTTTATTCCTTCTACTTTTTTTGTCTCTATCTGCGTGTGTGTTTATCGCATATGCATGCTAGCGTGGTCACGTCGCATATTCATAGTCGTTAACCAGATTAGAGTTTAAGATTAATAAACTTCTACCTTTCTTGTTTAAATCTAAGGAAACCTGTCTGATTTCTTTGTCTTACAATTGGAGCAGTGAACAAGGATTCACTAAGGGGGAGCTAAAAACACGGTGTTTTCAAATTAAACCCTGTTACGGTTAAACCAGGCAAAGGCTGAGCAGCAACCCTTAGACCCTTTTTCGCCTGGTCGTAACAGTACATAGATGGCTGGTCCAGTTAAGTTTCTGGTCAATAGTAACCCCCAGGATGTTGATAGTTGGGTATTCAGCAATGGTAATGCTATTGAAAGCCAAGGGGAGATGGTTATATTCTCTCTTGTTGGAGATAGTCATTGCCTGGCACTTGTGTGGTGCAAATGTTACTTGCCACTTATCAGCCCAAGCCTGAATGTTGTCCAAGTCATACAGCATGCGGACAGGGACTGCTTCAGTATCTGAGGAGTCGCGAATGGTGCTGAACATTATGCAATCATCAACGAACATCCTCACTTCTGACCTAATGATGGAGGGAAGGTCATTGATGAAGCAGCTGAAGATGGTTGGGTCTAGAACACTATCCTGAGGAACAACTGCAGTGATGTCCTGGGGTTGGGATCATTAGCCTCCAACAACCACAATTATCTTCCTTTGTGCTAGGTATGACTCCAACCAGCGGAGAGTTTTTCCCCTGATTCTCATTGACTCCAGTTTTGCTAGGGCTGCTTGGTGCCATACTTGATCAAATGCTACCTTGATGTCAAGGGCTGTCACTCTCACCTCACCCCTGGAGTTCTGCTCTTTAGTCCATGTTTGGACTAAGGCTGTAAGAGGTCTGGAGCTGAGTGACCCTGGCAGAACCCAAACTGAATATTGGTGAGCAAGTGCTGCTTGATAGCACTGTCAATGACATCTTCCATCACTTTGCTGATGATTAAGGGTTCATTGATGGGGTGGTAATTGACCGGGTGGGATTTGTCCAGCTTTTTGTGGACAGGACATACCTGGGCAATTTTCCACATGGTTGGGTAGATGCCAATGTTGTAGCTATACTGCAACAGCTTGGCTAAGAGTGTGGCAAGTTCTGGAGCACAAGTCTTCAGTACTATTGTCAGAACGTTATCAGGGCCCATAGCCTTTGCTGTATCCAGTGCCTTCAGCCATTTCTTGATATCATGTGGAGTGAATCCAATTGCCTGAGGATTGGCATATGTGATGTTGGGGGGCTCAGGGGGATGTGGAGATGGATCATCCACTCGGTATTTCTAGCTGAAGATGGTTGCGAATGTTTCAGCCTTTTCTTTTGCACTGACTTGCTGGACACCCCCATCATTGAGGATAGGGATGTTTTTGGAACCTCCTCCTCCAGTTAGCTGTTTAATTGTCCATCACCATTCACGACTGGATTTTTGTTTATACCTTTGTGGGATATGGGCATCACAGGCAAGGCCAACGTTTGTTGGCAACCCTTAATTGCCACTGACAACTGAGTGTCTTGCTAGGACATTTCAGAGGGCAGTTAAGAGTCAACCACATTGCTGTGGGTCTGGAGTTACATGTAGGCCAGACCAAGTAAGGACAGCAGATTTCCTTCCCTAAAGGACGTTAGTGAACAGATAGGTTTTTAAGACAATTCAGTAGTGTTGTGGTCATCATTACTGAGACTAGCTTTTTATTCCAGATTTATGGATTAATTGAATTTAAGTTCCTCCAGCTGCTGTGGTGTGATTGCAACTCGTGTACCCAGAGCATTTGTCCGGGCCGTTGGATTACTAGTCTAGTAACATCGCTGCTGCACTACTGTTCCCTTATGAAAATGCGGACTTAGCTTGTAATTTTCAGAGTGGTCATGATTATTACGATCTGAACATGACTGCAGGCAGTAACCAGAAACCTGTAGATTAGCCTTGGCTCCATGGGTAGCACTCTCAATCCTGTGTCAGAACCATGGGTTCAAGTCAAACCCCAGGACTTGAGCACAAGTACCACAGGCGTGGTGCACTGCTGAAGGTGCCGTCTTTTCCGATGAGACATTAAACCAAGGTGGACGTAAAAGGTTCTCTGACACTGTCTTGAAGACGAGCAGGGGAGTTATCCCTGGAGTCCTGACCAATATTTATACCTCAATCAACATCACAAGAAATAGATTTTCTGGTCATTATCACATTGCTGTTTGTAGAATCTTGCTGTGCACAAATTGGCTGCTGCATTTCCTACATTATAACAGTGGCTACACTTCAAAGGTACTTCATTGGCTATAAGTGCTTTGAGGCATCCTAAGGTTATGCAAGGCGCTATATCAAAGCAAATCTTTCTTTTCTTTAACGCTCAGGTGTTGATTAGAGACAATTTTCATGGACCAGTATACGTGGGCTCCTTGCACCCATTTCCACTGAAGGTGTGGAGTGCATTGGCTGGCACACTGCAGCAGGTTTCTGATTGGCTCAGGGGCAGAGGGAGAGTGAGTACAGCCTCTTAGACGTGGCACTGGAGGTCCTGGTGGAGGAAGTCCAGAGGAGGAGGAATGTCCTGTACCCGCAGTCGGGTAGGAGTCCGCCTCGCCCTCCTGTCCTCTCTCCTGCAGCAGCTGCTGCTCCTCTGCCTGGCCTCATGTCCTCCTGCCATTCCATCTGCGGTCCAAGTGAGATCCATAGCAAGATGTTCATTAACAAATGCTCCCTTTCTCCTGGTGACACCTGTAAGATACCAAATAAGGTAGAGTAGGATAGCACTCACTCTTTTATAGGTGATGTCCTCAGAGAATTTCCAGAATATATGTTGATAGAGCGTTGGTGAAGTCTTGACAATGTGTCACAGAAGGTCTCCTGAAGTGTTTCAAAAGTTTTCTTCAAACCTCCTGCTGCAGTGGACAGTAAAAGGAGATGTACCTTTAAGTAATGCTCAAAGTTCCCAGCAATGGCCTGTTCTCTTTGATCACCTGGTCGCTGTTAGGAGAGACAATAAATGGGACTGTTCTCCTTGGAGAAGAAAAGGTTGAAAGGTAATTTGATAGAGGTGTTCAAAACCATGAGGGGTCTGAACAGAGTAGATAGAGAGAAACTGTTCCCATTGGTGGAAGGATCAAGAACAAGAGAGCACAGATTTAAGGTAATTGGCAAAATAAGCAATGGCAGCATGAGGAAAAACTTTTTCACGCCGCGAGTGATTAGGATCTGGAATGCACTGCCTGAGAGTGTGGTGGAGGCAGGTTCAATCAAGGCATTCAAAAGGGAATTGGATTGTTATCTGAAAAGGAAGAATGTGCAGAACTACGGGGAGAAGGCAGGGGAATGGCACTAGGTAAATTGCACTTTCAGAGAGCCAGTACAGACACGACGGGCCAAATGGACTCCTTCTGTGCTTTAACAATTCTATTATTCCACAAAAAATGGCGTCCAACCCCTTTAATGAATGCTAGCAGGCAATTTAGTTGTCAATCAGCTCCCAACAATCCCCTGGACAGCCATTACCATTCAACTCCTTTTCCAAGATCATGTCCTGTGCTAAATGAGGGCTAAAACGACTTTGCAGCTCAAGACCCCATTTCGGCCAGATCTTTACTCCTTTTGTGTCTAAAGTATTTGGCCAATTCGTGCCAACAACCCCCTTCCCCTCCCCTCCCAACTATTTCCGCCAGTTGGAGAGCTTAGGATTTGGGGACAAAGCCTAAAAATTGGAGCCAGGTCCTTCGGGTATGAAAATAGGAAACACTTCTTCACTCAAAGGGTGGTAGAAGTTTGGAACTGTCTTCAGCAAACAGCAGTTGATGGTTGATCAATTGTTAATTTTAAATCTGAGATTGATTGATTTTTGATAACTGAAGATATTGGGTGGGGGGTGTGTGGTGGGCGGAACATGGAGTTCGGTCCCAGATGAGCCATGATCTCTGTCTCGAGGGGCTGGATCGCCTCCTACTGTTCCTATGTTCAAAACGTGAAACAGCCGCAAATTATTATCATTTTAGCAGTGGGACTGATTAGGCTGGGACCAGTCTGCATTGATCCTACCACACAATTCGTGAGGTTCATTTTCTTTTCGATATTTAAAGGATTCAGTATATTCCGAGGGACCTAATGCCTGATGAAGGATTCCTTTATTAGGATCTATGTCCTGCTCAGGACAAAAAAAAATCTTTCTGGAGAGGCAGGAGGAGAAGGTGAACTACCCCTTACTCCTCAGTCCTAGCCATCGCACCTTCCCCTCCCCTACCTGCACTTCCTATTGCCCACTCCAACTCCATCCCCCTCAAAACCTATCTCAAGACTGTTGCTGGTGAGACAGGCGGCCTGAAATGGACTATTCTTGTGGGATGGGTTGCCTGTGACCAGCCCCATAAACACAGGCTGAAAATATAGATGAGGCCCGAAGCCCAATCCCTGGTGATCCCCGGGCCTCTCGTTCCGGGCCCGTGCTGTCTCCACAGCATCTGAGCCCGAAAACAAGTCCCAGACAAATTTCTACCCCATACAGTTTAAATCCACATCCCCATTATTTTACATTTCTCTCAACTTGCTGATACTAACCGCTTTTAGTGTTCTAGATTGGACACGTCCACCAATGAGACAACATTGCTACAACTGCCCTTTCCAAAACCCCCACTCACATTCAATTCAAACAGCAACGTGGGGCATCTAACTACGTTAAAGCCGCTATATCAATGTAGGTTGTTGTTGCAGTTGAGAGAGAAATGAAAGCACAGGTAGAACTGTGTTGTCTGTAGTTCTAGTCCCAATTCGCCAGAGCTCTGGAGGGCAGGGGGTGGTGGAGGGTGTGGGAGTGTGGGGGTGAGGGAGGGTGGAGGGTGTGGGAGTGTGGGTGGTGTTAACGAGGCAGCACAGGTTTGACTGCCCT
Organism: Heterodontus francisci; assembly: GCF_036365525.1. Taxonomy (NCBI): domain Eukaryota; kingdom Metazoa; phylum Chordata; class Chondrichthyes; order Heterodontiformes; family Heterodontidae; genus Heterodontus; species Heterodontus francisci. The sequence continues at coordinate 13,859,253 of NC_090388.1, forward strand.
CACTGTAATGCACTGGGCCACTGCACTAATGAAAGAGCCGCATTATATACAGACCGGCAAATACAAAGACTAAGAAAGTGATGATTGTGACATTTTTTGGGAGAGTGGTCTTAAAGCAATAACGCGTTTCTTATCTGTGACAAAACATGAGAACAGGAATGACGGAGCAGTCTTGCAATTGGTAAAGTCTTTGTGAGGAAGTAGTAAATCACTGATAAGGACACGTCTGAAGTGGCAAGTCAAAGATAACGATTCTTCCTCTTGGCAGAAATGCTGAAAGCGATGACAAGAAAGGAGCAAACTGCAAATAAATCACAAAAAATCCTGTGCAGAGATAAGCTGTGTCAGCCTATTGCCGAGTTGGGTGCCCCTCGATAAGGAGGGTTCCAGTCCTGGACAGCAAACAGATTCATTTGTATTCTCTGCACCTTACTACCTCCTTTATCAGATAGCTTTATCTGAGATAGTTTTAATTGCTCAATGCTTGTCTATTGCACATGAAATCTTTCAAGTAAGGACTGTAGTTAAAACTTCATCATCAGGCAACAACTGGTCACATACATAAAGCGTTTTAACTTAATAAAATGTCCCAAAGGGGCTTCACAGAGGCTTCACAGAGGCAAAATAGACATTGAGCCAAAGGAGATATTCAGAAGGGTAACCAAAAGCTTAGCCAAAAATTCCAGGGTGTAAAGAGGGTTGGAAAGGAGGAGAGGGAGGTGGCGTTTTTTAGGGAGAGGTTATAGAAATGAACGTCCACTCATTTGCTGTAACTTTGGTGAAATAGCCGTGGAAATGCCAGAAAAATGATGTAAACTTCCCTATAACCCATCACTTTGACCAAGCTGGTCACCTGATAAATCTTTCCTTCTTTGGCTCATTTTCTATTTTGCTCACATCTCTGTGAAGAAGGAAGAACCATAGAAACATAGAAAAATTACAGCACAGAAGGAGGCCATTCAGCCTTTCGTGTCCATGCCGACTGAGAAGAAAATAAATAGAAACTCGTCGCCCAATCTAATCCCACCTTCCAGCACTTGGTCCATAGCTTTGCACCTTGCAGCATTTCAGCTGCATGTCCAGGTACCTTTGAAAAGAATTAAGGGTTTCTCCTCAGACAGATGGACAGGCAGACAGACAGAAGACCTTAGTACCGCACTGTCAACCTACATTATGTGCTCAAATCTCTGGAATGGGCCTTAAACCTGTGACCACATAAATGCAGGTTGTTGTTTTTGTAATTTACCGCGCACGTTCAAGATTTCTTAGAAGTAAATATTGCCGAATCGCACGGTCAGATGGAAAGATCTGCAGGGCGGCACAGTGGCGCAGTGGTTAGCACCGCAGCCTCACAGCTCCAGCGACCCGGGTTCAATTCTGGGTACTGCCTGTGTGGAGTTTGCAAGCTCTTCCTGTGTCTGCGTGGGTTTTCTCCGGGTGCTCCGGTTTCCTCCCACAAGCCAAAAGACTTGTTGGTAGGTAAATTGGCCATTATAAATTGCCCCTAGTTTAGGTAGGTGGTAGGGAAATATAGGGACAGGTGGGGATGTGGTAGGAATATGGGATTAGTGTAGGATTAGTATAAATGGGTGGTTGATGGTCGGCACAGACTTGGTGAGCCGACGGGCCTGTTTCAGTGCTGCATCTCTAAAAAAAACACTTGCAAACTTCCAGGGGAACTTGAGGATAGGAACAGGAATGTGCAGTGCAATCTGTACACATTCGACAGTACCCACACTCAGGTTATAACAATTAATGTCAGCAAATTATTGCTCTACTCAGAGGTTCATTCATATACCAGATGCTAATTATGTTTTCAATGACATGCGACCAGTACCACTTAGAGTTGCATTAACTTGTTGGGGGCGTCCTAAATTAGAGACCATAAATATAAGATAGTCACCAATAAATAAAAGTAGGGTATCCAGGAGAAACTCCCTTACCCAGAGAGAAGTGAGAAGGTGGAACTCGCCATTCACAAGGAGTGGTTGAGGCAAATAACATACAAAGGGATGCAAGGTAATAAGAGAAAGAAATAGAAGGTTATGCAGGTAGGATCTGATGAAGAGGGGTGGGAGGAGGCTTGTGTGGAGCTTAAACACCAGAGGACCTCGTTGGGCTACAGTTTCTGTGCTGTAGACTCTATGTAATTCTATGTAATGCTGTGATATTTGGCTGATATGATTACAGAGTGCCCAGGAGGAGCAGAGTCCCCTTGTAACAACAGAGGAGATTGCTTCGATGGCATGGGAGGGAACGGCGTGTGCAAATGTATGGTAGGTCGGCATTTTAACTTAGGTTTGTGCTAAAGTGAAAGCTGGCCAAAGGTAAGGCTCAATTTCATTCCAATCACAGCAGTAAGCAGTTTGATCCCACACCAGTCACAATGCTCAGCCTCTTCAACTGATCTCTACTGATAGAACCCACAGCCAAGCAATGTATTCTGAGGAAAGCCCCAGGAACTCTGAGGCAACGCAAAAGGGGCAGAGACCCCATGATCTGGGTGTCCAGCACTTTTCCCTTATCTTTGTGCCCAGGGAATCAGGAGGTCCAATGAGGGAAAGACTCAAAAACATCAATCCCTCTTTAAGTCAGGATCCCAGACGAGAGCCTGTGTACATGATTTTCATAACGTAATCAGATTTTTAAAAAAGGCACCAGACATTAATCACAGTTCTGATCTCCATATTATAGAAAGGATATAGAGGAACAGGAGAAGCTTCAAAAAAAGATTTATGAATATTATCCAGAACTGCGAGTAACACCTGTTGAACGTGCTGGGGTTCTTTTCTCTAGAAAAGAGAAGACAGAGAGATTACCAGATAGATGTCTTTTAAATTATGAAAGCGTTAGATAGGCTCGATATAGAGAGGTTTCCATTTCTCGGGGAGTCCAAAACTAGGGGCCATAAATATAAGATATTCACTAACAAATCCAATAAGAAATTCAGGAGAAACCTCTTTACCCAGAGAGTGGCTCGAATGTGGAACTGCCTTCCACAAGGAGTAGTTGAGGTGAATAGCGTAGATGCTTTAAGGAGAAGTTAGATAAGCACATGAGGGAGAAAGGAATAGAAGGATATGTTGATAGAGTGAGATGAAGAGGAATGGAGGATGCTCATGTGGAACATAAAAACTGGGATAGACCAGTCAGGCTGAATGGCTTGTTTCTCTGCTGTAAATTCTATGTAATCGGACATGTCCATTGGTTTTCAGATCATCTCTAGTGACCCTGAAAAGACAATTGTGCTGGGTCGTGCTCCATATTGTAGTTTCTATGTTAAACAAGTGGGTGAGGGTTGGGGGAAATGACTAAGTAGATTGCTAAGGACCTGAATGAATTTGCACTTTGCAGGGGTCACCAGGTTTAAGCATCCATTTAAAAGCCAGCCTGGTTTCCTGTTTTGACATTTTTCATTAAGTGCTTTCAGCAACAATCATTGTTTTGCAAGAAATGTGCAAAATGTACTCTCTCGATTTTTGATGACTTCACACATTGTAAACCACGAGTGCAAAATATCAGTAAAAACCCATACTGGAAATTCTCTTTTGAAACATTTTGGAATTGACCAGTTCACTTTACTTTAACCAGTCAGGATACTGCAATTGGTGTTACTGCCTTACTAATGTATTACATTTTGATATTAATTATTGCAGGATGGCTTTGCGGGACTAGCCTGTGAAAAATGTGCGAAAGAGAGCATATATGGACCTGACTGTGCTTCTGGTGAGATTTGGCGTATCGCATTTTGTATCGCAGTGCATCAAATGGCAAATAAAACACAACAAAGTAATAAATATTAATAATATATAAAAACAGAAAATGCTGGAAATGCTCAGCAGGTCAGGCGGCATCTGCGGAGACAGCAGCAGAGTTAACGTTTCAAGTAGAAGGCCTTTTGTCAAAACTGGGACAAGTTAGAGATGCAACAAGTTTTATGCAAGTACAAAGGGTGAGGGGAGGAAAGAATAAAAGGCAAAAGGCTTGATGGTGCAAGGCAAAATGGGGTGGCAATGGATCAAGTAAAGACACAAAATATAGGTTCAAGAGGAGCTGTAAATGCAACAGCAGACCCATTACCTGCTATCTAAAAAAAAATGGGAGCAGTGCTGAGGATCTGAAATTCTTCAGCTCAATATTGAGTCCAGAAGGCTGTAAAGTGCCTAATTGAAAGATGAGGTGCTGTGACCCAAGCTTCCATTGAGCTTCAAAAGTAATAACATTAGACTTGCAGGTCCTGAAATTCCTGAGCTGTGAGAGGTCGTGCATTCGATTTTTCTTCAGCAGACCTAGAATGTGGTCTGGAACATGGCTCCTCCAAATTCACCTCATTTAGAATGGTTCTTTAAATTCCAGTCGGGGGACTCATGGTCAGATTTTCCAGCTGCCTGAAGAGGACTGTTGCTGGGGGAATTATTCACTTTATGTCCTTGATAGGAATGTTGAGACCTGACGTGAATACCTTTGAGGCCTTCTGAAGGCCCCAAGCCTTTACTAGACCAAGGTAATTGATGCTGGAGGGGATTGATTACCTCCTCAAGAATTGGCATAGCTCCAATAGAACTGAGGACTGAAAAACATTTTATTTGCGTTTTTGTCTTCAGCCCATTTGGGCCTCCACAGGGGTTCAGACGGAAGGGCAAAGTTCCAATTAGTACAGGTTGACTTTATAAAGGGCCTCCGTTAAAGCCCACGAGATAATAAAGTGAGAAATGTAATATATGTCGTAAAATGCTACACCTGTCTGGGTGAGTTTTAAAGATCTCTTCCTTTTGTAGAGTGTGAATGTGTTCATGGAGACTGCAACAGTGAAATTGCTGGAGATGGCAGCTGTACATGTTTTTCAGGCTACACAGGAGCTAAGTGTGACCAGCGTAAGTACTGTACAAGGATCATTTACCGTAAGATCATCCCACGCCATAAATAAACAAATGTAAGGCAATATTTATGGGGCACATTTTACTTCAGCATTGAAACGTTGTGTTCTTAGCTGTATGTAAACTATTGTGACTGGAAGGCCTGATTTTAGCCTGTATGTTGTCAGAAATCTTAGGCTCCCATTGTATTCACCATTTTCACATTGATGCAAAGTAGCTTCCACTGCAGTTTGCAAAGTAGTGTAGTTTGGGGTCTCCTCCAAGTTGACTTAAGACTGGAGACTACTTTAGTAGTTAGTATTACACTCATTGAGCTTCACACGGAGTTCAGTGTTACTCTTGTCAGTGTGAAACCAGATTTACAGAGCGTGAGTGCAGCCCATGACCAAGACAAGATACTGCCACTCACACTGAGAACCACTGAGAACTGGCAAACAATCTCTATCTGTAAGTGGCAGCCTTGGCCCCTTGCTGTTGAATCAGAAGGTTGTGGGTTCAAGCCCCGCTCCAGAAATTTGAGCATATGATCCAGGCTGACACTTCAGTGCGGTAGTGAGGGAGTGCTGCACTGTGGGAGGTGCTGTCTGTCAGATTAGAATTTAAACTGAGGCCCCATCTGCCCTTTCGGCTGGACACAAAAGATCCCACAGCACTTTTTGAAAAAGAGCTGGGGACGTCTCCCCAGTGTCCTGGCCAATATTTATCCCTCAACCAACACCATTAAAAAAACACAGACTATTTCATTGCTGCTTGTGGGAGCTGGTGTGCAAAAATTAGTTGCCACATTTCCTGCGTTACAACAGTGACTGCACTGTAAACAAAAGTACATAATTGACTGCTTTTGGATAGCTCGAGGTTGCAAAAGGCGCTATATAAATGCAAGTTCATTCTCTTTTATCATCAAACAGCATGCAATATAGAAATAACAACTTGCAATTACATAGCACTTTTAATGTGGTAAGATGTCCCTAGGGGCTTCACAGGAGTGTTATCAAACATAATTTGACACCGAACTACATAAGCTAATATTAGAACTGTTAGTCAAAAGCTTATTCAAGGAGGTAGGTTCTAAGGAGCATCTTAAACGAGGAGACGGAGAGATAGAGAGGCGGAGAGGTTTAGGGAGGGAATTACAGAGCTTAGGGCCTAAGTAGGTGAAGGCATGGCCACCAATGATGGAACAATTAAAATCAGGGCTGTGCAAGAGGCCAGAATAGATACAAGAATAGAGTGCAGTAGAATCTCAGCAGCACTTCTGTCATATTTTCAATGAGTACCTCAAGTCTCTTTCTTGATCTTCTAAGCCATACCCGCTTGTCGGGCATTGCAGTGCCCTGAAAATACAAGATGTTCTGAAGAAACAGCAACCGGAAAGCTGGCGTGCGAATGCTTACCCGGTTACCATACCAAAGGGAGCACACAATGCGAACGTAAGTGCTTATTATGCTACTGACTATGAGGGAATGTTTTCGTTCTTCTGTTTATAAAAATAAAATCCCATTAATAGTAATTGGGTTTGTCTATTTCTAATTGTACCAGAACATGAAGTAAAGACCGAACTTGTAATCCAGGAACAAATTTGTTCTTTAGCTGTGTCAGCCCAGGCACAGTTGGTAACACTATCACCCCTGAGTCATAAAGTTCTGGGTTCCAGGACTTGAACACAAAAATCAAGGCTGGCACTGCAGCCCAGTACTGAGGGAGTGCTGCACTGTCGTAGATGCCGTCTTTCAGATGGGACGTTAAACTAAGGCCCTGTCTGCCCTCTCAGGGTGAAAGTAAAAGCTCATGTGGCACTATTTTAAAGAGGAACAATGGAGTTATACCCAGTGTCTTGACCAATATATATTCCTCAACCCACGTCATAAAAGCAGATTACCTGATTGCTGTCACATTGCTGTTTGTGGGACTTTGCTGTGTGCAAATTGGCTGCCATGTTTCCAACTTTACAGCATTTCAAAAGTACTTTATTGGCTGTAAAGCTCTTTGAGACTAGTGTTCATGGAAAGCACTATATAAATGTAAGTCTTTCTTTTCTCCAAGCAGGCAGCAGTATTTAACTCATTGTGCAAGTTTAAAGTCTGATGTGTACAAACGTAATAAAATATAAGCAACAATATGCTGTTCTTTCTGCAGCAATTAATCCTTGCCTTGACAATGCCTGCGGCTCCAATGCTGTGTGTACCTATCTCGCACCCAACGCTTTCACCTGCAGTTGCCAACAGGGTTACCATGGCGACGGCCAGATCTGCTTACCCATTGATCCATGCCAAAAAAATTTTGGGAACTGCCCCACAAACTCAACGGTTTGCAAATACGATGGCCCTGGAAAGGTTGGTTCATATCCAGTTACTGTGAACTGCTTAACCCACTTCGGTATTTGCTGAGAATCTCTCTACACCCCAATACCCCAACCGTTAAATTTATGAGTGTGTGCCAACAGTAGGCAACTTCACCCTCCACCCACGTGTGTTAAAACCGCGGGCAGCGAGCATGAGGTTTTCAGTCAGTGTCAGCTTCCCATCGGAAAATTTGCCCCCAATGTATTGTTGCTGCTGTTGCCTACAGTGTGAAAGTCTGTTCACCTGCAACAACTTACAGTTATACAGCACCTTTGCCATAATAAAACACCCCAAAACTTTCACAGGAGCATTATCTGACAAACTTTGACGCTGAACCACATAAGGAGATGTTAGGAGAGGTGGTCAAAAACTTGGGCAAAGATGTTAGTTGTAAGGAGTGTCTTAAAGAGAAGGGAGGGATCGAGAGGTAGAGGGAATTCAGAGCATCAGGCCTCAGCAGCTGAAGGCATTGTCGCCAATAGAGCAGTGTAAGGCTGGAGGGGGTTTGAGATTGGGAGGGCAGGGCTATGATTGGCTGGCAGCTCTTGGAGGCGGGATCCCCGTCTTTAAAGGGCTGTTAATTGGCCTGACGCCGTGGATTCGCACCGGCATGTGGGTGGGGACTCCAAATGGCCGAGGCGGGGCTTTCCCCACATTTTCGGCCTGGCGTCGTGAGCCCCGCCATCAACACCAAATTCTGCCCAAAATGTTTACATAAAACGTATTTTATACTAACCAAAACACCACTTTCGTCTAAAGAGAAAGAAAGGAAGACTTGCAAATTTTAACATATTGTATGGTGGAACATATATTCCAAGAGTTAATCAATAATCCTACAGCGTTATACACCGTTATTTTCTTCTCTCTTCTAGTCTCATTGTCAGTGTCAGGAAGGCTACGAGAATCTGTCAGCGGGAATAGGATGCGACTTAACTGATGCCTGCAAGACGAACAATATATGCGATAAAAATGCCAACTGTGTCACGGTTGCCCCAGGACAGATTGAGTAAGAAGTTCATGTAAATGGATGTTCAAGTGGTAATGATGTCTAATGTTTACTGAGGGAAGTTAATGAATCACTTGAGGCTGTTTTATTAGCCTCGCCTGTGACCAGGTCAAACATGCCTTAAATTTGATACATTTTTGACTCAGTTTTGATGGCCTGAAGACATAGGCTGGCTTAGGCCACAGTCTTAGCAGTTACGCTGGGATCACAACTTCCGTCGTTCAACCAGCTGGACTTTGCTTGGTTCAGTGGAGTTTAGGTGTGAGTGGGATGGCACCTCAAATGCCCAGGGCTGGCAGGCACTCGCAGCACAGCTCTGATACCTGTCTTGCCCCAGGTGGAGTGAAAGTGGAGTTGAGGTACAAGATCAGCAATGATATCATTGAATGGCAGAGCAGGCTCAAGGGGTCATATGGCCTCCTTTTGGTCCTATTTATCACATTCTTATTTAGCTGAAATATCCCCCTGCCCGCCCGCTGGTGGGTGAATACTCAGTACCCCTCAAACCTGAGATGCCAGCCATCTCCTCTTTGGACCTCTGTCTAAAGGGTTCCAATCCAGATTTTTTTTTAAATGCCCTAATCTCTGAGGTTCCGACCTCTCCCATTGCTCCCCATCCCTAGTGGGGCCCATTGGCAGTCATGTACAAGCTGCTATTCCATATCTCACCCGATGTCCAGTCCTCTAACAGATCCCAGCAGGATAGGCCAGCAGGAACTCCCTGTCATAGAGCACCCTATGAGACAGAGTGACATTGGTCTTCATTGAATCACGCAGCACAGACAGAGGCCATTCAGCTCATTGTGCCTGTGCTAGCTCTTTGAAATAGCAATCCAATTAGTCCCACTCCCCCTCCTCATTCCCCATAGCTCCGCAAATGTTGTCATTTTAAGTATTTATCCAATTCCCCTTTAAAAGATACCATTGATTTTTTTTTTTTAATTCTTTAATGCCAGTGGGCATCACTGGCAAAGCCAGCATTTGTTGCCCATCCCAAAGTGTCCTTGAACTGAGTGGCTTGCTTGGCCATTTCAGAGGGCAGTTAAGAGTCAGCCACATTGCTGTGGGTCTGGAGTCACATGTAGGAGAGACCAGGTAAGGACGGCAGATTTCCTTCCCGAAAGGACATTAGTGAACCCGATGGGTTTTTACGACAATTGACGATGGTTTCATAATATCATTGCCAAGACGAGCTTTCAATTCCACATTTTTAACTGAATTTAAATTCCACCAGCTGCCATGGTGGGATTTGGACCCATGTACCCAGGGCATTACCCCGGGCCTCTGGATTACTAGTCCAGTGATATTATCACCACGCCACCGTCTCCCCACTCATGCAGCACTGGCTGTGTAAGAACATTTCTCCTCATCTTCCCACTGATGCTTCTGCAAATGTTCTTAAATCTGTGTCCTCTGGTTATTGGCCCTCCTGCCACTGGAAACAATTTCTCCCCATCTACTCGATAAAACCTTTCATGATTTTGAAAACCGCTATGAAATCAACTCTTAACCTTCTCTGCTCGAAGGCGAACAACCTCAGCTTCTCTCAGCTGTCCACATAACTGAAGTCCTTCATCCCTGGCACTATTCTGGTAAATCTCCTCCACACCCAGTCCAAGGCCTTGACATCCTTCTTAAAGTATGGTGCCCAAAACTGGATGCAGCACTCTGGCCGAGACCAGACCAGCTCCTTGTGACGAGTGCGACTGGACAATCCCAGGAACAGCTGATTCAGCTTGGTCCCTGCTCCTTTACAGTGTGTTGCATAGGACTCCTGCCTCAATTAGGGTGGGTGTCTGATGGTACCCCCAGCGCCTGTGGAAATTCGGGACCAGTGTGATTCAGAGCTTTTAACAGGCGGCCAAACTGGCCTAACAAAAGATAATTAGTTTTAATACATGTAAATGCTGATCGGGAAGCTTAATGCATTGTGTGAATGCCTCAACTAGGTGCACCTGCAATGAAGGGTACACCGGAGATGGCTCTGTCTGCTACGGAAACATCATGGAGAGAATCATGGAGCTGAACACTCAGTCAGGTGGTCAATGGCAGGGACGACTGACGTCAGCCATGTTGCTTTTTGGTAACATTCCTTTTCCTCAATTTTCATAAAAAGCTGTAGTTTTCCCAGATTTTCAGTAGACAATATAATCCTAGAGCCATATAAAACAGAAGTAGGCCATTCAGCCTCTGATGTCTGTGCTGGCTGTTTGGAAAAGCTATCCTACCCCATCTAATCTATCCAATAATTAATTTTATGCCAACTCCAGGCCTGATTTTAACAATGGAAGGGGTTTTGCGAGGTTGGTGAATGAGGTCGCTTACAATACCCATCTGTTCCGGGGTGGGAGAAAGGGGGAGGGAAAATGACAAGTCTGCTGGTCAGCACCAGATGGCTGGAGGAATTGGCTTCAAGGCATATCTCCTGGTGGTCACCTATTCGGGAAAGGGTGAAGTCTGCGGCAGGGGAGACAAACTTCCACTGTGGGGTCCAGAGGACACTCCAGCTTCTCCCAGCCCCACAAGGAAAGTAAAAGAATATTTACCTGTTCGAGCATCTTCTGACACTTAGCTCCTCTTCCCCCGCTGACATCCTCGGGACCAGGCATGCATATACAAAGAAGGAACCCACAGGCTTTTGGGTGTTGTTACAGAGGTGGAATGGGATAGTGCAGTGGCTTTCAAACTTATTCCGTGGACCACCAAGGCGGGGCAAAAGACCCCACACGCTTTCGCGCGCCACCTTAAACTCATCAGAATTAATGGGAACTTCCGGAAACTATTAATATTTTGCTGCTTTTTTGTTACTAAATGTAATAAATTTATGTGCAATATTTTAATTAAATATCACTCATAAATTATTAATTCATGCCAGAAAGAAAAGTAAAGATGTTTTCATATTATAAACATTAATACTACATGAGAACAAGCTTATTTGAAACATTCGAATATGTGTTATAAAATCATCACAATAATCTTCTTCTGAGAATCTAATATTTATATTAATCAAACAAAGTCAACAGTAACATAAATCTTGCTAATAAAACTACATTGTTGTTGCTCGTGCTTATGATGTCTCGTGCCACGCACGCGGGAGCCAGTCAGGTTGTGTGATGTCACGCGACTGGCGACAATGAGGCTTCTGGCCTGTTCTCTTGTCTGGTCTCGGCCGTGGCATTGTGCATCAGTGACTGCATTTTTGGACAAACCCGGGGACCGCCCGGAGGACTCTCCGCAAACCGCACTTCGAGAATCGCCGGGATAGTGGGTATTTGGCCCCCACTATCTGCTCCCTCTTGGCTTTTTATAGCAATTAATAATAATGGGCTTGTTGAAAAATTTAGGCATAATGAAGGACTGCTTCCCTGGTCATGTGCTTCTGGGCAATAACTTAAATTGAGGGAAATCAGGGCGCTATGAGTCCACAATTTCCTGTAAGTTCCTGAAAGAAATTAGGATTCTTTCAAAAAAAATAACATTTTGGGATACAATATAGGAGTAATTTGTGACATGTGGTGAGTGTAGCAGGCGTGGGTGAAACAGGTACCTTTGGACCTATGGGGCTGGATTTTAAGAGCCCACTGCCAATCATGACAGCAAGTTTAAAAAATGGCAGCCGGCCCGCATTTAGCCACCGCAGTCTCAAGCGTGATGACTCATTTAAACAGCTGGGGTGGGCCGCCCACCCCTCCGCCAAAATCTTGTGGAGGGGGCGGGCTGTCCGTCCCCGGCAATGGCATCAGCTGCCGGTGTGCACTGGCGCTGCCGCCCAATTTAAATTTTTAAAGCCCTAACACCCAAAATTAAATAAATAAATTTCTAATGCCCCTTTCCCACCACCCCCTCAGAACAATTAAAATAACTATTTGCCCTTCCCCACCCCCCCCCCAAAACACTTGTCTTTAACATCTGACCTTCCCCCTCACCGAAACTGCACAAAGTTTAAGGTTCAACCCTTCCCACCATCCCTACACCCATTATGTTTATTTGACACCCCCCCCTCCCAATGCCCGCAATTACAAACTTACCTCCACCCCCCTCCCGCCAGCGTGGCACCGCGTTTCCCCGGATGGGGATCTGAAGACGCGGGAGTGCCGAATGCCGCACCGAAGGTCACTGCGGGCCCTCCTGATTGGAGGTAAGTGTTATGTAAATTCATTAATTTTATTCATTTGCATATTTAAATAGTGGTCCCATCGCCCAGTGGCAGAGGGGCCGCCACAGAGCCTCGCCACCGCCGGTTGCCCCGGCGTCGAGGTCCGTGGTGGGTCTCATCCAGAGCCATCTTCAGTTCCGCCTCCTCTGCCGCCTTGGATCACGATGTCGAGGGCTTAGTAAAATCCAGCCCATGGTGTCCAAAGCTCTCCATCACTGAGGATTTTCCTTACCTAATGTCTGAGTCTGTTGGAGACTAATCAGCAGAGATTGGTTGCTACGATTGGTTAACGACTCCATTATCATTGTATCATGGGACCACCAGAGTAGTAAAGGGTGAATTAGATGGACTTGTCATTTTCCAACTAGCAGTTCCTATGTTCTACCCCAGGTAAATTAGTCCTATCATTTAAATGCTTCCTGTATTGATATGTTTAAGTATATTTTCCATTGGTATTGTCATAAAATAGAATTTTTCAAATGACTTCATTATGTATTTCTATAATGATACACCTTTATTCTCTCCCAGGTACTGGTTATTCCAAAGCACTGACCAATTTTGGTCCTTTCACTTTATTTGTACCCACTGACAAGGCCTTTAAAGCAGTTGATGTAAGTTAAAGAATCATTCCTATTTATGACTTTTCTGGGGAGTAAGGTAAGGGAAGTTACTGCTGGGGCTTGGCGTACTTTCTGTCTGAACATTCTGTGCTTTGATTTTTAAACTCCTCTGGTCCAGTGAGAGTGGTACATGGAGGTGAGGGTTAAGATGAGGCTGAGTCACTTCCTGAGGTTTCACTAACCCCACCTGATGACATCACATCATCATCAAATTTGGTTGGTTGATGCTCCCCCCCACTGCAAGCAGGCGGGGAGGAGGAGGGGGTGGGGGGCTGAGTCAGGGGACGGGTCCTACTTAATGTTACAAAGTCACGGGGCCTATGATGTCATCGGTAATGCGACGGGATTTTAACTTCTGTAAGTTTTCAAATATTACTTTTGTGAAAAATCCTTGAGGAGCAGGAGTTCTCCCCTCCTCAACCCCACCCCTATGCCCCAGGACCCTCCACCTTAGGCCTTCCCCAGCACCTCAGCCTTACATCGCCCCCTCTGTACGCTGGCATCCACTGTCAAAGGACTTGCCCAGTACTGAGGTTATGCCCTTGTGTCCTAAGCCTCTCCACCCGATAAGATAAACTGAGGCCTCACCTGCCCTCTCAAGTGGATGTAAAAGATCCCATGGCAGGGGAGATCTGCCCAATGGTCTGATCACTATTTATCCCTCAAATCTACATCACTAAAAAAAAACCTGGTCATTATCACTTTGCTTTCTGTGGAATCTTGCTGTGTACAATTTGGCTGCCACATTTCCTACATTACAACAAAAGTGCTTCATTTGCTGTAAAGCTCGGGCATGTCCCGAGGTTGTGAGAGGTGCTATATAAATGCAAGATCTTTGTTTTTTCCTGATAATAGAGTTCATCATGCAGCTTGAAGCAGCTGTACTGAAACAGATTAGACACCTGATGCAAATATGTAAACTTTGCTCATAACAAATTTCTCACATTTTAACCCAGGTAAACAGTGTTTTGACAGACAAAGACAGAACACAGTATCTTGCAAAGCTGCACATCATTGCAGGCCAGTTAAGCACAGCGGATTTAAATGCCATCAGTGCCTTTTACACTTTGACCGGGAGATCGGGTGTGACTATACTTAAAGAGGTGGTGAGTTTGTGATGCAAAGGAAACATGTGCTTTAGCAGCAGACAAAAAACCAAGATAAACTTCTAACCTGTGAACTTCTATCGGCTACTTAAAGGTCCACCAAAATTGTTCAGTTTACAACCCTGGAAGTAAATAAATGTCTAAAATGGCGGTGGAAGTAAATTTAAGAACAACTTTCAAAAGGGAATTGTACAAAAACTTGAAGGGGTAAAATTTGCAAGGTTATGACAAAAGAGCATGGGAATGGGACTAGGAACATAGGGCTCAGGAGTAGGAGTACTCCATTTGGCTCTTCGAGCCTGCTCTGCCATTCGATAAGATCATAGCTGATCTGGTTGTGGTCTCAACTCCACTTTCCTGTCTGCCCCCCCATAACCCTTGACTCCCTTGTCTATCAAAAATCTCTCTAACTCAGCCTTGAATAAATTCAATGACCCAGCCTCCACTGCTTTCTGGGGAAGAGAATTCCACAAACTAACAACCCTCTGAAAGAAAAAATGTTTCTCCTCATTTCCATCTTAAAAGAGAGACCTCTTATTAAACTGTGTCCCCTAGTTCTAGGCTCCCCCACAAGAGGAAACAACCTCCTGGTATCCACTGTATCAAGTCCCCTCAGGATCTTGTATGTTTCAATAAGATCATCTCTCATGCTTCTAAACTACAACGGGCACATGCCCAACCGGTTCAACCTTTAAGATAAGCCATCCCCAGAATGAGTTGAGTGAACCTTCTCTGAATTGCTAATGCACTTGTATCCTTTTTCAAATAAGGAGATCAAAACTGTACACAGTACTCTAGAGGAGGTCTCCCCATGGCCCTGTACAGCTGCACTAAAACTTCACAAACAAGAAATGCTGGAAATACTCAGCATGTCTGGCAGATGAAGGGTCAATGACCTGAAACGTTAACTCTGCTTCTCTCTCCACAGATGCTGCCAAACTTGCTAAGTATTTCCAGCATTTCTTGTTTGTGTTTCAGATTTCCAGCATCTGCAGTATTTTGCTTTTATATTTTTGCAGTAAAACTTCCCTACTTTTATATTCCATTCCCCTTGCAATAAACACCACCATTCCATTTACCTTCCTAATCACTTGCTGTATCCTCATACTAACTTTTTGTGATTCATGTACCAGGACACAAAGATCCCTCTGTACCACTGAGTTCTGCAGTCTCTCTCCATTTAAATAGTATACTGCTTTTCTATTCTTCCTGCCAAAGTGGATAAGTTCACATTTTCCCACATCTGCCAAATTTTTGCCCACTCACTTAACCATCTAAATCCCTTTGTAGACTCTTTACCCCCAGTCGACAACTTACTTTCCTTCCTATCTTGGCATCATCAGCAAATTTAGCTACCATACATTTGGTCACTTCATCCAAGTCATTTATATAGATTGTAAATAGTTGAGGCCCCAGCACTGATCCCTGTGGTCTTCCACTAGTTACAGCTTTCCAACCCAAAAAAGACCCATTTATCCCTACTGTCTGCTTCCTGTTAGCTAACAAATCCTTTATCCATGCTAATACGTTACCCCCTATACCATGTGCTCTTATCTTGTGTAGTATTGGATCAAAGTATTGGATTAGTATCAAAGAACCAGGCATGATGGGCCAAATGGCTGCCTCTTGTGCTGTATCATTTATAATTCTATAAAGAACTCGAAGGGAATTGATGCTTTCTTTGCTATAAGGCTGTGTTAGTTTAACTTAAACCTTGTTGCAGTTATTCAACATTGCATCTCGGTTTTCAAGAGCTTTTCCATTGGTTGGCATTATTGACTCAATAAGTAAAATCTACAGTAAACCTTCAGCCCATAGCTCTGTTTACACAAACTCTCAAAGCTAATTTACTTTCTTAAGAATTTTAACTGGACATTACTGGCACTCTCTAATAGGTTCATCCTTTATGGGTCCATTCGCCCACATAGGGGAGAATTTTAACCTCAATAAACGGGCGGGTTTGGATTGGGTGGGGGTTTAAAGTCTGGAAACCTCTGTTTCCCAATCCAAACCTGCCTCCAACCTGCCCATTTCCAGCTCTAACTGAGGCCAGATGTTGGGTGGGCATATGATAATGGGCTGCAATCCTCATTGTAATTCAGTTTTTCAACTTTAACTGCTGTCGGCGGGTTTCACGAGTATTGGAAAATCCAGCAGCTTCACTGAGGTGAGGACTTTGGTGGATTCAAGAGATGAGTGTCTTCATACCTACCTCCTGGATCTAGGGGCCTACCTGAGAAGTCTCCCCAATCGTGCACTTCCTCCCCAACAACCTTCACCCCAGGCCTCTGTTCCCTACCCCATCAGGGCCTACAAACTTGAATAGTGTTTCACCAACAGGCCTCTGAACCCTCCCCCCGCCATCAACAAGTGCCAGTCCCCCGATCCCCTACCACCTTGAAGACTTCAATCTTTTTTCAATACCCCCTCCCCACCCTGGGCTTCAAACTTTGAACTCCAATCCTTCCCCCATACCGAGGTATCCAACCTGCCCCCAAGACCTTCAATCCCACCCCCCACCTCTCTCCCCCACCCCCCACCTCTCTGCCCTGCCCCCCCATCCTCAGATTTCTCCCCGCCCTCCTGGCCTTTGTATGCCAATTTCCCCTCCCCCTTCAAGGCATCCTGCCTCCGCTAAAGGCCTCCAATCATTCCCTCAGGCCTGCCATCCCCTCCCACAAGGCTTCTGACCTCCCCCTCCTCAGGTACCTGACAAACCCCCCCCTACCCCCCCCCACCCCCAGGACCGGCAGCCCACCTGATCCACCGCCCCCCTTCTCCCCCTACAACCAACCCTTAGGGGCAGAGACAGGAGAAATTATAATGGGGTATAAGGAAATGGTAGAAGCATTAAACAAATAGTTTCTGTCTGTTTTCAAAATTGAGGACACAAAGAACATACCAGAAATTGTGGGGGACCAAGAATCTGAGAGTGAGGAATTTAAGGTAATTAACCTTAGTCAAGAAAAAGTACTGGAAAAATTAATGGGACTAAAAGCTGAGAAATCCCCTGGACCTGATGGCCTACACCGTAGGGTTTTAAAAAAGGTAACGCGTGCAGTGCCACTATTCAAGAAAGGAAGGGGAATGAAAACAGGGAACTATAGGTCAGTTAGCTGGACATCAGTATCAGGGAAAATGCTAGAATCTATTCTTAAGGAGGTGGTAACAGGACGCTTGGAAAGTCAGAATATTATTAGGCAGAGTCAACATGGTTTAATGAGAGGGAAATTGTGTTTAGCAAACCCATTAGAGATTTTTGAGAATGTAACAAACGGAACAGATAAGAGGGTAGCAGTGAATGTAGTATATTTGGATTTTCAGAAGACAGTTAATAAGGTCCTATACATAGAGTCATAGAGAGATACCACACTGAAACAGGCCCTTTGACCCACTGAGTCTGTGCTGACCATCAACCACCCATTTATACTAATCCTACATTAATCCCATATTCCCTACCACATCCCCACCATTCTCCTACCACCGACCTTCACTAGGGGCAATTTAGAATGGCCAGTTTACCTATCAACCTGCAAGTCTTTGGCTGTGGGAGGAAACCGGAGCACCCGGCAGAAACCCACACAGTCACAGGGAGAACTTGCAAACTCTGCACAGGCAGTACCCAGAATCGAACCCAGGTCATTGGAGCTGTGAGGCTGCGGTGCTAACCACTGCGCCGCCAAACAGGAGGCTGTTGCACAAGGTTAGGGCTCCTGGGATTGGGGGTAATGGATGGAAGATTGATTAACAGACAGAAAACAGAGTCAGAATAAACGGGTAATTTTCAGGATGATAGGATGTAAATAGGGGAGTGCTGCTATGATCAGCGCTCAGCTGTTGACAATCTATGTAAATGACTTAGATGAGGGGACTGAGTGTAATGTATCCAAGTTTGCTGATACTACAAAGTTAGGTGGGAAAACAAGCTGTGAGGAGGGTGCAAAGAGGCTGGAAAAATATAAACAAGTTAAGTGATTGGACAAGAAGGTGGTTAATGGAGTATGATTTGGGGAAGTGTGAAATTATTCACTTATACACTAGTAAATGTTGATATTCAGTGGGATTTGGGGGTCCTTGTACATGAATCACAGCAAGTTAACATGCAGGTACAGCAAGCAGTTAGGAAGGTAAATCATATGTTCGTCTTTATTGCAAGAGGGTTGGTGTATAAGAGTAAGGAAGTCTTGCTGCAATTATCTATGTCTTTGATGAGAACAGTGTAGTTTTGGCTTTCTTACCTAAGGAAGGATATACTTGCCTTAGAAGAGGTACAACAAAGGTTGACTAGATTGATTCCTAGGATAAGAGGGCTGTCCTATGAGGAGAGATTGAGAAGACTAGGCCTATATTCCCTGGAGTTTAGAAGAATGAGAGGTGATCTCACTGAAATGTTTAAAATTCTTAGAGGTCTTGACAGGGTAGACGTTGAGAGGAGGTTTCCCCTGGCTGGAGAGTCTGGAACTCTCAGGATAAGGGGGCTTCCATTTAGGACTGAGATGAGGAGAAACCTCTTCACTGAGAGAGTTGTGAATCTTGGGAATCTTCTACCCCAGGAGACTGTGGATGCTGAATTGTTGAGAATATTCACGACTGGGAGGGATAGATATTTGGGCACTAAGGGAATCAAAGAAAATGGGGATCGGGTAGGAAAATGGAGTTAATGTAGAAGTTCAGCCATGATCTTATTGAATGGAGGAGCAGGTTCGATGGGCATATGGTCTTCTCCTGCTCCTAGTTCTTGTGTTCTTAATTAGATCACCCCTTAAATCTTCCATATTCAAGGGAATAACTCTTGGTTCGGTATCCGTGCCGAACAACTTGTGCTGTGCAGGGACAAACTGAGAGTATCCATCCACATTCAGGGTACAACTTGACTTCAGAGAGATGTGAAATGACATTCCTGACATGCTAGGCTTTACCCCATGAAAATTCTGGTAGATGCTGGTGGAACTGGGATAGAGTTCACATTGTGTAGAAGGTAAGTGGACTAACAGCTAACAGGCGCACGGTCAAAATGATCTCCTGGACAGGCTTTCATCACCTGAAGGGGGCAGAGAAGAACTTAGCCGTATTTTTTGTCCCTCCCATAAGATTACATGGCTGCGGAGATTGCAGGGTGTATTGGGGTAGGGTTTGTAGGAAGTATCTAGTCATAATGCTCCAGGCATCATGTCTTGTGGGCAGGTGTTGATAAACCAGACAGTCTTTCCCTGCCTGCTGTTTTGTGCATTCATATATCAGACAGACGAGTAATTGGAGTGTGCCTGATGGAGATCGCTAGTGTCTAGTCTTAGTATTGCTGCAATTGTAACAATTCCCAAATAAACAATATCATGTAATAGGACCAAAAGACATCTTCATGCATTTGCTAATTTGTTGTTGTGTGTCTCAGGACTTGAAGACAACCAATAATAACAACAAAACATTCCTTTGTGTTTTTTTGTTTGGTACTGCTCTAAAGCAGGAAAAGGGAAAGCATGATTTTTCCAATCTACATCCTTCCTATGAGCACTAGTACAATGCACAATCAGCACTGTGGCAGGCAAACCTGGGACATCAAGCAGTTCGGAAACTTCCTATTTGTATCGTTAAAGTCAGAATGCAAAACATGGTCCACATACCTAGAACTAAACAACCCAGAATGAACACTGGGGACTTTATTTACACAGTTTATCTTAATTGATTCTCTCATCCTGCAAGATTCAGGATCAGTACAAAGCAGTATTGGTATAGCGTACTTGATTGATTGAAAATGTGTATAAAAGTACATTCAATTCGGTTGCATTCACACTATAACTGCAGTGGTGTGAGGCTGTTTTCGGATTCACACCAAAGCTAAGAAGGTGCAGCTTACAGCTGGATTCAGGGCCCAACTTGGCTCTGATGTGAAGCAGAGAAAGATTCCACAGAGGAGGCAGTCTCACTCTCTCTCCATATGAGGTCAGATGGGACCCTATCCCTGACACTACAATTATACAGTGAATGCAGCCCTAAAGAGCAATGGAACTTGATAGAATCTGTAAATAGGGCAATATACCAAGAGTTATAGATAGATCCTCAAACACTGTAATTCGCTATGTGATTTAAGTTTCTTTGTCTTTATCTTTGGTGTTTCTCTTCATTAGAATAACCAGCTAAAGCTGCGCATTTATGGAAACAACAAAAAGGCACGGATTCTCACTGGGAATGTCATTGCCTCCAATGGCCTGATACACATTATTGATAAAGTGATGGATGGTATCGAACCCACAGTTAAAAGCAGCAAGCAGGTAAACTCACACAGCTGCTTTGTGTAGTGGATAACTATGGAAATGAAATTCACTCTGTTTGAATGCTTAACTTGTGCGATGATCTAACAGAATATTGCCTTTTGAGTGGAAGCAAATATTCCACTTTCGCAGTTAGGCATTGTATAGGGAGTAGTAGTCTGATCACTATGGGACTGGCCGAGCAACCCTCAAGGTTATGGGTTCAGAATCCCACTGTGACGAGTAGTGAATCTGATACTGTGTGAGCCAGCACCAGAAGACGATAGTGACAGCTGCCCCACTGTCGTAAAAACCCAACTGGTTCGCTAATGTCCTTCAGCGATGTGAACCTGTCACCCTATCTGATCTGTTCTACATGTGACTCCACTCCCATCAAGACAACTAAGCATACTGGATTATGTGTCACCCACATCCCAGAATTAAATTATAGAAAATATCAGGGTGAGATTCAGTGAGAGAACTCAGACAAGAAAAATTGCATGCCCATTAAGAATCTCACCCAGTTTTTCAGTACTGGGTCCCCTGCTTTTTGTGGTGATGTTAATGATTTGGACGTGAATGTAGAGGGCATGATCAAGAAGTTTGCAGATGACGCAAAGATTGGCCGTGTGGTAGATAGCAAGGAGGATAGCTGTAGGCTACTAGAAGATATTGATGGTCTGGTCAGATGGGCAGAAAAGTGGCAAATGGAATTTAACCTGGAGAAGTGTGAGCGATAAATTTGGGGAGGTCAAACAAGGCAAATGAATACACAATTAATGGGAAGATACTGAGATGTGTAGAGGAAGTGAGGGACCTTGGAGTGAATGTCCACAGAACCCTGAAGGTAGCAGGACAGGTCGATAAGGTGGTTAAGAAGGCATATGGAATCCTTTCCTTTATTAGCCGAGGTATAGAATATAAGAGCAGGGAGGTTATGCTGGCACTGTATAACTCATTGGTGAGGCCACAACTTGAGTACTGTGTGCAGTTCTGGTCACCTCATTACAGAAAGGATGTAATTGCACTAGAGAGGGTACAGAGGAGATTGATGAGGATGTTGCCAGGACTGGAAAAATGCAGCTATGAGGAAAGATTTAGACTGGGGTTGTTCTTCTTGGAACAGAGAAGGCTGAGGGGAGATCTAATTGAAATGTACAGATTTGTGAGGGACCTGGATAAAGTGGAGGTGAAGGGTCTATTCACCTTAGCAGAGAGGTCAGTGAAGAGGGGCCATAGATTTAAAGTGAATGGCAGAAAAATTAGAGGGGAGATGAGGAAAAGCTTTTTCACCCAGAGGGTGGTGATGGTCTGGAACTCACTGCCTGAAAGGGTAGTTGAGGCAGAGATCCTCAGCCCATTCAAAAGGAGTCTCGATAACATCTCGTGCCATAATCTGCAGGGCTACGGACCAAATGCTGGAAGGTGGGATTAGAATAGGTGGATCGTTTTTTGACCGGCATGGACACAATGGGCCAAGTGGCCTCTTTTTGTGCCATAAACTTTATATGATTCTACGATTCTAACCCTCCCTGTCTGATTTTCCTCTACCTGCCTAACTCATGTGACAACATAGGAACAGGAATAGGCCATTCAATCCTTTCAAGCCTGTTCCACCATTCAGTTAGATCATGGCTGATCTGTATCTTAACTCCATTTATCTGCCTTGGGTCCGTAACCCTTAATACCCTTACCTAACAAAAATCTACCAATATAAGTTTTGACATTTTTAATTGACGCCCAGCTTTAGCAGCTATTTGGGGGAGAGAGTTCCAGATTTCCACTACACTTCAGGTGAAGAAGTGCTTCCTGACATTACCCCTGAATGGCTTAGCTCTAATTTTAAGGTTATGCCCATTTATTCTGGGCTCCCCCCATCAGAGGAAACATTTTCTCTCTCTATGTACACTATCAACACCTTTAATCATCTTAAACACTTCAATTAGATCACCCCTTAATCTTTTATACTCACGGGAATACAAGCCTAGTCTTTGTAACCGGTTCTCCAATTTAACCCTCTTAGTTTTCAACTTTGATCATTCAACTCCCCTAAAATGTTATGTTTTCGCTGGTTTGCTGGATATTTTATCTATCTGACTTATCTCAAAGCAATGCAGATATGATATTAGTTCTAAACCAACAACTGGTTTATTTACTGTATTTTAAGATATCTCAGCACTTACAAGATTTCAATACAATATCTTTCTCAGAACACAGTCTGTTTGCTAGAACTTTCCAGCTGTCTGTTTTAGTTTCAGCTTCAAAACACTAGGCTTAAGTAATCAAGCACAGTGAACACTGACAGACTAAAGCAATCAAACCCAGATCAATCAAACCATTGAACACTACATAAATTAAAGAGAAAAATGTGCCACAATTTTATATGTTACGCTCTCCTGTTCTGGAAGGAATATTGGCAAGGTCCATTTTCCGCGGGTATTAATGATTGTGTTTTTCCCTCGTTCCATCAGAAAACCCTGTACACAATAATTTCAGAAACTGCAAAGTTCAAGAGATACAAGGAATTACTGCAGGTAAGAACCAGTAAAGCATTATATCACAAAATTCAAAAATTTCAAGTAAGAATAAATAATGTCGCCTTTAATGGCCTTTTCAAAAATACATTCCCGTTTGGCTTCTTTAAAAGGTGTAAGTTAGAACTTAGGAACAGCTTCAAGCAGTTAGTGACAGTCTTATAAAGAAATGAGAAAATTAATAGCACGTCACCTACTCAGCTTGTCCTGCTCAATAAAAATGACATGTGGTGGCTTTGTGTAAATGTTTCTCGTGTCGAGGGTTGTCTTTGCGATTGGAAGCCTGTGACCAGTGGTGTACTGCAGCGATCGGTACTGGGACCCTTGCTGTTTGTAGTGTACATTAATGATTTAGACATGAATATAGGAGGTTTGATCAGTAAGTTCGCAGATGACATGAAAATTGGTGGTGTCGTAAATAGTGAGGAGGAAAGCCTTAGGTTACAGGATGGGCTGGTACAATGGGCGGAGCAGTGGCAAATGGAATTTAATCCTGAGAAGTGTGAGGTGATGCATTTTGGGAGGACTAACCAAGGCAAGGGAATATACAATGGATGGTAGGACCCTAGGAAGTACAGAGTGTCAGAGGGACCTTGGTGTACTCGTCCATAGATCACCAAAGGCAGCAGCACAGGTAGATAAGGTGGTTAGGAAGGCATATGGGATACTTGCCTTTATTAGCCGAGGCATAGAATATAAGAGCAGGGGCATTATGATGAAGATATATAAAACGTTAGTTAGGCCACAGCTGGAGTGCTGTGTACAGTTCTGGTCACCACACTATAGGAAGGATGTGATTTCATTGGAGAGGGTGCAGAGGAGATTCACCAGGATGTTGCCTGGGCTGGAGCATTTCAGCTATGAAGAGAGAATGGATAGGCTAGGGTTGTTTTCCTTAGAGCAGAGAAGGCTGAGGGGGGACCTGATTGAGGTATACAAAATTATGAGGGGCATTGATAGGATAGATAGGAAGAAACTTTTTTCCTTAGCAGAGGTGTCAATAACCAGGAGGCATAGATTTAAGTTATGGGGCAGGAGGTTTAGGGGGGATTTGAGAAATAATTTTTTTACTCAGAGGGTGGTTGGAATCTGGAACACGCTGCCTGAAGAAGTGGTAGAGACAGGATCCCTCACAACATTTTAGAAGTATTTAGATGAGCACTTGAAATGCCATAACATACAAGGCTATGGGCCAAGTGCTGGAAAATGGGATTAAAATAGCTAGGTGCTTGATGGCCAGCACAGACACAATGGGCCGAAGGGCCTGTTTCTGTGGTGTATAACTCTATGACTCTATCTTTCCTCTCGTTTGACTAACATTCTCCTTTTACAACCAGAAATGTGATCTTGCCCAACTTCTAGAAACGTCTGGACCATTTACAGTTTTCGTCCCAAGCAACAGTGCTTTCGGTGCCATGAAACATGAAACACTAGATTACTTGCTTTCAACAGAGGTAACAAAATAAAAATTTTCTGATATGCAGATTTTATTACAGTACATAACTCTCCTCCGGCAGTTTGTTGGTAGACTGGAATTATGTTAGGCGTTTTGGCGGGAGTGAAGTTTTTGCAGAGCCAGTAAATAACCAGTTTAGGAATCACACAAACTATGATGATTTTTCTCACCCCTTGGAGTTGTTTAACACCTCGGTTAAAATGAGTCGGTTGAGAGGTACCTTACATCTTAATATCCTTGTTTTGGTGTCAGCCTTGGCTCAGTGGTAGCACTAAGGCATGAGTCCAAACCCCACTTCAGAGACGTGAGCACACAATCTAGGTCAGGGGTCAGCAACCTTTTGTACCTGAAGAGTCTTTATCAAAAAAAATTGCCTAAAATAAAAACCATTGGGAGCTGAAAATTAAGATTCAGAATTTCTAAACCAAAACCCGGCAAATTGCTAAGTGTCTCTCATACAGTGCGTTATTGAATAAATAAAATACATGTATTGAATTTACGTATCAATAGAAAAACATCGAAATTAAAATAAACCCAACTCACGTTTTTTGTTCAGGTTTTATGTGCCAATTTGCATGAACTATGTATAAGCATGTTCAAAAAGAAAATGTGAAAATTGTGAACCACATTAGTTTAATGGAAAAACACCTTCCCATTTTGAATTAAAAAATGTCATAAGAAATTTACATATAAAGCTAAAAGAATGCTTTTTGTCTTCGTGTTTTTAGAAACAGATCTTGGGATAAGTGGAAATTTTCTGACGATAATTTTATCAGTAAAGTCATCTTTAAAACAAACTAACTTAAGATGCGTAGAATTAGGACAATATTTTCGGCTTTTGATTCTTGTGATTAAAAAATAGCTTCTAATAGCACATTCAGAATAATTTATCATCTGTTATATAAGAAGCAATGATGGCCACAATCATAAAACATATTCCTTGAACCAAAGGCATTATCTATTACCATGGTGTAGCTATTCCACTCGAACAGGTTTATTTAGAGCACAATGACGTTTTTTGTTAAACTAATCATTTGAAACCACAAAGTGCAGCATAACGATTAGACTTTTATCCCCATAATAAAAACGCGGCACTTACTTTCCGTGACTTAATTTTTTTTAGGCTTTTTTTCATGATAATGTGATCCTGCGGGAAAAGATTAGGAGCCAGAAATGAGATGTTAAAGAGCTGCAGATTGCAGATCCCTGATCTGGGGTGACACTCCCAGTGCAATACTGAGAGAGTGTTGCATTGCCAGGGGCGCCATCTTTCAGATGAGATGTTATACCCAGGCCCATCTCCCTGTTGAGATGGCTGTAAAAATCCCACTGCACATGGATACAGAGCAGTGGTATTCTCCCTGTGTCCTAATGACAATTTCTCCCCCAACAAA
Source organism: Heterodontus francisci (assembly GCF_036365525.1). Lineage (NCBI taxonomy): Eukaryota > Metazoa > Chordata > Chondrichthyes > Heterodontiformes > Heterodontidae > Heterodontus > Heterodontus francisci. The sequence goes on from NC_090388.1 coordinate 13,884,992, forward strand.
TTCGTCCAAAATCAGATTAATTCATCCTATTGCTGTTAGTGGGATCTTGCTGTGCACAAACTGGTCAATAAAACAATAGTGACTGTACCTCTAAAGTAATTCAATAGCGTGGGAGGTATTTTGGGATATTATGAGGATGTGAAAGGCACTATTTCAAAGCAACAGCAAAATACTGCAGATGCTGGAAATGTAAAATAAAATCAGAAAGTGCTGGAAATACTCAGCGGATCAGGCAGCATCTGTGGAGAGAGAAGCCGAGTTAACCGATTTTCACTTTGAGTTTGGGAACCTGACATCCGGAAAATTTCTGGATCTCTACCCCATGCCCCATCTGTGTTGCTCACGCGATGCAATCGTCCGATGTGAATACCCTAATTGGGCTGGAGGCGAGCTCGGAGGTCATTTAGTGGAACCAAGTGTTACCAGGAGATGAGAGCTGTTTACACAGCACGAGCAGCAAGGGCAGACAGCAGCCATGTTGGGGCCTACTGCTGCCTTGCAGAAGTGAGGAGGCCGCACAGCACAGGGCCAGAGGCCTCACTGTGCACAGAAGTGGGCAAAGAGCCAACTGAAAGGTACTGTGCCCTATCTGGAGCAAGATGCCCAGATCCCAAACATTTTCAGGAAGGAAAACCTTTCATTTCTGCCCACATTGGACCAGGTGCAACTGCCAGGTTGTGTTCAGCGACTGACAAGTTGAAAATCATCTTCTCGCCCTCCAGGGCCCATTAACTTAGCTCCTCATGGGCTGTTAATTGGAGGTGATCAGGGTTCTGACTTAACCATCCCCAACCCACGCCCTCACTTTGAAAATTCCAGCGTGTCCCCAAGGTGTTGGCATACAGACACAACGTTCAGGAGCACTATTTTTAAAGCATTTTTAAAATTGCGGCCCCCATGGGTAATTGAAAATGTCAGCCAACATTTCAGATCAATGACCCATCATCAGAATGCAAGACTTTATTTTCATGGGATCATTTTCTGGGTTTGTGAATAATTGTGAGCTACGTGCTCTATATTTCACAGTGAGTCTCTCTGCTGGCAGCATGAATTTGAAAAGTGCACCCTTCTATGTGAGCGTATATCTGTTTGGTGTAATTTCAGAATTGTTTGTGGTGGTGGTGGTAATATTCCATTTTTGTTCAGGGCAAGCAGAAGCTTAAGGAATTAGTGAAACATCACATCGTTCCTGCAACTGAGGTTAGTTTATTCTTTGAAATACAATTGTGAAAAGTACAAACAGAACCAAAATACTGCGCATGCTGCAAATCTGAAATTAAAACAGAAAATACTGGAAACATTCAGCAGGTCAGGCGGCTTCTGTGGAGAGAGAAAAAGCTAACGTTTCAGGTCAGAACTGGAAGAAGTTAGAGATGTAACAGTTTATAAGCAAGTCTAGAGCCCAGGTAAAAAAGGCAGACATGGGGGTTGGGGGGAGGGGCGGTGTGGGATTGGAGGAAAGAACAAAAGGGAAGGTCTGTGATAGGGTGGAAGGCAGGAATGATTAAATGACAAAAAGGACGAATGTGTGAGCAAAAAGGGACTGGAATGGAACAAGTAAAAGAAACAAAAGATGGGACTAGTGGAAGTGTAAATGGCAACAGCAGAACCATTCCCAGCACCTGCTGTCTGAAAATTTGGTCTGAAATTATTGAAGGTTGTAAAGTGCCAAGTCAAGAGGCAACATGAGGAAACATTTTTTGCACAGTGAGTTCTTGTGATCTGGAATTTATTGCCTGAGAGGGTGATGGAAGCAGATTCAATAATAACATTCGAAAGAGAATTGGAGAAATACTTGACGGGAGTAAAAATTACAGGGTTTTGGGGAAAGAGCAAGGGAGTGGGGTTAAATTTATAGCTCTGCCAAAGAGCCAACACAGTGTTAGGACCAGGTGAGAAGGGGACTAGGGGTTCCCTCTCAGCCTTTACCTGGTTTAACCGTAAAAGGGTTTAATTTTAAAACACCGTGTTCTTAGCTCCCCCTCAGTGAATCCTTGTTCGCTGCTCCAATTGTTAGGCAAAGAAATCAGACAGGTTTGCTTAGATTTAAACAAGAAAGATAGAAGTTTATTAATCTTCAACTCTAATCCGGTTAATGACTACGAATATTCGACACAACCACGCTAGCATGCATACACGATAAACACACGCAGATAGAGACAGAAAAAGTAGAAGGAATAAAAGGGGAAAAGTTTGAGGCAATATCTGGTCGTTACAGTCCTTTAAGTTCAATGTGGAGTCTTTGGTTGCTGGTAAATCTTGCAATTCGTTGGGGCGCAGTTTACGCTTCAACTTGTTCTGATGTAGGAGTCTTTTCTCTCTTGAAGTTTATGTGTCTTCCATGGGTCCGGTGGCTTGAGAGAAAGCGAGAGAGAGAGACAGCCAGGCAAGAGACTTGTTTGTTTCAGCTTCAGTTGCGCACTGCCATCTGTTCCTTTCTCTGTGGCACATTTCAAAAAACTGCAGGTTGCCCAGCAGGTTAGTCATGTGACTAGCTGGTTTGACCACTTCTGTTTGTGGATTTGGCCATCTTAGCAGTCATCCTGGAATGTGAGCTTCCTTGCTTTCAGTGTCTGGTGATCAAAGTCCATTGAGGGTTAAGTGGAGCAGGGAGCACTCCTTTTGTCTCTCCAAGCACTGTCTGTTAGTATGTAAATGTTTTTCCAGCCACTACTGATCTGTTCAACAAGCCATTTCCTTGCCCCAGCAACAGTTTAAAATCAATGTTCAAATGACAAAATTAATATGCCTCATTCTTGGCAGGTGGGGATGACAACAGGCATGATGGGCTGAATGGCCTCTTTCTGTACTGTATCATTCTGTGATTCTATAAATTGAGGTGTTGTTCCTCGAGTTTCTGTTGAGCTTCATTGGAACAGCATAGGATGTGAAAGGCATAGCAGAAATTACAGAGGGTGTGTAAGTGCCAAGGAAGTGGGAGATCTGGGGAAAGGGGAGAAAAGGAAAACCTGGGGTTGGGTCTCAAATTAAAATAGATCTAAAAATGCGGCTATTATGTGGAATTGCATTGAATCTACAATACAGAAATGAGCCATGCTGCACCAATTGGTCTATGCCAGCATTTATGCTCCAATGTCTTCTCCTCCCACTCCTCTTCATCTCCCTGCACCACCATATCCTATTCATTTCTCCCTCATGTGTTTATCTAACTTTCCCTTAAATGCACCTATGCTATTCACCTCAACCACTCCTGGGGTAGTGAGTTCCACATTCTAACCACTCTCTGGCTAAGGAAGTTTCTCCTGAATTCCCTGCTGGATTGATGGATGATTATTATATATTTATAGCCACTAGTTCTGGTCTTCAAGAAATATTGGGCTGGATTTTGTTCTGGCAACGGGGGACCCAGTGGTGGGCCAGAAGGTGAGGAGAGACCCCTCCTTGGCCCTCCATTGGGTCTCCACAGCGGGTAGACAATTAACTGCCCACCATCGGGGACTCTCCCTTTAAGGAATGAATGCCCGCCTCCAAGAGCTGCCAGCCAGTCAGAAGGCCAGCATCACTGCTGTACTGGCAACACTACTGGGAGCAGTGGCCATTGCCGGAGGTCCTGCAGTACCAAAAACTCCTGAGACCCCGGGAGAAGTGAGTGGGGTCGGGGTCACTGGCACAATTCAGGCAGGCCACATGATGGGGTGGGAGGGTGGGGTTAGTGAGGGTGGGGGGGATTCTTCCCGGGTCGGGGAGGCGTCTATCGCTGCTGGGGGTGCCCTCCTGGGGCTCTGGATTGCCCCCAAGGAGCGACCCCAACGGCCCCACTAGGAGGCCGCCTGGTAAAACCTGGCGGCGTCTCCCCATGGTGGCAGACCCCTCCACCTTCCATTAAATTGAGGTGGAGGCAGGAAGAGGCCCTTAAGAGGCCACTAAAAGGGCCTCAACTGACCTGGGGAGGGAAGACCATCATGGGCCTCCCCGCCCTGGACTAAATTGGAAGACATTGGGAAGATGATGAGCACTCTGCCCCACCCCACCTTCCAAAGCAATTTTATGGACCCCCTGCCTCCATTTCCATCCTCAGGGGGCCAATGAAATTCAGCCCATCTTCGCCTTGTCTAAAGTTTGAAGTTGCTAAAGTCAGTGTTCAGACTGGAGGGTTACAGGATGGCTGGGAAAAAATTGAGATGGGAGGACTTTTAATTAACCTAACTCACTGGGCAGGAATCCCATGGGATCAGGTGGACCGCTAGTTTTACACCCCACCCAATATTAGTCACCACTGACTTTAGTGGGTAACAAAATTGGGCACCAATGATGCATCTGATCCCACTGGTTTTCAATGGATGGGTTAGGCTAAAACTGACCCTAGTGATTGTTCTTGAAGCTTGGATTGTGGACAAGGCCAGTGACAGTTAGAATGGGGAGGGAACGGCTTTTAAAATGATGAGCCACAAGTAGCTCAGGGTCAGAGCTACTGCGGACAGAATAGGCAAGTTCTGCCGAACAGCCACTCTCTCTGGATTTGGTCTCCCAGTGTATAGAAGGTCTCACGTTGAGCAGCGACTACAGTATCCTAGATTGGAGGAAGTACAAGTGAATGGCTCCTCATACTGCTTTTCTTTTGTGCAAACCAGCTGGATGTTTCGAGTCTTCTCTCTTCACCCAACATCCTGAGCTTAGCAAATCAACTTGTGACAATGAATGTGAGCCACAATGTAAGTCGATCCTTTGCTCAGTAACGAGGCCTGAATTCATTTGTACTTAAAAGTCCATTTTATGTTACAGCCTTTATTTTAACACAGAAGGTTATGAAGAAAAAATACAGAACATTTACCTTGGATATAACGTCCAACTTTGTGTGATAGTGTCTCACAGGCAATAACGCATCAGCAGCCCATTTTAACAGCTGTCCCGATCTTTATTTCCATTGATTTCAACAGAAATGAGGAAAGATGTGAAATGGGCATCACTGGCAAAGCGATCATTTCTTGCCCATCCCTAGTTGTCCCTGAGAAGGTGGCGGTGAGCCTTTTTCTTGAACCTTAAACATTCACTCCCTCCACCACATGCGCACCATAGCTGCACTGTGTACTATCTACAAGATGCACTGCAGCAACTCACCAAGGCGTCTTTGACAGCACCTTCCAAACCTTTACCACCAAGAACAAAAGCAGCAGGCACATGGGAACGCCACCACCTACAAGTTCCCCTCCAAGTCACACACCATCCTGACTTGAAACTATATCGCCGTTCCTTCACTGTCGCTGGGTCAAAATCCTGGAACTCCCTCCCTAACAGCACTGTGGGTGTACCTACACCAAACGGAGTGCAGTGGTTCAAGAAGGCAGCTTACCACCACCTTCTCAAGGGCAATTTGGAATGGGCAACAAATGCTAACCTTCCTATTGATATATTCTGTGAACAAATTTTTAAAAATGCAGTCCAAGTGCTGAAGAGGTTCCAACTGTGCTGTTAGATAGGAAGATCCCGGATTTTGACCCAGTGATTAAATTTATCCAGTCAGTTGTTATATTTTCCCCTCCTCATTTGGTGCTGTACAAGCTGTGACCACGAATGACATGGTGTCCCCACAAGCCCCTGCAATCTGGCCAACGAAGCCCAGGAATCTAAATCCTATTTGTGCTTATATTTCTTGCTCATTGTTTTATCCTGTCTGGATTCTGAGGGGCCTATAGGTTTAGAAAGGGCTGTTGTTTGTCTCATTGCTGGATAAATTCAAGAACACCATGTTTTGATAGTATTACTGGCTTGACCAATGTGCAGTTTGATAGAAACATGAAGTTAAACTTGCCAATTGGCCCTTGAGGCTCCATGGTATCTACCAAAGCAGCTTACCTAGACTAAAGCATGCCTTGTATAGTGTATCTCATATGAAGCATAAATAAGTGAATGGAAATGCACAGTGCCTAGGTGTTGCCAAGGTAATGATGCATATTGATTCGTGGATGAGCCATAGCTTCTACATGCAGTGGTTTTCTTGGCTTGTCACAAAATATCTTTGAAACGTTTGTTGTCCATCTCTTGCGCAGGGGCAGATTCTGCTGGGTGGCCAGGATGCAGGTGTTGACGAAACAGACATACTCGGCAAGAATGGCAGGATCTATTCTTTGAATGGTGTTCTGGTTCCTCCATCCATTCTCCCAATCCTTCCCCATCGATGTGACGACAAAACGTACAGGATTACCAGGGTAACAACTGGCATCAGATGAAACGATGAAAGATTATTTGACGCGTGTTCATCATTTTCAAAAAAAGTCTTGCTGAATGTTTGCAAAACTGTCTTGACATCTTGGTCTCCCCTCATCCCCTGAATTTCTGCAAGCCATCCGTGTAGACCAGCCTCTGACAGGAGGACAAAGGCAGACACAAGATTCAGATATGTTGACCTTCTCTGCCAGTTACCTCAGGACCTGGTTTGGAGTGGAACCTCCGTCTGCCCCAAGCAAGGTCAAATGGCCAGTAGAATAGACATTCCGAGCTGTGAGCACCTTCGTCCCTGGTCTGGGATCAATTGGATAGCCAGTATGCCGAGAGAAAGAAGGTGGACTGGCCTAGGCCACAATGAAAGTGGGGCCGAGATTGGGGGTCCAGGTCTGGGTTTTGACACTTGCCAGAGGTAAGAAATTGGGACAATAGCCCCGCCCCCCCCTCCCCCGCCCCCGACCTTTTGGGGTCTCTTGAATTGTCAGGCCTTTGCCTCTGTTTCCTCCATCCCACTATGGTGGCCGCTTGATATGCACCCTTAAAGCACAGGCACCCACCAACAATATTTAAATTAGGTAACCTTCTGGCCCTGCATACTCTGGTAGGATCAAGTGCAGAGGTCACAGGCTCAGGAGCATTTTTATATCCTGAAGTTCATTCCAAGGATTTTCAGCCCCTTTTTATTCTGCTACTAATTTGATGCAAAAGAAACATAACCATGGGTAACTTTGAAAAGCTACACTCCGAAATGAATCCTCACTAATGATGAAGCCATATAACATGCGATCGATGTGATTTTCCCCCTTTTTAGTGACCCCACTCATATCTAATTCTCCACCTCCATATCTCCTTAGATTTAGAAACGTCCAGAAATATAGCTTCATGAGTTTTAAATACCATATAATGTAATCTTTGAACACAACCACAAGAATTTTTTAATTATTCACTTATATAATATTAATTGGTCCTACAAACCTAACCATAGATATTTCAACATACTTATTTTGTTCTTTCTACACTTGTTAACATTTTCCACACATGGTTTTTTTTAATCAAAGGTGTGCATTGCATAGCTGTACCTTGAGGTGATCACCTGTGTGCTGATGTCCATGGATGCACAACATTGAATTGCTAATCTCAGCCATGCTTTCAGAGGGAGCCAGCAAGCTCAGGCTAGAAGGATAGTTTGATGAAGGTGTGCCACCAGCAGAGAGCTTCACCACACATCAGGGAATAGTAGCCACGATTTCCGTGATTTTCTATCCATTGGATACGTGAGGTTGGGTAGCAGGACCAACTCTAGTTGAATGCATTCCTGGAGCTTTCATCACATGAAAGAGTGCCAGGAGCAGCACCAGGCATACTTAAATATGTAGCTGTGAAGCTACAACACAGGACTACTTGCATGCCAAACAGCAGAAGCAGCATGTGATAGACAGGGCTAAGCGATCCCACAACCAATGGATCAGATCTAAACTCTGTAGTCCTGTCATATCCAGTCGTGAATGGTGGTGGACAATTAAACAACTAACAGGAGGAGGAGGCTCCACAAACATCCCATTCCTCAATGATGAGGGAGTCCAACACACCAGTGCAAAAGACAAGGCTGAAGCAATTGCATCCATCTTCAGTCAGAAGTGCCGAATGGATGAGCCATTTCGACCTCTTCCTGAAGTCCCCAGCATCACAGCTGCCAGTCTTCAGCCAATTCGATTCATTCCATGTGATATCAAGAAATGGCTGAAGGCACTGGATACTTCAAAGGTTATGGGCCCTGACAACATTCCAGCAATAGTACTGAAGACTTGTGCTCCAGAACTGACCATGTCCATAGCCAAGTTGTTCCAGTACAACTACAACACTGGCATTTACCCAACAATGTGGAAAATTGCCCAGGTATGTCCTGTACACAAAAAGCAGGTCAAATCCAACCTGGCCAATTACCGCCCCATCGGTCTACTCTCAATCATCAGAAAAGTGATGGAAGGTGTCGTCGACAATGCTATCAAGCGTTACTTACTTAGCAATAACCTGCTCAGTGATGCTCAGTTTGGGTTTCCTCAGGGCCACTCAGCTCCTGATCTCATTACAAACTTAGTCCAAACATGGACAAAAGAGCTGAAGTCCAGAGGTGAGGTGAGATGACCTCAAGGCAGCATTTGACGGAGTGTAGCATCAAGGAGCCCCAGCAAAACTGAAGCCAATTGGAATCGGAGGAAAACTTTCCACTGGATGGAGTCATACCTAGCACAAAGGAAGATGGTTGTGCTTGTTGGAGGTCAATCATTGTAGTCCCAGGATATCACTGCAGGAGTTCCTCAGGGTAGTGTCCTAGGCCCAACTATCTTCAGCTGCTTCATCAATGACCTTCCTTCCATTCTAAGGTCAGAAGTGAGGATGTTCGCTGATTGCACAATGTTCAGCACCATTCGTGACTCCTCAGATACTGAAGCAGTCTGTATCCATATGCAGCAAGATCTAAACAACATTCAAGCTTGGGCTGATAAGTGGCAGGTTACATTCATGCCACGCAAGTGCCAGGCAATGATCATCTCCAACAAGAGAGAATCCAACCATCTTCCCTTGATGTTCAATCGCATCCTTTTGGGCCTCCTTATCTCGAGAGACAATGGATACGCGCCTGGAGGTGGTCAGTGGTTTGTGAAGCAGCGCCTGGAGTGGCTATAAAGGCCAATTCTGGAGTGACAGGCTCTTCCACAGGTGCTGCAGAGAAATTTGTTTGTTGGGGCTGTTGCACAGTTGGCTCTCCCCTTTCGCCTCTGTCTTTTCTCCTGCCAACTACTAAGTCTCTTCGACTCGCCACAATTTAGCCCTGTCTTTATGGCTGCCCGCCAGCTCTGGCGAATGCTGGCAACTGACTCCCACGACTTGTGATCAATGTCACACGATTTCATGTCGCGTTTGCAGACGTCTTTATAACGGAGACATGGACGGCCGGTGGGTCTGATACCAGTGGCGAGCTCGCTGTACAATGTGTCTTTGGGGATCCTGCCATCTTCCATGCGGCTCACATGGCATCAATCGCATCACCATCGCTGAATCCGCCACTATAAACACCCTGGGAGTTACCATTGACCAGAAACTGAACTGGACCAGCCATATAAATACTGTGGCTATAAGAGCAGGTCAGAGACTGGGAATCCTGCAGCAAGAAACTCACCTCCTGACTCCCCAAAGCCTGTCCACCATCCACAAGGCACAAGTCAGGAGTGTGATGGAATACTCTCCACTTGCCTGGATGAGTGCAGCTCCAACAACACTCAAGAAGCTCAACACCATCCAGGACCAAGCAACCCACTTGTTTGGCACCCCATCCATCACCTTCAACATTTACTCCCTCCACCACTGACGCACAGTGGCAGCAGTGTGTACCATCTACAAAATGCACCGCAGCAACTCACCAAGTCTTCTTTGTCAGCACCTTCCAAACCCGAAACCTCTACCACCTAGAAGGACAAGGGCAGCAAATGCATGGGAACACCACCACCTGCAAGTTCCCCTCCAAGTCACACATCATCCTGACTTGGAACTATATCGCCGTTCCTTCACTGTTGCTGGGTCAAAATCCTGGAATTCCCTTCCTAACAGCACTTTTTAAAATTTGTTCATGGGATGTGGGCATCACTGGCTGGGCCAGCATTTATTGTCTATCCCTAATTGCCCTTGAACTGAGTGGCCATTTCAGAGGGCATTTTAAGAGTCAACCACATTGCTGTGGGTCTGGAGTCACATGTAGGCCAGCAGATTTCCTTCCCTAAAGGGTATTAGTGAACCAGATGGGTTTTTACAACAATTGACAAGGGTTTCATGGTCACTATTAGACTAGCTTTTAATTCCAGATTTATTAATTGAATTCAAATTTCACCATCTGCTGTGGTGAGATTCAAACCCATGTCCCCAGAGCATTGACCCAGATTATTAGTCCGGTGACATTACCACTACACCACCACCTCCCCAGTACTGTGCGTGTACCAACACCACATGGACTGCAGCGGTTCAAGAAGACAGCTCACCACCACCTTCTCGAGGGCAATTAGAGCTGGGTAATAAATGCTGGCCTCGCCCGCGACGCCCACATCCCGTGAAAGAATAAAAAAAACTCCCATCCCAACCTTCCCACCCTCGCCCCATTGGTCTACCGATGTGTCAATCCTTGCAAATCCCTCCCTTCACATGACCAATTGGGAAGCAAACAGAACCTTTGTTGCCCAATTGGATGATTTTTGATTCTAAATTTCAAACAACCTTTAATTGTCATCTTTAATTTTTTTACAACTACTAAACGAATAAGTGGTCACTGAAAATATAACACACCTTCCATTTTTAGAGCATAAGAAATAGGAGCAGTAGTAGGCCATTTGGCCCTTCAAGCCTGCTCCCCCATTCAATAAGATCATCTTCTACCTCAACTCCACATTCCTGTATTATCCCCATATCCCTTAATTCCCTTGGAACCCAAAGGTCTATTGACCTCTGTCCTGAATATGCTCAATGCCTGAGCATCCACAGCTCTCTGGGGTAGAGAGTTCCAAAGGTTTACAACCCATTGAGTGAAGAAATTTCTCCTCGTCTCAGTACTGAATGGCCGACCCTTTAGCCAGAGACTGTGACCCCGTGTTCGAGATTCCCCAGCCAGGGGCAACATTTTCTCCTGGGTATATTTGCAGTAGTGTCTTGGAAATTAATCTCAGTTTTCTGGAGACTGCAGGGTAATCCTAATTACTAAGCACTTATGTAAAATCAGCTCTTCGGTGCTTTCTTCAAAGGGAGATTTGGTTGCTAAGCCAATACAGATCTCTCTGCTCTTAGGAACAACTTCTTCCAGAATGGAATTGACTGAGGCTTAGCAAGGCCTAGAGAGTGTGAGAAAAGGCAATTCGGCCAGGAGAACTGTACTTATGTAGTTAGCTAGCCAAGAATTAGTCACCTGCAGATGTAGATGGCTAATTTTCTCCTGAGATGTCCAAAATAAACGTGACTCCAGCAGTTTACGACAAATGTAAATAACAAAGCATTTTATGATCACTATAAATCGCAAACACCTGTCTGAATGACTTAGGGAGTACATCAAACACTAAAGACCTGCTTGGGTATGCAATTGAAACCTGACCCGAGCCCAACAGAACCACATCCAACCCGAACCCAACCCAATACGAGTCCTTTGACTTTTCTTCCCACAACCGACCCGATCCAACCCGACTACCGGAATGAAGTTGATTATATCAAAGAAGTTGTGCTCTACCTTGGATGGAATCACTCACTGCAGACTAGTGTGGAGTCCGGATGCACGTTTCCCACCTTGACGTCCTGGCTTTTCAAATTCTGAAGCTTTTCCCTCCCTGAGCAAAAGGCAGCCCTGGCCCGACCCGGCCCGAGCCTGAATGCCGGACCCAGAAGAGAGACCCGACCCGACCTGAACCCGACACATGTCGTCGGGTCTGGTCGGGTTCGGGTCAGGTAGCCATGCTCTCTCAAGCATACCGTGAAGGGCTTCAAAAATGTGCATGGATAGTGCACTAGTTTCAATGTAATAATTATTATGTTTGTGTTCATTTAGGGCTCCTGTATAAGTTGTGCAAAGATTTATGCTAGCTCTTGTCCATCTGGAATGGCTCAACTGGTAAGTGACCGTCGATTAAATCCTGAATTAATCAGTTAGTGAATTGCTTGTCGCATCGCCCATATTCAGCTGGTGAATGTAAGTTTTTTTTATATACACGGTGGAGATGGGAGTTATAGAAGAGGCCAGAAACTTGCCCCCACAACAGTGACTTCTGGCCGATGCTTGCAGCTACGCCATCACAGGCAGCTCTTTACAGACAGGCTTTCCATTCCAAATGTTTACTTAGGAAGTTTCAATGTTAAGTGTTGACCTGAAAGCACAACCAAACATTGTGGCGTCAGGGACATGCAAAAGATTTTAAATAATATTTACAACAACAACTTGCATTTATATAGCACCTTTAAGGTAGAAAAACTTAACCAAGGTGCTTGACAGGGACATCATCAGACAAAAAAAAAATGACACCAAGCCAAAGAAGTAGGTATTGGGACAGATGGCTAAACACTTTGTCAAAGCGGTAGGTTTTAAGCTGTGCCTTAAAGGAGGTGAGAGAGGTAAGGAAGCGGAGAGGCTTAGGGAGGGAATTTCAGACAGCAGAGGGCTGAAAGAATGGCCACCAGTGGTGAAGTGAAGGAGATCTCTGTACGCTTCTAATTTCATTATAAATGTCTTTTTCCTTTTTCCCCTCACCTCCTTTCCCTAAAGCGTTGACTGCTTGCTAAGGGACAGTGTCACCTGCACCAGTAATCTAAGACCATTATTCACGTTTTATATAGATTCTTGGGCCGGAATTTTATGCTTGCCGTCCACCGACTGAAATGTCAGTGGCAATCCCGCCTCTGCCAGGCCTGGGGATTCAGACCAAATTTTACGGTCCCCCGGCCCTTAATTGGTCTTAGGCGGGACTTCCACCTCATTGAGGCAGGAAGTTCTGCCTAATGGAGCTGCCGGCCCATCAGCGGGCCGGCAGCTCTTAGTCTCAACAGCGCCATTGGGGGCAGTGGCCACTGCTGGGACTGCAACCCAGCTTCAAGATGAAGAGGAAGGACGGAGCCAGAAAAGAGGTAAGTTTTTGAGGCCTCGGCAAGGCAAGGGGAGGGGGAGGGGTCGATTGGGGGGTGGGGGTGGTGTGTTGGGCGTTGGGGTGGTTGGGGCATCGGGGCGGCCCTCCGTTGGGCACAGGGTGCCTGATCAGGAGAGCCACCCACCAGGCCATCAGAAAGTTGCCTGCTTTTAACAAGCGGCTTTTCTTAGGCCTGGCCCACTCGCCTGCCAACTGTAAAAGTCCCGTGGAGGTGAGCGGAGGCTCTTCAGTTGCCGTTAATTGACCAATTGAGAGCCTTGATTGGCCTGGGGCAGGCAGGCCGTTACTTGCCGCTGCCGCCCCATGTAAAAGGACAGTGGGAGTGGGTCGGGAAGAGACCCCCAGGCCTCCCAATCCATTTTACGCCCCCACCAACCTGCTCTTTGGTGGGGGGGGTGGGGGTGGAAAATTCCAGCCATAAAATATTAGCACTTTGCATTAGAAATGTCCTTCATGTGCCTAATGTAGCAAATTTCATTGGTTCTGCACAATGCAAAGATTTAAACTGCACTTTTTGTGATTGTTGTCTGATTTAGGACACCTTTCGTCATGGGTGCTTCTACATGAGCAATTTGATGGGACTGCGTCTGCCAACACAGGGTTGCAGTAGAAACTGCAATGAAACAGTAATTGTGAGTAAAATTAAAATGATTAAAATCCGGAATTTAAAGTCCCGTGGCGGAATTTGAACTTTACAGGGTGGAATTTTACTGGTCCCATTGGGATGGACTTGGAGACGGGAAGCTGATAAAATGTGGCAAATGTGTTGGAGTGGAACCCCCGATGTCTTCCCGCCACTGGGCAAATTTCCCAGGGGCGGTCGGGCAGCGGGATCAGGAACACACAGGATGGCAGGCCATTGAGGCTGTTAAGCAGCCAACTGACAGGATTTTGAGGTGGATTTTAAATTTTCCCTGTGCCGCACAGGTTCCACGGAGCATCAGCTGCTTGTCTGCTCAAAGGAGGCGAGGTAAGTGGAGGTGACAGCCATTGAGTACAGCTGTGTTGTCAAACAGGTAGGCTGAGGCCAGACATGCAAAGGATTGAAAAGTTGAAGGGATTGCACAGTGTGAGCCCCCATATTGGAGGGCACTTATTGGAAGGTGTCTTCCAGGTCCACTTCAGTGCATGCAGGCAGCAATCGGGTGTTGAGTGGCTTTGAGCTCTGAGGGCTCCAATTCTCAATGGGTGGTGTGCGCTCTGACTTTGACTCCTCCAGTGAGGAGGAGAGTGGGAGAGTGTGACAGGTTCAGCCACATGGAGCAGGGCTGCAACAGCCAGCGAAGCAGCAGCCTCATGAGTGTGCGAGGGGACCCGGATGAGGAGGGCGCATAGGGCCTATAATCTAGGATAATGTTCACACAAGGCGCTACCCAGCTGCAAGTGTTTTCAGAGAAAGGCTTACCTTCATGGAGATGATGAGGCACCAGTGTCTCCAAAGACCACATCTGCCCAGGCAGGTGGTAGCGGACCTGTGCAGAATGCTGGAGGAGGAAATGAGGCCAATGGGATGTGGTGGCACTCCATTGCCTGTGGCGCTCAACCTCTAGCCCTCAGGCACATTCCAGGGATTGTTTGGATACATTTGTGGATCTCCCAGTCAGCGGCCCATCACTGCAGCAAGCAGATGAAAGATGCCACGTACCAGAGGGCAGGACAATACATCAGGTACTGCACTGATCAGGCCAGTCAGACAGAGAGAGTGATAGGATTCGGGGCATTGCTGGATTCCCTCAGGTGCAAGAAGTAATTGACCGCACACATGTGGCCATGGATGCTTCTGCAGAGCAGCCAGGAGCCTTTATGAACAAGAATGCGTTCCACTCACTGAATGTTCAATTAGTCTGTGATCACCGCAAAAAGGATCCTGCAGACGTGTGCATGGTTCCCGGGAAGCTGTTGCAACTCATACATCCTTAGACAGGCCCAGGTGCCTCAGCTCTTCAGGCCACCCAAACGCCTTTGTGGATGGATACCGAGTGACAAGGGGTATCAGTTAAAGACTTGGCTGCCTACACCTGTGCGGAACCCCGATACAGAGGCAGAGGGTGACTACAAGGGTCACCATTGAACAGGCGATAGGCCTTCTGAAAATGAGGTTCAGATGCTGGGTCGATCTGAGGGAGCCCTGCAGTATGCCCCATCAAGGATCTCTTGTGGTGGTATGCTGTGCTGTGCTCTGGCGCTTCCACGTGCTCCTACACTGTGGTCTCCCGGAACCTGCAGTCGACGTGGAGGCACGCTACTGTCTTTTCTGCTCTGGTGCATGAGATGGCTGCAGCAGACGGCGTCTGGTTACCTGAGCCCCAGAGGGGCCCGGCACAGCGGGGAGGGGCCACCTGCATCTGTGCAGGGGCTGCCTTTGTCATCAAGGCTGCATGCAGCATTCATGTCCCCATCAAAGGGCCCCAAGGATCCACCATCAATGCAAGGAACACTTGGGAAGAACCCCCATAGGCTTCAGGCACCTGCACCTCAACTCCATCAAGGCCCACCTGCCCTTTCCTGCTTACCTGGAGTGATTGAACACCTGACAATGGATCCAGGCATCTCGGAGCCATCTCACCTACCCATCACTCAACATAGCTCATGGATGAAGCCATAATGTGACGTGGGTGCGCACCTCCTGCATCCACTGTGTTGCATGTGGCGCTCCATTAGGATCGTCACTCTGTCAATGGAAGAGTCCATGTGCTCACATGCCAGAGACATGGTGCCACTCATGGCATGGATGGACTCCTTCATAGTATGCACGTGGGTGCAAAGAGCCTCTGGGAACTCTGACAGATGTCTGCACATTTCACACTGCTGCTTTGCTGATGGCTCCTGAGGGTCACCATCTGCGTGAAGCTGAGCATCACTGGGCCCTTCCTCAATCCTCCGATGGAGAGTAGTCACTGCCTCTGCTACCTGCTCATGCATGTCTGTGACCTGCTCACCAGCTGGTGCCCCCCTTTCTAACTGCATGTCAATGCCCACTGATGGAAGAGTATCTGCCCTGGTGGAATATGTGCTAGACTGACGTGACACTCTCTCTTCAGATGGCAGATCCTCCTCGCAGTCTCATTTGATCCCAGAGCAGTCCCCAGTCCCTCACCACTACGGACCTGTGGAAGAGACAAGAGTGATGTTAGCAAGTTGTGCTTTCAACCAGCTCCTACTGCCTGTCCTTGATCTGGAGCTTCCTGTGTTCATCAAGGCCCACAGAGGCGCCATAGCTAGTACTTGTCAGAAGGTTTCATTCCCGCATCCATCGTGTTACTCACTTCCCACGGGCTCCGCACCCACCGTGACCTCAGTGACAGCCTGGCCTGCTGCAACCCATCCTATTTCCATTGTCACCTCCTCTATCGGAGCCACTCCACTGTATTCATCAGCCTCTGCCAATTTCCCTTTCCATCACTGCGCCAAGTGGCCATTCAGTCTTGGCAGCTCAGAGATCAACATGGGCCTCCTCCAAGAGTCAGCTCTGCCTCTCACTATGGACGCTGGTCCCTGGTCATGCCCAAGGTATGGGCCAGCCACCTCACCTCACATCTCATGGGCGCCATTGAGGATGTGCAGTGCCATGAACTTGCTATTATGAATGCCACTCACCTTGCCAGACTGTACCAGGTCACTGAAACACTTCCGACACTGCAGCCATGTTTGTGTGACCAGCACGTGGCTGATTATTTCCTCTGCTACCTCCAGACATCCCTTCTTTGTGAGGCATGACGGCCTCCTCCTCCCATCCACTGGGTACAGGACCTCTCTCCGATGCCTCGCTGCCTGCAGAAGCACCCTCAGGGGGCGACACTGAAACGTGGAGCCCCCCCCCCCCGACTCCAACCGTTCTTGCCCAGCGTCCCTTGTTCAGCATTCTTTCCCATGTCCTCTATGTGTGCAGCCTGTATGAAGGCTGCTGACTGTCCTTCTAAATATGGTGCCTTCCTTTGATGTGCTGGGACTTCCTCTCGCCCGCCACCTGTTATTGGCCGGCTCCCCCACCTGCTGGATGTTAATTGGCTGCAGATGGGAAAATCCTTGAGGATATCCCACCACACCCTCATGGCCGTGTGACCTGAATTTGACCCCGGCGTCGGGGCTTCCTCTCAACTGGGAAAATCCTGCCCCCATTTTCTGATGATTATTGAGCCTGTCAGTGAGATTACTAACCCAATAATGTAACCAGTACACTACACTACACTGCCATAAAAAAACCTTTAGCTCAATCACTCTGAAACAGAAACGTTCCAGTTTCCAGAGTATGATAAAAGCAAAATACTGCAGATGCTGGAAATCTGAAATAAAAACAAGAAATGCTGGAAATACTCAGCAGGTCCGGCAGCATCTGTGGAGAGAGAAGCAGAGTTAACGTTTCAGGTCAGTGACCGTTCTTCAGATCTGACAAATATTAGAAAAGAAAAAAGATTTTAAGCAAGTAAAGCGGGGGTGGGGCAAGAGATAACAAAAGAGAAGGTGTTGATAGGACAAGGTCACAGAGAATAACTGACCAGACGGTCATGGGACAAAGGCAAATGGTATGTTAATGGTGTGGTGAAAGACAAAGTATTAGTACAGAGAGGGTGTGAATGGACTATAAAGCACAAAGCACTCCAAGCACAAATATTTTTAAAAAATTTTAAAAACAGAAACAGTGGGTAGGCACAGTAGAAACAAACTAACCAAGCTCAAAAAACTAAAATAAAATAACCAAATAAAAAAGAAAAATGATAAAAGAAAAAATAACTAAACATAAAAAGGGGGGCCCGTCATGCTCTGAAATTATTGAACTCAATGTTCAGTCCAGCAGGCTGCAGTGTGCCTAATCGGTAAATGAGATGCTGTTCCTCGAGCTTGCGTTGATGTTCACTGGAACACTGCAGCAATCCCAGGACAGAGATGTGAGCATGAGAGCAGGGGGATGGGGAGTGGTGGTGGGGGGGGAGTGTTGAAATGGCAAGCAACCGGATGCTCAGGGTCATGCTCACGGACTGAGCGGAGGTGCTCCACAAAGCAGTCACACAATCTGCGTTTGGTGGGAAATGGGCCGGACACGGTTGAGGGCCCTGTCAACCACAGTGTGGGGTGTGGTGGGGGGGGGGGGGGGAATCCTCGGTTGAGGAAAAAGGAATATCAGAAGCGCTGTCATGGAAGGTAGCATCAGAGCAGATGTGTCAGAGACGGAGAAACTGGAAGAATGGAATGGAGTCCTTACAGGAGGCAGGGTGTGAAGAAGTGTAGTCGAGGTAGCTGTGGGAGTCAGTGGGCTTATAATGGATATTAGTAGACAGCCAATCACCGGAGATGGAGACAGAGAAGTCAAGGAAGGGAAGGGAAGTGTCGGAGATGGACCATGTAAAGGTGAGAGAAGGGTGGAAATTAGAAGCAAAGTTGATAACGTTTTCTAGTTCCGGGTGGGAGCTGGAAACCGCACTGATAGTCATCAATGTACTAGAAAAAAGGAGTTGGGGGAGGGGGCCTGACTTGTACTGGAACAAGAAATGTTTGACATATCCCATAAAAGGACAGGCATAACTAGGACCCATGCAGGTACCCATAGCAACACCTTTTACTTGAAGGAAGTGAGCGGAGTTGAAGGAGAAGTTGTTCAATGTGAGAACAAGTTCGGCCAGGCGGAGGACGGTGGTGGTGGATGGGGACTGGTTGGGCCTCTGTTCAAGGAAGAAGCGGAGAGCCCTCAAACCATCATGATGGGGGATGGAGGTGTAGAGAGATTGGACTCTCCATAGTAAAGAGGAGGTGGTTAGGGCCAGGAAACTGGAAATTGTCAAAATGTTAAATGACATAGGGCACCAGAAGAGTCACGGATGTAGTGGAAAGAGACAGGACCAGGGGAGAAAAGATAGAGTCAATATAGGATGAAATAAGTTCAGTGGGGCAGGAACAGGTTGAAATAATGGGTCTTCTGGGACAGTCCTGTTTGTGGATTTTGGGAAGGAGGTAGAAGTGAGCTGTCCGGGGCTGCGGGACTATGAGGTTGGAAGCTGTAGAGGGAAGATCTCCAGAGGAGATGAGATAGTGACAGTCCTGTGGACAGTAGCTTGAAGTTCGGTGGTGGGGTCATGGTCCAGGGGGAAGTAGGAAGCTGAGCCTCTGCAAGGTAGAGGTCGGTACGCCAGACAACAACAGCACCACCCTTATCTGCAGGTTTGATGACAATGTCGGGGTTAGAGTATTCTAGAGTATGATCATTCTTCTCAATGATCTTTCCTGCCGTGTTTCCTAGATACCAAAGTGCTGCAGAGGATTCTATGGCCCAGACTGCAGACAATGTCCAGGAGGGTTCCAAAACCCCTGTTCTGGTCATGGCCAGGTAAGAGTTTTAGATTGGAACCGTTCTTAATGAAAATCATAGATCCAGTGTCATTACAATCTGTACAATCAAAATTGGCAGATGTCGTTCGTTATTAGAATTTACAGACCCTTTTTATTTATTTACAGGATGCAGCATCACTGGCAAGGCCAGCATTTATTGCTCATCCCTAATTATCCTTGAGAGGTGGTTGTGAGCCACCTTCTTGAACCGCTGCAGACTGTGTGGTATAGATGTGTTAGGGACGGATTTCCATGATTTTGATCCAACAACAATGAAGGAACAGCAATATAGTTCCAAGCCAGGATGGTGTGTGGCTTGGAGGGGAACTTGGAGGTGGTAGTGTTCCCATGTGCCTACCGCCCTTGTTCTTTTAGGTGGTAGAGGTCATAGGTTTGGAAGGTGCAATTGTACAGCATAATGTTATATACATGCCACAAACTACATAGAATTACATTGAACATATAGCATGGAAGCAGGACTCTCAGCTAACCTGATCCATGCTGGTCTTAATGCTCCACACAAACTTCCTCTCATCCTGCTTCATCTAATCCTATCAGAATATACTTCTATTCCTTTCTCCTTTATGTACTTACCTAGCTTCCCCTTAAATGCATCTTTGCTATTCCCCTCAACTAGCAAGTTCCCCATTCTAGCCACAAGCTGTGACCCCTTTCTTTTGCTCACAGTGTGCAGATGATTTGGATGGAAATGGCACATGTGCTTGCGATGACAAATTTACAGGCTCCAAGTGTCACCTCTGCTCCGATCGTAACAAATATGGACCTAACTGTGACCAATGTAAGTCTGATCCTGCTACTTGAAAGTCATGATAAGTCACGAGGACCCATCTACTTTATGCACTGAGCTCTTATGCTGTGCTTTTTGAATGTATTGTAGCCTGTCGATGTGTTCATGGGGAATGCGATAACAAAGTGACCAGTAGTGGAGCGTGCAAGTTTAACTCCTGCAAGGTGGGATACGCTGGGATGTTCTGCGAGAGACAGACCACTCCATGTGGACCCAGCGTTCAGTTCTGTCATGCCCATGCAAACTGCGAATACAAGAATGGTGGACTCAGGTATTATGGAATATCAGAAAAACATCAAATAATGAGAAGGAAGTCACTTTGAGGAAATCGATAGGATCGTGCCCCAATTTGCAGTTCCAATGTATTCATTTGTAAGGTAACGGGGGGCGCCTTCGATGATAACAAAACTTGAGGCACAATATCATGTGCACCTCAAGCCTAATCATTTATATGCGGGGAGTTTTCCCAGTGCCCCCCTGCACGCCTGTTTCTGTGCATGCTAAAAACTGGTCATTATTCTCATTTGTGCTTGTGGGATTTTGGTGAGCTCAATTCTTGGAACAATTGCCTATGTAACAGAAATGACCACACTTCAAAGATAATTCCTTGGATTAAAGCACATTGGGATATCCTGAGGACATGATAAGGTGCCGTATACATACAAGGTCTTCAGTTAAATTTCAACCCGTTAACAATATAAAAATTTTTCCGTTCAAGTTTTTAATTCAAACTAGTTCAACGGCTGTTCAAAATATAGCCTGCTGCAAGTTTTGACTCATATTTTACATTTATTTATTCATGGGATGTGAGCGTCGCTGGCAAGACCAGCATGAATTGCCCATTCATAATTGCCCTTGAGAAGGTGGTGGTGAGCCGCCTTCTTGAACACTGCAGTCTTTGTGGTGAAGGTACACCCACTGCGTTAGGGAAAGGGTTCTAGGATTTTGACTCAGTGACAGCGATGGAAGGGACAATGTATTTCCAAGGTGTGTGCCTTAGAGGGAGGTGGTGGTGTTCCCATGTGGCTGCTATCCTTGTCCTTCTAGGTGGTAGAGGTTGCAGGTTTGTAAGGTACTGTCAAAGAATGGTTTGCAGTATAGTTCATCCTAGCAAAAAAAGGACTTGCATTTATATAGAGCCTTTCATGAGCACAAATCACTTTACAGCCAATGAGGTACTTTTGAAGTGCATTCACTGTTGTAGTGTAGGAAAGAAGGAGGTAATTTGCACACAGCAAACTCCCGCAAACAGCAATCTGACAATGATCAGATAATATGTTTTTGGGATGTTGATTGAGTTATAAATGTTGGCTAGGACACGAGGGTTAACTCCCCTGCTCTTCTTCAAAATAGCACCATGAGTTCTTTTACATCCACATTAGAGAGCAGGCAAGGCCTCTGTAAAGCATCTCATCTAAAAGCCAGCACCTCTGGCAGTGCTGCACTCCCTTGGAGTATCAGATTTGATTTTTGTGCTCAGGTCCTGGAGCAGGACTTGAACCTAAACTGTCTGACGTAAAGGTGAGAGCAATATCAATTAAGCCATGGCTGGCACCTGCCACACCAAGAGTTTGATTCTATTACTATATATACGGACATACTTGTAAGCTTTCCTTTTTTCAATTCTGTCTACGTGATGGTGTACACAACGAATCATTTGACTTCAAGGTAGAGTTTTGCTTTTAACTGGCTGCCGTTGTTTCCCTCCAGCTGTGTTTGCAAACCAAACTATGAAGGCGATGGATCTTACTGTGAAGAGCTCAATGCCTGCAGCAGGCCTGATCGAGGTGGTTGCAGTCCCAACGTGAGTAGAACAGATTTGATTGTTTGTGCTGATTATTGTGAATTATCTGTGTTGACGATAGCATTGCCAACCCTCCAGGATTGCCCTGGAGTCTCCAGAAATTAAAATGTAATCTCCCAGCCACTGCTGCAGAAGAAAATCAAATGTTGTTTCATTTTCCTTAAATATTTTAGCTTATTAGTGATAAAAATATTGACGTCAGGGGGTGGGGGCGGTGGGGGGAAGCCTGTTCGACTGAGCAGGGATGATTGGAGGTGGGAGTTAATGTGATGAAACCTCCATGAATATGTCAAACCAGAGTTGGCAACCCTAACTGATGAGTTGTTATGTTTATGCCAGGTTACTGAGTTTAATTTGGATATCCAATTATCTTAGAGCAATGCTGATTTCACACTTGTGTTAAATCACCAACTGGTTTATTTACAAGACTTAACAATATAAGTTTTTACAGGATTTCAGTACATGTCTTCCAAAGTAGCCAGTGTGTATGTTCAATAGACATCCAAGCTGTGTGTTCTGTAGAAGCTTCTAGCTGTCTTAGTTTCACTTTTGACTCTGCAGCCTCATTCATAGGCTTAAGCAATCAAACACAGTGAACACAGATAGTGGACAGACTGATACAATCAAACCCTGATCAATCAAACACGATAGGGAGTATGGCCATTTTGATAAAGAAAGCTGACTCAATACAGTGAATAGCATTTCTATACATACTGCCCCCCTATACCTGCTCAAACTATCTTAGCATAAACTGAATCAATTGATACTTTTTTGTTCTTGATTTATACAATTATTGATTTTTTGATATTAATGCATGTTTCTAAGGGATGAGGGGCACCCCTCTATTTTAAATAGATTACCATGTCCATGTTAATTTAAACTTTTATCTGCATGTTTCACTCGTAGGCTGAATGTATTAAGACAGGAGTGGGGAGATACTCGTGTCAGTGTTTACCAGGATGGACAGGAGATGGGGAGGACTGTACTGAAATCAATAATTGTCTCCTGGGAAACCAAGGAGGATGCCATATCAATGCAAACTGCATCCACTTGGGACCAGGCCAGGTAAATGTGAATGATTTTTTTTCCTTGGCGAGTTTCCTTTCCTCCTCTCTTGAAGGTGTCATTGCCTTCCTGTGTCAGCTATGGCTCAGCTAGTAGCATGCTTGTCTTTAAGTCAGTAATTTGTGGGTTCCAGTCCCAATCTAGAGATTATGAGCTCAATACTGAGGGAGAGAAATGGGGGTCCCTGATTGTTCTCTCAGATGGATGTAGAAGACCCCATGTGTGAATGACAGCACCTCTAATGATGCAGTGCTCCCTCAGTACTGTGCTGGAGGCTTTGGAGAGGGTACAGAGGAGGTTTACCAGGATGTTGTCTGGTCTGGAGGGTATTAACTATGAGGAGAGGTCAGAAAAACCCGAATTGTTTTTACTGGAACGACGGAGGTGGAGGGGCGAAATGATAGAGGTTTACAAAGTTATGAGCGGCATGGACAGAGTGGATAGTCAGAAGCTTTTTCCCAGGGTGGAAGAGTCAGTTACTAGGGGACATAGGTTTAAGGTGTGAGGGGCAAAGTTTAGAGGGGATGTGCGAGGCAAGTTTTTTACACAGAGGGTGGTGAGTGCCTGGAACTTGCTGCCAGGGGAGGTGGTGGAAGCAGATACGATAGCGACGTTTAAGAGACGTCTTGACAAATACATGAATAGGAAGGGAATAGAGGGACACGGACCCCGGAAGTGCAGAAGGTTTTAGTTTAGGCAGGCATCAAGATCGGCGCAGGCTTGGAGGGCCGAATGGCCTGTTCCTGTGCTGTACTGTTCTTTGTTCTTTGGAGTAGGGCTTAAGCAATAGGAGTAGGCCTGCTCTGCCATTCAATAAGATGAACTCCATTTTCCCTCCCAATCCCCATATTCTTGGCCCAAAGTTTTAAATGTACTCAACAACTGAGCATCCACAGCTCTCTGGGATAGAGAATTTCAAAGTTTTACAGTTCTGAGTGAAGGAGTTTCTCCTCACCTCAGTCCTAAATGGCCAAACTCTTAGCCTGAAGCTATGACCTCTAGTTCTAAATTTCCCAGCCAGGAGAAACAGCCTTTTCCTCCCTATCACTTGATTCCCTTTCTTAATGGTGACGTAGATTTAAGAGGTCAGAATGCTACACTGAGCTAGTTTTTAAAAAGAGGAGCATCCAATTGGGTGTTAATTGGTAACTGAAGTTGTTGATTGTAAAATTAATATTTTAAATAAACATTTTTTTTTTAAATCACCAGAATCAGTTTTAATGAAGTCCATTCTTATTTTGTGTGGCAACCCTTAATAACTGAATTCAACAGTAATAGACTGGCAAGGACTATTATTATTGAGCCTTTCATTTATTAACAGAGTAACTGTGAGTGCAAGAAGGGCTTTCGTGGTAATGGCATAGAATGCGAGCCAATAAATCCATGTTTGGAAGAAAATGGACAGTGCCATGCTGTGGTGAGTTAGTCTGAATTTGAATCTGTTAAGTTCTAGTTTCATCAAGATGGGTAAACATAGCAATCAGAATTTCCAGGGGCATAAATTCCACACCAAAGTGTCTGATATATGGGTGTAAAATGGGCACAATATTAAACAATTTACCAGAGTGACAGAGCTCACTGTGTGTGCGCGTTGGTCCCGCTGCCAAATTCGTCAGGGCCTTTTTTTTTTAGGAAGCCCTGGCACTTGCCTGAAATGAGGGCACAGGGCGCCATTTCTGATTTGCATTGAGGGTCCTGTGCCTATTTCCAGGAAATCCGTTTAAAGCAGACGGAGCCTGCAATACTCAAAATTTTGACTAGACGTTCAGGCTTTGCAGCGGCCTTAGCAGGGGTCCTCAGAGAGAGGCCACGAAAGAAACGGGCAAGTAAGTCTTTCTTTGAAACTGATCTGAATGCAGAGCTGGAAGAAGCAGGTGTACCTCCTCCTGCCTTGACATTAACTGTAGGCCCTACACTCTCCCACTTCTCATTTGCCTCCCATCCCCCGCACCCCACACCACCCCGCCCCCACCCCACAGCCCATCTCCCAAATTTGCCTATGGGCCCTTTCAGATATAGTCTAACAAGGCCAAATTTAAGATGGTCCTCGGCTCTCTCTCTTCTGGCACCTGCATCCAGTACATCCAACAGTTCGCAGTTAATATTGAGCTTGATTCAATTTAGGCCACCCAGAATTATAATTTTGGAGAATTTCAGATTGGATTGCAGTTCTCACCAAATCAGAATGTCTATTTTAAAAACAATTATACTGGCTCTTAAAAAAACAGGCTATTCTTATTGAATCCTCAGTTCCTCAGATGCTGAAGCAGTCCGTGCCTGCATGCAGCAAGACCTGAACAACGTTCAGGTTTGAGCTAATAAGTGGCAAGTGGAATTCACACCACACAAGTGTCAGGCAATGACCATCACCAATGAAGAGACAATCTATCCCATCTTCCCTTCACATTCAGCAGCATTACCAATGCTGAATCCCTCACCATTAACATCCTGGGGGTTACCATTGACCAGAAACATAACTTGACCAGCCACATAAATACTGCGGTTACAAGAGCAGGTCAGAGACTGGGAATTCTGCAGCAAGGAACTCATCTCCTGACTCCCCAAAGCCTGTCCACCATCTACAAGGCACAAATCAGGAGTGTGATGGAATACTCTCCACTTGTCTGGATGGGTGCAGCTCCAACAAAACTCAGGAAGCCTGACACCATCCAAGACAAAGCAGCCCACTTGATCAGCACTCCATCTAATACCTTAAACATTCATTCCCTCCACCACTGTCGCACAGTGGCAACAGTGTGTACCATCTACAAGATGCACTGCAGCATCTCACCAAGGTTCCTTCAACCGCATCTTCCAAACCCATGACCTCTACCACTTAGAAGGACAAGGGCAGCAGATGCATGGGAACACCATCACCTGCAAGTTCCCTCCAAGTCACACACAATCCTGACTTGGAACTATATCGCCGTTCCTTCACTGTCGCTGGGTCAAAATCCTGGAACTCCCTTCCTAACAGCGCTGTGGGTGTACCTACCCCACACGGACTGCAGCGGTTCAAAAAGGCAGCTCACCATCACCTTCTCAAGGGCAATTAGGGATGGGCAATAAATGCTGGCCTAGCCAATGGCACGCACATCCCAAGAATGAATTTAAAAATTAACAGCACAGGACCCTTCATAATTTTGAATGTCTCTATTAAGTCTCTTGTTTTAAGAAAACCAATCCCAGCCTCTTGTCTTACCAAATAACTGAAGTCTTTCAGCCCTAGTATCATTCTAGTAAATCTCCTCTGCATCCTCTCAAAGGCCTTGACATCCTTCTGACAGTCTGGTGGCCTGAATTGGACACAATACCCCAGCTGAGGCCCAATCAGTGTTTTATAAAGATTTAGCATGACTTATAGAACATAGAACATAGAACATTACAGCGCAGTGCAGGCCCTTCGGCCCTCGATGTTGCGCCGACCTGTGAAACCATCTGACCTACACTATTCCATTTTCATCCATATGTCTATCCAATGACCACTTAAATGCTGTTAAAGTTGGCGAGTCTACTACTGTTGCAGGCAGGGCGTTCCACGCCCTACTACTCTCTGAGTAAAGAAACTACCTCTAACATCTGTCCTATATCTATCACCCCTCAACTTAAAGCTATGTCCCCTCGTGTTTGCCATCACCATCCGAGGAAAAAGACTCTCACTATCCACCCTATCTAACCCTCTGACTATCTTATATGTCTCTATTAAGTCACCTCTCCTCCTCCTTCTCTCTAACGAAAACAACCTCCTTGCTTTTGTACTCTATACCTCTATATATAAAACCAAGGATCCCATATGCCTTTTTAACAGCCTTATTAACGTAAATAGCCTTATCAACATCTGTACCAAATGGATTGATAAGTTATGATTGATTGAAATTATTCAGTCACCTTTTGATTGCTTATTGGTCTTATCTCTCATTTCTTTTACTGCACATTCGCTAATTGACTTCAAATATATTGGCAGGCAACTTGTACATATATATCACCAGGAATCAGGAGCTGTACCTGTCAGCCAGGATATGTAGGAGATGGTGTGATGTGCTATGGCAATGCAGTCGTGGTAAGCAAACTGTTAAGGTTATCGGTTCAAAAATGTTCTCCTAGAGGTATTGGGCTCGTTCAGATCTTACATACATTGAGCTTTGTTCTACATAAAATTTACAAGACAAATGATCTTTAAAGGAAACGTGCTGTTGTACCCATGAGACTAGAGTAAGGCAGTAGTGCTGGGTCACAGGTAAGCTGATACAGGAGCCCGATGGCAGATAATGACTGCTCATATACTCTTGGGATAAGATTCAAACTTAGAGTGCAGCCTATATGAAAGTAATTGCAGTATTCACTACTTTGCAGGAATTTTATGTCCTGTTTTCCTTGAAGCTTATTTATTTCTGTCTCTCTTGTTCTGCAATATACTCCGTAAATCTACACCACACCTTTCAGCAAGATCCAGGTTGGTCTGCGGTTTATTTTCTCCAATGAAAACAAGTTCAGTTCGAGCTTAGAACCTTAAGTCAACCAATCAATCTCTAGAGTTCTCCATAGTTTTTATAATGAAGCTGGTGGTTGACGATTCTCACTTGTTGGAGCATCTGATTGAACAAAGTTCAATAAAAATCAGGCCCTGATGGAATAAAATCCTGTTTCAGTGTCCTCAGTAAAGTTTGATCATAAAGTAGTCAAAATGCTTTGATTGAATGATATGTAAGTCTACCTAATTCACCTATAAACCCAGTGTGCACAGGTTCCTGTGATAAGAACATAAGAACTAGGAACAGGAGTAGACCATACAGCCTCTCGAGCCTGCTCCGCCATGCAATATGATCATGGCTGATTTTCTATCTCAACTCCATTTTTCTGCTCTATCCCCTAAGATTCCCTTACTGCCCAAAGATTTATTAATCTCAGCCTTGAATATACTTAACAATGAAGCACCCAGAGCCCTCTGAGTTACAGAATTCCAAAGATTTACAACCCTCTGAGTGAAGAAATTGCTCTTCATCTCTGTCCTAATGACCAATCCCTGATCCTGAGACTATGATCTCGAGAATCTCCAGCCAGGGGAAGCAGCCTCTCAGCATCTACACTGTCCAGCACTCTAAGGATTTTATACTAGTCAATCTTTAATGGCATTGCCCTGGGAAAATCAGGAAAAATCACATTTTTCTCTGTCCATTAAAAATGCTACAGGAACAGGTTGAGGGGATCAGCCGCTTATGAAGCTCCATCTAGTGGTAGCATGATGATATCCAAATAAGGAGAGCATCCAATCCACAGCAATTTGAATACATTACAGGTGCAATAAAAACATCATCATTGCTAGTTAATAATTAGAATGCCTTGTGATTTACGAAACTATTTTCTCTTCTCTTTCTAGGCCCTAGCCTTCATTCCAGAGGCAGCGGAATTTCTCAAGTGGGTGAATGTAAGTCCTGCAGTCCAAACTAAACTATTCTGAATCCTGAAAAATGCTGTTAACAAAAAGGAAGCAGTGTTGTTAAATTATTTATGCTGTTTCGTCATATAGAGCTTGCATTAGGCTCAGCTGGTAACGCATTTGATGCTGAGTTTAGAAGGTTGTGGGTTCAAGTCTCACTCCGTTCTCTAGGCTGACATGCTCGGTGCTAGTACTGAGGGAGTCCAGCAGTGTTAGAGGTGCTGATTCTGATTTTTCAGATAAGATGTTAAACCAAAGTACCAACATCCCTCTCAGGCAGATATGAAAGATCACACTGCACTATTTCGAAGAGGAGCAGGAGAGTTCTCTCTTGTATAAAAGCAAAATACTGCAGATGCTGTTAATCTGAAATAAAAACAAGAAATGCTGGAAATGCTCAGAAGGTCTGGCAGCATCTGTTTCAGGTCGTTCTCATGAAAGGTCGTGAAAGATGCTATATAAATGCAAGTTCTTTCATTCGTATGTGAGTCAATGCCTTCAAGGCTGGGGAGGCAGGAAGGTGGAGGATGGCATTACTGGCAGAAAAATCCCATCCCTCTCTGGACAAAAGTTTCAGGAATTGCTGGAATGCCTTTGAAGGGACTGATGCACGACCTGGGCCAGAGCAGAAATTCCGCTCCACCGCTGCCAGAGTCCCATGACCCATCGGAAGGGGTCCAACCCATTTCCGTCACACCTGAGGTGCCAGACTGACTGGAAGTGGTGGGATTGGGAGGAAGAATATGACCGCATGAGGTTCTGGAGACACATCACTGGAGGGAACCCTGGAAAAATTCACTGCCACCTTCATCTGCCAGTTTCAGCAATTCAATTGAGCATCCTACCATCTAACATCAATTGTATCTCTTTCAATGTAGGAATTTCCTTCTGCCATAGGCCTAGCAATGCTGGGCACCAGGACATCTGTGAGTCCCTGGCAATCAGTGTTGCTAAGTGCTTAAGTGAGGGAGATACTTCATAACATTCACTCCCTCTAGCGACGGCACACTGCAACAGCAGTGTGTACCATCTACAAGATGCATTCAGCACTCACCAAGCCTCCTTCAACAGCACCTCCCAAACCCACAACCTCTACCACCTACAAGGACAAGGGCAGCAGATGCATGGGAACACCACCACCTGAAAGATCCCCTCCAAGCCACACACCATCCTGATTTGGAAATATGTCGCTCTTCCTTCATTGTCCCTGGGTCAAAACCGTGGAATGCCTTCCCTAACAGTACCTATCCCATACAGAGAGCAGGTTCATAAAGATGGCTCACCAACCACCTCCGCAAGCGGAAGGAGAGATGGGCAATATATGTTGGCCTTGCCAGCAATGCCCACATTCTGTGAATGGATAAATAAAATGATGTATGTAATTCCAATGATTATAATTCCAATGAACCATCTGTGGGTGCTGCATGAGGGACCTGATCCCAGAAATGCAGGAATTCCAGCGGGAGTGAAGAAAGACGGAAGTCTTTTAATATTTGGTTTCCATGCCACCTTCTCCCCTTCCCTTGCCAATCTAATTCCATGAAACCCACCCTTCCTGGAATTTTGGCCTTTGTGTCTATTATTAATGTACAAACATATAAAAATAATGGGCAGGAAAAGGCCAATCCATCAAGTCATAGAGTCATGGAGTTATTTAGAGCATAGAAGGAGGCTGTTCGTCCCATTGGGTCCATGCTGCCTCTCCGCTACCCTGCTTGATCCCTGTTGACC
This sequence comes from Heterodontus francisci, assembly GCF_036365525.1. Lineage (NCBI taxonomy): Eukaryota > Metazoa > Chordata > Chondrichthyes > Heterodontiformes > Heterodontidae > Heterodontus > Heterodontus francisci. Next base: position 13,915,009 of record NC_090388.1, read on the forward strand.
TGCAAGTTTATTTCCTTCAAGTGCCCATCCAATTTCCTTTTGAAATCATGGATTGTCTTCGCTTCCACCAGCCTTGTGAGCAGTGAGTTCCAGATCATTATCACTCGCTGCGTAAAAAAGTTCTTCCTCATATTCCCCCTGCATCTCTTGCTCAAAACCTTCAATCTGTGTCCTCTAGTCCTTGAACCATCCGCTGATGGCAACAGTTTTTCCTTGTCTAACTTATCTAAGCCTGTCATAATCTTGTACACCTCTATCAAATCTCCCTTCCATCTCCTTTGCTTCAGGGAGAACAACCCCCAGCTTTTCCAACCTAACCCTGTAACTAAAATTCCCCATCCCTGGAAGCATTCTGGTAAATCTCCTCTCTAGTGCCCTCACATCCTTTCTAAAGTGTGGTGACCAGAACTGGATGCAATACTCTAGTTGTGGCCTAACCAGAGCTTTATAAAGGTTCAGCATAACTTCCCTGATTTTGTACTCTATGCCTCTATTTATGAAGCTCAAGATCCCATATGCTTTGCTGACCACTCCCTCGATGTGTCCTGCCACCTTCAAAGGTCTATGTACATGCACCTCCCGGTCCCTCTGCTCCTGCACACTCTTTAAAACTGCATCATTAAGTCTATATTGCTTCACCCTATCCTGTCTGCCAAAATGCATCATCTCACACTTGTCTGTATTAAATTCCATCTGCCACGTGTCTGCCTGTTCTGCTAACCTATCTATGTCCTGTTGCAGGCGGTTCATTTCATCCTCACTGTTTGCCACTCCTCCAAGTTTAGTATCATCAGCAAGTTTTGAGATTCTACTCTGCATTCCAAGATCCAAGTCATTTATTTCTAGCAAAAAAGTAGTGGCCTTAGCATTGACCCTTGGGGAACACCTATTTACCATCCTGACTCGTTATTTCTGTCCTTAAGCCAATTTATTGTCCAGTTGGACACTGAGCCTCCTATTTCATGAGCTTCAGTTTTATTAACCAGCCTTTTATGTGGCACTTTATCTAATGCTTTCTTAAAATCGACATAAACAACATCCACCGCATTCCTTTCATCAAACTTCTCTGTTACTTAATCAAAAAATTCAATTAGTCAGATCCGTGCTGGCTGTCCTTAATTAACTCAAACCTCTCCAAGTCCCTGTTTATTTCTTTCCCCTGATTATTGTATCTAAAACCTTACCCACCACTGAATTATAGAACTATAAAAAAGTTACAGCACAGAAAGAATCCATTCAGCCCATCATGTCTGTGCTTATAGGAACATAGAAAGATAGGAACAGGAGTAGGCCATTCAGCCCCTTGAGCCTGTCCCGCCATTCAATGAGAACTCCATATACCTGCATTTGGCCCATATCTCAGATTTAAAATTAACAACTGTTCTAGCTTCAACTGCTGTTTGTGGGAGAGAGTTCCAAACCTCAACCACCCTTTGCGTGAAGAAGTGCTTCCTAACATCTCTCCTGAATGGTCTGGTCCTAATTTTTAGACTATGCCTCCTAGTTTTAGAATCTCCAATCAGTGGAAATAGTTTATCTTTATCTAGTCTGTCTTTTCCTGTTAATATCTTGAAGACTTCGATCAGATCACCCTTTAACCTTCTAAATTCTACCGAAAACAGGCCTAATTTGTGTAATCTCTCCTCAGAACTTAACCTCTGGTATCATTCTTGTAAACCTACGTTGCACTCCCTCCAAGGCCAGTATATCCTTCCTAAGGTGTGGTGCCCAGAACTGCTCACAGTACTCCAAGAGGGGTCTAACCAGGGTTTTGTACAGCTGTAGCATAACCTCTGTGTCCTTATACTCCCATCCTCTAGATATAAAGGCTAGCATTCCATTAGCCTTTTTGATTATTTTCTGGACTTGCTCGTGGCATTTTAAAGATCTATGCACGTGAACCCCCAAGTCTCTTTGGATATCCACTGTACTTAACCTCTTCCCATTTAGAAAGTACCCTGCTCTATCCTTTTTTGTTCCAAATGGATAACTTCACACTTGCCCGCATTGAAATCCATCTGCCACAGTTTTGCCCACTCACCTAGTCTGTCACCTATGCTGGCTGAGAAAACTAGCAACTTATTCTAATCCCACCTTCCAGCACCTGGTCCGTAGCCTTGCAGGGTACAGCACTGCAGGTGCGTGTCCAGGTACCCTTTAAATGAGTTGAGGGTTTTTGCCTCCACCACCGATCCAGGCAAAGAATTCCAGACACCCACCACCCACTGGGTGAAAAGGTTTCTCCTCATGACCCCCTCTAATCCTTCTACCAATCATCTTAAATATGTGCCCCCGGTTATTGACCTCTCCGCTAGGGTAAATGGGTCCTTCCTACCTACTGTATCTAGACCCCTCATAAATCCATGCTGACTATCCTTGATTAATCCGTGCCTTTCTAAGTGACAGATTATCCTATCTCTCAAAATTGATTCTAATAATTTGCCCAGCACTGAGGTCAGACTGATGGGTCTCTAATTATTTGTCTATCCCTTGTACCCTTTTTAAACAATGGTACAACATTCGCACACCTCCAATCCTCTGGTACCTCACCTTTATCTAGTGAGGATTTGAAAATGATCCTCAGAGCATCCAGTATTTCCTCTCTGGCTTCCTTTAACAACCTGGGATACAGTCCATCCGGCCCTGATGATTTATCCACTTTCAAGGATGTCAGATCCTTTAGTACTTCCTCTCTCATTATGCTTATCATATCTAATATTTCACACTCCTTTTTAACTACAATGTCTGCATCATCCCTCTCCTTTGTGAAGACAGAGACAAAGTACTCATTAAGAATCCTGCCCACATCTTCTGCATCCATGCATACGTTACCTTGTACATCTCTGATAAGCCCTACCCTTCCTTAGTTATTCTCTTGCTCTTAATGTACTGATAACACATCTTAGGGTTTTCCTTAATTTTACCTGCCAATATTTTTTCATGTCCTCTCTTTGCTTTCCTAATTTCATTTTTTACTTCATCCCTGCACTTTCTATACTCTTTAAGTTTTTTGTGACTGTCATAAGCTTTCTTTTTCTGCTTTATCTTACCCTGTATGCTTCTAGATAACCAGGGGGGCTCTAGATTTGGCAGTACCACCCTTTTTCTTTATGGGGACATGTCTACACTGTGCCTGTAGTATCTCGCTTTTGAATGCTTCCCATTGGTTTGCCACTGATTTTCCTTCACTGATGTTAAACTAACTGCACTGTAGTTTCTAGCACTGTCCTTTCACCCTTTCTTGAATAAGGGTGTCACATTTGCCACTCTCCAATCCTCTGTCACCTCCCCCATATCTAAAGAAGATTGGAAGATTATGGCAAGCCCTTTCACTATCATAATGCTCAGAGCTTTATGAATAGATAGTTACTGTCCACACCCAAACCCACCCCTAACCCTTCCCCTTATGCCTTCCACACACCCACTGCCATGTAATCTCCTGAAAGAGACAAAAAAATTGGTGGGGTGGGGGTGGGGGGTGGCGGCGGGGGGGTGCAGTCATTCCTCTTTGACCCTCTCAGGCGTTCCTGATTTATTGAAAGTTCTTTTAATCTAAAATTTTTCATTTTCTTTTTACAGGATGCTTCTCAAAGCCAACTCCTTTCAGAAACTGCCAACATCACACTCCTCGTGCCCTCTCAGAAGGCCATTGATAACATGAATAGTAACAACAGAGCATTTTGGCTCAAAGCAGAGCAGCTTCCAAACCTGTTGAAGTGAGTTAGTTATCTTTGTAGCCTGAAATGTCAATGGGCCTGGAGGCAGCTCACTGAACCACGTATCTAATGTCTCATAAAGCGTAGAATTAATGTTTTGATATGTTTATTCATAAAGATAATTACTCTGTTGTACACACTGATTTCTGCTTTTAGTATATATATATATGTATATATATGTTCAAATACACACCACAACAACAACAAGAACTTGTATTTATATAGCGCCTTTAACATAGCAAAACATCCCAAGGCACTTCACAGAAGCATTCTCACACAAAATGTGACACCGGGTCACATAAGATATTAAGACAGGTGACCAAAGGTTTGGTCAAAGGGGTAACTTTCAAGGAACGTCTTAAGGGAGGAAAAAGAGACTGAGAGGTTTAGGGAGGGAATTCCAGAGCTTCGAGCCTTGGCAACTGGTGGACAATCACCAATGGTTGAGTGATTTAAAATCGGTGACACAGCAAGAGGCGAGAACCAGAGGAGAACAGAGAACTCGAAAGGCTGGAGGCGGTTACAGAGATAGGGAGGGGGGGGGGGGGGGTAAGGCCATGGAGGGATTTGAAAACAAGGACGAAAATTTTAAAATCGAGGCACTCTTGCACCAAGTGAAAGTTATTCCCGACTCCGCATTTTAGATTTGATTATTTGGAGGGCAGGGAGCATTGGAATGATGGATGAGCGGGGTTTAATGATGATGTCAGCAGCAGAGCTCTCAATGATTTGGAGTTGATGGCGAGTGGAGGTCATTGGGGTGGTCATTAGAAAAAATGAGCTGATGAGGGGTGGATAAGGGTTCCAGCACCAGAAACAATTCTTGCTGATTGCTTGGTTCGGGTGCAAAAACGAGCCCAGACAATAAACTACCCAGGATGTAGTATGGGCATGTGCCCACAATCACCCAATATCTGTTGTTAATAGCCGAGAACCATTGTCCTGAGAGTCAGCCCTTTCAGTGTAGTCTCCTAAATGAAAATGACATTACCAAAGCTTTTCGGGTTCTGAGTTTCCTGAGCATTATGTCTTTTTATTATGTTGTCATAAATTTTGTGACTTCATTAGGTTATAATTGATACAGGTTGGCACGTATTTTATTTACCCATACTAATTTAATTTTATACATTTTTATGCTGTATATTTTATTTCTTTTCTAGGTATCATGTGTTACAGGGAGTATACAGCTTTACAGATCTCCTGAATTGTTCATCTCATTCACTGGCAACAATCAAGTCAGGCAGCAGCCTAGCCCTCACAAAAATAAATGAGGTATTTATTGTCCCTTGGAAAATAAATTAGCAGCATGTTCTTAACTTCACATAAATATATTGATGCAGTAGGTCTGTTTGTCCATATTTATAATATCAATAATCTTCCAATGTACAATAGCTTTCTCAGTAGAAGACTTAACTCCTAATTAATGGGCATGAGTGCAAATCCCATCCTGACCTAAATTTGAGTTACTGGCCCTTCATTTGGCAATTCTTGTTCATTCCTGGAGAGGTAAGCAAAGCACAGAATAGAAGCAGAGTGGCAGGGCAGAGTGCCACGGCAAATTGGCACAGCAGGGTATTCTATCTTGGTTTAGCCCACATACTTAGGAAACTGAAAAGCTGGAAATGATCAGCCAGTCCATCAGGCCTGTCCCCTGCTCATGTAACATGGAGGATCCTCACTAAAGACTTCCCTTACTGCCCTGCAGCCAGGTCGGATGAAACATTAAACCGAGGCCCCCGCCTGCCCGTTCAGTTGGACGTAAAAAATCCCATGGCACTATTTCTTAATTTTATTATTTATTTAGAGATACAGCACTGAAACAGGCCCTTCGGCCCACCGGGTCTGTGCCGCCCAACAACCACCCATTTATACTAATCCTGCATTAACCCCATATTCTCTACCACATCCCCACCATTCTCCTACCACCTAACTACACTAGGGGCAATTTACAATGGCCAATTTATCTATCACCCTGCAAGTCTTTGGTTGTGGGAGGAAACCGGAGCACCCGGCGAAAACCCACGTAGACACAGGGAGAACTTGCAAACTCCGCACAGGCAGTACCCAGAATTGAACCCAGGTCGCTGGAGCTGTGAGGCTGCGGTGCTAACCACTGCGCCACCGTGCCGTCCTTTCCAAGAAGAGCAGGGGAGTTCTCCCCAGTGTCCTCGCCAATAGTTATCCCTCAATCAACTTCACAAAAAAACACATTGTGGCAAATTCTACTGACCCCCCCGACGTCGGGGCTCGTGGCGGGTGGGAGGTGGCCGCAAAATGCCTCCGGCATAGGCCCACCATGGGCCTTGACGCCAGGAAGACCCAGCCCGATATATCCAGCGGTGGCGAGGCTTTGTGACAGCTCCCCTGCCGCTCGGTGATGGGAGCCACATCTGAATATGTTAATTAATTTAAATTAATGAATAAATTACCGACCTGCTCCCGCTGTCTGCTCCAGTCTCATATTGCTGCCAGTGGCCAGCACAGCCGTGCCTTCGGATCCCCGTCCAGGGATCCAAGTTGGAACACTGGTGGGGGGGGGAAGCAGGTAAGATTTTCAGTGTGGGGGCGGGGGAAGAGGGGTCAAACTCATCTGACTGATGTAGGGGATTATAGGAAGGGGTAAAGTTTAAAGTTTATGAACTTTGTGAGGGGGAAGGTCAGGAGAATTGGGTAAGTGTTTTGGGGTGGGAGGGGGAGAGGGCAGTTAATGAATTCTGTGGTTATTGGTGGGGTGGGAGAGGGTCAGGATGCATTAATTTAATTTTTTAAAAGTGGTTCTTCTTTAAATATTTAAACTGAAAGTTAGGACTCAAAGCCCTTTAGAAATGGCGTCAGTGCCTGCCTAATCGGAAAACGAGGTGCTGTTCCTCAAGCTTGTGTTGATGTTCACTGGAACACTGTGGCAGGCTGTTCTATGCCCACATTTTTGTCCTTGGTCTGCTGCAGTGTTCCGGTGAACATCAACGCAAGCTCGAGGAACAGCACCTCATTTTCTGATTAGGCACTCTACAGCCTTCCAGACTAAACATTGCATTCAATAATTTCAGAGCATGACTGGTCCTTTTTTATTATTATTTTATTTTATTTCGTTATTTTTTTACCACGTGCCTGTCTTAAACTGGGTTTTTCATGTTTGTGCTTTTGACCAGGGCTGTTCATTATTCTGTCCTTAACACTCTGCATTAATGTTTTGTCTTTCATCACACCATTAGCACACTCTCTTTGCCTTTGACCCATGACCTCCTTGTCACTTAATCTCTCCAGCCCTCTGTCCTATCACACATCTTCCCTTTTGTTCTCTTTCTCCCCTACCCACACTTTACCTGCTTAAAACCTATTACATTTCTAACCTTTGTTAGTTCTGATGAAAGGTCACAGACCTGAAGCGTTAACTCTGCTTCTTTCTTCACAGATGCTGCCAGACCTGCTGAGTATTTCCAACACTTTCTGTTTTTATTTCAGATTTCCAGCATCTGCAGTATTTCGCTTTTATTTGCAGTATCACATTGCTGTTTTGGGCAGCTTGCTGCGTGCACAGTATTGTGTTTCCTACGTTACAACAGTGACTACACTTCAAAAGCACTTCATTGTCTGTGAAGTGCTTCGGGGCACCCTGATGTTGTGGAAGGTGCCATATAAATGCCAGTCTTTATCTTTAATCTCCTGGAAAAGGCAAAATAAACATGAGGAAGTACCTTGTAACCAAATAGTTATACTAAGATGCTAATCTCAACTTTGAACCACTGACTAAAATAGACCTTTTATATTATAATGGAGCACATGAAATCTAACTTTAGTATTGGCATTGATGTAGTTTGACTAAGTAAAGTCTCATCCATGGGGTGACAGAGTACTGATATAGTACACTGAGGACCTTGAACACATGGTGCCTCCGAGTGAAGAGACGAGAGAAGCTGCGATTGTTCTCCTTAGGTCAGAGAACATTAAAGAGAGAATTAATAGAGGTCTTCAAAATTATGAGGGATTTTGATGGAATAAGTAAAAAGAAATTGTTTCCACTGGCAGGAGGGTGGGTAACCAAAGGACACGAATTTAAGGTAGTTGGCAAAAGAGCCAGAAATGAGATGAGGAGACATTTTTACGCAGCGAATTTTTGTGATCCGGAATGCACTGCCTGAAGGAGCTGTGGAAGTACATTCAATAGTAACTTTCAAAAGGGCATTGGATAAAATCTTGATAGGGAAAATAAGCATGACAATTGGGAGAGAGTAGTGAGGAGTGGGACTAATTGGACAGCTCTTTCAAGGAGCCAGGGCGGGCATGATGGGCCAAATGGGCTCCTTCTGTGCTGTATCATTGTATGATGAGCCCCGTGATGGTGTTTCAGTCCCCTGTTCCAATGATTTCCTGGTTTCAGCCATGTGCAGAGGTCAAATGCTTCCTTTTTATTATTTGTTCATGGGATGTGGGCATCGCTGGCAAGGCCTTCATTAACTGCCCATCCTTAATTGCCCTTGATGGTGATGGTGAGTTGTCTTCCCACAAGGGGGGAAAATTGAAAGGAGAGTCGGTCTGGGACAAACCTATTCACCTACGGGGCTACGTGGAGATGGTGGCCTAGTGGTAATGTCACGGAACTAGTATTCCAGAGGCCCGGGCTAATGCCCTAGGGATACGGGTTCAAATCCCACCACGGCAGCTGGTGAAATTTAAATTCAATTAATAAAAAAATCTGGAATTGAAAGCTAGTCTCAGTAATAGTGCCATGAAACTATGACTGATTGTTGTGAAAACCCATCTGGTTCACTAATGTTCTTTAGGGAAAGAAATCTGCCGTCCTTACCTGGTCTGGCCTACTTGTGACTCCAGACCCACAGCAATGTGGTTGACTCTCAACTGCCCTCTGAAATGGCCCAGCAAGCCATTCAGTTATCAAGGGCAATTAGGGATGGGCAACAAATGCTGGCCTTGCCAGTGGCGCCCACATCCCATGAAAGAATAAAAAAAACCTAACAGACCTGCTGCACTCTTGATGGAGGACCCTCTGAGGCAAAGATACTGCTTGGTCTAGGAGAATGTTGGTGAGGGAATGTGGAAGGGAATAGTAACCCTGGTGTTGAAAAGTCTCCTGCTTACGCCATAAAATAACTAAAAATGTTGCGCTTTTTATACTAATCCTGCCAAATGTTTTGTTTTTCTAGAACCCTATAATTGGAGGTGCCAACATTCTCAATCCTGATATTGCTTTAACAAATGGGATTATGCACATTATTGATCAGGTACGATCAATCTTCTGAGTATATCTTGCTTTTCAAGTCTTGGATTAGCAGAGTTCCCTGATAGTAGTTATCTAGATGTGATGTTTATTGTGCATAATGTTATTTGGCATAGAATTAGGGCCTTCTTAGGCCCTTATCCAGGCATAAACTAGAGGACAAAAAGCGCAAAGTTCACAGGGCACCTGAAATAATTCCACCCCCATATTCGGTTGGGCAATTTTTCAGGGTCATCTATAACAGGCCTTAAACCCCTTGCATGAGTTAATGAGGGGCCCCAGCACCCCTCTGACATATTGGGCTGCCTGAGGAAAGTATACCCAGGCCTGTTCATCTCAGGATTTCCTGTTGTGGCTCTGACCTAGGAAGCTGCCGGCATCAAAAAAAAGCTGTAAAAATGTTGCTAACAGCTTGACTTAGAGCCAGGAATGCATTCGAATGAGAAATAAAAACAGAAAGCGCTGGAAATACTCGGCAGGTCAGGCAGCATCTGTGGAGAGAGAAGCAGTACATGCAGGTCCGTGACCTTCCATCAGGATGGTGAAACAGTGAACAGTTCTGATGAAAGTTCATAGACTTGAAATGTTAACTCTGCTTCTCTCTCCACCGATGCTACCTGACCTGCTGAGTATTTCCAGCACTTTCTGCTTCTATTTCAGATTTCCAGCATCTGCAGTGTTTTGCTTTTATTTTATGCATTCAAATGAGGCTTGATGCCCGATTTAGTGCTAGGCTTGGCCTCCTGATTGAAGTGTGCACTATCTGTGTATCCTTGGATATGCATGTGGAAACAGGTGTAACTAATATCTACCTCTACATGTTCGTTTCCTCTCCCAATGCCGGGGCACCTTACCCTGGCTGTATTTATTCTCATGTCCATTGAGCAAAAAAACGCTGTCTCTATAGGCATGGAAATTAACACATGTGATGCTTTTCCTTAACTTGCTGAATGATTCACATATAATACCAATTGTGTTATAGGTTCTAATACCTGATCAGCTTATGAGTGATGCAGTGGTCAACCTGCTGTCGACGCTGGACCAGATGCCTGAATATTCTCGGTTTAGAACTTTTATAATTGTAAGTTGCGCAGATATGGAATCCAGTTGATCATTAAGTGATGCGCTTTGATAGCTTGCCTATTAAGGAGCTGAAAATGTTGTGTTACTAAAGTGTATCCGTTCCCTGTTACAGCAACAGAACTTGACAGCACGGATTGAAAGTGCAAGCACCTATACTGTCTATTCCCCGAATAATGACGCCATTGAGAAGTATCTCAAGGAGAAAGCAGTTGATGTATTGGTATGTTTGTGAGTTCAAATCTCACCAGGGCAAGTTGAATTCAAAGGGTGGAATTTTATGCTGGTGGCGGGGTGTCCCGACATTGGGGGAAATTGACAGCGATATCCTCACGTCGCCTCTTTTCCGGAAGGCGTTCGAATTTAGTGCCAATCAGGCACTTAAGTGCACAGCAGCGGGCCTTCCATAGAATTTAGGACCCCGTCGCTGGGAGGCCGGCAGACGCAGAGGCACCAGCTGTGGCTGCAACTACCAGAGGGCGTACAGCATCACTGGGTCCAGGCCTCATGCAGGTCAGGGCGGGAGGATGTCTCGTGGGGTGAGTCACAGTGGGCCCTTCGCCTTCCAGATGCCGGGGCCCCTCGTTCAGGTACTAAGTGCCTTTGAACGAGGGACCCCCACCCGCCGCAATTCCTGCAAGAATCGGGAAGCAACGCGCACAGTTTTCCCTGCCGTGCTTCCTGTGCGATGACAGGACCACCCACCGCCGGGGTAACTGTGGCTGCGGCAGGAAGAAGCCCTTAATTGGGGGTTAATTGCCCAGTTAAGGGCCTCAATTGCTGTTCACAGGCCTTCCTGTCCCAGATTAGATTTCGGCAGAGGTGGGATGGTGGCGGCAACCTCCAAACCTGCCGCAGGGGAGAGCATAAAATTCCATGCAGTAACTCTGGAAATTTGTGAACTGAAACCAGGAAAAAATGACCCTGTCATTAAAACCCCTATTGTTTGAATATGGCTGATTCTTCAAGCTACTCAGTTAATAAGTAACTAGAGATGAGCATTGAATGCACCATAGCCAGCGTCATGCAGATCCTAAGATGAAACAATACAGAAATTATTATTTCAAAGGAGCGCAGGCGAGTACAGGACTGGAAAAGATATGCCTGAATTAATTAGCTCCCCCCAGACTTTGCATGATTCTGGCAGCATGGCCAAACGGAAGGCCCGAGGACTGAAGTAAATTCATTCATGCCTTTGCTACCTTGCGACTGACAATTCCAATGCACTCCTGGCTGGTTTCCCACATCTACCCTCCGTAAACTTGAGGTCATCCAAAACTCTACTGTCTGTGTCCTTACTCACACCAACACCCTTTCACCTATCACCCCTGTGCTCGCTGACCTACACTGGCTCCCAGTCAAGCAATGCCTCAATTTTAAAATTCTTATTCTTGTTTTCAAATCCTTCCATGGCCTTGTCCCTCCCTATCTCTGTAACCTCCCCTCCAGCCCCACAACCTTCCTAAATATCTGCACTCATCTAATTCTGGCCTCTTGAGCATCCCCAGTTTTAATCACTCCATCACTGATGGCCATGCTTTCAGCTGCCTCGGCCCCAAGCTCTGGAATTCCCTCCCTAAACTTCACTATTGGCCACTTTGTACCACCGATGAAGGCGAATTTCACCCCTTGCCACTCCAGGAGAGGAGGACTGATACTACATTTGTACCAGATATTGGTTAGTTGGAGTATTGTGTTCTGGACATCCAGAAGGATAGCAAAGGGTGTAGGAGATATTTAACTGGAATGAGAGAAAAAATGGAGACTTTTTTTCAAGCAAATAGAGCCAGTTAAAAAGAGAATGAATAAGAATTTTTAAAAATTATGAAATATTTTCAGGCAACAGCCGTAGCATCAATATGAAGGGAATTAGTTAAGTATTTGGAAAGTAAGAGCACAAAAGGATATGGGTAAAAAGAGCATGGAAATGCGATTACAGTAGAATGGTTAGATTTTTCCTCCTTTGCTTTTGGGTATTAAGGAGTTATTGGTGTAGAGATTAAATAAATGGACAAAAAATTGGGTGGGGGTGAGGTACAGGCGTGTGATGTCTACACCCAAATGGTGTGCTTCTGTGCTGCAATCAGGTGATTTCTAAGACCATTGAAACGTGAAAGGTAGAAAGAATGTTTGAGAGTGTTAGTCTAGCAGCCACTGATTGGATTAATTGTGACACAAAGACAGGAAGTGACTCATGATGAAAGGCAAGCCCAGACATGAAAGGAAATGCTGATGGGGATGTAACATTCGAAATCATGAAGCAAAAGGGAATCGAAAGGGAGAGTAAGAGATTTGGGTGGGAACTCACTGCAAATAGACTGCGATGTTTAGTTTTCAGTGGTTCGATACCTGAAGGAGTGCCGAATACCAGAAGGGTAGCCACAACTGAGCCGTGCATGATTACACTTGATTGTACTCTGCTTGTGTAACTTCTCTTCACGTCGAGCTTAATAAAGGCAAAACAAGAACATTCTGAAGTCTAAGACTCGCACTTAATTCAGCTTCGTAATTAATGAATAGCGCCTAAACTCATGAAAGGAAAATATGCCCCAATAGCTCCAGGTTGAAGAGCCAAATGGCTTCCTCCTGTGCATTTATTCACATAATTCTATAAACAGGAGGGAGGAAAATGGGTCAGATCATAAGATCATAAGAAATAGGAGCAGGGCTAGGCCATTCAGCCCCTTGGGCCTGCTCCACCATTAATCATGGCTGATCTGATTGTGGCCTTAACTCAACTTTCCTGCCAGCCCTGCCATAACCATTGACTCCCTTGTTGATCAAAAGTCTGTCTAACTCAGCCTTGAATATGTTCAATGACCCAGCCTCCACTGCTGTCTGGGGAAGAGAATTCCAAAGATTAATGACCCTCTGAGAAAAAAAATTCCTCCTCATCTCCATCTTAAATGGGAGCCCTCTTATTTTGAAACTGTGCTCCCTACTTCCAGATTCCCCCACAAGGAGAAACATCCTCTCAACATTTACCCTGTCAAGCCCCCTCAGAATCCTGTATGTTTCAATAAGATCACCTCTCATTCTTCTAAACGTCAATGAGGATAGACCCAACCTGCTCAACTGTTCCTCATAAGACAACCCTTTCTTCCCAGGAATCAGACCAATGAACCTTCTCTGACCTGCATCCAATGCAAGTCTATCCCTCCTTAAGTAAGGAGACCATAACTGCATGCAGTACTCTAAGTGCAGTATCACCAATGCCCTGTATAGTTGTAGCAAGACTTCTTACTTTTATAATCTATCCCCCTTGCAATAAATGGCAACATTCCATTTGCCTTCCTAATTACTTGCTGTGCCTGCAAGCTAACTTTTTGTGATTCATGTACAAGGCCACCTTTTGGGGGGGGGGGGGGGGGGGCGGGGGAGGGGAATAGAAAAGGACAAAAAAAAAATGAATGAATGAAAGGGTCCATTCCACCATACATTGTAATAATATTTCAGCTATCTGGAGGCCATTGTTGATGTTACATTACTCTATTAAATATTATCACACACCTTAAATTATCCTAGTTAGTTTTTAGCTGATGCTGTTCATGAGCACATTAATAATGGGTATTCACCTTACTGTTGAAAAGGCTTAAGCTTCACTTGTGAACTAGGTCAATAGCTTATATGTGTATCCTTACTGTCCCTCCAGGATGAAGACATAATCAGATATCACGTCATTTTGGATCAAAAACTAATGGCAAGTGATATGCACAATGGGATGCACCGGGAGACAATGCTCGGATTTTCTTTTCAAGTTGGCTTCTTTCACAGAAGTGACCAGGTATTTGGGAGTACAGAAATCCTTCCATTAGTATAACATATAGCATATACTTGACAGACGGCAGAAGTCAGGGTTGGAGGAAACTAAAGCATGAATAAGGATTTCAGCAGCAGCAGCGGCAAGATAGGGGTGGAGGTGGTGATGGTCACAATACTTACATGGGGAAATGAATAGAATAAAGCTCAGCTGCTTCATCTAGCTTGACCCATGTGGTCATAAAGGCTCATACATCAACATTCAGACACTCTCCACCCATCCGGAGCTATGAAAACTCCAGGGGGAGGCAAAAACATGAAGAAATTCAGGCCAATTCAAGGGGAAGAAATCTTGAATAAAATCTTCTTTGACCCCTTTAGGCCATTAAAATAAGTCCAGGAGATTACATTGGTCTTGACTCTACAAGGTGATCTCTGCCCCAGCCAGAAACAGATCTGGCTCTCTCTTGAAGATTTACAATGAATCAGTGTTCACCGCACGAGCCACGACCTGTTCCACAGGTCCATTGTTCTCTGGGAAAAGAAGAATCACCTAACATCCAACCCAGTTCCACCTTACATACTGCTGACTCACGGGTGGAGGGGTGGGAGCCTTACCGGGAATACGATGTGGGTGGGTGGTAGATGGTGACTGACTTGATGGGGACAAAGGCAGACACGAGGAGCAACCGCAGCAGCATTGTCATGCCAAATGGATGGCCTGAGGAGGAGGTGGAGCTGGGAGTTAGAGTTAATTGGTGAAGGAGTTGGAGAGCAATTTCTTTCCAGGGTAATGGGCTGGGGGCAAGCAGGGAGCTGTGGATGGCAAGGTTGGGTAGGAAGTGGTGGGAGATAGTCATAATAATGGCCAATATTAATCCCTCAACCAACATCATTAAGAAAAATAGATTATCACATTGCTGTTTGCGGGATCTTGCTGTGCACAAGTTGACTGCTGCATTTCCTACATTACGACAGTGACTACACTTCAAAAATTACTTCATTGGCGGTAAAGCACTGTGGAATGGCCTGAGGACATGAAAGGTCCTATTTAATTGCAAGATTTTTCTTTATATCAGAGATCAAGACTGCTAAATTAGTGAGGCATCTATTATGTGCTCAAGTCCTGGAATACATCTTAGCAACTGACACATTGACTCACCTCAGTGCACAGTGCTTGACCAGACCCAAAGTTTCAACTAAGTTAAATTTTCACTTAGAA
This sequence comes from Heterodontus francisci, assembly GCF_036365525.1. Lineage (NCBI taxonomy): Eukaryota > Metazoa > Chordata > Chondrichthyes > Heterodontiformes > Heterodontidae > Heterodontus > Heterodontus francisci. The sequence goes on from NC_090388.1 coordinate 13,930,022, forward strand.
CTTTACATTTAGATATTTGCAGTTAACCCAGTTTACATTGGCAAAGTCTGAACTGAAGCCTTTTAAACTGGTAAGAGTTATTTCTTACTTAAACGTTCAGGTGGAAGTGTTGTGGCTGACGTCCGTGTTTGTTGTGGAATATGGCTCTTGGGTCTCTATGATCACTGCCAATGGAAACAGTTCCTCCTTATTTACTCTATCAAAACCATTCATGATTTTGAACAGCTCAAATAAATCTCCCCCTGTAATAACAAACTGTCTATTGTTGCAGCTTTTTGTGAATGATGCACCAGTCAATTTTACCGATGTTAAAACAAACAAAGGAGTGATTCATGGACTAACAAAGGTGCTGGAGGTCCAGAAAAATCGCTGTGACACCAACCAAACCACAGTGTTGCAGGTAAGTGATAAAATGATTTGAAGCTGCTGGGGCCAAAAATACTTGGAGTTTTTGGTGCTGCCATGCCTGGGACCCAGCTTTGCATGGGATTTAGTACCATGCTGCAGGGTCAGTCGAGGTTTTTGCACTTCTGTCCTTGGAGTGGGACTTGAATCTACACCTTCTGACTCAAAGAGGAGAGAGCCATGGCTTGCACAAAGTATGGATGTTCATTTTATTTACAAAATAATCTGCAATACAAAAAGTTAAGTTAAAATACAAAGATTACACTTACAACATAGTAACATAAGAGATATAACCTGTCAACATCAACAAGATTGCGAGGTCATCGATCTCAAATGGCCTTGTGGTAACACGAGCATCCAATCTTTCTCCAAGAACAATACGATTTTCTATACTTTACGTCTGCCTTAAATACATTAAAGCACTTCTTATGTTATGCAAACTTGAACCAGCTTTATGTGCCAATATGTCAATAGATTTCAATGTTTCCCCAAGCCAAACAGCCTCCCAACCACTGTACTCTCCCAAATCTGCGACCACCATCTCCTAAAGAACAAGGGCAGCAGACACATGGGAACACCCCACCTGCAAGTTCCCCTCCAAGCCACATACCAACCTGACTTGGAACTATATCGCCGTTCTTTCATGTCTCTGGGTCAATATCCTGGAACTCCCTCCCTAACAGGACAGGGGGTCTACCTATATAAGGGGTCTACCTACCTAAAGGGGGTCTACCTCCGTGACAGGGTTCCCCTTGTCCTCACTTTCCACCCCATCAGCCTTCATATCCAAAGGATCATCCTCCGCCATTTCCGCCACCTCCAGTGTGATGCCACTACCAAATGCATCTTCCCCTCCCTTTCCCTGTCAGCATTCCAAAGGGATTGTTCCCTCCATGACACCCTGGTCCACTCCTCCATTACCCCCACCACTTCATCCCCTTCCCACGGCACCTTCCCCTGCAATCACAGCAGGTGTAATACTTGCTCAGTTACCTCCTCTCTCCTCACTATCCCAGGCTCCAAACACTCCTTTCAGGTGAAGCAGCGATTTACTTGTACTTCTTTCAATGTAGTATACTGTATTCGCTGCTCACAATGTGGTCTCCTCTACATTGGGGAGACCAAACGCAGATTGGGTGACCGCTTTGCGGAACACCTCCGCTCAGTCTGCAAGCAAGACCCCGAGCTTCCGGTTGCTTGCCATTTCAATACTCCCCCCTGCTCTCATGATCACATCTCTGTCCTGGGATTGCTGCAATGTTCCAGTGAACATCAACGCAAGCTCGAGGAACAGCATCTCATTTACCGATTAGGCACACTACAACCTGCCGGACTGAACATTGAGTTCAATAATTTCAGAGTATGATGGGCCCCCCATTTTACTTTTATTTTTAGTTATTTTTTTCTTTTTCCTTTTTAAAATTTTTTTGTGTTTATTTTATTTTATTTCATCTTAGTTTGTTCAGTTTGCTTACCCACTGTTTTTTTTTCATGTTTGTACTTGCGGCTGTTCAATTTTCAGTCCGTTAACACCCTGTCTGTACTAATGCTTTGTCTTTCAACACACCATTAACATATTGTTTGCATTTTCTCCACGGCCTTCTGGTCAACTATTCTGTGACCTTGTCCTATCTACACCTTCTCCTTTGTTATCTCTTGCCCCACCCCCGCTTTACTTGCTTATAACCTTTTACATTTCTAATATTTGCCAGTTCTAAAGAAGGGTCACTGACCTGAAACGTTAACTCTGTTTCTCTCTCCACAGATGCTGCCAGACCTGCTGAGTATTTCCCGCAATTCTTGTTTTTATTTCAGATTTCCAGCATCCGCAGTATTTTGCTTTTATTTTAGTCCACCTACATTACATGGGCTGTAGCTGTTCAAGAAGGTGGCTCACCATCACCTTCTCAAGAGCAATTAGGGATGGACAACAAATACTGGCCTTGCCAGTGAGATCGACATCCCATAAATAAATAAAAAAGCTGCAGCACATTCCAAGATTGGCAGAAACCTTTGTCACCTCCAGACTTGACTATTCCAATGCACTCCTGGCTGCTGTCCTATATTCTACCCTTCATGAACTTGAGGTCTTCCAAACCTCTGCTGCCCATGTCTTAATTTGCACCAAATCCCATCCCCCTATCACCCCTGTGCTCACTGGCAAACATTGGCACCTGGTCAAGCATCTTGATTTTTGTATTCTCATCCTTGTTTTCAAATCCCTCCATGGCCTCACCCCTCCCTATCTCTATAATCTCCTCCAGCTGCATAACCCTCTGAGATATCTGTGCTCCTGTAATCCTGGTCCCAATTTTAATTGCCCTACCGTTGGTGGCTGCACCTTCAGTTGCTTAGGCCCCAAACTCTGGAATACCCTCTCTACAACTCTCCACCCTACTTTCCTCCTTTAAGGCACTTCTTAAAACCTATCTCTTTAACCAAGTCATTGGTAATCTGACTTAATATCTGCTTGTGTGGCTCAGAGTCATAGTCAGAGAGAGATGCAACACTGAAACAGACCCTTTGGCCCACCAAGTCTGTGCCAGCCAACAACCACCCATTTATACTAATCCTACATTAATCCCATATTCCCTACCACATCCTCATCTTCCCTCAATTCTCCTACCACCTACCTACGCTAGGGGCAATTTATCTATCAACCTGCAAGTCTTTGGCTGTGGGAAGAAACTGGAGCACCCGGCAGAAACCCATGCAGTCACAGGGAGAACTTGCAAACTCCACACAGGCAGTACCCAGAACTGAACCCGGGTTGCTGGAGCTGTGAGGCTGCGGTGGTGACCACTGCGCCACTCATGTTTTGTTTTATAATGCTCCTGTGATCATCTTGTTGTTGTTGAAACAGTCAACCAACAGTTCCCATGCTATAATCCCATACGATAACCACAGTAGATAGTATGTCTTCTGAAGGTGTTGAAGGACAAATACACAAAGAACAATTGCAATTTTGAATCTAAAATGTTGATTCTATTGAAAAGCCTACTTTTCTCACATTTTCCAAGCTAGGGAGCCCCGTCTTCCAGAAAGCCGACCTCTGGGGCAAAGCAAACAACTGAGATGCACCCACCTTGTGTTGCAGGCTCCCGCTGGGTGCATTGAAATGAGGTTATCTTCCCCCACTAACCATGCAAACTCTGGCATGTTCAATGAAACCACTAGATTCCATAGCCCACAAATTCATTGGGTCATAGGAACAGGAGTAGACAATTCACCCCCTTAAACCTATTCCATCATTCAATGAGATCATGGCTGATCTGTATCGTAACTCCATTTACCCACCTTTGTTCAATATCCCTTAATATCCTTGCTTAACAAAAATCTGTCAATCATAGTTTTGAAATACTCCGTTAATTTATGGCCTCAATAGTTTTTTGGGGAGAGACTCCTAGTTTTCCACTACCCTTTGTGTGAAGAAGTGCTTCCTGGCATCACGCCTGAACAGCATAGCTTTAATTTTGAGGTTTTCTGGACTCCCCCACCAGAGGAAATAATTTCTGTCCATCTACCCGAACAAGCCTAACTATTCTTTGCATTCATTGGGAAGGCATGCAGATTTTGGAAGGTTTAGTTTTACAGTTGTTGTGTAAAGAGAAATAATTGTTCTTTTTTGAAGGGCAAGTGCACTAACTGTCAATATAAACCCGACTGCCCTGCGGGATTCAGCCCTATGGTAAGCTTTGAAATTTTGTGTTGGAATCTCAAGAAATATTCCACAATTAAGGTGCAGAATTCTGTTTTATTTTAATTCGAAATTCATTATTTGCTTAATGCAGGTGGGGAAGAAGAAGAACTGTATCTTTGTACGGTACCTGCTTGGGAAGCGGATGATGCATCTCGGCTGTTTGACAAACTGTGTGAAAACTGTCATTGTAAGTGAAGTCCACGCCTGATCTGGAATGTATCTGGTGGCACCATGCATTTTCTATTTAGCAACATACAAGTTTAACAACATCACTTTTGCAAAACTTGGATCCACAAAGTCTGGTGAATTGTTCTCTATGGATTTTGGCTTATACGTGCAAACAGGGGAAGGCAATTCAGCCACTTGAGCCTATTCAATTAGAACTAGTGTCAGGGTAATGCCAGGGTTAGGCCAGCAAGCAAAAGTTCCAACCAAAGATAATTCCGGTGGCTATATTGTCCTCAAAGAACATCCGCGCGCCCTTCCCCCCCCATGCCCCCAGGTAGAGGTAGCGAATTCCTGTGCCTGTGGAACAGTGTCCAAGTGAGGTTTCTTCTCCCTCCACTTCAACCCCAGCGCGGACCTGTTGAAGGTTTTGCTGTCGGTGACAGATCTGGTACAGCTTTCAGGACTCTACGACATCTTGAATAGCAATGGTTATCACCACCAGAACTTTCCCAAGGGGATGTCACTAGCGTTCTCCCAATTGTTCCTGGGAGCAATCCCTATCCCAGGAAAATGGGCCACAGTCAATGTAGGGATGAGGCAGTGAGTGGAAGCTCCTTGCTAACCTTGTAAAGAAGGGGTAAGGAAAATCCCACCTTTGATGCTACTGATTGTTTGAAAGTAGCTGCCTCTCTGTTCACCAGTGCAGCATAATCATTCCTCCACTGTTGTTATTGCAGGTTATATGCGGAAACCTTTCTTTCCAATGTGCATATTGAGAGGGGTCACCACCTTGTGAAGATCTAGAATTTAAAATGTGCTGCTGTTTATTAATTATACCACTGCTTCTCGTTTAGCTTTTGTTGGGTTTCTTCTAGACTCGAGACTGCTGTACTGGCTACTTTGGAAAACAATGCCAAGCATGTCCAGGAAAAGCTACAAACTGGTGCTTTGGGAATGGCATTTGCCAAGATGGTATTAATAGCACAGGGACATGTGAATGTGAAGAAGGTTTTGCAGGAACAGCATGTGAGACCTGCATTGATGGAGACTACGGAATGCATTGTGATCAAGGTGTGTTTTATGACTGTGCCCTTATCATAACTGATTGGTTACTACATTCATATTGTCCCCATTCAGGGAATGATTGCCTTTGTTATCAAATCTGTCCATGGCTTTGTCCCTTCCTATCAGTGTAATCTCCTCCAGCCCTACAACCCTTTGTGATATCAGCATTCCTCTAATTTTGTTCTCTTATCCTAAATTTTAATAATTTCACCATTAGGGCTATTTCTTCAACTGCCAAAGCCCTAAGCTCTGGAATTGCTAGACCTTGGTGTACAGGGTACAATTTCAAAATTTGCAGATGGGTATGAAACTTGGAAGCTTTGTGAACTGTGAGGAGGACAGTGTAGAGTTTCAAAAGGACATAGACCAGTTGTTGAAATGGGAAGTTCAATGCAGAGAAATGTGAAATGATTCATTTTGGTAAGAAGAACATGGAGAGACAATACAATATAAAGGGTACAATTCTAAAGGGGGTGCAGCAGCAGAGGGACGTGAGTGTGTATATGCAAAAACATTGAAGGTGGCAGGACAGGTTGAGAGCGCAGTTCATAAAGCATACAGTATTCTTGGCTTTATTAATAGGGGCATAGAGTACAAGAGCAAGGAAGTTATGTTGAATTTGTATAAGACACTAGTTTGGCCTCAGCTGGAGTATTGCATCCAGTTCTGTGCGCTGCACTCTAGGAAGGATGTGAGGGCATTGGAGAGAGTACAGAAAAGATTCACGAGAATGGTTCCAGGGATGAAGAACTTCAGTTATGAAAATAGATTGGAGAAGTTGGGACTGTTTTCCTTGGGGGAGAGAAGGCTGAGAGGTGATTTGATAGAGGTATTCAAAATCATGAGGGGTCTGGACAGAGTCGATAGAGAGAAACTGTTCCCACTTGTGAAAGCACAGAGAATGAGAGGGCACAGATTTAAAGTAATTGGCAAAAGAAGAAAGAACGACTTGAGGAAAAATGTTTCCACGCAGTGAGCAGTTAAGGTCTGGAATGCACTGTCTAAGACTATGGTGCAGGCAGGTCCAATCGAAGCATTCAAAAGGGAATTAGACTGTTATCTAAAAAGGGAGAATGTGCAGGGTTATGGGGAAATGTGGGGGGGAGAATGACACTAAGTGAATTGCTCACTCGGAGAGCCGATGCAGACACAATGGCCCAAATGGCCTCCTTCTTTGCTGTGATTCTGTAAACCTCTCACCCTCTCTAGCTCTCTTTCCTGCTTTAAGACGTTCCTTAAAACTTGCCTATTTGACCAAGCTTTTTGTCATCTGCCCTAATATTACCTTAATTGCTTGGTAACACTCCTATGAAGCGCCTTGGGATGTTTTACTACGTTAAGGGTGTTATATAAATGCAAGTTGTTGTTGTAACACCTAGCAGCCAGAGGAAATTCTTCTCCTTGGAGTTTTAAATTATCTCCATACTTTGCACATGATATATTATGGAAAGTTATTTATGCTTTCAGGATGCCATAAAGCACTGCAGAACCAACTAATTACTTTCAAAGTGTGGTCTTCTGTAAACGAACACAGAAATGGAAGTGTGCTGAGGTCGTGAGCTTAAATCCCACCAAGACAAGTTGTGAAGTTGAATTCAATAAATCTGCTCATTTGTGGTCCAGCACCAGGCAAAATAACTTTGAAAGCTTCCAAATTCTTGTGAAAACTCAACTGGTTGTTGCCCTTCAGAAAGCCTGCCATACCTTACCTGGCCTGGCCTACACCTGATTTCAGGCCCATGTGGTTGACTTGTAATTTGCCCCTGAAGTGGCCAAGCAAACCGCTCAGTTGTAACAGCAATCACTAGTTTGGCTGGGCAGACAATGTGACCTTGCTCATATCCTGGGAACCTTTTTTTTTTAAAACAAGCAATTTGCTCTGCAGTAAATGAGGTGAATAGTTAGTTAATCTGTTGGTTTGGTTGATGGAGAAATATTCTCCGTAACATCACGAGGAGTCCCTGCTCTTCTTCACATTTTGCCGTGGAATCTTTCAAACGCATGTGAACAGAGGCTTGTTTTAACAGGACTGGTTTCCAAAGTGAGCGTCCCCGATGGTGATTGACACCACTAGTGAGCACTGGTTGGGAAATCACAAACCCATAGATCCTGCTTTTCCATCCATTTAAATGAACTGTAAGCCAACAAGTTCCCAACCAGCTGTGCCTCCAAGTGTGGTTCCTTCCCCGAGGTCTTCTCTCAAAAGATGGGTTGCTCTCTCAGTATTCCATTGGAAGGTTAGTCTAGATTGATGTTGTCCAACCTTTTCAGATGGAGGGCCGCATTATGAATTTTGCTTGGCCCAAGGGGCCGGTGAGCAAATTTCAATAGATAAAGGCATTAAAAATTTATCTTACTAATAAAAACAACAACAAATGAGCATTTTTGTAAAGAAGCTTTAAATGAGAAGACTAATTTATTGACTTACTTTCTCGTCACTATATTAAAAACTGATTTAGTGACATACCTGCCATTGTTTTTGCTTGCATAAGTAGTCAGTCTCTGCCGGCACACTTGATGTAGTGATGTAGAGTATTCTGGCTAGATTTCCATCTGTCAGGAGTGATCTTGATCTCTCTCTCTGTCTCTTTCTCTGTGTTGTTCCCCCCCTCTCTGCATCATCCTTGCCCTCTGTGTTCTCCTCCCATCACCCCTCTCTGTCCCCCTTCTCTCTATTCCCCTTCTCTCTATTCCCCTTCTCTCTATTCCCCTTCTCTCTATCCCCCTTCTCTCTATCCCCCTTCTCTCTGTTTCCCCCTCTTTCTCTGTTTTCCCTTCTCTCTCTTTGTTACCCCTCTTTCTCTGTTTCCCCCCCTCTCTCTCTCTGTTCCTCCTCTCTATCTCCACCCCCCCCCGTTCCCCTCTGTTTCTATCCCCCCCCCCACCTCACCTCTGACAGTTGCACTGAGTAGAACCACTCAGCACAGCAGCTTTGTGCTCGATCAGTTTGTTTAAAACATCACGCTGAGTTTCACAGCTCAGGGGCTGAAGCAGGAACACACTTCCCAACATCAGACAGATTCGGGATTTTCCGGTGGGCTTTTAAAAAAAGTCAGAAAACCCTGAATCAGTCAAAGTTGGGAAGCGGGTTCCTACTTCAGCCCTTGAGCTGTGAAATAGGCAGTGCGATGTTTTTAAATAGGCCGCTCTGCAATAAGAAGTCAAAGGGAAATATCCCATCTCCAGTCACGGAGTCCTGGCGAGGAGGAGGAACAGCCCCAGGTACAGGTAACACACGCGGGCCAGATGGAAACCTTGGGTGGGCCGGATCCTGGCCCATGGGCCATATGTTGGACAACCCTGGTCTTGATGATGTACTTATGTCCTGGAACGGCGCTTGAGATCTGAGATATGACAGTGCTACCAACTGAGATACTTTTAAAATCCTTCTTGGAGCTGCTGAAGTGAAAATCTCCACCTGTGACGGTTAGGAATTGAAACCTAGCTTTGCTATTTGGAACATCACCACCTCCAAGTTTATGTAGAATTACATAGAATACACAGAACGGAAACAGGCCATTCTGCCCAACCACTCAATGATAGCACTTGGGCTCCACTCAAGCCTCCCCTCCCCCATCCTTCCTCATCGACTCCGTCAGCATAACCCTCTATTCCCTTCTCCCTCATGACCCCGTAAATGCATCCAAACGATTCCCTTCAATCATCCCCTGTGGCAGCAATTCCACATTCTCACCACTCTCTGGGTAAAAAAGGTTCTTCTTAATTCCCTATTTGATCTATTAGTGACTATCTAATATTGGTGGCCTCTAGTTTTGCTCTTCCCCACGTAAAAACACGCCCCCTGTGTCTGTCAAAAACGTTCATAATTTTAAAGGCCTCTGTCAGGTCACCCCTCACATTTTTATCCTTTGCTGATAGTTTCAAGCTCCAGGTCACATGCCATATATTGTCGTTCCTTCATCATTACCGGGTCAAGACTTAAGTATTATGTGATTACCATCACTACAAGGACTGCAGTGATACAAGGAGAAAGCACACCATCATCTGCTCAGGGCAACTAGGGACAGATAAGAAATGCAGTCTTGCCAGTGTCGTCCACATCCCAGGAACATTTTTTTTAAATAATGCTTATCACTATATCATAGGATATTTCTCAACTTTTGTTTTGCATTTATTTACCTGTTATTATTAATTATTTTCTAGAATGTAGGTGCACCCATGGTAAATGCAATGAAGGAATCAATGGGGATGGCACTTGTGAATGTGAACTTGGATGGCGAGGAGTCAACTGTGATATTCGTAAGTTTGAATTCATTACATTCACTAGAGAACTAGTCATTTATGCTTGTGTCAAAAGTAATGATATAGCTATTCAGTATGCTATAAGGAGTCAAGGATAAAAATGGAACAAAGAACAAAGAACAGTACAGCACAGGAACAGGCCACTCGGCCCTCCAAGCCTGCGCCGATCTTGATGCCTGCCTAAACTAAAACCTTCTGCACTTCCGGGATCCGTATCCCTCTATTCCCATCCTATTCATGTATTTGTCAAGATGCCTCTTAAACGTCTCTATGGTACCTGCTTCCACCACCTTCCCCGGCAACAAGTTCCAGGCACTCACCACCCTCTGTGTAAAGAACTTGCCTCGCACATCCCCTCTAAACTTTGCCCCTCTCACCTTAAACCTATGTCCCCTAGTAACTGACTCTTCCACCCTGGGAAAAAGCTTCTGACTATCCACTCTGTCCATGCCGCTTATAATTTTCCTCATTACAGCTACTCGTCTACTAAACTGGTAAATGTTTTGTTCTGGTTACTGAAAGTATCAGAAAGTGTGGTGCCCTGAGTTGTACTGAAGCTTTCCATAGAATGATACAGAAGAAGGCCATTCAGCCCATCATGTGTGTGCCGCTTCTTTGGGAAAAAATATATCCAGTTAATCACACTCCCTTGCCGTTTACCCATAGCACTGCAAATTTTTCCCTTTCAAGTATTTTTCCCCTTCAAGTGTTGCTTGCTTATCAACAGTATGACCTCATTGCTGTATCTGAAACTGACTGACTTAGTTGCTGGCTGAAAATATGACATTTAGAAAGTGGTGTGGTGAAATTCTGTCCTGGAGCCTCTGTGTGAGGGTTACGTGTAGGTTTGATGCCAGTCGTGCACAGGTGAGGAAGAGATGAGCCAGAATCTCATGGCTGCCAACAACAAGATTCATTGCAGAAGTCTAGTTGCAAGCTTCCCTCTTGACACAGTATCTCAAGGCCCACTGGATCAAAGGTGAGGAACAAGTTACTAGAAGGAATCTTTTAATGAAAAGAGAGGGGAAAAAAATCTATTGAAGATTTGGAAAATATCACTTCTATTTAGAAATAGGTTGCAAAAAAAATTGTTTTTTTTGTAATTGATTTTCATCATTCAATGTTGCATTTATCTCAAGACACATCATTCTGAATGATGAGTAAATTATACCATTCTAAACCACATAGCTTCCACAACCTGTTCAACCACGATGGTGTCTTCATAAGACATTAAATGTTTACTGTAGGGTGATGTCCGACGACAGTGTGAGTATTAATTGAATAAGATAAATTCTTTGCAGTTTTTTTAATGTGCTTCCCTGATTTCTTTCTTGTTCGCTGAAAACATTAACCTACACGTATGCAATGCCATTAGCAGAGCAAAATCTCCATAAGCACTTTTTAATCAGAGTCTGGAGCAAGCAGCAACAAGAGGAGAATGAAAGAAGTTGTTAAAAACACAACTGAAGATGTAGACATTAAGGAAGTTCCTGAAGCTGATAGAGATGTCACAAGGTGGACAGGCTTAGGGAGAAAGTTCTTGAATTTGAGGGATAAGGTTGAGACTGGCCGATGGACAACCGTGTTGATAAACTAGTAAATGTTGGTATTCAAAGAGATTTGGGGGTCTGTGTACCCAAAACATTGAAAGTTAACATGCAGGCACAGCAAGCAATTAGGAAAGCAAATAGTATGTCAGCCTTTATTGCAAGAGGGTTTGAGTATAAGACTAAGGAAGTCTAGCTTCAATTATCTAGGGCTATGATGAGACCATTCCTGGAGCACTGTGTACAGTTTTGGCCTCCTTACCAAGGGAAGGATATATGTGCCCTGGGGGAGGGGTGTGTGGGTCGCAGGTGCTACGAAGGTTCACTAGATCGATTCCTGGGATGAGAGGGTCGTCATATGAGGAGAAATTGAATAGAATGGGCCTATATTCTCTGGAGTTTAAAAATATGAGAGGTGATCCCATTGAAATGTATAAAATTCTTAGAGAGCGTGACAGGGTAGATGTTGAGAGGCTGTTTTCCCTGGCTGCGGTCATAAGGAGTTGACATTTAATAAAGTCCCTCTTAAGAGACTGTTAGCTAAAGTTGAAGCTGATGGGAGTGAAGGCAAATTATTGACCTGGTTAGGAAACTGGCTGAGACAGAGAGTAGGGATAATGGGCAAGTATTCGAATTGCCAAGATGTGACTAGTGGTGTCCCACAAGGATCTGTATTGGGGCCTCAACTATTCACCATATTTTTTAACGACTTAGATAATGGGACAAAAAGCCACATATACAAATTTGCCGATGACACGCAGATAGGCAGTGTAGCTGGAAGGATAAAATTACAAAGAAATATTAATAGATTAAGTGAATAGATTAAATGAATTTCAATGTAGGCAAATGTGAGGTCATCCACATTGGACCTAAAAAGGATCGAACAGGGTACATTCTAAATGGTGAAAAGCAAGGAACAGTGGAGGTCCAAAGTGACAGGACTCCAAGTAAATAGATCATTAAAATGTCATGAACAGGTACAGAAAATAATCAAAAAAGCTAACGGAATGCTGACCTTTGTATCTAGAGGACTGGAATACAAGGGGGTGGAGGTTATGCCGCAGCTATACAAAGCCTGGTTAGACCACACCTGGAGTTACTGTAAGCCGTTCTGGGCACCACATCTTAGAAAGGATATATTGGCCTTGGAAGGAGTGCACTGTAGATTTACTGGAATAATGATACCTGGCCTCCAAAGGTTAAAGTACGAGGAGAAATTGCACAAACTAGCTTTGTATTCCCTGCAATTTAGAAGGTAAAGGGGTGATTTGATCGACCTTTTCAAGATATTAAGGGGAACTGATAGGATAACAGAGAGAAAAAGTTTCCACTGGTTGGGGTATCTAGGATTAGGGGGCCTAGTCTAAATATTAGTGCCATACCTTTCAGGATTGAAGTTAGTAAACACTTCTACACACAAAGGGCTAGATTTTATTGGCCTGAAGTGGGATGTAGGCAGGGGAGGGGGGTCCATAGAATTGCAACAAGTGGCGGGGGGGTGGATGTGGGGTGGCAGGCCCGTCACCACTCCATCACCAAGCAAGGGAGGAAATAGGCCGGTGACGGCTTTCCGGCCCAGAGGTCAATTAAGGCTGTCAAATGGCCTATTAACGGCCAATTAAGGGCCTCTTCCCACCACCAGTGGGATCTTACCAGCGGTGGGGGTGCCTCCGTCACGCGGAGTGGACATCTTGTAAAACTAGGTGCCCTCGCTGTCGGCTTGGGTGGGTAGTGTCCCTTCTTCATGGGCAATCTGTGGCCCACGGAGGGCCCCAGCTGGGAAACAATGCACATCCCAGGACCCCCCCACCCCTTGGGCTTTATGACCACCCCACCAACTCCCCCTCGCCGGAGCCTTCTGAACTGGCTTCAGCAACCCCGCCTCACTTACCTCTGGTCCAGGGTTCCAGCACTAGGCCTGGGTCCAAGGCCTCTGCAGTACCGGCAGTGGCCATCACTCCCAGTAGTGCTGCTGCTACCGCTGAGCGACCGGCCCTGTGATTGCCAGCATCTCTTGGAGATGGGATCCTCATCTTTAAAGGGATGCGGATCCCGGCTCGTGAAACATTGATGTAAAAATACCAGAGGATCGCTCCGAGGGGGTGCAAACAGGCCAAGGCAGGGTTCCCCCTGCTTTTTTGACCCATGCTGGGAGCCCTGCCTCCTCCACAAAATCCAGCCCAAAGGGTGTTAGAAGTTTGGAACTTTCTTCCTCAAGGGTAAATTGATGCTATCAATGTTAATTTTAAATCTGAGATTGACCTGCTCGCCAAAGGTGTTAAGGAATATGAGGCAAAAATGGGTAAATGGAGTTAGAGTACAGATCAGCAAGTATCTCACCGAATGGTGGATTCGGCTCAAGGGACTAAATGGCCATTATCACATTGCTGTTTGTGGGACTTTGCTATGTGCAGGTTAGTTGCTGAGTTTCCTATTTTACAACATTATACTCCCAAAAAAGTGCTTAATTGGCTGTAGAGTGCTTTGAGATTCCCTGAAAGGTGAAAGGTGTTATATGAATTCAAGTTCTTTCTTTTTATAAACCCTATATTCAGCTACCCAGGAACACCAACAAAAACCCAACCACGACATGTGATGTCCCTCCCTTTGTTTACTTGCATTTGTATAGCACATGCTTGGGACATCCAAACACACTTCACAATCAATGGGTTGCATTTTCAAGTGCAGTGAGTGCTGCTGGAGAGACAATGGGACAGTCAGTATGGCAATGCCCTAACAACAATAATTTTTTTAGGTGACATGGAATGTTGGCTAGTACACACTGGTCGTCTTCCAGTAGCATCATAGGCTCTTTTAAGTTAAGAGCATGCCTGCGGGTCTCAGTTTACTGCCTCATCTGAAAGACGGCACCTCCGACAATGCAGCTGTCCCTCAGAACTGCACTGTAAGGTCAGCCTAGGTTGTGTGTGTCAGTCCATAATGGGTATTGAACCCAGGACAAGCTGACTAAGAAGTGACATATCATAATACTGATATCTATGTTCAATAGTATTAAGAGTTTTCTATATTATATATAAGATTTCTAAGATTTTTTATGATGTGAATTGGAAAGGTCAAACTAACATCTGTCGTGTGTGTATGATTTTTATTTGCAGAAATCACTGACGACCTGTGCAATAACACTTGTCATTCAAGCGCTAAGTACGTGCGCCTTTCACCAGTTCTTTGGTTAACAGAACAGTTTTGAAATTAATGAAATTCATGGTTCACTAATTTACTTGCTGTTGACATTCTGAACTTTAATCCTCTTGAATAGCTGCATCTCTAAAACATCTGGTACCCCGTACTGTAAATGTGCAGCTGGCTTCAAAGGCAATGGCACGTTCTGTGAAGGTAAGGTTGGACCCTGAGCTCTTACTTTCAGAATCGTTTTGGACTTTGACCTGTACTCAAACTATTTTGCTTATTGTATTTGGTAGATTTTTTTTGTTTGAAGTACTGCATTAGAATGTGGAACTCACTACCATGAGACGTAGTTGGGGCACATAGCATAGATGCCTTAAAGGGCATAAACTTATCGGGGAGAAAGGAATAGAAGGATATGCTAATAGGGTGAGATTAGGAGGGGTGGGAGGAGGCTTGTATGGAGCATAAACACCAGCATGGACTAGTGGGCCGAATGGCCTGTTTCTGTACTGTAAATACTATGCAATTGTATGTATATCTGTAGTTTTATTTCATCAATTCTGTTAATTCACTCACTGTCCTAAAAAGAGAGACAGGTTCTCATCTCCAGCCTGGGTAGCAATTAACCTCTGAATTAATTCACTCATGTTTACTTAATATCAACTCAGGGTTGTAGCCTTAAAGGGTCACGTGCTTACATTAGTGCAGAAAACAATTTGTTATATGGTACAATGTTCTTGCCTGTACAAAACAACACATCCTCTCTGACTTAATCATGAACCACGAGTAGTTCACTAGTAAATACTTGTATCTAGCACATATCATCACACTCCTAATTTCCTTCCCACCTGAAGCTTTAAGTTTACAAGCACTTTCCAATCTGTAAAGTTCTTGCTATAGAGGGAGTACAGCGAAGGTTTACCAGACTGATTCCTGGGATGGTGGGATTCCTGGTGTATGAGGAGAGATTGAGTCGGTTAGGATTATATTTGCTGGAATTCAGAAGAGTGAGGGGGGATCTCATAGAAACCTATAAAATTCTAACAGGACTTGACAGGGTAGATGCAGGGAGGATGTTCCCGATGGTGGGGGAGTCCAGAACCAGGGGTCATAGTCTAAGGATACAGGGTAAACCTTTCAGGACTGAGATGAGGAGAAATTTCTTCACCCAGAGAGTGGTGAGCCTGTGGAATTCGCTACCACAGAAAGCAGTTGAGGCCAAAACATTATATGTTTTCAAGAAGGAGTTAGATATAGCTCTTGGGGCGAAAGGGATCAAAGGATATGGGGGGAAAGCGGGAACAGGTTACTGAGTTGGATGATCAGCCATGATCATAATGAATGGCGGAGCAGGCTTGAAGGGCCGAATGGCCTACTCCTGCTCCTATTTTCTATGTTTCTATGTTTTCCTGCACCACACAGCAATTGAACTCTGACTGACCCGAGGCTGCTGCATTCACTTAACAATTTGGTATTGTTACCTTAAAAGGGATGTTGCTGCCCCTCAGTAGCAGAATATTGCACTAAACGTGCTCTAGCAGGAAATTCCAATTGTTGTAAAACGGTACAGTGAGCAATGTCACCCACTAGTGTGCTTATCTAGTATTGTTAGCTTGTATAGAAGTGGCACTCTAAGAATAAATTCCACTAAATGCCTGGCTCTGTCAAACAATCAGTTGGGAGTGGGTTTTTAACTGTCAAATTGACTCGATCCCGGCACTGTCAATCAGAAGCTAATGGTATTGACAGTAATTTACTAATGTTATTCTTTGTGTGCAATGACAATTCTGATCTTTGCTGGTACTGTTTACCACAGCTGTGAATGCGTGTGAGATGGACAATGGAGGCTGTTCACCAAATGCAGACTGCAAAATAACTCGCCCAGGGCAAAGAGATTGCATCTGCCAGACAGGATACACTGGAGATGGGCTTGTATGCCTTGGTTAGAACAAAATCTTTTTTTACAAAATATCTTTTTTTTGGACAAACATGGACAGAAGAACTGAATTCAAGAGGTGAGGTGAGAGTGACTGCCCCTTGACATCAAGGCAACATTTGACCAAATGTGGCATCTAGAAGCCCGAGCAAAATTGAAGTCAGTGGGAATCGGGGGGAAATCTCTCCACTGGCTGGAATCATACCTAGCACAAAGGAAGATGGTTGTGGTCATTGGAGGCCAAACATATCAGCCCCAAGGCATCCCTACAGGAGTTCCTCAGGGTAGTGTCCAAGGCCCAACCCTCTTCATAGAGTCATATTCTTTGCTAACCAGTCTCTCAATATGTCCTGCCACCTTCAAAGATCAATGTACATGTACCCCAGGTCCCTCTGCTCCTGCACACTCTTTAAAACTGTGCCATTAAGTCTATATTGCCTCACCCTATCCCTTCTGCCAAAATGCATCACCTCACACTTGTCTGTATTAAATTCCATCTGCCACTTCTGCTAGTCTATCCATGTCCTGTTGGAGTCAATTCATATCATCCTTACTGTTTGCTGCTCCTCCAAGTTGAGTATCATCATCAAATTTTGAAATTCTACTTTGTATTCCAAGATCCAAATCATCATATATAGCAAAAAAAGCACTGACCCTTGGGGAACACCACTGTCTACCATCCTCCAGTCTGAAAAACAACCAGTTATCACCACTCACTATTTTCTGTCCTTAAGCCAATTTTTTTTATCCATTAGGTCACTAACCCTCCTATTCCATGAGCTTCAATTTTGTTAATCAGCCTTTTATATACTTTCTTAAACGCTTTCTTAAAATCCATATGGACAACATCCACTGTGTTCCCTTCATCAACCTTCTCTGTTACTTCATCAAAAAATTCAATTCGATTAGTCAAGAATGATCTGTCTTTTACAAATCCATGCTGGCTCTCCTTAATTGACTGAAATCTCTTGTCTGTTGATTTTTTTCTCTGGTTATCATTTCTAAATCCTTACCCACCACTGATGTTAAACTAACTGGATTGTACAGCTAGGACTGACTTTACCTCCTTTCTTGAATAAGGCGTCACATTTGCCACTCTCCAATCCTCTGGCACCTCCCCCATATCTAGGGAACATTGGAAGATTATGGCAAACCCTTCTGCTATCTCCACTCCCACTTTCTTTAGCAACCTGGGATGCAAGCCATCCAGACCAGGTGACATATCTATCAAAAGCCTTTTTGTTACTTCCTCCCTCTCAATTTTTATCCTATCCATTGCCTCTACTTTCTCTGCTTCTACTGATATTTTGTCAGATTCCTCTTCCTTAGTGAACACTGATACAAAGTACTCATTAAGTATATTAGCCTTGCCCTGTGCCTCGAAGCATATATTAGCTTCTTTGTCCCGAATAGGCCCCATTCCATCTCTTACCAGCCCCTTATTATTTACATGCCCGTAGAAGATTTTTGGGTTCCCTTTTATGGTGTCTGCCATTAACAGATTCTCTCTTTGCCAGTCTAATTTTCCTCTTCACTTCCTCAGTCAACTTATTGTATATGGCCTGGTTCTCACTTGATGAGCTCACCTGACATGCATCATCCACCCTCTTTTTTTGTTTCATCATAATCTCTATCTCGTCAACCAAGGAGGCCTGTTCTTGGTCTCCCTACCTTTTACCCTTGTTAGAATGTACCTAGCCTGTACCTGAAGCATCTCTTCCTTAAAGATAACACATTGCTCCGTTACAGATTTTCCTGTCAGTCTTTGGTTCCATTTTATTCTGACTAGATCTCTTCTCATCACATTGAAATGAGCCGTCTTCCAATCTAGATGTTCTACCTTATATCGTTCCTTGCTTTTCTGCATTATGAGCCTAAACCTTATGATATCATGATCACTCTTACCCAAGTGCTCCCCAACAGACACTTGGTCCACTTGGCCCACTTCATTTCCCAAAACCAGACCCAGCAATGCCTCCTTTCTTGTTCGGCCAAGAACATACTGATCAAGGAAGTTCTCACGAACACATTTCAGAACGTCCTCCCTCCCTTTACTCTGAAATTATCCCAATCTATATTTGGATAATTAAAGTCCCCCAATAACACCACTCTATAGCTGCTTCATCAGTGACTTTCCCTCCATCATAAGGTCAGAAGTGGGATGTTTGCTGATGATTGCACAATGTTCAGTACCATTTGCGGCTCCTCAGATACTGAAGTAGTCCATACCTGTATGCAGCAAGACCTGGACAACATTCAGGCTTGGGCTGATAAGTGGCAAGTAACATTTATGCCACGCAAGTGCCAGACAATGACTATCTCCAACAAGACAGAATCTAACGAGCAACCCTTGACATTTAATTGGATTACCATCACTGAATCCCTCCACCATAAATATCCTGGGTGTTACCGTTGACCAGAAACAGAACTGGACCAGCCCTATCAATACTGTGGGTACAAGAGAAGGTCAGAGGCTGGGAATTCTGTGGCAAGTTACTCACCTCCTGACTCCTCAATGCCTGCCACCATCTACAAGGCACAAGTCAGGAGTGTGATGGAATACTCTCCACTTGCCTGGATGAGTGCAGCTCCAACAACACTCAAGAAGCTCAACATCATCCAGGACAAAGCAGCCCGCTTGATTGGCACCCCTACCATCACCTTCAACATTCACTCCCTCCACCATCTTAAACATTCACTCCCTCCACCATCAGTACACAGTGGCAGCAGTGTGTACTATCTACAAGATGCACTGCAGCAACTCACCAAGCCTCATTCAACAGCACCTTCCAAACCCATGACCTCTACCACCTAGAAGGACAAGGGAAGTAGATGCATGGGAACATCACCACCTTCAAATTCCCCTCCAAGCCACACACCATCCTGACTTGGAACTGTATCACCGTTCCTTCACTGTCGCTGGGTCAAAACCTCCCTAACAGCACTGTGGGTGTACCTACACCACATGGACTGCAGCGGTTCAAGAAGGCAGCTCACCACCACCTTCTCAAGGGCAATTAGGGATGGGCAATAAATGCTGGCCTTTCCAGCAAAGCGAACATCCCATGATTAGGTTAAAGAAAATAAGTCCAAAATGTGTAATTTTTTTGTTTGTATTAATAATAGTTAAGTAAGTTTTCTGAATAGAAATTAAAGGCAGTAAATTCATATTAACAAACTTAATTTCTAAAAGGCTTCATTTCATTCTTTGAATTTGTTAAGAAATCAACCCTTGCATGGAGAATAATGGAGGATGTCATACAAATGCTGAATGCACTCAAACTGGGCCAAACCAGGTAAGTAAAATTAATTCCCCACACTCCAATTCACACTCATTTCATCCCTCCTCTAGGTCATTCTGGGATGTGATTCAACATGTATTTGGCCCTCAGGGACCTCACCCACTGTCCTCTTATTGGACTGTGGCTGGGCATGTCCACCCAATGTCGCTAACCTACACTAAGCACCTAACCAGCAGGGGTCAATAGAGAGCCAACAAGAGCAGAAATCAGGGGGAATTTTTTCTTTCCTACTCATGACCCTGGGAATACTGACTCCTCCCCCGCAATCCAGCCACCCTGCTGACATCCACATATCACAAGGGGTCACATCTATATTAGATATAGCTGCAGCTTGTTTCATGGCAGGTTTCTGTCCCACTGCACTCTCATTTTCATATCTCAGGTGAGGTGTCTTCTGCATACAAATAAACACTAAAGTCCCAAATAATTGGAGGCCTTCAAATTGTTCAATCACTTGAAGCAGTTTGGCCAAACTGTCTGTTACGTTCTTTAAAAATCAATATAGTTCGAGGTAACACTAGAAAATGAACTGAGCAAACATGGTCATTTTTTTAATTAGTTGCGATATATAACAAAGAGCAGTAGCTTATGCATCTGTGCATTGTGCCTGAGAATAACGATAAGCAGAACCGAGTGATGCATCATCCTGCCTTTCCTCTGTCCCTTGATTTAAAACATATGACCTCTTAGATGTAGCTTTTTGAAAGATTAATTTTTCATTGGTGTTTTTAGGCAGCCTGCAACTGTTTGCTTGGATATCAAGGTGATGGGAAGACCTGTGAGCCAGTTAATCCTTGTCGAGTGGTAAGTACCAATGTTATTGTTTAATACATCTTAATATAACATAAGTTATTAATTACCCAGATACTTAAAATGATGAGTGAACTATTTCCTTTTACCTTATTACAGGACAATGGAGGCTGCAGTGAATTTGCTAAGTGCAATCACACTGGACCAAACGAACGAGTGTGCAGCTGTTTTCTGAGTTATGTTGGCGATGGGTTTACCTGTAAAGGTACCATATACAAGGTACGTTCAGTGATGCCATTGGTATTTGATCAGCGCTTCAGTTTAGGTTTACGTTTCAAGTATGATCAGCTCAGTGCTCACCACTGATCAGCCACTCAAGGATGTTCCTTCACCCTTTCTTTCCAGGAGATGACCAGGAATGCAGCCTCCTCCCGTTTCTTCTATCACCTTCAGGTAAAAAAAAAATCACCAGCCTTTTCCTTCCTGCCTTTCATGGCAATAGCCTAAGACCAGCTATGTGCAATGGCGTATTAATATATTGACTGGTTAAAGCACCACCACAAGTAAAGCCACATCTGTGAACCAAGAACAAAATCTCATAAATAATTGAAATCAAGGTAAATTCACCTGTCCTGTAATCTCAGTGAGCAGCTTCAATCAATGGAAATGCGGGTTGGAGATAAGGTTGCACAAGTGCAGATCGGCATCCCAACCCACACTCCCTTTGAGTATACTTCCCTGTTGGAAAGTTGGAATCACTGGGTTTGCCCTGTCAGGTTCTTCAAAACAAATGGATGCCACAGAATACTTAAGGTTGCACCTCTGGATAAAGGATGCTGATAATGCTCAACTTTGAGTTATGGTGTATAACAGACATGGCCAAAGTGCAGACTTTGGCCACGAGGCCCACAATCCTTGGTATCCAGTCCACAAAATGCAGCCAACTCAGATCTCTTTGTGCTTCTGTCTCTCACTAGCTGGTTTATTCTGTTTGAATTTTGTGGGCCTGGAGGTTTGGGAAGGGGCCATTCATTAACATTGTTGCCTCATTGGTGCATAAAGCAGAACACCGAAGATCTGTTAGTATCTGCAACTTGGGAGATATACAAATCAATGGGAACATGGATTTAAACATTATACATGCAGCCAATTTTCCAGTTGGCCATTCCTCCTGAGGAGGAGCCTAACCAGGCAGGGCTGGTCACAAACTCATGGACTGGCTGCAAATCTGATTTGTTTTTCCTTCAATCAACATCAATTTATCTGGTCATTGCTGTTTGTGGGAGCTTATTGTGCATAAATAGGCTGCCATGTTTCCTACATGACAACAGTGACTACCCTTCAAAAAAGGACTTAATTGGCTGTAAAGTAGGCGCTATAAAAATGCAAGTAATTCTTTCTTTCTTTTCATTCATGGATTGAAAATAAAGATTGTGCAACTAGTGCTCCTTGTGAATGTCGCTTCTCACCAGGAATGCCCAATTGGGAAAATCAAGTCATTAAGTGTGGCCTTAAGGCCCCATGATATAAAGAACAAAGAACAAAGAACAGTACAGCACAGGAACAGGCCATTCGGCCCTCCAAGCCTGCGCCGATCTTGATGCCTGCCGAAACTAACACCTTCTGCACTTCCGGGGCCCATATCCCTCTATTCCCTTCCTATTCATATATTTGTCAAGATGTCTCTTAAACGTCGCTATCGTATCTGCTTCCACCACCTCCCCTGGCAGCAAGTTCCAGGCACTCACCACCCTCTGTGTAAAAAACTTGCCTCGCACATCCCCTCTAAACTTTGCCCCTTGCACCTTAAACCTATGTCCCCGAGTAACTGACTCTTCCACCCTGGGAAAAAGCTTCTGACTATCCACACTGTCCATGCCGCTCATAACTTTGTAAACCTCTATCATGTCGCCCCTCCACCTCCGTCGTTCCAGTGAAAACAATCCGAGTTTTTCCAACCTCTCCTCATAGCTAATGCCCTCCAGACCAGGCAACATCCTCTGTACCCTCTCCAAAGCCCTTCTGGTAGTGTGGCGACCAGAATTGCACGCAATATTCTAAGTGTGGCGTAACTAAGGTTCTGTACAGCTGCAACATGACTTGCCAATTTTTATACTCTATGCCCCGACCGATGAAGGCAAGCATGCCGTATGCCTTCTTGGCTACCTTATCCACCTGCATTGCCACTTCCCGTGACCTGTGGACCTGTACGCCCAGATCTCTCTGCCTGTCAATACTCCTAAGGATTCTGCCATTTACTGTATACCTCCCACCTGCATTAGACCTTCCAAAATGCATTACCTCACATTTGTCCGGATTAAACTCCATCTGCCATTTCTCCGCCCAAGTCTCCAACCAATCTATATCCTGCTGTATCCTCTGACAATCCTCATTATTATGCACAACTCCACCAAACTTTGTGTCGTCCGCAAACTTACTAATCAGACCAGCTACATTTTCCTCCAAATCATTTATATATACTACAAACAGCAAAAGTCCCAGCACTGATCCCTGCGGAACACCACTAGTCACATCCCTCCACTCAGAAAAACACCCATCCACTGTTACCCTCTGTCTTCTGTGACTGAGCCAGTTCTGTATCCATCTTGCCAGCTCACCTCTGATCCCGTGTGACTTCACCTTTTGTACCAGTCTGCCATGCGGGACCTTGTCAAAGGCTTTACTAAAGTCCATATAGACAACATCCACCGCCCTTCCCTCATCAATCATCTTCATCACTTGCTCAGAAAACTCAATCAAATTAGTGAGACACGACCTCCCCTTCACAAAACCATGCTGTCTCTCGCTAATAAGTCCATTTAGTTTAGAGATACAGCACTGAAACAGGCCCTTCGGCCCACCGAGTCTGTGCCGACCATCAACCACCCATTATACTAATGCTACACTAATCCCATATTCCTACCACATCCCCGCCTGTCCCTATATATTTCCCTACCACCTACCTATCCTAGGGGCAATTTATAATGGCCAATTAACCTATCAACCTGCAAGTCTTTGGCATGTGGGAGGAAACCGGAGCACCCGGAGGAAACCCACGCAGACACAGGGAGAACTTGCAAACTCCGCACAGGCAGTACCCAGAATCGAACCCGGGTCCCTGGAGCTGTGAGGCTGCGGTGCTAACCACTGCGCCACTGTGCCGCCCCCAAATGGGAGTAAATCCTGTCCCGAAGAATCCTCTCTAATAGTTTCCCTACCACTGATGGCTTGGCCATGTGAGCCGCATGGAAGATGGCAGGATCCCCAAAGACACATTGTACAGCGAGCTCGCCACTGGTATCAGACCCACCGGCCGTCCATGTCTCCGTTATAAAGACGTCTGCAAACGCGACATGAAATCGTGTGACATTGATCACAAGTCGTGGGAGTCAGTTGCCAGCATTCGCCAGAGCTGGCGGGCAGCCATAAAGACAGGGCTAAATTGTGGCGAGTCGAAGAGACTTAGTAGTTGGCAGGAAAAAAGACAGAGGCGCAAGGGGAGAGCCAACTGTGCAACAGCCCCAACAAACAAATTTCTCTGCAGCACCTGTGGAAGAGCCTGTCACTCCAGAATTGGCCTTTATAGCCACTCCAGGCGCTGCTTCACAAACCACTGACCACCTCCAGGCGCGTATCCATTGTCTCTCGAGATAAGGAGGCCCAAAAGAAAGAAAAGAAAGAAAGGATGTAAGGCTCACCGGCCTATAATTTCCTGGATTATCCTTGCTACCCTTCTTAAACAAAGGAACAACATTGGCTATTCTCCAGTCCTCTGGGACCTCACCTGTAGCCAATGAGGATGCAAAGATTTCTGTCAAGGCCCCAGCAATTTGTTCCCTTGCCTCCCTCAGTATTCTAGGGTAGATCCCATCAGGCCCTGGGGACTTATCTACCTTAATGCTTTGCAAGACACCCAACACCTCCTCCTTTTTGATAATGAGATGACTGAGACTATCTGCACTCCCTTCCCGAGGCTCATCATCCACCAAGTCCTTCTCCTTGGTGAATACTGATGCAAAGTACTCATTTAGCACCTCACCCATTTCCTCTGGCTCCACGCATAGATTCCCATCTCTGTCCTTGAGTGGGCCAACCCTTTCCCTGGTTACCCTCTTGCTCTTTATATATGTATAAAAAGCCTTGGGATTTTCCTTAATCCTGTTTGCCAATGACTTTTAATGACCCCTTTTAGCCCTCCTAACTCCTTGCTTAAGTTCCTTCCTACTGTCTTTATATTCCTCAAGTGCTTCGTCTGTTCCTAGCCTTCCAGCCCTTACAAATGCTTCCTTTTTCTTTTTGACTAGACTCACAATATCCCGTGTTATCCAAGCTTCCCGAAACTTGCCAAACTTATATATATCAATGTAGCCTCGAAAGACAAAAAAACCTCGGCACTCCTAGTTATAATAGTCACCTGAACAATCAATATGTTACAGAATCACCAAATTGTTACAGCGCAGCCAGAGGCCATTTGGCCCATCATGTCTGCACCAGCTCTCCGAGTGAGCAATTCACTTAGTGCCACTACCCTGCTTTCTCCCCATAGCCTTGTACATTCTTCCTTTTCAGGTAACTATCTAATTCCCTTTTAAATGCCTCAATTGAAACTGCCTCCATCACACTCTGAGGCAGTGCATTCCAGATCCTAACCACGTGCTGTGTTAAAAAGTTTTCCTCATGTCGCCATTGCTTCTTCTGCCAATTACCTTAACGGTTTCCCTCTCATTTGTGATCCTTTCACGAGTGGGAACAGTTTCTCTCTATTTACTCTGTCCAGACCTCTCATGATTTTGAATACCTCTATCAAATCTCTTCTCAGCTTTCGCTTCTCCAAGGAAAAACAGTCCCAACTTCTCCAATCTATCTTTCTAACTGAAGTTCCTCATCCCTGGAACCATTCGCATGAATCTTTTCTGTACTCTCTCCAATGCCTTCATATCTTTCCTTAAGTGCGGCGCCCAGAACTGGACGCAATACTCCAGCTGAGGCTGAACTTGTGTCTTATACAAGTTCAACATAACCTACTTGCTCTTGTACTCTATGCCCCTATTAATAAAGCCTATTATTAATTAATATTAATAAATAAATACTGTATGTCGTATTAACTGCTCTCTCAACCTATCCTATCACCTTCAATGTTTTTGCACATATACCTTCTGTTCCTGCACCCCCTTAAGAGTTTACCATTTATTTTTTATTGTCTCTCCATGTTCTTCCTACCAAAGTGAATCACATCACATTTCTCCACATTGAACCTCACCTTCCACTTGTCTGCCCATTCCACCAGCTTGTCTATGTGCTTTTGAAGGTTTATACTATCCTCCTCACAGCTCACAATGCTTCCAAGTTTCATATCATCTGAAAATTTTGAAATTTTGCTCTGTACACCAAGGTCTAGGTCAATAATATAGATCAGGAAGAGCAAGGGTCCCAACACTGATTCATGGGGAAATCCACTACAAACCTTCCTCCAACCCAAAACACATCCATTAACTCTCTGTTGGCTGTCCCTCAGCCAGTTTAGTATCCGTGTTGGTCTCGGAAGCATTATTATTCTTGTTTTTTAGATACCTGCATTTGAAATATAAAATGAATTCTTCCAATTGGAAATGATGTTTAGTTCACCTGCCGTTCCTACACTGTTGGTATGGCAATGAAGCAACATTTCTAAACCAGGATAATATATTTTTTCTTTCCGTACAGCTTAATGGTGTCATTGAACTTGGTGGTTCAGGCCCTTTTACTGTATTCGTACCGAGCAACGATGCTTTTAAGAACGAAGCCCGGGTAAGCATGTGCGCGCCTTTGAAGCTGCAGCGTTTTCCAAGGCAGATCGTTTGAGTCATTTTACATGAATATTCATCTCCTCATTCCTTTCAACATTTAGATATCAGAATGGACGGAAAATGGACAAATGGCCCAGATTCTCCGTTATCACATTGTGGCTTGTAATCAAGTGCTGTACAATCAGTTAATCTCCATGAAAACTCTCACCACCGTCCATGGAGAAACTATACAGCTTTCTTATGTAAAGGTGAGAGTCCGAGTTGCAGTTATACATGGGGCTGAACAGCATAATCTGTACCTGCATGTTACTTGATATTTAATGTTGTAAATTAATAAGGGAAAAAAGCAACAAAAAAAGTATTAGCTGTTGCTCAATTGGTAGAACTCCGGCCAGAAGATTGTGGGTTCAAGTCCCACTCCCGCGACTTGAGCACATTAGCTCAGCTGGCACTCCCGTGCATTATGACAAGAGTGCTGAACTGTCAAAGGTGTTGTCTTTTGGCTGAGATGTTAAACTGAGGCCCCGTCTACCCTCTCAGGTGGATATTAAAAATACCATAGCACAATTCAAAGAAGAGCTGAGGTGTTTGCTCAGGCCAAATACATATCCCGCTGCCAAAGTCATTAAAACAGATGATCTGGTCATTTATTTCCATTGCTGTTTGTGGGAGCTTGCTGTGCGCAAATTGACTGTCACGTTTCCTACATTACAACAGTGATCACACTGCAAAGGTATTGAATGGGTTGGAAAGCACCTTTGGGTCATGAAGGGTGCTATTTCAATGCAAGACTTTGGGCTGGATTCTACCAGCCCTCTGGAGATGGGCTGGAAGGTGGGAGGGGGTCTTAAAATGCAGCCTTGGCAGTTGCCACCTCTATTGGTGGCATTGCCAAGTCTACCGAGTTGCTGGACCTCTGATTGGGCAGGCAGCTCTGAGTCCTGACGGCAGCCTGTTAATTGACTGCCACCTGTAAAATGCTGCCCAGGGTCCAGCCATCTGTCCACATGGGCTTGGGACCCTCTTTCAGTCCTGGTGGCGGGACAACCTATCTTTTCATAAGATTACAGCATCTGTCTCTTCCTTTCCTTCCTTTCTCATTGCGATGATGGAAAAAGACAGCACCTGTTCTTGTGCCTATGTTGTCCTCCTGGACATAAAGCATTGTTTTTGGTCATTACAGAAAATCTAAGGGCTGTGTTTCACACGACATTACAGACACTTCTTATTTCCAGGGAATCACTTCCACACTTGTGCATTTGGCTCTTTGAATGTTATCTGCAAACTCAACTTGTAGGCCCAGTAAAAACACATAAAAACTTAGTTAAAACAAAGGGGCTAGTCACACAACCATAAATAATGTGTTAAAGCATAGGGAGGATGAGTAGAAAGGGGCCACAGCACACAGATGGCCGAGGAATTGTAAACAGTATAGATAAGACATATTGATGATACCAGACCCTGTCCTTGCACGTAGCAGATAAAGGGAGTCGTCATGGATACCAGATAAGATTTGACTCATAGTAGATAATGGGAAACTGTGAAGTTTTGAACAGATTCTCACTGAGTCAAATAAGGAATTATCATTATGTCAGAAGACCAGACCCCTATGAGTAAGTAAGAGGGGCGGCTCTTGGAAACAAGATTTAACCCCTGACTGAAACTGAGGAAGGTACGAGAACCCCGGGGAAGAACACTCGAGAAGATACCCTGAGCCAGGGGCTCAGAGAACAGAAGAGCAGCCACAAGTCCGCGACTGATCACCTCGTGTCTTGATTGGTAGTATACTGTACAAGCAGTGAGAGCTGGTACTTTGATGAGTTTTGATACTGTACAAGTAGTGAGAGCTTGTATTTGATGATTTAGTGTGTGAATAAAATATCGATATACCTTTCACCAATCAGATTCCATGGATTCTTTAAGAGTAAGTGCGTCTTAGGCACAACAAACTCATTTGTGTAATGCGTTATTTCAAGGGAAACAGTTTCGCACTGTCTAATTTCAAGATATTACTAAACTCGAAAATATTGTCAAGCCACAACACCTGCAAATCCTTAGTGAAGATCCGACCACCATTGTGGAGTCCTCCTGATCCCATCCCAATTTCCAGGTTCTTGGACATCTAAAGGGGTGGGCTCCCACAATATTTTCTGTAATTGTTTGACCTATGGCATACTATGTACTCCTGTGTTACCTAGGAGTACTTATCACTGGGGCCTATTGGAACTGGTGGGAATGCTAGTCGATGGCAACATCCAATGACATCTGGATGGAGAGGTAGAGGATCTCAAGAAGAGCCAATTTCCACTTCTGGTGGAATTTGGGAACATGTAAAAATAGGGCTGGAGATTCACCAGAATGGTATCCCATCCCAAATTCCAGCCAGCATGCTGCTAGGTGGGCTAGTTCCCCTGGAGTGCCAGCCAACATCTCTCCCTCAACTGACCGCAGCAAAACTCCCCATTGCTGTTCGTGGCCAAATTGGCTGCTCTGTTTGCTCACAAAACAACAGTGGCTGGACTCGAAAATTAACCCATCACCTATGGCACACTTTGTGTGTTCTCAGAAAGTGAAAGGTACTAGTTAAATGCAAGTTCTTGCTTTCTATTCATCCCCCTTTGACCACAGGTATTATCGTGAATTAGTCGGTGCCTTGACAAAGCTGCAGAGGAATTTAATATGTATTAGCATTTGTATCGGAAGAGCAGCAAGTGTGTAATTGTGCATGTAAACACGTTGATGTGCACATTATGTAAATCACAGCACACATATGATTAGTACAGTGTTTGAAAGTAGTTCTGTGCTCCTCTGTTATACACCAATTTTGCCTTTCATCGATCAAAATCATGGACACCTCAATACATTCTCCCAGTGAGAGAAACTGTCCCTTGGCTCCCAACCCACTCGATTTTAAAATTCACATCCTCATGTTCAGATCCCTCCAGGGCCTCGCCCCCTTCCTACATCTGTAACATCCAGCAGCCCTACAACTCTCCGAGAATTCTGCGCTCCTCCAGCTCTGCTCCTTTGTGGAATCCCTGCTTTCTCATCCCACCACTGGTGGCTCTGCCTTCAGCCACCTCGGCCCCAAGCTCTGAAATTCCCTCCTTAAACCTCTCCACCTCTCTCTCCTCCTTTAAGTTTCTGCTTAAAACTCTTGGCCAAATCTCTTTGGCCAAGCTTTTGGTCAGCTCCTTCTTTGGCCCGTTGTCAGTCTTATCTGACTACACTCCAGAGAAATGCCTTGAGACCTTTAGTACATCAAGGGCGCAATGTAAATGCAAGTTGTGTTTTGCCAAGGGGTAGATTTCTGTCTTCACCACCTGGAGAGTTATTAATCGCAGTGAATTGCCTACACATTGAGTGGAATAAAAATCAGGCAGGTTCTATAATGGGTGCTCAATCTGTCCCACCAGATTACCACTGAGGTGCTGAAGGTGAAAACCAGCCCGCATGTTTTTAATGATAGATGTAAATGTATGTTATTTTGAAATATATTCTGTGTTATTTTTGATAACATGATATTTTAATATAGGTTCCATGCCTTTTAATTGACAGAACGTCTTGTATCTAAACAATGAAGTCAGGATAATAACCAGCGACATTATCAATGCCAATGGTGTGGTTCATTTCATTGACAAGCTACTCTCGCCTCAAAAGATGCAGATTATTCCAAAGGATGGAGCGGGCTACCAATATGTAAGGGTTGCAATGTTCAGATTTAATTGAATGCTAAAATTCATGTTAATTCTAGAAAATGGTTGTGAAATTAATATTATCTCATGCACGCAGAAAGAACGTGTGACGGAGATGATTTTGCATTACAAATTAGTGGAATTATTTTAGAGAACTAATCTTCGCCACAATCTTTGGTTTTACGCCCAAACCGATTCCTAGAAATCTTTTGTACGATTTGAATGACGGTGGCAGCCTTGATATGAAGTGGGTTTTGTTTTGTAATCAGTTTATGTATTGAGCTCCCGAAAATAGGCTTTGGGCATTCAGCAGCTTCTGATTAATGAGAAAAGGGATATTCATGATAATCATTGTAGTAGCAATAGTAATTGGCACTAGACATTACTGTGCGGTATTAACAAAGGTGCTTTCTTGATGCCTCAGTCTGGCAATCCTCGGTTTTAACTCATTTAATAGAAGTTAATGAACAGCTCTGTTAAAATAGCATCCAGTATAAATGTTTTAAACAGAAGCGACTCTGATATTGACACAGTCATATATAAACATTTCAAGCTCTAATTGTACAGTGACAAATTTTTTTTTGGTATATGGGTATTGCTGGAAAGGCCAGTATTTGTTACCCATCCCTAATTGCCCTTGAGAAGGTGGTGATTGTTGTGGTATTGCTTTAAATGCTTCAGTGTTGCTTTAAGAGATGTATCTTAAACATCTGTCCATCACCCAGACAGGATATGATGAACAGACCTTTGTGACCTGAAAGCACTCACAAAAGCATTTAAAGCCATACCACAACAGTGTTGAGCCATTTCCTTGAACCGCTGCAGTCCGTGTGGTGTACATACGTCCACAGTGCTAATGGAGGAGTTCCAGGATTTTGACCCAGCGACAGTGAAGCACAGTGATATACATCCAAGTCAGGAAATACACAGCAGGTCTTCCAGGTCTTCTGATGAAGGGTCACTGACCCGAAACGTTAACTCTGCTTCTCTTTTCACAGATGCTGCCAGACCTGCTGAGTGGTTCCAGCATTTCTTGTTTTTATTTCTTCCAGTATTGGTGGAGAGAGAAACAGACTTAACATTGCATTAACACTGTTTCTCTCTCCACAGATGCTGCCAGACCTGCTGAGTATTTCCAGCACTTTCTGTTTCTCTTTCAGAATTCCAGCATCCACAGTATTTTGCTTTTATTTTTATGCCCAAGTCAGGATGGTGTATGACTTGCAGGGGGACTTGAGAGTGTTCCGATGCTTCTACTGCCCTTGTCCTTCTAGGTGGTGGAGGTCATGGCTTTGGATAGATTACAAATTCTTTTAAAATAGCAGCCAGCATTAAACAGAAATGACTGTGATATTCATACATAAATATTCACAACAGTTATGAAACAAGGGAACAATTTACCTTCTTGTGCCTGTACACACACACACAATAAAATAATAGTTTAAATGTACTTTCACTCAGACATGGTCCCAGTGCTCCAACAACATGGACAAACTGGCAGAAAGCATCACGAGCACACTGCCCCTGGGTTCCACTTTAGATGCTGGGTAAATTTAGTAACATACAGAGCTCACTGCACATTAAGATCCTGTCATTGGGGCTATCAGCTTTAATATTCAACGCACTTATCAATCCTTTTCTTCTCTTTAGCTGAATTTCACGACAGTGGCAGCACAGAATGGATACTCCCTCTTTAGCAACCTATTACAGGTGAGCAACATTTCTTTAACATGATTGCAAAAAACAATGTTTGCTGTAGAGGTGTTTGGGAAGTGTGGCACAGTAGAATCGTACAGCACGGAAGGAGGCCATTTGGCCCATCATGTCTGTGCCAGCTCTTTGAAAGAGATGTCCAATTAGTCCTGCACTTTTCTCATAACTCTGCAAATGTTTCCCCTTCAAGTATTTCTCCAATTCCCTTTTGAAAGTTCCCTATTGAATCTGCTTCCATCACCCTTTCAGGTCGTACGCTCCAGCTCATGACAGCTCACTTTGAAGTACATTGAGACTATGCTTTCCAGTGCCAATATACTACTTCATGATGTGACATGGGTTTGATTGCAACATGCTGTAGCATTCCAGATGCAGGTTATGTTTGTTCCTCATATTGAGTATCTCTGGATTTCTCAGGTTCTCCACTGACTGTTGAGCCGAATGTCTTCTCAGACTGATCTCAGTGCACGTTGAATAGAAAATACTCCTCCCCCATACATTCTTTTGCCTTTATATAGATCAGCTATCCGTTATTACTAAATATTGTCACTGTACGCTAGAACATGTGATAGTTATCTCAATTCTAATTCTAATCCAATTGTCCACTACCCAGGAGGTACATCAAGTGACTGGAACTATTCAATAAGGATGCAATTAGTTCAGATGATATAGATTATATTTCTCAGGCAAAGGCTGCACCTGACCACTGCAGCTCTTGTCCTGAGATGGGCAGCTGATCCTATGTAATGTAACAAATCAATATAGTTTGGGGGAAAAAAGCATGAATTTGATGGTGAGTTAGTAAGACAAGAAAGGAAGTTAATGATCATGGACAAGTGTTTTATTACTTATTTTTGCAATGAGTAGGCCAAAAGAGTGTAGCCTTTCAAAGAAAAAGTGGTAAGAATTGTGATATTAACACTTTCTATTTGACCATATTAAAACTAAAACATCGAACAAGCAGAAACGAATAACAGTAAAAGCCAATGGGAAAATGTGACTCATAAATGGGACATGAAACATGTTATTACTTTGTTTTTGAAAACCTCAGCCTCTCAGTAAATTTTTTGCCTCTGGTTACATTGAGCTTAAAGGATTTGTGTCTTGAATGAAAAATTGATTTCCAGGTTGGGGCAGTAGAACAGGTTGTTGTGACTGTTGGCACTCGGTTTTATAAAATATTTGAGCAGGAATGTGCAGGTGTAGCTCTGTATTAATGGCAGCAGTGTATGGAGGAGAATATCATAAACACCTATGTGGAGGTAACACATTATAAAAGAGAAATTATATAGGTCAGGACGGTCAAAAATTGTAAGTTTCTATCATTCTGTTGTGATTAAACACGACTGCTCTTTTAAAGATCCAGTACAAACATGATGGGCCGAATGGCCGCCCTTTGAGCTGTCACTTTCTATGACTCTATAGTTCTAAGTGTATGCACAGGCTGATGATGAAACTGACAGTTAAGGTGTCCAATTTACACCAACTCTGTACCTGGAGGCTTGGCAATAGAGAGTCCATCTATAGGAAAACCCACCCTATTTCCAACCCAATAAAGTCAATGGGATGAAATGTGGGTGGATTCTAGTAACAGATGGATGATGCGCTCTCCATGATTACCACCCAGTGATTGCAATTACTCCTTTGATTTGCTTAGCGGGTATTATAAAGTATTATAATTCTAATCTCCAGATCTATGTAACTCCACAGAATTTACAGCAAAGAAACAGCTCATTGGGCCCAATCACTCCATTCAGGTGTTTTTTTCTCCATACAAGCCTCCTCCCACCCTACTTCATCTCACCCTATCAGCATATCCTTCTATTCCTTTGCCTCACACGTGTTTATCCAGCTTCCCCTTAAATGCATCTATGCTATTTGCCTCAACAATGCCTTAAGTAGCAAGTTCCACATTCTAAGCACACTCAGGGGTCCCATGAATTAAAGGCACTGTAATTTTAATGCATTTGGGATCATTAACTGTGTGGTGATGATTTATGTTATTATAATAGTTTTGTGCCACGTTGCAAAGTCTTGCTGTAATTAATCAGTGAAGTTTACTCTGTTTATTCCTTTCCTTCCAGGAGACAAATGTACTGAATATGATTAATGATCCAATGCACAAACCAGTCACTGTGTTCTTACCAAAAGACAGCGTCATGAAATCCTTACCCAAAACTCAAAAGGATTTTCTGTACAATAAGGACAAGAGAAATATTCTGGTCGAACTCCTTAAATTTCATATCATCAGAGATGCCAAGGTAATGTCTTCATTTCATGGCTGAGTTCAAACATCGAGAGACTTAGACATAAAATGCATACTTTTGTTCAGCAAGGGGTGTTACTGTGATCTAACCACATTTTTTCAGATCCTATAGAGTTTACATTAAATAATTAAAGACTGTGATGTTGGATGTAGAGTGCTTGCCAATGGCAATAATATACTTTAAAACAGTCCTACCTTACAATTAGGCCCCTCAAAGATTAGAGTACCAGCATGTAATACATTTGTGTGAAATTCCTTTTCCAGCTACTAAATTAAGTCATTTTGTTAAATTTATCCAAAATGGTTTCGCGGCGTTAAAATAGCAGAGGAACTGGAATTTCATAAGCTCAAAAACTTGAATTTATACAGTGCCTTGAACGTAGAAAATCTCCAAAAGTGTTTCAAGGATGGCAATAATTGCATCTTTGATACTGGAGCTGAAAGGTTTCGATTATGAGGACAGGTTACATAACTTGGCTTGTATTGCTTTGAGTATAAAAGATTTGAGGGGTGATCTGATTGAGGTGCTTAAAATATTAAAAGGATTCGATAGTGTAGATAGAGAGAAACTATTTCCACTGGTGCAGGAATCAAGAATGAGGGGACATAACCTTAAAATTAGCACTCGGCCATTTAGATGTGAAATCAGGGACCACTTTTTCACCCAAAGGGCAGTAGAAATCTGGAATTCTCTTCCCCCATAAAGCTGATAGGGGACAACTGGAGTTTTCCCTTGGAGATTGAGAGCGATAGACTTTTGTTAGGTAAGGGATAAGGAGCAAAGTTGGGTAAATGGAGTTGAGATACAGATCAGCCATGATCCAATTGAATGGCAGGCAGGCTCGAGGGGCTGAATGGCCTCCATATGTTCCTGAAATTCCTATGTTCATCCTGGCATCTCTGAGCTGCCTAATTAGTTAATTAGCATGCAAGTTAGTTAGCATACATGTACAACAAGCAATTAGGAAGGCAAATGACATGCTGGCCTCTATTGCAAGGGAATTGGAATCAAAGAATAAGGAAGTCTTGCTACAATTGTACAGGGCTTTGGTGAGACCACACCTGGACTACTGTGTGCAGTGTTGGTCTTCATTTTTAAGGAAGGATGTACTTCCACTGGAGGCAGTACAGAGAGATTCACTAGGTTGCTTCCTGGGATGAGAGGGGTGTCCTATACTGAGAGGCTGAGTAAATTGGGCTTATATTCTCTGGAGTTTAGAGGAATGAGAGTTGATCTCATTGAAAAGTACAAGATTCTGAAGGGGCTTGACAGGGTAGACCCTGAGAAGTTGTTTCCCCTGGCTGGGAATCTAGAACACATGGGACATAGCCTCAGGATAAAGGGTCGATTATTTAGAACTGAGATTAGGAGAAATTTCTTCAGTCAAAGGGTTGTGAATATTTGGAATTCTCTACTCCAAAGGGTCGTGGATGCTCCATTCTGGAGTATATTTAATGCTGAGATAAATAGAGTATTGGGGCTGGATTTTACTAGCCCTCTGGAGATGGGCTGGGAGACAGGAGGTCTCATAAAATGGCGGCGGAAAGTATCAGGTGGGATATTGTCAATAGCGGGAACGGCAGCGATGGGAACTGCAGCGGGGTGGCCATCCCGTTGCAATTAATTGACCAATTAATGGCCACTTGCCACCCCCACTGGCATTTTACTAGCATCAGGATGGGCCCCCGATATGGGCGGGACCACCAGGTAAACCATGGCAGCCTCCCAGTGGATTCCTGGGGCGGAGTAGCGGGTGGGGGGCGGGGGAAGGGTTGGTGTGCCTTCCTTTATGGCGCTCCATGGCCCATGGAGGGACCCCCCAATTCCACGCTGGCAGCAATGGCCACCCCTGCTGCCCCTACACCGCCACTGGAGGGTTTACCCCTCCGTATACCAGGGCCCACCTGCTTGGCCACGGCACATGAAAAAAAACTTACTTGGCCTTCAAGGACACCTCAACATGGAGGTTGACTGGGCCTGCATCTCTGAGAGGCAGGCCACCTTCCTTAATCGGACGGTGGCCTCTTAATTCCGCCGCCAGTAAAATTCTCTCCGGGGTCCCTCCACCCACCCGTGCGGTCTCGGGACCTTTTGGAAAAATCCAACCCTTGGTCTCTCAGGGAATTAAGGGATATGGGGAGTGGGCGGCAAAGTGGAGTTGAGACAGAAGATGAGCCAAGATCGTATTGAATGGGCGAGCAGGCTCTCTGGGCTGGATGGCCTAGTCCTGCTCCTATTTTATATGTTCTTATGTTAATGTCCATGATTTGACTGCTTTATTTATTATTTATTTAGAGATACAGCACTGAAACAGGCCCTTCGGCCCACCGAGTCTGTGCCGACCAACAACTACCCATTTTTACTAATCCTACATTAATCTGATATTCCCTACTACGCCCTCACCATTCTCCTACCACCTACCTACACTATGGGCAATTTACAATGGCCAATTTACCTATCAACCTGCAAGTCTTTGGCTGCGGGAAGAAACCGGGGCACCCGGCGGAAACCCACGCGGTCACAGGGAGAACTTGCAAACTCCGCACAGGCAGTACCCAGAACTGAATCTGGGTCGCTGGAGCTGTGAGGCTGCAGTCATAGAGTCATAGAGTTTTACAGCACAGAAACAGGCCCTTCGGCCCAACACGCCTGCGCCGACCATCAAGCACCCATCCAAAACTAA
Organism: Heterodontus francisci; assembly: GCF_036365525.1. NCBI lineage: Eukaryota > Metazoa > Chordata > Chondrichthyes > Heterodontiformes > Heterodontidae > Heterodontus > Heterodontus francisci. The sequence continues at coordinate 13,966,449 of NC_090388.1, forward strand.
TCCCACTTCCCCACACTTGCCCTTAGCCTTGTATGTTATGGCGTTTCAAGTGCTCATCTAAATACTTCTTAAATGTCGTGAGTGTTCCTGCCTCTACCACCCCTTCAGGCAGTGTGTTCCAGATTCCAACCACCCTCTGGGTGAAAACATATTTCCTCAACTCCCCTCTAAACCTCCTGCCCCTTAGCTTAAATCTATGCCCCCTAATTATTGACCGCTCCACTAAGGGAAACAGTTTCTTCCTATCTAACTTATCAATATGCTAACCACTGCGCCACTGTGCCATATGTTATATGTTATGTTGGATGATAGATTTCATCAGCAGCTTATTTAACTTTAATGAAGCGCAAAATTGGACAAAAGAACTATTATGAGTTTTTTCATTGTGATAAGGGCACCATTGGAAAGGCCGTCATTTATTGCCAATCCCAGTTGCCCATGGGAAGGTGGTTCAATGATCCACATGTATTTACTGCGTACTGTTGTGTCTCCAGATTCTGGCAGCTGCTCTTCCTAAAGTTGATTCATTGACGACACTGCAAGGCTCTAATCTCCGTGTGAGCTGCGCACAGCGAAGAAATAAAGTGAGTTTAAAATAATTCTTTTCTGACTGTCAAGAATATGTTACGGCTGTTTCAGAAGTAAATGCAATTAACTTCTAAGTCAAACCATGAAGGTAAATTTGTGATCCCGCATTTTTAGTCTGGAGTCACATTGGCTGGGAGAGGGGTCAGAGATAAGGAGAAAACTCTTCACTCAGAGGATCTTGAATCTCTGGAATTCGCTATCCCAGAGGGCTGTGATGCTCAGTTGTTGTGTATATTGAGTCTAAGATCAATAGATTCTTGGAATCTAAGGGAATCATGAGATATGGGGATCGGGTGGGTAAGCGGAGGTGAATTTCACCATGATCTTATTGACTGGCAGAGCAGGCTCTCGCAACCATAAGGCTTAAACCCGCTCCTAATTCCTTTGTTCTTATCCTAAAAATGTGAGCAATGCCATGGAAGATCTGCTAAATTATACGTTCACAGAATCACAGACTCATTACAACGCAGAAGGAGGCCATTCGGTCTATCGTGTCCGCACTGGTTCTCTGAAAGAGCAACTCCGTCAGTTCCAGTCCCCCTCCTTCTCCCCATAACCCCTGCACATTCTCCCTTTCCATATAGCTGTCCAATTCCCTTTTGAATGCTTCAATTGAATCTGCCTCCACCACATTCTCAGGTAGCACATTCCAAACCTTAACCACTCATTGAGTGAAAAAGTTTTTTCTCATGTCACTTTTGCTTCTCTTACCCATTACTTTAAATCTGTGCCCTCTCATTCTTGATCCTTTCACAAGTGGGAACAGTTTCTCTCTATCTACTCTGTCCAGACCCATCATGATTTTGAATACCTCCATCAAATCACCTCTCAGCCTTCTCTTCTCCAAGGAAAACAGTACTAACTTCTCCAATCTATCTTCATAACTGAAATTCCTCATCCCTGGAACCATTCTCGTGAATTTTTTCTGTACTCTCTCCAATGCCCTCACGTTTTTCCTCAAGTGCGGCGCCCAGAACTGAAAGCAATGCTCCAGCTGAGGCTGAACTAGTGTCTTATACAAGTTCAACATAACTTACTTGCTCTTGTATTCTATACCCCTATTAATAAAGCAGAGGACACTGTATGTTTTATTGACCGCTCTGTCAACCTGTCCTGCCACCTTCAATGACTTATGCACATATACACCTAGGTCCCTCTGCTCCTGCACCCCCTTTAGAATTGTGCCCTTTATTCTATATTGTCTTTCCATGTTCTTCTTACCAAAATGAATCTCTTCACATTTCCCTGCATTGAACTTCATCTGCCACCTGTCTGCCCATTCCACCAACTTGTCTATATCCTTTTGAAGTTCTACTCACAGTTCACAATGCTTCCAAGTTTCATATCGTCTGCAAACTTTGAAATTGTGCCCTGCACACCAAGGTTTAGGTTATTAATATATATCAGGAAAAGCAAGGGTCCCAACATTGACCCCTGGGGATCTCCACTACAAACCTTCCTCCAGCCCAAAAAATATCCATTAACCACTACTCTTTGCTTCCTGTCACTCAGCCAATTTCGTATCCATGTTGCTCCCATCCCTTTTATTCCACGAGCTACAAGTTTGCTCACAAGTCTGTTGTGTGGCACTGTATCAAATGCCTTTTGAAAGTCCATGTATACCACATCAACAGCATTGCCCTCATCAACCCTCTCTGTTACCCACCTCCTCAAAAAACTCCAGCAAGTTAGTTATCTCTGTATTTATACCTTTTGAAGCTGAAACTGCAGCAACCAGATTTGACTCATCAGCTACTTAACTAATCAGCTACTCTGCAGTACAGCCTGTTAATCCCTGCCTAAGACTGTAAGAAGCTTACCTTACTTTCTTAACCCTACTTTATCTAGAGCGTAAATCCCAGTTAAATGCTAACTGCAAACCAGACTTTTATAAAGATAACAACACTTAAAATCCCCACTCACCAAACTCGAATCAGCTTGCAATCTGCACACCATTTCAATGTTAATTGGTTTGCATATGCATGTAGTTCTTATAAATGTCACACTTGCTTCCTGTAACATTTTCCTGTCGCACCTGTTTCTATTGGTTACTTCTGCCCTGTCTGCCTGTACACACCTAAACCATACCAATCTATACCATCCAGCTGAGTCCTTTGTGTCCTTCAAGCTCCCATTTCTATGATAGGTCGCTCTGTTCCCGGTGGGTTCCAATTGAGACACCCCCACCGTTCTGCCACGATCCAGCTATCTTTCTGCCCTTCCTGGCCTTCTCCCTGGATTTCAGGCCCTTTGAAGTTAATTTTCAGTACTGCTACTCCACAGCAGCGTAACTAAGGCTGTCCTCTCACATTGTTCCTGAAACACTCTCAGTGTTGCACTAAAGAGTGAAACACAGCAACGACACTAAGTAGCCTGTTGCACACATTTATCAAGTCTAATAAAAAAGGTGAAATGCTGCAGATGCTAGAAATCTGAAAAATAAACAGAAAATACTCAGGATCTATGGAGGGAGAAAGAGTTTATGTTTCAGGTCGACGACCTCTCATCAGAACTGGAAAATGTTAGAGATGTAATAGGTTTTAAGCAAGTACAGAGACACAGAAAGGTGGGGTGGGGGGTGGTTGGGAGGGAAAGAACAAAAGGGAAGGTCTGTAATAGGGTGGAAGGCAGGAGGAATTTAATGAACAGCAGAATCATTAACAGCGGCTGCTGTCTGAAAAATGGGAGTAGTGGTTATGATCTGAAATTGTTAAACTTGATGTTGAGTCTAGAAGGCTGTATAGTGCTCAATCGAAAGATGAGGTATTATCCTCGAGCTTCATTGGAAAAGTATAGGAGGCCGAGGATAGAGCGTTCAGAGTGGTGGTGAGACGGGGAATTAAAATGGCAAGCAAGCGGAAGCTAAGGGCCTAATTTAATTCAGTCAACTCATGTACAAGGTCGATGCTTCAAACCTGAAGGCATATTTGTTCAGTTGGTGTGATCTGTGTGGTACTGTTTCCGCAGAATGGGTAACATCCATTTCTTTTACCTGCTGCTCTCAGGGTGAATTGTATATGACCAGAAGGCATTGTAGGATTACGCAGAGATACCTGGAGTTTGATGGCGGCATTGCTTATGGCATCAACTGTCTAATGAGGCCTCCAAGAATCGGTGCTCGTTGTGACGTCCTATCTTTCATTGACATTTTGGTTTGTATACGTGTGAGGTTGACAACCTTTTTAAAGTGACTTATTTTTCAAAAGACACTATCTTTCATTGAATGAATTCTTGTGTAGCAGCTATTCACTAATATGCAAATTTCTGAAAGTAGTATTCCGATGAATCATGAATCATAATCCTTCAACAGCGTCACAGGCATGGCAACAGTGACTGCATTTCCTAGTAATCCATTGCATGCGATGTGATAAAGCCAGCCTTTCTTGCTGAAAGTACCTTTACAAGAACAATTCAACATATTGGTTTTTGTTTCACATAGGGAGACTGCGGCAGCTGTCTAACCACTCCACCGTGTCCTTCTGGGAGTCGGCCAAAGGTAAGGCAGCTGCTTATTTTCAGATGCTGGTCTCTACAAGTCTGTAAAGCTCTAAGCTTGTGCTCAGCAAAAACATTAGAAGTCACTAGAACCGATTATGTCAGAATCATAGAGCAGTATCTTACCAACTTAGTCCCTGCTGCAACAGCGGAACCATTTTCAAGTTTGGAACCTGAATCCCTGCACAGCGCGCCCAACAGTTGCTCTTTACTAGAGCAAACCAATTAACAGCCAGCCTCCCCAACCAATTAGAGATGAAAGGCAGGAAATAAGACATGTCCATTCTGTCAAAGGTAGGATTTCTAATTAAAGGGACCAGGGCATGGGTCAGAAAATCTCAGTAGCCCTTGGATTGTTTTAGGCTGCACTAACCTCCATAATGGAGAGGAAACCTGGGAAGGCTACCCCCCTCCCACGGCACCCCCCCCCCCCCCCTCCCCACAAACGGTCGGGTCTCTCTCTCTTACCTGGAGGTCCTGCTGCAGAATTTGAGGGGGTGCAGCGAGGTGAGCTCTCCCAAGGCCGGGAGGGAGAGGACAACCTCTCCAATCAAGCAGAGGTGGATGGAGGCGACCGAGGAAGTCAGCAGTTGGAATGCGATCCCTCCAACCTGGAGACAGTGAACCAAGAGGATTTAGGACTTCAGGAAGACATGGTATATGAGTAGCAGAACACTTTCAGGTGCCAAGCCTCACACTCCGACTTGCCCAGCAAGTCACAGCACACCTCAGAACAACATGCCTTGCAGCTCCACTCATTTCTCTCTCTCCAGGCACCTCCTCATTCCCATCTAAGCAACTAACATTCACACTCACCGTCAGCCTACTGTCCTCTCGCAGCCCTGCCTCACAGTTAGCCTCCATAATTGGTGTCCTTCTCTACTCCCCAACACAAGCCATTATGAGTACTACATCTCCCTGCTTTCTCTTCTTGCGGGCAAAGATAGCATACAACTTGGCGAGAGGCTGGGAACCGGAGGCTGGAGGCTCTCCAGTGACCGGCACCTTGTTGGCCATTGGCAATGCTGTTCCATTGGGAAGGAGGCCTTGTTCCAGGAGGCTGTCGTGAAAGCCTGAGCCTCCGGAGGTGTTGGCATTGAGCTCATACATGTCAAAAGAGCTGAGCCTGTGCCTGTAGACCCTGCATTGGGGGTGTCCGCTCTCTCCAGCTGGATCTTGGTGTCCATCCCATTTGCCCTGTGGAGAGGCATGGACCTGAGGAGAAGGCAGCTGGTGCTGCTGGTGGTGTTGCTCTTGCTGCTGGAGCAGTTGGCATTGGTATGGTCTCTGCTCTTGATCCTCAGCAGAGGTGAAAGGTGGAGCAGCACAAACTGCTCCCATGTTGTGGTGAAGGCTGGCAGCAGGGAAATGCAGCTGAGGGTGAGTGAAGTATAGACAGGTGAAGGGTCTGTTAATTGTATATCAATTGTGTTTAATTAAATGCAGGTGGCGGGTGTTAATTGTCGGCTTACTTGAGCACATAGAAAGAAACACGTACTGAAACGGTGTGGGGTTTGAGTTAGTGTAACACATGAACTGTTACAAGGATTCAGACTCAAACAGAATAAATAATGACACTGGCAAAGGTATAGGATTACAAAATTCGCAAACTAACTTTATTAAGCTATGCTTCAAAATCACACGGATGTGAATAGCACACTGATAGCTTGTGAGTATCGTTCAGGGAATGTGTAATTCTTTGGTCTCCTGGTTGAGTTAAAGCTGAGAGCTGGAGGGTCTCTGCCTATCGCCAAGTTGTATGCTATCTTCGCCAGACCTATCAATGGAAAACTATCACAAACTGACCTCTTTCAATCCATTTGTGTCCTCATTTTATAAATACCCCACAGAAGCTGAATCTTCCCAATTCAAAGGGCAACTAGCTTCTCTTACTTCAAACTATGAGATAAAAGGTTTCCACATCCAGTCGTCTGGATGATATCCACAAAGCTGAACCTTCCACATAGTCCGCAGCCTTGCCCTTCAATCTCTAAATAAACCACAGAAAATTGGCACTTCCCCTCCAGCTCTCAGCTTTAACTCAACTAGGAGTCTAAAGGGTTACACATTCCCTGAACAATACTCACCAGCTTTTCTCTTACCCAGCCCAGCTGGTCCCCTCTAGTCTCTGTTCACACCAGGAGCATTGATCAGACACCCAGGGGAAAAGATGTAACTTCTGATGCATTGGCCCCATACAGCGAAGAACAAAGGAAGGTATACTAATATAAAAGCAAAATACTGTGGATGCTGGAAATCTGCAACAAAAACAAGAAATGCTGGAATCACTCAGCAGGTCTGGCAGCATCTGTGGAAAGAGAAGCAGAGTTAACGTTTCGGGTCAGTGACCCTTCTTCGGAACTGACAAATATTAGAAAAGTCACAGATTATAGACAAGTGAGGTGGGGGTGGGGCAAGAGATAACAAAGGAGAAGGTGCAGATTGGACCAGGCCACATAGCTGACCAAAAGGTCACGGAGAAAAGGCAAACAATATGTTAATGGTGTGTTGAAAGACAAAGCATTAGTACAGATTAGGTGTGAATACACTGAATATTGAACAGCAGCAAGTGCAAACCTGAAGAAAAACAACCTGAAAAAAACAGTGGGTAAGCAAACTGAACAAACTAAGATGAAATGAAATAAATGCAAAAAAAGATTGTAAAAAATGTAAAAAGGAATGTAAAAAAAAGGAAGAAAAAATAACTAAAAATGAAAGTAAAATGGGGGGCTGTCATGCTCTGAAATTATTGAACTCAATGTTCAGTCCGGCAGGCTGTAGTGTGCCTAATCGCTCAATGTTCAGTCCGGCAGGCTGCAGTGTGCCTAAAAGGAAGGTATACCTTTCTTATACTCCTTTGGACGTGTGTTCAGAAGCTGTAGCAGTCAGGGATTGGTCACTCCCTGCATGGTCAGCTCCATGAGTGGTCAAGGGTGATGTACCTCTCTTGGACAGAGTCCCTAGCAGATGCTAGTGTTAAGGACAATTAGTTGGCTCAGTTGCCAACCGTGCTGTGAATGTCTGTCCCTTTCTCAATCACCCAGGAGTCTTCCATTACACTGTTTCAAGGTTGCTCACTCCCCTGACTGTAAGGATGACCATGGAACCAGAAGAAGTTAGGAGATTCCCTTAATGAGGTTCATCCAGCCAGTGTTTTGATAATCATAAGCATTTGTACCATTGGAATGTTTGCAATAAGAACAGATCCCATCACTGATTTCTTACAATTTTAAAGCTTTTGGTCATTTTATTGTCTATATCCTGTCTTAGGAATGAGCACACAGGACACTCCATTCTGATTTCTGTTAAGTGTTTGCTTGCACAACTGAATTGCCCAGGTCTTCCTTACTATTTTTCGTTCCCTTAATCCTTGTGTTCCCACAAAGACGAAGCTAGCAAATTCAACAGCGGCCAATTTGACTTAATATATCATGCCTTATATACATTCACATAGCATAGCAGGCATAACTGTAGTCAAGGCATGCAGCTGAAAATCGATCAGTTACATTGTCATTTCTGTCCATTTTTACAGTTAGGAGATGTATGCTTGTAATGTTGTACTCTGTAAATAAATATAAGACTGAGTAAAGATGGGCTCCAGTATCATCCTTCACCAACTGGCTTTCTGGACTGTAACAGTGTTTTCCAAGCAGTTGACAATCACCTGTCAAGCAGTGAAAGCACTCTCTGAGAGAAGAAGTGTTTTGAACAGCAGTCTTGCAATGACCATGGCTGGAGCTCTTTGGTGTAACTGATCAAAGCCTTCCAAGCTTATCATTTTCACTAGAGAAGGTCTTCTCACTGTGCACTTGCCTCAGCGATCCTGGCGAATTGCTGACATATTGGGAAACATGTTCCATGGCTGGGAAATCCAGGATTCAGGGAAAAGGACCTCATACTTGGGTTCTTAACAACTTTAACTAGCTCTTAATTATTTACCTGACAGATCCAAGGGGAGGTTCGCCGCTCACTTTCAATGTCGCCTCAGGGAAAGCTGGAAGAGGGTGGGATCACATAGGGGTCCTGACCCGACATCACTTTCTGCGACCTTCCCACTCCACTCACCCCGAACCTGTCTTCAACGGCCTGGGAAAATTCTGCCCACAGGCCCTGAAGTTCCAGTGGGGCTGGAGGGCATAAAGCAGGTACATTCATCACAAAGATCCGCAGTATTGGAGCAAGACTTGGGTCATCTGCCCAGTTCCTCTAATGTCAGAAACTGGGAAATCTGTCCATTGCGCCCTCCATGTTAGCACTGGACAACTGGGCAACATTCTCACCTCTGGTTCAAGTCCCACTCCAGAGACTAGAGCACAAAAATCTAGACCGACACTCCAGTGCAGTAACGAGGGAGTGCTGCACTCAGACGTACTGTATTTCAGATGAGACATTAAACCAAGGCCCCTGTCAGGTAAATGTAAAAATTCCCACAGCACGATATTGAAGAAGCAAAAGGGAGATCCCCCCAGTGTCCTGGGCCAAAGTTTATCCCTCAACCATCATCATTAAATAGTCTGGTCATGATTACATTGCTGTGCGCAAATTGGCTGCTGTGTTTCCCTACAGTGACTACACTTCAAGCGTACATCATTGGCTGCAAAGTGCTTTGGGACGTCCTGAGATTTTTTCTAAATACCAGTAAAAACAAAGGCCCCAAAATATTTCCCCTGAATAGGTTCCCACAGTGCAGGGGGCTGGGTGGGGGTAGCGTTGTGGGGGAGTTGCTGTTTGATGACTTTCAGAGACCTACTCTGGAGTCCATTTGCGATGAATAGGAAGAACAATTGAACTCTTAGGAAGATAGTGCAGCTAAACACGTGGCTGAGCAGCTGGTGTAGAAGGGAGGGTTTCAGATATCTGGACCATTGGGCTCTCTTCAGGGACAGATGGGACCTGTACAAGAAGGACGGGTTGCATCTAAACTGGAGGGGCACTAATATCCTGGCTGCAAGGTTTGCTAGCGTCACTCAGGAGGGTTTAAACTAGTGTGGCAGGGGGGTGGGAACCAGAGCAGTAGGACAGCAAGTGAAATAAATGAAGAGGAACTAGTAAATAAGGCCAGTAGGATTAAGAGGAAGAGCAGGCAGGGAGATGTTGCTGAGCACAGCGGGACTGGTGGTCTGAAGTGCATTTGTTTCAATGCGAGCAGTATAACAGGTAAGGCAGATGAATTTAGAGCTTGGATTAGTACTTGGAAATATGATGTTGTTGCTATTACAGAGACTTGGTTGAGGGAAGGGCAGGATTGGCAGCTAAATGTTCCAGGCTTTAGAAGCTTCAGGCGGGATAGAGGGGGATGTAAAAGGGGTGGGGGAGTTGCATTACTGGTTAAGGAGAATATCACAGCTGTACAGCGAGAGGACACCTCAGAGGGGTCATGCAGCGAGGCAATATGGGTGGAGCTCAGGAATAGGAAGGGTGCAGTCACGATGTTGGGGGTTTACTACAGGCCTCCCAACAGCCAGCGGGAGGTAGAGGAGCAGATATGTAGACAGATTTTGGAAAGATGTAAAGGTAACAGGGTTGTGGTGGTGGGTGATTTTAACTTCCCCTATATTGACTGGGACTCACTTAGTGCTCGGGGCTTGGATGGGGCAGAATTTGTGAGGAGCATCCAGGAGGGCTTCTTGAAACAGTATGTAGATAGTCCAACTAGGGATGGGGCCGTACTGGACCTGGTATTGGGGAATGAGCCCGGCCAGGTGGTCGAAGTTTCAGTGGGGCAGCATTTCAGGAGCAGTGACCATAATTCCATAAGTTTTAAGGTACTTGTGGATAAGGATAAAAGTAGTCCTCGGGTGAAGGTGCTAAATTAGGGGAAGGCTAATTATAACAATATTAGGCAGGAACTGAAGAATTTAGATAGGGGGCGGCTGTTTGAGGGTAAATCAACATCTGACATGTGGGAGTCTTTCAAACGTCAGCTGATTAGTATCTAGGACCAGCATGTTCCTGTGAGGAAGAAAGACAAGTTTGGCAAGTTTCTGGAAGCTTGGATAACGCGGGATATTGTGAGCCTAGTCAAAAAGAAAAAGGAAGCATTTGTAAGGGCTGGAAGGCTAGGAACAGACGAAGCACTTGAGGAATATAAAGACAGTAGGAAGGAACTTCAGTAGCAAGGAGTCAGAAGGGCTAAAAGGGGTCATGAAAAGTCATTGGAAAACAGGATTAAGGAAATCCCAAGGCTTTTTATACATATATAAAGAGCAAGAGGGTAACCAGGGAAAGGGTTGGCCCACTCAAGGACAGAGATGGGAATCTATGTGTGGAGCCAGAGGAAATGGGTGAGGTGCTAAATGAGTACTTTGCATCAGTATTCACCAAGGAGAAGGACTTGGTGGATGATGAGCCTAGGGAAGGGAGTGCAGATAGTCTCAGTCATTATCAAAAAGGAGGAGGTGTTGGGTGTCTTGCAAAGCATTAAGGTAGATAAATCCCCAGGGCCTGATGGGATCTACCCTAGAATACTGAGGGAGGCAAGGGAGGAAATTGCTGGGGCATTGACAGAAATCTTTGCATCCTCATTGGCTACAGGTGAGGTCCCAGAGGACTGGAGAATAGCTAATGTTGTTCCTTTGTTTAAGAAGGGTGGCAAGGATAATCCAGGAAATTATAGGCCGGTGAGCCTTACGTCAGTGGTAGGGAAACTATTAGAGAGGATTCTTCGGGACAGGATTTACTCCCATTTGGAAACAAACGGACTTATTAGCGAGAGACAGCATGGTTTTGTGAAGGGGAGGTCGTGTCTTACTAATTTGATTGAGTTTTTTGAGGAAGTGATGAAGATGATTGATGAGGGAAGGGCGGTGGATGTTATCTATATGCACTTTAGTAAAGCCTTTGACAAGGTCCCGCATGGCAGACTGGTACAAAAGGTGAAGTCACACGGGATCAGAGGTGAGCTGGCAAGATGGATACAGAACTGGCTCGGTCATAGAAGACAGAGGGTATCAGTGGATGGGTGTTTTTCTGAATGGAGGGATGTGACTAGTGGTGTTCCGCAGGGATCAGCGCTGGGACCTTTGCTGTTTGTAGTATATATAAATGATTTGGAGAAAAATGTAGCTGGTCTGATTAGTAAGTTTGCGGACGACACAAAGGTTGGTGGAGCTACGGATAATGATGAGGATTGTCAGAGGATACAGCAGGATATAGATCGGTTGGAGACTTGGGCGGAGAAATGGCAGATGGAGTTTAATCTCGACAAATGTGAGGTAATGCATTTTGGAAGATCTAATGCAGGTGGGAAGTATACAGTAAATGGCAGAACCCTTAGGAGTATTGACAGGCAGAGAGATCTGGGCGTACAGGTCCACAGGTCACTGAAAGTGGCAACGCAGGTGGATAAGGTAGTCAAGAAGGCATACGGCATGCTTGTCTTCATCGGTCGGGGCATAGAGTATAAAAATTGGCAAGTCATGATGCAGCTGTACAGAACCTTAGTTAGGCCACACTTAGAATATTGCGTGCAATTCTGGTCGCCACACTACCAGAAGGACGTGGAGGCTTTGGAGAGGGTACAGAGGAGGTTTACCAGGATGTTGCCTGGTCTGGAGGGCATTAGATATGAGGAGAGTTTGGAAAAACTCGGATTGTTTTCACTGGAACTGGAACTGTTCTTTGTTCTAGTAGCTCGGCCTACTAAAGGCCTATAACACATGGTGTAGAGGGGCAAAGGCCACTCACTCCACTTAGCTAAATGACCCCATCTCCACCAATTAGGGCAGAGCAGGAGGCCATAGGATTTTACAGCACAGGAGGAGGTCATTTGGCCTACAGTGCTGGTGCTGGCACTTTGGAAATTCGATCCACTCCATCCCGTTACTCTGGCAGTTTCCTTAAATCCTCTGAAATTTTCAAAGTATTTATCCACTTCCCCCACAGGGTAGTCCATGGCAAAACAATGTTGCTTTAATTTAGTTTGGCATGTGTCATCTTTAGTCCTTGAGAGATACAACTGTGAATTAACCCTTTGTTTGTCTGCATTACGTGACGTTCAGGCAGAGAAGAAGCAGTGTACCTACCGCAACTTTTTCCATGCAGACATTGATGGCTGTCAGCAGCAATGCACCTACGTGATCTGGAAACCTAAATGCTGCAGCAATTATTTTGGAAAAAGCTGTAAAGGTGGGTGACGTGTTTAATTATGGTCGTTTGCCTTAACAGTGTGCTGATGTCAGCAAATTTCGTTCATTGATTCTTGAGTTGTGGACGACACTGGCAAGGTCAGAATTTATTGCACGTCTCTTGTTTTCATATCCCGTCATGGCCTTACTTCCTCCCTATCTCTGTAACCTCCTTTGGTCCAATTCGAGATCTCTGCACACTTCCATTTCTGGCTTCTTGCGCATCCTGCGATTTTCATCATTCCACCATTAGCGGCACTGCCGTCAGCCACTGAGGGCCTAAGCTCTTCAATTCCCACCCTTAACCTCTCCGCTTCTCTACCTCTCTCTCCTCCTTTAAGACGCTCTTTAAAACGAACCTCTTTGACCAAGATTTTGGTCGTCAGTCCCAATATATGGCTCAGTGTCATATAGAAAATGTGTCAGATGGGGCGTTGAACCGAGGCACCGTGCTCTCTCAGTGGACGTAAAAGATCCCTAAGCACTATTTTGAAGAAGAGCAGAGATATTCTCCCCAGTGTGCTGGCCAAGATTTATCTCTCAACCAACTTCATTTAAACAAGTGATCTGCTCATTCATCACATTGCTGTTTGTGGAACCTAGCTGTATACGAATTGCTTACCTCATTTCCTATATGACAAATTAGTGACTACATTTCCAAAGTACTTCATTGGCTGTAAAGCATATTGGGGCACCCTGAGGTTGTGAAAGGCGCTATATAAATGCAAGTTTGTTCTTTCTTGCTTGCTTTCTTTTTTGATTAACTATATCGTGCAGTATCTAGCCTGAGTCTCATGGCAGTAATAATTCTGGCTCATGAGCAGATAGCACATCATTCACCCAATCCAAAATGAATTCCATTGTCCTACACTCCACCCATTGCTTTTGAGTTTCCTCTTCCGTCGGTGAAGGTTGAACTGTTTGGGAACCAGCCTGAATTTCCAACTACTGGGGCGGCACAGTGGCGCAGTGGTTAGCACTGCAGCCTCACAGCTCCAGCGACCCGGGTTCAATTCTGGGTACTGCCTGTGTGGAGTTTGCAAGTTCTCCCTGTGTCTGCGTGGGTTTTCTCCGGGTGCTCTGGTTTCCTCCCACATGCCAAAGACTTGCAGGTTGATAGGTAAATTGGCCATTAGCAATTGCCCCTAATATAGGTAGGTGGTAGGGAAATATAGGGACAAGTGGGGATGTGGTAGGAATATGGAATTAGTGTAGGATTAGTATAAATGGGTGGTTGATGGTCGGCACAGTCTCGGTGGGCCGAAGGGCCTGTTTCAGTGCTGTATCTCTAGAAGAAGATACACAAGATTACTTCTGCTCCAAATTAATCCTGATCATAAACTCCAGGAGTCTCCCTTTGTACTGCAAAAATCAATTCCACAAGGAATCACTGTGGAGGTCTTTAAAATGTTATAAAATAATTAATTTCTAATTAGCAGAAAACTTTGGAATTTTACAAAATACCAATAAACTGCTCATGGCACTGCCCAAGACATTTGATGAATTTGTACTCAATTTTATACACAGCACAACAATGAAATGGGAGAGCGACTTCGTAGCCTCAGACTGCAATGTCACTTACTGGCCAGAGCACACAACCACATCATTACAGACCTGAAAATCACAGGAACATTAGGATCAGTACGAGGCCATTCAGCCCCTTGAGCCTGCGATGCATTCAATTAGATCATGCCTGATCCATAGCTCAATTCAATCTATCTGCCTTAGCTCCATTTCCCTTGATACCTTTACCTGATAAAAATCTATCTAATTGACCCTAGAATCCACAGCATTTTAGGGGCGTGAGTTCCACATTTCCACTCACCATTGTGTGAAGATATGCTTCCTGATTTCCCTCTTAAACAGCCTAGCTCTAATTTTAAGAATATATCCCTCATTTTAGATTTCCCACACCATCTACCCAATTGAATCCTTTAAACATTTCAAATATCTGGATCAGATCACCCTCAATTTTCTATTCTCAACAGAATACAAGCCAATCCTACAGGATTCCCGTTCTCAACGCCTACACGAAAACGTGGCGAAACACTGTTATGGCAAGAAATGAACGTATACACAGAACTTTTAATACATAGATCAATCATTTTGTGTTGGCATTCCTGAAAAATAATTTCAGAACACATTTAAGTTTAAGATGTGGGTGAGGCTTCTATGAAGCTACAAAACATTGATGAAAAATGCTATCTTTATCATATCATTCTAAGCTTGTAACCGAGTGTAATGATTGCGGTTTTATTTTAGCTTGTCCAGGAGGTGCTGAAAACCCATGCAACTCCCATGGTGTGTGTGATGATCAGTACACAGGAACGGGCAACTGCACCTGCTCAGCTGGATTTCATGGCACCGCTTGTGAGCTTTGCTGGCCTGGGAGATGGGGATTAGAATGTACAGGTAAGATTATATTGAACAGAAACCAACTTTATCATTTATGCCGCGCACACACCATATTTATTCTATTTCTTACGTCCATCTCATAATGTGCGTGAATCGGTGCTTAGCTATTTTCTGTTGCTTTACTAAGGCAGACGTAGAGATGTTTCCAGTTGCAGGCAAGACCAAAACTAGGGGCCATAAATTAGATTAGAGATACAGCACTGAAACAGGCCCTTCGGCCCACCGAGTCTGTGCCGAACATCAACCACCCATTTTACTAATCCTACACTAATCCCATATTCCTACCTGTCCCTATATTTCCCTACCACCTACCTATACTAGTGACAATTTTTTTATAATGGCCAATTTACCTATCAACCTGCAAGTCTTTTGGCTTGTGGGAGGAAACCGGAGCACCCGGAGAAAACCCACGCAGACACAGGGAGAACTTGCAAACTCCACACAGGCAGTACCCGGAATCGAACCCGGGTCCCTGGAGCTGTGAGGCTGCGGTGCTAACCACTGCGCCACTGTGCCGCCCTTTATGTTAGATAGTCACTAATAAATCCAATAAGGAGTTCAGGAGAGACTTCTTTACCCACAGAGTGGTTAGAATGTGGAACTTACTACCACAAGGAGTAGTTGAGGTGAATAGGACAGGGGAAGCTAGACAAGTACATGAGGGAGAAACAAATAGAAGGATGTGATGTTGGGGTTAAATGAATAAGGAGGAGACGCGTGTGGAGCATAAACATCGGTGTAGCTGTGTGGCGTGTTTCTATCCTGAAAATACTATGTAAAGTTGGAGGCTACTCAAGTCTATGAGGGCACTGTGTAATAAATCATGAGCTTAATATCATTCTGTTAGCTTTGATCAGCACCAATAAAAGGAAAAGTGACAGCACTTAAAAGTAGCCTCACAAATTTTTCTGGCAAGTCTTGGAAAGACAGAGTGGAAAGTGGGGAAAAGCAATCATGTGGTACTGCTGTGAATAGAGCATTGTAGGGTGATTAGACTGTTTCAGGTCCCCAATCTCAATGCAAATATAACTTACAGCTAATGGTGTGAAACCAACTGGAGCTGCTGTTTTCCAACAATGTGGCCACAGTATAACTGCAACGCTCAGTGCCAACGTAGATGTAACTTCTTTCATTCTTAAATTAAAGTTCATACCCCTCTAGATGGCACTGCTTCAAGCTGAGCCTCAAAGAAAGCTGTGCAATTCTAAATTAATACAATCAAAGATATGTCACAATCTCAAGAGAATGCAACTGAAATATTTTGTGTACAAGCGCATAAATGTCCTAATATTTTCGCATCATTGCACCAATGTACAAGTCCTGTGTACACCGCGTGACTCACAAAGTGGTTTTCATAGAAACAGGAGTAGGCCATTCACCCCCTCGAGCCTATCCCGCTATTTAACCAGATCCTGGTTGATCTGCACCTCAACTCCATTTCCTCACCTTTGCTCCATAACCTTTGATAACCTAACTCAGCAAAAATCTATCAGTCTCTGACTTGAAAAGTTCAAGAACCACTAGCATCCACAGCCTTTTGGGTGAGCAAATTCCTGATTTCCACAATCCATTGCTTCTTGATTTAACTCTTAAATGGCCTTGTTTTAATTTGTGAACTCTTATTCTAGATTCCCCTACCATAGGAAACAGGTGTTCCATATCTACGTTATCAAATCCTTTTAAAAACTGCAATAGGACATGGATAGGCTAGCAGAATGGGCAGACAGATGGCAGATGGAATTTAATACAGAGAGTGGGAGGTGACGCATTTTGGCAGAAGGGATAGGGAGAGGCAGACTTAATGGCACCATTCTAAAGCGTGTGCAGGGACAGAGGAACCTTGGGGTACACGATGGGCCGAAGAGCCTGTTTCTGAGCTGTATGACTCTATGACAGAAACATAGATCTTTGAAGGTGGCAGGACATATTTGACTGGACTTTACGACAGTGGTGAACCCGCTTCCGCCTAGCCTGGGGATCCATCCCATATCTTACGGGTCCCCAGGCTTTAATTGTTCCCAGGCGGGACTTCCACCCGCTTGAGGGAGGAAGTCTCCCCTCATTGAGCTGTCGGCCAATCATCAGGCTGGCAGCTCTTAGACCCAGCAGTGCCACTGGGAGTGGTGGCCATTGCTGGAATTACAGCCCAACCAAGGACATGGAGCCAGGACTGCAGGTAAGTTTGTGTTGCCTTGTTGGGGTTAATCAGTCGGGTCCCGGCTATGGCAAGGGTGGTCATTTGGGGGGAAGGGGGGAGCATCTTGGGTCCTGGGGGTGGTTGAGGAAGTGCGGGCAGCCCTCAATCGGGCAACCTGTGTCTGATTGTCGGGCCCCTCCCTCACCGGGTGGCCTTTCCCGGCTCCAGGGCGCCCACTTGCCACGGGTAAAATCCCCATGGAGGCAGGCGAAGGCCCTTAAGTGGCCGTTAATTGGCAGCTTAAGGGCCTTGATTGGCCTGGGGCGGGTGGTCAATTTTGCGCCTCCCCCCACCCCCACCCTACGTAAAGTGGAGCAGAGGTGGGAGCCTTTCGGGAAGGCTCGCTGGAGTGGCATAAAATTCCAGCCATTGAGAGAGTAGTTAGAAAATCATATGGGATCTTGGGCTTTATAAATAGAGGTATTGGGTGAAAAAGCAGGGAAGTTATGCTGAACCATTATAAGGCTCTGGTTAGGCCCCAGCTGGAGTGTTGCAGACAGTTCTGGTCTTCACACTTTAGGAAGGATATGAAGGTTCTTTGAGAAGGTGTAGCAGGGACTTACCAGGATGGTGCCAGGGTTGAAGGAATTTAGCTACAAGGTTAGGTTGGAGAAGCTGGGGCTGTTCTCCTTGGAGTAAGGGCGATTGTGTGGAGACCTAGTGAAGGTGTACAGGATTATGACAGGTTTGGAAAGGGTAGACAAAGAAAAGCTGTTCCCATTAGCTGATGGCACAAGGACTAAGGAACACAGATTTAAGGTTTTGAGCAAGAGATATGGGGGGATGTGAGGCGGGACCTTTTTACACATCCATAGCTCTCTGGCGGTAAAGAATTCTACAGATTCACAACCCTCTGAGTGAAGAAATTTCTCCTCATCTCAGTCCTAAATGGCCCTGTGTTCTAGACTCACCAGACAGGGGAAACATTTTCTCAGAGCCGCCCCCCACCCCCATCAGGCCCCTTAGGATTTTTATATGTTTCAATTAGATTACCTCTGATTCGAAATAAATGTCCTTACAGCCTGTGATTGCACTGAAAATGGAGTATGTGACAGTGGTATCAATGGCCAAGGAACATGTTTCTGCAACGAAGGATGGACTGGAGACCGCTGCGAAACACAACTAGGTATGACATAAGTGAATGACTTGCACTTGTCAGTAAATCTGCTCATCACCAGCCTAAATCTCTTGGTTAAATTGTAAAGGAACATTTAGCATTTGCATAGCTGCACTGGGAGTAATGCCATTAAATCACACTGGTGCATTCCATGATTTTCTATTTCTTTTGATAAATTAATTAAAAGTTCTTGGCTGGGCGTGCAATTTCCCAGAGTCTGCTCTCAGTGGTCAGGTCTAAACAAAAGACTTGCATTTATATAGCGTCTTTCACAACATCCCAAAGCACTTCACAGCCAATTAAGTACTTTATGAAATGCAGTCATTGCTGTAAAGTAGAAAATGCAGCAGCCAAGTTGTGCACAGCAAGCTCCCATAAACAGCAAGGTGATATTGACCAGACAATTTCTTTTTTAAGTAATGCTGGTTAAGGGATAAATATTAGCCTGGACACCAGAGACAACTCTTCTGCTGTTCTTCAAAACAGTGCCACGGAATCTTTTACTTCCACTTTTAGCAAGCAGACAGGGTTTCGGTTTAATGTCTCATCCAAAAGACAGCACCTCCAACCATGTAGCATTCCTTCAGGACTGCACTGGGAGTGTCCAGTTAGATTTTTGTACTCGGGTCACTGGAATGGGAATTAACCCCAGAACCTTCTGACCTAAAATCACAAGTGCTACCAATTGAGCCACACCAGAAAAGCCTTTTCATATAAGAATATCTCACTTCCTATTTTCAAGCTGCTCCCAACCCTGCAATAGCAGCTACTGAATGTTGCCGCTCTTGAGAACACATTATTTGATCTCACTAACCAATCATGCACTCCTTACAGTTTGATTTGGAAACAGAACTTAATTGAGCTGTAGCAGAGGCATCATTTAACCTCTTCTCTCAATAATTATTCTACGTAGTGTGAGGGTTGCTATTTTTGCTATTGCTGTTCAATAGTACACCTCTTCTTTTTTTTCTCAGCAGTATTCTCCCCTCCCACTCCTTCCTCTTGACCTCCCTCCCCTACAGAAAATTGGCAGAACTCCTGAGAAACTACGTCAATAACCAAAGATGGCCTTTTTATAGGGGGTCCCACCGGTTTCCAGCCAAAGTTACAGAGAATCCCACCGAAACTCTTTAGTAAGCAGTATCACAGTGTAATACTGTTATTATGCTGTTTTCATTCTTTGGTAGCTGTGAAGCCAGTGTGTTCACCTGCTTGCTCTGAAGATGCAATCTGCAAGGACAACAACACATGCGAGTGTAAACTGTACTATGAAGGTGATGGAAGAACATGTGATGGTGGGTTAACTTACCCTTTTTGCATTACCAGCAGTGATATGCATGTGTGAAATGTTATGACTGAACTGCTTTTCAATGACTTAGGAAAGGATCCAACATAGGAAGGAGTAGGAGGAGGACATTTAGCCTCATGAACCTGATCCAGCATTCAATAAGATGATGGCTGGTCTGCGACCTAAGTCCATATACCCACCTTTGTCCCATATCCCTTAATTCCTTTGGTTAGAGCATTTCATCTTTGTGGGTTGTTTGCGTGTTAAATGATCATTACAAGCTGCATATAAAGTTCAACTCCATTGTCCCATTAAGTTGCATTGCAAGTCGACAGTAGCGAGACCTCAATTCAGGATTAATCGACCAACAAGGAAACCGTGTTAAGAACAGCCCTTTTCCAAACATCAGGGCTTGCAAAGTTCAAACAGCACAAACCAGCAAGTGGGAATTAAAAATGGAGTTGTCTGGGCTTTTTGGGTTAATGTTGCCCCAGGATATACATTGTTATCTCCAGAATCAAGCAGAGGCAATTCTCGACTCTTCATAGGATTTACCTTTTTAAGTCAGAGGATTTCCATGGAGGCCTTGAAACACAGAGCACTATTTACTAACTATGACTGACTTGTCAAGATTCCAGCAAAAGAAGTTATAGAAAATCAGCTTCTCTTATTTTATAAACAATAATCTTTCTCCTTAGCATATTGTATGATGCCACGCTACAATGGAAAATATTAATTTATTTCAAGACAAATTTAATTGATCAGCAAAAATACAGGACATTAATAAGGACTGAAAATCTCCTGACCATCCCAGTCTTATTTCATCCCATCCCATGACGTTCTTGTTCAATAGCTACCAGTATCATGTATGCCTGTTGGAACACTGGGAAATAATATAAGAAACAGACATGTTAGATCAGGTCCTAGTTTGGACACCTCAATGTGGGCACAGATGGTAGAGGGCCAGTTCCAATACAGGAATTACTCTACAGTGTCAACTGGTCTATGACTACAACTACAAGAAAAGTGCTTCGAGCTTATTTTAAACTATAATTACATATGTTTTGTCTGGTAAAATCTGCATTTTTTTCCTTCTTTTGTTTTCTTTGGTCTTCCTGTGTCTTACAAGATTCCCAATCCAGTGCGATCTTGTCTTTTATTCATTCATGGGATGTGGCCAATCTCCAGTAAGGCCAGCATCTATCGCCTAATCCTTGACTTCTGCTACCAACTCTTTGTAGCTGCTGGTGGGTATGTGACACAGACCTGGAGCATCTCTCCATTGTATTTTCCCTGGACAAGAGTAGCTGTGTTCCAGTCAGCAGCACTATTAAATCCATCGCCACATTCTACCACTCTGTGACACAGCCATGTTGTTGATCGAAAATGCGTCCTGCAAATATCTATCGAGCAGCTTGTCAGGAGAATGTTTAACCGCATTATCACTGAAGCGAATATCAATGGTGTATACAAAATGGACATGTTGTCACACTTTGATTTACTCTACTTCTCGTTTTATAACACAGTTGTTGATCAGTGTGCGCAGGATAATGGTGGCTGTTCAGAATTTGCCAAGTGCACACAAAATGGTGTAAATGTCAGCTGCAGCTGCCAAAAAGAATATTCCGGAGATGGCTATACTTGTGATCCAATAGATGCATGTGCGAATGGGGATAATGGAGGCTGTCATGAGCATGCGATCTGCACAGTGACAGGGGCAGTAAGTAAAAATGTACCTTTGCATAATTCACTGATAAGATTTAACTACCATGGCATAAATGTGAAATGCACTTATGGTCATACATTGTAATGGGCTAGAAGCTAGTGGTAGTTGCCCCAGGGCCATAGTTGGTATCATAGCAGACTAGAGCTTCCATCCACTATGCGATGGTGGATCTAGTCGAGGCACAGAGGGGTACAGTGGAGGCTGCCATAGACAAGCGCCTCATCAAGGCTTCTTCCACAGCACATCCCAAACCCTGCAACCTCCACCACCTAGAAGGACAAGGGCAGCAGGTGCATGAGAACAACACCACCTCCAAGTTCCCCTCCAAGTCACACACCATCCCGACTTGAACATATGTTACTTGTTCCTTCATGGTCCCTGGATCAAAATCAAGGAACTCCCTCCCTAACAGCACGGTGGGAGCACCTTCAGCACATGGACAGCAGTGGTTCAAGAAGGCAGCTCACCACCATGTTCTCAAGGGAAACTAGAGAATGAATAAAAGGAAAAAGTAATCACATTGCCACCCAGCAAGGTATTGTACAGAATCAACCTCAGGACGTAAGCAACAGAGGCAAGGACACATTAAGTACCTATTCCTTTTTACCCTGAGAAGTTAGTGGTGGGCCTTTATATTTGAAGCAACTGTGGAAGGAGACATGAGGGCAGCTGACCAAATGCATGGTCAAACAGGTAGCTTTTCAGAATCGTCTTAAAGGAGGAGAGAGAAATGGAGAGGGAAAGAGGTTCACTAGTATGCTGAAGGCATAGTCGCCAAGGCTGGAGCGAAGGAAATGGGGATGAGCAAGAGGCCAGAATTGGAGGAATTACAGAGTTCCTGGAGCATTGTGGGGCTGGTGGAGGTTATGGGATATGAAGGGACAAGGCCAAGGAGGTGCTTGCCATGAGGATGGGAATTTTAAAATCAAGGCACTGGTGGGCTGGGAGCCAATGTAGGTCAGCGGGAACTGGAGTGACGGGTGAATGGGACAAAGTGCGAGTTAGGATATGAGCAGCAGAGTTTTGGATGAGCTCAAATTTATGGAGAGTGGAAGATGGGAGGCCAGCCAAGACAGCATTGGAATAGCTGAGTCTGGAGGTAGCAAAAGGATTAATGAGTATTTCAGCGGGAAATGGGCTAAGGCAGGGGCAGAGACAAGTGCTACTAGGTGGAAGTAGGCAGAGAGCACAAGTGACAAACCCTGTCATTATCTTTCAACAGGACAAGATCAAATTTTCATTATGGATTTGTTTAGATGTTCTGTCAATTAAGTTTGCTTGCTGGCTTAGTGTGGCCCCATTCAACATAAGGTTATAAAGTCAAAGTTTAACTAATAACTGCTTCAAGGAAGCCAGAGTTGATTCAGCTAGCAGGCTTGTTTTACATAGGATTACATAGAATTTACAGCACAGAAACAGGCCATTCAGCCCAGCTGGTCTATGCTAGTGTTTATGCTCCACAAGAACATCCTGCAGCCCAACTTCATCTCACCTTATCACCATAGCCTTCTATTCCTTTCTCCCTTATGTCCTTATCTAGCTTCCCCTTCAAGGCATTTATGCCTCTTGCCTCTACTGGCAAGTGAAGTTTCTCCTGAATTCTTTCTTGGATTTATTGGTGGCTATCTTATATTTATGGCCACTAGCTCTGGTCTCAACTGCAAGTGGAAATGTTTTCTTCTACATCTAGCCTATTAAACAACTTCCTAATTTTCAAGACCTCTATCAGGTCACGTCTCAGCCTTCCCTTTTCTAGAGAGAAGAGCCCCAGTCTGTTCAGTCTTCCCTGATAGTTTGTAACTTCTCAGTTCCGGTATCATCTCGTAAATCTTTTAATGAGCTGCTTCTGTTGATGTATGTTAAGTGTGTGTTTCCAATTGAAACAGTCAGAAAATACCGAGCGTACACTGTGGTTAATCATTGACTAATCTAGAATCTTTTTCTAACAGAATAAACGAAAATGTGCATGCAAAGATAATTATATTGGAGATGGAATTAATTGCACCGTGAAAGAGCTTCTCATTAATCGATGTCTCCAAGACAACGGAAAGTGTCACGCAGATGCCAACTGTGCTGATCTGCATTTTGAGGGTAAGTATTATTCTTGTTTTACATGTGTGTTTCTGTTATATAACAAGAATTACCATTAGAATCACCATTGCTATTCAGGTCTATAAGTTTACCGCCTCATTCTGCAACATTGTGATGTAACTGTATTATTCCACAGGGCTTCAAGAATACTGAAAGCAGAAGCGTTTTGACAAAATGTAGATTTTGTCACGAGGGCTACCCTGCCATGCACTTTGAAATGATTTTCTGGTAAATGTTGGACCTGCTGAAGTATTGTACTGACAATGGAAATTAAAATGGGCGATTTCTGTAATGGACAACCAATCCACAATACCAGCTTTTGCATTCAGGCAGTAAATTGAAAGTGTGCCCCACTGAGTTTGCACAGCCCGATCTCAGAGAAAGGGACAGACTGGTTGAGCTTGCTGCCCTTATCATAGTTCCTAAATGCTGATTATCTTATTGAGTTACAGTTGTGTGAGTCCAATACTATCAATTTATCCATATATGTAACGATGCATGTGTAATATATGTATAAATATGCACAATGTTCATAAAGTCCGTATGCAACTTTAATAACTTTGAATGTGCGCATGATAGAAACAAAGTGTAAATAGCATATGAAAGCATAATTCATAAAATTTTAACACAAAACAGTTCAAATTTCTAGACTTCAACATAACTGTCGCCTTTTATGATACATCGTTCAATCTGATTTTCCAACAGTTTGTCTTATCTTCTACTGTTGTCATTTCCAATCAGTTTCAGTATCATTAATACAGTATTAGCAACAACAGTAACAAGAATAAAAAATCTTTATAAATTATGATCTCATATGTCACTTATAGTTTGATTGTATCGTGTGCATCCAAAGTTATTGAAGTCCAAAGTTGCACAATATCTTTACAAGCATCATGCAGGTGTCAACTATATATGTATAAGGTATATCACGTGTATAATATATAAAAATAATTTTTTTTATTCGTTTGTGGGATGTGGGCATCACCGGCTAGGCCAGCATTTATTGCCCATCTCTAATTGCCCTTGAACTGAGTGGCTTGCTCGGCCATTTCAGAGCGCATTTAGGAGTCAACCACATTGCTGGGGGTCTGGAGTCACATGTAGGCCAGACCAGGTAAGGACAGCAGATTTCCTTCCTTAAAGGACGTTAGTGAACCAGATGTGTTTTACAAAAATAGTTTTATGATCAGCATTAGTCTAGCTTTTTAACTTCAAATTTATTAATTGAATTCAAATTTCACCATCTGCCATGGTGGGATTTGAACCCATGTCCCCAGCGCACTAGCCTGGACCTCTGGATTACTAGTCCAGTGACTTTACCACTACACCACTACCACCACAT
Source organism: Heterodontus francisci (assembly GCF_036365525.1). Taxonomy (NCBI): domain Eukaryota; kingdom Metazoa; phylum Chordata; class Chondrichthyes; order Heterodontiformes; family Heterodontidae; genus Heterodontus; species Heterodontus francisci. Next base: position 13,990,834 of record NC_090388.1, read on the forward strand.
CCTCCAGATGATATATGCATATAATATATAGGTTTTATTCATATCAAAGAGTTTGAATTCCTCTGACAGTAATTCTATTTCTCTTATTAATGGCAGCAGTATTTAATTTTCAGGTTCCTCAACATGCATTCATACTACAAGATTAGCATCGGTATGAAATGTTTTCCACTTTGCACAAACACTAAACTGTAAACAGTTTTAATTGGGTATCAAAGCCTGCACTGAATACAGAGTGTAATTGGTCCTGACTCCGGATACGTACAAGTGTAACCTCAGTGTGGAAGCATCTATGCTAGACTGAAAATGCACCAATGATAAACACTTGATAAAACTTTGCTTTCTCCTTCAGACAAAACAGTGGGAGTGTTCCATTTACGGTCTAAGAGGGGACAGTACAAACTCAACTATTCGGAAGCACAGGAACTATGCGGAGAAGAGGAAGCGGTAATGGCCACGTACAACCAGCTTTCCTATGCTCAACAGGTCCGTTTAATCTTTGTATGCGTCCTCAAAGCTGACACATAGAATAACATAGAATGTACAGAACAGGTATAGATATAGATGAGGGAATTAAATGTAATATATTCAAGTTTGCAGATGACACAAAGCTGGGTGGGAGTGTGAGCTGTGAGGAGGATGCAGAGAAGCTCCAATGTGATTTGGACAGGTTGAGTGAGTGGGCAAATACATGGCAGATGCAGTATAATGTGGAAAAATGTGAGGTTATCCACTTTGGTGGCAAAAGCAGGAAGGCAGATTATTATCTGAACGGTGATAGATTGGGAAAGGGGGAGGTGCAGCGAGACCTGGGTGTCCTTGTGCACCAGTCGCTGAAAGTAAGCATGCAGCTGCAGGAGGCAGTTAAGAAGGGAAATGGTATATAATAAAAGCAAAATACTGCGGATGCTGGAAATCTGAAATAAAAACAAGAAATTCTGGAAATACTCAGCAGGTCTGGCAGCATCTGTGGAGAGAGAAGCAGAGTTAACGTTTCAGGTCAGTGGCCCTTCTTCAGAACTGACAAATATTAGAAATGTGAAAGGTTATAAGCAAGTGAGGTGGGGGTGGGGCAAGAGATAACAAAGGAGAATGTGGAGATGGGACAAGGTCACAGAATAGCTGACCAGAAGGTCATGGAGCAAAGGCAAACAATATGTTAATGGTGTGTTGAAAGACAAAGTATTAGTACAGATAGGGTGTTAACGGACTGAAAATTGAACAGCCGCAAGTACAAACATGAAAAATAAAACCAGTGGGTAAGCAAACTGAACAAACTAAGATGAAATAAAATAAAATGAACACAAAAAATATATAAAAAAGAAAAAAATAACTAAAAATAAAAGTAAAATGGGGGGGCCCGTCATGCTCTGAAATGATTGAACTCAATGTTCAGTCCGGCAGGCTGTAGTGTGCCTAATCGATAAATGAGATGCTGTTCCTTGAGCTTGCGTTGATGTTCACTGGAACACTGCAGCAATCCCAGGACAGAGATGTGAGCATGAGAGCAGGGGGGAGTGTTGAAATGGCAAGCAACCGGAAGCTCAGGGTCCTGCTTGCGGACTGAGTGGGGCTGTTCCGCAAAGCGGTCACCCAGTCTGCGTTTGGTCTCCCCAGTGGAGAGGAGACCACATTGTGAGCAGCGAATACAGTATACTACATTGAAAGAAGTACAAGTAAATCGCTGCTTCACCTGAAAGGAGTGTTTGGGGCCTGCAATAGTGAGGAGAGAGGAGGTAAATGGGCAGGTATTACACCTCCTGCGATTGCAGGGAAAGGTGCCGTGGGAAGGGGACGAGGTGGTGGGGGTAATGGAGGAGTGGACCAGGGTGTCATGGAGGGAACAATCCCTTCGGAATGCTGACAGGGGAAGGGAGGGGAAGATGTGTTTGGTAGTGGCATCACGCTGGAGGTGGCGGAAATGGCGGAGGATGATCCTTTGGATATGGAGGCTGATGGGGTGTAAAGTGAGGACAAGGGGAACCCTGTCGCGGTTCTGGGAGGGAGGGGAAGGGGTGAGGGTAGAGGTGCGGGGAATGGGCCGGACACAGTTGAGGGCCCTGTCAACCACAGTGGGGGGGAATCCTCCGTTGAGGAAAAAGGAAGACATATCAAAAGCCCTGTCATGGAAGGTAGCATCATCAGAGCAGATGCGTCGGAGACGGAGAAACTGGGAGAATGGAATGGAGTCTTTACAGGAGGCAGGGTGTGAAGAAGTGTAGTCAAAGTAAATGGTATGTTGGCCTTCATAGTGAGAGGATTTGAATACAGGAGCAAGGATGTCTTGCTGCAATTATACAAGGCCTTGGTGAGACCACATCTGGAGTATTGTCTGTAGTTTTGGTCTCCTTACCTGAGGAAGGATGTTCTTGCTATGAAGGGAGTGCAGCGAAGGTTCACCAGACTGATTCCTGGGATGGAAGGACTGACGTATGAAGAGCGATTGGGTCGATTAGGCTTGTATTCACTAGAGTTTAGAAGAATGAGAGGGGATCTCATAGAAACCCACAAAATTCTAACAGGACTGGACAGACTAAATGCAGGATGGATGTTCCCAATGGCGGGGGAGTCCAGGACCAGGGGTCACAGTCTAAGGATAAGGGGTAAGCCATTTCGGACTGAGATGAGGAGAGATTTCTTCACCCAGAGAGTGGTGAACCTGTGGAATTCTCTACCACGGAAAGCAGTTGAGGCCAAATCATTAAATATATTCAAGAAGGATTTAGATATAGTTCTTATGGTTAAAGGGATCAAGGAATACGGGGGAGAAAGCGGGAACAGGGTACTGAGTTTGGATGATCAGCCATGATTGTATTGAATGGCGGTGCAGGCTCGAAGGGCCGAATGGCCTACTCCTGCTCCTATTTTTTTCTATGTTTCTATGAACCAGGCCATATGGCCTGACTGGACTGTGCTGGTGTTTGTGCGCCACACATGCCTCCTCCCACCCCTTCTTCATCTTGCCCCTTCAGTAGATCCTTCTGTTCCCTTCATACATACTTATCTAGCTTCCCATCATATTCATCTTTGCTATCTCCCTCAATTACTCCTTGTGGTTATACTAATTATGTTACAACAGTTTCATTAATAAAAAATAACCTTCTGTTAAGAACACTTTGCATTAAATTGCTCCTGTGGAGCAACTGTGATGAAGGGCCATCCATTTCTGGTTTCAGGCAGGCTACCATTTATGTTCAGCTGGCTGGCTGGCTGACCAGAGAGTGTCTTATCCAACCAGTTACTCCAATCAAAACTGTGGCCTTGGGCATGTGGGAATCGTAGACTATGGCATCCGTGTTAATGTTAGTGAAATGTGGGATGTTTACTGCTACAGAATGAAAGGTAAGAAAGCCTTTTCTTTTGCTTCCTGTGGAAGTCTTTTGTTTCAATGATTAATACTCAACTGTTGTGCACCTTTCTGCACACAGATGTACAGTGCACGTGTAAGAAAGGTTACGTGGGCAATGGCTATTCATGTAATGGAAACCTGCTGCAAGTTCTAACAACCATCGACAAGTTTTCCTCCTTCCTGACAGTGAGTAGCTCTGTTACATTCTTTATGTAGAATAAGCTAGCATGTATAGCACGAGAGTGGTGGCCATTGCAAGAAGATGAAGGACGGATCTGGATCAAAGGTATGTTTTTGGGGCCTCGCCGAGGGTGATCAATCGGGCCCTGACGAGGCAAAGGTGGTCGATTGGGGGGACGGGAGGGCGTGTTGGGTGTTGGGGCATCGGGGGCAGCCCTCCATCGGGCACAGGGTGCCTGACTAGGAGGGCCTCCCCCTCAGGCCATCAGAAAGCCGCCTGCTTTTGTCAGACGTGTTTTCTCGGGCCTGGGCCGCCCAACTGCCCTCGGGTAAAATCCCCGTGGCGGCAGGCGGAGGCCCTTAAGTGGTCATTAACTGGCCACGTAAAGGCCTTGATTGGCCAGGGGCGGGCAGGCCGTTTTTTGTCGCCGCTGCCCAGCGTAAAGTGGCAGTGAGAGCGGGTTGGGAAGGGCTCCCCCCGCACCCCCCCCCCCGAGCCTCCTGCTCCATTTTACGCACCACCCCCCCACCCCCCCCGGCCACCTTCCCGCTCTTTGGGGGGGGGGCATAAAATGCAGCCCTATAAGTATCAGGGTTGTGTACAATCATTGCATGCAGTTGATATACAAAAGCTATAATGACCTGTTTCATGTAACACAGTCCACCCCAAGATGCTTCACATAGGAGAGAACAGGCAATGAGCATGTACAGAAGAGTCAGGAGAGATGGAAAGAAATTGCATCTATGGGCTGAATTTAACCAACACCCTGATGTCAGGATTCATGGTGGGTCAGCCCAGAAAATGCCTCGGGGAGAGACCCACCATGGGCCTCGATGCGGGAAGGCCAAGTCCCATATTGCCAGTGATGGTGAGGCCTCATGGTGGAACCCCCGCCGCTCGGTGATGGGACCACCACTTAAATATGTTAAATAAGGTAAGTTAAGGAATTAGTTAATTACCAGCTCACGTCGGCCATCCTGCTCCAATATTGCAGTCAGTGGCTGGCACTCCTGCACCATCGGTTGTACGACCAGTGTTGTAAGGTGGAACACTGGTGGGGAGCAGGGAGGAGGTAAGTCTATCAGTGCAGGGGGGGGGAAGCGGGGTCAAACTTACCTGATTGGTCTAGGGGGTGATGGGAAGGGGTAAAGTTAAAAGTTTCTGAACTTTGGGTGGGGGGGGAAGGTCAGGTAGACAAGGTAAGTATTTTGTGAGGCGAGAGGACAAGGAATGAAATATCAGGTTATTGGGGGGGATGGGGGGAGAGGGGCTGGGAACATTTATTTAATTATTTTAAATCAATTTTAAGGCATGGTGCCTTTAAAAGTTTAACTAAATGTAAGGGCTGAAAGCCCTTTAAAAATGGCAGTGGCGCCTGACGCTGTTGTCAGGAACGGAACGCCCACCCACTCCACATCATCGGGCGGCTCCACGGGGTAAAACCCACATGTGAAGGCCGCCATATTTTATGGCCGTAATCGGCGGCGGCAACATAGAAGTCAGGCTTTTTTTAAGCCTTTCAGGATGTCGCAATGCACTTTACAGCCAATGATCTACATTTCTCTACGTCACACCATTGACTAAATTTCCAAAGCACTTCATTGGCTATGATGCACTTTGGGATGTCCTGACGTTGTGAAAGGCACGATATAGTTGCAAACTCTTGGTTTTGTGTTTTGAAGTACAGTCAATGTTTCGTAGGCAAACCTAGCAGCTAATTTGCACTCACATCAAGGACTTACAAACAGCATGACAAAAAGAGAAGTGAATATATACTCAAAAAGAAAAACAATCCAGAGCTATGGGACAAGATTAGGGATGTGGGAATAATTGGATGGCTCTTTCAAAGGGCCAGCAGAAGCAAGATGGACCAAATGGCCTCTTTCTGTGCTATATGATTCTACAGCATTTACCAAAAGAGATCTGTGATAGAATGAAATATTGTTTCTTGTCAGTACCAAGTGTATACCTGTAGAATCCCTTGCTTTAGTTATGTCCGTTCAGCTTTCAATCACATTCATTAAAAAGCAAATTACATACCAGCATTGCAAAATGTCCAAACATAGAATTAACTTTATATTCTTTTAGTCTTCCTTGATGAATTGCATTAAGTGAAATTGAAGGAATTGAAGCAATTGCACTGTTTGACAGCTATTAGCTTTTGTGTTGCAATTGTAGGCTATTTTTGAACATGCGGCTTTGGTTGTTCATGAGATTTGGAGCGGTCTAAAGCTGATCTGATGAAGACTGCAAGTTGTGGCTAAAGTACAGTTTTCTTATTTCTAGCAACTTCTCAATTATTCGAACACCACATCGAATGGCAGGAGGTTTGTGGAAGTTCTCACTGATCTGTCCATCAAAGGCACACTGTTTGTTCCGGTGAACTCTGGATTCAATGAAAATGTGGTAAGGGTTCAAAGTGTTTTTAGAACCGGCTGAAATGAATTGAAATGTACTCACTTCAGAACTGAGGAGAATCTGCACTCTTGTAATGACTCAGGTACTGATTGATATAGATTGCTGCAAATTTGATTTAAAAACTAAGGTTCTGTCAATACAACTACAGTCCCAACCACTCAAAATATCCACATTTAAAACTTAGGCGCTTATATCGGCCAAAAAGCAATAATCATATTAATTTGCATTAATGTCAATTTCAATATTGCCAGCTATAGCATTCCATAAGCGCTCCGTTTATTTCAGGTAGAAGCAGGCTTTGCTTACCTCACTCGTTCAAGGTGCCTTGAATTCAAGAACAAACATACTTGGACAAGTGGCAAAGAGTGCATACCAATTGGGACAATACAGTGTGTTCAGACATTTCAACAGGAGACAAGGGGAAAAACCCTGGAGGAACAGCATAAACAGCTGCTTTTTAGCCGTTTACACTGTTTCTCTGAGAACTCGCCACAATCTCCCATTGGAGAAAAGCATCGAAAATTCCAGGCCACTCTATTTGTCCCACTCCAACAAATCCAGAAATGATGGGTGAAAGACATTTCTTCACTGACTGAAACTAAATGTGTTTGGTGAATCGGAATCCACTTACAGGATGGAAGTCCCCAACACAAAACTGCACAATGTGTGGTCCTGATTTCCAGTTTTTCTTTGGCCTCCTTATCTCGAGAGACAATGGATACGCGCCTGGAGGTGGTCAGTGGTTTGTGAAGCAGCGCCTGGAGTGGCTATAAAGGCCAATTCTAGAGTGACAGGCTCTTCCACAGGTGCTGCAGAGAAATTTGTTTGTCGGGGCTGTTGCAGTTGGCTCTCCCCTTGCGCCTCTGTCTTTTTTCCTGCCAGCTGCTAAGTCTCTTCGACTCGCCACACTTTAGCCCCGTCTTTATGGCTGCCCGCCAGCTCTGGCGAACGCTGGCAACTGACTCCCACGACTTGTGATCAATGTCACAGGATTTCTTGTCGCATTTGCAGACGCATTTAAAGCGGAGACATGGACGGCCGATGGGTCTGATACCAGTGGCGAGCTCGCTGTACAATGTGTCTTTGGGGATCCTGCCATCTTCCATGCGGCTCACATGGCCAAGCCATCTCAAGCGCCGCTGACTCAGTAGTGTGTATAAGCTGGGGATGTTGGCCGCCTCGAGGACTTCTGTGTTGGAGATACGGTCCTGCCACCTGATGCCAAGTATTCTCCGAAGGCAGCGCAGATGGAATGAATTGAGACGTCGCTCTTGGCTGACATACATTGTCCAGGCCTCGCTGCCGTAGAGCAAGGTACTGAGGACACAGGCCTGATACAGTCGGACTTTTGTGTTCCGTGTCAGTGCGCCATTTTCCCACACTCTCTTGGCCAGTCTGGACATAGCAGTGGAAGCCTTTCCCATGCGCTTGTTGATTTCTGCATCTGGAGACAGGTTACTGGTGATAGTTGAGCCTAGGTAGGTGAACTCTTGAACCACTTCCAGAGCGTGGTCGCCAATATTGATGGATGGAGCATTTCTGACGTCCTGCCCCATGATGTTTGTTTTCTTGAGGCTGATAGTTAGGCCAAATTCATTGCAGGCAGCCGCAAACCTGTCGATGAGACTCTGCAGGCACTCTTCAGTGTGAGATGTTAAAGCAGCATCATCAGCAAAGAGGAGTTCCCTGATGAGGACTTTCCGTACTTTGGACTTCGCTCTTAGACGGGCAAGGTTGAACAACCTGCCCCCTGATCTTGTGTGGAGGAAAATTCCTTCTTCAGTGGACTTGAACTCATGTGAAAGCAGCAGGGAGAAGAAAATCCCAAAAAGTGTGGGTGCGAGAACACAGCCCTGTTTCACGCCACTCAGGATAGGAAAGGGCTCTGATGAGGAGCCACCATGTTGAATTGTGTCTCACCTCCCCGCGAGTGGATCTCCAGCAGAGCAAGACTACACCTTCTTCTGGCAGGGCAGGGATCCTGAAGAACCAAGACAGCATGGAGTGGGCTTCGCCATCAGAAACTCCTTGCTCAGCATGATAGAGCCTCCCTCAAATGGCTCGGAACGCATACTGTCCATCCGACTGCCCACCACCTCTGGTCCAGTACACCTACTCAGCATCTATGCTCCAACACTCTGCTCCCCACCTGAAGCTAAAGATCAGTTCTATGAGCAACTCCATAACATCATTAGCAGCATCCCCAACACCGAACACCTATTCCTGCTGGGGGACTTTAATGCCAGGGTTGGGGCTGACCATGACTCATGGCCCTCCTGCCTTGGGCGCTATGGCGTTGGAAGGATGAATGAGAACGGGCAGAGACTGATTGAGTTGTGTACCTATCATAACCTCTGCATCACCAACTCGTTCTTTCACAATAAACCCTGTCATCAGGTTTCATGGAGACACCCAAGATCGCGTCGTTGGCACCAGCTAGACCTCATTGTCACAAGGCGAGATGCCTTAAACAGTGTTCAAATCACACGCAGCTTCCACAGTGCGGACTGCGACACCGACCACTCCCTGCTGTGCAGCAAGGTTAGACTCAGACCAAAGAAGTTGCATCATTCCAAGCAGAAGGGCCACCCGCGCATCAACACGAACAGAATTTCTCAACCACAGCTGTTACAAAAATTTCTAAATTCACTTGTACCAGCCCTTCAAAACACTCCCACAGGGGATGCTGAGACCAAGTGGGCCCACATCAGAGACGCCATCTATGAGTCAGCTTTGACCACCTACGGCAAAAGTGCGAAGAGAAATGCAGACTGGTTTCAATCTCATAATGAAGAGCTGGAACCTGTCATAGCCGCTAAGCGCATTGCACTGTTGAACTACAAGAAAGCCCCCAGCGATTTAACATCCGCAGCACTTAAAGCAGCCAGAAGCACTGCACAAAGAACAGCCAGACGCTGCGCAAACGACTACTGGCAACACCTATGCAGTCATATTCAGCTGGCCTCAGACACCGGAAACATCAGAGGAATGTATGATGGCATTAAGAGAGCTCTTGGGCCAACCATCAAGAAGATCGCCCCCCTCAAATCTAAATCAGGGGACATAATCACTGACCAACGCAAACAAATGGACCGCTGGGTTGAGCACTACCTAGAACTGTACTCCAGGGAGAATGTTGTCACTGAGACTGCCCTCACCGCAGCCCATCCTCGACCAGTCATGGATGAGCTGGACATACAGCCAACCAAATCGGAACTCAGTGATGCCATTGATTCTCTAGCCAGCGGAAAAGCCCCTGGGAAGGACAGCATTACCCCTGAAATAATCAAGAGTGCCAAGCCTGCTATACTCTCAGCACTACATGAACTGCTATGCCTGTGCTGGGACGAGGGAGCAGTACCCCAGGACATGCGCGATGCCAATATCATCACCCTCTATAAAAACAAAGGTGACCGCGGTGACTGCAACAACTACCGTGGAATCTCCCTGCTCAGCATAGTGGGGAATGTCTTTGCTCGAGTCGCTCTAAACAGGCTCCAGAAGCTGGCCAAGCGCGTCTACCCTGAGGCACAGTGTGGCTTTCGTGCAGAGAGATCGACCGTTGACATGCTGTTCTCCCTTCGTCAGATACAGGAGAAATGCCGTGAACAACAGATGCCCCTCTACGTTGCTTTCATTGATCTCACCAAAGCCTTTGACCTCGTCAGCAGACGTGGTCTCTTCAGACTACTAGAAAAGATCGGATGTCCACCAAAGCTACTAAGTATCATCACCTCATTCCATGACAATATGAAAGGCACAATTCAACACGGTGGCTCCTCATCAGAGCCCTTTCCTATCCTGAGTGGCGTGAAACAGGGCTGTGTTCTCGCACCCACACTTTTTGGGATTTTCTTCTCCCTGCTGCTTTCACATGCGTTCAAGTCCTCTGAAGAAGGAATTTTCTTCCACAGAAGATTTCCAGTAGAAGTGTTTATTTCCAATCCATCTCAATGCCAGTCTCCATTAGACTCAATAGAGCAACTCATTGAACATAGCTGTAATGAAACCCTAACAAACTTCTAGGAGGTTTCAAAGTGATTTCCCCTACAAAAAAGACTTTTTGCCCAAATAGAGATGGTGGAATACCTTATGTTGAAATTAGTCTGCTCTCTCCCCCCAACTTCATCATATTTACTATGTCTTTCTGTAGTGGTGTGAGATCTAACTATGGAAAACAAAAATATAGTTCAAGCTGTTAACATTGTAACTCCAAAAATAACAAATGATAAAAAATGTCAGGTGACGAAGCCTCATTCAACCATCCATCTTGTTTCACAATTAAGTCAATTTAATTTGAATTTTAAAATGGAGAAATCTTAATTCGCCCTTCATTTCTCAACGTGCTTTTTTTTGGTCTACACTTTTCACCTTTCAATAAAAACTTTTTCTCACTCCTTAGTTCTTCTTGGTAAGAATGTCAATCAGTTTACTTTGGGACACATGTCTGCTTTTTTTTAATTCTTTCATGGGATGTGGGCATCACTGGCAAAGCCTGATTTATTGCCCATCCCTAGTTGCCCTGAAGAGGTGATGATACAAGGGAGTGGCTTGATCAGCCACTTAAGAGTCAACCACGTTGGTGTGGGACTGAAGTCACATATAGGCCCAGAGCAGGTGAGGATGGCAGGTTTCCTTAACAAAAGGGATACAAGTGAACGAGTTGTGTTTTTATAACAATCCAACTGCTTCACAGTCACTTTTTACTAATACCAGTTTTAATTACCAGAGTTTATTCTAAACTGAATTCAAATTCTCAAATGGCCTTTGGTGGTATTTGAACTCACTGGTTATAACTCCAGACCGACTGGATTACTAGTCTAGTCGCATAACCATTGGACCAGCATACCACATATTAAGATATCCCACATAACGTGTGATGGGAGCCAAAAATGGGTGCGTTGACTCAACACTAACAAATATTGTTTTCGTTCACAGACACTGTCTGGACGAGACATTGAGTACCACTTTTCTAATCACAGTCGCTTCTTATACCACAAAATGGAAAATGGAACCCTCATCCTGAGTAAGATCGGTCACACCTTGCTCATAACGGTGGCCAAAAATAACCTCCCTCCGAGCCCAGAATTCAATCAGCAGGTTGGAAAGCTGATCAACGACCGACGAATTATTGCCTGGGACATAGTTGCATCAAATGGGATCATTCATGCTATCGACAAGCCTTTAGAAGCACCTGCTGAACCAGTAAGCTTGTGCGCTATTTAGTAACATTTACGACGTAAATAAGGAAAGCATTTCATACACAGTTAGAATGAAGTTCTCCTTTTATTCATCCACGGGATGTGGGCATTGCCGGCAAGGCTGGGCAATTCATTGCCCAGCCTCCATTTTCAGTGAGCCTCCTTCTTGAACTGCTGCAGTCCGTGCAATGAAGGTGCTCCCACAGTGCTGTTAGGTATGGAGTTCCAGCATTTTGACCCAGTGACGATGAAGGAACAACAACATATGCCCAAGTCAGGATAGTGTGTAACTTGGAGGGGAACTTGGAAATTATAGTGTTCCCATGCACCTGCTACCCTTGTCCTTCCTGGGAGCAGAGGTCAAGGGTTTGGGAGGTTCTGCCAAAGCAGCCTGGGCAACTCGCTATATTTACGTATGTGGCACTTTACATGCCGTTAAACACATGCCGTTCTGTAGCACACAAAGGTGTCAAAACTACAGCTATGGACCACTCATATCCCTCAAGGCCTGGTGATCCAGCCCACAAAACTCAGGCAACTCCCTCCTACTTGTACTAATATTTCTTGGGCTGCATACAACATCACAAGTCCCTGCCAGAATGGAGATGATTGGCTAAGCCCCCTGTCAATCATGCACTGCTTTAAGTTACTGCAATTGATTGCATGCACATAATTTGCATTATGTAAATATCCTCCACTCACTGCATTTTGCTGGAGAAGTAATCCTGCTTTTATTAGGGGACTTTGCTGTAGTTTTGGTCATGAGATGACAGGACAGTCATGCATATTGTAGGCAACAAAAGCTGTTGGAAACCAGGCTGGCGTGTGAATAACAAACAGTGCTGTGAGTTGAACTTTAATTTTTGGGGTGAAGAGAAATAATCCTGTTTTTATCAGGAAACGTTGCTGCAGTTTTGTTCATGAGTTCAGAGACTCTGATTTTTAAACCCCAAGTCCTGCTCTCCAACCTATTGGCTGACAGAATGGTGTCAATATTCACTCTGTATTTCTTATTTGATGATTTGACCTGTTTTGAATGACATGGGCCTGATAATGTGGAAAAGGCAGTTCTTGGCTAGTTGGTAGCCAAGTCCTAAGTCAGAATGCCAAGCACTTTCAGCATCTGCTGCTGGTTATATCCGCAAATGAATGGGGACGTGGATTTAAACTTGATATAGCTGAGGAGCCAAAGACTGAGTTATACAATCAAATGCTAATTTCTTTTTAGTTGAAGTTGAACAGGTAGTTATAGCCTTCTCTTTTGAGACAGCATTGATCGGTGGCTCATGCAACAGGAAGTACAAAATGATAAGGGAGTCAATTACAAAGTGTTCATTTTTCCTGACCTGCACTCGCCTCTCCTCCTCCCCCTCCCCACCCACTGCTTCCCCAATCCTACACCACTTCAAAGCTTCCAGTATCAGTCAGTGCTGGGACTCATACTGTGTTCTGCAAAGTGATCATTGTTGTCGCTCACAGAATGTGGAACTCGTTTTCACTGCACCAGCTTTGGTGGCCATGCCTTCAGCTGCCAGGGCCCTGCACTCTGCAATTCCCTCCCTAAACCTCTCCCCCTTCGAGCCCCTCCTTGAAAACCTACCTCTTTGACCAATCTTTGGACCATCCGTCCTAATGACTCCTCATGTGGCCTGGTGTCAGATTTTATCTGATAATGATCCTGTGAAGCACCTTACGACTTTTTTTTTACTATGTTCAAAGTGCTGTATAAATGCAGGTTATTGTTGTTGTTGAATCTCTACTGAAACTTTAACTCCTTCTTGTTTATTTTCTACCAGGCTAAACCTCACGCTGTGCACACTGGAACTGGTGTGGGGATTTTCTTTGCCTGCTCCCTGGTAATAATTGCTTTGGCAGTATCTGTATATTATTACTACAACCACAGAAGGGGACCCTTCAGCTTCCAGTATTTCAAGGTAACACGTCAACTATTTGAAGACATTGGAAATGATGTACCTTCCCCTTGCAGCTTGTTAGCGGGAATGAATCTAGAAGAATCACTCGACACTCAGGTCTGCTTCAATGTCAAACAGTTTATTGAGTTACGTCAGCGGGGAGCAGGTCAATGGGCTGTCCAGATGCCTCTCTACCGAACAAAGGAAAATCATGCATACTTATACATTTTTCAAACAGTTACTCAGCCCATCCTGGCTGGACATGATCCAATCATAACGGTTATAGATTACATACATTACACATATTACCAATTAGATTACTCATTAGGCATCAGGTGGCTACGTGATCAGCTCATAGCAAGCCCCCTGATCATCTTGTGATGTTTCCCAGACCCCCTTATCAACTATCCTTGAGTCTTCACAATGAATCCTTCTACCTTTATCAAGCTTGCATTCCTGATTGCTTTGTGCAGTCTGCAGTTACACAAAGCAGCTGTCTTATACACTGATATGAGGGGCCCTGCTTGGTCAGCCAAACTGTCTGTGTCTCACGGTACCATTCTCAGGGATATGACTTAGCCAATCTTGTTCCCACAATGCCTTGGGTAAATACTCCATTTTGTAACAATATGTGGCTATACTTTCAACTTGTATATGAGTATATATATATTATATATATAGATATTGACTAGGATTATATGAATCTACTTACTCACATAACATTTAAACATTATAATGTTTGCTGCAGATGCCTCTGCACTTGGGAGTGTCCTTCAACAATCCCCCCTTTCGGTAGGAGACTAACCCTAGTCTCCTCAACCGACACTACTTATTATGTTGTTGTTTTTTTTTACTCGCCCGGTATTCCCTGCCTCAAACGTGTTGGCCAGTCACGTGATTTCAGGAATTCCGGTCGCATTATATCAAATTAATGTGATCCAACTGACTTAGCCCTCTGGATAGACAAATTGTCTCCCTTGCCTTTGCTCTGGTTTTCATCCTCCTTCGCTGCACATGGCGCCTGTATGATCGGCAAGCTAGTATGCCCCATGTTATGGTCAGTATTAACTGTATTCCAACTAGCACATGAGAAATTATCCTAATCCAAGGGTGGATATTCAAATTCATCCCCCAATCCCAAATTTTCTCCCACCAACTCTGTTCCTGCAATTCTGTGTCTGTATCTTCCGCTAGCCTTTTGATTGTTGTCTGCAGTTGGTGGTAGATTTTTACGGATTGGCCCACCCTGAGCCTTAATTCCCTCAGTACCTCAGCTAGGTGTGGGATGGGGGCTGGCTCTGGTTCCTCGTAATCCTGTAGGTGGTCATGGAGATAATCGGTGACGTTAATGGTCTCGGTACCTCTGCGCCGAACCTGGATAATTCGGGCTTGCCCTATGGTGACAGGTCGTAAAGGCGTAAAGCAAAAGTTAGAAAATGGGATGGGGCATTGTAGATTATTGTAACGATAGAAACTTTCTGTAGTGGAAACGCAATATTTCCCTTTACATCCGTAGCCTGTCCTTGCAAAATGCTTGGGGGCAGGCGTGACCTCTACGACACAACCATCTGTTCGATTAAACCCACATTCGTCTAATTCTCCCTGTCCCACTGAGTGGGGACATACTGTAATATCTCCCCTCTGCTTACATCCCGTAAGTGAAATTCCATATAGCGTGTTATTTCTAAGTATGGCAGAGGCTTCAGTTAGATAGTATCGGAGGGAGGTGTTATCACATACAACCCCAATATTTTCCACCTGGTAGTGGGGGAATGGCCCAGAGTCCTGTGTGACTATAGGGATCATCAGGACCATTCCCACCCCGGTGGATTTACCCAACTCACAGTCTGGGATCACTGGGTACACTCTGGTGAGTCCCTTTAGCGTACAGTTGTCCAGTGTCCCCTTCCTCTCGGTCAGCTGAGCCAAATGTGGGCTGTCTATCCAATCGGGCACCTCCCCACTTTGGATCTGATCGAGATTGTGTCGTATTTGTCCAACCATCCATAAGCCATAAGCCTACACTGCACATCTATCACATTACTACATTACTACAATCGATTTTTAAAAATACTCTTAGCAACTGTGATTCAATTTTAACTGTTTGTGTTGCACCCAAACTTCCAAATGATAAGTTAATGGCAGGCACCCATTTATAAACAAACAGCAGCACAAAATTCTGGCCTCCCAGCTGGAAGCTTCACCTGCAAGGGAGCAAGGGTTGGAGAATTGGGGCGATATTGTTATATAGCTGCCTTCCACCCGTACATAGATTCCTCACTGAAAGTGAAAGAACATCGAATTACCTCCAGTAACTAAATATCAACAATTGTAACTCGTCAAACACAAATATCATCCTACATGGGAATTGCTGGATGCTAAAAGACCCAAGGTCCATCTAATTCTCACTCCACGATCCTGGTAGACACATGACACAACCATAAAGGGGTTGTTGACCAATGATAGCAATCAATCCCGATCTATTAGTCCACAACAGATATGAGGGGGAGGATTTTTCCCCTGGGCTTCTGAAACCCCGCCATTGGGCTGAAATGTGGGTCAGATACCTGCACTATGTGAGAAAGTCACTCATTGTGATTTTCCCCAGAGCAGCCAATGGTCAGAGGGCGGGCTCGCCATCCAATTAAGGACGGTGGGTGGGCTCTCGAAGCTTAGAGGGCCAATCAGAGGCCTTCCAGTTCGAAAAGAGCACCTGGCTGCAACGGAAGGTGAGTAAGAGAGAGGGCACTTCAAATTGGAGACGGCCTCTCTCCAAAGTTTTTAAAATTAAAATTAAAAAATGGGTTTTGCAGCCAGTCCACCACTGTGGGGTTGGGCGGGGGGATGGTTTGGCAGGGCATCCACTCAACAGGCCAGCCTGCAGCTACTGCAGCTCCCAGGTAGGCAGGGAGGGCCTCCAGACCTGCCTGGAAAACTGGCCTCCGGCCTGCCACCAGGAGGCTGCCTCCAAGTATCTAAATTGGCCCCCACCGTCTGCAGGGACCTGGAGGCCGACAGGAAAATCCCAGTTGGCCTCCTTTAATTACCCTTAATAGGCCCTTAACAAGCTGCCTGCCATGTGTGCGCGGGTAGTCCTGCAACGCCCCCCCCCCTCCCCCCTCCCCCATCTCCCCCTCTGAAAATGGCCAGGGGCATGATGGAGCAGGGGCATCGGGATGCAGGCCAGTGTGCTATTTTTAGCGTCCACCCAGGTTTGCTCCAGCCCTCAGCGGGGGCTAATAATCAAGCACCAGGCAAGAGAAGCCCCCAGTGGTGGAGAGCTTTGGGAACAATAGGTTCAACGTCAGCTTTTTCCTCACTTAGCACGTTGCACATCAAATTACTCCCATGCTGTATAATATGAAAGCTGTGTTTGCTGACAAAGCAACCACTAGGCTGTGCAGTACTGACACATGCGCAAATGCAGCCTCATTGACTGAAACATCACTGTCTGCGACGTCTCAGGCAGCTGCCAGGATTAAAGATGGCGCTGCTCAATCTGTCACAAAAAGTAAACACAGCTTTACCCAAATCCCCACAGTGGCTGCGATTGTTGCCTCCGTCCCATCCCAACAGTACCTGTGCTAGTACGAACCAAATAATCTCATTGTGAGGCATCTTTCAATTCGCTCTTTGTATGATGCTTATTATTCTAACATATTAGTTTTGGAAACAGATGCCTGTTGCTTATTCTATTGCACAATTATAGCAGTGCAAATGGATCTGGGCTATAATTCAGAAAGAAGCCATCGCGCTTCTCTTCACCGCTCCCTCCCGCACCCATCTGCTCACTGCTTCACCACCCCAGCCACTCGCTCCCACCTCGGCCTCTCGCTCCCTACTCCCACACCCCCCTCCGATGTCCGCTCGCTCCATGCCTCACTGCTTCCCTCTTCTTGGCCACTGGCTCCCGCGTCACCCTGTCACCCCTTGGCTGCTCGATCCCCACCTTGCCACTTTGGCAGTTCATTCCCTTTCCCTGCTGCACAGAGGGGAGCGATTGGCCGAAGGGGGAAGCGAAAAGGGCTGAGCGGGGAAGCAGTGAGGCCTACAACCAGCGGCCCGGGAGGGTGAGGGGGGGGAAGCAGCGAGAGTGAGTGGCTGAGGTAAGGCAGTGGCGAGGCGGGGAGCGATCAGCCCCGCTCCAGCATGCGATGTTGTTTTAGAGCGCATGTGCGAATTCGTCCTGGCAAGCTGGGTGCTGACGTAGGCTGCGCATGCGCAGAACCGCACTGACAGGAAGACACCGTTCTACGCGTGTGTGGAGCTTATGAATGCACTGATGATGTCAGCGCTTGACTGCGTTGTCAGGAGTTACTTTGTAAAATGAAAGAACTCTTACCCAATTTGCATTTGAATGAATCAATGGTCACTGCTTCCATTGTCCCCTGAGGGAGTCTGTTCCACAGATTGACCACTCGCTCACTGAATTATTGTTTCCACAGATTAGTTCTGAAATTACCCACTTGGCTGTGTCCTCTGGATCCACTCTTCTGGACAACACCTTTGTTATAAATGTGATTCTGACCTGGATCCAAAACTGACAAAGCTTCCTGACTAGGCAATAATTAGACTTTGAGGAGTTGACATTCTGGGCAGGTTCTTCTGAATACCCACAGTAACTTTGCCAGAAGATCTGTGAAACCCCCGCAAGAGGGTGCCACTGCATCTTTCCATCCTTTTCCGCCGTTCTTCCGGCCAAGTCACAGTGGATGATGGGGGAGAAGTCCCTGCCAAAAATATTCAATCTTAAAGGGACACTGCCCCACATTAACGGAATAATACGTCATGCATTACACGGTGTGAAACTATCACCTTTATAAAACAGATCAGCGCCAAGCTGCCTAGGTAGATTTTAGTCTTCACACGGGGCTTAGCAGAATGACCTGCCCATTATAGAACACCCCCCCCCCACTTTTCATTCCGTTCAAACTCAGCGGGAGGGCAATCTGCTGTGCCGGATTGCCACCCAAGCAGTGTTTACGATAAAAAAAACTATCTCACTCTGAGCAATGCCACTGGAAATCTGCTAGCTATGTATTAAAGCCGTTTTATTTTGCACACTGACATCCGACTCTGTTGCAGATGTGGAACAAACTAACAAATACTCCTAACCTGCCCTTCTAAACTCCAGCCTGAAACCAAGGTAATGCACAATCTGCAACCTTCCCTAACCAAACAACCAATAAACTCAAATGACCTGAATCTCTGTCTACTTAATAACAATTCGACTTGGTGGCCTTACAGGGATCACAGCAGCGTATTCTTTGTGCATTGGGTGGCATGAAACTCTGTCCCTTTTAAACCGCGTACCATCTGATTTGTCCCGAGCAATCCCACTGAACTGTGCCCTGGTATACACGATAATTTGAGAGGCAGTTGTCATGTGTACAAATTTCTGCATCACATTGTATTTCTTTTTAAAGTGTTAAAAAGCCAGTTATTTCCAATACAAAGGGATACATCCCCCAACAGAAATTACCTTCTATTTGGCATTGGGAGTCTTGAGCACAGGACAAGCTAACCTTTGTCTGACTTGAGAATCTGTTAGGTGCAATTAGACTCTAAGTGACTTGAGGATTGGAGGCAGAGGGGTGGGGGAAGGGGTGGAGCAATTAGACAATGTATAATTAAGTCACAGACAACTATAGAATTGTCCAGATGTGTCCTATGATGTGATGCTCCTTCCCTTCTAAAATAGAGTAATGTCCGATGTACTGTGAGCAGTCACAGACAATTCCTGCCAGCCTTTGTTTGGGGTATTTAAGATGCTTTCCCATTTATTTTTACAGTCCGAGGAAGGAGAGGGTGTGTCCTCATTTGATGATTCAACTCCTAACAGGTTCAGTAACCCGATGTACAACAAATTCACGTCTTCTACAGACAGTAGCGAGGACCCCTTCTGTGTAAGTTCTTTGCTAACAAAGTACAGGTGGGACTGATCGGAGTAGAGTTAAAAGTTACCCCTGTAATCTTCCATCACCATCTAAAAGGAGTTGCAAAGCACTTGCATTTATAGAGCGCAGTTCACGATCGCAGGCCGTCCCAATGCGTTTCACAGCCAATGAAGTTCTTCTTGAAATGTAGACATTGCTGTAATGCAGGAAACACGGCAGCCAATTTGCGCACAGCAAGAACCCACGAACAGCAATATTATGACCAGATAATGTTTTAGTATTGTTTGCTAAGAAATAAATATTGGCCAGGACACCCTGTTCTTCTCTGAAGTAGTGCCCGGAGATCTTTTGCAGCCACCGGAGAGGGAAAGTGGGGCAACACTGATGATCATTGACCAGCCAGTAGTCCATGATTAAACTTAGTTGGATCCAGCATTGGGGAATGTGATTCTTCTCACTTGGCTCTATGTCACTGCCCTAACGGAAAGGTTGGTCAAATAGCAGACAAGCTTACCAGTGGTAAAGTGCCATTTTAGGTGTACCCATGCTCTTACCTGGGGATCTCTTAAGTCCTTGATTCTTTCCACCCTGTTCCCAGTTCTTCTGGCCTTTGGTAAATGTAGTGTATCTAGACTTCTACTTCCATGGGTTTTTCTGTAGCTTGGTTTGATTAAGTATGGCGATGCTTTTCCATGCATGTCAGGTACAAGTGGAATCATATGAATATTATTAGCTGCAGTTATGTTGCCTTTCCTGAGAGTCACTGTTAATTGGTTGTTCCTTCAAATAGATTTGGGAAGCAGTGCTGCATCTGATGGTCTTTTCTGATGACTACTGTGTATATGACCTGCACCCACCCTCCCACTCAGATTTTGCCAATCTAGTTACAAATGCTTCAATGCCCTCATAACATGTGAAGTGTGTCACCATCTAATGTGTTATAGAACATAGAACAGTACAGGCCCTTTGGCCCACTATGTTGTGCCGAACCTTTAACCTACTCTAAGATCAAACTAACTACCTACCCTTCATTCTACTATCATCCATGTACCTATCCAAGAGTCGCTTAAATGTCCCTACACAGAGAGTGGTGGGTACGTGGAATGCGCTGCCAGCGGTGGTAGTAGAAGCAGATACATTAGGGGCATTTAAGCGACTCTTGGATAGGTACATGGATGATAGTAGAATGAAGGGTAGGTAGTTAGTTTGATCTTAGAGTAGGTTAAAGGTTCGGCACAACAAAGATCAAACTAACTACCTACCCTTCATTCTACTATCATCCATGTACCTATCCAAGAGTCGCTTAAATGTCCCTACACAGAGAGTGGTGGGTACGTGGAATGCGCTGCCAGCGGTGGTAGTAGAAGCAGATACATTAGGGGCATTTAAGCGACTCTTGGATAGGTACATGGATGATAGTAGAATGAAGGGTAGGTAGTTAGTTTGATATTAGAGTAGGTTAAATGTTCGGCACAACATCGTGGGCCGAAGGGCCTGTACTGTGCTGTACTGTTCTATGTTCTCTGTGTAAAGAACCTACCTCTGACATCTCCCCGAAACCTTCCTCCAATCACCTTAAAATTATGCCCCCTGGTGATAGCCCTTTCCACCCTGGGAAAAAGTCTCTGGCTATCCACTCTATCTATGCCTCTCATCACCTTGTACCCCTCTATCAAGTCACCTCTCATCCTTCTTCGCTCCAATGAGAAAAGCCCTAGCTCCCTCAATCTTTCTTCGTAGGACATGCCCTCCAGTCCAGGCAGCATCCTGGTAAATCTCCTCTGCACCCTCTCTAAAGCTTCCACATCCTTCCTATAAATGAGGCGACCAGAACTGAACACATTATTCCAAGTGTGGTCTAACCAGGGCCTTACAGAGCTGCAGCATAACCTCGCGGCTCTTAAACTCAATCCCCCTGTTAATGAAAGCCAACACACCATACGCATTCTTAACAACCCTATCAACTTGGGTGGCAACTTTGAGCGATCTATGGACATGGACCCCAAGATCCCTCTGTTCCTCCACACTACCAAGAATCCTGTCTTTAAGCCTGTATTCTGCATTCAAATTCGACCTTCCAAAATGAATCATTTCACACTTTTCCAGGTTGAACTCCATCTGCCACTTCTCAGCCCAGCTCTGCATCCTGTCAATGTCCCGTTGCAACCTACAACAGCCTTCCACACTATCCACAACTCCAGCAACCTTTGTGTCATCGGCAAACTTGCTAACCCAGCCTTCCACTTCCTCATCCAAGTCATTTATAAAAATCACAAAGAGCAGAGGTCCTAGAACAGATCCCTGCGGAACACCACTGGTCACCGAGCTCCATGCTGAATACTTTCCATCTACTACCACCCTCTGTCTTCTATGGGCCAGCCAATTTTGTATCCAGACAGCCAACTTCCCCTGTATCCCATGCCTCCTCATTTTCTGAATGAGCCTACCATGGGGAACCTTATCAAACGCCTTGCTAAAATCCATATACACCACATCCACTGCTCTTCCTTCATCAATGTGTTTTGTCACATCTTCAAAGAATTCAATAAGGCTTGCGAGGCATGACCTGCCCCTCACAAAGCCATGCTGTCTGTCTCTAATCAAACCATGCTTTTCCAAATAATCATAAATCCTGTCTCTCAGAATCCTCTCCAATAATTTGCCCACTACCGACGTAAGACTGACTGGTCTATAATTCCCAGGGTTATCCCTATTCCCTTTCTTGAACAAGGGAACAACATTTGCCACCCTCCAATCATCCGGTACTACTCCAGTGGACAGTGACGACGCAAAGATCATCGCCAAAGGCGCAGCAATCTCTTCCCTCGCTTCCCGTAATATCCTTGGGTATATCCCGTCTGGCCCCGGGGACTTATCTGTCCTCATATCATTCAAAATTTCCAGCACATCCTCCCTCTTAACCTCAACCTGTTCGAGCATATCAGCCTGTTCCACGCTGTCCTCACAAACGACCAGGTCCCTTTCACTAGTGAATACTGAAGCAAAGTATTCATTTAGGACCTCCCCTACCTCCTCCGACTCCAGGCACAAGTTCCCTCCACTATCCCTGCTCGGCCCTACCCTCTATGTTATATTACATAGAATTTACAACACAGAACAGGCCATTCGGCCCAACGCGCCTGTGCTCATTTATGCCCCACGAGTCTCTTCCCAATCTATTTCATTTTACCTTATCAGCAGAACCTATTCCTTTCCCCCTCCTCATGTACTTATCCAGCTTCCACTTAAATTCATCTATGCTATTCATCTGAACTACTTCGTGTGGTAATGAGTTTCACATTCTCGCCACTTTCTGGGTAAAAGAAATTCTCAATTCCTTACTGGATTTATTCGTGACTATCTTACAATGGTGTTCTCTAGTTTTGCACTCCCCCACAAGTGGAAACATCTCCATATTTAACATATCAAAGCCCTTCATAATTTGAAAGACCTCTATTAGATCACCCGTTCACCTTCTCTTTTCAGTCTTTCCTGATAATTATGACCTCTCAACTGAAGACAGAAAAATTACTGAGAACTTTGCAGCTTGCTTGCTAGATTGGACAATTGCTGTAGCCTTTTTAAAATAAGAACTCCCCTGCTCTTCTTCAAAGAGCCCCACAGGATCTTAAACTCTGCCCCTCTTAGGTGGAGGCTTAACATCACATCTGAAAGACTGCACCTGTATTTACTGCACCCAAGTGTTGGCCTAGAACATGGGCTCGAGTCTCTAGCGTGGATGCCGAACCTAATTAAGCTTCTGACTCAGATTGTGAGAGTGCTACTCACTGAGTCACAGCTGACACCTAGTATATGTAGTATGGGTATGGGCAAAGCTAAAGAGCACCTGTGGAGCTAGGGCTACTGCTTCAGTTGGTAAATTATTTCTAGTAATCACCGGTTTAATTTTCCACAGGATGAACATCACCTGGCAACAAATAATGGTCATGAACAATAGCAACACTGTCAACATTCTGTGCATACATCATTGCCAAAGAAATTTTGAACACTAAACAATTGACGGTCATTGTAAGTTCCCTTGACTGCAGCATTATGACCTACCTTCAGTGAACTATGGGACCTAAAGGAGATTTAAGGGCCAGAGAGCATCTTTGTCTTGCTATCCGAGAATGGACTGATGAAAATTAAATCTATATTTTACAGACATTATGGTTTTCTTTCAAAAAAACAACCAAGTTAATTGGGACTGGTGACTGTGATTGCAATATTTAGCTGACTATTTTAATCTATTACAGTGGAGGTATTCAAAAGAAAGATGTTTAAAAAGCTGATGCCAGTAAGAAATCTTTGGAAAATATTGTCTAAAAAATATATTTGGCCATTTTTTCTGATTTTGAATTAAAAGCCTCAGATGCACCTTTAAATAAGGATATTTATTGTCTCTGTGTTTGGAAATAGAAAATGTTAGAAAGACTTGAAAAACATCTAGTGTTGCCAACGCTTCAGGATTGTCCTGAAGGCTTCTGGATTTAAAAACTAATCTCCTGCTTCGAACAACCCATGAGAAAAATCATAAGGGCAATAACTAAAGTGTTTACTTTCATTTCATTTGAACATTTCTGTTTATTAGAATGATTAAAATATTGAGATATCAAAAAAAGGGTTGTTTGACTGATTAGAATCGTCCCATTTGGTAATAAAGAATCTGCTCGCTTTCCAATTGGTTGGGAGGGGGGGGGGGTACACTGTAAAGATTGGCATCTCAGGTGACCAATGGTAGGAGCGTGAGTGGTTGGAGGTGGGAAGTCATGTGATGCAACCTCCATGAATACATCCAAGTAGAATGGGCAACCCTAACTCTATCCCACCCTCTCCCAAATCAGGAACAAACGGATAATCCTGAGCTTCTTCTATGAATCTTATCTGAAGCTGGTCATGCCATAATCTGCTGGAGGTTTTATTTTGTACTGGAAATGTTATTGAAAAGGGCTTTTTCTGAAATATTGTTGGTCAATTTGTTCAGGTGGGTGGGGAAGACATTCCACTGAGAGGAAAAAAAGCAGTTGCAATTCTCTCTATATTAAAGCAGGTAGTGTGCTGTAGTGAGAATGCTGATGGAATACAAATAACAATTAATTCACGAGAATACTACAGGCAGGAAAAATAAGTCACCTCGCTAAATGCATCTTTTGACGGTTTTGATTCCAGTTGCATCTTGCAAACTTGAAAGATTCAGCAAGCAGTATTTTAGCAACTACTAGTAAATGGTTAAAGTTGATTTTAAAAGGTGCCAAAGTCCTTTGCAGTGTTCTGGTCCTCATACATTTCCTTTATTATTGGCACAGCACACAGAAAAAATACTTCAACTATATTGTAAAAAGTTACATAACAGGAACAGGCACCAAACTACAAAATACTGGACTTCATGATTCACAAAACTCCTTTCTATAACAAGGTCAGGAGCACATTGAAATTATACTTGTTCACATGCATTTGAAACAGTGCAGCCATTTACTGCAATAAAAAGGGGAAAGGAAAAAAACAGATCTTTTAATTATCTGCAATTAACTCTTGTTGGTACAGAGAAGCAAAACTGATTTGCATGATGTTTAAAAAAATTAAACAAGAAATACGAAGTGCACCTTCTTAAGCTTTCATTGCCTAACCTCTGCTTAAACTCTTTCAAAATAAACTCCAAGTCCCTTTCATGATTAAAATAGAGTTTGCACCTCAACATGAATTACAAAGGTAGAATGCTTTGATCATCTCAAATTCTATAATTTCTTTCTTAAAGTACACCTATACTATTACAAGAAAATTAAGTTCAAAGGGTTTTAGTGTTGCATAATTTGATTTTCATCTTATAATTTAGAAAGCAGCACAATTAGAATTCCTTGAAACCGTCATCAGTTAAAATCAACCTTGATCAAAGTGCATCTGAAGAGTAGAATATTGAATATATCTAATTATTCCATTCACTTGATTATTGAACTATCATTTAAGATCACTCTTTATCAAAATGGATTTTCAATTGGAAATTAGATTAGAACTTTGTCGGGAAATTTCAATTCAGCAGATATTTAGGATTAAATTTCCCTGACCTCTCCTGAACTGCAATGGCGATACAGCTCAAAATCACAAGTGGAATCTTCCAAGGACATAGATGCATCTCATTGTAAAATAGGAGCTCACCGCCCATGGTTCTCTGTCCAGTGACATTAATGGATGGAGACTGCCTGCTGAACAAAAGGTCCCATAGGTGGCACAGGGCATTGGGAAAAACTTCACCCCCACCCCCTCCCCCCCCCCCCCCATCTATAATAAACACTCATACACTTCTAGTTGGACCAACCCAGTATCAAACAAAATAATCTATCAAAAGTTTTAAAGGGACGCAAACCACAAACCCCCAAATCACAAGAAACAAAGAAAACATCTCAAATTAAATACGATTATTTCTCCTAGTGACTATACACTCCAGTCCCTGCACGGCCCAATGGACATGGAAGGCCTTAACAAATTTAAAGTATTTAGTGCAGTACCAAATGACTTTCCAATAGAATTGGTTAAAACCCTTTGGGACTTTTGCTCAGATCCAGCCTGAACGACCAGAATGAAAGTTTCCTCCCTCTGTCGGGTGGAACAGTCCTAATGTGAAAGCAAGATTCAGTAGCTGCAGCCCAGCTCCTAGAGGGCAAGAGACCTCACAACAAAACTATCCCTAATTCAACAGCCAAGACAGTGCAAGCACGACTGAAGGAGGAACAGTGATATCCCACTGGATTGGGAGATGTATGAATGGGTGAACAGCTGATGAATTTTAACATGGATGAGGGACTTCAGTTAATTGGTGAGTAGATAGAAGCTGGAATCATTCTCCTTAGAGCAGAGAAGGTTAAGGAGAGATTTAATATAGGATTTTCAAAATTATTAGGGGTTTTGATAGAGTGCCAATAGGGTCACTAATCAGAGGACATATATTTAAGATAATTGAAACAGAAGAAAAAGAAAGATTTGCATTTATATGGCGCTTTTCACAACCATTGGGCATCTCAAAGCGCTTTACAGACAATGAAGTACTTTTTGAAGTGTAGTCACTGTTGTAATGTAGGAAATGCAGCAGCCAATTTTTGCACAGCAAGCACCCACAAACAGCAATGTAAAACAATGAGCAGATAATCTGTTTTTGTGATGTTGGTTGAGGGATAAATATTGGCCAGGACACCGGGGAGAACTCCCCTGCTCTTCTTCAAAATAGTGACATGAGATCTTTTATATCCACCCAAGCAGGCAGATGGAGGCCTCAGTTTAACGTCTCACCCAAAAGATGGCACCTCTGTCAGTGCAGAACTCCCTCAGTACTGCACTGAAGTAAAATAAAAACAAAGTGCTGGAAATACTCAGCAGGTCTGGCACCATCTGTGGAGAGAGGTTACAGACCTGAAACGTTAACTCTGCTTCTCTCTCCACAGATGCTGGCAGACCTGCTGAGTATTTCCAGATTTTTCTGTTTTGATTTCAGATTTCAAGCATCCGCAGTATTTTGCTTTTATTTTTAACCAGAAACCTTGTGACTCAGAGGCGAGAGTGGGACCCACCGAGCCACAGCAGACACAATTGGCAAAAGAACCAGAGGGGAGAGGAGATTTTATTTTATGCAGCGGAGTTACGACCTGGAATGCACTGCCTGAAAGGATGGTGGTAGCAGATTCAATCGCAACTTTCAAAAGGAAATTGGATTATATACTTGAAAAAACAAAATGTATTTTAGAAAGTACATTTACAAAATATACTTGGAAAGGCAAAATTTCCCTTGGGGAGAAGCAGGGAAGTGGGACTAATTGGATAGTTCCTTCAAAGAGCCAGCACAAACACAGTGGGTTGAATGGCCTTTTCCTGCGCTGAATGATTCTAAGAAATTGTAATCAGTCAAATTTTAGGTCTTGAAGTTTCGATCTGCTATTTCTCAAATCATTGCTTTAGAAGATGTTAACGTTGCCGTTACATTTAAAAACTTACTCTAGTTGGGAACACATGACCAGTGAGCTCAAGTGTATTTCTGAAGGAACACTGTGCACACCATAAAACTTGACACTAAAGGGATAATACATTTTACATTAAGGAATAACAAGACAGCTATTAAGTGTTAAGGTAGCCAATTTGTGTTAAGTCTGCATTTCACTTGCTGGGATTCTCTTACATTATGAGCCACAATTCAACTAAGAGAAAAATTGGTTGGGGCTATTTAGAAAAGAAGAAAAGTAATAGGGTCACGCCTGCTCTGAGAATGGTGACTTAAACACTTGTTGAATAGGGAGCCACGATAGAAGATCTGTGAGATATTTCCCAATGATCAGGCCACAGAGCAACCAAACCCAATGGCGCACACAGGCTAACACCAAGATGTTAATGGTTTTATTGCCAGTTCTCCATCTCAGCTCATACTCCACCTCTAACTTATTGTGCATCCCGTCACCCTCCCAACAAGCTTCACTTAGTGACACAGCTTTCAGTGACTGGATCCTCCCCCCCCCCCCTTCGTAACTCTCTCCAACTTGTAACTTCCCTCCTCACTTTTAAAAACTTCCTTCTCGATGACCTTTTCGATCAACTCTCCCAACAGCATTCAGTCCATTGTCTCAGATGCTAATTGTTGTTTTATCCACTTGCTTAGGAAACTTACTGAAGAGCATTTTGTATAAATAAAAAAGCCTACGGCTCATGTAACAGATCTAGCCAATAACATTATACAGAATTTACATACGTGTAAACAGGAATTAATCTACTGGTACACTCTCACAAACTAGGGGTTGAATTTTTCTCTCCCGCAGGCCTGCCGTGGTTGGGCCGCCGACCCCAACCCCCTATCACGTGGAGGAGGGGCGGGCTCTGCGATGCTGACAATGGCATCAGCTACTTGCATACAGGTGCTGGTGCCATTTTTGAAGGGCAGCCAGCCCTGCAGGGTCATTTAAATCTTTGAAGGGCTACCTGCCCCCACAATGTGCCACTGATGAATTTATTTGTTGTTGGGGAGGAAGGGAAGATAAATCTAACATTTGCCCTCTCCCCGCCAGAACACCTACCTTCAACACTTGACCATCCACAAACCCAACAAACCAATCAAAGTGCAGAGGTCTCCCTTTCCCACTCCCCTACACTAGTAATTTGAATTAGAGCCTGTTTACTCCCCGCCCAAAAGCACTAAAAATCCTAAGATCCCCCTTTCCCCACCACAGTGGCGCCTGCTTTCCCTGGGAAAGTGAAGGCGCATGAGTGCCGGCCGCCGCTCGGAAGGGAATATTGCTGTTGATTTATTTAAATGTATTCATTTCATTTAACCATGTTAATCTGGATCCTGTTGCCCAGCGGTTGGGGGGGCTCCACGGAACCTCACCGCCACCGGGAGGATCGGGCCTGGCACCCCCCCCCCCGCCCCTCCCCGGGCTCCATGGCAGGCCGCTGCCGGAACAATCTTCCAGCCACCGCTGCCCCATCCCCACTCCCGCCACAGGGGCCCAACTTCCGGAGCTCAATAAAATCCCAGCCTAGGAGTTAGCACAGATCTCCTTGTGAGGGATTTGCCAACATTGCACTTGCTTATGACTAGCACATTTTAGAGACAGAATGAATAAATATTGAAAGTGAATGTTGTGCATGACCTGCCCTCAAGTCAGTCTCAATATACACTCTGTACTTACATAAATAGTTCTCAAATAGTTCTCCACTAGACCACACCACCTGGATGTACAGTTTAAGTCACCTCAATTCTCTATTAATACTTAATGATTCTGCTCTATGAATGACTCCAGCACAATGGGAGGGAATACCTGTTCTGGATAAAGTGAGCCACGATCACTTGCTTTTCCAAATCTTAGTCCTTCTCTTCCTCGCTCTTGAAAAGATGATTTATCAGCCAGCCTTTGCCCGTGACTCAACCCAACAAATGTTGAGGGTTACGAGGCCCTACATTCCAATCAGGTGGCCACGCAGATACTCACACCCAGGTATGGGACAAACCAACCCGTTACCCAAGCAACCCAAACCAAAGAGAACCTCACGTCACTCAACGGGAAATGAAATGGTATTAGCGGCAACTTTCCATTGTCACCATGGAAGAAGATGCAAAAGCTTAGCTGATCACACGCTAGCAATGTTCAGCCGTAGCTTGGTGCTACAGCCGCTGAAGTCCAGATACGATAAGAGACTTGCAAGCGATTAAAGCAAAGATCTGAACTGTTTTTCTTGGACTGATGCGTTCGAATCGGTGAAAAATGCCTTTGCGGCAATGTCATTTAATATGAGCCATCCCTTCGACGTGGGGGTATTTGGATGTTCCGGCACAGATCTGGTCTGACCAGAGCGAGGCTTCATGCTGCAGTGGCGTCCTCCGAGGGTAGAAGGTATTGTGCAGATTGCAGTTCAAGATGCAGCTCAGGGACGCCATGTATATATCAGCGAAGCGTGAGAGGCGTCGCGAGAAATAGGTTGGATTGTGGTGGGTTCGGAAAATGCTCCCAAACTGGGGGTTAAAGATGGTCTTGGTCAGTTCCCTGAAATATCAAAGTAAAGGAGTGGGTCAGTGCTCAGAACACAAAAATATATTTTTTAACGCAACTCAACCAGGAATCACAGTGTGATACAAATGCCTTTGACCTGACAACAACAAAGAGGTTTCTCCCACTGATAGAGCTGCATGGTGCAATTTTCCTAATTCTTATCATCTCACCCGAGTCAAAAGGTTTAAGTCCCACTCCAGAGACTGCAGCACAAAATCTAGGCTGTCACTCGTAGTGTGAGCACTTGAGGGATTGCTGCACAGTTGGAGGAGGTGCTGTCGTCCACATCAAACGTTAAACCGAGGACCAGTCTGTCCACTCAAATAGACACAAAAGATCCCATGGAACTATTTTGAAGAGCAGGGAAGAGCTCCTCAGAGGTCTGGCTAATAGTTATCCCTCAACCAACACTGAGCCCAAACTGGCTGCCGTGTTTGCTCACAGCAACAGCGACAACACTTCAACAGCAAGTCAGTAGCTGAGAAGTTCTGGAGGTCATCCTGAGCATCTGAAAGGCACTTTAGAAATGCAATTTCTTTACTTCTTCCAACCTTCATTGTGCTATGGTGAAGGAGAGCAAAAAGAAAAATTTAGGAATTCCATGATCCCGTGAGTGACAGTGTGAGAGCGTGAGGTGGGGAGGAGAAGAAGCGAGGACAGGATTTACATTAAGCTGTCATGTACCTCACAGCCAAATAGTCTGGTGAGGTTCGCTGTTTGGGCTCACATGGGGTACGGTACCAAAGTGGTTATGTCACCAGGCTAATGATTTGGAAATCCCACCAAGGCAGCTGGGGAATTTCAATTCAATCAATTAATTAAAATCTAGAATTAAAAAGTTAGTATCAATAATACTGAATATGAAACTACTGGATTGTTGTAAAAACCCATCTAGTTCACTAATGTCTTTTAGGGAAGGAAATCTGCTGTCTTTACCTGGTCTGGCCTACATGCGACTCCAGAACCACAATAACATGGTGGCCTAGCAAGCCACTCAGTCTTATTCAAGAAGATGGTTTACCACCACCTTTTCAAGGACAATCAGGGATGGGCAATAAATGCCGGCCTTGTCAGCGACGTCACAGCCCCCGAATGAATTTTTTTTTTTTTTTTTAAAAAGGTCACAATTGGTCAATTGCGTAGCCAGATAGGATTATCTGTGTCCATGGAATCACATCCTCCACAAGTGGCATCATCTTCGGGACAGGACAGGAGGAAAAAACATTGGGAATAACATAACATTGAGGTTCCCGTATCCAATTTCTTGTGCAACAAAAGTTTACAATCGGTTTAAATGCATTTAAGTAAATAGTACTTCTACAGCAGACTCACTGTCATGTGTGCTTGGCAGTAATACAGTCACCTCAACTCGTGTGTGAATGATGTCTTTACATGCTCGCATGTCTGGTGTTATTATACACTCACGTTAACTCATTTCTCTCTCTGATCCATTCTTGCAGCACCATTCGGGACTCTGCATCTTCATAAATCTAAAACAATTTTAAAAAGGCACCAGTTCACCAAGGTGAACAAAACAAAAAAAGAACTATGTTAATGGTCACAGCCTGTATGATGGAGGTAAATTTTCTATTTAATTTCAAAGTGAAGGAACTAGCAAGGTGATCTCTTAGACATCACAAACGTGATCAGAAATTAGAAGTCCACGAGCAATAATTCTACAGCTGCACATTACCTAAAGATGAGAAACTTATGTTGGTGGAAGATGGAAAAAAATATTATGGCCCAGACTTTGCTGGAGTGTGGCATCTTATGGCGTGCCCTGTTAGACTTGTGCTCTCACCCTTCAGCTAAAAGTGTTTTTGCCCTGTAAGCTGCTGGATGTGTGAGCTGATAACGGTGCAGTGAGGGTAAGGGGGCATCTGGAACCTCGGCAAACTATGAAACAGTGAACAAAAGCAAAATACTGTGGATGCTGGAAATCTGAAACGAAACAGGTAGCATCTGTGGAAAAAAAAAGCGGAGTTAACGTTTCAGGTTGTGACCTTTCATCAGTACCCATCTGATGATTTCTGATGAAAGGTCACTGACCTGAAACATTAACTCTGCATTTATCTCCACAGATGCTGCCTGACGTGCTGAGCATTTCCAGCATTTTCTGTTTTAGTTATGGAACAGTGTATCTCCTTAACCAATGAGATTTAAGGATTGAGAAATAAACAGAGAAAGGACTGAGGAGGAGAGTCAATTCAATGTCAAATCAGGTGCAGAAAGAGAAATAGAGAGGGAAGGATTGGATTAAGAGATTCAGAAAGGAAAAAAAGGGTTACTTTTCAACATTTTTAAAATATGCAACAATTCACTACCTGAAGGAATGAGACTCCACACTTTTAGTTGTTCACTTTCTGGGCAAGAGAGTTTGATTGGCAGTCATTAACAATTATCACGTCGTTAAACGGGTACAGACGCTGTTAATTATCATGTTAAATATTACGTTAAAGGTGCTATATAAATGCAAGTTGTGTTGTTAATTACTAGACTTAACTTTTTGTGGCAAGTTTAATGGGAAATTAACATGCAAATGCAGAAATTTCATGAAACACACGGTGCGAGGTGACATTTTTGTGAAGTTCACGCTGGAGCGGCACAAATCATTTAGCTACTTGTGGTGATTCACAACTCATAGGGTATCTCATCCTTGCCACAAGTTACTTTGCGTATTAATAACAGTGAGCGTCATTCATGCACCGTTAGTTTTTCAACAAATTCTGGGCCATTGCACCTTGCTTATCTCAAAAACCCATTAAGATTCAGAAGCCCAACACAGATATAAATACAGAAGCATATTTCTGGAACACTAGAGTGCATACTTGACTGGGGGAAGGCTGGAAAAATTAGAGAACTTCCTGTGACAGCAATAGAGCTTATTTTGTGAAAGTCACAGCCTAGTAGCTCAAACTGCACAGGTAACTGAAAAGTCAGCAAGCTGTGTTCCTGCAGTGGCAACTGCACAGGTACATTATTTACAAAGAGCTCAACATGGTCCCAATCAGGATTTCACCTAGTGACCTCAAACAATGTCTAACACACTAAGCCACGACAGGGCCAGTGGATGGAGAGAGGTGCAAAACACTCTTTGATTTTCAACCTACAATTTAGTTAACGCCACAATTAGAATTCCTCGAAAATGTTGTCAGTTTAGATCAACAGTAACCATCTGAAGAACAAAATATTGGTTATATACAATTATACATTCACTAGATTATAGAAATAACATTAAAGCCACTCTTTGTCAAAACTGATTTTCAATTCATTTGAATTCAAGCTAATTTTGAAGCTGCGGACATTTAAAATTCAATTCCCTGACCTCCCCCAAACTGTGCCACTATCAGTTTGATGGAATGATGGGTGTGAAACTGAATCCTAAATCTATCGCAAGGGGCAAAGAAGCACAAGTGTGCTGCTGCCACTCACTTAATAGTTTCACTGCTAAATCACCTGACCTTTGTAAGTTCAGCGCTGTAAACGTGACACATTTACCTGCATGCGTTCCAGCAGCCCAGTTAGACCCTGCAGCCACACAACCACCTGTCTGTACTCTTCTGTATTCATGGTTTTAATCTCTGATCGTAGCTCTGGAATAATCGCACCTGTCCTCCAACCATGCTTCAAGGTCAGATCCTTTTGTGACAAAAAGGATGTCAGTTAGTTATGCTCAGCGTAAGTTCTACTTACTGAAGTACAAACAAGATGCTCTTCCTGTGTTTTGAAGACAAAAGATTTTTATTGCCTTGGACATTTTCAACCTCAAAGACAGCAGAGAGTTTTATAATCTTTACGTGAGCACACAAAATAAATTCAACAGTCGAAACCCGCTTGATGAGCATTTTAACTAAACTCAGAATATTTGATCTTGCGGAATAAAACCATTTGTGTGTACAGATAGGTAAAACATAAGAAGTCAATGCAAAATCTCAACATACTAGAGTATCAGCCCAATTGTGTTCTAGTATTTTATCAGTTAAACGGCCCTGTCTCTCTGTTCTTCCCAGAAACTTAACTGGACCAGCCACATAAATACTGTGGCTACAAGAGGAGGTCAGCATCTGGGAATTCTGCAGTGAGTAACTCACCTCCTGACTCCCCAAAGCCTGTCCACCATCTACAAGGCACAAGTCAGGAGTGTGATGGAATACTCTCCACTTGCCTGGATGAGTGCAGCTCCAGCAACACTCAGGAAGCTTGACGCCATCCAGGACGAAAGCAGCCCACTTGACAGGCCACCACCACCTTCAACATTCACTCCCTGCACCACTGACGCACAGTGGCAGCAGTGTGTACCATCTACAAGATGCACTGCAGCAACGCACCAAGGCTCCTTCAACAGCACCTTCCAAATTCGCCACCTCTTCCACCTAGAAGGACAAGGGCAGCAGATGCATGGGAACACCACCACCTGTAAGTTCCCCTCCAAGCCACACACCATCCTGACTTGGAACTATATCGCCTTTCCTTCACTGTCACTGGATCAAAATCCTGGAACACCCTCCCCAACAGCATTGTGGGTGTACCCACAACAGATGCACTGCAACAGTTAGGCAGCTCACCACTACCTTCTCAAGGACAATTAAGGATGGGCAACAAATGCTCGCTTTGCCAGCAATACCCACATTCCATGAAACAAATTTTAAAAAATTCCACCCCTCCAAAAATAATCTAACCTCAGCAGTACATGATAAAGGAGTTAAAATGCACTTCAAAATAAACACCATTATATTTTGTATAATACGCAGATAATTTAATTTAATCAATTTAATGATGTCACGTTTATACTTACAGCTAGATCACTGTAAATGTGATCCCCGAAATAAAGCACCTTGGAGCCAGTCCAGCCAGTGAGTTTTAAAAATTCATACAAGTTGCCCTGGGGTGAAAATAAATTCTAAAATTAAAATGCAGTTCAAGACTTAAGTCTAAAGGCTACTGTTCATCCCCTCCCCAAAAGAAACTGTTGCATTGGAAATAAATATTGATAAAAAAAAACCCTGGTGCACAGATCTGAAGTGAGAATGTAGAATCATCAGCAAGCGTGAGCCAAGGAACGGAAAGCAGCACTAAGAGTAGCACTAGTCACTGCATAAGTCTTAACCAATACAACAGGATCTCATAAGTAAGGACACAAGCCAGAGTCTGCGAGCCTTAGGAGGCTGGGGTTTAGGGGGCAATGAATCAAACTTAAAAGTTTATCAAGAAATTAACAAGGCAATAACTTTCAGTAAAAGGGTGAGTTTTATTAGTATAGTGTAGAGGCGGATCCCATTCTTTTAGTTAAATATTGCATTAATGTAGGGAGAATTGTGTTTATTTTGTACCGCGTTTTTATACCTGCTTAATTTGAGTGTGCAAAAAGGTGAAGATCAGAAAGAGATATCAGCCCATTCTGCAAGCAATTATGGATTATAAATCTCTATAAAATGTAGTACAACTACATCTTGTCACTTAATTCAAGTAATACGATCATTCAATCATTTTTTACACACTAAATTCTCACCTTGCTGGGTTGTTAACTTTGCTTAATTCAAATTATTGGATAATTACATTTAGCACAAAAACACTTCGAAATATCAGGAAGAAAAAAATATTGAAACATTTGTCTCTCCTGTCATTAGAATAATTTTGCACCTCTTTTTAAAAAAGTTGTACACAAAGGCTGCATTGCTACCACTAGATACACTGTGGATTGTAGCAGAGTTGGCACTGTCAAATACTTGGCAGAATTTCTACAGTGTACTGTTTTATTTTGAAACTGAGATTAAGTGGCTTGGTTGTCAATTTTGACAAACGATGCAGAGGTTGCAATTATTTGAGAGATAAAAAACAACAGAATCATACAGGTAATTTCATGCTAAAGACAGCCCACTTTCAAATGTTAGGACATGATTAGAATTGATCAAATTGCATTATATCGATCAACCAAATGCTCAGCCTTAGAAACCTGAAGTGTTTATGGAACATTCAATCCTAGAACATGAAACTTAAGAGTCTGGCACAGGTAAAAAGTAACAGTTTAAGAAATTAAGAATGAAGAGATTTACCTGCTTGTAGATCTGTCCTTTCTCTAATTTGTTGATTTTGTCCCAGAGCAATTTACCTCTTTGATTTGCTCTCCTGAATGGTCTACAGAAAAGTAAAACAACGTTCAACACAAAATACCGACTTTACTGAAGAGCATATTTCACTCCCACCTCAAAAAACATGGCATCAGACATGTTCCTGTACAATCCTGTCACACTTGCCTTCGGTTGTCATTGAAGAATGCTGGCTTCTCAGCCTGTACAATGATGATGTCAAATAGATCCCGCCAATCATTGCCAACAATGTACTGCATTCCTTTATCACTATCACAAAGGAAGCACAAGCATTATAAATGCATCAACAATTATCGTCGCTCAGATTTTAACTACTGTCAGTGCAAATTTCTTGAAAACTAAGTTTTGCTCCATTTACACATTTCCCTATTTGTAATGCAAATCACCGTTTTCACACAATAATGGAAACAGGAAAGCTACTTACACAAAACTGAAAGGGCTGTTTGTGATGAGGAAAAGTCTCTTGCCACTGTCAATCAACCTTCCCAACACAGCACCCGTTTTCTCCTCATGAGATATGTATTTTTCTGATTTGAAAAGAAAGGTATCAGTTAGTAAGTTTTTGTATGCCCATATATTTGACTTTGCATAACACGTTCAGCAACATGTCAGAATACAAAATGATACACAACTCAAATCCAGATGGACAAACGAGATGGGAGTCTCCTTTTAATTGCAAGGGTCCCAAGTGAAAATATATTGGGCTGTCTAAACCTACTTCCTGTCAGGCAAGATGTAAGTTGAGTCAGTACACTAGTTTCTCTCACTAAACTGCAGTTGTCCTGTCAGTGGTATTGATGAGCTAAACTCACCAATGGGTACTGTTCCTCGAAAGCACTGAAGTGGTTGTGTGGGGGAAGGCCGGCGGGGCGATTTTACAAGTCTGAGCTGCCACTGATGAACCTTGCTAGACAGCAGCCCAAATCAGACATTTGGACACAGTCGTCCCACACTTTTCCAGCCATTTCACTGTAATGATTGGAAAATCAGAATGGGAAGGGGACGGATGTGGATGCTTGAATTTGCGAGTTGCATTTCATGCTGACGGCAGGCAAAATTTCTCGCCACTGACAGGGACTTGTACTATCATCCCACCCCCCGTATCTAACATTGCAACAACTTCATTTTCTGAAAAAACAGCCTTTGGAGTCCGCTTTCAAATCAGAGTCTCCACACTCCAATCAGAACCTGACTGTAATGTCTAATGTTTTCAACTTAAAAACAGAACATGGAAAAGTTATATAGTCAGTTAAAATAAAGGATACTAGGTACAAAAAAAGAAAGTTAGAATAAACATGAGAGAACAGGTGAAAAAATTGGGAATACGAAAGGCTTTGAAAATTACTTTAAATTGTTTTGCAATACATCAATATTGCAGTAATAAAGCAATTTCTGACAATCTGGTACCTTTACTGTTCTGTGAGATGAAAAATAATTTTTTTAACCCTT
Source organism: Heterodontus francisci (assembly GCF_036365525.1). NCBI lineage: Eukaryota > Metazoa > Chordata > Chondrichthyes > Heterodontiformes > Heterodontidae > Heterodontus > Heterodontus francisci. Next base: position 14,027,866 of record NC_090388.1, read on the forward strand.
TAGTGTTAGCTGGACAACTTCAATCAAGCGCCAATTTGTGAAATAGAGCAAAAATAAGTTTAGATTCATTTTGGTTCACACGAGAGAAAGAAAAAGATGTTGGTCAGTTCTCAAGGGGATGATTTGTCTTCGTGAATGTGAAGGATATTAGTGCTGGGAATGAACACTCAGGATCAATAACTCCTAGATCAGAGACAGCATGGCTAGAAGCAACATAAAGCATCCTGCATCCCACCCCAATAATATGCCTTGGTCTCAGGTACAGAGGATCAGGGTACAAATAGGATAGAGAGAAACTATATCCGCTGGTTGGGGCATCTATGACTAGGGGGCATAGTGTAAAATTAGAGACAGGCCTTTCAGGAATTAAATTAGGAAATACTTCTGCATACAAAGGGGTATGGGGTTACTCTCCCTTCAGACACAAAATCCTGATAACTTTCAGGAACCCTATTAAATTTCTTGCACCACCCACAGCAGTATGTTTTCTGGGCCTTATTACTGCTGTAGTTAAAGCCACAGCTTGTTCAGCTGTGCTTTCCATCAGGGTTCTTTCACCTTCACTGAGCGGGTGCGCCCTGATTAATCCTACAGGCTTTCCCCGTAGTTTCCAGCAGTCAGCTCTTAGATGACCTGCTTTATTACAATGGAAACACACAGGTCTCCGGGTCTCTCTCCTACTTACAGCACCTTCCTTTTTGGCTGGAGGAGGGCCCCCGTGTCTCCTACTTTTCTTTCTCTCCCAGGACTGCTGGGGCTTCTATCACCTTCCCACCCTTTGTCCTTTTCAAATTTGTGGGGGTAACTAGGAAAGGTTTCCCCTGGGGAACCGAATTGTATATTAGATCAAATTCATCAGCCAGAACTGCGGCCTGCCTTGCTCTATGAACTTTTTGTTCTTCCACATGAGTCTTTATGGAGAGAGGGACAGAGTTTTTAAATTCCTCTCGCAAAATTACCTCCCTGAGGTTTTCATTGCTGAGCTGCACTTTAAGAGCCCTCAAACACTGGTCAAAAGCCAGCTGCTTACTTCTCTCAAACTCCAAGTAAGTATGATCAGCTTGCTTCCTGAGGGTTCGAAACTTTTGGCGATAGGCTTCTGGTACTAGCTCATATGCCCAGAGGATAGCATTTTTTGTCAGTTCATAATTTGATGAACTCTCATCTGGCAACAGGGAATAAACCTCATGGGCTTTTCCTGTTAGCTTACTTTGCAACAGAAGAATCCAAGTTTCAGCTGGCCACTTTAACTGCCTTGCAAGTTTCTCAAACGATACAAAAAATGCTTCCATGTCTCCCTCATTGAATTTTGGAATCAACTGGGAAAATTTCAACAATTACGTACAGAGCCCCGCACTTGTATCTTCCATGCTTTCACTGGTGTCACTCTGTCGCCCCCTAGCTAATTCAAGCCGCCTCAGCTCTCTTTCCTCACATTCCTTCTGGAAGGTTCTTTCTTTCTCTCTTCTCATTCAAGTTTCCTCTATTCCAATTGTATCTTTGCTAGAAATACCCCATCAGAGTCTATTTCTAACCGTGTCTCTGCTTCTTCAGGTTCAAGGGAAAAATGGTTGGCCACTAGTCATAGGAGTTCAGACGTTCTAGCCTTGGCACGGAAAGTGATCCCACACTGCTCAGCCATATTCCTCAACTCTTCCATAGACAGTGCCTTTAACTTATCCCAGCCTACTTCACCCTGGCTTGGGGAGTTACTAGCTTCAGTCGCAGACATGTTAGTATTCTAGCACACACAACCACAAGAAAACCTGGATTGAAATCTTTTCTCTTTTTGGCTGGGATCGATTTGATTTCCCACTTCCAATTTCTTGTTTGTCTGTGGGTCCAATCCGGAACGCTAGCCCCCAAATTCCTGTTACGACCAGGTGAGGAAGGGGTCTAGGGCTCCCCTCTCAGCCTTTTCCTGGTTTGGCCGTAACAGGGTTTAATTTTTAAAACACCATGTTTTTAGATTCCCCTCAGTGAGTCCTTGCTCACTGCTCTCTAATTGTAATTGTAAAGGAATCAGCCAGACACGTTTTCTCAGATTTAAACAAGAAAGGTGCAAGTTTATTAACCTTAAAACTCTAACTACTAACAATATGCAATGCGCAATAAACACACACACAAATCGAGACAGAGGAAGAGAAAGGATTAAGGGGGGGGGAAGGTTTGAAGTAGATGGAAATTCAGTTACTGGTTTTGAGTTGGATGTAAAGTCTTCGATTGAAGTTAAGTCCTGCAGTTCTCGTTGGGGCCCAGTGCACACTTTAAACTTGTTTCACTGGTCTTCGGTCTTGAGGCTTAAGTTACTTCCGTGGGTCCCTGGAACTTTGCGTGAGGGAGACAGAGAGAGATATGCTCTCTTCTTGAAGTTCACTTACAGTCCCTTCCCAAACTGTTCTGTGTCAGGCACAATTCAAAAATCCCCAGGTTGGCCAGCAGGTTAGTCATGTGACTAGCTCCTATTTGGAACAGCCTCTCCTGCAAGGTTTGTGGATTCCTTCAAGCTTCTAGACACTCTCAGTGGGGTGGGTGGAATGCTGAGTCAGTGACCCTCAATGTCACTTGATCATCACCGTTGACAAAAGTCCATCTGGCTAATTGAATCAGGGAATACTCCCATTGTCTTCTTCATGCAACTGTCTTGTAGAATGCAAATATACAGCCATGTTTTCAGCCACTGTTGTGGTCTTTTTAAACAAGTTATTTCAGGTCCAGTAACAGTTCCAAAAAAAAAGTTCCATATGATGAAGTTAATATGTCTCATTTTGGTAGGTGTAGTTTCAGTCACACAAGGAACTAGTGTGTACAGACAGTGTACTGACCTACTATCCCTGTCCCCCAAGAAATTCTCAGTCCCCCAGAGCTAGTTTTGTTTTTGTGTGTCATTCAGTTCATGGATTCATAGGGCATTGGGAAAATAATTAAAGATATGATAAATGAATTTACTGAAACAGCTGTAAATTCTTGGGCAATGGTTTCTACTTTTAACTGCTACTCCAAGCTACTATCCTTTGATGCAATATTAAGAGTCAGAAGGAGGAAGTAATGAAATACTTCTAAAAAAATTGACATTATTGTATTTCATCAGCACATGACAAAAAGAAATCTGCAATTTCAGGTAGGGGTAGAATAATCAGACAGCTTGAGGAGAGACAGGCAGGCAGTTTATCAGGAGTAGGAGAATGTGGGTTGGATACAGAAGCTGATTTGTCCACTTTGGAACAGCTCTCATTGTAGTTAATTTACATCTCCGTTGCCTTTATTTACTATGCCTCTTAAAACAAAAGAAGGCCAACATTGTATCTCAAAAGAGAGCTGATTGCAGCTAGCCTACGAGAAAAACAATCAACATGTATTTATATAGTCCCTTTATCATAGTATAATGTCCCAAGGCAGTTCACACCTGCGTTATCAAACAAAATTTGACACCAAGCCACATAAGGAGATATTGGGACAAGTAAACAAAAGCTCAGAAGTTCTCAGTTCCCCAGAGCTAGTTTTGTTTTAAGTAACATCTTGAAAGGAAAGAGGCAGAGAAGCTAATGGAGGAAATTCCAGTGCCTAGGACATATACAGCTAAAGACACAGCTACCAAAGGTGAATTAAAAGCAAAATACTGCGGATGCTGGAAATCTGAAATAAAAACAAGAAATGCTGGAACCACTCAGCAGGTCTGGCAGCATCTGCGAAATGAGAAGCAGAGTTAACGTTTCGGGTCAGTGACCCTTCTTCGGAACTCCTTGAGTTTCGACCAAAGGTGAAGTGATTGAAATCAGGGATACGCATGAGGCTTAGTCTATCACAACTGTCCTATGGGCTGACAGAGCTTAAATGGAAACAGCTGTTACGATTTTTAGCATTTTGGGTAGTTCCTGATGAAAGGAACTAAAAATATTACCATGAAAATCTTAACATACGAGTTGGAGCAACGCAATCGATTATATACATACCAATGTCTTGTTCAACTGCCCTATACAAGATTCCTTTAACGTGGACATCTCGGATCACTTCCTGTCAATTATAAATTGAGAAGCAAGTGAAACTTCATCACAGTCACTATTAAATGCAAATATGTTGCAGTCTAAGACTGGACTCATCAGCAATTCCTTTCTGCCTCAGGATTAGTTATCGAACAGCTCTCTACTCTGCAACCTCAACTGAGCCAAATGCAATGACAGAACCGTCAAAAACTTGACCATAAGTCGCACCACAAGTTCATTGAACTATCCGCCAAAAATTTCACTTGGCAAGCCACTTCAATAGTTTACACTGCAACTGAATCAATGCTAGGAAAGTAAGCAAGGACATCATAATGAGAATAAATGGCTCTTGCATCTTACCTTAACATCCTTGTAAAGGTAAACTGGCTCAAAGTCAATGTTCTGCTTGATAAAATAGTCATTGACACAGGAAAGCAGAGTCAGTTCTGGCAATGAGAATATGTCCATGAACTGCTTCATTGTAAAGCCATGTGAACTCTGATTAAACAAAACAATGGAAAGTCATTCAAAAAACAATAGACAGCATACATAGCACACATTTTCAAAACAGCTTTTAAAATGTTTGCAAAAGGGAAAAACTCCTTAAAATTGTGATTTGGCAACTTAGTTTATCCATAAAGTGAAATCACAAAGAAAGAAAGCCAAGTATAGGTAGGTCAGTACAAACAATCTACTTATCAGCTGAACAGGTGGGGCATAATTTCAAAGTTTGCAGGTGACACATTAATGTAATAAACAGGAGAATATTAATGGACTCCAGGAGGACATGGACAGACTGGTGAAATAGGCAGACACATGGCAGATGAAATTTAATGCAGAGAAGTGAGATATTTTGGAAGAATGTGTTAAAGTAATATAAGCTAAGTGGCGCAATTTCAAAGAAGCAGTAGGAACAGAGAGACATACACAAATCTCTGAAGGTGGTTGGACAAGCTGATAAGGCTGTCAACAAAGACAGGATCCTTGGCTTCAAAAATATATGCATAGAATACAAAAGCATGGAAGCTATGTTAAACCTTTATAAATCACTGGTTTGGCCTCAGCTCAAATTCCCATTAGAACAGAGAAGGTCAAGGTGAGATTTAATAGGGCTGTTCAAAATTATGATGGTCATGATAGTTTAAATAAAGAGAAAAATATTTCCACCTGCTGCAGAGTCAGTAACCAGAGAAAAAAAAGATTTAAGGTAATTGACAAAACAACCAGAGGGAAGATGAAGTGACGTTTTATTTTAAACGCAGCAAGTTATGATGATCTGGAATGTACTGAAAGGGTGATGGAAGCAGATTCAAAAGGGAATTGGATAAATATTTGTAAAGGTAAAATTTGCAGGGTAAGAGCCGGGGGGGAGTAAGACAACTTCTTTCAAAGAGTCAGCATCGGCACCAGGGGCTGACTGGCCTATTTCTGTACTATGACTCTGAAGACATATCCAGTGCCTTTTTACATCTCAAATGTTCCAAAGTGCTTCACGTGCTATTCACTACCTTTGAAGTGCAGTCACTCTTGTTATGTAGGCAAATGCAGCAGCCATTTTGTGCACAGCAAGGTGCCACAAACAGTAATGAGATGAATGACCAGCTCATCCGTGTTTTTGGTGGCATTGGTTGAGGGAAGCAGGTTTGTCAGGAGTTTTCCTGCTCTTCCTCGAATAATGGAATCTTTAACATCAATCTGAACTACTGAGAGGAGTAAATGGGGTCTTAGTCTATCATCTTGACAATTCAGTACCAAACTACAGCCTTAACCTAGATTAACTTCTGAACCTCCTGGACGAGGCTTGAACCTACAACCTCATAGAATCATAGAAATTTATGGCACAGGAAGAGGCCATTCAGCCCACTGTCGGCTGGCATGGACACAAAGAGCCTAATCCCACTTTCCCTGCACTTGCTGCCCTACTGCGGTCCAGCAATGCTTCGATTTTAAAATTCTCATCCTCATTTTCAAATCCCACCATGGCCTTTCTCCTTCTTACTTCTGCCATCTACTCCAGTCCCACAATCCTCCTAGATCCTGCCCTCATCAAATGTTGGCCACTTCAGCATTCCCAATTTTAACCACTCCACCATTGGTGGCCATATCTTCAGCTGCCTCCACCCTAAGCTCTGACATCTCTACACCTCTCTGCCTATCTTTTCTCCTTTAAGACACTCCTTAAAGCTAACCTGTTTGAGCACATGTTTTTTATCATCTGCCCTAATAACAACATATTTGGCTTGGTATCAAAACTTGCTTGATAACATTCCTGTGAAGTGCTGTGGGACATTTTTCTACATTAAAGGCACTATATAAATGCAAGTTATTGTTGTTTTCAGCTCTTGGTCCATAGCCTTGTAGGTTACAGCACTTCAAGTGCCTCTACCACCCTTTCAGGCAGTCAGTTCCAGAGTCCCACCTCCCTCTGGGTGAAAATGAAATCTCTCTTCAACTCCCCTCTAATCCTTCTACCAATTCTTTTGAATCTATGCTCCTGGTTATTGACCTCTCTAAGGGAAATAGGCTCTTCCCAGCCACTCTCTCTAGGCTCCTCATAATTTTACACACCCTAATTAAATCACCCCTCAGCCTCCTCTGTTCCAAAGAAAACAACCCCAGCCTATCCAATCGTTCCTCATTGCTAAAATTCTCCATCCCTGGCAACATCCTCGTAAATCTCCTCTGTACCCTCTCTAGTGTGATCACATCCTTCCTGTAATGTGGTGAACAGAACTGTACACAGAACAGCAGTTCCTGATTGTAGAGACAACGAGAGTGCCGCTGACTGAGTCAAGCCGACATTAAAGGAGATCCCAGAAAAGGCAGACTCCATATTGAAGGAGGCATTAAAATTGTGACCCTCCCACTTACAGCTTCCCATTGTGTGGAGCCTTTCCCACCAGGAATATAATCTGGAAATAACAGGAGTGCAGTCCATGATTTTCGGACCATCAAAATTAGCACTCAAATTGAACATGTTTTTAAAAAATGAAACCGACACATGCATGATGGGCGGATTGGTCTCCTTCTGAGTCCCATCATTCTATAATTTGGTTGACGTTCAGATTATTCTTCATAATTAGCCCGCCTCAGCAGCAGTGCACAAAACAGGCTAGCAGCAAGATATTTCAATGTATTTACCTTGCCATAAAAGTCACTCATTTGCTCCAAAGGAACGTGGGTCCCTTCGTACATTTCGATGACTTGTTCATCTGGAACTGGGCTTAGCCCCCTGTCGTTAAAAATGAAAGATTTCAGCATTGGTTTGGGTACATTTGTCTGCCATGAACTATGGGGGGAGGGGGGGGTGCAGGGTGGTGGGAGTTTAGATTTCCATTCTCACCTAGATTAGATCACCCTCCTGTTGTACAATCCACCTGCGTGTCATTCCATTAGTAACACAGGAACAGGAGGAGGCCTTGAGCCTGTTCCGCCATTCAGTCTGCAACCTAACCCCATATACCCACCTTTGACCCATATCCCTAAATATCTTTGGATAACAAAAGTTTATCAATTGCAGATTTAAAATTACAATTGACCTAGCAGAAATTGCCATTTTCCAGAAAGAGTTCCAAACTTCTAATACCCTTAATTTCACTCCTGAAAGGTCTGGCTCTAATATTTAGACTATGCCCCTCCAGTCCTAGACGCCCCAAATAGTGGAAGTCATTTCTCTCCATCTACCCTATATTTCCCTTAATATCTTGAAAACTTCTATCAAGTCACCTCTTAACTTTCTAAATTCCAGGGAATAATTCCAGTTTGTGCAATCCTCCTCATAACTTAACCCTTGGGAGATCAGGGGCTGGATTTTTGTCTTAGGATCAGGAACCCAATGTCGGAAACAGTCACCTGACATGATTTTCAAAGGAATGGCCAATTAATGGCCAGAAGGCGCACTCACAGTCCAACTGAGGACGGAGGGCATGCTGTTCCAAATGAAGCTCAACGTAACCTTGAGGAACAGCACCTCATCTTCTGATTAGGCACTCTACAGCCTTCTGGACTCAACACTGAGTTCAACAATTTCAGAACAGGATGGCCATTTTAATTTTAAAAATTTTTATTTTTTTTAAACCATGTTTAACTGGTTTTTCGTGTTTTTGATTTTGGACAGAGCTGTTCATTATTCTGCCATTAACACTCTCTCTGGACTAAAGCTTTGTCTTTTACCACAACTATTAACACTCCCTCTGCCTTTTGTTCTGTGACATCACTGTCATTAATCTCTCCTGCCCTCTGCCCTATCACACACCTGCCCTTGTGTTCTTCTTCACCGCCACCGCTACCCTACCCACCCCCCCCACCCCACCTTCACTTGCTCAAAGCCTATTACATTTCTAACTTTTGCCAGTTCTGATGAACGTTAACTCTGTTTCTCTCTCCACAGATGCTGCCAGACCTGAATATTTCCAGCACTTGCTGTTTTTATTGCATTTATATAGCGCTCCAAAGTGCTATACAGCCAAGGACACACTTTTGAAGTGTAGTCATTGTTGTACTGTAGGGAAACGTGGCACAGACTTTGCACACAGCAAGATTCCACAAGTAGTAATGAGATAAATGACCAGTGGATCTTTTTTTTTTATTCATTCATGGGATCTGGGTGACGCTGGCCAGGCCAGCATTTATTGCCCAACCCTAATTGCCCTTGAGAAGGTGGTGGTGAGACTTCTTCTTGAACCGCTGCAGTCCTTTTGGGGTAGGTATACCCACAGTGCTGTTAGGAAGGGAGTTCCAGGATTTTGACCCAGCGACAGTGAAGGAACGGCGATATAGTTCCAAGTCGGGATGGTGTGTGATTTGGAGAGGAACTTGCAGGTGGTGGTGTTCCCATGTATTTGCTGCCCTTGTCCTTCTAGTTGGTAGAGGTCGTGGGTTTGGAAGGTGCTGTCAAAGGAGCCTTGGTGCATTGCTGCAGTGCATGTTGTAGATGGTACACACTGCTGCCACTGTGCGTCGGTGGTGGAGGGAGTGAATGTTTGTAAATGGGGTGCCAATCAAGCAGGCTGCTTTGTCCTGGATGGTGTCGAGCTCCTTGAGTGTTGTTGGAGCTGCACCCATCCAGGCAAGTGGAGAGTATTCCATCACACTCTTGACTTGTGCCTTGTAGATGGTGGACAGGCTTTGGGGAGTCAGGAGGTGAGTTACTCGCCACAGGATTCCTAGTCTCTGACCTGCTTTTGTCGCCATGGTATTCATATGGCTACTCCAGTTCAGCTTCTGGTCAATGGTAGCCCCTAGGATGTTGATAGTGGGGGATTCAGTGATGGTAATGCCGTTGAATGTCAAGGGGAGATGGTTAGATTCTCTCTTGTTGGAGATGGTCGTTGCCTGGCACTTGTGAGGCGCGAATGTTACTTGCCACTTATCAGCCCAAGCCTGGATATTGTCCAGGTCTTGCTGCATTAGTATCTGAGGAGTCACGAATGGTGCTGAAGATTGTGCAATCATCAGCAAACATCCCCGCATCTGACCTTATGACTGAAGGAAGGTCATTGATGAAGCAGCTGAAGATGGTTGGGCTGAGGACACTTGCGGGATAACAGGGGGAATTTCCCTGGCTCTTCCTCAAATAGTACTGGGGGTTGGGGGCCTTTAATGTCCACGAGAGGGCAGATGGAACTTTGGTTTAACACTCAGCTGAAAGACGGCACCTCTGCCAGGCAATGCCCCTTCAGTACTGATTTGAAATGTCAACCTGGATTATATACTCAAGTCTCTGGAGTGGGGCTGGAACTCACAACCTTTTGACAAAGGCAAGTGTGCTACCATTTAGCTAAGGCTGATACTGAGTTTAAACAGCAATACAGATACCTCACTTAATGGAAGTTCAAATGGCAAACATGGATCAAATTATTCAAATTAGCTTATAGCAGTCCTTGAACATCGTTCATGTTTGGGCTGACAAGTGACGGAAACATTAGTGTCACAAGTGCCAGACCACAATCTTCTTCAATAAGAGAAAACCCAGGCATCTCCCTTGACAAGGTCACCATTGGCGAGTGTCTCCCACCCTCACTACCTTGGGGTTTACCACTGATCACAGGCTTCATCAGCCCAGCAAAATTAACATATTTAATGTTAAATAAATATATTCATTGCCGTCGTCTGTAACGTCTAGCCTGAATTTAATATTAGCATTCCAACGTGTGGTAGTTTAGAGGAGATTGTGTTTAAACCAGAAATCAGATTACTGTAATTGGGGTAACTATTAATTCTAAGTCACAAATCTCTGCATGGGCAGCTACTGGAAAAGGTATGACTTCCAGATCATGGGGACAAGGTTCACTTACCTTAACCAGAATGCAATCAGAGAGGGAGGGAGAGCAAAAACAATTTTATAAAAATTATACCTGTATATGGTTCCTAACTGAATGTAGTGGAAGGCATCGATTTTCATCACTATCCCCTAAAACAAAGATTGAGAAAACCACATTGTCATCCGAAACTATATAAATGATTATCTGAATAATTTCATTTAATACCAAATATTTTAACCTATGTTCAATTATTTTTATGCAAAACTCCCAGAGAGGTCAGTTTGTAGTTGCTATCAGCATCAAGAATTCAGTACCAAGACTGGGGCCAGGATTTTGACCACCGGCTAAAGCGACAGCGAGACCCCATGTCGCTTCCTCTGGGGAAGGCGCGCCAAATCAAGTGCCAATTAGGCACTTACATGGACAGTGGCGGGCCTTCCCCAGGATTAATAACCCTGGCGACGATAGTCCCGCCTACTCAGAGCTGTCAGCCTATCAGAGGCCGGCAGCTCTTTAACTGAGCAGCGCCACTGCGGAAGCGGTGGCTGTTGCCGGTACTGGACTCACCCGAGGCACTGGATCTAGGCCACAGGTAATTCACAGCGGGTGGGGTTTCACGGGGTGGGGGGGGGGGGGGGTGTCGCAAGGGAAGATGGGGGTTCGGTGGCAAAGGCGGAGGGTGGGGAGTTGCTCTCAGCAGGCCCCCCCTTCCTGATGCCAGGTCCCTCGTTCAGGCGCTAAGCGCCTTTTAATGAGGGACTCCCACCCCCACCCCCACCCCCCCCCCCCACCCCCACCCCCCCCCCCCCCCCAAACCTGAAGTCGGCAAGGAACCCACACAGGTTTGCTTGGCGAGCTCCCCATGTGATAACAGGTCCATCCGCTGCTGGACTATGTCTGGCGGCAGAGGGATGAGTCCCTTCATTGGGCATTAATTGCCTACTTAAGGATCGCACGGCGACGGGGCAGGAAGGCCATTCACAGGTCTTCCCGCCCCAGACTTAAATTTGGGTGGAGGCAGGAAAGTGGCAGGGTTCCCCACCACCACCCCCACCCATCGATTATATGCTCTCCCCACCTCCAAACTCACGCAGAGGAGAACATAAAATTTCCCCCTACCTGTGGGATAACTGAGATAATTTTTTTTTTTAATTCTCTCTCAGGATGTGGGCTTCACTGCCAAGGCCAGCACTTATTGCCCATCCCTAGTTGCCCTTGGGAAGGTGGTGGTGAACCGCGTTCTTGAACTTCCAACAGCCTAGAGGGCGTGAGTACCAGCCAATTCGGTGTTAATGCCGAAGATGCTGCAATCCATTGCCAGCATACAACGGAATCCACTTTTCTTAGCCATGGCAACAGATGGTGCACTATAATTGGCTCAAGCCTGGGGTAGGGAGGGGATATTGAACCAACCTCCCTGACCCGACTATCTCGGCCAGGAAAGTGTCCCGTGCAGGAACTTTGGGAGAGAATAGAAGTGGACCCAGCTGTGATGCCTCAGCAGATGAATTCCCTCGCCCAGGCTAAATTTCTATGCTTACAGGGTGAGATATCACTGACTCTCTGACACCCACAGAATCGTACCTCAACAAGGCTCAGGGCCTTTAGGAGGGTTGTGGTGGAGAGAAAGAAACAAAACACAGATACAACTAAAAAGACAAAAGCACTAACCTTTTGTACATCATAATGAAGTCCACGTATCACGAAGTTGGGATTGTAATCATAGTTCCTCAGGTCTTCTGGATACTAAAGGCATAAACAGACACATTCTATTATAACAATGCATTACATTCTACAGCAGTCAAAGCTGGGGTTGTCTTTATATAAATCTATTGTTAGCTTCTAAGTTCTGTTAATGGATGTTAAATACATAGTAGTTGAAGGCAATAGGTTGAACAGGTTTTGGGTGTTGGCTAGTTATTTGTACGCAGATGTATATATAAAGTGCCAGCTAGCACTGGCTGGCTGTTGTTAGGAATGGAGAAGTAAGCTCTGTGGTAAGCAATAAACAGTTTCCACCAAAGCATCCTAGTCGCTGTGTCTTCTTCACAAACAGGCTTGGAAGTTTCTCTAACATCCATCATATTGCTCTATGTTCCTTAATTAGGACTGACTAAATTTTAAAACAAAATAACCCATCCACAATTATTTTGTACAGCTACAGACTTTCAGTAAAAATATGTGTTTAGTATTAATGTAAACAATCCTTTTAAGCAATTGTATTCTCCTTTCCTGTGAAAAGTACTGAAATAAAAAGGTCACTCGTAATATACCAACTTGCACCCAGTTCAGCCCCGGATATCTCTGGAGGCAAGTTCGCAGTTAAATACAACTTCAATCTTGTACAGGTTAATAGCTGAAATGCGGATGAATCATCTGAAACCAAGTATGGTTATTTAGGAATACTAACAACCTGTATTTATATAGTGCCTTTAATGTAGTAAAATGTCCCAAAGTGCTTCACAGCAGCCTAATCAAACAGCATATAACACTGAGCTACATAGAGATATTTGGACAGGTGACCAAAAACTTGGTCAAATAAATCTTGTCAAAAAAATCTCATCATTCCCAATCAGTTCTTCCATAAAACATACACTATTTTTCCAATGAAATAATTTCCAGTGCCCAAATGCTACCATTTTTACTTTGCCATCTAGCTTATGCATGCCACTGGTGCCAGATTTGAACTTGGTACTGTTTCTGAACCATGGGCTGCAATTCATTGGAAAAATCATATAGAACAATGGGCTTTTTATTATTCGTTCAAGGGATGTGGGTATCGCTGGCAAGGTGAACATTTATTGCCCATCCCCAATTGCCCTTGAGAAGGTGGTGATGAGACGCCTTCTTGAACCGTTGCAGTCCATGTTGGGTAGGTACACCCACAGTGCTGTTAGAAAGGGAGTTCCAGGATTTTGACCCAGCGACAGTGAAGGAACGGCGATACAGTCCCAAGTCAGGATGGTGTGTGACACTTGGAGAGGAACTTGCAGGTGGTGGTGTTCTCATGCGTCTGCTGCCCTTGTTCTTCTAGGTGGTACAGGTCGTGGGTTTGGAAGGTGCTGTCAAAGGAGGCTTGGTGCGTTGCTGCAGTGCATCTTGTAGATGGTACACACTGCTGCCACTGTGCGTCGGTGGTGAAGGGAGTGAATGTTGAAGGTGGTGGATGGTGTGCCAATCGAGCGGGCTGCTTTGTCCTGGATGGTGTCGAGCGTCTTGAGTGTTGTTGGTGCTGCACCCATCCAGGCAAGTGGAGAGTATTCCATCACACTCCTGACTTGTGCCTTGTAGATGGTGGACAGCTTTGGGGAGTCAGGAGGTGAGTTACTCACTGCAGAATTCCCAGCCTCTAACCTGCTCTCATAGCCACAGAATCCATTTACTTTGTTTTTACTTATTTCTCCCCACATGCCTCCTGCACTTGTGCCTCCCCCCACCACTGCCCAATAGCCAAAATATTAAGTAAACAACCCACTTTAAAAATAAACATCATTCTCGGGTGTGGATATCACTGGTATGGTCAGCATTTGAACACCATCCCTAACTGCCCTGAGAGAGTGGTGGTGGACTGCCTTCTTGAATCTCTGATACCGCTTTGGTACAACCGAGTAGCTGTGAGTATTTAAGTATAAATCATGGTGATGTGGAAATGGAGTCACATATAGGCCCTGACCGAGTAAGGATGGTAGGTTTCCTTAAGGACACTAGTGAACAGCTTCATGGCCACTTTTACTGGTAGCAGCTTTTCATTTCCAGGGTATTTTAGTTTAAACAATATTCAAACTCTCAAACTGCCTTGGTGGGATTTAAACTCATATTCTGTTGATTATTAGTCCAGTAACATAATAATTACACTACCATACTACTGAGTTCACCTCTCTGCCTGTCAGGCAGCATTTGACCTCCACTCTGCACCTCACCTGTATGGAACCGCTGACATCAGGAACTGTGTGCCAGGAAGCAGTATCCAAGATTAGTATTCCATTACACAACACACTGACGTGCCAATGCACCGAACCACTAGGTTAAATTTTCGCTTCCGGGCGGGGAAATCGGAGTTGGGACTGTTTCTGGGTCTCAAGCTCACCCCCAGAGGCAGCGAGGGGGGAGGTGGGTAAGTCACCCTTTGGAATTTTGCCCCAGGTACCTCCTTAATTGGCATGGAGACGGGATCCTGTCCAATTAAGGGCAGTGAGAGGGTTCTCGAAGCTGGAGGGCCAATCAACCTAAATCTATGCCCCCTAGTTATTGACCCCTCGCGAAGGTAAAAAGTTTCTTCCTATCTACCCTATCTATGCCCCTCATAATTTTGTACACCTCAATCAGGTCCCCCCTCAGCCATCCCTGCTCCAAGGAAAACATCCCTAACCTATCCAGTCTCTCTTCATAGCTGAAATGCTCCAGCCCAGGCAACATCCTGGTGAATCTCCTCTGCACCCTCTCCAGTGCAATCACATCCTTCCTATAGTGTGGCAACCAGAACTGTACACAGTACTCCAGCTGTGGCCTAACTAGCATTTTATACAGCTCCATCATAATCTCCCTGCTCTTATATTCTATGCCTTGGCTGATAAAGGCAAGTATCCCATATGCCTTCCTAACCACCTTACCTACCTGTGCTGCTGCCTTCAGTGATCTATAGACAGATACACCAAGGTCCCTCTGACCCTCTGTACTTCCTAGAGTCCTACCATCCATTGTATATTCCCTTGCCTTGTTAGTCCTCCCAAAATGCATCACCTCACACTTCTCAGGATTAAATTCCATTTGCCACTGCTCTGCCCATCTTACCAGCCCACCTATATCTCCCTGTAATCTAAGGCTTTCCTCCTCACTCTTTATGACACCACCAATTTTCATGTCATCTGCAAACTTACTTATCCTATATTCTCGTCTAAATCATTAACGTACACTACAAACAGCAAAGGTCCCAGCACCGATCCCTGCAGTACACCACTCGCTAAAACAACCCTCGACCATCACCCTCTGCCTTCTGCCACTAAGCCAATTTTGGATCCAATTTGCCAAATTGCCCTGGATCCCATGGGCTCTTATCTTCTTAACCAATCTCTCATGCGGGATCTTAACAAAAGCCTTACTGAAGTCCATGTAGACTACATCAACTGCTTTGCCCTCATCTACACATCTAGTCACCTCCTCAAAAAATTCAATCAAGTTAGTTAGACACGATCTCCCCCTGACAAAGCCATGTTGACTATCCCTGATTAATCCCTGCCTCTCCAAGTGAAGATTAATCCTGTCCCTCAGAATTCTTTCCAATATTTGCCCAACCACTGATGTTAGACTCACCAGCCTGTAATTACCTGGTTTATCCCTGCTACCCTTCTTGAATAATGGCACCACATTTGCTGTCCTCCAGTCCTCTGGCACCTCTCCTGTGGCCAGAGAGGATTTGAACATTTGTGTCAAAGCCCCTGCTATCTCCTCCCTCACCTCACATAACAGCCTGGGATACATCTCATCTGGGCCTTGGGATTTATCCACTTTTAATCCCACTAAAACAGCTAATACTTCCTCCCTTTCAATGCTAATTTGTTCATGTATATCACAATCCCCCTCCCTGATCTGTACACCTACATCGTCCCTCTCCATAGTGAACACAGATGCAAAGTAATCATTTAAAACCTCACCCATGTCCTCCGGCTCCACACACAGATTGCCACTTTGGTCCCTAATGGGACCCACTCTTTCCCTGCCTATCCTCTTGCCCTTAACATATTTATAAAACGCCTTAGGATTTTCCTTTATCTTGCCCGCCAGTGTTTTTTCATATCCCCTCTTTGCTCTCCTAATTACTTTTTTTATGTACCCCATACACTTTCTATACTCCTCTAGGGCCTCCGCTGTTTTCAGTGCTCTGAATCTGCCATAGGCTTCCTTTTTTTCCTAATCCAATCCTCTACATCCCTTGACATCCAGAGTTCGCTGGACTTGTTGATCCTACCCTTCACCTTAACGGGTACATGTTGGCTCTGAACTCTCACTATTTCCTCTTTCAATGACTCCCACTGGTCTGATGTAGACTTTCCTACAAGTAGCCGCTCCCAGTCCACTCTGGCCAGATCCTGTTTTATCATATTGAAATCGGCCTTCCCCCAATTCAGTACCTTTATTTCTGGTCCATCTTTGTCCTTTTCCATAACTACCTTAAATCTTACAGAGTTATGGTCACTATACCCCAAAATGCTCCCCCACTGATACTTCTACCACTTGTCCAGCTTCATTCCCTCGGATTAGGTCCAGTACTGCCTCTTGTAGGACTACCTACGTACTGGCTCAAAAAGCTCTCCTGTATGCATTTTAAGAATTCCGCCCCCTTTAAGCCTTTTGCACTAAGACTATCCCAGTTGATATTGGGGAAGTTGAAATCCCCTACTATTATTACCCTATTATTTTTACACCTCTCTGAGATTTGCCTACATATCTGCTTCTCTATCTCTCCTTGACTGTTTGGAGGCCTGTAGAACACTCACAGCCAAGTGATTGCCCCCTTTTTGTTTTTAAGTTCTACCCAAATGGCCTCATTTGAAGAACCTTCTAAGATATCATCCCTCCTCACTGCAGTAATTGACTCCTTGATCAACAGTGCAATGCCCCCTCCTCTTTTATCCCTTCCCCTGTCACGCCTGAAGATTCTATACCCTGGAGTATTGAGCTGCCAGTCCTGCCCCTCCTTCAACCATGTCTCTGTGATAGCAATAATATCATAATCCCATGTGCTAATCAACACCCTCAATTCATCCCTCAGTTCCGAAGAAGGGTCACTGACCCGAAACGTTAACTCTGCTTCTCTTTCCACAGATGCTGCCAGACCTGCTGAGTGATTCCAGCATTTCTTGTTTTTGTTTCAGATTTCCAGCATCCGCAGTATTTTGCTTTTATCCCTCAATTCATCTGTTTTACTAGTAAGACTCCTTGCATTAAAATAGATGCTATCCAGCATTGCGTTTTTCCCTTGTGCCTTAACAGGTCTATATTTGCTCTGCCTTCCAGACTGACTCAGTTTCTCTTCTATATTTGACTGAGCATCACCCCCTACTGTAACTCCACTCTGTATTCCATCCCCCTGTCAAATTAGTTTTAACACCCCCCCCCCCACCCCCAACAGCACTAGCAAACATCCCGGCAAGGATGTTGGTCCCATTCCGGTTCAGGTGCAACCCGTCCAACTTGTACAGGTCCCACCTTTGCCAGAAACAGACCCAGTGATCGAGGAAACTAAAGCCCTCCCTCCTGCACCATCTCTTCAGCCACGCATTCATCTGCTCTATCTTCCTATTTCTAAACTCACTAGCACGTGGCACCAGGAGTAATCCAAAGATTACAACCTTTGAGGTCCTGCTTTTTAATCTGCTACCTAGTTCCCTAAATTCCTGTTGCAGGACCTCATCCCTCTTTTTACCTATGTCATTGGTACCAGTGTGTACCACGACCTCTGACTGTTCACCCTCCCCCTTCAGAATGTCCTGCAGCCGCTCCTTGACCCTAGCACCAGGGAGGCAACATACCATCCGGGAGTCACGTGTGCGGCCACAGAGACGCTTATCTGTACCCCTTATGATAGGGGATTCTATCACTATAGCTCTTCCACTCCTTTTCCTTCCCTGCTATGCAGCAGAGCCATCCGTGGTGCCACGAACTTGGCTGTTGCTGCTTTCCCCTGGGAGGTCATTCCCCCCCAACAGTATCCAAAGCGGTTTATCTGTTTGAGAGAGGGATGGCCACAGGGGACTCCTGCACTACCTGCCTGCACCTACTACTCCGCCTGGTGGTCACCCAACCCTTTTCTGCCTGTGCAGCCATTACCTGCGGTGCGACCACCTCACTAAATGTGCTATCCACGACGTCCTCAGCATCGCGGACGCTCCACAGTGAATCCACCCGCAGCTCCAGCTCCATAATGCGGGTAGTCAGTAGCTGCAGATGGATAGACTTCCTGCACAAATGATCGCCAGGAACACTGGAATCGTCCCTGATTTCCCACATAGCGCAGGAGGAGCATATCACGGGTGCAAGCTCTCCTGCCATGACTTACCTTTAGATTAATTAGTTACTCCCTTTAAAAAATAACTAATTACACTAGGGGCCTTGTCCTACTCCAAACACTACCTACAATCTAAATTACACTAATTAAAAAAAAACACACTAGTAGTACTCACTTTATCACTTGAGGTCTTTTTCAAAAAAAAACTTTCCCCTAAATTTTAAGCTATTTAAATTGACTAACGGCTGTTACTTACCCAACCAATCACCTTGCAGATTTCCTGTGATGTCACTGAGTCTTTTTTTCCCTCTTTCGAGTCTCAGCGCGTACCGAGACACACAGGGAGCGAGAGAGAGCCTGCCGCCGCTCCGGATCTTGTGGGATGGTAGGGGAGGCCAAAATTTGTTTGCCACTTTTGGGTGCGCTTTGTTTCCACAGGAAGCTACATTCTAATATATGCGTCACCTCCATCCAATCCCACACCTCCCTTCAGGTTTCCAAAGCTGCACAAAATAACTGGGTTAAAAATTAAGACACAGGAACATAAGAGCAGGAGTTGGCCATTCAGCCCATCGAGCCTGCTCCGCCATTCAATTAGATCATGGCTGATCATCTACCTCAACGCCACTTTTCCACATTATCCCCAAATCCTTTGATGTCATTAGTACCTAGATATCTATCGATTTCTCTCTTGAAAATGCTCAATGATTGAGCTTCAACAGCCCTCTGAGGTAGAGCATTCCAAAGATTCACCACCCTCTGAGTGAAGAAATTCCTCCTCGTCTCAGTCTTAAATGGCCTACCCCTTACATTAAAGCTCAAAGCACTGATATCCTGACCACTGGTACATAAATAAAATTATATAAAACACTGATTGGTAGACTTTATAACTAAGCCTGACACAGCACTTACTCATAGCTCAACTGAAGGGCAATTCAATAAATATTACACCTCACCTCAATACCAGCCCTTCATAGCTAATCGTTTTCAGTTCAAGCGTACTTTGAACTGAATGGTAAGGCCACTCTTCTTATTTAACTCACCCATTAATTCAGCAGATTTAACAGGACTAGCTTATATAACACTCAGCATGGAAAGGAAAATCTCTGAAAACAGAGCAGGAAGCCAGACACTGGCACAAAGAGGGGGAGATGTAGTTGGGATGCCCAAAGATAATGCGTTCAGTTCTGGGTATTGCACCTCATGAAGGAAATATCAGCCTTGGATTCACCAGAACAATGCTGGGACTAAAAGTTATGAGAACAGGTTGCATAGACTAGGTTGTAGTCCCTTGAGTAAACAAGATTAAGGGGTGATCTAATTGAGATGTTTAAAGATTATTAAAGGATTGGATAGCATAGAGAGAAACTATTTCCTCTGGTGCGGGAGTCCAGAACAAGTGGGCATATCCTTAAAATTAGAGCTAGACCCATCCAGGGATGAAGGCAGGAAACACTTCTCCACATAAATGGAGAAAGGTCACAGTCCAGTGTCTCCCTGAAGTTAGAGATTTGGGGCCAGTCTGAGGTAAGAGACTGGGGTAGGCCTCAAGGCTGACCAAGTATCAAAGAGCAGGGCCAGCCTGCAGATCAGAGACTGGGCTCAGTCTAGACGATGGAAATTTCAAGTTCTGAGTCGCAGTTCGAGTGTATAGCCTGACTGAGAATTGACATGGGCTGCCTAGCGTTCAGAGTATGGCTCATGGAGACCATTGCTAAAGAAATTGTCAGCTTACTTCTCATCAGCATCAAGTCAGCCAACAGTTGCTGTGTGGTTGCTTGAACAGACACTGGGTGATGTTCTAATGGCCTCAAAATGAGGTGGGCACGATTAACCAGGGAGTACTAAATGCTTCCAAGTGTCGGGAGAGAACCGGCACAAAATGGAGTAGAAAACAAATTCTTTATGGAGATCAAAACTAATTAATTAGCAACTCACCTTACAGGAAAACATGTTTTATCAAAATTATACGGCTGATTCAAAATTTCTAGCTCCTTGACCTACTGGAAATGCAAAAATTACATACACAAGATATCTTAGTATGACATTTTTATTACTACTGGTAACAGGCTCCCATTATCATTTCAAATCCAACAACTGTTCATTTAGCTCCAACGTGCACTGAGACTGCAAATATAAAACTAGAAGGCTGGGGAAGATCTCCTGGGAAGGAAGCCCATCCCAACTGACAAATATCAAGTCTATACAGAAATAAAATGCAAATGTTAAGTGCTCTGCGCATGTTCTGTGGAGAAATTCAGCAACGCATTCATCACCAGGGTGATGCAATTGCTTTTTGTTTGTGGAACACATTCTAGCAACAATATCATTGTGATTAGCTTGAAGTCTTGGGAGCAATGCCAATCGAGATTCACAAACAAGTACCTTTTTTTCCTGAATCAATAATTCTGAGGCTGGTTCGACATGAATTTTACACGCTTCGGTTAAGCGGGCCTTCCTTAGCAGATAGTGCATTAATGAAAAGCAATACGGCTTTGTATTAAAAGCATGCAATATTATCATAGGCTGGACTTGAGAGAACAAGGCATCATTTCAAAAAACCTCTTCAAATGATACAAAGAATAAACTGTCGAGGTTTGAAGTAAAAACGGTGTAAAAAATCCTTTTGTGATACAATGCGAATTATATAATAGAGATAGGAAGACTACGTGGTAAGAGAGTAGTCCTAGGGTACATAGGGTGGTTGGAGCGGGGAAGGTTGGTTTTCACCCAGAATTATATTTGTGGTCAGCGGATCAGCCAGCCCACCCTCCTTAAGCCTGCGTAAACCGTCATAAATAAAAATATAAAAACATAAAATAGGGGAGGCGGTGGCATAGTGGTAGCGTCACTGGACTAGTAATCAGTGCCTAAGCTAATGCTCTGGGGACCAGTAGATGGTGAAATTTGAATTCAATTAACCAAATCTGGAATTTAAAAAAAAGCTAGTGTAACAGTGACTGTGAAACCATTGTCGATTGTTATAAAAATCTATCTGGTCCACTAACGTGCTTTAGGGAAGGAAATCTGCCATCCTTACCTGGTCTGGCCTACATGTGACTCCAGACCCACAGCAATGTGGTTGACTCTTAGCTGCCCTCTGAAATGGCCTAGCAAGCCATTCAGTTCAAGGACAATTAGGGATGGGCAATAAATGCTGGCTTTGCCAGTGACAGACACATCCCATGAATGAATAAAAAATCACCAGGTTCTGTTTTTGTAGCAATGAGAAAGTGAGACAGGGAAGTTACTGAGAAGCTGTTTTTTGTCAGCAAGAATGGAAAAAGAGCAACAATCCTAAAGTGAAGGAAGGAGACAGTGCACAAACAGAGCACAAAGACAGACCAGAAAAACATCACTCAGGATGTCAATGGATTGTTAACCTCTCAATCTCCCAAAGCAGGAGAATTGGTTACTCTGATTTGAGTTGTAAAGCTGTAGGAATCTCTATCTAAAACTTTTAACATTAATAAAATCAATTGTTAGAAAAGTTTAAAGCCTTGGTTGTGCTCACCTCTGATCACCCGAAAGAGTAGAAGAGTTTCTTCAAAAACCCAACCAAGGCTTGAACCATTTTCAGGTTCTCATCTCACTTGAACGTAGCCATCAAACTCCAGGCATCGAATGAGTGCCAAGCTTGTGGGAGGGTGGGAGCTAGACCAGCTTCCACACCAGGCAGCTGGCAGGTCAGACCTTGAAGGATGAAAGGTGGGGAGGAGAGAGCTTCAACCTCTGAGCTCCTGCTCCCTTTGTGCCCCACAAAAATTATCCCAAGCAAAATTCTGGGCCTTTGCTTGGGTGGCCAACATTGGGGTCCTTATGAGGTGTGCTGGCTAGGCCGCTCACTACTTGGGACAAATGGGCAGAACATGCATGTGCACAGTCCACCCATTTGCTCCTGATAATTGCAATGGGTGACCTACAACTAGCGGAGGGCCCTGATTTGCAACGTTCTGCTCAAAACAGACATATCTCTTGTCCATTTAGAGGCCTGTTAGAAATTGTAACAGGCCTGGGTATCCATGGAGCAGCTAAGGTGACCTCCAACACAACCATTCCACCTCCCCCCCTCCCCCACCGCACTCTGGTTTTTACATGCCAGCCGCCCATTTCTCAGGCAAGAATTGCAACACCAAGTGCTCATTCTGAGTGGTGTGATTCCAGTGGCAAGGCCCAACTGAGAACAAAGATTTCTCCAAAGGAGTCTCACTCTGCTTTACCTGCTGATAGATCAGGCTCTGGCTGACTGGAACTGGTTTCAATTATAAGTTAGAATTTTTTGAAATAGGTACTCACTTTGTGTTGCTGAATGAGGATTTCTCGTGCAGTGTTGAAGATCAGAGTGTGCAAGTTGCTGGAGTAAAAGGCTAGTGTGTAATCATAGTCAAAGCCATAAATCTCAATGTCCGAGAGGCAAACCTCATTATTGGCAAATATTCCATCAGGATTAAGCAAATTGGATCTTCCTGGAAAGATCAGTTCTGTGAAAGTGAGGATGTAAATGTGTTGTTAGATAGAATTCCTACAAAAGGTATACCCTACACAAATAATCCGATTTCCTCAAACTTTACATTCCATCATCTGGTGGGAAAATGGACCTGGGTACAGATCAGTCATGATCCAGTGTGAATGGCAGAGCGTGCTTGGAGGGGCTGAATAACCAAGACCTGTTCCTATGTTCTGAGGTGTACTTTTAGCACGGAGTAACAGAGGGCCCAGGAAAAAGGAAAATCAACATTTGTATTGATGGACTTAAAGGGAAACTAGAAATCAAACGAAAGGGAAAGGAAGAGGTGGTTATGCTGATAGGGTTAGATAAAGTAGGTTGGGATGATGTGTAGAGCAATAAACACTGGCATGGGCCCATTGGGTTGAATGGCCTGTTTCTGTGCTGTAAATTCTATATAATTCTATGTATTGAACATAATTTCTTTTTAATTGCACACATCTTTTTAATCCCTTATATCATGCTTATTGTTGAATATTCACCTGAATGAGTCAGAGGGCTGGACTGGGCCAAATGCCAGCATTGAACACAGTACAGTTGGCACACTTGTGAAATCAGAAAGCACACCTGTCTCGATCGAATCTCTCTACCCTCCACCAAAAGGCCTCAACAGGGGAACAGACAGGGTAGATACAGAGAAACTATTTCCATTGGTTGGGGAGTCTAAGACGAGGGGTCATAGTCTAAAAATTAGAGACAGACCTTTCAGGAATGAAATTAGGAAACACTTCCACATACAAAGGTGGGTAAACATTTGGAACTCTCTTCCACAAATGGCAATTGAAGCTAGATCAATTAGTTTTAAAACTGAGGTTGATAGATTTTTGTTCACCAAAGGTATTAGGGATAATGGGGCAAAGGCAGGTTTATGGAGTTAATTCAGCCACGATCCCATTGAACGGCAGAGCAGACTTGAGGGAGTAAACGGCCTACTCCTGTTGGTATGTTTCATTTCAACTCTACACTTTTTATTTTGCCTGGTGCTAACCCATTGTTCCAAGATTCAAAATAGAACTCCATAGTTTTCTCATGGGCACACTGGAAAAATCACAGCAAAAGCCTTGCCGAATGGGAAACCTGATATGGGATCAGCTGTCCCAAGGATCAAGTGTCTCAAATTCACTGTCAACATCCTCTCTATAAATGGAAAGGCAACTGTCATATGGTCTCCTGGCTGGAAGGCCTTCTCCATTAGAACTTAAAAGATGCCCAGCTTTTGTATACGTTTAATGCCACTAACACTGTAAGACTATCACTGCACTGAGGTTGAGAGAGACCTGGCCAAGTTATAGTGATCTGGAACACACTGCCTGAAAGGAAACGGATCTGATAGCAACATTGAAAAGGGCATTGGATAAATACTTGGAAGGGGAGAAATTTACAGGGCTACGGATGAACAGCAAGGCAATGGAATTAATTGGATAGCCATCTTTCGGGCGAACAGCTAAATCGAGGGCCCGTCTGACCTCTCCTCTGCAGTGGACACATGAGATCCCATGACACGATTTCGAAGAGCAGGCGAGGTCTCCCTGGTGTCCTGGCCGATATTTATTCCTCAATCAACAACATAAAGACTGATTATCTGGTCACTATCGGGCTGCTGCTTGTGGGAGCTTGCTGTGCACAGACTGGCTGCCACCTTTGCCACACTGCAACAGTGACTACACTTCAAAAAGTGCTTATTTGGCTGTAAAGGCCTTTGGGCCATCCGGTGGTGGGTGAAAAGCGCTATACAAATGCAAGTTATTCCTTTTCCTGTAGCTTTTTCAAAGGGACATCACAGGCACGAGGGGCCAAATGGCCTCATTCTGTGCTGGAGGATGCTCTGATTTTTTTCTATGGCAATGGCTTTAATTGCGCAACTATCCTCCCCTACCCCCCCCCACCCCACATGCTGTCTAGTTACTTAGAGAGATTCAGTTACCCCGGCTGAGCCCCAGCTCTCACCTTCGCCGATTTTCTTGGTCTCGTTGTACGATGCCCACAAGTAGCTCCTCATGTCCCTGGCGCTGCTGGTGTAAGGAGCCGCCGGCTGCGCCCGCTCCCACTGCCCCGCTCTTGCAACGAGCAAGCGCCGCTGCCAGCTCGCTCCGGACCGGGAGAGCCTGCCGAGCGGAGCGCGGTCTCCCCGGCCCCGGAGCAGCTCCTTGACCGCGCTCCCCGGCAGCCTGGTCAGCAGCGCCCGGGGGCTCATCTTGCCAACGCCAGATACCCGCACGGTGACTCCGCCGATTGACGCTGCGCTTCTGCTCGCTCCCTCCCCAGTCCCGTCCTTGCTAAAATCCGAAGCCGGTTCCACTCACTGCAAAGGCTCAGCCCCAACCAACCTGTCGTCACTTCCCTATTGCAACCAGTCCAACAACGCAGTAGGACACCAGCACTCGATTCCAGAGCAATAATTTGTTTTAATTCTTCCATTTAAACAATAGCCTCGACCTACAGTTTGCAGTACAGGAATAGAACATGGGAAGGGCGTGTAATGTGCAATATGCCAAAAAATTCTTTCAATAAAGTATATAACGCTGTATATATTTCTATCTGATACATAAAGAATTTGCATTGGTATTTTTTAGTTTTAAAATGGAGTTGGGCAGGTGCTGGAGGATAAGGAATTTACAGGGTTGCGGGGAAGTGGGACCAAGCATAACATCCCTTTCCCAGTGCGAGCACAAGGGCGACAGGTCGAATGGCCTCCTTTTGTGTTACAAGTTTCTATGATCCTATAGCACCTTTCTGGCGTTCGCCAGAGCTGGCAGGCAGCCATAAAGGCGGGGGTAAAGTGTGGCGAGTCGAAGAGACTTAGCAGTTGGCAGGAAAAAAGACAGAGGCGCAAGGGAAGAGCCAACTGTGTAACAACCCCGACAAACACATTTTATCTGCAGCACCTGTGGAAGAGTCTGTCACTCTAGAATTGGCCTTTATAGCCACTCCAGGCGCTGCTCCACAAACCACTGACCACCTCCAGGCGCTTACCCATTGTCTCTCGAGATAAGGAGGCCAAAGATAGCACCTTTCATGACCTGAAGACCTCCTGAAACGCTTTGCAGCTGATGAAGTACATTCGAAGTTTAGCCTCTGTTATAAAATAGGGGCCAATCTGTGCACAGCAAGATCCCACGAACGATACAATAATGACCATATAATTTTTTTTTTTAAATTGTGGAGGTTGAGAGGTAAGTAGTGACAGGACACTAGTAATAGTAACTCCTAAATGTAACACCTATATGTTTTGCTTTTCTCCTATGATAAGCATTAAAGTATAGGTTGAACTTCCAAAATCTAGCGCCCTCAGTACTGAAACTGTGCTGGATTTCTGATTTTCTCGGATTTTGGAGAAGAACCTAACATTTTAATGTATGTAGATTGATAGAACTGTCTTCATCTCTATATTGGAGCAGAGGTATGTTGGTCCACTCTTCCTCTTAATACAGTACATTGTGGGACTAACCATAAAATATCAAGAGACGTGAGTTTCAAAGCTGAGATTTCTACCTTTTTAAGAGATTTTGCCTCCCCTTGCACTTTAAGCCTCACCATTAGAGTCATAGAGTTATACAGCAAGAAACAGGCCCTTCAGCCCATCATGTCTGTGCCGGCCATCAAGCACCTATCTATTCTAATCCCATTTTCTAGCACTTGGCCCATAGCCTTGTATGCTATGGTGTTGCAAGTGCTCATCTAAATTCTTAAATGTTGTGAGGGTTCCTGCCTCTACCACCCCTTCAGCAGTGTGTTCCAAATTCCAACCACCCTCTGGGTGAAAACATCTTTCCTCAAATCCCCTCTAAACCTCCTGCCCCTTACCTTAAATCTATGGCCCCTGGTTATTGACCCCTCCGCTAAGGTAAAAAGTTTCTTCCTATCTATCCTATCAATGCCCCTCATAACTTTGTATACCTCAATCAGGTTGCCCCTCAGCCTTCCCTGCTCTAAGGAAAACAACCCCAGCCTATCCAGTCTGTCTTCATAGCTGAAATGCTCCAGCCCAGGCAACATCCTGTTGAATCTCCTCTGCACCCTCTCCAGTGCAATCACATCCTTCCTATAGTGCGTTGCCCAGAACTGTACACAGTACTCCAGATGTGGCCTAACTAGCATTTTATACAGCTCCATCATAACCTCCCTGCCCTTATATTCTATGCCTCAGCTAATAAAGGCAAGTATCCCATATGCCTTCCTAACCACCTTATCTACCTGTGCTGCTGCCTTCAGTGACCTATGGACAAGTACACCAAGGTCCCTCTGACCTTCTGTACTTCCTATAGTCCTACCATCGATTGCATATTCCTTTGTCTTGTTAGTCCTCCCAAAATGCATCACCTCACACATCTCAGGATTAAATTCCATTTGCCACTGCTCCGCCCCAGCATCACAGATGCCAGACTTCAGCCAATTCTATTCACTCGCGTGATATCAAGAAACGACTGAAGGCACTGGATACTGCAAAGGCTATGGGTCCTGACAATATTCCGGCAATAATACTGAAGACCTGTGCTCCAGAACTTGCCGCACTCCTAGCCAAGCTGTTCCAGTATAGCTACAACACTGGCATCTATCTGGCAATGTGGAAATTTTTTTTTTATATTTCCAAAATATACTTTATTCATAAAAATCTGTAAAAATTACATTCCCAAACAGTTTAAAACAGCATCAAGTCAAAAAATACAAACAGTGCAAAGGTGATCAGTTTCCTTCTATACAATCATGAGTTGCCTCACAACCCTTCCATTTCATTTTCATGCCATATACATTTTTACATTTACAGCACACAAAATTTTCCCGATACAGTTCGAGGGGCTTCCCATGGATCCAGCCCCTCAGTTCAGCTTGGTGGGGGAACCTTACACTGTGGTCTTTCCCCATTGAGCCTTTTCTGCGGCTGCCCCAAGTTTTAGTGCGTCCCTCAGCACGTAGTCCTGGACCTTGGAATGTGCCAGTCTGCAACATTCAGTGGTGGACAACACTTTGCGCTGGAAGACCAGCAAGTTTCGGGCAGACCAAAGGGCATCTTTCACCAGATTGATAGTCCTCCAGCAGCAGTTGACGTTTGTCTTGGTGTGCGTCCCTGGGAACAGCCCATAGAGCACAGACTCCTGTGTTACAGAGCTGCTTGGGATGAACCTCGACAAAAACCACTGCATCTCTTTCCACACCTGCTTTGCAAAGACACATTCCAGGAGGAGGTGGGCAACCGTCACTTCCCCACCACAGCCACTGCGGGGGCACTGTGCAGAGGGGGCGAAACTTCGGGCGTGCAGGAAGGATCTGACAGGGAGGGCCCTTCTCACCACCAGCCAAGCTACATCTTGGTGCTTGTTTGAAAGTTCTGGTGATGAGGCATTCCGCCAAATGACTTTGGCGGTCTGCTCGGGGAACCATCCGATAGGATTTCCCGTCTCTTTTTCCCGTAGGGCCTTGAGGACATTCCATGCAGACCACTGCCTGATGGATCGGTGGTCAAAGGTGTCAATGTGGAAAATCGCCCAGGTATGTCCTGTACACAAAAAGCAGGACAAGTCCAACCCAGCCAATTACCGCCCCATCAGTCTACTCTCAATTATCAGTAAAGTGATGGAAGGTGTCATCAACAGTGCCATCAAGCAGCACTTGCTTAGCAATAACCTGCTTAGTAATGCTCAGTTTGGGTTCTGCCAGGGCCACTCAGCTCCTGACCTCATAACAGCCTTAGTTCAAACATGGAAAAAAGAGCTGAACTCAAGAGGTGAGGTGAGAGTGACTGCCCTTGACATCAAGGCAGCATTTGACCGAGTATGGCATCAAGGAGCCCAAGCAAAACTGGAGTCAATGGGAATCAGGGGGAAAACTCTCTGCTGGTTGGAGTCATACCTAGCGCAAAGGAAGATGGCTGTGATTGTTGGAGGTCAATCATCTGAGCTCCAGGACATCACTGCAGGAGTTCCTCAGGGTAGAGTCCTAGGCCCAACCATCTTCAGCTGCTTCATCAATGACCTTCCTTCAATCATAAGGTCAGAAGTGGGGACGTTCGCTGATGATTTCACAATGTCCAGCACCATTCGCCTCAAATACTGAAGCAGTCCGTGTAGAAATGCAGCAAGACTTGGACAATATCCAGGCTTGGGCTGATAATGACCACCTCCAACAAGAGAGAATCTAACCATCTCCCCTTGACATTCAATGGCATTACCATTACTGAATCCCCCACTATCCACATCCTAGGGGCTACCATTGACCAGAAACCAAACTGGAGTAGCCATATAAATACCATGACTACAAGAGCAGTTCAGAGGCTCGGAATTCTGCGGCGAGTAACTCACCTCCTGACTCCCCAAAGCCTGTCCACCATCTACAAGGCACAAGGCAGGAGTGTGATGGAATACTCTCCACTTGCCTGAATGGGTGCAGCTCCAACAACACTCAAGAAGCTCGACACCATCCAGGACAAAGCAGTCCGCTTGATTGGCACACCATCCGCAAACATTCACTCCCTCCACCACCGACGCACAGTGGCAGCAGTGTGTACCATCTACAAGATGCACTGCAGCAATGCACCAAGGCTCCTTAGACAGCACCTTCCAAACCCACGACCTCTACCACCTCGAAGGACAAGAGCAGCAGATGCATGGGAACATCACCACCTGCAAGTTCCCATCCAAGTCACACACCATCCTGACTTGGAACTATATCGCCGTTCCTTCACTGTCGCTGGGCCAAAATCCTGGAACTCCCTTCCTAACAGCACTGTGGGTGTACCTACCTCACATGGACTGCAGTAGTTCAAGAAGGCAGCTCACCACCCCCTTCTCGAGGGTAATTAGGGATGGGTAATAAATGCTGGCATAGCCAGTGACACTCGCATCCCATGAATGAATAAAATAAATCAGTATTTTGCCCCACTTTGACAAAATTCCTTTGTGAGTGTTCCTTGTTTCCTACCCTGAAGCCTGTTTCATGTCCATTCTCAGGGTTTATCCTGAATCCCCAACACTTGGACTAATTTAGTAGAATTCTTTGAGGAAGTAACAAGCAAGGTGGATAAAGTGGAACCTGGAGATGTGGTGTACTTGGATTTCCAAAAGGCATTTGATAAGGTGCCACATCAAAGGTCAGGAAAAATAAAAGCCCATGGGAAACAGGGGAACGTAACGAGTTAGATCCAAAATTGGCTCAGTGACAGGAAACAAAGGGTAATGGTTGACGGATGTTGTTGCGAATGGAAGGCATTTCCAGTGGCGTTCCACAGGGCACAGCTTTGGGTCCCTTGCTGTTTGTAGAATATATTAATGATTTGGACTTAAATGTGGGAGGCATGATAGGGAAATTTGCAGATGACACAAAAATTGATCGTGTAGTTAATAGCGAAGAGGATAGCTGTAGACTCCAGAACCATATCAATGGTTTGGTTGAGTGGGCAGAAAAGTGGCAAATGGAATTAAATCAGGAGAAGTTTGAGGTAATGCATTTGGGGAGGGCAAACAAAGCAAGGGAATACACAATAAACGAGAGGATAGTGAGAGGAGTAGAGGAAGTGAGAGATCTTGGAGTGCATGTCCACAGGTATCTGAGGTGGCAGGATAGGTAGTGGAGGACAAGTAGTGAAGAAGGCATACGGAATGCTTTCCTTTATTGGCCGAGGTATAGAATACAAAAGCAGGATGTAATGCTGGAACTGTATAAAACGCTGGTTAGGCCACAGTTGGAGTATTGCATACAGTTCTGGTCACCATATTACAGGAAGGACATAATTGCTCTGGAGAGATTGCAGAGGAGATTTACAAGAATGTTGCCAGGGCTTAAAAATTGCAGCTGTGAGGAAAGTTTGGATAGTCTAGGGTTTTTCTCCTTCGAACAGAGGAGGCTGAGGGGTGACTTAATTGAGGTGTACAAAATTATGAGGGGCCTTCATAGGGGAGAGGTCAATTAACAGGGCACGGATTTAAAGTGATTGTTAGAAGGATCAGAGGGGACATGAGTAAAAGCTTTTTCACCCAGAGGGTGGTGAGGGTCTGGAATTCACTACCCTGATAGGTGATGGAGGCAGAAACCCTCAACTGATTTAAAAAGTACCTGGAAATGCACCTGAAGTGCTGTAACCTGCAAGGCAACAGACCAGGTGCTGGAAGGTGGGATTAGATCGGGCCGCTAGTCTTTTCAGCTGGCACAGACACGATGGGCTGAATGGCCTCTTTCTGTGCCATAACTTTTCTATTCTTCTTCTTCTATGTTACTATACAAAATAAGAGCTCATGGTGTTGGGAGTACCATGTTAACACAGATAGAGAAGTGGTTAGCTAACAGGGAGCAGAGTAAGGATAAATGGGTCATTTTTGGGTTGGCAAGCTGTAACTGGTGGAGTGCCACAGGGATCAGTGCTGGGGCCTCAAATATTTACAATCTATATAAATGACTTAGATGAAGGGACCAAATTTGCTAAATTAGCTGATGACACAAAGATAGGCAGGAAAGTAAGCTGTCATAAACACATAAAGGGATTTAGATAGGTTTAGTGAGTGGGCAAAAATTTGGCAGATGGAGTATAATGTGGGAAACTGTGAACTTGTCCACTTTGGCAGGAAGAATAGAAAAGCAGTTTATTATTTGAATGGAGACAGACTGTAGAACTTTACAGTACAGAGGGATCTGGGTATCCTGGTACATGAATCACAAAAAGTTAGTATGCAGGTACAGCAAGTGATTAGGAAGGCAAATGGAATGGTGGCATTTATTGCAAGGGGAATTGAGTATGAAAGTAGAGAAGTGTTGCTACAGCTGTACAGGGCCTTAGTTCGACCACATCTAGAGTACTGTGTACAGTTTTCGTCTCCTTACATAATAAAGGATATAATTGCATTAGAAGGAGTTCAGAGAAAGTTCACTTAACTGATCCCTGGGATGAAGGGATCCGATTAGGCATGCTACAGCCTGCCGGACTGAACATTGAGTTCAATAATTTCAGAGCATGACGGGCCCCCCATTTTACTTTTATTTTTAGTTATTTTTTTCTTTTTTACATTTTTTACAATTTTTTTTCTTTTGTTTATTTCATTTCATCGTAGTTTGCTTACCCACTGTTTTTTTTTTCATGTTTGTACTTGCTGCTGTTCAATCTTCAGTTCAGTTCCCTATCTGTACTAATGCTTTGTCTTTCAACACACCATTGACATATTGTTTGCCTTTGCTCCATGACCTCTTGGTCAGCTATGTGGCCTTGTCCAACCTACACCTTCTCCTTTGTTATCTCTTGCCCCACCACCGGCTCACTTGCTTATAACCTTTGACATTTCTAATATTTGCTAGTTCCGAAGAAGGGCCACTGACCCGACACGTTAACTCTGCTTCTCTTTCCACAGATGCTGCCAGACCTGCTGAGTGGTTCCAGCATTTCTTGTTTTTATTTCAGATTTCCAGCATCCGCAGTATTTTGCTTTTATTACCTGGGATGAAGGGGTTGTCTTATGAAGAAAGGTTGAGAAGGTTGGAGTTTAGAAGAATGAGAGGTGATTTTACTGAAACATCTAAGATCCTGTGGGGTCTTGACAAGGTGGATGCTGAGAGGATGTTTCCCCATGTGGGGGAGTCTAGAATTAGGCACACAGTTCAAAAATTAGGTGTCTCCCATTTAAGACTGAGATGAGGAAGAATCTTTTCTCTCAGAGGGTCGTTATCCTATGGAATTCACTTCCCCAGAGAGCAGTGGAGGCTGGGTCATTGGATATATTCAAGGCTGAGTTAAATGGATTTCTGATCAACAAGGGAGTCAAGGGTTATGGGGGACAGACAGGAACATGGAGTTGAGGCCACAATCAGATTGGAGGAGCAGGTTCAAGGGGGCCGAATGGCCTACTCCTGCTCCTAATTCTTGTGCTCAAGATTAATTACAAGCCTTTCATATGGAACTTCATCAAAGTCCTTTTGGAAGTGGACATAAATCACATTAAAGGGTTTATCACAGTCCACTTGAAAGGCTCTTCCTCAAAGAAGTTGAAAAGGTTGGTCAGGCATGATCTACCTTTTCTGAATCCATGTTGATAGCTGTCGTTAGCAAGGTTTTTCTTGTGCAGGTGATCCTTGGGTTCACACCTGCTAATCTATTCCATTATTTTTTAAAACTTACATGGAAGGCAAATGTGAGGTAAGGGTAAGGCAAATGGGTTTGTAGTTGCCTATGTCTATTCAATCACCATTTGTTCTCTTAGAGCAGAGAAGATTAAAAGGAGATTTAATAGAGGTGTTCAAAATCATGAAGGGTTTTGATAAGAGTAAATAAGGAGAAACTGTTTCCGATGGCAGAAGGGCCAGTAACCAGAGGACACAGATTTAAGGTAATTGACAAAAAAAAAACAGAAGCAAGATTAGTTTTTTTTAAGAGTTTTAGTGTTGTTATGATCTGGAATGCACTGCCTAAAAGGTTGGTGGAAGCAGATTCAATAGTAACTTTCAAAAGGGAATTGGATATATACATGAAGGGGAAAACTTTGCTGGGTTATGGGAGTGGGATTAATTGGATAGCTCTTTCAAAGTGCTGGCACAGGCACTATGAGCTGAATGGCTTCCTTTATTCTATAGTTTTTAAATATGAATATTACATTAACCTAATTCCAATCTACTGGTTCCTCCCCCATGTGCATTTGCTCTCTCATAATTATTGCCAGAGCTTCACAGATCTCCTTCCTTGTCTCTCTCAGCGCACTGAAATAAATACCATGTAATTTTGGAGATTTATTTGTTTTGAGTCCATTTAACCTGTCTAGGATTTCCATCTGATAGACTCCTCTATTGATCAGCGACCTCCCACACTCACCATTCCACATTATTCGCTCTTTTGCTGTGGATTCTATTTTGCATTTAATGACTTTCTTCAGATCATGAGCCCTCAGTGCACACAACCTCCATTTCTCTTGTTGTGCGATGGCTAAAATGCCACTTCTTTGTCTCCTTCCTTTCCTACCTTTTATCTTGATTGCTCCAGCCTTGGTCTCCTTCATCTATTAAAAAATTCTTTGTCTTATATGACTTCAAATGAAGTTTCCATTGCTAAAGCACTCTACAAGAAGCTTGGGAGGGAGATGCTTTCATGCCTAAAACTTCCTCTGACTAAAGCAACTTTTAACTCAATAAGGACTGAATCGTGACTGAAATACTGTTGCTAAGACAAGGCCATCCATCTAACATTTCCCTCCAATTTCAGGACATTATACAAGAAAAAAATTGTTAGTTAGGTAATCCCTCTCTCAGCTCCAATCAGTTTTTCTCTGTCAGTCACACTCTTTATTTTACTTATATAATGGTCAGTGTTTCTCAGAATTTTCTTCTCATGGTCCTTCATCTTCATCATCTTTGGCCTCCTTATCTCGAGAGACAATGGATACGCGCCTGGAGGTGGTCAGTGGTTTGTGAAGCAGCGCCTGGAGTGGCTATAAAGGCCAATTCTGGAGTGACAGGCTCTTCCACAGGTGCTGCAGAGAAATTTGTTTGTTGGGGCTGTTGCACAGTTGGCTCTCCCCTTGCGCCTCTGTCTTTTTTCCTGCCAACTACTAAGTCTCTTCGACTCGCCACAATTTAGCCCTGTCTTTATGGCTGCCCGCCAGCTCTGGCGAATGCTGGCAACTGACTCCCACGACTTGTGATCAATGTCACACGATTTCATGTCGCGTTTGCAGACGTCTTTATAACGGAGACATGGGCGGCCGGTGGGTCTGATACCAGTGGCGAGCTCGCTGTACAATGTGTCTTTGGGGATCCTGCCATCTTCCATGCGGCTCACATGGCCAAGCCATCTCAAGCGCCGCTGACTCAGTAGTGTGTATAAGCTGGGGATGTTGGCCGCTTCAAGGACTTCTGTGTTGGAGATATAGTCCTGCCACCTGATGCCAAGTATTCTCCGAAGGCAGCGAAGATGGAATGAATTGAGACGTCGCTCTTGGCTGGCATACGTTGTCATGGTCCTTATAGATTATAAATGCCACCATCTTACATAGTTTTCCTCTTCACTTTGTACACTTTCCTCTCCACATCCTCACTTTGTTGAAGTGAAAAGTCAACATTCTGGGGGTGATTTTATGCACCCAACAATGGGCTACATTTGCAGGGATCATGGGTTGAAAACTCTGGGTTGCAACATGGTATCTTCAATATACACTCCATGTCAGCACGGCTTCCCCATTCGGAGTGTATGATCGTGGAATTATCTCTTCTAACTCATTCTTTCCCCAGGACCTCAAAACTGTGGAACTCTTTACCTCCCTCAGTCTTTCTATACCCAAGTTTGGCATTGTTTAATCACTTCCTAATTTACTTCATCTCACATTTTACATTCCTAAACACTAGTGATGTCCTGTATAATGAGTCTTGTCTCTTCACCTTGGATTCCCTCTCTTTATAAACACACATATATATTACATGCACCAATTTTCTGAATGCACACACCTAGCAGAGAATATGCCCTGTCAGAAGTGCATATCGAGATCGAGGACATGAATTCAGAAGATCAGCCATATACCCTATGTTTTTCTTCTTTTAGGCTGATTTTCTCCAATCCTTTCTGAAAATATTAATTCCTTTATGGGGTATGGATGTATGGGTGCCAGGAACTCACCATTACCTCTTGTGACAAGTGACTATTATTTATATGTGAGCTTTAACATTAAATGACAGCTATTCAACCAAAGGAGAAATACCCACAGTTGGTCCAATCCTGTCTTCACCCAACATTCATGTAGGTAAGCACCTTCAGTACAGATGAAGTGATAGCAACCAGGAACAGGAACGCTGACTTATTTTCTCTTCCTTAGCACATGGACAGCCTGTTTTACACTTCACCTGATGTCCTTTTCCATTCATTTAACTATCACCCATGTTTCAGCCAGCATTAGAAGTTGAAATTATCCCCTCAAGTGCACAGAAACCATTTACGTGTGCGAAAGGTGTTTCCCACTGCACTTCCAGAAAGTAGCACAGATAGAGCAGGAGCTGCTCCAACAAATTTCCCAGTCATTGGTTTTACTCCCATGTAATTTTTAGCACTGACAATTAGTCCCATTTTATTCCGTCAAATATAAGATTTGCAGTGTATTTTTATTTTTCCCAATGAGTGTCCATCTATTTATATGAAAATTCAAATGCATATTCTAAAGGAGAGTTACTGCTGCCATATCTGAGTACTTAGAAAACTACAGTAGAGTTAAAAATGTCTATAATCTCTGGAAGCCTGAGTTCAGAAAGTATTTTCATCTCTGTTTTTGCTATAATTATATGCAAATTAATACTCTAATGATAATTATTTCTGAATTGCATATCTGTAAGATTAAATGATAAGGTTATTATGTTTAGTCAAGTACAGAACATCTCATTTCTCCAAAGTACATGCTAATCACTGAATTCAAATGCCCCAGATAGAAAGCTAATTACTTCAAATAAATCATTCAACATTTCAGATTTGTAGAACATAGGACAAGTGCCCAAAGATATTGATTGGCATTCTGATGTCCTTACCATTATTTGTAGAGTTTATAAAAGCTTATCAGTGCTCAATTAGGCAAACAAATGGGGCGGATGGTGGAAACTAACTACAGTCACTGATGAAGCTAAGTATAGCCCATATCTATGCAAACATGCACATTTCAGTCTACCCTGCTGTTTCCCCTCCACCAATTAGAAAGATAAGCATGACGATAAAGCAGCATTCCTCTCGGCCTCTGAATTCATAATTAATAAATTTGGTGACAGTATCAAGAACTGCAAAAAAGATGGTGCTGGAATGTCAGTGTCCTGGGCTATTCAGTAGTAGGACATTGTGTCATAATCGCAATTTTTTGTATGGCAAGTTCCTAATCTTGTGCACCACTAGAGTAAGTACTGAGTGGAATCATGCACTTCCTTCCCTGGGAGGAAAAAATATTAGAGGCAGAATCACCCCAAACCCCTTTCATATTAAGGCCGATTCCACGCTCCCAGTGAGGACTGGTTCTCATTGACAGTGCAACACAACAAATCATGGATGCACAACCCCTATTTTTCCACTCCCCAAAATTAATGGGCTAAAAAAATAACAACTGTCTGCAAACAATGTGTTCCCTATGATCGCTGATCCCTACATGGAGCATGGCATTAACACTATAGTTGCAAGTGGCCAATTACAATGTGTTTTTTAAATTAATTCTTGGAATATGGACCTGGTTAGCAAGGCTGGAATTTATTGTCTGTCCCTAGTTGCACATGGTAATGAGCCACCCTCTAATAAGGCTGCATGCTAAGCATTACTATCATAAAAGAAAATAATTTTGCTTTTCCTTTAATCGATCTGCCTCCGATCCAAGAATGCTGTGAGTAGGTTCGCTTGGGGTTGATGTAACTCCAGGATGAAATGACTATAAGAACAAGTTTGGAACTAAAATAGCCTTTTTGGCAGACTCAATAATCTGATAACAGAACTGGGCAAGTGCAAAGTATGCCAGGGCACTGAAACACTAGCCAGTCACTAATGGACCCGGGATCACTGGGGTTGAGATTTGTATCACTTTGTTCCAGGTAACTGTACAAACAAATATCCCTCGCCAGATAAGCCCCAGGACATCGCAGCAGCAGTTCCTCAGGTTGGTGTCTTAGACCAAACCACCTTCAACTGCTTCATCAATGACCTTCCCTCCATCATAAGGTCAGAAGTGGGGATGTTTTCTGATGGTTGCACAGTGTTCACTCCCATTCGTGACTCCTCAGATACTGAAGCAGCCCATGTCCACCTGCAGCAAGACCTGGACAACATTCAGGCTTAGGCTGATAAGTGGCAAGTATCATTCATGCCAAGCAATGACATCTACAACAAGAGAGAATCTAACCATCTCCCCTTGACATTCAATGGCAATACCATCGCTGAACCCCCACAATCAATACCCTGGGGGTTACCATTGACCAGAAACTTGACTGAACCAGCCATATAAATACTGGTTACAAGAGCAGGTCAGAAGCTGGGAATTCTGCAGCAAGTAATTCAATTCCTGACTGCCCAAACCATCTACAAGGTATTGGTCAGGAATGTGATGGAATACTCTCCACTTGCCTGGATGAGTGCAGCTCCAACAACACTCAAGAAGCTCAACACCATCCAGGACAAAACAGCCTGCTTGATTAGCACCCCATCCACCTTAAACGTACCACTGGTGCACAGTGGTTGCAGTGTGTACTATCTACAAGAGACACTGCAGCAACTTACCAAGCCTCCTTAGACAGCACCTTCCAAACCCGCAACCTCTACCACCTAGAAGGACAAGGGCAGCAGACACTTGGGAACACCACCACCTGTAAGTTCCCCTCCAAATCCCACACCATCCTGACTTGGAACTATATTACAGTTCCTTCACTGTCGCTGGGTCAAAAACCTGGAACTCCCTTCCTAACAGCACTGTTAGATGGTCTGTAATGGTTCGAGAAGGCGGCTCACCACCATCTTCTCACGGGCAATCAGGGATGGGTAATAAATGCTGGTTGAGCCAGTGATGCTCAGATCTCACAAAAGAATTTTTTAAAATGCTACAAACCAATGTGCTAACTGGTAGGGTAGTCCTAACTGGACGAGCACTGGTAGCTTCATGCTTTGAACTGAAAAGTTGCACATTTTTGTACTGGTTACGCCCAGCAGCTTTTTGGGCAAAAGTAGGAATCCTGAACATTTTACTCTGCTTGCCTGTGCCATAAACACCATAACCCGGATTTTAACCCAAAGTGAGGATCAGATGAATTTGGGGAATGCGTGGAAATCAAAGTAAACGCCAAATCCACCTGATTATGGCAGTGTGAGACCTTGGTGACTTTAGCTCATCAGATGTCTCCAGTCTGAGACGGGCGGGAATGATATTCAGTTAAGTCATAGGAAGGGTCTCATGTTTGGGAAGGTTGGGGGTTGGGTGTCAGAGCAGGGGAGACCTCAGATCTCCTTGTAGGACCTGAAGAGGCATCTGGTCCTCTTGGCTCCACAGGGAAAGTAAAAATAAAACATACCTGTTTGGGCCTCTTCTGACATCGGATTCCACCATCTTCACCTGCTGCAAAAGCTAGATCAGCTTCAGGGCACCTGTTAAAATTACAGTCTGAGCCCCATGATGTCATCAGACCCCAATCAGCACGTTTAAAGAAGAACCACGTCTCCTTCACGAGGATGTCCTTGGCTGTTGCTCAGAAAAAGTAGTTAAGATATCCAGACAGTGGGATTGGAGTGGTACATTGGCGAATAAGTCTACCCCGAATGCAAAGAGTTAAAATTGTGAACCCCCCACCTCCACCCCCCCTGGCCCCTTCCCACCCCATGTTTGATTTCTATACATGGAAATTACAACACAACCAAAAATGTACAAGAATACTAGTAATTTTGGCAAACTTTTTCTTTTAAGATAAGCCAGGAAGTGTTTATTT
Organism: Heterodontus francisci; assembly: GCF_036365525.1. NCBI lineage: Eukaryota > Metazoa > Chordata > Chondrichthyes > Heterodontiformes > Heterodontidae > Heterodontus > Heterodontus francisci. The sequence continues at coordinate 14,067,007 of NC_090388.1, forward strand.
TTAATAAAGAAGTGGCAATTATTCACAACCGCACTACAAAATAAATCAACATTACGCATAAAGTTCTTATCTCAGTTTACATTCTGCAACTTTATACCATGTCAATATAGAACCAGCAATCACAAGATTCTTCGGCATGCTTGCTCAAAGATTGCAATACCGTTAACATGTGAAGAAAAAGTGCACAGTTAAAACAAAAATTGTTTGTTTGGTTATGTAAGAAAGGAATTCATATTGTCTATTATAATTCGTATCAGTATAAACATTCCATAGACTCCCACTTATCACTTTCCTATTTTATTATATAGTTGTGATATGGGGTAGGTTTGTGCTTTTTTAACTACTCTTCCTTTCATGCCCTTTAACTCCCGATACATAACTCAGGAGTGCCATCAGACAAAAATTAACGCCAAGCCAAAGAAGGAGACATTAAGAAAGGTGACCAAGGGCTTGGGCAAAGAGGTAGATTTTAAGGAGAATCTTAAAGCAGGAGAAAGAGGTGGAGCAGTTTAGGGAGAGAATTCTAGAACTTAGGGCTGAAAGCACAGCCCCCAATAGTGGGCTAAGGAAGTCAGCAGTGCACTAGAGGCCAGAATTGGAGAAAGGCCAAGTTCTCGGAGAGTTGTACGACTGAAGAATATTAAAGAGTTAGGGAGGGTCGAGGCCATGGAGGGATTTATAAAAAAATGTGTTCATGGGAGGTGAGCGTCGCTGGCTAGGCCAGCATTTATTGCCCATCCCTAATTGCCCTTGAACTGAGTGGCCATTTCAGAGGGCATTTTAAGAGCCAACCACATTGCTGTGAGTCTGGAGTCGCATGTAGGCCAGACCAGGTAAGGATGGCAGATTTCCTTCCCTAAAGGACATTAGTGAACCGGATGGGTTTTTACAACAATCAACAATGGCTTCATAGTCACACTAGACTAGCTTTTTAATTCCAGATTTATTAATTGAATTCAAATTTCACTATCTGCCACGGTGGGATTTAAACCCATGTTCCCAGAGCATAAGCATGGGCCTCTGGGCTACCAGCCTAGTGACATTACCACTACACCACCGCCTCCCCCTTTGAAAACAAGGATTAAATTTTAAATTCAAGGCATGGTGGACTGGGAGCCAATGTAGGTCAGCAAGCATAGGAATGATGAGTGAACCAGATTTGGTGTGAGTTAGGATGTGGGCAGCAGAGTTTTGGATGAGCTCAGGTTTATGGAGGGTGGATCATGGGAAGCTGGTCAGGAGAGCCTTGGAATAGTCGAGTCTGGAGGTAACAAAAGCATGGTTCAAGGTTTCAGCAGCCGATGGGCTGAAGCAGGGGCAGATACGGGCGGCAATGCAGAGGTGAAATTAGGAAATCTTAGTAATGGAGAGGTTATGGGGTCAGAAACTCAGCTCAAGATCAAATAGGACACTGAGGTTGCAAATAGTCAGGTTCAGCTTGGACGAGCCTGGTTCAACCTGAAACAGTGGCCAGGGAGGGGGATGGAATTGGCAGCTAGGAAACAGGGTTTGTGGCAGGGGCTGAAGACAATGGCTTTAGTCTTCCCAATGTTTAATCGCAAAACTCAACAACCAGAGGTGAGAACTGGAACAAAAAAAAGAGTTAATGACAAGAGTGGAAGATATAGGCCAGACAACGCTACAAATACATAACCAGTTATAAGCATCATGCAGATAATATGTTGTATACGAAAAGAGTTGGCAATTTTTCATCAGAGCTGTGGAATTACTATAGGGTAGAAATTAGGAGTGGCATTGTTTCCATAGAAATGCTTAACTTGTTTGTGCTAAATTCCTTTCTGTGTTAGCTCCTATATCAATGTACCACAGAAAGAAATTTTCTACCAGCACATAAAGCATTTGAATGAGAACAGTGACAATCGTAATTCTGACACTAATATGTTACATACTCAGTGCCTTGTTTTACATTCTCGATACAAAACTTGAGTTTGATGTACAATGTCTTGTTTCCTTTTCGATTGTGGTTTAATTTTATTGTTTAAGGCAATTTTGCTAAATATCTAAAGAGGCAATAGGGAGAGAAGGAGAATCTGAAGGATTCTGCTTGAGCTGCTCTCGCACACCTCCTAATGGCCATTAAATGGCAGCTTCATGAGAGATTAAAAAACAGACCACTGATCCTCAAGAAGAAAGACTTGCATTTATGTAGCATCTTTCATGAGCTCAGAACATCCCAAAGCGCTTCACAGTCAATGAAGTACTTTTGAAGTGTAGTCACTGTTATAATATAGGAAACACAGAAACAAATTTGCACACAGCAAGACTGATAACCTGTTCCAATGATATTGAGGAATAAATATTTTCCAGGTCCACAGACAGAACTTCCCTCCTTTTCTTCGAAATAGTGCCATTGGATATTTACATCCACTTGAGAGGGTGGCAGGACCTTGGTTTAACCTTTCATCCAATCTTTTGGCTTGAGAAGGTGTGTGTTGCAAGAAGATAGTAGAAAAGGGAAGGGGATAAAATAAATACCTTTTGGGGTTTTTGTTGCATTAGATTTGTTACCACAGCCTTAAAACTCTTTCAGTTTATCTCCTCCAAAGTAGATGTAACAATGCTATAGAAAATCCTAATCGACAAGTAATGCTCTCTAATGGTTTGAACAGATTTATGTGTTTTATAAATCTCAATTTTTGGTGTTCCTTTTATTAGTTTCAATAATAGAGTAAAAAAAAATGAAATCATGTTTGTCACTTTTCTCTTTTATTTGTTAGTTCATTACCTAGCTATAACATTCTCTCGCTTTGCCAATTAAATGTTTGGGGATATGCTTTGACCTCCAAACTGGTAAACAAAGGGGATGCAAGAATGATGTTGGTTGAGTTGCTCTCCAATATTTCTCTTCTTTCTGTTTGAACATGCGCCTCCCCGAATGGTACCAGCTGAAAGCAAAATAAGTGACAATAATGGGCATCTCAAATGGACCTATTGCTTTATGACATTGTACACTGGCGCAGTGACATGCCGCACATTTCGAGCCATCCCACTATCCTTTCCAGTCAGATGTCTTTTAGGTAGGAAAGTTTTTTGAAGAGCTGGATCGTGTTCTGGTGGATGATGCCAAGCTGATTTATAGATGATCCTGAGTCTTTCTGAACCTACTTTGGGACTTAAAGGTGGTACACAAGTGTTAATATTAGGTCCAAATGTAGACAGTTTGCAAGTAGTTAATGGCCTGCAGAGTGAACTGGACTGGGAATGGATTTTGGTCGACGTTGATGAATTCCTATACATAACTCGATAACAAGATTCTTGGTGTTCCATCAACAAAGCTGGCCTTAGAGGCAAAACAAGTTTGGAAATATGTAAACCTGAAGCAGATCCTGAATTGGCCAGACATTCCTGTTCTAAAACGGCATTATCCTCTATTTTATCCTGTTCAAGTGCAACAGACGTATCAGACCGTATGTTAGAACTGACATCTGCTTGTGTCTTTTCTATTGAACGGTCAACAAGATGTGTTGTTTTCACAGACTTGAAATGTGCAGTCATCTGAGGACTGTTAGTTTGGCTGCTAGCTAAAGTCTTTGAATTAAGATAGCTCTTCGGTCTTGTATCCTGTTTGTAAGTGAAGTGCAAACCAGGTTTTGTCTGGCCATATTTCTTTGTCGTTAGTGAACTGAAAGACTTTCCAGGGTTATCTGCTGCCAACCTCTTGAAGAATGTGAAATCATTGCAGATTTGCAACTCTGAGCATTTCAGCATCCTATGAGAAAAAGATACTGGTGGGATACAGTACTTTATATAACTAATGATCAATAAAATTCAAACATGTCATACCTTTGCACCTCCATTGTTAGATGATGTTTAGGACCCAGCAGCTCGGTTAGTAAGTCTAATGACTGCCGTAAATATTCTAGTGCTTCTTTTCTAACCTGATAACCGATATCATTTTGTAATAGTTTACCTATTTAGGGAAGTAATTATATATATAAGAAATTGCAAAGTAGCACAAAGCAGATTTTATGCTTTTCACTATACAAATTATGTTTTTCTTTGTCTCCTGTACAATAATCACATTTAGAACTCCAAGACATCACCCAAAAGCAATACTGCATTTCAGCAAAATACTGCAGATGCCGTAAGTCTGAAATAAAAACAAGAAATGCTGGACATACTCAGCAGGTCTGGCAGCATCTGTGGAGAGAGAAGCAGAGTTAACGTTTCAGGTCAGTGGCCCTTCATCAGAACCAATCAGTTATTATGGTCTTGACATAGGTCGTACATTGGATCTTTGGAAATAAGCCCCTCTTTGCTGTCAATATCATGATGATTAAATGATGAAAGAAATAATACTGGACATGGACACTGGACATCTAGTTCAGGGACAAGGCATGTGCCTGGTTCAAAATGTTAAACCTATTTCATCACCCACCGTCTCCCAATTCCGCAAGGTTGGAGTCCTATCCCATTGGGGACATCACTTTGCTGTATTCATGAAGACAGTAGCATTTGCAGGAGTATTTCTTGTATAAACAAAAAGTGTTTGGCAAATTTCGCTTTTGTTTGAAGATCTGCAACAATTTTGTCAGGACATTATCAACTACATGTAACACACTGATGTGCTATCAGATCATTTGTGTTGTAAGGTTGTAAGGCTACTTCATCAATGCCTGAAAAATCAGGCATGGGGCCATAGTTAGGTTCCTTATTCCTCACATGTGCAGTGATCCTTTAGCACTGGTATGCCTGAAGGTAAAACATTGGAAAGAAAAGGTGATAAAATTTCCTTCAACTGGAAGATTCTGCCCATCACTGTTTCATTGTTTACAACAATTATCCAATTATTGTGTAGTAATATTAACGAATATTTTTAATGGATATGATTCCAGTATAATAAATCTAAAACATAAATAAAAATACAGAAAGTTCAGAATGCAGTACAAGTCTGCCAGTATCTGTAAAAAAGATGGATTAAATGTTTTGTTTGCAGTCTTTTGAAGAATATGATGGCTTAAGGCCCAAATGTTAAGGGATGTCAAAGGGAGTCACAGGGTATGGGGGTAGACAGGAAATTAGAATTGAGGCCACAATCAGATCAGCCATGATCTTATCAAATGGCAGAGCAGGCTTGAGGTGCCAAATGGCCTACTCCTGCTCCTAATTTGTCCATTCGTACGTATGTTTTTTCTTTACAGGCTGGTGTCCATTTTGTGCATCTTCTGGTTTTATTTAGAGCTTGTGCAGTTTTTTCCTTCTTAAATCTAAACTACATGTGTAGAAATATTAACAACCTTGTAAGGAGACATGCTTCCAATCCAAAAGATCTTATTTCAGGTTATCACAATTTTAATCATGTTTTTCTGATATTATTTGGCTTTGTAAATTGCCACACCAGTGTTTCCAAGTCAATTTTGCTATGTCAACTGTCACATTGTATTTGCAGACTCCGACAACTAGGTGACTCTCTATGGCGTAGGTTTCTGAAGTCTCTCCCCAACACCAGTGCCAGCTTTTTTTTTAATCAACTAGTCATATGCAAAGCTGTGGGCAATTTATGAATTTGTGGATTAGTCATCTTGCATTATTACTGCAAAGTGCACAGAGCAACAAGTTAACTTCAGAAAATTACTTATGCGCGCGGAAAGACACATGACATATTTATCTATCTATGTGGCTATCTTACCTAGTTTATAAATTGTAAGGGCTCGACTGAGACTGATCTGATCTCTAATCTGTGGAGATGTGGCCCGCTGCATACTGTCCTCTTGAATTTTGACCACTTGTTTGTAAAACTCTTCTGTTTGACTCTGATCTAAACTGCAAATTAAGAAAACAGCACTGAGTAAAGGATAGAGAGACTATCTATTGAATTGCCAAGCTGCCCAACAAATAGCCTGACCTAAACTACAAGTACCAAAATCATAAGTGGTTGTGAAAGTTAGTCTCAAGTTTAATTTCTGATGGGAAGTAATCAAGAGTTATACCTTACAGTTTTTATTGTATTCATTTGAGTTATGCTCCTAATTTGTTTTGTTTTGGAAAAATTCCCCACTTTTTATACGGAATGTCATCAGCAAGCATTTTTGGATCAAAATTGACCCTTAAATTCCATGAGGTTACCATTAGATGCCTGCAGTAACTCTGGCCGAAAGCTGAAAGAACCACATAAACAGCCATTTCGCTGGGGGTTCCACTGTTCTTCTACTGAAATTATAAAGGGAGATCCGCAGAACTGCACAGCATTTTCAGACCATTCTATTCTGCCAAATGATCTGCCTTAGCTCCAAGCCCAAAATGTTAATACTTACTGCAACAGTCTAATGTTTGTATTTTCATACAACATGTTTTTGTTCATGCCTCAAAGCAGCATTTTCATTCATAATCTAGGTTGACATTCCAATGCAGCACAGAGGGTTGTATTCATTTGAATGAGGCATGAGAAGCAAGTTTCCTCATACACCTTTTTTTGCAACACCATTTTCTCATAAATGGGTTTGATGACTGTTTTTGTAAGCAGAACACACCCATCACTATCTGAAACTCACTCTCCATCCTACCATGTTAGCAAGGGATAACAATGTCCTTATTTAGCAGAAATACTGTGCACTGGAATAGAGAGGATTCCCACCTCATCTCTCACTAATACAGAAGGTGGAACTGCTAGGCCTAATTTGCCATTTCTCCCTAACGGCCAAGCTGACATTGGAAACTCACCCTGCGCACTAACCTGAGTCCTCCATTTCCATCTGTGCCAATGTCTGGCACCATTGGGCGACTGTAAGTGACTAATGCACTTGTGGTAGGTAGTAATGGCACTACTGTAATAAAATTTGTACCGAGTTGTATTTTGGCCATAAAACCTTCCACAGATTTACTTTCTTGGGGAGGGGGGAAATATTATAGCTGGTTACATTTACCTCTTTGAGTACTCAGGATAGCAGAATAGATCTGCCAGGGGTTCCAGCACCTCAGCAACAATGGGATGCAATTTACCATACCATTTTTGCCTGATATCTAAAGCCTGTTGAAAACATTGTTCTGCAGCAAGAAGTTTACCAACATGGATTCTAAAAGAAAGAAATTTAAATTTTTAATCAAAAATCTTAAAGCAAGCTTAATCTTATTTAAAAATGATGCACTAGAATTATAGACAGTTGAAAATAAATATGACTGTAAATTCCAAAGGGTAGAGATTAATTTAAAAACTATAAAAGGAAAATATGAGTGGATTATCAATATCACTTAAAAAAGACTTGCACTTGTATAGCAGGCTGGATTATATATTGGCGACCAGGGTCCTGGCGATGGGCTGGAAGGCAGGGGTGGTGACTGCACCTCAGCTCTCTATAGGACCCCCTGCCAAATTCAACAGTGGGCAGGTAATTAACTGCCTGCTGTCAGAGACACCGTCCCTTTAAGGGACAAAATCGTGCCTCCAAGAGCTGCCAGCCAATCAGACACTGAATGACAGGAGGCTGATGCTGAATACTATTGCTGCAATTCTAAACAAGGAAAATGGAACAACCAGGCAGAGAGAGGGCTCCAGAATCATGGATGTCGTGCTGGAAGTCTTAGTGGTGGAGCTAAACAGGAGGAGAGATGCCAAGGTTTCACGGCAGAGGGGGAGTGGGGGGGGGGGGATGTTGCTGAAGCCCTCAAGGACAACCCTCAGAAGGGACTGGCAGCAGGTGGCCAGGGAGGTCAATTCTCAACATCTGGATCTGTCTGAGGACCTGGCAGCAGTGCCACAAGAAGTCTAATGAGCTCACATCAGTGGCCAAGGTCAGTGAATACATCTTCACATGATGTCGACTACCCATCATAACATCAACCTCTTAAGTTCACCCATCAGCAGCCCTAGCACTCAGGTAAAGGCCTGCTCAGGTCTGCAAATGAAACCCATGCCGAGCCCGACAAAACCACATCCAACCCGAGCCCGACCCGGCCCGAGTCCTTTGATTTTTTTTCCCGCGCCCGACCGGACTCGACCTGACCCAACCACCAAAATAAAGTTGATTATATTAAAGAGGTTGTGCTCTACCTTGGATGGAATCGCTCACTGCAGGCCAGCGCGGAGTCAAAATGCACGTTTCCCGCTTTGACGTCCTGGCTGTCACTGTGTCTGACCTGGCCCGACCCGACCCGAGCCCGAGTGCCGGACACGGTCCGATCCAACCCAAACCCGACACATGTCGTCAGGCCTGGTCGGGTTCGGGTCAGGTAGCCTGTAGGAATGCTCTACATTCAGGATTCAGGCCTAACATCCAGATACCTCACCTCACCCTCACGCGCCTACCAATGCTGCCAGCCTCACAACCACCTCTCATTGCCTCCACATACCTCCAGCTATTCAGCCATGGCAGGCAAATCACCCAAACACAGTGAAACATAATTACTGACATTCTGTTCTCTCTTTTGCAGGACAAGGTGGCACACACAACAGAAGCAGAGCCAGAGGGGGACAAGGACACCTGTACCTTCTAAGCCCCTTGCAAGAGATGATTCTCCACATCATGGAGCCAGTTGCAACAGAGCATCCAGTGTCGCTGAGAACGCGAAAGATGACAGTATGTTTCTGTCTTATGCCCCTTCTCAACTCCCACTTCACCCTCATCGTGCTATCTGGCATGATGAGCAAGCCGTAGATGGCGTCACCATGCACCTCTTACATTCCACCCCAGCCCTCTTCCCTCGCCCCAAGCTTTTCCTTCTGATTTTCTGCCTTCAGACTCCCAAGAACTGGTGCCTGCCCGGCCACAGCAGGCTCAGGGGGAGGAGAGACAGCAACACCACTCCACTGATGAAAGAGCATCGTCATGTGATCGGACACTTGCAGCCACCAGCTCAGATAGTGGCACTGCATGTAGCTTAAAGGCTAGCATACAGTTGGGATCAGCTCCTGGTGAATCATCGTGCATGAATGGACTGCAGCCAGGATGGATCATGTTCCAGCTCACCGGAGGGTCAGGTCACAGTTCTGCTGCCCTGGATTCTGGAACAGTTCCAGCAGATTGGAAGTTAGCAAATGTAACACTGCTATTCAAGAAAGGAGAGAGAGAGAAAATAGGGAACTACAGGCCAGTTGGCCTGACATCAGTCGTCAGGAAAGTGCTGGAATCTATTCTTAAGGAACTCTTAACAATGCACTTAGAAAATCATAGTAAGATCAGGCAAAGTCAACATGGTTTTACAAAAGGAAAATCATGTTTGACAAATTTTATTAGAGTTTTTGAGGATGTAACGAATAGGGCAGATAAAGGGGAACTAGTAGATTTAGTATACCTGGATTTCCAGAAGGCATTCGATAAGGTGCCACACAAAAAGTTAATAGGTAAGATAGGGTCTCATAGCGTTGGGGGTAATATATAAGCATGGATAGAGAATTGGTTAACAGACAGGAAGCAAAGAGTAGGCATAAATGGGGCATTTTCAAGTTGACAGGCTGTGACTAGAGGAGTGCTGCATGGATCAGTGCTGGGGCCTCAGCTATTTACAATCTATATTAATGACTTAACTAAAGAGACAGAGAGTAATGTAACTAAGTTTGCTGATAATACAAAGGCATGTGGAAATGCAAGCTGTGAGGAGAACACAGAGAGGCTGGAAGGAGATATAGGCAGGTTAAGTGAGTGTGCAAAGAAGTGACAGATGGAGCATAATGTGGGGAAGTGTGAGGTCAGAGCAGTGGGAGGCATTCAAAGCAGAGATTCAAGGAGTTCAGGGTAAACATGTTCCCACAAAGAAAAAGGGTGAGATGGCCAAATCTGGAGCCCCATGGATGTCAAGGAGCCTACAGGGTAAGATAAGGCAGAAAAGGAAAGCTTATGTCCGACACCAAGAATTCAATACTGCAGAAAGCCAAGAGGAGTATAGAAAGTGGAGGGGTGAAATCAAAAAGGAAATTAGGAAAGCAAAGAGAGGGCATGAAAGAATATTGGCAAGCAAAATCAAGGTGAATCCAAAGATGTTTTATCAATACATTAAGAGTAAGAGGATAACTAAAGAGAAAGTAGGGCCCATAAAAGAACAAAAAGTAACCTATGTGTAGGGGCGGAAGATGTTGGTCTGGTTCTTAATGAATACTTTGCGTCTGTCTTCACAAGAGGGGGACGATGCAGATATTGTAGTTAAGGAGGAGGAGTGTGAAGTATTGAATGTGATAAACATAGGGAGAGAGGAAGTATTAATCGGATTAGCATCCTTGAAAGTTGATAAATCATCAGGGCCAGATGAAATGTACCCTAGGCCGTTAAAAGAGAGGAAATAGCAGAGGGTCTGACCATCATTTTCCAGTCCTCACTGGATACAGGTGTGGTGCCGGAGGATTGGAGAACTGCTAATGTTGTACTTCTGTTTAAAAAGGGAGCGATGAATAATTATAGGCCAGTCAGTCTAACCTCAGTCGTGGGCAAATTATTGGAATCTATTCTGAGAGACAGGATAAACTGTCACTTAGAAAGGCACAGGTTAATCAAGGATAATCAGCATGGATTTGTTAAGGGAAGATATTGTTTGACCAACTTTTTTGAAGTAACAAGGAAGATGGATGAGGGTACTGCAGTTGATGTGGTCTACATGGATTTTAGCAAGGCTTTTGACAAGGTCCCACATGGCAGACTGGTTCAAAAAAATAAAATCCCATGGGATCCCAGGAAATGCAGCAAGCTGATACAAAATTGGCTCAGTGGCAGGAAACAAAAGGTAATTGTTGATGAGTGTTTTAACGATTGGAGGGCTGTTTCCAGTGACGTTCGCAGGGCTCAGTATTGGGTCCCCTGCTTTTTGTGGTATATATTAACGATTTGGACATCAATGTAGGGGGCATGATCAAGAAGTTTCCAGACGATACAAAGATTGGCCGTGTGGTAGATAGCGAGGAGGATAGTTGTAGGCTGCAGGAAGATATTGATGGTCTGGTCAGATCGGCAGAAAAGTGGCAAATGGAAGTCAACCTGGAGAAGTGTGAGGTGATGCATTTGGGGAGGTCAAACAAGGCAAAGGAATACACATTAATGGGAAAATACTGAGAAGTGTAGAGGAAGTGAGGGACGTTGGAGTGAATGTCCACAGATTCCTGAAGGTAGCAAGACAGGTTGATAAGGTGGTTAAGAAGGCATATGGAATCCTTTCCTTTATTAGGCGAGGTATAGAATATAAGAGCAGGGAGGTTTTGCTGGAACTGTATAACTCATTGGTTAGGCCACAAGTTGAGTACTGTGTGCAGTTCTGGTCACCTCATTACAGGAAGGATGTAATCGCACTAGAGAGGGTACAGAGGAGATTGATGAGGATGTTGCCAGGACTGGAAAAATGCAGTTATGAGGAAAGATTGGATAGGCTGGGTTTGTTCTCCTTGGAACAGAGAAAGCTGAGGGGAGATCTGATTGAAATGTACAAAATTTTGAGGGGCCTGGATAGAGTGGAGGTGAAGGGTCTATTCACCTTAGCAGAAAGGTCAGTGACGAGGGGGCATAGATTTAAAGTGATTGGTAGAAAAATTAGAGGGGAGATAAGGAAAAACTTTACCACCCAGAGGATGGTGGGGGTCTGGAACTCACTGCCTGAAAGGCCATTTGAGGCAGAAACCCTCAACTCATTCAAAAGGAGTCTGGATATGTACCTCAAGTGCCCGTAATCTGCAGGGCTACGGACCAAATGCTAGAAGGTGGGATTAGAATAGGTGGATCAAAAATAAAGTCTTGCTACAATTGTACAGGAGTTTGGTGACAACACACCTGGAATACTGTGTGCAGTTTTGATCTCCATATTTAAGCAAGGATGTACTTGCATTGGAAGCAGTACAATGAAGGTTCATTAGATTGGTCCCTGGGATGAGAGGGTTGTCCTATGATGAGAGGCTGAGTAAATTGGACATAGTCTCTGGAGTTTAGAAGAATGAGAGGTGAGTCATTGAAACTTACAAGATTCTGAAAAGGCTTGACAAGGTAGGTACTGAGAGGTTGTTCACGTTGGCTGGGGAATCTAAAAGACAGGGGCACAGTCTCAGGATAAGGGGATGATCACTTAGGAGATGAGGAGAAATTTCTTCACTCAAAGGGTTGTGAATCTTTGGAATTCTCTACCTCAGAAGGTAATGATACTCCACTGTTGAATATATTTAAGCCTGGGATAGACAGATCTTTGGTCTCTCAGGGATTCAAGGATATGGGGAGTGAGCAGGAAGGTGACGTTGAAGCCCAAGATCAGCCATAATCATACTGAATGGTGGAGCAGGCCATATAGGGTTGATAGGGTTGTTAAGAAGGCGTATGGTGTGTTGGCTTTCATTAACAGGGGGATTGAGTTTAAGAGCTGCGAGGTTATGCTGCAGCTCTATAAAGCCCTGGTTAGACCACACTTGGAATATTGTGTTCAGTTCTGGTCGCCTCATTATTGGAAGGATGTGGAAGCTTTAGAGAGGGTGCAGAGGAGATTTACCAGGATGCTGCCTGGACTGGAGGGCATGTCTTATGAAGAAAGGTTGAGGGAGCTAGGGCTTTTCTCATTGGAGCGAAGAAGGATGAGAGGTGACTTGATAGAGGTGTACAAGATGATGAGAGGCATAGTTAGAGTGGATAGCCAGAGACTTTTTCCCAGGGCGGAAAGGGCTATCACCAGGGGGCATAATTTTAAGGTGATTGGAGGAAGGTTTAGGGGAGATGTCAGAGGTAGGTTCTTTACACAGAGAGTGGTGGGTGCGTGGAATGCACTGCCAGCGGTGGCAATAGAAGCAGATACATTAGGAACATTTAAGCGACTCTTGGATAGGTACATGGATGATAGTAGAATGAAGGGAATGTAGGTAGTTTGATCTTAGAGTAGGTTAAAGGGTCGGCACAACATCGTGGGCCGAAGGGCCTGTACTGTGCTGTACTGTTCTATGTTCTATGTTCTATATTAGTTTAGTTTAGTTTAGAGATACAGCACTGAAACAGGCCCTTCGGCCCACCGAGTCTGCGCCGACCATCAACCACCCATTTATACTAATCCTACACTAATTCCATATTCCTACCACATCCCCACCTGTCCCTAAATTTCCCTACCACCTACCTACTCCTGCTCCTATTTCTTATGTTTCTTATGATGGGGTGGCATATAGGATAACGCTGATGGGCATGCATACTGAGATGTTGGGTGCATTGGCAGGCCTGCCAGATAGCCTCCTGTCACTGTCAAAAAGCATGGAGGAGTCTGGCTCCAAGTTGGCAGAGGGCATCACACAGAGCTTTCCCTCTCTGCAGCCTCTGCTTCATTTCCCTGTCATGCTGCAGACCCAGCGGCACTGCCGCTGCTGCCCCCATATCTGTTGCTGTGTAGACAGGTCACCTACTCCTCTGCTCTCCCTGTGTCAACACAGCAACACTCCCTACCAAATCCAGGAACTCACCACAACACCTCCAAAAACACTCCCGAGTACTGTGAGACACTTTGCAATACAAAGGTTCTTCAAAATTACCTTACCTGCAAGTTGGGTGCCTGGAGCTTTTAAGTAATGTTAGTGCAGGGCCCATCTTGCAGCTGAACACTTGATCCTTTGTGAGCGATGTGCAAATTCGTTGAATGGACCTGCATGGTCCAAATTTTGTAAATAGGCATCATGCGACCAGTAGGGCGGTGTGATGTTATGATAGCATGCATTCAGTTGCTGCCAGCCCTCAGCGTGGGTGTCCAGATGAGCGCCTTTCTCAAGGTGCTACACCATGTGGGCTGCACTGGAAGCAAGCAGTGGTGCAGCGCACACCCCAGGAGGCCAATCGGCTTCAGTATCACCATCTCCGGCATTGCCACTGATCCGAATTACGCACCCACAATCTTTGACAGAAAATACCACTGCATGAAGGACAGACTAAAATAACCAATAAACAAACTCACTTTTGGAAACCTTCAAGAATTTTTAGATTTGCTTCTGCACACGGATCACTGATCTTTTTAGTAGCTCTCTTGGCCTTCTGCAGTATGTCACCAACTTCAGTTGAGCCTCCTTGCATAATTAAATTAGCCAATTTAAACAACAATTGTGCTGCAAAATAAATTAATAATGAATTTTCTCTGTTCAGTTACCAATGCTTTTTAAAAAATTTAACTTAAAAATTCAGCACACTGTGATACATATTTATTGCCACAAATAAAGCAAATTAGTGCCTTTCTTGTGTGAATACTGATGCTATTAACAGCACGCACACTAAATGATGTTGTTTAACCCCACCTAGTAATAGTTATGTAAGATTTCCATTACTGTCCTGGTGCAGATGGGCAGAAACTGAATTAATCTGCAAACCTGTGCCTCAAAATGTTCTGTAGGATGTACATCAACCAGGACCACTCAGGAGAACAAATATATATTCCCTATATAAAATTAAAATTGGACTGGAGAGAATTATGAGTTGTTACGTAAATTGGGGAACACTGATGTAAATTGGCTCATTGTGGTTTACAGTATCAACAGAATTTGTCAAGCACATTACAGCCTTCTTAATGCTCTCCAGCTCATCTGGTATATGTTCAAAAAATGCACTTTACTGAGTTACACATAACATTTGTTCCATTACCTGTGCACCTTAATGTATCTGGAAGATTTTTCCTGATATCTTTCGATGCATATTCGATACTGTGCAAAGCCTTTCGAAAATGCTTTTCTGCGTCCTTTATCTTGCCCGCACTGAGACATAGCTGTCCAATGCTGTAATGCACTTTGAAATAAATCTCTGTTTCCTTCAGGTTCAGAGGACATGACTAAAATCAATAAAGTACATGGTCCAGGATTACATTGCAACTGAACTTTCCAAAGAGACGAGTGATATGATAAAGACTTTTCCATATTCTCTCCATCAAAAAGATCATCTACCTCCACTCCGTAGCATTACCTGCCTCCCTCCCTATGTTAGCCCTGAAATCCTTATTTACCACCCCACATTCAATTACTTCCATACTTTGTGATCCTCCAATCTCCCATCCTCTACCTTCCATAACCTTCAGCTTATCTAATATGCTGCTGCCCACATCCTATCCTATACAAAGTTCCATTCCCCTATCACACATATCTTTGTTTATCTACATTGGCTTCTGCTCCACCAATACTTCAGATTTAAAATTTTAGTCTTGTGTTTAAATTCTTCCATGGACTCGCTCCTCTATAGCCTCCACTACTCCTACAAGCTCCCCCACCTACATCCCCTGTACTATTGATTCCTCTTGTTCTGGCATCTTATGTGTTCCCCTTCACCCTCCTTTCACTCCACTAGGTTTCATTCTGGAATTCCCTTCCTAGATTCTGCTGCCTCTCCACCTCCTTCCTCTCTGTTAGGCCTCTCCTTGAAACCCACCTCTTTTATTATTCATGAGGGGACCTCTGGCAAGGCCAACATTTTCTTCTTGAACTGCTGCAGTCTATGTGATCAAGGTACTCCCACAGCATTAACTCTTGTTACTCATTGTAATAGTTTGATACAACTGAATAGCTAAGAGCAGTTAACAATTCACCATCCTGGTGTGGCACTGGAGTCACATGTGGACCAGACCAGTAAGGACAAAAAGTTTCCTTCCTTAAGGAACATTAGTTTTTCTGACAATCAGACAGCTCAACTGCCACTCCTACTGATATCAGCTTTTTATTTACAGATTTTTTTAAAAACTGAATTCAGGTTCTCACATTTAACTAACAATGAACTCATATTCTCTGGATTATTAATCCAGTAACATAACCTGTACACTACCGTACCAAGCTTTTGCCCCTCTTAATCACTTCTTCTTTGACTCAGTACCCATTTTTCTTATGCTTCTGTAAAGCACCATGGCATTTTTACACATTAAAGTACTATTTAAATGCAAGTTGTTGTGCATTATATGAAAAAAAAGTGCAGTTTATGAGCAGTTTTTATGTAATTTTAACAAAACATTTGTAAGTTTTAAAATTTTCACTTTGTTCATCTGTTATTCAATTGTTTTAATTGTGTCCTGCTAGGCCCCTACCTGCCAAGCATGAAGCACATTAATTTTGTCACGAACATTGATTTTAAACTGTTACTGGAGTGAAGAAAGGACTTGTTAAAGAGATCAGCCGTGGCTGGAAAAGACATTTGCATATTAATAGATGGTGATTGGAAGGACAAAGGACCATTCCCTGACACATTCAACCCACAATGGACCTTGATCACCAGGTATTGTGTGTAAGTGGAGAATTCCAGAGACTGCTAAAGTGATACAATCCAAGACGTAGTCAGACCAGTTAGTCACATAACTAACCTGCTTGGCAACCTGGGATTTTCTGAATTGTACAAACAGTTTCAACAGAGCGTCTGTTTGCTGCTGGACTGAGAAGATCTCTCCTGTCTGCCTGCTCCCATCTCTTTCTCACAAGCCTCTGAATCCACTGAAGACACATGAACACCAAGAGAGAAATGTCTCCTACAGCGAACAAGGTTTAAGAAGAATACTGGGCTCCAATGAAAAGCAAGATCTACCTACAATCAAGGGCGCTACAGTGAGCTCGAAGAACCGTAACAAAATCTCTTTAGATATTGCCTCAAACTTTTCCACTTTACATTTCTTCTGCTTTTTTCTGTCTCTATTTGCATGTATGTATCGCATATGCATGCTAGTGTGGGAACGTTATGTATCCGCAGGCGTTAACCACTTTAGAGTTTAAGTTTAAGTTTAATGAATTTCAACCTTTCTTCTTTAAACCTAAGAAAGCCTGCTTGTGTTGGTTTCTTTGCCTTACAATTGGAAAGCGGGAACAAGGATTCACCAAGGGGGAGCTGAAAACACGGTGTGTTTAAAATTAAACCCTGTTATGGTAAGACCAGGTGAAGGCTGAGAGGGACCCCTAGACACCTTTCTCACCTGGTCGTAACAGGAGGAATCCTC
The DNA here is from genome assembly GCF_036365525.1 of Heterodontus francisci. Taxonomy (NCBI): domain Eukaryota; kingdom Metazoa; phylum Chordata; class Chondrichthyes; order Heterodontiformes; family Heterodontidae; genus Heterodontus; species Heterodontus francisci. The sequence continues at coordinate 14,083,840 of NC_090388.1, forward strand.
CAAATAAACTGATTCAAAAAACATGGAGATGCTTCCAATGCTGATATTAAATGAGGCTGCATTTACACAGCCATTTTTGAGTCAATACAAAATAGTGTTGAAGGCCCATCATTTCAAAAAATGGCAGAATAACTTAGAAGTTTGCTGAGTGCACTGAGGAGGGGAGGCACTCCAGGAGACCACCTGCCCCAAATTTGAGTGCTAGTGCTGCTGGATTGAAGGGAACTGTAGCATAATGTTTACGTTACTGAATTAGTAATCCAGAGGCCGGAATTAATGAACTAGTGACATAAGTTCAAATTCCATCAAGGCAGCTGGGGAATTTAAATTCAGTTAAAAAATAAATCTGGAATCAAAAGTTGGTATCAGCAATGGTGAATTTGAACCTACTGGATTTCTGTTAAAATCTACCTGGTTCGTTAATGTCTTTTAGGGAAGGAAATCTGTTGTCCTTACCCAGTCTAGTATCTACGTGACTCCAGACCCACAGCACTGTTGTTGACTCATAACTGCCCTCTGAAATGGCTTAGCAAGTCACTCAGTTCAGGGCAATAAATGCTGGCCTTGCCAGCAATGCCCACATCATGTGAATGCACAAAATATAAAGCACAGGCAGCAATCCAAATGTAAAACAGCTAGGACTTGCTAAAACTGATTGCATTAAAGAAAAGTACCTAAAGAGTGCAGTATATATTATTTTCCAAAAATATACTTGATTCATAAAATTTTAAAGGTACATTACAGTACAATTCAAATGTGGCAGTTCACATAGTGCAAAACAGATCAATTTGGTTAAATATATGGCATTGTAGGGTGCCTCACTTCACTTACAATGCAGATTGCATCTACATTTACATTACATTAAACACTTCGAGATACATACAGCCCAAGGGATTTTACATTGGTTTCAGCCTCTTGGTGCACTATGGCAAAATGACCCTAAACTGTGGCTTTTTCCTATTGAGCCTTTGCGGCGCTCTAAACAGTACAGTATAAATCCAAGTTACCTAATCTCTTTCAAATGTGCAAAATGCCCACAGCACTGTGCAGCTGAGTATTTACATTACAAATCTGGTGTAACAAATCAATAAAACACTACCAACCATTTACAAATGGTGGCCAAGTTTATATTCATTTTTGTTTTAAAAAATACACATACTGCTTGAAAACTACTATATACAAGGGGACTTTTTAAAAATTGCACTGCAACTTTAAATTCTAGTGCCATTTACATAGAATTAACCACAGAGAAATAGGCCATTTAGCCCAATTGGTCCACGTCATTGTTTAACCTACACATGAGCCAGCTCCCACCTTACTTTGCCTCACCCTATCAGCATAACCTTCAACTCCTTTCTCCCTCATGTGTTTATCTAACTTCCCCTTAAATTATTCTATGCTCTTTGCCTCAACTACTCCCTGTGGTAGTGAGTTCCACATTCTAACTACTCATTGAGTAAAGAAGTTTCCACCAAATCCCCTATTGGATTTATTAGTGACTATCATATATTTATGATCCCTAATTTTGGATTTCCCACATACGGAAACATTTTCTCTATATCTAGAGTTTAAAACATATTTAAACTTAATTTGAAGCACGGTGCTTTGTGATCTCAATTATCATAATTGCATGTGTCAGGACTGTGAATGTTTTAAAGGCCTGCTACCTGACCCGAACCCGACAGGACCCGACGACATGTGTCGGGTTCGGGTCGGCTCGGCTCAGGTTGCACTTCCGGGTCCAGCATTTGGGCTCGGGTTGGACCAGGTCTGACATGCTCTCTATCACAGGTAAGTGGCTCCAATGTTAATTTAATTTTTGGACTAGAAAGGTGGTTTTGTTACAGTTATTTTAAGCTTGTGCAGATCAGCAACAAAGTGAAAAACGGAAGGTAACTGATGGTCAGGTTGGGTCGAATCGGGCATGGGAAAAAATGGAAGGACTCGGGCTGGGTTGGGTTCGGGTTGGGGTTTTTTTTTGCAGACCCGAGCAGGCCTTTAGAATGTTTGTTCATGTTTTAATGCAGCTTATAGTATTATTGTACTTTAACGTTTGTAATTTTATCCCAAAATATCTATATAAAAACTAAAGATGATGGTCATTATGAAAAATAATCACAGATTCTATCTTGTCGTTCTAAATATTATACATGTATTTGAATACAGTCTCAGTATATATTGTTAATTTACCTGTGGTATCAAAGTATGAGCAATTAGAAGCAATTCTTCTGCTGCTATGGTCTTATCAAGTTCTTTCAGAAACTCTGCAGTAAACCATATCAAAGTAGCTTGACTGCAGCTGTCATAGCTCAACATTTCATTGTCACCACCTGCAATGACAAACATTAATCTTTCCAAGCCAGGTGAGAGGTTTTCCATAGACAGGAATGGGTGTCTGGTATGAATGAATGAACTGCTTGCAATGTGTTTGAATTAAAAAATGAAAAAACTTGTATATATAAGGCACCTTTGACAACCTCAGGATGCCCCAAAGCATCATACAGCCAATGAAGTACTTTCTGAAGTGCAGTGGCTGTTGTAATGTGGGATGCAGAAGAACAGTAGCCGACACAAGCTAAATGATCTGCTGGGGAATCCCAGTGAGAGTGGGGAAGGGGAGGCTCAAGGATTCCTTGTAGGACTCAGAGTAGTGTTCCTCCTGGCCTAAGAGGAAATTTTTTTAAATGTTTGTTTAAACTTATATTGCTGAGACTCTTCTTGCCAAGGATGCTGCTCCCGGGATCAGAAGCCAAGCTGGCTATTTGAAAAGGATCCCTGCCAGCTTGGGTTGGGCATTATTCCCTCCTGCAATTTAAAATTGCAGTTAGCAGGATAAAGACTGGCTAACTGCCCTGCTTCATTTTTACACTCCTCTTCCTTTCCTTCCTATTTCCTTCAGGTGGGGATATTAAAATCAATCTTAGAAAAAGTAAATAAAACAAGGCGTGGGAGATAGGCAGGCAGAAAGGCAAGCATGAAAAACTGGCAAAGTGGAGCAGATTCCAGTAGTCCAAAGGTCTGTTAAAGAAAAAGCACCAAAGGTGCAAACCACATCACCAGCATAATGTTCTCATGCAGTTGTGAGGTGGGGGGGGGGGGCGAATCCCAATCCCCATCCTCTTCTTCCTCCCATCCCCAGAAGCACTGGCACACTTATCCCACATTGCCAGCAGAACCTGCCAGAGAGAAGTGGGAGCTATAGTTAAGGTTTAAAGTCAAATTAAGTTAAAGTCAATATTAAGCCCAGAAGGCTGCAAAGTGCCTACTAGAAAGATCCCCAAACACTCTTGAACTTGTTTGGTCTACTTTTTTAAAAAACAGGAACCTACTTTAAAGATGCATATTTTTGAGCTATTAATTACCATTTTTTTTAAATGATTAGGAAACCAAGATGATGGGCAAAACTATCTTACAGGGTATTACCATGAATAAAAAAATGACAAGTGATGAGGTAAATCGGTGGTGGGGGGTGGGGTCATTAGGTGAAGCCAAGCTAGATGATGGTTTGAGAGAGGAAATACTATGAATGATACGGGCCCAGATATTTAAAGAGAGTTGGAGAGGGTGTGGGGATGGCCAAAAAATGTTCAAAGAACCAGGCACGGCCGGGGATGGGAGGTGCTGTTGAACAACGGCAGGACCTCATTAACATTTTTTGGTTCCGTTTCCCGCTTGGCAGCTGGCCAGGTTGACAGCCTGGCAGAGTTGCAGGCTGTTACGAGTCTTGATTTTAACGTAAGTGAGAACAAGAGCACATAGAAACTTAGAAAGAATAAAGGGAGGGTGTACCACTGAGAAAAAGGGGTCATCGGCCTTGGCTCACTGGTAGTACTATTGCCTAAATAAGCAGATCATAAGTTCAAGCGCCACTAAAAGACTTGAGACAGCAAAGAATGACGAAAAGATTGATAAGGAAGGTAAAATTAGAGTACGAGAGAAAGCCAGCTAGAAACATAAAGACAGATAGTAAGAGTTTCTATAGATATTTTAAAAAGAGTTAACAAAATGAGCATTGGTCCTATAAAGAGTGAGTCTGGGGAATTAATAATGGATAATAAGGAGATGGCAGATGAATTGAACAGATATTTTGCATCGGTCTTCACTATTGAGGATACAAGTAACATCCCAGTATTAGCTATAAGTCAGGAAATGGAAGGGAGGGAGGAACTCAAGAAAATTACAATCACCAGGGAAGTGGTACTGAACAAATTGTTGGAGCTGTGGCCTGACAAGTCCCCAGGTCCTGATGGACTTCATCCTAGGGTGTTAAAAGAAGTGGCTAGTGAGATAGTTGATGCGTTAGTTTTAATTTTCCAAAATTCCCTAGATTCGGGGAAGGTTCCGTTAGATTGGAAAATAGTGAATGTAACTCCTTGATTCAAAAAGGGAGGGAGACAGAAAGCAGGAAATACAGGCCAATTAACTTAACATCTGTCTTAGGGAAAATGTTAGAAGCTATTATTAAAGAGGCTATAGCAGGGGATTTAGAAAAATTCAAGGTAATCAGGCAGTCAACATAGTTTTGTGAAAGAGAAAGCATGTTTAACCAATTTATTGGAGTTCTTTGAAGGAATTACATGCGCTGTGGATGTATTGTACTTAGATTTCCAGAAGGCATTTGATAAGGTGTCACATCAAAGATTACTGCAGATGCCAGTACGTAGAAAGTCCTCATAGCGTCATAGAGTCATGCAGCACAGAAACAGGCCCTTCGGCCCATCGTGTCTGTGCCGGCAATCAAGTCCGACAAGAGAAGGGGCAGTACTGGACCTAATCCTAGGGAATGAAGCTGGACAAGTGACAGAAGTGTCAGTGGGGGAGTATTTCTGGGATAGTGACCATAACTCTGTAAGATTTAAGGTAGTTATGGAAAAGTACAATGGTGGACTGGAAATAAAGGTACTGAATTGGGGGAAGGCCGATTTCATTATGATAAAACAGGATCTGGACAAAGTGGACTGGGAGCAGCTACTTGTAGGAAAGTCTACGTCAGACCAGTGGGAGTCATTCAAAGAGGAAATAGTGAGAGTTCAGAACCAACGTGTACCAGGTAAGGTGAAGGGTAGGACCAACAAGTCCAGGGAACCCTGGATGTCAAGGGATATAGAGGATTGGATCAGGAAAAAAAAGGAGGCTTATGGCAGATTCAGAGCGCTGAAAACAGCAGAGGCGCAAGAGGAGTATAGAAAGTGTATGGGGTACATAAAAAAGTAATTAGGAGAGCGAAGAGGGGACATGAAAAAACATGGTGGGCAAGATAAAGGAAAATCCTAAGTCTAACATCAGTGGTTGGGAAACTACTGGAAAAAATTCTGAGGGACAGGGTTAATCTTCACTTGGAGAGGCAGCGATTACTTAGGGATAGTTAGCATGGCTTTGTCAAGGGGAGATCGTGTCTAACTAATTTGATTGAATTTTGCGAGGCGGAGACTAGATGTGTAGATGAGGGTAAGGCAGTTGATGTTGTCTACATGGACTTCAGTAAGGCTTTTGATAAGGTCCCGCATGAGAGATTAGTTAAGAAGGTAAGAGCCCATGGGATCCAGGGCAATTTGGCAACTTGAATCCAAAATTGGCTTAGTGGCAGGAGGCAGAGGGTGATGGTTGAGGGTTGTTTTTGCGAGTGGAAGCCTGTGACCAGTGGTGTACTGCAGGGATCGGTGCTGGGACCTTTGCTGTTTGTAGTGTACGTTAATGATTTAGATGTGAACATAGGAGGTATGAACAGTAAGTTCGCAGATGACACGAAAATTGGTGGTGTCGTAAATGGTGAGGAGGAAAGCCTTAGATTACAGGACGATATAGATGGGCTGGTAAGATGGGCGGAGCAGTGGCAAATGGAATTTAATCCTGAGAAATGTGAGGCGATGCATTTTGGGAGGACTAACAAGGCAAGGGAATATACAATGGGTAGGACTATAGGAAGCACAGAGGGTCAGAGGGACCTTGATATACTTGTCCATAGATCACTGAAGGCAGCAGCACAGGTAGATAAGGTGGTTAGGAAGGCATATGGAATATTTGCCTTTATTAGCTGAGGCACAGAATATAAGAGCAGGGAGGTTATGATGGAGCTGTATAAAACGCTAGTTAGGCCACAGCTGGAGTACTGTGTACAGTTCTGGGCACCGCACAACAGGAAGGATGTGATTGCACTGGAGAGGGTGCAGAGGAGATTCACCAGGATGTTGTCTGGGTTGGAGCATTTCAGCTATGAAGCGAGACTGAAAAGGCGAGGGTTGTTTTCCTTAGAGCAGAGAAGGCTGAGTGGGGACATGATTGAGGTATACAAAATTATGAGGGGCATTGATAGGTTAGATAGGAAGAAACTTTTTCCCCTAGCGGAGGGGTCAATAACCAGGGGGCATAGATTTAAGGTAAGGGCAGGAGGTTTAGAGGGGATTTGTGGGAAAAAAAATTTCACTCGGAGGGTGATTGCAATCTGGATCGCTCTGCCTGAAGAGGTGGTAGAGGCAGGAACCCTCACAACATTTAAGAAGTATTTATATGAGCACTTGAAATGCCATAGCATGCAAGGCTATGGGCCAAGTGCTGGAAAATGGGATTAGAATAGTTAGGTGCTTGATGGATGGCACAGACACGATGGGCCGAAGGGCCTGTTTCTGTGCTGTATAACTCTATGACTCTAAATTAAAAGCTCATGGTGTAGGGGGTAACATATTGGCATGGATAGAAGATTGGCTAGCTAACAGGAAACAGAGAGTAGGCATAAATGGGTCATTTTCTGGTTGGCAAGATGTAACGAGTGGTGTGCCACAGGGACCTTTGCTGGGGCCTCAACTTTTTACAATTTATATAAATGACGTAGATGGAGGGACCGAAGGTATGGTTGCTAAATTTGCTGGACACAAAGATAGGTAGGAAAGTAACTTGTGAAGAGGACATAAGGGGGCTACAAAGGGATATAGTTAGGTTAAGTGATTGGGCAAAGACCTGGCAAATGGAGTATAATGTGGGAAAGTGGGAAATTGTCCACTTTGGCAGGAAGAATAAAAATGAAGCATATTATCTAAATGGTGAGAGATTGCAGAGCTCTGAGATGCAGAGGGAGCTGGGTGTCCTAGTGCATGAATCGCAAAAGGTTAGTATGCAGCTGCAGCACGTAATTAGGAAAGCCAATAGAATGTTATCGTTTATCACAAGGGGAATTGAATACAAAAGTAGGGAGGTTATGCTTCAGTTATACAGGGCATTGGTGAGACCACATCTGGAGTACTGTGTACAGTACTGATCTCCTTATTTAAGGAAGGATGTAAATGCATTGTAGGCAGTACTGAGGTTTACTAGACTAATACCTGGAATGGGCAGGCTGTCTTACAAGGAAAGATTGGACAGGCTAGGCTTGTATCAGCTGGAATTTAGAAGACTTGATTGAAACATATAAGATCCTGAGGGGTCTTGACAGGGTGGATGTGGAAAGGATGTTTCCCCTTGTGGGAGAATCTAGAACTAGGGGTCACTGTTTAAAAATAAGGGGTCGCCCATTTAAGACAGAGATGAGGAGAAATTTTTTCTCTCAGAGGGTTGTGTGTCTTTGGAATTCTCTTTCGCAAAAGGCGGTGGAAGCAGAGTCTTTGAATATTTTTAAGGCAGAGGTAGGTTCATTCCTGATAAGATGGAAGGTTATCGGGGGTAGGTGGAAATGTGGAGTAATCAGTTTAACCATGAACCTATTGAATGATGGAGCAGGCTCGAAGGGCCAAATGGCCTACTACTGCTTGTAATTCGTATGTTCGTATGTAATCTAGGCAGAAGTGCACTACTGAGGAGGGCTGCACTGTTGGAGGTGCTGCCTTTTGATTGGGACATTAAGCCAAGGTCCTGTCTGCCCTATTGCCTGGACATCAAAAATCCCACAGCATTATTTGAAGAAGAGCAAGAGCATTCGCCCAGTATCCCTGGCAATATCATTAAAACAGATTATCTGGTCATGTATCTCACTGCTGTTTGTGGAATCTTTGACTACTACTTCCAAAGTACTTAATTGGCTAAAGTGCTTTGGGACATCCTGAGGCTTACGAAGGTGCTATATAATCCTTTGGAGGAATAAGACAGGAAATAAGAGATAATAACAAGAATAAGGAAGGAAAGATCAGAGGAGTTCCGATGAGGGAGAAAGGCAAAAAAGGTGTGATGAGAAATAAGAAAGATTGGAGGCTTAAGGTGAGAAAGGGATTAGCTATCAAACAATAAGTTTTTCTTGCATCTGGTTTAAATGTGCAAGCAATATGCTGGAAGACATTTTTAATGAATGATGAATATACAAAATATTAATTTAATTAATTAATTAAAACCAATAAACCACTCCTTAAGAAAAGTATATGGAAGGTTAAGTACTTAAGTAAGTACTTAATCTTGCTGCTTCTGTCATTACAAACTGCACTGTCTGTCTTTATGTGGCATATTAGGCTTCATAGTCAGAAAGATTTACACTTCGCTCAAGGCTTGGCATTGCCTGCGGTAAGTAGGACAGAATGCCTGCTCAGAATATTTGCTGTCAGTTTTGTTTTTAACTTCTAACCTGTACCCTGTGCAAGTCACTGTCCATGAATATATATATAAATTGTCCAGTGGCTTTGTATGTTTGTCCACTGAGAAGCTGAGCTATACAAAACTGAAATGTCCCAGTTTGTGGTGTTAGCTTGTCTCAGCCAGAACAACAATGGGGCATTACTGTTGACCTCAGTATCTTTGGATTAGGAAAGGGAAATATCAGGGCTGTCACTCCTAATTGCTACCCACTCACTCCTGCTGGAGGCATTGTGTGAGGACAGGATAAGGCTCAGCAAGGTGATAGCCTCTTTGAATAGTTTGGCGATGCTCACTGTCAAAGCCTATATATGAATATGACAGTTTTGCACAGTTCACTTTGTGCTTGTGCAATGGAGCCTATTGAGCCATACTCGAACAAAGGGAAGTCTTTTATTTTAAAAAGATGATCTGTGTGGATGTGTTTTGGTGATACAGTAGTGGGGCGGCACAGTGGCGCAGTGATTAGCACCGCAGCCTCACAGCTCCAGCGACCCGGGTTCGGTTCTGGGCCTGTGCGAGTTTGCAACTTCTCCCTGTGACCGTGTGGGTTTCCGCCGGGTGCTCCGGTTTCCTCCCACAGCCAAAGACTTGCAGGTTGATAGGTAAATTGCCCATTGTAAATTGCCGCTAGTGTAGGTAGGTGGTAGGAGAATGGTGGGGATGTGGTAGGGAATATGGGATTAATGTAGGATTAGTATAAATGGGTGGTTGTTGGTTGGGACAGACTCGGTGGGCCGAAGGGCCTGTTTCAGTGCTGTATCTCTCTATGAAATTCTAAGACTTTTAATTCTTGATTGTCTTAATATAACATTTTAAGTCTCCGGTTGATGAAGTAGAGATCATTTTATGAATTTGATGTGTGTTCTGTAGTAAAATTGGATTGCAGTATATAACAAAATACAAATGAATTGCTCTTTCAGAGAGCCGGTGCAGAATGGCCTCCTTCTGCACTGTAACAATCCTGTAATTCTGTTATATGAACGGGTCACCTGCTGGTAATTGATGTATAATTTACCATTCACCAAGATCAATGTAAATTAAATGAAAGTTTATCATTTAAACTTTTACATTAAATAATTGAGAAGAACGTTCTTTCATGGTAACTGTGAATGCTAATGTACATTTCCTACTTTCTGATGCATTGGATGCCACCAGCAACTCATTCACCATATTGTGATAGGTAACTGCAGGATCGAACCCCGCCTCCGATAACACATCCCAATAGTGGACAAGGTCCAGCTTTGACTGATAAGAATGCTTTGAATTCTGGCAAATTAGATCCATGATTCTAAAGAAAAAGAAAAGAAATAGTGTCTTTCATTTTGAAACCTGTTTTACATCTTACCTATGAAAGTTAGGACATTGTGCTGCCATTGGCATTAACCACCCAAAAGGAAATACGCACACTTCAAATAAACTTCTGGGGTGTTGGGGGTGAGGCAGTGGGGTGCGGAGGGGGTGATTTTGACTGCCAGCAGGTTTACGGTGGAAAGCTGCTGCTTTTGATTGGATTCCCGCCCATCGTGGTTTTTAGCATCATTAGCGTTCCAGGTGGGAATTGAGCGGGAAGTGGTGCTGGCCTACGGCACTGAGGTAAGCATGAGGACCAGGGTTCTGGGCAGTTCTAGCAGTGGGGAGAAGGAGTTCGGGGGAAGTGAGGCTTAATCTGTGTACATTGGCTTCCAATTTCCACAGTGGTTCAAGAGTAAAAATGATAGGGTTGGAGTAACGGGTCTTTTTACTCTAGAAAAGCATAGGCTTTGGAGAAATGTCATTGAAGTATTTAAAATGATGAAGGGACTAGATTGTGTGGACTATTTGAATTAGATAGGTTAGGGAAAACGAGGGAGTCATGCCTATAAGCTATGCAAGCATATGACTAGGTTAGATGTCAGGAGGTTTTACTTTCACACAGCACTCGGAACAAATTACCAGCTTGTGTGGTGAATGTGTGTTCTATGGAAAAGTTTACTGCAAAAGGAGCTGGATGAGTTCCTTGTTGTGGCTAATCACACTGTGTATAAAGGTATGTACAACTTTGGATATCTACCTCATGGTCTCTGTGATCTCTTGGAACATGATTTGATTGACCTTTGGGAGTCAGAGGAATTTCTTACATATTTGTTTTCCTGGAATTGCCCTAGGGGTTTTTATTTTTTTTTAATTGCCTCTCCTAGGAGATTATGTGACTACAAGCTGGCAGGTTCAATGGAAGCCATGATGCTTAGTTGCATCATACTGTTCGGGACAGACGTGATAGATCAGTCGGTCTTTTCCTGTCCTTCTTTTCACATGGTCACAGGACATTGTCTGTGCATTGCCTAATAATCTGCCCAAACATGCAAGTTAATTAAACCTGGAGTTTTCTGTTTAAAGATCGTTACTACGCAATCTCAAATGAAATGAGAAGGAGCAATTTTGGTCCAACCTCAGTTGACAGGAATTCATAGCATAATATTGTCTTTTCATTCAGGATGAAAGAACTTGGTGATTTCATTCAGACAAATAGAAAGGTTGGGGAAATGTTAAGGTCAATTTAATGCAATATGAGGTGCTTGTTTGAGTTCAGATTGAAGTAAGAATAGGGAACGGTGAAAATACACAGCAAGCCTGTTCACATCTCAAAAGAGAAATGATGGGGCAGTGCTTTAAGTATAGACTTTTTGTCACAACCATACTAATGAAAGGTATATATCTGTACTGGTAACCTGTCCCCTTCCTCTTTTCATATGCTAATAGACCTGCAGTGTATTTCTGGAACATTCTGCCTTTTCATCAGATTTCCAACATTTGCAGTTTTCCCTTTTTAATTCCTGAAGTTCAGATTGCAATAGTTGGTAAAAGTAACAAAGAAAGTCATCCTGACCTGCCAATGGTTAGTGGGAGTAAACTGAGTATGTGTACTCCTTATGGACACACTAATGACACACTAGGAATGATTATATGAATGCTGCTCCCAAGACAGAGCCTTGACCAGTGGGAGCACAGTCTGAAAAATTGTGCAGATTGCGCCCTTATCTTTCCATCCTGTGCTCCCAGCAGGTAAGGTATGGTGCTAGGATCACTCATTCAGAAAACTGGCATTTGGGTTTTTATTAAACTATTACTTGCAGTACATTTAGTCAACTCTCACTTTTGAATAAACATTTATCAGGCAACGTGGTTCAGTTTCCAGCATACTTTTTAAATTTGTGTGCCACGCATTTCACTTGGCTACTGGGCCAAATGTTCAAGTGCATTATGTGTCAGCCATTTCCCTACTGAGACAGAAGAACAAAGGGTGAATTTAGTCCTTCTGCACACATGGGAAATTCCTCCTAAAGCGATAAAAATGGGGTAATGGCTATTTTTGTTGTAATTAACAAGCTGCTGTTCAAATTGCAGAGTCAAAAACTGTGCATTTCAAAAGTATGTTCCTGTGATTTCGGTAGTCAGCAGTGTTCCCTTTAAAATTTAGCTGTTGTGCATGGCCGTTTTTTCCAGTGCGCGGGCCCTTTAAATGTTTTTGCACAAAATTTATATCAGAACAAGTCTTGCACGGTACCTTCCAGGGTGCTATGAAGCCGTGCACCTGTGCAGCTCAGCAGGAACATTGGTAGCTAGTCACTAGTTGCAAAGGAAAGGAGACTTTCTTGTTTATTTCATTAAAGAATTTACTTTGGGTTCTTGATCTTTCTGGTCAGCTTCAATAGAGTTTTGTTTCATTAAATAATTTATTTAAATAATTATTTGAATACATCAGAAATGTATCACTCCTAAGGGGAATGTTGCAAAGAACAGTGATTACAACAAACACACCACCAAAAATTAAAAAGCATCTCAGAAACATAATAGTAAATAAAATAGTAAAGGCTCCACATTATATGAACATTTGTATGTGCAAAGCCCTGAAACCACTCATTTTCACAGTGCACCAGAAGTAAGTGATGAGGTAAATGAGGGAGAAACAAAGCACAAGAATTACATCATAAAATGCATCTGTATTAGGCCTACCTAGGCTCAACTATCACCAGTAACCTGTCTCTAGATGCAGAAATCAACAAGCGCATGGAAAAGGCTTCCACTGCTATGTCCAGACTGGCCAAGAGAGTGTGGGAAAATGGCGCACTGACACAGAACACAAAAGTCCGAGTGTATCAGGCCTGTGTCCTCAGTACCTTGCTCTATGGCAGCGAGGCCTGGACAACGTATGTCAGCCAAGAGCGACGTCTCAATTCATTCCATCTTCGCTGCCTCCGGAGAATCCTTGGCATCAGGTGGCAGGACCGCATCTCCAACACAGAAGTCCTCGAGGGGGCCAACATCCCCAGCTTATACACACTACTGAGTCAGCGGCGCTTGAGATGGCTTGGCCATGTGAGCCGCATGGAAGATGGCAGGATCCCCAAAGACACATTGTACAGCGAGCTCGCCACTGGTATCAGACCCACTGGCCGTCCATGTCTCTGCTTTAAAGACGTCTGCAAACACGACATGAAATCCTGTGATATTGATCACAAGTCGTGGGAGTCAGTTGCCAGCATTCGCCAGAGCTGGCGGGCAGCCATAAAGACGGGGCTGTAGTGTGGCGAGTCGAAGAGACTTAGCAGTTGGCAGGAAAAAAGACAGAAGCGAAAGGGGAGAGCCAACTGTGTAACAGCCCCGACAAACAAATTTCTCTACAGCACCTGTGGAAGAGCCTGTCACTCTAGAATTGGCCTTTATAGCCACTCCAGGCGCTGCTTCACAAACCACTGACCACCTCCAGGCGCTTATCCATTGTCTCTCGAGATAAGGAGGCCAAAGAGATTAGGAAATGTAAACTTAAAAGCATTTGGTCGCATTTTGCTGTAGAGTATAAAGCTACTTAATAACAAGAATATACAATACTTGGACTAAAAGTTCTAAATGCAATAAAATAATTGTACAGTATAAGAAATAAGCGAAGATTTTGACTTACTGGGGATTAGATACAACAGCACACAAATCACTGAGGTTTCCACTCATTTTCAGATGCCTTGGTAGCTCTTGGTAAAGTTTCAGGGTGTAATTCTGCTGTGAAAAGTACCCTCCAAGTAACTGGTGAATGTGGGTTTTTTTACAGTTAAATTGATTTTGAAAAGAGGTGAAAGTGGATTCATGGACTGGGACAATAACACCTGCAATTTGGAGGAACAGACACAGAACTAAGCATAGAATTTTTTTGAAAAACAGTAAGTAACAAGTGCCTTGTCTCAGCCATTAAGTAGATTTCATTTAAATTCTGTGAAAATGTAAGTAACTCTTGGTGTACCACCACTTTCAACTATAGAAGTAGCAAAATCCTACCGTTCTTGATTAAGCAGTAATCATAAAATCACAGAATGGTTACAACACAGAAGGAAGCATTCAGCCCATCGCGTCTGTGCCAGCTCTCTGCAAGAGCAACTCTCCTCATCCCACTCCCCCATCTTTTCCCTGTAGCCCTGAAATTTTTTCTCTTCAGATAATTATCCAATTCTCTTTTGAAGGCCTCAACTGAATCTGCCTCACCACACTCTCAGGCAATGCATTCCAGATCCTAACCACTTGTTACGCAAAAAAGTTTTTCCTCATGTTGCCGTTGCTTCTTTTGCCAATCACCTTAAATCAGTATACTCTGATTCTCGATCCTTCCACTAATGGAATAGTTTCTCCCTATCTACTCTGTTCACACCCCTCAACATTTTGAATACTCTATCAAATCTCCTGTTAATCTGCTCTCCTTCAAGGAGAATAGCCGCAACTTCTCCAATCTATCCATGTAAGTTAAGTTCCTCGTTCCTGGAATCATTCTCATGAATCTTTTTTGCACTCTCTCACATCCTTATCACAATGATTACAGAGCAAGGTTATATTAGCTTTGCAATAGTGCCAGGCTTTGCAATTTTGATGCTGTGTAAACCATGCATTTTATTCCTCTTCTCTCAATTTGTGACAGGACATAATATTTGTGGGATGTCATTATTGACATGTCATTTCTCCACAGATGCTACCAGACCTGCTGAGTATTTCCATCACTTCTTGTTTTTATTTCAGATTTCCAGCATCCGCAGTATTTTGCTTTTATCATATTAGTGTTACCTGTGGCTCAGTGATAGCACTCTTGCCTCTGAGTCAGAAGGTTGTGGGTGCCACTCTAGACACTTGAGCACAAAATCCAGGCTGACACCACCAGTGCAGTGCTGAGTGTGTGCTGCACTGTTGGAGGTGACATCTTTCGGATGAGATGTTAAGCCGAGGCCCCGTCTGCACTCTCAGGTGGACCTAAAAGATTCCATGGCACTATTTCAAAGAAGGTCAGAATTTCCTGCTCTTCTTTGAAAAGTGTCATGAGACCTCTTACATCTGCCTGATCAAGTAGACATGGACTCGGTTTAGCATCTCATCCAAGAGATATACATACAATGGAACATAGGAAAAAGGAGCAGGAGTAGGCCATTTGGCCCCTTGAGCCTGCTCCACCATTCAACTAGGTCATGGCTGATCTTATACCTCAACGCCATTTTCCAGTACTTATTCCCATATCCCTAGATATCTTTTAATATCCAGAAATCTATTGATCTCTGCCTTGAATATACTCAATGACTAAGCCTTCACATGCCTTTGGGGTAGAGAATTCCAAAGATTCACCACCTCTGAATGAAGAAATTCATCCCCATCTCAGTTCTAAATGGCCTGCCTCTTATTTGGAGACTGTGTCCATTGGTTCTAGACCCCCCAGCCAGGGGAAACATCCTTCCTGCATCTACCTGTCGAGCCCTGTAAGAATTTTGTGTGCCTCAATGAAATCACCTCTCATTCTTCTAAACTCTTAAGAATGTAGGCCCAGTCTCCTCAATCTCTCTGGCCCAGTCTCCTCAATCTCACACACAAGATATATAGAACGCATATACCATATCTAAGGCTGTATCCTCTATGTTACCTGGGCATAATGCAGATGCATTCCAAAACCTTGTTTAGTTGGGTTATTAATTCATGGGGCAGTGTGAACCTGTTCATTGCATCAGGAATAGAAATTTCTTGCACCATTCTCTAAGTGCAGTTTGCACTATTGTTGCTGCAGATGCAAATTTTACGTTCATTTCATGGTACTTAGTTACCACTTAACAAGTACAATAACAATGAATTGCACTGTTACTTTTGTGAAAATTTCAACTGTCCATTAAAGATAATTGCAAAGAAAATATGGCTCTACAATTTTAAATGTTCCTTTCCAATTTTAAAACATGTGACTATTTTACCTAGAAAGAGATATTCTACAGCATCTTGTATAGACTGGTGGGTGAAATTCAACAATCCATCTGGCCTTTCTTGTATCCATTCCATGGAGGCAGCACGGAAGACAGCCCAGTCAAATCTGCTGACCTCGTATGCTCCATTATAACCCAGGTATTTAAGAAGCTGATGGATGTCCTCTTCATTTAATCCACAACGTGATACACTAAGAAGACAAAGGATATCAACTATCCAGCCCTTCATTCCTGTAACATGGTGTAAAAAGATATATAAAGTACTTTTATATGCAGAAAAAGTTTTAAGATCTGTGGAAGCAATTAAATAGTTATGTGTATTTCATGTTATTACTTTAATTCCTCTAATTCTTAATATAAATTCCTTTTAGAGGAGAGGGTAAATTTTGTGAAGCCTTGTGCCATCAGTGGTACTGAAAAATAGGAACAGGAATAGCTATTCAGCCCCTTGAGTCTGTTCTACCATTGTATTAGATCATGCTGCACTGCATCTTAACTCCATTACCTACCTTGGTTCCCTAATCCTAGCCTAATAAAAATCTATCAATCTCAGTTTTCAAATCTTGAATTGACCCCAGAGAGATTTCCAGATTCCCACTACCCTTTGTGTGAAGAAGAGCTTTCAGGCATCACCCTTGAACAGACAATCTCTCATTTTAAGGTTATGCTCCTTTGTTCCAGACTTCCCCACCAGAGGGAATAGTTTTTTCTCTATTTATCCCATCAACTCCTCTGATCATTTTAAACACCTCAATTGGACCACCCCTTAATCTTTTATATTCAAGGGAATACAAGCCAAATGTATGCAACTTGTCTTCATAATTTAACCCTTTTAGCCTGAGTATTATTCCAGTGAATCTGTGCTGCAACCACTCCAAGGCCAAAATACCCTTCTTAGAACTGAATGCAGTGCTCCAGATGGGAGCCAACCAGAGGTTTGTTTTTTACTGATTTCTGGTGGCATCAATCCTGCAATTGTTCACTATATGTTGGTTGCATGTGAATCCTCGTAAGGCCTTGCAAAATTTATATTTCATGTGCCTATTCAGCTCCATAGGTATTAGCATGCTTCTATTTGTTCTGGCTGATTGGGTTTATATGGAAGGAGAGATCTTACTGATAATATCTATAAATATTTAAAATTCTTGCAACTGCAAATACTTTTTTGTTTCTTTTACATAGAATTTATAGCACAGAAACAGGACATTTGACCCAACTCGTCCATACTGAGCTTTCTCCCGCCCTACTTCACCTCACCCTATCAGCATATCCTTCTATTCCTTTTGTCATGACATGCTTCTTTATTTTTTGTTAGGTTTATTTCGAGAACTCGTGTATTTTAGAATTATGTGCATTGTTTTATTTGGGAAAACCGAAAAGGATTCCATGGATTTTTTTTCACTGAGGTTATCAGAAGGTCTTTTGGACTTGGTTTGTAAACAACCCTTACTGGAAGTCACCTGTTTTCAGATAAATACCCAACAGAGGCCTTTTGACTTGGAAAAGATGTTTACAGAGAAGTGACAGGTCAAAATTTATAGGAGGCAGGAGGCTTGATTCTTGAGGTTTGGACAGTGTTCTGAAAGGAGTTTAAGAATCAACCTGCCAAGGACAAACCCCCAGCTCAGCCTTTTTAGATCTCTTTGAAAAGCCTGCCAGCTTTTCCATTTCTTTGAGAAGCTCTTAGAATGAGTGTAAGAAATAGAGAAAATGATGCTGCATTCTTCCTGAAAAGCCTGCCAGAAACCCATTGCCATGTTCCTTCTGGAAAGTCTGCCGAACTAATCCTCAACGTTGCCACAAAAGAACTGTTCTAGGAAGATCCCAGAGACAGCCATCTACGCGTATTTGGGATGCCAAACCGAAAAGGAACAACTGACAGCTTTCCATATCTTCTCTCTTCCTCTTCAAGAATTAGCAAGTATTTGGCTTTTTTTTGTAACAGAGGCTGGAATTTTACCCTCGGTGGACGGGAGCTATCCACCGACCAAAACGTTAGTGGCAGTCCCGCCTCTGCCTGGCCTGGGGATCCAGACCACATTTTGCAGTTCCCAGTCCTTTAATTGGTCTGAGGTGGGACTTCCACCTCATTGAGGCAGAAAGTCCCACCTAATGGAGCTGCCAGCAGGAGAGGCCGGCAGCTCTCTGTCCCAGCAGAGCCACCAGGAGCAGTGGCCACTGCTGAGACTGCAACCCCGCTGAAGACAGAAGATGTCGGGGAGGCCTGGAGAATGGGTAAGTTTTTGAGACCTCGCCAGGGGCCAATGATCGGTCCCAGGCGAGGCAAGGGTGGTTAATTGGGGGACGGTGGGGGGGGGGGGGGGGGGCGGGGTGGGTGTATTGGGTGTTGAGGGTAGTTTGGGCATCGGAGGCAGCCCTCTGTCGGGCACAGGGTGCCTGATCAGGTGGGCCCACCCCCATGTCATCAGAAAGCCACCAACTTTTAATGGGCAGCTTTTCTCAGGCCTGGGCTACCTGCCAGTCCAGGGTAAAAAACCCGTGGTGGCGGGCGGAGGCCCTTAAGTGGCTGTTAACTGGCCACCTAAGGACATTGATTGGCCTGGGGCAGGCAGGCTGTTTTCCGCCTCCGCCGCCCTGCATAAAATGGCGGCGGAGGCAGGAGCGCGTCGGGGAGGGCCCCCCAAGCCTCCCACTCCATTTTACACCTACTTCTACCACCATCCCGCTCTTTGGGGGGACATAAAATTCTGGCCAGAGCTCTAAAGAAAACATCTCTATTTTTTGGTTAACTTACCAGATTATTACCAGCATCGGGTCAGATAGTGCAGGCTCATTGTGCTCCAGGCCTGTTCCCCCAGTGTTGCACAAAAATTGACACAAGAGGTAAATGTGCAAAACCATTTTTTTTTAATTCATTCATGGGATGTGGACATCACTGGCTATGCCAGCATTTATTACCCATCCCTAATTGCCCTTGAGAAGGTGGTGCTGAGCTGCCTTCTTGAACCGCTGCAGTCCATGTGAGGTAGGGACACCCACAGTGCTGTGAGGAAGGGAGTTCCAGGATTTTGACCCAGCGACAGTGAAGGATCGGCGATATAGTTCCAAGTCAGGATGGTGTGTGACTTGGAGGGGAACATGTAGGTGGTGACGTTCACATGCATCTGCTGCTCTTGTCCTTTGAGATGATAGAGGTCGCGGGTTTGGAAGGTGCTGTCTAAGGAGCCTTGTTGCGTTGTTGCAGTGCATCTTGTAGATGGTACACACTGCTGCCACTGTGCGTCAGTGGTGGAGGGAGTGAATGTTTGTGGATGGTGTGCCAATCAAGCGGGCTGCTTTGTTCTGGATGGTGTCGAGCTTCTTGAGTGTTGTTGGAGCTGCACCCATCCAGGCAAGTGGAGAGTATTCCATCACACTCCTGACTTGTGCCTTGTAGATGGTGGACAGGCTTTGGGGAGTCAGGAGGTGAGTTACTCGCCGCAGGATTCCTAGCCTCTGACCTGCTCTTGTAGCCACGGTATTTATATGGCTACTCCAGTTCAGTTTCTGGTCAACGGTAGCCCCTAGGATGTTGATAGTTGGGGATTCAGCGATGGTAATGCCATTGAATGTCAAGGGGAGATGGTTAGATGCTCTTTTGTTGGAGATGATCATTGCCTGGCACTTGTGTGGCGCAAGTGTTACTTGCCACTTATCAGCCCAAGCCTGGATATTGTCCCGGTCTTGCTGCATTTCTACACGGACTGCTTCAGTATTTGAGGAATCGCGAATGGTGCTGAACATTATGCAATTATTAGCGAACATCCCCACTTCTGACTTTATGATTGAAGGAAGGTCATTGAAGAAGTAGCTGAAGATGGTTGGGCCTAGGACACTACCCAGAGGAACTCCTGCAGTGATGTCCTGGAGCTCAGATGATTGACCTCCAACAATCACAGCCATCTTCCTTTGTGCTAGGTATGACTCCAACCAGCAGAGAGTTTTCCCCCTGATTCCCATTGACTCCAGTTTTACTAGGGCTCTTTGATGCCATATTCGGTCAAATGTTGCCTTGATGTCAAGGGCAGTCACTCTCACCTCACCTCTTGAGTTCAGCTCTTTTGTCCATGTTTGAACCAAGGCTGTTATGAGGTCAGGAGCTGAGTGGCCCTGGCAGAACCCAAACTCAGCATTACTAAGCAGGTTATTGCTAAGCAAGTGCTGCTTGATGGCACTGTTGATGACACCTTCCATCACTTTACTGATGATTGAGAGTAGACTGATGGGGCGGTAATTGGCCGGGTTGGACTTGTCCTGCTTTTTGTGTACAGGACATACCTGGGCAATTTTCCACATTGCCAGGTGGATGCCAGTGTTGTAGCTATACTGGAACAGCTTGGCTGGGGGTGCGGCACGTTCTGGAGCACAGGTCTTCAGTACTATTGCCGGAATATTGTCAGGGCCCATAGCCTTTGCAGTATCCAGTGCCTTCAGTCGTTTCTTGATATCACGCGGAGTGAATCGAATTGGCTGAAGTCTGGCATCTGTGATGCTGGGGACTTCAGGAGGAGGCCGAGATGGATCATCAACTCGGCACTTCTGGATGAAGATTGTTGCAAATACTTCTGCCTTATCTTTCGCACTGATGTGCTGGGCTCCCCCATCATTGAGGATGGGGATATTTGTGGAGCCACCTCTTCCAGTCATTGTTTAATTGTCCACCACCATTCACGACTGGATGTGGCAGGACTGCAGAGCTTAGATCTGATCCGTTGGTTATGCAGTTTGGCATGCAAGTAGTTCCGGGTTGTAGCTTCACCAGGTTGACATCTCATTTTGAGGTATGCTTGGTGCTGCTCCTGGCATGCCCTCCTGCACTCTTCATTGAATCAGGGTTAGTCTCCTGGCTTGATGGTAATGGTAGAGTGGAGGATATGCCAGGCCATGAGGTTACAGATTGTGGTTGAGTACAATTCTGCTGCTGCTGATGGCCCACAGCGCCTCATGGATGCCCAGTTTTGCATTGCTAGATCTGTTCAAAATCTATCCCATTTAGTACGGTGATAGTGCCACACAACACAATGGACAGTATCCTCAATGTGAAGGCGGGACTTCGTCTCCACAAAGACTGTGCGGTGGTCACTCCTACCAATACAGTCATGGACAGAAGCATCTGCGGCAAGCAGATTGGTGAGGACAAGGTCAAGTATGTTTTTCCCTTGTGTTGGTTGCCCCACCACCTGCTGCAGACCCAGTCTCGCAGCTATGTCATTTAGTACTCAGCCAGCAGGGTCAGTAGTGGTGTTACCGAGCCACTCTTGGTGATGGACATTGAAGTCCCCCACCCAGAGTAGATTTTGTGCCCTTGCCACCCTCAGTGCTTCCTCCAAGTGGTGTTCAACATGGAGGAATACTGACTCATCAGCTGAGGGAGGGCGGTAGGTGGTAATCAGTAGGAGATTACCTTGCCCATGTTTGACCTGATGCCATGAGACGTCATGGGGTCCGGAGTTGATGTTGAGGACTCCCAGGGCAACTCTTCCCTACTGTATACCACTGTCCCGCCACCTCTGCTGGGTCTGTCCTGCCGGTGGGACAGGACATACCCAGGGATAGTGATTGCAGTGTCTGGGACATTGGCTGTAAGGTATGATTCCGTGAGTATGACTATGTCAGGCTGTTGCTTGACTGGTCTGTGGGACAGCTCTCCCAACTTTGGCACAAGCCCCCAGATGTTAGTAAGGAGGACTTTGCAGGGTTGACAGGGCTGGGTTTGCCGTTGTCATTTCCGGTGCCTAGGTCAATGCCGGGTGGTCCGTCCGGTTTCATTCCTTTTTATTGACTTCGTAGCAGTTTGATACAACTGAGTGGCTTGCTAGGCCATTTCAGAGGGCATGTAAGAGTTAACCACATTGCTGTAGGTCTGGAGTCACATGTAGGCCAGACCAGGTAAGGACAGCAGATTTCCTTCCCTAAAGGACATTAGTGAACCAGATGGGTTTTTACAATAATCAACAATGGTTTCATGGCCATCATTAGACTAGCTTTTAATTCCAGATTTATTAATTAAACTCAAATTCCACCTTCTGCTGTTTCCAGATCAATACCCTGGGTCTCTGGGTTACTAGTCCAGTGATAATACCACTACGCCACCGCCTTCCCTGAACCATGCTCCGACCAGGTAGCTGTGCTCATCAGAAGCACGAGTCAAGAATCAGGGTTAGATGGACCAAAATGTCCTCTCCTAAACCTTCAAGATGGTGGGCAGGAAGTGCACACACATTGCAAGCCAAAACTGCTCTGGCATATTGGTAATGGCCAGCGTCCGGTACGCATGACTGAAACAGACATTTTGCCATTTTACATATACAAATAAGAGGTCTAACATTCGATTGAGGTTCTCACTGCAAAACTGGTTTGCTCTGAGGTCCCATGGAGGCAGTTCACAAAATTAGGAATTATTAATGTTTTTTGGTGTGCCCTGGGCCCATAAAAAAACTACAGGTCACTGCTGGTCCATCCGAGGCTCTCCCCAATCAGTCTCTGATTGTTGGTTGGCTCAGTGCAAGAGTCAGCCAACTACTGGCCCTCCCAGAAGCAGGGCGCTCATTTGACGCCCATCGTTCGATGGCAGCATATACTGGGACTCAAAATGGCTGGGCCTTCACTCCAGTAAGTACAGGTGGGCGATGAGTGGTTTCTTCCTACCATCCACCCATTCTCTGCCTGATGTTAAAATTGGCTCTCATCTATCCCTGGTTGACATTCCTCAGAGGAATGCATTTGTATCTTCACTATCAACATGGCGCAGTGGTTAGCACTGCAGCCTCACAGCTCCAGGGACCCGGGTTCGATTCCGGGTACTGCCTGTGTGGAGTTTGCAAGTTCTCCCTGTGTCTGCGTGGGTTTTCTCCGGGTGCTCCGGTTTCCTCCCACAAGCCAAAAGACTTGCAGGTTAATAGGTAAATTGGCCATTATAAATTGTCACTAGTATAGGTAGGTGGTAGGGAAATATAGGGACAGGTGGGGATGTTTGGTAGGAATATGGGATTAGTGTAGGATTAGTATAAATGGGTGGTTGATGTTCGGCACAGACTCGGTGGGCCGAAGGGCCTGTTTCACTGCTGGATCTCTAATCTAATCTAAACATCACTATAGCAGGTTATCTGGTCATTATCACATTGCTGCTTGCCCCCACATTGTGGGAGATTGCTGTGTGCAAACTGGCTGCCGCATTAACAATACTTACTATAGCACTTTGGGGCATCCTGAGGTCTTGAAACGTGCTATATAAATCCATG
This sequence comes from Heterodontus francisci, assembly GCF_036365525.1. Lineage (NCBI taxonomy): Eukaryota > Metazoa > Chordata > Chondrichthyes > Heterodontiformes > Heterodontidae > Heterodontus > Heterodontus francisci. The sequence continues at coordinate 14,106,884 of NC_090388.1, forward strand.
TCTTTCTTTCTTTCAGACTTTTAAAAATTATTATTTGGTTTCAGGATGTGAGCGATACTGTGATTGGCCACCAGGGGTCCATAGGACACACTAATCTTGCAGTGGGCTCTTCAATGCCTTATTTTTATTGTTCATCCCCCGTTGCCCTCAGAGGAGGTGGGTGGCTCTTCTCCTGAACTGCTGCCGTCCTTGTGCTCAATGTGCTCCGACAATGTTAGTAGGTAGGGAATTCAATCATTTTGACCCATCAACGATGCAAAAGTCAAGTTTTGTCGGTGCGTGATTTGGAGGAGGACTTGGAGGTAATGGTGTTCCAATGATCTTGTTGTTATTTTCTTTCTTGGTGATAGAGGTCATGAAGCTGGGAGTTGTTCTCGAAATAAGTTTGGTGAGTTGCTGCAGTAGATCCTGTAGATAGTATATACTGCAGTACAACAAAATCAGGATATTCCTCAGGTAGTTCTTCAACTTCTGTCGTCCAGGATGCAAATATGGAAATAATGAGGTCTCATTGATAGCAATCTTTCCTTTAACAGTTCAATCTTGTCGCCTCTCGAACCACATCAGCCTTACCCACTACCATCCTGATGGCGTGGTATCACTGATAACCTTTTAGTCAACAAAGTCAACTGACATAAGTCATTCACCAATGGTTAGCCCTCAGTCCAAGCTTCTTTGCCAGCAGCCAAACTGTTTCAACCAGCTGCTCTTTAGTCTGATTGTCTAGAAGCCTAGAAACTTGCAGCTCTCAGACTCTCCTTAAAACAATCTGGCTGATTTTCCATCCACTGCAGAGTCCTTCTCAACTCTTCAAAAGTCTTCTTCTTACAAAACACAAAGCAGCCTTGCAATTGGCTTCCATCTTTTTCAAAAAACTTCTGGTCAAACAACACACCCAGTTTTCCTTTTAGCTGGCTTAACATTCTGTAGAATTTTCTTGGCAAACTCAAACTAAACCTCCAGTTACATGTTCTTGGTTAAAAAAAACTACTTGTTTGCTCTTAATCACAGGACTGATTGTTTGTCTAACCTGGGTTTGACTCCCCAGAACTTGGAAACTTTGAGCTTCAATTTCAAATCAGGGACAGTCTCAAACAAAAACACAAGCTGTATCACATGTTGCAATGTACCTACACAGACACACCCTTTACTTGTAAATGATTGAGAGGTTTTGAAGGGTCATGATGTAAAGTGCTTAACACAGAATAACCAGCTTCTGCCCTGCTTGTATCCAGTGTTGATAAGGCTAGTTAATGGTGTTGATGGAAGGGCACTTGGTAATGCCGGTCTTTGACGAAGCAACTTAAGATGGTTGGGGTGAAAACATTTCCCTGAGAAACTCCTGCAATGATGTCCTGGGGTTCAACGATTGGCCTCCAATAACAACCACCATCTTCCTTTGTGTCAGATAAGTTTTCCTGTTGAGCCCCAATAACTACAGATTTGCTGGACTTCCTTGGTGCTACTCTTACTCAGATGCTGCCTTGATGTCTATCACCTCTCTTCTGGTATTTAATTCTTGTGTCCATGTCTGGATCAAGGCCACGAAAAGGTCAGGAGCAGCCTGATTCCAAACTCAGGTTTAAGAAGCAGGATACTGGTGAGTAGGTATCTTTTGTTGGGAATAGTTGATGACTTCTTCCATTACTTTACTGCTAATTGGGAAAAGACTGATAGGGCAACAATTATCCAGGTTAGTTTTCTCCTTTTTGTGGATACGACATACCTGAGCAATTTTCCACTGGTGGGTTGATGCCAGTGTCGTTGGAACAGCTTGTCTAGAGGCCAGGTTAGTTTTGCTGCACTTCAGCCAGGATATTGTCATGGCTACGGCACTCAGCCACCTCCTAATGACACATGGGGTGAAACAAATTGGCATCTGGCAGCCGTGGGAGTGGGCAGTGGGATCATCCTTTGCAAACTCTTGTCTCTTGCACTCACATACTGGACTCAGCCATTGATGAAGATGGGGGTGTTCATGGTGCCTTTACCCAATTAGTTTTCTGATTGTCCACTACCATTCTTGACTAAAGTTGTGGGTGGGGGAATGTCTATGGATGTTATTTGTATGGACTGCCAGAAAATATTTGATTAAGTCCCTCATAAAAGACTGTTAGCTAAAGGTGAAGCTCATGGAGTTGAAGGCAAATTATTGACTTGGTAGGAAATTGCCTGTGTGCAGGAAACAGAGAGTAGGGATAATGGGCAGGTACCTTAACTGGCAGGATGTGACTAGTCGTGTCCCACAAGGATCTGTGTTGAGGCCTCAACTATTCACCATATTGATTAACAACTCAGATGATGGGATAGAAAGCCACATATCCAAGTTTGCTGATAAGACAAAGATAGGCAGCATTCTAAGCAGTGTAGATGGAAGCATAAAATTATCAAATGGATTTCAATGGAGGCAAATGTGAGGACATCTATTTTCCTCCTAAAAAGGTTAGACCAGAGTACTTTCTAAATGCTTAAATGCTAGAAACTGTGCCTGTTCAAAGAGACTTGGGACTCTAAGTACATAGATCATTTAAAAGTCATGAACAGGTACAGAAGATAAAGAAAAGGGCTTAATGAATTTTGACCTTTATATTCTAGCAGACTAGAGTACAAAGTGATATAAGTAAGGTTACGGCTATGCAAAGACCTGGTCGGACCACATCTGAAATACTAAGAGCAGTCCTAGGCATCACACCTAAGGATATGGGGGGTGTGCAACATATATTTACCAAAAGAATACCTGGACTCCAAGGGTTAAATTATGAGGAGAAATTACCAAACTAGGGTTATAAGATTAAGGGGTGATTTGATCAAAGTTTTCAAAATGTTAGGGGAAACATCCAGGGTAGATAGAGAGAAACTATTTCCGCTGGTTGGGGCGTCTAGAACTAGATGGCAAAAAATCAGAGCCAGATATTTCAGCAGGGAAGTTAGGAAATATTTCTACACCCCAGAAGTTTGCAACTCTCTTCCGCAAACAGCAATTGATGCTGGATCAATTGTTAATTTTAAATTTGAGATTGATAGATTTTTGTTAACCAAAGGAATTAAGGTATATGGGAAAAGGATGGTAATGTGGAGTTAGATTGCAGATCAACCATGATCTCACTGACTGGCGGAACAGACTTGAGGGACTAAATGGTCTCCTCCTGTTCCTATGTTGTAGGGCTACAGGGAGCTACTCTGATTCATTGGTCATGGGACTGTTTAGAATGGTCTATAGCTTGTTATTTTCTGTATTTAGCATGCATGCAATCCTATGTTGGTGTCTCATTCTACAGTATGCCTGATGCTGCTCTTACACTTCCTATTAAACCAGGTTTGCTCTCCTGGTTTGCTGGAGATGTTAATGAGGTTGACTCTGCGGGGTTGAGAGGGCTCAGATTACATGGGGATATTTTGTTTTTTGAATCGCCACTTTTGATCACTAAACACTACTAAAGTGGCCTCATCCACTGTTCCTGGAAAATAATTAAATTTGGCTTCCAAGGGTGAGCCAGAACACAAAACAGAACAAAGCTGTACATTTAATGCATAAGCAACTGCTGTGTCACACTTTCCTTATATTAACTGTGCACATCGTGTAGATTTTTCCTGTCAGTTTTATAAGGTTTTTTTTTGACGTAAGGAATATATTTACCAACCTGAGATAGAAGAATGAGAACAGGAAGAAGGTGAGATGTCTTTTTCTCTGCTACTAGTTCTCTTCTCAGTAACCCAACTGTAGTCCTCAATCCACCTCCTAAAGACAGCAGCCCACAACTCCTGAACAGTCCGACACTCTAGATATTTCTCCAGACAATCAGTCTCATTTCTGAATGCTCCACATACTCGAAGTTCGTTAGCCAAAATAACCAGGATCAGTGGAAGTGAACTCAATTTTCTACTCATGATATTTTGGATTTGGCTCTCACTTATTTCTTTGTAGGGCATTGCCAGATGCTTCTTAAAGATATGAATTTTATAGTCGGATCTATTGGAAAGCTGCATCACTTCTACATCTTCACGCTTTGATAGTGATTTGTAGGAAAGGTTGGAAGAGGCAGTGCTTACAATAAGCTTGCACTGAGCCGGGAGAGGCTGTGGAAGCCATGAGAATTCCTTTACCTGTACAGAGGGGTATTGGTAAATTAGTATAAATTAATGACCAAGGGCATTTTGCAAAATAAGCGAGGACAAGGCTTACTAGTTATTCAAAATTTAACACACCGCTCTGCTTGTATAACTTTTCAAATACCTTTTAGAAATAGAAATAATTATGAAGACAAACCCCTTGTATTTGACCTTTGTCACAACAATGAAGAGGTCAAAATGGGTCATGAATGTTAGATATAAACTGTGCAGGTGCTGCTTATTACTGGGACAAACTCCACATTCATTATCTTATCATTAAATATTACAGATGGAATATACAGAGGCCCACACGACCACTGTAATATACTGTGAACATATATTTTATTTTATATAAAGTTTGAATTATTATGATTGCTTCATTTTGTTTCCTTATTTTTCAAACCTGTAAAGCTCTGTTTTATTATTAATTTATCATTAGTAATTAGAATAATACCTGCTGTGCTGACAATCCATGGGTTCCAGTTAGTTTATCAGCTCCATCTAACACCAGTACACATGGTTTCAAACCAATTGCTGCTATGAAGGCTTCACGGATCATTTGAAACATCCAAATATCTGTAGGATTTGCACTGAAAGCATTGGGGTAATCTTCAGCTCCTGAAATTCAATTATAACAATGTTTCATACTCACTGTGCATTATCTCATGGTCACTTTTAAATGAGTTGACATTATATGGCATTGCTCATGGACAAAAAAAAGGTCTGTTTTCAATCATGGCCCATTTTAACTCAAGGCGAGAAATGGGGATGGAAGGGCTGAAGTGGGTGGTGAACCTCACAACATGAGGCCCAAGAGATCCTAACAATGACTCCCTCCTAAAGCCAGTAGGAATGATGTCACCACAGGTGGGCAGGAGTCACAATTGATGGAGGAGGAATGGCGGAAAAGGGCGTGAGTCAGGTCGCTGACAGACACAAATAGTCCCTGGCAAGTGTGGTATTTATAAACTGGTGGTTCTGCCACATGTAAACCTGGTTTTCTTGACCACAGCCAGCCCGGCACAGGGGGCCTGAAACAGATGTTAAGCCCCTTATTTGCATGTGAAAATTTTGGTCATGGACCCTGGGCACACTTAATTTTTTTGCCAACACCAATATGGTGCTTGCTGTCCGCTGTATTAGAGGCTTAGGTGCCCACTAGCGCCTGAAAAACAGGCGCAGTGACATCGAAATTCTAAGCCAGGTTTGTTAGTCCTCAGTTGATAAATAAAGGATGAATTTCATAAGTGTGGACTTCCTCTCCCACTAGAACGGCAGTCTAACAAAGGGGTCTACACCTGAAACATCAACTAACCTTTCTTCCACTACCCTGCTAAAAGAAAAAGCTGCTTATATTTCAGTTCTCAGTTCTGATGAAGAGTTGTACCTGAGACATTAATCTGTCTTTTCGCTTTGCAGATGTTGATCTACCTTCTCATTATTTGCAGCACTTTCTGTTCTTGTTCCAGATTACTTTTTGCAGTTTTTTTTCTTTTAATAAATTTGTTAACATGAGTATTACATTAATTAAAGATAAAAATCTATCCTACTAAAAAGACAATAGTTTATTCCCAAACAAACTGGCAACCCAAGAATTCTAAATCATGTGCTGCTGTGTTGCATAGAAATCAAAGCTATAATGGGTCAAATCTTGCTGGAGCGGAACATCTCGCAGTATGCACCTTAGTTAGACTTTCTCCTGAACCCTTCAGCTCCAATTGTACTTGTGCTGTATTTTGAGGGAAGTGCAAGCTACTGCTGCAGGGCGAGGGTATTGAGGCATCTGGGACTTTAGTGAATGACGGGGCCAACACTCTGTCTCCGTAACCAATGAGGTTTAAAAAGTTAGAAGGAAAGAGGAAGAACTGAGAAGGTAGGAGAATTAGAGTCAAATTAGGTGCAGACAGAGAAATAAAGATAGGGAAAGAAAGATTGGATTAAAAGAGAGAAAAAAAGAGACAGAAAGGAAAATTAAGGAATTTGTTTTTTTAATTTGACATTTTTTTAAAACTCTATTGGCTACATGTAGGAATGAATCTCTTTACCTAGGCCAGAGATTGATTAGCATTACACTATATTGTTAAAAGGGTATTTATGCTATTAGTTATGAGCCTCAACCTTTTGGGGAGAGTTTACTGGGCAATTAATGTGAAAATTCAGCAAGTTCTTAACAATAACAGTGAAGCTAAGAGCTTGATGCCATTTGTGTGAGGCAAATAGTGGAGGAGCGCAAATCAACCAGCATGCTTTGCAAATTCATAACTCATCACTTAACCACCCCACCCCACCCCCCCCCCCCAAAACTTGCTGGCCAATCATAGCACTGTGCTAGCTTCTGATCGATAGTTATGCTATCAAACCTTCCAGACTGAAGACTTTCTAGAATGTACTATCACACAATCACAGAGAACAAGCCATTTAGATTGATGTACTCCTTACCCCAAACCCCACCTCCAAAAAAAATTGAACGTGTGGAGAAATACATAGGAAGGCTCTAGGGGTCTGGTCTGAACAGGATCAACTGCTCTTTGGCAGCTTATGTGGACTATCAGCATGAAATTTGCGACCATGGAATTTAGAGATTTAAAAATAGCAGTTAAAAACAATTTTCTATTTAGCCTTTTCAAGAATGGTAGTTGAATTATTTGAAAACATTACTATACTGCAAATGAGAAGGAAAACTAAATGGTATTTTCAGTTGCACATCATTTAAATATGGTGCAAAATTAAACTTGCACAATTCCTAAATTCTACTTTGATTTGCATTTACATTATAGTGCATAAAACATTTAATTCGGTTTTAACTGTGGATGGCATTCTAGTGAAAATGGGCTTCAAGTACCATCTCCAACTCAAACCAGATTGTTCAGCTCATTGCTGTCTGTGTGAAATTGCTATATGGAAATTGGCTGCTATGTTTGGTTAGTTAACAAGTGACTACTGTTTAAAGTTAGTTTCATTTGGGGTGATTTTAACTTTGGTTGGAGGTGCAAACTGGGTGTTATGGAACTGACTGCCTATTACATGCCCATTCCTTCTATTGACTTCAACAGAAAGAATTATCTGGCTTAGTGTATAATGAGTGGTCAACTGAAGATGTAATTACCCCCAACCATATATACAGTACTCTGGGATGTTTCTGTGAGGTGTGATAACACACTATATAAATCCAAGTTCTTTCTTTCCTTGACTTTGTGTTGAATCCTAAAGTTAAGCAGCATACAAACCTGGAATATAGTGTGACTCTAAAATTTCACCCTTGAAGTTTACCTCTGACAACTAGGTAATGAGATGCTAATGTGAGAAGAATTGTTCTGATTGCTACGTGTAGTACTGGAGTTAACACACACTTTTTACAATTATTTGCAATTATGATATCATTACATGAACAACCAGTGCATCTCTTCGTCCATGGTAACATTATCAACCATCCTGTATACCTTTATAAAAATACTCCCAACATTCAAGCACCATCTAAAATCAGCAGAAAATAGACATGTACATGATGAATTTGTTTTTATTCTTTCATGAGATGTGAATGTCGCTGGCAAGGGCAGCATTTGTTGCCCAACTGATATTGAATGGCTCTGTTTTTATACTATAAGAGAAACAAAACAAGTTGTTTATTCTTTTCTGACTGACCAACAATAGATCTTAAGAATGCCCTTAAATATTTATCATGCTTGATTCTAAAAATTTTATATTTACCAAAATATTCATGACGTAGTTTTAATGTACAGCGCCTCAAAAAGGACATGATGTCATGGCTGGCAGAGCTACTTCCCACGAAGTGCGTTATCACCAGGACACTGGGGTTTTTCTGCATTAAGTATTTTAGCCAGTTGCAAATCACAGTTGACTTGCCACAGCCTTTCTCTCCACAAAGTAATAGGACAGATTTATACTGGAACACAGGCTTTGGACTATAAATAAAACAAGAAAGTAAAAGCAGAAAGAGATCAAAAATTGCCATTTTTATACTACATATCACATGTGGTACCTCTGCAGTAAATGTGTTAGTACTAGGCAAGTGTTACATACACTGCCGCCACCCTCCCAATACCCCCACAGCCGATGTATCATTCTAACACAATAGCCACAGTGATTCCATGAAGCACAATCAGTTGCTAATAAATTAATTGTTTGATCTGAATTTCTTGGACATTGTAGCATTGATCATTTCTCATAAAAAGGCCCATCCGTTTTAAATGTTCTTGATCTGATCAAAGAGAAAGTCTCGACAGTACAATTTTGTTTTTAAAAACGTGGTGTTCCATCCTAAAAAAGAGTATTGTTCCTTCTTTGTAATTTGTGACTTGCTATATCCAGAACTTATATCAGTCAGTTTGATCAAAACACAAGTTACACTCATTCTCCATTCAGTTATTTAGAAGCAAGTTGAGGAATGAGAGAATGCAAAGGTTTAACTTTAAATAAACTATGTATATATTTTTATCCCTCATTTTAAAACCTCCACTTGTCCCCATTTTATATTTCCCATTCCACACTTGTGGCGAGAATGGAGAGAAATCAAACTGCATTCATAATTATTGCTTCACACACACATTTACCATCATCCCGTGCTGCAATCTTAGTTGTGATAAATCTCCACTACCGAACAAATTAAATCACTGTCTTGACAGTATTAGCACTAAGTGTCAATTACTACAAAAAACTAACCGTTAAGAAAAGTAGTGAGAGAATAAACAGTAAGAATAAGATGGGTATCTTTAGATGTGAATGGAAACATAACAGAGCAAGAGCAAGAAGGGAATGCAGAACATAAATCCACAGAGTTTAATAATCTAATGTCATGTTAATGAACATTACAATTGTACAAGCCTGAATCAAAATTCAAGCTCATCCCTTTATATCTACCACACCTTGGCTTTATTGTACTTAAGACACTGGTACGTTTAAACTCAGCTAATCCGCTGTTGACTTCGACTTGAACGTCATGTTGGGAAGAATGAGCAAATGTGTCCAAAATGCCAAAAACCTTCCATGTTTCCGCTGTTTCCACAAAAACTTGGCAATACCTTTGAGAAAATGCTTCATGATAACAAAGTTCAAGATAACTTTCATGATCTGAAAGAGAAAACATTCTTGACAAAGTTCATTTGGATCAATGCTATGCATTTCAATGACAATAATTACTAATACTTAATAAGCACTACTTTCTGTTCAGTTTAACTTGGCACTATTATATGCTGTACTACATCTTTAATTATATTACTGCAAAGTATACTCTACAAAGTCAATGTTCTACTACATCAATCCAGTCTCACAGAAACACACAAACAGCTGGATTTTATAAGCGATCTCAGCGGCAAGCTTCAAAAATGGCAGTCCGTCTATGCGGACTGCACGTCACGAAGCTGCCACGCTATTCAGCACGGCTGCTCATTTAAGTGGCCGGGGCAGACTGCCCACCACGATAACATGGAGGGGGCAGGTTGTCCATCCCCGGCAATGCTGTCAGGTGCCACTGCACAAGCACTAATGCCATTTTTAAAGGGCTTTGAGTCCTACATTGCAATTTACATCTTTAAATGAATATAGTTTGTAAAAGATTAAATAAAGTGATCCTGACCCTCTCCCACCACCCCCCCCAATAAGCATAGAAGTACCTGCCCTCTCCCCCCCCACCCCAAAACACTTACCTTGTGCTGCTGACCTTCCCCCCCAAAGTTCATCAACTTTAAACTTTACCCCTTCCCACCACCCCCTAGACCAATGAAATTAATCTGACCCCGCTCCCACCCTCCCGCACTGAAAAACTTATCTGCTCCCCCCTCCCCACCAGTGTTCCGACTCGGATATGAAGGCGCTGGAATGCTGGCCACCGGCACCAATACCGCCCATGGAATGGACGGCGAGAGCAGGTAAGTAACTAATTCATTTATTTAAATACAGTTGCGTATGTAAATATTTATCCCATCGCCGAGCAGTGTGGGGGGGCGGTGGGGGTGTCAGCCCAAAATCTCCTCAAAGGTTGATAGTTTTTTTTAAGTCACTTGATTTTATAATGCATTGATTTCCGATCCATATGACTATGTGACACACTGTATTGTTTCAATTCAAGTCACTGCAGCTCTATTCCTGCTACTTTTAGAGTCATAGAGCGATAGAGTTATACAGCACAGAAACAGGCCCTTCGGCCCATTGTAGCTCAATAACAGGGATGAATGTTTGTTCTTAGTTCCACACTACAGGTAAATATAGAAGCTAATCTTCTGCCTCACACTACTAATATTTAATAATTCTTAAAACCATTCATCTCAAAAGTATATTGATTAGCTTTACATTCTCATCAAAACCAGGGGAATGGATAATAAGTCTTTTGTCGGTTTCCATTTTTGCGTTCTGTCTGCAAATAACAATTTTGTTGGTGTAATGCATAAACGGTTCCATTCAAAATATAATTTTATGTTGGTTTAAAGAAATCACCATCCTGGCAAATTAAGAACATAAAATAGATCTGGGCTGTGTTTTTATATTTTCATAAAAGTGCCAAGCTGCATGGATATTTTTACCGCTACAAATTTGGATATAAAATATGTATTCCTGGTTGTTTCTGTTTATACCCACCAAATAAATCCTAGCCACTCTTTAATGATTATGTAGTTATTATCAGTGCCATAATGTAATGGTAATAATGAAGAAGAAAGAATGTTTTCCGAGGTTTCCACACCCCCAGGATTAGTTTAAGCATTCACCTTTGCCTTGTGAAAAGCAGGACCTCGGGGAAGTAGTTTATTAATTTATTATTAACTATTAATATTTATTTTTTGTCTATTATTGCATTATTACAAGACCTAAATGTTATAAAGCAAGAAACCAATAAACATCTTCTCAATCGCCTCTTAATGTGTCTTATGGTTTAAATCTGCTGATTAGAGGCATATTGAAATAGTTAATTTCTGCAGAACTGGCCAAAAATGTGTCTGACACCATTCCTGTCTAGGGATTCAACGAATAGAGGTGGCTGTTCACACTCCATTGTCCCTGCTCACACTATTGGCATTAATGGGGAAGAGGTGTCCAGAGCCAGTACTTTTTCTTCAACATGCTCCCTGTGTTATTAATTAAAACAAAGTAATTGAGTTATTAATTCACCTCAATAAAATTTTGTTCAAGATTTTCTTTCCCCTTTCATTTGATAATGTAATCATGGCATGATGCAGCTGAATTAATCTAACTACTGTAAACTTTCCCATGTCCAATTTCAAACAAACTATGGGAAGTTATTTTTCGGTGTATTGACTGAAGAATAAATTCCAATCATTGTCCTTCAGGAAGAAGTTGTTTCAGTAACACCAGTGGCCAACTGTGTTAACAGCTGAACCAAGAATAGAACTGTACTTGACCCTCTTACCACATGCAATAAACTTACCCGTTTGCAAAGGAACTAAGTCCATGGGATACAAATTGTCAATGACATTGCAACAGTCTTTCCAGACTGCTTCTCCTAATTCTTCTATTGTCCGAAAAATTCTGACAGGTAATCCTTTATTGACTATCTTTTCCTTCAGCTCCCTTATTTTCTGTTCATCGTAATGATCTTTACTGTTATATTTACGCTCTACCATCCCCCATTCATCCTCTGGGACTTTCAGAAGTATATCATCAGCATACCGAGAATCTCGGAAATAAAAGAAGCTGATCCCAGAGTCATTCAGTATAGCTGCTTCGATTATCTCAAGCTCCAGCAGACTGCAGTTTTGGTAACCTTCCTGCAATAACCAAGAATAACCATTTCTTGCTGCGATATATATATTCCTTTCCAGCTTGGATAAAGCTTCCATATCTGTCCCACTCGCTGGAAAGCCCTCTGCATCTGGTGGGCAATATTCACCATATTTCTGACCTAACATGCATATGAAGAAAGGTGAGCATTTGTTGATGAAGTCTAGCGAAACCTTTAGCTGGTGGGAATCTGTGTTCTGATGATGACGTCCTTCGAGTGGTGTCCACTGCGTATCTAATACTTTAAAATAGCTTCTTCTGGTGTTACAGAGTTTACTTAGACGAGGAAAAATATAATTTTCCAAATAGTTTCGTTCCTCTTGAAAATCTTCAGATGTTGAACAGAGAAATACCGTAATTGGTGGTCTATAGATGCCATCTAGGGGGTGTGTAAGATATTCACTTTGCTCTGTCTCAGAGGTCCTCAGTTTTTTTAAACATTCATTCATTGTATGCATTGTTGAAAATTTTAGAATATTTTCTCAAGTTTTTTTTATATAAAGAATGAGCACTGTTAACAGTTCCTATTTTTTAATCTTAGAATTCTAATCTTAGAAATTCTTAGAATTGTAGAAAGTACATATGGAGTTATATACAGCCATCTTGTTTATGTATACATGTTCACCAACTTTCTTTAGAACTTCCATTAGAGATGTGAAACAAGTACGGTTCTTTGAATGGGCTCAGCATTTCTTGCATACCAACTTGGGTTCCATGTTGCTGACGACTTCTGCTCCTTCACAGCTACTAAAATAAAATAGAAATTTGTATTTTAAGAAATTGGTGCAAATTTGTAGCTATGATGGTAAAGGCTCATACTTCCAATTTTCTTAGACAACTGCATATTCCATTGTAACAAAAATAACATTTTATAAAAGGACAGTTGAAACCTTTTATTTCATAAGAACCTAAATAGAGGAGCAGGAACAGGCCATACAGCCGCTTTAGCCTGTTCCACAACTGAATAAAATTATGACTCATCTTCTACCTCAACTCCCCTTTCTTGCTCTATCCCCAAAACTTTGATTCCCTCAATAACTGAGCATCCACAGCTCTCTGACGCTAAATGAGCAGACAATTCACACACATGCAACTTACATGAATGAGCTGCAAATAAGGTCTGGTTATACTTCTTCAAATGTCTGTGCTGGTTTAAGTGCATGTCCTGACATCTCTGCAATAATGCATCGAAACAGAATCACAGAATCTAACAACAAAGAAGGAAGCCATTCAGCCTGAGGAAATGATGTGCACCTTAGGAACGGGAGTCGGCCATTCAGCCCTTCAAGTCTGCTCCCCCATTCAAATATATTGTGGCTGATCTGCACCTCAACTCAAAATACCTACCTTAGCTCCAAGTACCCCCTTGATACCCTTACCCAAAAAATATTTTTGTCACAGCCTGGATAACTTTAATCGACTATCAGTATCCAAAAACTTTCCAGGAGCGAGCATTCCGAATTATACTACTGATTCTGTGAAAACGTGCTTCTGATTTCCCTCCTTCTGTTTTTGGATGGAAGATAATGGCTGTGTTCCTTCTTGGAAATTTCTTGGAAAAGTTCTTGGAAACTTGCAACCAACATCAACCCATTATTTTGCGCAGTATTGGAGCTCCACTGATTGAATCAACACCAAAACCATCAGGAAATCTCTGCAAAGTGAAACTGGATTGCATATAGGGGCAAAAGTTAGAATGCGAGGTGCACCGTACTGAGCTCATCCCAGATAATTATGACTGCTTGAGAAAATGCAGACTGCCCTCTCTCAGATGTCCACTTGACATCTGTCGCAGCACCTTCATATAACTACAATAACTCTGCTGCCTCTTCAAAGGAGTACTTTTGCCTCTAAGGCAGGAGGTTGTGGGTTCAAGCCCACTCTACAGACTTGAGCATAAATATTTAAGTGGACGTCCCTGTGCAGTACTGAGGAAGTGCTGACCTTTGGATGAGACATTAAACTAAGGCCCTGCCTGTCCTCTCGGTTGGATGCTAATTTGAAGAATAGCAAGGGATTATTCATGGTGTGGTGGCCAAAATGTATCCATCAGTCAATATCACAAAAACGTGTGGTCATTGTCACATTGCTGTTTGTCCAGTTCCGATGAAGGGTCACTGACCCGAAACGTTAACTCTGCTTCTCTTGCCACAGATGCTGCCAGACCTGCTGAGTGGTTCCAGCATTTCTTGTTTTTATTTCAGATTTCCAGCATCTGCAGTATTTTGTTTTTATTTTGCTGTTTGTGGGATCTTGCTGCGTGCAAAGTGTCTGTCGTGTTTCCTGCATAACAGTGAGGACACTCCATTGGCTGTAAAGCGCTTTGGGGTGTCGTCTGGTCGAGAATGGCGCGATGTAAATGCAGGTCTTTTATAGGATTATTTTCTTCATCGCGCGTCCCTTTTCGTTACGGTCCCCAGATTAAAAACATGAACTATATAATTTCTGCTTACTTTGACTCCATGGCATTTGCTCAACAAACGCAAGCGTTTATTTTTTTCAAAAAAAGCAACAGGAAAAACCTCGCCACGATTATACGTTCCCATCCGCGGCTCCGGCTTTCCAGCCTCTGCAGCATCCCCCGTTTCCATCGCAACCGTCTCCAAGGCTCGTTATCCAGGTAAACGACCCGGAGAACCAGGCCAGACAACCCCGGAAGTAAATGAAAGCAGCTCTTTAAAACTAAGATATATTTTTCTTTTTTTAAAAAAAATGATTCTAACCAATGTACGATTACACCCCCTCCCAAAAAAATTAAACGTATAAATCCAAAAATGAAAAACTCTAAACCGTTTGAGCTTCGACCCGGCTCGGCGCTTCTCCACCAATCGGGACGAGCCACGCTCTGGACGTAGGAGATGGTACATGGAAGACGGTGATTGGCGGAGGCGTTTTCGCCACCGCTCCTGATTCGTCGGTTGTTTTTTGCGTGGTGGGCTGCGATTGGCTGCTCGTCGCCCCGTCCCCTCCCCTCCCCCTCCCTTCAACCGGTTTTATTGAAGAATCCGAGTGAAGCACCAGGCGTGTGTTGTGAGGGGAGTCGCGGAGAGAGCGTGGTTCGTGGGGAAATTGAGGTATCATACAGCGGGCACGTGAGACATAACGGTACCGGGGGTGGGGGAAAAGGATCAGCGAAGGAAGAAAAATCGCAGAGCCTCCCGATGATGAACCAGGCCTGGATTCTCGCGCTGGTGTGCGCGCTTCTGGCGTTCGGTAAGTGTCGATGGGCGCGAACTGGCGTTTCTGGAATCTTCCTTCAGCTCCTGGAACGGTGAGGGGTTCCCGGCCTTGTACCCGCTCAGGGACTCGGATCCCCTTCACTCGCCTCGACCGGTCTGCTGTTGTCTCGTAACCGTGTGTGTGTGGGGGGGGAGTGGACCTCTGACTCCTCACCCCCAATCCCATCCCCCACGCTCTCATTACCTTCCCCCGCCCCCCTTCATCGCATCTCCATACGCCCCCTCTACTCCTGGCGGCTGTTGGGATGAATGGGCTGGGCTTTCAGGTGGAGTCGCTTCTCCCCCGCTCTCTGGCTGCTGATGCCAGCTCCCTGAGCTGGAAATGTGGGCTCTCGGTTTCTCCTTATTCCGCAGTATTTTGGTTTTATTCTCCTCATTACTCCTGCCTCCAGGGAGCCTGGTTACCCTCCTCCTCCCCCGCAGCCAGCCAGCCAACCCCACGGCGCTTCCACAACGATGAGAGGTTTTTCTTGTAAAAGAAAACACGTGGGTTCATGTTAAAGGACGGTTCCGATCGCTGATTTATTGCCTGAAGAGACTTGTCTGTTTAAACTACCCTCACTTCTTTGTCCAGCTTCCGTTAGAGCAGAAGATGAAACGGTGGAGGAAGATCTCGGGAAAAGTAGGGATGGATCTCGGACCGACGATGAAGTTCTTAAAAGGTATTGATTGTGGAGATGTTCTGTTCATTTCGGTGGTGGTGATACTGGACTTCAAACCCGGAGATCATATTTTCATGTATCGCTAATGGCAAGTTATTAAAATCAATTCGTCTGCTACCAGAAAATGGCTATGAAAGCTACAGAGTGTTGCACAAACCCAACTGATTCCTAAGGAAAAGGGGCCAATGTGACTCCTGTGTCACACTGGTACTGCCCAACTTAAATGCCACTGATGCTGTCATCATAGAACATAGAACAGTACAGGCCCTTCAGCCCACAATGTTGTGCTGAACCTTTAACCTACTCTAAGATCTAAGTAACTACCTACCCTTCATTCTTCTATCATCCATGTACCTATCCAAGAGTTGCTTAAATGCCCCTAATGTATCTGCTTCTACCACTGCTGGCAGTGTAAAAAAAAAACCTACCTCCAATCACCCTAAAATTACACCCCCTGGTGATAGCCCTTTCCACCCTAGGAAAAAGTCTCTGACTATCCACTCTACGCCTCTCATCATCTTGTACCCCTCTATCAAGTCACCTCTCATCCTTCTTCGCTCCAATGAGAAAAGCCTTAGCTCCCTCAATCTTTCTTCGTAGGACATGCCCTCCAGTCCAGGCAGCATCCTGGTAAATCTCCTCTGCACCCTCTCTAAAGCTTCCACATCCTTCCTATAATGAGGTGACCAGAACTGAACACAATATTCCAAGTGTGGTCGAACCAGGGCCTTATAGAGCTGCAGCATAACCTCGTGGCTCTTAAACTCAATCCCTGTTAATGAAGCCAACACACCAAGCCTTCTTAACAACCCTATCAACTTGGGTGGCAACTTTGAGCGATCTATGGACATGGACCCCAAGATCCCTCTGTTCCTCCACACTACCAAGAATCCTGTCTTTAAGCCTGGATTCTGCATTCAAATTCGACCTTCCAGAATGAATCATTTCACACTTTTCCAGGTTGAACACATGAGAACAGAATGTGTGGATGACACTGTCACTGGTAGTTTGTGCAAGTAAATGTAGATAAGACTAGAAAAATTGGGCACTTGAGCAGTATACAATGATAGATATATCAGAATCATTTAGTATCTGAACTTTTACCTTTTAAAGATTTTTGTACTGAAATGAAATTGTGGTATGATCTTGCATTATTTCTCAGCATTGAAGGAGAAGAAAGCTATAAATCTTGAGGCTTTTTTTTGCCTTTGACATTGTGCCATTTGGCTTAATTCCACTAGTACATGAATATTTCATATTTCAGAAAGTTTTTAGTGGCTGGAATTCAGACTAACCTTGGAGTTGATCTAGACCTGTGTAACCTTGATAAACATATTACTACCATAGTATGGAGTTCAGTTGGCCAACATCTTAGTTTCATGGTTATGTGGCTCCAGATTTGGTCCTAGGCCAAAGTCAAAATAAATGGACCCATTTGGGTGCAAATGATGGAATTGAAAGTGAGCTGTATGGAAGCTTAAAATTCAAGCTGATTTTTTTTTCTACATTCAAGTATTTTGAAAAGAAAAGCAACTATTTGGTCTTTATTGTGCAGTGTTAAGTGTATTGACCTATTGATGCAGCTATTTACATTAGTTAACAGCCTCCCCCTGTGCCCTTTTTGGTAGGGAGGAAGAAGCTATTCAATTAGATGGATTGAATCCTGCTCAAGTTAAAGAAATCAGAGAAAAGGCTGAAAAGTTTCTATTCCAAGCAGAGGTTAACAGAATGATGAAGTTAATCATTAATTCTCTATACAAAAACAAAGAGGTAAGTTTTTTTTTAAAAAAGGCTTCACTCTGCTGTTTTGCAGTTTCTGAGATTGTTTTCAAGATACTTGCCTTAGACTTGTCCTGTGACCATCTATATATGGCATTTTTAATGTGGCACTTCATGTTGGGTGTTCAGTAGCAATTTAACTTCAGTCTTCTCATTTACTTCTCATCCTGGAGTGGAGGGAAGAGTCTATAAAATGCCAACAGTATATATAGTTCAGTCAGCTGTGTGCTTGTGGCCATTATTTATTGTAGTAGCTGTGGTGTCCTGATAATCATGACATGGTATTATAACATATTACTAACATTGGAGTTTTTAAAGCTGCATACCAGGGTAAAATTCACACAATGCATATATATTAAGTTAACATTCTGTAGCCAAATATATTTAACTTAATGTTTATTATCAGATATTTCTACGTGAACTGATTTCTAATGCTTCTGATGCACTGGACAAGATCCGGTTGATGTCTCTAACAAATGATACTGCACTACATGCCACAGAAGAGATGACAATCAAGATAAAGGTTTGTTTTCTTTCATTAAATTTGTTTCAAAATGTAGTAAAATTCTATTGGATTAACTGATAACTGATCAAAGTCCTGATTCGAGTTAAGACTGCCTAGCTGTACCTTCAGAATGTGCCTGTTGTCTCAAGCATTAGAGAAACACTGGGTGCACAATGGAGATTGGCACGGGATTATAGCTTGTTCTAAATTGTAAGAAAGGTGTCATATGGTTGTCTGACACTTAGATTTGGTGTGCTCGAGTCAGATCTTCCATGTGGATGTATACCTGTGGCCACCCTCGATACAAAAACATTGTTGTATTACTGCTCATGCATTTTTAAATGTGCTGGAACTGCTCATTTCACCTTCATAGCAAAGTTGTCTCTTTTTTTTCTCATCCATTGCACATTAGAAAAAATTTAGGCTTTGTAGGCATAATGACTACAGTACTGTAAAGTTTTATTTTAGAAATGTCATAGTTTGTGATTTTGGCACATGGCGCTTGGAGAATTTGAGATGAAGTTTGGTTTTAATTTTTATGCACCCTACCCTGCTGACAGCATGGAACTTGAGATAGGGTTGATACCCTTTAGTTTTGAGCCCATTGATTAAGACAATAAGAGGAAGACTAGACCAAATTTAATTTTCTCAATTAGTGAATTATCTACATATGCAAATGAGAATATGGTTTGGTGATGGAATATTTATACTTTAGCACTTTGCTTTCTCCCTAGGCTGACAAAGAGAAGAACATGCTACATGTCACAGATACAGGCATTGGCATGACTAAGGATGAGTTGATTAAAAACCTTGGCACAATTGCAAAGTCTGGAACAAGTGAATTCTTAAATAAGCTGACAGAGATGCAAAGCGATGACCAGTCTACTTCTGAGCTGATTGGTCAGTTTGGTGTTGGATTCTACTCTGCTTTCTTGGTAGCAGATAAGGTCATTGTAACATCTAAGCACAACAATGGTACACAGCACATCTGGGAATCTGACTCAAATGAGTTCTCTGTAATAGAGGATCCACGAGGAAATACACTAGGACGTGGTACTACTATCTCGTAAGTTATGACTCCTTTTTACAGTGTGCTACTAAATTGTTTGGCCTTAGAACAGTGCATCCCTTGTTGGTATAATGTGGAAATGGCTGGCTGGCAGTATCTGTAAGGAGGGTATAGTTGCTATTATTGGCTAACGGAGCCAAGACATTAGATCTGTTATAATATAGTTAGCCTGACCAAGCTACTTAATGCAATATTGATCCTTTACAGTACTAATAAATTATGTGTTGAATTGTCTATCATATGTTCTTGTTTACTTTAGATTAGTCTTGAAGGAGGAGGCATCTGACTATCTTGAACTGGACACCATCAAGAATCTAGTGAAGAAATACTCTCAATTCATCAACTTCCCCATCTATATCTGGAGCAGTAAGGTAATTCAAATGTGATTCTGGACAGTGAACAGTAAACTCGTGTACTTTTATAAATTTAACAAAAGCTTCTGTTAATAGACAGAAACTGTGGAGGAACCAATGGATGAGGAGGAAATTAAGGAAAAGGAAGAAACTGATGATGAGGCAGCAGTTGAAGAGGAAGATGAAGAAAAGAAAGCTAAAACTAAGAAGGTATGAACCATTTTTCATTCATTTCATTAAATGTTCAAAGAATTGGCTTGGATAGAGAATTGGTTGGGGTAGGAGACAGACTATGGATAAGATTGTGACTAGTGCTGTCCCCAGGGATCTGGACTGAGACTGCAGCTTTTCATGATGTAAATGATTTCTAAGGAGAAATAGCAACACAGAAATCTTAGATATTTAGCTCTAAGTTAGGTGGCACAGCAAATAGTGCTGACAGGAGCAAACTGTTGCAAGGAGACCTTTCTAAATTAAGGTTGTGGGCAAAACTCTAGCAAATGGAAGTCAATGTTTGGCAGGGGGGTGGGAACCGGAGCCACAGATCAGTGGATGGGGTAGCTGTTGAACAGGCAGATACCGAGTGCAGAGAGTCTGAGGAAGGTTAGACAGTTGACAGAGCAAAGTTGCAGCCAGTATGATGGGTTGAAGTGTGTCTATTTTAACACAAGAAGTGTCAGGAATAAGGGTGATGAACTTAGAGCATGGATCAGTACTTGGAGCTACAATGTTGTGGCCATTACGGAGACGTGGATATCACTGGCAGGAATGGATGTTGGATGTTCCGGGGTTTAGATGTTTCAAAAGGAATAGGGAGAGAGGTAAAAGAGGTTTGGTTTAGTTTAGTTTAGAGATACAGCACTGAAACAGGCCCTTTGGCTCACCGAGTCTGTGCCAACCATCAACCACCCATTTATACTAATCCTACACTAATTCCATATTCCTACCACATGCCCACCTGTCCCTATATTTTCCCTACCACCTACCTATACTAGGGGCAGTTGCTAATTGCCAATTTACCTATCCACCTGCAAGTCTTTGGTATGTGGGAGGAAACCAGAGCACCCGGAGGAAACCCACGCAGACACAGGGAGAACTTGCAAACTCCACAAAGGCAGTACCCAGAATTGAACCTGGGTCGCTGGAGCTGTGAGGCTGCGCTGCTAACCACTGCGTCACTGTGCCGTGGGGGTGCGGCATTGTTAATCAGGGATAGTATCACAGCTGCAAAAAGGGAGGTCGCCGAGGAGGGTTTGTCTACTGAGTCATTATAGGTGGAAGTCAGAAACCGGAAAGGAGCAGTCACTTTGGGAGTTTTCTATAGACATCGCCACCCCCCCCCCCCCCCCCCCCCCCAATAGCAACAATACATGGAGGAACCGATTGGGAGGCAGATTTTGGAAAGGTGCAGAAGTAACAGGGTTGTTGTCATGGGTGACTTCAACTTCCCTAATATTGATTGGGACCTCCTTAGTGCAAGTAGTTTGGATGGAGCAGTTTTTGTCAAGTGTGTCCAGGAAGGTTTCCTGACTCAATATGTAGATAGGCTGACTAGAGGGGAGACTATGTTGGACTTGGTGCTTGGCAATGAACCAGGCCAGGTGGCAGATCTCACGGTGGGAGAGCATTTCGGTGATAGTGATCACAACTCCCTGACCTTTACTATAGTCATGGAGAGGGACAGGAGCAGACGGGATGGGAAAATATTTAATTGGGGAAGGGGGAATTACAATGCTATTAGGCAGGAACTGGGGAGCATAAAGTGGGAACAGATGTTCTCAGGGAAATGCACGACAGAAATGTGGAGGTTGTTTAGGGAGCACTTGCTGCGACTGCTGGATAGGTTTGTCCCGATGAGGCAAGGAAGGGATGGTAGGGTGAAGGAACCTTGGATGACAAGAGATGTGGAACAGCTAGTTAAGAGGAAGAAGGAAACTAACGTAAGGTTGAAGAAGCAAGGATCAGACAGGGCTCTAGAGGGTTACAAGGTAGCCAGGAAGGAACTGAAGAATGGACTTAGGAGAGCTAGAAGGGGACGTGAAAAAGTCTTGGGTAGGATTAAGGAAAATCCCAAGGCGTCCTACACTTATGTGAGGGACAAGAGGATGGCCAGAGTGAGGGTAGGGCCGATCAGGGATAGTGGAGGGAACGTGCCTGGAGTCGGAGGAGGTAGGGGAGGTCCTAAATGAATACTTTGCTTCAGTATTCACTAGTGAGAGGGACCTGGTCATTTGTGAGGACAGGTTGAGGTTAAGAGGGAGGATGTTCTGGAAATTTTGAATGATATGAGGACAGATAAGTCCCCTGGGCCAGACGGGATATACCCAAGGATATTGCGGGAAGCGAGGGAAGAGATTGCTGCGCCTTTGGCGATTATCTTTGCATCTTCACTGTCCACTGGAGTAGTATCGGATGACTTGAGGGTGGCAAATGTTGTTCCCTTGTTCAAGAAAGGGAATAGGGATAACCCTGGGAATTATAGACCAGTCAGTCTTATGTCGGTAGTGGGCAAATTATTGGAGAGGATTCTGAGAGACAGGATTTATGATTATTTGGAAAAGCATGGTTTGATTAGAGACAGTCAGCATGGCTTTGTGAGGGGCAGGTCATGCCTCACAAGTCTTATTGAATTCTTTGAAGATGTGACAAAACACATTGATGAAGGAAGAGCAGTGGATGTGGTGTATATGGATTTTAGCAAGGCGTTTGATAAGGTTCCCCATGGTAGGCTCATTCAGAAAATGAGGAGGCATGGGATACAGGGGAAGTTGGCTGTCTGGATACAAAATTGGCTGGCCCATAGAAGTCAGAAGGTGGTAGTAGAGGCAGGTATTCAGCATGGAGCTTGGTGACTAGTGGTGTTCCGCAGGGATCTGTTCTAGGACCTCTGCTCTTTGTGATTTTTATAAATGACTTGGATGAGGAAGTGGAAGGCTGGGTTAGCAAGCTTGCCGATGACAAAAAGGTTGCTGGAGTTGTGGATAGTGTGGAAGGCTGTTGTAGGTTGCAACGGGACATTGACAGGATGCAGAGCTGGGCTGAGAAGTGGCAGATGGAGTTCAACCTGGAAAAGTGTGAAGTGATTCATTTTGGAAGGTCGAATTTGAATGTGGAACACAGGCTTAAAGACAGGATTCTTGGTAGTGTGGAGGAACAGAGGGATCTTGGGGTCCATGTCCATAGATTGCTCAAAGTTGCCACCCAAGTTGATAGGGTTGTTAAGGCGTATGGTGTGTTGGCTTTCATTAACGGGGGATTGAGTTTAAGAGCCGCGAGGTTATGCTGCAGCTCTATAAGGCCCTGGTTCGACCACACTTGGAATATTGTGTTCAGTTCTGGTCGCCTCATTATAGGAAGGATGTGGAAGCTTTAGCGAGGGTGCAGAAGAGATTTACCAGGATGCTGCCTGGACTGGAGGGCATGTCCTACGAAGAAAGATTGAGGGAGCTAGGGCTTTTCTCATTGGAGCGAAGAAGGATGAGAGGTGACTTGATAGAGGGGTACAAGGTGATGAGAGGCATAGATAGAGTGGATAGTCAGACTTTTTCCCAGGGTGGAAAGGGCCATCACCAGGGGGCATAATTTTAGGGTGATTGGAGGAAGGTTTCGGGGAGATGTCAGAGGTAGGTTCTTTACACAGTGGTGGGTGCGTGGAATGCGCTGCCAGCGGTGGTAGTAGAAGCAGATACATTAGGGGCATTTAAGCGACTCTTGGATAGGTACATGGATGATAGTAGAATGAAGGATAGGTAGTTAGTTTGATCTTAGAGTAGGTTAAAGGTTCGGCACAACATCGTGGACCGAAGGGCCTGTGCTGTACTGTTCTATGTTCTAATGTTGAAAGTGTCTGGTCATTTTGGGCCCAAGAAGGATCATAGTATTTTCTAATGGCAGGAAGCTAAAAATGTAGATGAGCAGAAAGATTTGGGGTCTAAGTACAGAAATAACTCTAGTTGTCAGTACAAATAACTGCATTCGGTCCTGGGAACCACACTTCAGAAAAGACATAGTTCCTCAGGGGAATGCAGTGCAGATTCACCAGGATGATGGGATTAAGAGTTAAATTTGAGGGCCAGTTGCACAGACTAGGCTCGTAGTCCTTTTTTTGAGATTATAGATGATTTAAGGGATGATCTAATTGAGGTGTTAAATATGATTTACTCAATCATTTTGAGAGATTTCTTGTAGAAAGTGTCAGGATAGGGGGATAATAAAATTAGAAGTTTTTGCAGGGATGACGAGGAACATAGGAGTAGGCTATTCAGCCCATCAAGCCTGCTCTGCCGTTGAAATACAAACATGGCTGATCATCCACTTCAATCCCTTTTACCCACACTAATAGGAAAGCAATGCTTCACAAAAGGTGGCAAAAATTGACTCAACTCTAAGCTAAGGCTGGGTCACATGACAATTTGAAAGCTGAGAAATTTTTGTAAGGCAAAGGTTATGGAACCCAGCCACATAGATAGTAAGATGCTGATGAGCCATGATTTAATTGAATAGCAGGACATGCTTGGGCTGAGTGGCCTACTCCTTCCTTTATGTTGTGTGCTATAAATTCCCAATTCTTGCAGGTTGAGAAGACAGTCTGGGATTGGGAGCTGATGAATGACATTAAACCAATCTGGCAAAGACCAACTAAAGAAATAGAAGATGATGAATATACAGCTTTCTACAAGACCTTCTCAAAGGTAATTTATTTTAAAGGTCTTTGAGATCATCTGCTCTAAACGTTTGCAGCCTGAAAGTGGTTTTATAGTGACTTTTCTGCTATTTGGGAGGACTCCTAGTTTGCCAAATCCAATTTAAGTACACGACACCTAGCTAGTGCTTCACCCTGAAGGGTGTCTGAATGCTATGCTAATATTTATGCTGGTGCCCCTAAAGATGGTCAGTCTCTGTGGAGCAAATCTAAAGTTGTGAATTTCTGGAAATGCTTTGAAATGTGCTGAAATACCTCCTCTAATGTATTTAATTTTCTTATTTATAAGAGCTTTTTCTTTTTTTCAGGATTCTGATGACCCAATTGCTCATATCCATTTCACTGCTGAAGGAGAAGTCACATTCAAGTCCATCTTGTTTGTGCCTAAAACTGCACCCCGTGGTTTATTTGATGAATATGGATCAAAAAAATCTGACTTCATTAAGGTATGCTGATTTAAGTTTTAAAATATAAAAAAACAGTTTTCCATTGCCACAACAGATTTTTCTATCCTTTTTTATAAAGAAATACTTTGGTTCAAGTGTTGTATGCATTTCACCTGTTCCCATTGCCAGCATTACTACCAGAACAAGATAGTCCTTATTGAAAAGTGTTGTTCAAGCTTGTATCCCTTCTATCAATGGGACAGGAACCTCTGCACCTAGAAGTTTCCTGCATGCTCACTAGAAACACCTAATCTAATTAGATCAGACTAGTATATTGATATTTGTATCCTCTCCTGATTGACTGACTAAAGCAAAGGAAATTTTCATTTTCTCTTCACTCTTGCTTCTGGATTTCTATTTGGCTTTGTGCACTTGGCACACATGAATCAATTTTTCCATAGACTACAAACAGTGCTGTGCAGTCAATTTCAAATTTTGAATCATTAACTTCCAAGAATGCAAAGATGGTTCCTTGCATGATTACCAGCTTTAAGCACATCTTGGTTGTAAAGGCATTGACAGCAGTCGCGTACTGGGAAGTTTGATAATACTCTAGTTTTGACGCTTAATCTAATAGTTTCCTCTTATTGCAGTTGTTCGTTCGTAGAGTGTTCATCACGGATGATTTCCATGATATGATGCCAAAATATTTGAATTTCATCAAGGGTGTAGTAAGTATTCATATAAATGAAACTCTACTATATATGCACATGGTTTTAGGCCAGAACTGTAGCTTTCTTAACCTTGCAACATTAGGTATGTAATCCCTGTCCTTTCCAGGCAAAGTAATCTCCGCAGTTGTCAGCTGAGTCCAAATAAATAAAATAATGGTTTACTAAGAGTCTTCACTTGATTTTCAGTATACATATTCCCTGTATGTAAAGATGATGCATTAGTTATTTTGTTACTAATAAAGGCAAAACTTGCATACTTATTCTGCATTGTTTGCATGCAGGTGTTTGCTAGAATTGCTTTTAATGTGAAACCTATTGATGTTTCAGTGTATAAAGCACATTTGAATTCTTGACTACTGGAGACTTACATGTGCTGATTTTTGGTCAAGTGGACTTTAAAGTCTTTGTATGCCCTTTTGAGTTAAAATAAAGCACTTTGCTTTGGGCATTTAATATTAACTTATTTTAGCACTGAACCTACATTTAATATTTTTCACAGGTGGATTCTGATGATCTACCTCTGAATGTGTCCCGTGAGACTTTGCAACAGCATAAACTGTTGAAGGTACATGTATTATCTCTATCAAATTTGAAATGTTGCTGAGTATCTTAAGGTAACATGTTTGCTGTTTCTCAAATGTATTTAAAATATTAACTTGTAGGGTAAAAGGTTTTTAAAGCTGTCTTTGCTTTCTGTATAATCTGACTTTCTGGAGCTTTAACTGGCTTAGTCAATTTACCTGACTTGGAGGTAGATTGTGTGGCTCAGTATTGTATTGGATTTTGTTCTTGCACATTATCGTTGCAGTAGCACTCCCTGCATCTAGAGTAAACTTAACTTGTTGCATCACTGCAAGACAGTAAATCCTTTACATTAGTGTTTTGTTCAAATAGCTTATCTGTTTGCTCTACTGGATTTCTAATTGGCCTAAATTATCTCTAAATAGGTTATTAGAAAGAAGCTAGTACGCAAAACTCTGGACATGATCAAGAAGATTGCTGAGGAAAAGTATGAGGATGAATTCTGGAAGGAATTTGGGACCAATATTAAGCTTGGTGTAATTGAAGATCACTCCAATAGAACACGTTTGGCCAAATTGCTGCGTTTTCAGTCTTCTCACCATGATACCAAACGGACTAGTTTGGAGCAGTACTTGGAAAGAATGAAGGAGAAACAAGACAAGATCTATTTCATTGCTGGAGCAAGCAGACAAGAGGTGCGATGGCGTACTATTGGAGATAATTTAACTGTTGCACTGCAGGTGGCCAAATTTGTAACTCAGCAGTAGGCTGTACTGCAGAGTAATTTACTCTTCCTCTGCAAAGTGCATAATACTACCACTGAACCTTCTATTGTTGTGCATAGTGGAGTCTTGTATAAATGTATTTTACTTTGAAGTATAAGCAAGCTATTAGATACTGGATTTTTGTTTTCAGGTTGAATCTTCTCCCTTTGTTGAACGGCTCTTGAAGAAGGGTTATGAGGTTTTGTATCTGACAGAACCTGTAGATGAATACTGTATCCAAGCTCTGCCTGAATTTGATGGAAAGAGGTTCCAGAATGTTGCCAAAGAAGGGCTGAAATTTGATGAAAGTGAAAAGGCTAAAGAAAAACATGAAGCAATGGAGAAGGAATATGAACCACTGTTGGCCTGGCTGAAGGACAAAGCACTGAAAGATAAGGTATATGATGCATAACTTCATAGCAAGCTTGTTCAGGTGTTTTTGCCTGAGGACAGGGTATACCAACCTATACATCCATTGCTGATGGTTCTGTACTGCATTGAATTATGTTAGTAGCATAAATAATTGCAACCAGCGAAAAGTTGTGGATGTTGGAATGGCTTCCTAATGCATTGAGACAATCAACTTGAAATTTTTACAATTAATCCTGCCACAAGAAAGTGCTAATTAGTAAGGGGGTAAAATCTAGTATTATGTAGAATTGTAGCGAGAGCTTTCCCAAAAGTTCAAGAACATACATTGCTGTAACCTGCTAAGCAACAAGTGAAGGCGATGTTAAATGCAGATGGCAACAAATAATGCCCCTAAACAAATTACACACATTTTGATATTTTAATCAGTTTCAATATTTAGAAGGACAGACCAGATCCACTTGCAGGTGAGGGGGAAAGTGAAACCTTAACTTGATTTTTTTTTTTCAGATTGAAAAGGCCATGTTGTCCCAGCGCCTGACAGATTCACCTAGCGCTCTTGTGGCCAGCCAGTATGGATGGTCTGGTAATATGGAAAGAATCATGAAGGCTCAGGCCTACCAGACTGGAAAAGATATTTCCACAAAGTAAGTTGCTTTTAATAATTTTAATAGCATGCTAATTTAGCAGTCTTTGAAACATCTTTAACATGGTCTAGAACTGTAGCTTGGCTTGTGCTTTGGTACAGGGGCACCTTTTTTTATGTCTTAATTATTGCTTAACAATCAAAGGCTCTGCTGTAATTTACTGACTACAGATTGAGCACTACCAGTGCTGGCTTGTGGAATACATAATTGCACTGCAGTGCTACACTAAAGGTTCCAACTTTAGAAAGAGGCATTGAATACAAAAGCAGGGAAGTTATGCTGAACCAAAAAAAAAAAAGCTATTGTTAGGCCCCAACTAGAGTATTGTGTCCAGTTCTGCTCACCTTTTAGCAAAGAGGTGAGTCCTTGAGAGGGTGCAGAGGAGATTTACCAGAATGGTTGCACGGATGGGGGATTTTAGTTACAAGGTTAGGTTGGAAAAGCTGGGGCTGTTCATGGAGCAATGGCGATTTAAGGGGAGATTTAAGAAGTGTACTCGATTATGACAGGCTTACCTAAGTTAGACAATGGGAAGCTGTTCCCATTAACTGATGGTGCAAAAGCCAGGGAACATGGATTGTGGGTTTTGGGCAAGAGATGCAGGGGAAATATGAGTAACCTTTTTTATGCAGCAGGTGGTAATGACCTGGAACTCGCTGCCTGCAATGGGGGTGGAAGCAGAGACAATCTAACTTGAAAAGCAAATTGGATGGGCACTTGAAGGAAATAGACTTGCAGGGCTATAGGAAATTGCGTGCCATTAAATGACTATTTGGCCCATACATTCCAGTACTAATCAGGTTATAAACCTTACAGTTACTATTCTGGTCAAAAGAAGACATTTGAAGTTAATCCAAGACATCCTCTGATCAAGGAGATGCTGAAGCGAGTAAAGGTAACTTTATTTGAAAACTTGTTAATTAGGATATCTCCAGTATACTGTTAACACAACAATATTGAGTTAAATGGGGCACAAGGTTTGTTTCATTTGTTACTGTGCTCTTCTAGGATAAAGGGAGATCCTCTGAGGATTGGCTTTTGATGGTCTCTGACCCAGTAGTCACAGAACAATTGTTTAACTGTTAGATATAAATTATAATTTTTTAAACAGGAGCTTTAGCCAGGTATAGTCATGTATTATAGTACTGGACTAGCAACACAAGTGCAAATCCTAATGTAGCACATTGTAAATTTGATTACTACAAAATTGTTAGCACTGGATTATGGGGGGCTGTGGAAAGCTACCCTTCAAAGAAGGAAATCTGACTCATCTAGTGTTTTTCAAAATCAAAATCTGAACAGTGAGCTGCTTGCTAATATGAAACTACAATATCTGTTTTCTTTAGGAAAATGAGGATGATCAGACTGCTGCAGACCTTGCTGTAGTATTATTTGAGACTGCCACATTACGTTCAGGTTACCAATTACCAGACACTAAAGCATATGGTGATAGAATTGAAAGAATGCTTCGTCTAAGTATGAACATAGACCTCAGTGCACAGGTATGTCATTGGATTTTATTTATTTAGCGATACAGCACTGAAACAGGCCCTTCGGCCCACCGAGTCTGTGCCGACCAACAACCACCCATTTATACTAACCCTACAGCAATCCCATATTCCCTATCACCTCCCTACACTAGGGTCAATTTACAATGGCCAATTTACCTATCACCTGCAAGTCTTTGGATGTGGGAGGAAACCGGAGCACCTGGCGCAAACCCACACAAACACAGGGAGAACTTGCAAACTCCGCACAGGCAGTACCCAGAATCGAACCCGGGTCGCTGGAGCTGTGAGGTTGCGGTGTTAACCACTGCGCCACTGTGCCGCCCATTTGTGAATACATTGTACTGTTGACCTCAAAAGCTCATTTGGGTGGGGGGGTGGGGCAGAAGAAAGGTTTTTAAACTAATTTGGGTTGGATTGCATTTTCAAATGAAACCTGTCAAGTATTGTGTAAGTCAAATGGTGGAAATGTTGAATTCTAACTCCACTTAGATGATTGAAACTGAACTACTGTACCTACTTTTAGGTTGAAGAATATGAAGAACTTGCAGATGAAGAGGTTGAGGAACAAGATGAGGTGAAAGCTGATGAAGCAGAGCAAGATGAAGCAGAGCAAAATGAAACAGAAGAAAAACAGACTGAGGTGGGTCTTTGAATTAGTTACAGTACATATGCAAGATTTAATCACTTTCAAGTATATTCCTGGGATTGAGCTACACAAGTTTGTTTTTTTTTTTTTCCCCCCCACTTCCAGGAATCCACAGATATAAAGGATGAATTATAATAGACTACAATCTACACTGGGGAGGTGTAAAGTACTGGGACAAGGAACAATTGAACAGAATACTGAACAAACCATTCAGACTTAACCCTATAAAAAGGTCTGGGAGGGCAAAGGAGTTTTCTATGTTTGTTTGCATTCCTTGAAGTGAAATGACTGTAAATTTGTAATATTTAAGATTTCACTTTCTTGTGAAACTTGTCATGTAAACCATAATAAAACTTTTCCACAAACTTGCTTTTGGTATTGTAAATTGTGCAATATGAAACATGCATTACAAGTGCTTTTTTTTGGGTAAATTTTGAAGATTTACATACAAATATTAGGAGTAGCAGTAGGCCCCTCAAGCCTGCTGTGCCATTCAATAAGCTCATGGCTGAACTGATTATTCCACATTGCCACCTACATCTGATAACCTTCCACCCTCTTGCTTATCAAGAATCTATCTCTACCTTTTTTGAGGAAGAGAATTCTAAAGACTCGTGACTCTGAGAAAAAATTCTCATCTGTTTTAAATGGGCAACCCCTTATTTTTAAACCAGTGATCCCTAGTTCTAGATTAACCACAAAGGGAAACATCTCTTCAACATCCACCTTGCCAAAACCCCTCAAGATCTTGTGTTTCAATCAAGCTGCCTCTTACTCTTCTAAATTCCAGTGGAAACAAGCCTAGCCTGTCCAATCTTTCCTCATGAGACTGCCCACCCATTCCAGCTATTTGTCTAGTAAACCTTCTCTACTGCCTACAACGCATTTACATCCTTTCTTACATAAGGAGACCAGAAGAATAAAGAAAATTACAGCACAGGAACAGGCCCTTCGGCCCTCCAAGATTCAGATCCTCTATCTAAACCTGTCGCCTATTTTCTAAGGGTCTGTATCTCTTTGCTTCCTGCCCATTTATGTATCTGTCTAGATACATCTTAAGAGACGCTATCGTGCCCGTGTCTACCACCTACGCTGGCAACACGTTCCAGGCACCCACCATCCTCTGCGTAAAGAACTTTCCACGCATATCCCCCCTAAACTTTTCCCCTCTCACTTTGAAATCGTGACCCCTAGTAATTGAATCCCCCACTCTGGGGGAAAAGCTTCTTGCTATCCACCCTGTCTATACCTCTCATGATTTTGTACACCTCAATCAGGTCCCTCTTCAACCTCCGTCTTTCTAATGAAAATAATCCTAATCTACTCAACCTCTCTTCATAGCTAGCGCCCTCCATACCAGGCAACATCCTGGTGAACCTCCTCTGCACCCTCTCCAAAGCATCTACATCCTTTTGGTAATGTGGCGACCAGAACTGCACGTAGTATTCCAAATGTGGCCGAACCAAAGTCATATACAACTGTAACATGACGTGCCAACTCTTGTACTCAATACCCCGTCCGATGAAGGAAAGCATGCCGTATGCCTTCTTGACCACTCTATTGACCTGCGTTGCCACCTTCAGGGAACAATGGACCTGAACACCCAAATCTTTCTGTCCATCAATTTTCCCCAGGACTTTTCCATTTATTGTGTAGTTCACTCTTGAATTGGATCTTGCAAAATGCATCACCTCACATTTGCCCGGATTCAACTCCATCTGCCATTTCTCTGCCCAACTCTCCAATCTATCTATATTCTGCTGTATTCTCTGACAGTCCCCTTCACTATCTGCTACTCCACCAATCTTAGTGTCGTCTGCAAACTTGCTAATCAGACCACCTATACTTTCCTCCAAATCATTTATATCACAAACAACAGTGGTCCCAGCACGGATCCCTGTGGAACACCACTGGTCACACGTCTCCATTTTGAGAAACTCCCTTCCACTGCTACTCTCTGTCTCCTGTTGCCCAGCCAGTTCTTTATCCATCTAGCTAGTACACCCTGGACCCCATGCGACTTCACTTTCTCCATCAACCTACCATGGGGAACCTTATCAAATGCCTTACTGAAGTCCATGTACATGACATCTACAGCCCTTCCCTCATCAATCAACTTTGTCACTTCCTCAAAGAATTCTATTAAGTTGGTAAGACACGACCTTCCCTGCACAAAACCATGTTGCCTATCACTGATAAGCCCATTTTCTTCCAAATGGGAATAGATCCTATCTCTCAGTATCTTCTCCAGCAGCTTCCCAACCACTGACCAGACGGGGGGCATTCTGAAGGGGGAGGGTGAACAGCCAGAGGTTGTGGTACACATCGGTACCAGCGACATAGGCAGGAAGAATGACGAGGTCCTGCAGGGAGAGTTTAGGGAGTTAGATAGAAAGTTAAAAAACAGGACCCCTAGGGTTGTAATCTCAGGATTACTCCCTGTGCCACGTGCCAGTGAGGCTAGAAATAGGAAGATAGTGCAGCTAAACACGTGGCTGAACAGCTGGTGTAGAAGGGAGGGTTTCAGATATCTGGACCATTGGGATCTCTTCAGGGACAGATGGGACCTGTACAAGAAGGACGGGTTGCATCTAAACTGGAGGGGCACAAATATCCTGGCTGCAAGGTTTGCTAGCGTCACTCGGGAGGGTTTAAACTAGTGTGGCAGGGGGGTGGGAACCACAGCAGTAGGACAGCAAGTGAAATAAATGAAGGGGAACAAGTAAATAAGGCCAGTAAGACTAAGAGGAAGAGCAGGCAGGGAGATGTTGCGGAGAACAGCGGGACTGGTGGTCTGAAGTGCATTTGTTTCAATGCAAGAAGTATAACAGGTAAGGCAGATGAACTCAGAGCTTGGATTAGTACTTGGAACTATGATGTTGTTGCTATTACAGAGACTTGGTTGAGGGAAGGACAGGATTGGCAGCTAAATGTTCCAGGATTTAGAAGCTTCAGGCGGGATAGAGGGGGATGTAAAAGGGGTGGGGGAGTTGCATTACTGGTTCAGGAGAATATCACAGCTGTACAGCGAGAGGACACTTCAGAGGGGTCATGCAGCGAGGCAATATGGGTGGAGCTCAGGAATAGGAAGGGTGCAGTCATGATGTTGGGGGTTTACTACAGGCCTCCCAACAGCCAGCGGGAGGTAGAGGAGCAGATATGTAGACAGATTTTGGAAAGATGTAAAGGTAACAGGGTTGTAGTGGTGGGTGAATTTAACTTCCCCTACATTGACTGGGACTCACTTAGTGCTCGGGGCTTGGATGGGGCAGAATTTGTAAGGAGCATCCAGGAGGGCTTCTTGAAACAATACGTAGATAGTCCAACTAGGGATGGGGCCGTACTGGACCTGGTATTGGGGAATGAGCCCGGCCAGGTGGTCGAAGTTTCAGTAGGGGAGCATTTCGGGAACAGTGACCATAATTCCATAGGTTTTAAGGTACTTGTGGATAAGGATAAGAGTAGTCCTCGGGTGAAGGTGCTAAATTGGGGGAAGGCTAATTATAACAATATTAGGCAGGAATTGAAGAATTTAGATTGGGGGCGGCTGTTTGAGGGTAAATCAACATCTGACATGTGGGAGTCTTTCAAATGTCAGTTAATTAGAATCCAGGACCAGCATGTTCCTGTGAGGAAGAAGGATAAGTTTGGCAAGTTTCGGGAACCTTGGATAACGCGGGATATTGTGAGCCTCGTCAAAAAGAAAAAGGAAGCATTCGTAAGGGCTGGAAGGCTAGGAACAAACAAATCCCTTAAGGAATATAAAGACAGTAGGAAGGAACTTGCTCTGAACAGGCTCCAGAAGCTGGCCGAGCGCGTCTACCCTGAGGCACAGTGTGGCTTTCGTGCAGAGAGATCGACTATTGACATGCTGTTCTCCCTTCGTCAGATACAGGAGAAATGCCGTGAACAACAGATGCCCCTCTACATTGCTTTCATTGATCTCACCAAAGCCTTTGACCTCGTCAGCAGACGTGGTCTCTTCAGACTACTAGAAAAGATCGGATGTCCACCAAAGCTACTAAGTATCATCACCTCATTCCATGACAATATGAAAGGCACAATTCAACATGGTGGCTCCTCATCAGAGCCCTTTCCTATCCTGAGTGGTGTAAAACAGGGCTGTGTTCTCGCACCCACACTTTTTGGGATTTTCTTCTCCCTGCTGCTTTCACATGCGTTCAAATCCTCTGAAGAAGGAATTTTCCTCCACACAAGATCAGGGGGCAGGTTGTTCAACCTTGCCCGTCTAAGAGCGAAGTCCAAAGTACGGAAAGTCCTCATCAGAGAACTCCTCTTTGCTGACGATGCTGCTTTAACATCTCACACTGAAGAATGCCTGCAGAGTCTCATCGACAGGTTTGCGTCTGCCTGCAATGAATTTGGCCTAACCATCAGCCTCAAGAAAACGAACATCATGGGGCAGGATGTCAGAAATGCTCCATCCATCAATATTGGCGACCACGCTCTGGAAGTGGTTCAAGAGTTCACCTACCTAGGCTCAACTATCACCAGTAACCTGTCTCTAGATGCAGAAATCAACAAGCGCATGGGTAAGGCTTCCACTGCTATGTCCAGACTGGCCAAGAGAGTGTGGGAAAATGGCGCACTGACACGGAACACAAAAGTCCGAGTGTATCAGGCCTGTGTCCTCAGTACCTTGCTCTACGGCAGCGAGGCCTGGACAACGTATGCCAGCCAAGAGCGACGTCTCAATTCATTCCATCTTCGCTGCCTTCGGAGAATACTTGGCATCAGGTGGCAGGACTATATCTCCAACACAGAAGTCCTTGAAGCGGCCAACACCCCCAGCTTATACACACTACTGAGTCAGCGGCGCTTGAGATGGCTTGGCCATGTGAGCCGCATGGAAGATGGCAGGATCCCCAAAGACACATTGTACAGCGAGCTCGCCACTGGTATCAGACCCACCGGCCGTCCATGTCTCCGTTATAAAGACGTCTGCAAACGCGACATGAAATCGTGTGACATTGATCACAAGTCGTGGGAGTCAGTTGCCAGCATTCGCCAGAGCTGGCGGGCAGCCATAAAGACAGGGCTAAATTGTGGCGAGTCGAAGAGACTTAGTAGTTGGCAGGAAAAAAGACAGAGGCGCAAGGGGAGAGCCTACTGTGCAACAGCCCCAACAAACAAATTTCTCTGCAGCACCTGTGGAAGAGCCTGTCACTCCAGAATTGGCCTTTATAGCCACTCCAGGCGCTGCTTCACAAACCACTGACCACCTCCAGGCGCGTATCCATTGTCTCTCGAGATAAGGAGGCCCAAAAGGAGGAAGGAACTTAAGCAAGGAGTCAGGAGGGCTAAAAGGGGTTATGAGAAGTAATTGGCAAACAGGATTAAGGAAAATCCCAAGGTTTTTTATACGTATATAAAGAGCAAGAGGGTAACCAGAGAAAGGGTTGGCCCACTCAAGGACAGAGAAGGGAATCTATGTGTGGAGCCAGAGGAAATGGGCAAGGTGCTAAATGAGTACTTTGCATCAGTATTCACCAAGGAGAAGGACTTGGTGGATGATGAACCTAGGGAAGGGAGTGTAGATAGTCTCAGTCATCTCATTATCAAAAAGGAAGCGGTGTTGGGTTTCTTGCAAAGCATTAAGATAGATAAGTCCCCAGGGCCTGATGGGATCTACCCCAGAATACTGAGGGAGGCAAGGGAAGAAATTGCTGGGGCCTTGCAGAATTCTTTGCATCCTCATTGGCTACAGGTGAGGTCCCAGAGGACTGGAGAATAGCCAATGTTGTTCCTTTGTTTAAGAAGGGTAGCAAGGATAATCCAGGAAATTATAGGCCGGAGACCCTTATGTCAGTGGTAAGGAAACTTAGAGAGGATTCTTCGGGACAGGATTTACTCCCATTTGGAAACAAATGGGCTTATTAGCGAGAGGCAGCATGGTTTTGTGAAGGGGAGGTCGTGTCTCACTAATTTGATTGAGTTTTTTGAGGAAGTGGCAAAGATGATTGATAAAGGAAGGGCAGTGGATGTTATCTATAGACTTCAGTATAGCCTTTGACAAGGTCCCTCATGGCAGACTGATACAAAAGGTGAAGTCACATGGGATCAGAGGGGAGCTGGCAAGATGGATACAGAACTGGCTCGGTCATAGAAGATAGAGGGTAGCAGTGGAAGGGTGCTTTTCTGAATGGAGGGATGTGACTAATGGTGTTCCGCAGGGATCAGTGCTGGGACCTTTGCTGTTTGTAGTATATATAAATGATTTGGAGGAAAATGTAGCGGGTCTGATTAGTAAGTTTACGGACGACACAAAGGTTGGTGGAGTTGCGGACAGTGATGAGGATTGTCAGAGGATACAGCAGGATATAGATCGGTTGGAGACTTGGGCGGAGAAATGGCAGATGGAGTTTAATTCGGACAAATGTAAGGTAATGCATTTTGGAAGGTCTAATGCAGGTGGGAAGTATACAGTAAATGGCCGAACCCTTAGGAGTATTGACAGGCAGAGAGATCTGGGCGTACAGGTCCACAGGTCACTGAAAGTGGCAACGCAGGTAGTCAAGAAGGCATACGGCATGCTTGCCTTCATCGGTCGGGGCATAGAGTATAAAAATAGGCAAGTCATGTACAGAACTTTAGTTAAGCCACACTTAGAATATTGTGTGCAATTCTGGTCGCCACACTACCAGAAGGACATGGAGGCTTTGGAGAGGGTACAGAAGAGGTTTACCAGGATGTTGCCTGGTCTGGAGGGCACTAGATATGAGGAGAGGTTGGAAAAACTCGGATTGTTTTCACTGGAACGACGGAGGTGGAGGGGCGACATGATAGAGGTTTACAAAGTTATAAGCGGCATGGACAGAGTGGATAGTCAGAAGCTTTTTCCCAGGGTGGAAGAGTCAGTTACTGGGGCGCATAGGTTTAAGGTGCAAGGGGCAAAGTTTAGAGGGGATGTGCGAGGCAAGTTCTTTACACAGAGGGTGGTGAGTGCCTGGAACTTGTTGCCGGGGGAGGTGGTGGAAGCAGGTACCATAGAGACGTTTAAGAGGCATATTGACAAATACATGAATAGGATGGGAATAGAGGGATACGGTCCCCGCAAGTGCAGAAGGTTTTAGTTTAGGCAGGCATCAAGATCGGCGCAGGCTTGGAGGGCCGAATGGCCTGTTCCTGTGCTGTACTGTTCTTTTCAATTCTATCCCTCTAGCAGTAAACCCTAGTGCTTGATTTGCCTTTTTTAATGACCTTGCTAACCTGTGGTGCAATTTGTGTTTGGTGTATTTGTACTCCCAAGATCTTTTTGCTTCTCTACCCCACCTAGACTCACACTTTCCAAGTAATGTGATCTCCCTATTCCTACCAAAATGTACTATTTTACATTTATGTTGAACTCCATTTGCCCATTCTTTGCCCATTCAAGTTTGTTAATGTCCTAATAATTTGTTCAAGTCCTCAGTATTGACTATTCCTCCCCCAAATTTGCACCATCTGCAAATTTAGAGCCTGCTTTTGATTCCAAATCATTATCATAAATTTTGAACACCAGTGGTTCCAGCACTGATCCTTGTGGAGCACCACTTCCCACCTTCTGCCACCCTGAATAACTGCCCTTTACTCTCACTCTGCTTTTTGTCTTGAAGCCAGCTAGACATTCATTCTGCCACTTGTGTCCTGACTCTACATTCTCTGACCTTATAAGTCTATTATGGGGCATCTTATTGAAGGCCTATTGTAAATCCAGATAAATTACATTTACTGCATTATCATTGAATTTTTGGGAGGTAACAGAAAGTAGACAATCAGGTTAGCTATGTGAGAGTTTTCCTTTTGAAATCCATGCTGACTTTTCACTTTTTTTCTAGAAGTTCTGTTCTCCTTTTGTAGGGATTCCATTGTTTTTCTTAACACCCATGTTAAGCTGACTGTCCTTTAGTTCCCTGGGCAGGTTCTATTTCCCTTCATCTACCAGTTTTCTAGCACTACACCTTTTTCTGAAAAACTAAATGTGTAGTAATGCTTCTGCTATCTCTTCCCTACATCCTTTTAAAATGGGTGGATGCAATCCATCCAGACCAGGGGCTTTATTCTGAGTTTGATTAGTTATTCAATATATCCCCTTTTAATTGCACTTCTCATTACTCATCGCATCATTCAATGTCATGTTTCCCTGCTCATCTCCCTGGTAAATACTACAGAAAAATGTAATATTTCTGTTATCTCAATCATTACCTGTGTTTTTTTTTAAATTCTTTCATGGGATGTGGGTGTCGCTGGCAAGGCCAGCATTTGTTTCCCATCTCCAATTGCGCTTGCGAAGGTTATGGTGAGCCACCTTCAACCACTGCACTCCATCTGGTGCGAGTACGCCCACAATGCTGTTAGGAAGGGAGTTCCGAGATTTTGATCCAGCAACAGTGAAGGAACGGCTATATGGTTCCAAGTCAGGATGGTGTGTGGCTTGGAGGGGAACTTGCAGGTGGTGTTCCCTGCTGCACTTGTCCTTCTAGGTGGTAGAGGTGGCAGGTTTGGAAGATGCTGTCGAAGGAGCCTTGGTGGATTGCTGCAGTGCATCTTGTAGATAGTACACACAACACACGTATCATGCAACAAATGCTGGCCTTGCAATGATGCCTGCATCCCAAGAAAGAAAAAAAGTGCTATTCCCATCCCAGCCTTCCTTTTTATTGATGTGCTTGTAAAATATTTTACTATATTATGTTCCTTGATTTAATTTTATAGTTCTTCTTTGATTTCTCTCCTAATCTTTGTATTCTCACTATACACTGTTCTGCTGACTTTGTACTTAATGTATGCCTCTTTTTCCTAACAATTGTTCCCTTTATTATTCATCCATGGAGTCTCATTAGTGTTTTATCTTTTTAGCGGAATTTATTTTCCTGCACGCTGAACACTCTTAATTATTTCCCATTGTTATTCACCAATGTTGTTGCCCATTCTATTTTCCCAAGTTTTATTTTCAGCCCCTCAATCAGCTTTTCTCCAATCTATTAACCTGGTTTTCATCATACTTCTGTCCTTCCCTGTTATCATAAAGCATATTTATATTATGGTCACTATTGCCTAGATGTGCCCCTACTTTTACTTGTCATCTTCATTCCCACAGCAAATCTTCCCTTGTTGGGCTTCTTAAATACTGGGTTGGAAAGACATTAGGTACACATTGTAGGAACTCCATTCCCTTATCCCCTTTACCTACTTCTGTCCAATTTAATATCAGGGTAGTTCAAATCCCCAGGATGATGCTTTTTTTTACTAATTCCCTAATTTGTCGACATAGTTCTTCCACCTCCCACTACTAAGTATTCTGTACACTCCATCCATTATCTTTTATCCCTATCCATGTAATTTTTATCTTGATAGCTGTGTCCCTTTTTATTGCCATTGTTGTCCCTAAGTACAGCTACTCGACCTTCCACTTCCCCTCAGCTTTTCTAAATGTTATACCTTGCAATGTTCAATTCCAAGTCCTGTTTTTATTTTCTGTGGGCATGTAATCTCTACTATCTCTGGTTCCTCCCAACATGATTGCCTCGTTTTATTACAGACATTGCTGTACAGACATTTGAACTCAATTTTATTAGGGTTTCCTCTCACTTTGTTTAACTGTCTTTTTAAACTCCTATAACTCCATTCTCTAGCCATCAATGTCCTCCTCTATTCTTTCCTATGCCCTCCTTTTACATTTAGGCTGCTTATGTTTCTTGTAGATTCCCCACCACCCCCCCAATCTTACTAGTTTAGTTTAGTTTAGAGATACAGCACTGACCCAGGCCCTTCGGCCCACCGAGTCTGTGCCGACCATCAACCACCCATTTATACTAATCCTACACTAATTCCATATTCCTACCACATCCCCACCTGTCCCTATATTTCCCTACCACCTACCTATACTAGGGGCAATTTTATAATGGCCAATTAACCTATCAACCTGCAAGTCTATGGCATGTGGGAGGAAACCGGCGCACCCGGAAACCGGAGCACCCGGAGGAAACCCACGCAAACACAGGGAGAACTTGCAAACTCCACACAGGCAGTACCCGGAATTGAACCCGGGTCCCTGGAGCTGTGAGGCTGCGGTGCTAACCACTGCGCCACTGTGCCGCCCTAGTTTAAAGCCTTTGCCACCTCCTTAGTTGAGCTTTCTGCTAGGACATGGGTCCTATCCTGATTCAGATGGAGCCTGTCCCATCTGCAGAGCTCCTGCCTATCCCAGAACTGGTGCCACTATCCCATGAAAAGGAACCCCTTTCTCACACCAGCCCTTCGGTCATGTGTTAATTCTCCTGATTTGTCTGCTATGTCAACTTGCATGTGGCTCAGGCAATAATCCAAAGATTAACACCCTGATTGAGGTCCTGATTTTTAATTTAGAGCCTAACTCCTGATACTCTTTCAGTGAGACTTCTCTGCCCCGTCCCTAGATATGTCATTTGTTCCAACATGGACCATGCCAACTGGATTTACCGACTCCCTTTACAAGTTCTTCTCCAAGTGCCGTGAGATATCCCTTACCCTGGCAGCAGGTAGCCAACACACCTTTTAGGATTTTCGTTCTTGGATGCAGAGGACATAATCTATTCATCCCCCAATTAGAGTCCCCTATTACCACATTTCTATTCTGCTTCCCCATCCCAGACAGCCTTCTGAGCCCTGATGCCTTGATCTGCATTGTGGCTGTCCTCACAGGTATCAAGTACATCATACCTGTTGCAAAAGACCAGAGTCTGCGAGGTCTCCTTCTCAACCTCTCCTAAATCCCCACTATCTGGCTCTCAACAGTAAAACCCTCCCTTTTCCTCTAGAGTGTGACTATTCTGGATACAACTGTACCGAAATTCCTCCCCCTCCCTTAAGTATTGGAGTCTTCAACTCGCAGTCCTGCTCAAATACTCTGAACCAGAGAGATTCAAGACAGAGACATCTACAGAAATGTTTGCTCAGGACAGTCTCGCTATCCACATACTCCCTCATTCTTCAACCAGACACACAATCTGCTCTGCCAAATCTTAGGCTAGCCTTATTTATTTAAAGTCTTGATAACTACAAATAACTGTTGAATATTAAG
Organism: Heterodontus francisci; assembly: GCF_036365525.1. Classification (NCBI taxonomy): domain Eukaryota; kingdom Metazoa; phylum Chordata; class Chondrichthyes; order Heterodontiformes; family Heterodontidae; genus Heterodontus; species Heterodontus francisci. Next base: position 14,147,693 of record NC_090388.1, read on the forward strand.
TCGTTTAACTAGTTAAGTTATAAATTTGATACAGTACTTCAGTTTCCTGGTGCTAGGTTAAACAAAAAAAAAGTTCAAAATATTAGTGAGTGACTCTGAAAGAGAGATGAAGCAAAGGTTAAAAAGTGTGCAGCACAGGAATTTGGCAGCCAGTGTTATGTTAAAGGTATTTATTAAATGAAAGGAGTATCGTAAATAAAGCTGATGAGTTGAAAGCACAAATAGACACATGGCAACACAATATCGGTGTCCCCCACCAAGGTGAACTGAGGGGCTGGACCCATGGAAAACCCCTCAACTGTATCCAGAAAATATTTGTTTTGCTGTAAAATGTACATAGCATGTAAAATGAAATGGAGGGGTTGTGAGGCAACTCACGCCTGTATTGAAGGAAACTGATCTCTTTTGCACTCTTTGTATTATTTGACTTTGTGCTTTTTGGAACTGTTTTGTAATGTATTTTTTACAGTTTTTTATGATTAAAGTATATTTTGGAAATAAAAAAAATTTGCTCCCAGGTTGAGACTATCCCATTGCACTTCGGGTATGTCGAAGTCTGCGATGTCCCCAAATGCGGGATACTCAACTGCAAAATTTATGGTAGTGGGGGACTGCGTTCGCACTCTCCCCTGGCTTCGTAAATAAAAATTAGAATTGATTTACTTGTAAAAAAAAAAGTTGTTATAACAGAAACTTGGCTTAACGAGGGGCGAGAATGGCAGCTCAACATCCCTGGATATAGAGTTTTCAGGTGTGATAGAGAGGGAGATTAAAAAAAAAGGAGGGGGTGTAGCATTATTAGTTAAGGAATCAATAACAACTTTGAGGAGGGATGATATGCTAAATGAATCATCAAACAAGGCCATATGCATGGAGCTCAGAAATAAAAAGAGGGCAGCCACACTACTAGGAGTGTATTATAGACCCCCAATTAGTGAGAAGGAGATAGAAGAACAAATATATGGGCAGATTTCTGAATGCAAAAACTTTAGGACAATAATAATAATAACAATAATAGTTGGGGATTTCAACTGGGATACAAACAGTGTGAAGGGCACAGAGGGGACAAAATTCTTGAATTGCGTTCAAGAGAACTTTTTTAGCCAGCAAGTAACAAGCCCAACGTGAGGGGGTGCAATTCTGGATTTAGTTTTCGGTAATGAAGCTGGGAAAGTGGATGAAGTAACAGTGGGTGACCGTTTTGGAAATAGTGACCATAATACAGTTAGTTTTAGCATAATCATAGAAAGGGACAAAGATAAAACAAGAGCAAAGGTTCTAAATTGGGGGAAGGCAAATTTTACAAAACTGAGAGGCGACCTGGTGAAAATGGATTGGCTACAGCTACTTGAAGGAAAATCAGTGGCAAACTAGTGAGAGGCATTCAAGAGCGAGATACTATGGGTACAATATAGGCATGTCCCCTCGAAGATTAAGGGTGGTACTACTAAATCTAGAGTCCCCTGGCTATCTAAAAGCTTACAGGGTAAGTTAAAGCAAAGAAAGAAAGCTTATGACGATCACAAATACCGTAATACTAAGCCTAGAGGAGTATAGAAAGTGCAGGGGTGAAGTAAAAAAAGGAAATTAGAAAAGCAAAGAAAGGACATGAAAAGTTATTGGCAGGTAAAATCAAGGAAAACCCAAAGATGTTTTATCTGTATATTAAGGGCAAGAGGATAACTAAGGAAAGGGTAGGGCCTATCAGGGATGTACAGGGGAACTTGTGCGTGGATGCAGAAGATGTGGGCAGGGTTCTTATTGAGTTTTTGTCTCTGTCTTCACAAAGAAGAGGGTTGATGCAGACATTGTAGTTAAAAAGGAGTGTGAAATATTGGATACGATAAGCATAATGAGTGAGGAAGTACTTGAGGATCTGACATCCCTGAAAGTGGATAAATCACTAGGAACAGGTGGAAATTATCCAGGTTGTTGAGGGAAGCCAGGGAGGAAATAGGGTATGCGCTGAGGATCATCTTCAAATCCACACTAGATACAGGCAAGGTACCAGATGATTGGAGGTCTGCAAAGGTTGTACCATTGTTTAAAAAGGGTGGGAGCAATAAGCCAAATAATTATAGGCCAGTCAGTCTGATCTCGGTGGTGGGTAAATTGTTAGAATCTATTCTGAGGGATAGGATAAACTGTCACTTAGAAAGGCACGGTTTAATCAAGGGATAGTCAGCATGGATTTGTTAGGGGAAGGTCATGTCTTACTAACTTAGTTGAGTTTTTTGAGGAAGTAACAAGGAGGATTGATGAGGATAGTGCAGTGGATGGGGTTTATATGGATTTTAGTAAGGCATTTGACAAGGTCCAACATGGCAGACTGGTCAGTAAAATGAAAGCCCATGGGATACAGGGGAGGTGGCAGGTTGGATCCAGAATTGGCTCAGGGACAGGAAGCAAAGGGTAGTGGTCAACGGATGTTTTTGCAAATGGAAAGCTGTTTCCAGTGGCGTTCCACAGGGATCGGTGTTGGGTCCCTTGCTGTTTGTGGTATATATTAATGATTTGGACTTAAATGTGGGAGGCATGATTGGGAAATTTGCAGATGACACAAAAATTGGCTGTGTAGTTAATAGTGAGGAGGAAAGCCGTGGACTCCAGAATAATATCAATGTTTTGGTTGAGTGGGTGGAAAAGTGGCAAATGGAATTCGATCCAGAGAAGTGTGAGGTATTGCATTTGGGGAGGGCAAAGAAAGCGAGTGAATACACAATAAACGAGAGGATATTGAGAGAGGTAGAAGTGAGAGACCTTTGAGTGCATGTCCACTGGTCCCTGAAAGTGGCAGGACAGGTGGATAGAGTGGTGAAGACATCTGGAATGCTTTCCCTTATTGGCCGAGGTATAGAATACAAAAGCAGGGATGTGATGCTGGAATTATATAAAACTCTGGTTAGGCCACAGCTGGAGTACTGCATGCAGTTCTGGTCACCACATTACAGGAAGGACATAATTGCTCTGGAGAGATTGCAGAGGAGATTTACAAGAATGTTGCCAGGGCTTAAAAATTGCAGCTATGAGGAAAGATTGGATAGTCTAGGGTTGTTCTCCTTCGAACAGAGGAGGCTGAGGAGTGACTTAATTGAGGTGTACAAAATTATGAGGGGCCTAGATAGAGTGGACAGGAAGGACCTGTTTCCCCTGGCAGGGAGGTCAGTTACCAGGGGATACAGATTTAAGGAAATTGGTAGAAGGATTAGAGGGGACATGAGGAAAACCTTATTCACGCAGAGGGTGGTGGGTGTCTGGAATTTGCTACCAGGAATGGTGGTGGAGGCAGAAACCCTCAATTCTTTTAAAAGGTACCTGGACATGTACCTGAAGTGCTGTAACCTGCAGGGCTATGGACCAGGTGCTGGAAGGTGGGATTAGTTTGGGAGGCTAGTTTATTAGGCTGGCGCGGACACGATGGGCTGAATGGCCTCCTTCTGTGCTGTACTTTTTTTATGGTTCTACTGCTCTAGAGGAAAAAATACCTCAAAACTCACCAATCACCTATCTGCTTACCGAATTAATGCCTCTAAACTTTAGCTTTCGCTGTCTCCCGCTCCCTCTCTGACCACTCCTTGTTTTGTAAAATACCAGAACAACACCTCTTCCCTCACTCAACAAATTCCCTGAGTTAAGTACTCTGTAGAAGCAGGGACTTTGTGCCACTTACTTCCTAGATGCTAATGAAATTTGTAAACCAGCAAAATTAGCTTGGACCAGATAGATCTAGGAATTCTGAGAAATAGATTTGGACCAGGGTAGAGGTTGGCCAAATATCCAAGTTGCATCAACACTGAAACAAAAGCAAAATGCTGGAAATACACAGCAGGTTTGGCAGCAGCTGTGGAGAGAGAAACAGAGTTAACGTTTCGGGTCTGTGACCTTTCATCAGAACTGGCGAAGGTTAGAAATGTAATAGGCTTTGAGCAAGTGAAAGGGGGGAGAGGGGAAGAACAACAAAAGGCAAGGATGGTGAGAGGGCAGGACAGATTAAATGACAAAGATGTCATGGAACAAAAGACAAAGGGTGTTCTATTAGTAGTAGAGGACAAAGCATTTGTCCAGAGAGAGTGTTAATGGCAGAATAATGAACAACTCTGTCCAAAAGCAAAAACATGAAAAACAAGTTTAAAACTGGCACATGATAAAAAAACACTGAAAATGGCCCTCATCAACTCTACGAGTTACATCGTCAAAGAATTCTAGAAGATTTGTCAAGCATGATTTCCCTTTCGTAAATCCACGCTGACTCTGTCCGATTCTACCACGGTTTTCCAAGTGCTCTGCTATAAAATCTTTGATAATGGACTCTAGAATTTTCCCCACTACCGACGTCAGGCTGACAGGTCTATAATTCCCTATTTTCTCTCTACCTCCCTTCTTAAATAGTGGGGTTATATTAGCTACCCTCTAATCTGTAGGAACTGTTCCAGAGTCTATAGAATCTGGGAAGATGACCACCAATGCATCCACTATTTCTAGGGCCACTTCCTTAAGTACTCTGGAATGTAGATTATCAGGCCCTGAGGATTTATCAGCCTTCAATCCCATCAATTTCCCCAACACCATTTCTCTACTAATACTGATTTCCTTCAGTTCCTCTTTCTCACTAAACCCTGTGTTCCCCAACATTTCTGGTATTTGTGTCCTCCTTTGTGAAGACAGAACCAAAGTATGCAACCAGAACAACCGGAAGCTCGGGGTCACGCTTGCGGACTGAGTAGAGGTGTTCCACAAAGTGGTCAGGCAATTTGTTTTTGGTCTCCCAATGTTGTAATGAAAGTGACACTTCTGTTACAAAAATAACTTTTTTCAAAAGGGATTTTTAGTAAGCTAAATAAACACTTGATCAAGGAGACAGTGAGGGCTGTTTAGCAACAGTGTTACGGTTTGTCACCTGGTTCGGGCTAAGCTTAAGGCAGAAACCATGGCAACAGAAGCAGAAAACTGACAATCACTCTTTGATTGGACAAGTAGTAGCAAGCACAGAACATCTGGGTGGAAAACTGCCAAGCTGTTCAGCTAGTAGTCAGAGTGAGATGTGCGTGCCCCCAATCTGGAAGGAAATAAAAGTTAAGTACTGCTAAAGTGCCAAAGAAGGGCAGAAAAAGAACAGAAGATTATAACCCATCTCATTTTCTTTCAATTCCCTAAAAGGGCGGCACAGTGGCGCAGTGGTTAGCACTGCAGCCTCACAGCTCCAGCGACCCGGGTTCAATTCCGGGTACTGCCTGTGTGGAGTTTGGAAGTTCTCCCTGTGTCTGCATGGGTTTCCTCCCACATGCCAAAGACTTGCAGGTTGATAGATTGCAAATTGGCCATTAGAAATTGCCCCTAGTATAGGTAGGTGGTAGGGAAAATATAGGGACAGGTGGGGATGTGGTAGGAATATGGGATTAGTATAAATGGGTGGTTGATGGTCGGCACAGACTTGGTGGGCCGAAGGGCCTGTTTCAGTGCTGTATCACTAAACTAAACTAGACACAGTGAATTTCAGTGTGTGATTTTGTATTGTTCCTGCATTTCAATAAGTCCTGCTAAATTGCTTTTCAACGCCGCATATAAAAGAACTGTTTTTTTAAAGACCTGTCTAGATACTCAGAAGGTTGGACTGAATACCGGTTTTGAACAACATATCTCATCTGCTGTTTACTTCAAGAAATTAGCAAGTGATCTATTTGTGTTTTTTTCTTCTCTGTCAGCGAGCTTTGATATAAAAATCCTTTTTTTTTACTTTTTGCAGTTAGCCAATTTAGGTGTAGGAAAATATGTGTGCATGTGAGTGCTAGTGAAGGGACTGAGGTTTAAAAAGGACTTTAAAAAATTGGTTAAGGTAGAAAATAGGAATTTTTAAAAATTAATGTTTGATATTTAAAAATTTGATCTATGTTCTATTGTTTTACTTCATTACTAGTTAAGACTAGTTTTATAATAAACTGTTAATTTTGTTGTTCAGTAAAGAAACCCGGTATGGTGTTCTATTCTGGGAGAAAAATAGTAGTATCCGATTAAAGTTTTCCGCTTGTTGAAACAGTCAAAGAATATGTTATGACCTGTGGAGAAGTGGGACTGAATTAACAGTGCACTCCTCCCGCCTTGGTTGTAAAAATGTAGAGACCACATTGTGAGCAGCGAATACGGTATACTAAATTGAAAATACAAGTAAATCAATGCTGCACCTGGAAGGAGAGTTTGGGGCCCTTGGATGGTAAGGAGAGGTAAAAGTGCAGGTATAACATCTGCTGCAATGCATGGGAAGGGGACGAGGTGTTGGGGGTGATTGAGGAATGGACCAAGGTGTCGCAGACAACACTAATGTTGTGAGAGACAGGGTTACAACCTACTGGTTTGCCTGCCTTGCTGAGACAGCTATTTCACAAGCCGAACTGAGTCACATTCATTATTCCACTGGTTGAGTAGGTCCCAGATCTCATTGAGGGGCCATAACAAGTGATGGTCTCTAGGTACCATAATCAGGCATGTTGACTACCAACAGGAACTAGTAATTCGGTGACTGAACACCAGAAATGAACAGACATGCTCTCAAATTCACTTCATTTTTTTTATTTGTAGTACTTTACAAAGAATGAATTACCTGACCTGGAGAACAGATGTGTTGCAGTAGAGCTCTTCTTCCCTAGGTCTGTTCTAAACACTGGTTGGATCAGCTTTAGTTACCCTGATGAAAATGGCAAGAGTTATCTCTGCTATCTTGAGCCTGATACAATTTAGCTACCATTTCCTTCAACAGAACACTTGTACATTGTAGCTTTGCAAGATAGAGGAAAACTGTCTTCCCATAAGATCCTGTTTCTCACTCCAATTAGTTACACAAGCACAACCGAATTAAGAATGCTGGTGCCTAAATTAAACATCACTTGAACTGATGATTAATTACCTAATAAAGTGCTGATATTGGCATTAAATATAGTTCCAAGTCAGAATGGTGCGTGGCTTGGAAGGGAACTTGCAGGTGCTGGTGTTCCCACACGTCAGCTGCCCTTCGAGGTTATAGAGGTCACAGGTTTGGAAGGTACTGTCGAAGGAGCCTTGCTGAATTGCTGCAGTGCACCTTGTCTGCTGCCACTCTGCATTGATGGTGGAGGGAGCAAATGTTTTAAGTTGGTGGACGGTGTGCCAATCAAGCTGTTTTGTGCTGGATGGTATTGAACTTCTTGAGTGTTGTTGGACCTGCACTCATCCAGGCAAGTGGACAGTATTCCAGCACACTACTGACTTGTGCCTTGTGGATAGTGGACAGGCTTTGGGAAGTCAAGTGAGTTACTCGTTGCAGAATTCCCAGCCTCTGACCTGCTCTTGTAGCCACAGTATTTATGTGGCTGGTCCAGTTAAGTTTCTGGTTAGTGGTAACCCACGGGATGTTGAAAGTAGGGGATTCAGCAATGGTAATGCCATTGAATGTCAAGAGCAGATGGTTAGATTCTCTCTTGTTGGAGATGGTCAGTGCCTGGCACAAATATTACTTGCCATTTAACAGCCCAAGCCTGAATGTTGTCCAATTCGCACTGCACATGGGCAGTACCTTCAGTATCTGAGGAGTTGTAAATGGTATTGCACATTGTGCAATTATCAGTGAACATCCCTACTTCTGACCTTATGATGGAAGGAAGTTCATTGATGAAGCAGTTGAAGATGGTTGGGCCTAGAACACTACCTTGAGGAACTGCTGTAATGATGTCCTGGGACTGAGGTGCACTCCAATTTTTGGATATCAGGGTACAAACATCTACAGCTGAAGGTCAAAGACCAAAACCTGTGACTTTCAAAAGTGCTCGTTCCATTTCAATTTTCCTTTTGAGTTTGAAAGTAATGTAACTTGCCACAATGAATGAGATGGGTGTTAAGGGTCTGCTATTCTGCAGTTAGTCACTAGGTGTGCAAGAATTATACCAATTTAACCTCTGTATAAAAATGGCTTGTGTCTGACCAGCTTTCAAACTGTTTAATAGCCCAGAAAAGACAGTTGGAAGCAAATACAGAAAAAATACATTGAGATTGTGGAACATCATGCCCACAAAAACTTTTGAATATACATTAAAATACATTAATAACTATATGAAAAGGAAGCATGTGCAGGGTTACAGGAAGAAGGAGGGAGAACGGAACCGAGTGAATTGCTCTTTTAGCGTGCCGGTGTGGACACGATGGGCCAAGGCCTCCTTCTGCACTATAACAATTCTATGATTCTATAATTTTAATATTCATAAATCAACGATATTAAATTCAAATGCAAGTTATCTGTCGCTGTCCAGTGTACTGTTAGGAGCGCTTGAATCTTCTATTCCACTTCCTTCAATGTTTTTCAGAATCATGAGTTTGCATTTGTTCTTTCAGACCCAGAAGTTCTGTTTTAAGCTCGCCTGGTTTAGGTGGAATTTCTGGTATACTCTAAAGAACACAAAAAATTTGAATCATAACTTAAGTATTAAAACTTCAAAGCAAAAACAAGTTCAGAATGCTCACTTTGACCCAAATAATCCTGCAATAATAATATAACACTATAGTTTATGATTACAAGCTTCCATAATACAGTTTTATCCCCACGTTAAGTTCCTTGTGTAATGAACTATTTAGTTAAAACACCAGCCAGATGACTTCTCACACCTCTGCTAACAATACACTGCCCTGGTTCGAGATTTTAACAACAGGTTGGCCAATGAATGTGCAACACTTACCATGCACCCCGCTGCCCTCAACCCCCACCCCAACACTATGACCAGGATTGGGAACTTGCCCTAGTGGAGTTACAAATTGGTGTTCATTGCCTGTAATGTAATATTAAGAGTGCCAAGTAATCTAGTTATCTTGAACCTATAAAGTTCAAAGTGTGCTCAACACAGTTTTGAAAGGATTGAATAACCAATACCAAAAGAGGTTGGGAGAGAAGATCTTGATGTGGTTATGCACAGCTTACTATAGGTTCATAACCAATGTAGGAAAAGGCTAAATCTAACAAGATATTGGGTTGTATTAATCAAAGGATACCAGTTTGACACCACAGGTTGCTAGCCAGATTGCATTTGGAGCACTACGTTCAGTTTGTTATGACCATGGCGGGAGCAACGCACTGTTAATTCAGTCCCATCACTCCACAGGTCACAGCATATAATCAAGCTTTCACCAAATCGAAAAAAAAAAACAGCCAAATTAAACACTCTAGTATCCCCAGAATGAAGCAGACCAATCCAGGTATCTTTAGGCAACAAATTAATTATTGATTAAAAAAATCTAAATCTTAAACACTATTAAGATAAACCTATGTCTAAAGACCTTATAACTTCTTAATTTAATCCCACATTCATATACATATTCAAAAATAACAATTAATTGTTTTTTAAAAGAGTAGTTTTTAAGATTAGCTGTCTGTTAAGAATAAATAAAAATGAGTAAGTTTTACGTTCCTGGTGAATGAGGTCTTCTAATGTGAAGATAATCAAAGTTCACTCGAAGTCTTTATCTGAATTTGATGAAAATACTCAGTTCAGTTGCATTAAACAGTCCTTTCGATGATGAGCAGAGCATTACAAATAATTTGTTGAAAAAGAAAAGCTTTTCTTCCTTGCTCAGGGAATTAACTCATGAAAAAAACACTTCCGGACAAGATAAAGGAAAATCCCAAGGCGTTTTATATGTATATTAAGGGCAAAAGTATAACCAGGGCAAGAGTAGGGCCCATTAGGGACCAAAGTGGCAAACTGTGTGTTGAGCCGGAGGACATAGGTGAGGTTTTAATTGATTACGTTTCATCTGTGTTCACTATGGAGAAGGACGATGTAGGTTTAGAGATCAGGGAGGGGGATTGTGATATACTTGAACAAATTAGCATTGAAAGGGAGGAAGTATTAGCTGTTTTAGCAGGCTTAAAAGTGGATAAATCCTCAGGCCCAGATGAGATGTATCCCAGGCTGTTATGTGAGGCAAGGGAGGAGATAGCAGGGGCTCTGACACAAATTTTCAAATCCTCTCTGGCCACAGGAGAGGTACCAGAGGATTGGAGGACAGCGAATGTGGTACCATTATTCAAGAAGGGTAGTAGGAATAAACCAGGTAATAACAGGCCAGTGAGTCTATCATCAGTGGTAGGGAAACTATTGGAAAAAATTCTGAGGGACAAGATTAATCTCCACTTGGAGAGGCAGGGATTAATCAGGGATAGTCAGCATGGCTTTGTCAGGGGGAGATCATGTCTAACAAACTGGATTGAATTTTTCAAGGATGTGACTAGATGTGTAAATGAGGGTAAAGCAGTTGATGTAGTCTACATGGACTTCAGTAAGACTTTTGATAAGGTCCCGCATGGGAGATTGGTCAAGAAGGTAAGAGCCCATGTGATCGAGTGCAATCTCGCAAATTGAATCCAAAATCAGCTTAGTGGCAGGAGGCAGAAGGTGATGGTCAAGGGTTGTTTTGGCGAGTGGAAGGCTGTGACCAGTGGTGTACCGCAGGGATCGGTGCTGGAACCCTTGCTGTTTGTAGTGTACATTAATGATTTAGACGGGAATATAGGAGGTATGACCAGTAAGTTCGCAGATGACATGAAAATTGGTGGTGGTGTAAATAGTGAGGAGGAAAGCCATAGATTACAAGACAATATAGATGGGCTGGTAAGATGGGCAGGGCAGTGGCTAATAGAATTTAATCCTGAGAAGTGTGAGGTGATGCATTTTGGGAGGACTAACAAGGCAAGGGAATATACAATGGATGATAGGACCCTAGGAAGTACAGAAGGTCAGAGCTACCTTGGTGTACTTGTCCATAGATCACTGAAGGCAGCAGCACAGGTAGATAAGGTGGTTAGGAAGGAATATGGGATACTTGCCTTTATTAGTCGAGGCATAGAATATAAGAGCAGGGAGGTTATGATGGAGCTGTATAAAATGCTAGTTAGGCCCCAGCTGGAGTACTGTGTACAGTTCTGGTCACCACACTATAGGAAGGATGTGATTGCACTGGAGAGGGTGCAGAGGAGATTCACCAGGATGTTGCCTGGGCTGGAGCATTTCAGCTATGGAGAGAGACTGAATAGGCTAGGGTTGTTTTCCTTAGAGCAGAGAAGGCTGAGTGGGGACCTGACTGAGGTATACAAAATTATGAGGGGCATTGATAGGAAGAAACTTTTTCCCTTAGCGGAGGCATCAATAACTAGGGGGCATAGATTTAAGGTAAGGGACAGGATGTTTAGAGGGGATTTGATGAAAAAGATTTTCACCCAGAGGGTGGTTGGAATCTGGAACACGCTGTCTGAAGGGGTGGTAGAGGCAGGTTCCCTCACAGCATTTAAGTATTTAGATGAGCACTTGAAACGCCATAGCATACAAGGCTACGGGCCAAGTGCTGGAAAATGGGATTGGAATAGATAGGCGCTCGATGGCCGGCACAGACACGATGGGCCGAAGGGCCCGTTTCTGTGCTGTATAACTCGATGACTCTAACTTGGCTTAAAGCTTTATAGAATTTTTTCTTGAGAGAATAAAACAACTCCTTTTCCCTTCAGTTCCTCGCTGGAAAGTCTCTCAGAACCTGCTGCTTTCAGCCGGTTTCTGCCAGCTCCACACACAATCAAAATGGACACATCAAACCATGTTACCTGCTGTTGCTCAGGGTAACCAAAAATGCAGCTGTGTCTCCAGAATGTCCTCCTCCCTTAAAGGTGCAGTTTTATTTTAAAGCAGTCTTAAAGGCAGACACAAAGTTTTTTTTAATCTGAGGAGAGAAACTAATACCCTTGGTGAAATGAAACGTCATTCCCGAAATGCGTTTCATTACAGTGCAAAAAAAAAATAGAAATTGGTAAAACACTAACTTTTTTTGCATTCACACACCATTCATGCTAATAAGTTACAGCATTTTCTTTATACCATCGCCGTCTATATGAGTTAACAAATAAATTCGTGACAAAGCGTCAGCGATAACATTATTTTTCCCCCGATACAATTTTCAAAATGCTAAGACTACAACAATATATTCCATCAAAACATTTTTGGCTTTAAATTTTTACAAAGGTTGTCCCAATTAGCCCACTGCAACCTTCCAAACATAGTCTCGCAGTTGTTTCATGTTTTCTTTTTAAGTGTCCCTATAATCCATCACTTCAGCCAGGTTAACTGCACAGGTAGGAACACTGGTTGCCACTGGGTTCACGATTCTGAGAAGTTGCCCGAGTACCCCTTAACCTGTGTGGCATCACTTGATACTGAAAAACCCCGTCCAATGTAAGGACTTTTCCTTATCTTGGGGTGTCAAAGGAATTTGATTCTTTAAGACACATGGTATTGCCCACTCTGTCCATACAGTCTTCTAAATGAGAATTTGAGTAGGAGTCTGTCTTCATCACCGCAGTGACTTTTTTGTGGTCTATGCAAATTTGAGCTGACCCACCACGGTTAGGCATCAAGACCACCTGCGAATTCCAGCTGTCCTGACTGGGTTCAATGAAGCTGCCCTCCAGCATGCTTTAAACCACTGCTTCCCTTTGGGCCTGTCTGTCTGGACCCAAGCGGCAAGGATGTTGTTTTAAAGGAATGGTTCCCCCTATACCCATATCATGTGTGGCTAAGGTTGTACATCTTGGCTTATCCCTACAAACTGTTTTAAATGTTGTGAAAAGCATGGTTAGGTCTTCACGTTGTTTTGTCTCTAAGTGCAAAAGCATGTTGTCCAATTTTCCTAGCTATTTTGTATTCGCTAATCTGATAGTTGGAAGTTCAATCTGAGAATTTCCAGGGCCCTCAACTGTGTCCGGCCCATTTCCTGCACCTCTGCCCTCAACCCTTCCCCTCCCTCCCAGAACCGTGACAGGGTTCCCCTTGTCCTCACTTTCCAACCCATCAGCCTCCATATCCAAAGGATCATCCTCCGCCATTTCTGCCACCTCCAGCGTGATGCCACTACCAAACGCATCTTCCCCTCCCTTCCCCTGTCAGCATTCCGAAAGGATCGTTCCCTCCGTGACACCCTGGTCCACTCCTCTATTACCCCCACCACCTCGCCCCATCCCATGGCACCTTCCCCTGCAATTGCAGGAGGTGTAATACCTTCCCATCTACCTCCTCTCTCCTCACTATCCCAGGCCCCAAACACTCCTTTCAGGTGAAGTAGCGATTTACTTGTACTTCTTTCAATGTAGTATACTGTATTCGCTGCTCACAATGTGGTCTCCTCTACATTGGGGAGACCAAACGCAGACTGGGTGACCGCTTTGCGGAACACCTCCGCTCAGTCCGCAAGCAGGACCCTGAGCTTCCGGTTGCTTGCCATTTCAACACTCCCCCCTGCTCTCATGCTCACATCTCTGTCCTGGTATTGCTGCAGTGTTCCAGTGAACATCAACGCAAGCTCGAGGAACAGCATCTCATCTACCAATTAGGCACACTACAGCCTGCCGGACTGAACATTGAGTTCAATAATTTCAGAGCATGACAGCCCCCCATTTTACTTTCATTTTTAGTTATTTTTTTTCCCTTTTTTTTTTACATTTTTACAATTTGTTTTTGCATTTATTTCATTTCATCTTAGTTTGTTCAGTTTGCTTACCCACTGTTTTTTTTTCATGTTTGCACTTGCTGCTGTTCAATATTCAGTCCGTTAACACCTCATCTGTACTAATGCTTTGTCTTTCAACACACCAATAACATATTGTTTGCCTTTGCTCCATGACCTTTTGGTCAGCTATGTGGCCTTGTCCAATCTACACCTTCTCCTTTGTTATCTCTTGCCCCACCCCCACCTCACTTGTTTATAACCTGTGGCATTTCTAATATTTGTCAGTTCCGAAGAAGGGTCACTGACCCGAAACGTTAACTCTGCTTCTTTCCACAGATGCTGCCAGACCTGCTGAGTGGTTCCAGCATTTCTTGTTTTTATTTGAGAATTTCTTAGGCCTCCTTCTGCCTCATCCTCACTATCCTTTTCCTTCTCAACAGTCCCAATAACCTGACATACTTGTACTGGCTTATCCTCCTCCCTATTATATTGCTTTAGCTTATTGATGTGACACAAACGGTTCTTCTTCCGGCGATCAGGGGTATTAATCAAGTAATCTACCGTACCCACTCTTTTGATCACTCTATATGGGCCACTGAATCATGCTTTTAATGGTCCTCCCTGTAATGGTAACAACACTAAAACTTCAACCCCTGGTTGAAAAATCGCATTCTCGTCTGCCCATTTTTTCATATTGGCTTGGGATACTTTACAGTGTTCCTGAGCCACAACGCAAACTTTTGTGAGCCTTTCTCGGAACACAGATACATAGTGCAGTATCGAAGATTCATTCTTTTGTTCCAAGAATTTATCTTTGAGTTTTAGAGGACCTCTTACTTCATGTCCTTAAACTAATTTGTCTTCCTACATGTCTGTAGACTTATTCGAAAGGAAGGAAGCATGTAGACTCATTTGGTGACAAATAAAAGAAAGTCTAGTCCTTTATTCCAGTCATGTGGATAATCATGACAGTATGTTCTAATCATTGTTTTGAAAGTTTGATGGTATCTCTCTAATGCTCCCTGTGACTGTGGGTGATATGCTGAAGATTTCGACTGTCTGATCTCCAAATTGCCCATGACTTCTTGAAATATCTTAAACATGAAATTAGAACCTTGATCCGATTGAACTTCAAGTGGCAACCCATATCTCGTAAAGAATTGGGTTAACTTTTCTACTACTATTCTAGCAGTAATTGTCCTCAAAGGAATGGCCTCTGGAAATCAAGTAGCCATATCCATGATAGGAAGTATGTATTGATGTCTCGCTTTTGTTGTTGGCAAGGGTCCTACACAGTCTACCAATACCCTGCTAAATGTTTCATTTCTAAATGTCATGATCCTGTCAATTTTTTTCTCCGGGATATATGTGGTATGTCTTTAAGACAACAAAGGAGCCGTACTGCTTTTAAAACCAGCAAGCCTCAGGAGTTAGAGAAAGTGTATTTTGGTTGCCATTAGATACAAGCATACTGAGAGGGATTCAACCAGCTTCAAAGAATGCATCCTGGTTACCTGGCAACAGAGACCCAGGACTGGATATACAATGCTGCAATTATCTTTTAAACTGGCTTTTTAGTTGAGACAGTCTATTCTAGCTGGGGAAACAGAGAAACAGGTGTGTGTTAGCACCTGAAAGGAAAAACAGACCATTTAAGCTGAAGAAAGAGAATTTAGTCGGTTTATTTATTATCTCTCAAAATTCTAAAAAAGTCAAGTCAAAACAGAGATCTCTGGTAATTTAAACTGAAGGAAGGGAAGTTAGACTGTGACAATCTTTTATCCCGCAAAAGTTCTACAGCCAGATTGATTCATTTAAAAAGTGTTTACAAGTTGTTAATTGTTGAAATTCATCACTGGAGAAGGAAAGCACCACTTACTGCTGGAACTAGACTATGGACTATTCTGCTGTTGAAGAAACTTTTTTCCCTATAGGACGGCTGTGAGGACTTCAAGCAAAATTGGACTGTAAATTTGCAAGGACTTTAATTTTTTACTATTTTAAACATTGTTTATGTCTTAGTAGTGCTTAAGAATTTAGTTTTTCTAATTAAACAGTTAATTTGTTGATTTAAAGACACCTGGTTTGGTTAGCCTCATTCGGGGGTTAATAGATGGTACAATTTGGCTGGGTCTTTCTTAAATTTGGAAAGTTTAAAATGATATGCTAGGCGATCTGTGGAGGCACGGGATTGAATTAACAGTGCTTTTCTCCCACCACAATCAGAATCGTATATTTTGATTGGAGGTTTTGACAGGTCGGAACATATTAATTGGGGGCTCGTTCGAAATTTGAATCACTTATTAATTGGGTTTCTGAATTTGAATCATAACTTAATTGGGGGCTCACACGCAGTGGAATCATATTTAATTCAGTGGCTCGCACATAGGATCAGAATCAGACTAATTTGGAGGGCTCGCATTTGGAATCATAGTAATTACTCGTCTCTGGAATAACATTTAAATTGGGGTCTTGTGTTTGGCATCATATTAATTGCCCTCGAGTCTGGGATCATATCCATTGGAAACCCTATTGTTGGGATCTAAATCTAACACCAATTACAAAGAAATTAAAAGAACCAGGTCTCTTTTATAATAAGGTACAGTCTATACCTTGTTATGGCATTAGTGGTTGCAGCAGAGTTTTTGGGAAAGCAGAATGCTTCCCTGAGTGACTTGATAACTTTAACTAAGAACAAATTAAAAGAATTGGCAGAGAAATTGGGGTTGGAATTGAAATCAGGTGCCAAAAAAGCAGAGATAATGGACATAATAGCCAAACATCTGGAATTAGTAAATGATGATGATACAGATGAAGGGCAATACAAGGAACAAGAAAAGAAATATGAGAGACGAGAGGGTAGTAGGTCTGAGAGTCATGCAGTGGAATTGTCTAGGATTCAGTTAGAAATGAAAAAAGACTGGAGCTTCAACAGGAAGAACTAAGAAAACTTGAATTGGAAAAAAAAGGGAAGGAAGAAAGAGAGAGCACTTCAGATAGAAAGTGAAAAAGAGAGGGAATTTAAGGTAAAAGAGAGGGAACTAAGGCAGAAGTCTTGAATCCAGGGAAAATTTGGGACAGGAAGAATCTGAGTTTAGATCAGGACCCAGCGGGAAGTTGTTTAAATTTATACAGGCTCTTCCTAAGTTCGATAAAAAGGACGTAGAGGCATTTTTCATATCTTTTGAAAAAATAGCCAAGCAGGTGATATGACCGAAAGAAAGCTGGACATTGCTCATGCAGGGCAAGCTGGTAGGCAGAGCTCATGAAGCTTATGCCATGCTTTCTGAAGAGGCTTCTGCAGATTATGAAATGGCAAAAAAGGCTATTCTCGCTGCATAGAGTTAGTCCCTGAAGCTAATCGTCAGAAGTTTAGGAACTTATGGAGATTGGCTGGGCAAACATATTTAGAACTTGAGTGAAGCAAATGAATTTTGACCATTGGATACAGGCATTAAAGATAGAAAACTCATATGAGAACCTTCGAGAATTGATTCTCTTAGAATAGTTTAAAAACTCCATTCCTTCAGTAGTGAGAACTCATATAGATAACCTAAAAGTTTTGAAAGCTAGACAAGCAGCAGAGATTGCTGATTTTGAGCTTGTGAATAAGCCAACCTATTTTGTCCGACACCCCCGTAAATCCGAGAAGGATAGAAAGCGGGAGAGTGGAGGGAAGGCAAATAGCTGGGGACAAGAAGGAACAGCTGGGAATGCCCCAGGATCACCTCCTCAGGTCAGAAAGGAAGGTGCTGAGGGTAGAACAATGGATCTTGTTTCACCATTGCTTGGGTAACTACACCCGCAGGAAATATTCCTGGAACTTGTTCCTGTAATTGCTCCGTTTCCCTAATTTCACTTGGTTCCTCTGTAATTTTAGGAGAAACTAATACTTTTGATCCAGCCAAATCATTTCCTAGGAGTAGATCAATTCCCTCTACTGGCAAACTGTGGACAAGTCAGGAGTGTGATGGAATACTCTCCACTTGCCTGGATGGGTGCAGCTCCAACAACATTCAAGAAGCTCGACACCATCCAGGACAAAGCAGCCTGTTTGATTGGCATCCCATCCATAACATTCACTCCCTTCACCACCACGCACAGTAGCAGCAGTGTGTACCATGTACAAGATGCACTGCAGCAACGCACCAAGGCTCCTTAGACATTACCTTCCAAATCTGCGACCTCTACCAACTAGAAGAAAAAGGGCAGCAAATGCATGGGAACACCACCGCCTGTAAGCTCCCCTTCAAGTCACACACCATCCTGACTTGGAACTTTATCGCTGTTCCTTCACTGTCACTGGGTCAAAATCCTGGAACTCCCAACCTAACAGCACTGTGGGTGTACCTACCTCACACGGACTGCAGCAGTTCAAGAAGGCAGCTCACCACCACCTTCTCAAGGGCAATTATAGATGGGCAATAAATGCCGGCATAGCCAGCGACACCAACATCCCACAAATAAATTTTTTTAAAACACCTATAGTTACTATCCCAGATATTAAGTCACTCTCTAGACATACTTTATACAAAGGGTATACAGACGCTGCCAATTCCATTAACTAAAACATTAGCGTTCAAGACACTCTCTGGTGGAAACCTCATATCTTTCCCCAGCAAGAGTGGTTGGGTTGCTCCTGTGTAATGATAGGTTTTCCTGCCTCACTTACAGGATATGTAGTTATTCTCCCCTTTGTCAAAAATTCATTATAACTTTTGGGTATTTTATTCTTAACCTGTACATTCTCTTTTATTTTAGCATCTGGTTTCACATTCACAGCTGTCGTTAAAGCTATAGCCTGGTCTGCTATACTCTCAGTCAGTCTTTTCCTCTGCACTAACTTTGCATACACCAACAAGCCCTATGGATTTACCACGCAATTTCCAGCACTCTGAACGAAGATGACCCGTTTTATTTCAATGACAACACGTTGGCTTGCGAACCTCACTTCTACCCTCAGCACCTTCCTTTCTGACCTGAAGTGGTGATCCTGGGACATTCCCAGCTGTTCCTTCTTGTCCCCGGCTACTTGCTTTCCTTTCACTCTCCCACTTTCTATCCTTCTCAGGTTTATGGGGGTGACGGACAAAATAGGTTGGCTTATTCACAAGCTCAAAATCAGCAATCTCTGCCTAGCTTTCAAAACTTTCAGGTTATCTACATGAGTTCTCAGTACTGAAGGAATGGAGTTTTTAAACTATTCTAAGAGAATCAATTCTCGAAGGTTCTCATATGTGTTTTCTATTGTTAATGCCCGTATCCAATGGTCAAAATTCATTTGCTTCACTCTCTCAAATTCTAGATATGTCTGCCCAGCCAATCTCCATAAGTTCCTAAACTTCTGACGGTAAGCTTCAGGGACTAACTCATAGACAGCGAGAATAGCCTTTTTTGCCATTTCATAATCTGCAGAAGCCTCTTCAGAAAGCATGGCATAAGCTTCATGAGCTCTGCCTACCAGCTTGCCCTGCATGAGCAATGTCCAGCTTTCTTTAGGGCATTTCACCCGCTTGGCTATTTTTTCAAAAGATATGAAAAATGCCTCTACATCCTTTTTATCGAACTTAGGAAGAGCCTGTATAAATTTAAACAACTTCTTGCTGGGTCCTGATCTAAACTCAGATTCTTTCTGTCCCGAATTTTAGTAGGTTTTTATCTACCCATCTATCCCACATTGCTGATATCTTCAGGTGTGATTGGCTTGGTTTTATTAATATGAAATTTGAACCAACCAGCTGCAAGTGTGAAACAAAATTAGTAGTTTGAAAAAGGTGTGATAAAATGCACGCTAGATCTTTTTATAAATGGTTGATAGGTAAATTGACCATTATAAATTGCCCCTAGTATAGGTAGGTGGTAGGGGAATTGAGGGAAGGCGGGGATGTGGTAGGAATATGGGATTAATGTAGGATTAGTATAAATGGGTGGTTGATAGTCGGCACAGACTCGGTGGGCCGACGGGCCTGTTTCAGTGCTGTATCTCTAAATAAAATTAACAAGGAAATCAATTGGGGTGAGGGGAGTTGTTTCAAACAGAACTGATAGAGGTGTGGCACACAGATATTTCTTCTATGCCATGGAGGAGACATAGACTCATAAATGCTCTTAAAGGGAGCTTCCCAGCTATGTTCCTGGAGAAAGAAACAACGATTAGAGTTCACGGCATTATTTCTTTACAGAAAGTAGGGAATAAAATGCTCATAACCCAAGCACAACCATCAGCCCTCAATCTTCACATCCTAGCAGTAGGCAATGTTTCCTCTACTCTGCACGGCTGCCTGAAAGCTCCCATGCAAGCCATATAACGTCAGCCCCTTTAAGTTAATGTGTGTGCACAGCGATGCAAAAATAATTTAAAGGGGCTGTGCACTTAAACAAATCACCCACACACTACAAAAAAAATTAGAGGGTATGTTGTGATAGGCAAAGAGTAAAAAAGCAGTATTGCCAGAGACCTGAAGTCAAGTTGCCGACCTACCCCTTCCCAGCCAGAGAATATCAATAGCAAGGATTAGGAAGGCAAACAAACTAAAATGTACAAGATTTATCACTCACCAAATCTGGTCTGTAGTACCTGTGTACTACTTCTGCTCCTGCAAACATTGCTAGAATGCTTGACCCCAGCATCTTTAGGTAACGAGGCCAGGACACCCCTGCTGGCATCTTTACTTGCTAAATTTGTAGTATTGTTAACTGTAAAACAAACATTAGATAACACTAAATATTAAGTGAAAACAACTCTAATGATGAATCACCATAGCAGTTAACTATATACAATTTACACTGTAATCTGACAGATTTCTGTAACTGAGTAATATTATAGAAAATCAATTTGGGTATAGTAAATCACAAATATTTTCAAGATCTTTCACTGTACCACAATAATGCTGTATTGTGCAAACAGCTAAACTGATGCACATTGCACTTTTGAATTACACAATGTACAGCACAGAAACAGGCCATTCAGCCCAACTAGTAGTCCATGTTGTTGTTTATGCTCCACCTGAGCCTCCACCACCTCTCCCCCCCCATCTACAGATCCTTCTATATTCCTTTTACTGCTTGTGTTTATCTTGCCTCCTCTTAAAGGCATATGAACTACCATAGCTGTGTATATGATTTGGTGGCTGGTAACAAAATATATTCAGTAATAGTTTTGTCATTACAGCGTCAATTGTTTCCTTTCAAAGAGTTAAAATTGTGCTGTGTATGTACAGCACAACCCCATTGCTAACTACATAAGAATCTGTATTAATATACATTTTTGATTGATCAAACCTTTGGAGAGTGAGGGAAAGTGGCAACTGTAAGCTTTTAACAAATAATCTGTTAATTTCTTGAAGTACGACTCAACTAGATTTGTAACAATGTGAATTACGATACATTATACATTTAAAACTATAAAAATACATGATACAAACCTCGTAGTTTCACATGAAATTCTATCTTCTATTAAAACCTTTAACTATAGGATTGAGCCCAAGCATACATACATAACAGATTCCAGAATCTTTCCAATTATGCGCAAAACAAAAGCATATACTATTTCTCTCTTACGCCGTGAATCTTTGGAATTTTCTACCCCAGAGGGCTGTGGATACTCAGTTGTTGAGTATATTCAAGGCTGAGTTTGATAGATTTTTGGATTCTAAGGGAATCGGGGGATATGGAGATTTGGCAGGAAAGTGGAGTTAAAGAAGATGATTAGCCATGATCTTACTGAATGGTGAAGCAGCTCAAGGGGTCATATGGCCTACTCGTATTTATGATCTCCTGTGATATTGCACACTATTCAGGAGGGTAACTGAGATTACTGCTGAAAGTTTCTCTAGATTGGCAGCTGCATGACTCCCTCTTTGGGTAGATGCTAAGCTATCTTAGTCAGAAAAACAAGACAGGAAATAGCTGCTTTTCTTTCATTTTTGTATTTTTTTTTGAAGTGTTGAGTTGGCACACTTGCATAAAACATTTGTTGGAAACATTCTGAACACAGAAAATACTATTATTTAGGTTGACCTGAAGAACAAATGAACTAGAATTTACTGAGCACCTTCCCATCTTCAGACATCCCAAAGTACTTCACAGACGATTAATTAGTGTAATAAATGTAGTCACTGTTATGTAGACTAATATAGCAGACAAATTGTGTAAAGTAAGTTCCAAAAACAGTAATGAGATAAACGACCAGTTAGTATGTTTTGGTGGTGTCACTTTCTCCAGTTAAATGTTGGCCAGGATGTAGAATTTCCCCGCTTTTAAATAATGCCATGAATTTTTTACATTTACCTGAACAGTTTGACCTCTGATAATCAACATTTCCATAAGGAACATACTGGACAGAGATATGTTAACTAACTTCAGTAGTTTGCTTTTATTGGCTGTTTTAACTAAAGATCGTTCTGAATAGCCATTTTCAAAGTCCAGGCTTGGGAATTTTTCCATTGATAATTTACCTACTAGCTTTTCCTGAGTTTGATTTGTACAATACCTACCACTGCTTTAATATGAAATTTGAGCCAAATCAGCTGCAGGTGTGACACAATTTTGTATATCAGAGGGTGACATCCAAAGGAAGGACAAACATGCACTAGACACAAGTATGACATCTGAAGCGCATTGGGTAAATTATTTTAAATTATATCAACACTAACAAATCTCACATGGTGCTTTTTAATACATTCTTTTATCAAGAACAGGATCATTAGACAAATCCTTAAATGTTATAGGTGGCGGCCATTTGGTCTAACAGGCCTCTTGAAAGAGCTATCCAATTAGTCCCACTCCCATGCTCTTTCCCCATGGGCCAGCAATTTTATTTCCTTAATAAAAGCAAAATTCTGATGAAAAGTGATGAAAGTTCTGATGAAAGGTCACAGACCTGAAATGTTAACTGTTTCTCCACAAATGCTGGCAGACCTGCTGTGTATTTCCAGCAATGTTTTAATTTTATTTCCTTTTCAAGTCTTTATCCAATTCACTTTTAAATGTTATCATTGAATCTGCTTCCACCACCCTTTCAGGCAGTGCATTCCAGATCATAACACTGTGTAAAAAAAAAGTTTCCACATGTCACCTCTGATTCTTTTGACAATCACCTCATATGTGCCCTCTGCTTAGACCCTTTTGGCACTAGAAACAGTTTCTCCTACTTACTCTATCTAAACTCTTCAAGATTTTGAACACCTACGAAATCTCCCTTCTCTGCTAAGGGGAACAACCGCAGTTTCTCCAGTCGCTCCACATAACTTAAATCTTTAACCCCTGGTACCATTCTAGTAAATCTCCTCTGCACCCATGGCTTTGACATCCTTCCCAAAATGTGGCGCCCACAATTGCAACAATACTCCAGCTGGAGCCTAACTGGTGTGTTTTTTATTAAAGGTTTAACATTTGTTCTCTCTGCTTCTATTGATAAAGCCAAGGATCCCATATGCCTTTTTAACAGCCTTCTCAATTTGTCATACCACCTTCAAAGACTTGTGTACGTAGCCCCCAGGTCTCCCTGTTCCTGCACCCCTTTAAAATTGTACCATTTAGTTCACATAAAATAAGAAACAGGAGCAGGGCCATATTGCTCCTCAAGCCTACTACGCCACTGAATAAGATCATGGTTGATCATCTACCTCAACTCCACTTTCCCGCCCTATCCTCACTTCCCTGGATTTCCTTAGGGTCCAAAAATCTATCTCAGTCTTGAATCTTCTCAACAACTGAGCATCCACAGCCCACTGGGGTACAGAATTCCAAAGATTCATAAGTCTTTGAGTGAAGAAATTTCTCATCTCGGCCCTTTATCCTGCGACTATAACCAGAATTCTAGACTCTCCAACCAGGGGAAAACAGACTCTCAGCATCTACCCAGTCAAGCCCTCTAAGAATTTTGATATTAAGTTTCAATTAGATCACCTCTTTTTAAATTTTTAAACTCTGGATAATATCGGCCCATTCTACTCAATCTCTTCTCATACTACAATTCTCTCATCCCAGGAATCAATCTAATGAGCCTTAGTTATATCTTACATTTTATTAGAGTTTATATTGCCTTCCTACCAAAATTAATCACTTCACACTTCTCTGTATTAAATTTCATCAGCCGTATGTTCACCCATTTCACCAGTCTGTTTACACCCTCCTGAACCCTGTTACTATCCTCCTTACAGTTTACTACATTTGAGTTCCACGTCATCTGCAAACTTTGAAATTATGCCGCTGTATACCCAGCTCATTAATAAATATCAAAGAGCAGTGGTCTGAACACCGACCCTTAGGGGACATCACTGCAGACTTCACTCCAGTGTAGAAAAAACGTTCACCACTATCTCTTTAACCCGACAAGCTTTAAATTTTGTAACAAGTCTATTACGTAGAACTTTATCAAATGCCTTTTGAAAGTCCACCCTCTCCGTTACTTCATAAAAGAACTTGCTTAATTTAGTCAAACATGATTTGCCTTCAACAAATCTGTGCCAACTTTAATTTTCATTATTTTTGAGGTAACAATTAGTTTTGTCTCGGATTAAGTTCCCCCACCACTTATGTTAGGCTGACTAGCCTGCAGTTGCCAGGTTTATCCCTCCTTTTTTGAGGAAGTATGTAACATTTGCAATCC
This sequence comes from Heterodontus francisci, assembly GCF_036365525.1. Lineage (NCBI taxonomy): Eukaryota > Metazoa > Chordata > Chondrichthyes > Heterodontiformes > Heterodontidae > Heterodontus > Heterodontus francisci. The sequence continues at coordinate 14,171,808 of NC_090388.1, forward strand.
TTTAGTCTTCTGACTCCTATCCCCATATCAAAGGAGGATTGGAAGATTGTGGTCAGAGCCACTGCAATTTTCATCCTTATTTGCCTCAGTAACCAAGGATGCATCCCATCTGAACTGGGTGGCTTTTTCTCTGACAACTGCCAACCTTCAAAGTACTTCCTCGTACCTATTTTTATCCTATCCATAATCACTAACTCCTCCTTTACTGCTACAGATCCTCTTTAGTATAGGCAAATGCAAAGTGCTCATTTAGTACCTCAACCACGCCCTCTACCTCCACAAGAAGTCCTCTTTTTTCTTCCCCTAATCGACATCATCCTTCATTTGACTACCCTTTAACCATTTCTATGTTTATAAAAGACTTCGGCATTCCCTTATGTTAGCCACTAATCTAATCGTATATCCTGTCTTTATCCTTCTCATTCCTTTTTTAAGATATCTTCCGTACTTTATTCAGTTTGGTTCTCTACTGCATTATGAACTTTACACATCATAAGCCTTTTTCTGTTTCATTTTAATCTCTATATATTTAGTCATCCAGGAGCTCTAGTTTTGGATGTCCTTTCTTTCCCCATTATGGGAATGGGTCTACCCTGTACCCAAACTATCTCCTCTTTGAAGGTTTCCCATCATTCAATTATTGCTTTGCCGAATAATTCTTGATTCAAATCCACCTGGGCCAGATCCCTTTTCAACTCACTGAAATTAGCCCTCTTCCAGCTAAGTATTTTTAGACTTGATTGTTCCTTGTCCATTAACTATTCTAAACCTGATATTTATGACCACTGTTTCCCGAATGTTCCCCTGCTGAATCATGCCCAGGTATGTCCTTTGCACAAAAAGCAGGACAAATCCAACCTGGCCAATTACCGCCCTATCAGACTACTCCCGATCATCAACAAAGTGATGGAAGGGGTCGTCGACAGTGCCATCAAGCAGCACTTGCTCAGCAATAAACTGCTCACTGATGCTCAGTTTGGTTTCCGCCAGGGCCACTCAGCTCCTGACCTTATTACAGCCTTGGTTCAAACATGGACAAAAGAGTTGAACTCCACACGTGAGATGAGGGTTACTGTCCTTGACATCAAGGCAGCATTTGACCAGTATGGCATCAAGGAGCCCTAGCAAAACTGGAGTCAATGGAATCAGGGGGAAAACTCTCCACTGGTTGGAGTCATACCTAGCACAAAGGAAGATGGTTGTGGTTGTTGGAAGTCAATCATCTCAGTCCTAGGACATCATTACAGGAGTTCCTCAGGGTAGTGTCCTCGGCCCAACCATCCTCAGCTGCTTCATCAATGACCTTACCTCCATCATAAGGTCAGAAGTGGGGATGTTCGCTGATTATTGCACAATGTTCAGCACCATTCGCAATTCCTCAGATAATGAAGCAGCCATGTCCATATGCAGCAAGACCTAGAAAACATCCAGGCTTGGGCTGATAAGTGGCAAGTAACCTTCATGTCATACAAGTGCCAGGCCATGACCATCTCAAACAAGAGAGAATCTAACCATGACCCCTTGACGTCAATGCCATTTGCCATCGCTGAATCCCCCACTATCAACATCCTTCGGGGGGGGGGGGGGGGTCACCATTGACCAGACACTGAACTGGATGAGCCACATAAATGCTGTGGCTACAACAGCAGGCTGGGAATTCTGCAGCGAGTAACTCACCTCCTGTCTCCCCAATGCCTGAACACCATCTACAAAGCACAAATCAGGAACGTGATGTAATACTCTCCACTTGCCTGGATGGGTGCAGCTCCAAAACTCAAGCAGCTTGACACCATCCAGGAGAAAGCAGCCCACTTGATTGACACCCCATCCACCACCTTCAACATCCGCTCCTTCCCACCACCGACACAGTGGCAGCAGTGTGCACCATCTACAAGATGCACTGCAGCAACTCACCAAGGCTCCTTCAACAGCACCTTCCAAATCTGCGACTTCTACCACCTGGAAGGACAAGGGCAGTAGATCCATGGGAACACCACCACCTGCAAGTTCCCCTCCAAGCCACACACCATCCTGACTTGGAACTACATCACCGTTCCTTCACTGTCGCTAGGTCAAAATTCTGGAACTCCCTTCCTAACAGCACTGTGGGTGCACCTACACCCCAGGGACTGCAGCAGTTCAAGGTGGCTCTCCACCACTTTCTCAAGGGCAATTAGGGATGGGCAACAAATGCTGGCCTAGTCAGTGATGCCCACATCCCCTGAATGAATAAAGAAAAAAAATGCTCTAATCAATCACCAGACCAAGCACAACTTTCCTCCTCATTGGGCTGGAAACACACTGACCAAGAAAGTCCTCCTGTCTGCATTTCAGGAATTCCTCCTCTTTGCCCTTTTAGGATCACTGAAGTCCCCATTATCACTACACTATAGTTCTTGTATCTTTCTGTGATATGCCTACAAATTACATCCTGTACCTCCTTGCCCCATTTGGTGCCCTATATTATATGCCCAGTGTATATGCAGCTCCTCTAATGTTCCTTAATTCTAACCAAATAGATTCCATATATATTTGACTCAACAACATCCCTCCTTTCCAGTGTTATGCTTGATCAATACTGCCAAGCCCCCGCCCCACCCACACATACCAATGTTTTCCTTCATTCTGTTCTGAATATCTTGTAGCCAGGAATATTAAGTTACCATTCCTCCTCTTCTTTGAACCAGGTCTGTTATTGCTGCTATATCACAGCCCCAAATGGCAACTTGTGTCTGCAGCTCACCAACCTTATTCATCAGAAATCACTTCCACCATTTCCTATCCCCCACTCAAAACACTTTACAAGTGATTCTATTTATTTTCCTGTGTGTTTACCCCCTCCTACTTGTGCTGTTCCTTTTTAAACACAGTTGATCGTTAATCTTCCAGTTCTCATGAAGGGTCCACACCTGACAATGTTAATTTGTTGAGTTCTGACCAAAGGTCATCAACCTAAAAGTTTAACTTTTTCCCTCTCTCTACCAATGCTGCCCGTAACTTCATATTTTCTGTTTTTAGACTCATATTAACTTTCCTGTTCTTTCCACAAAGGCTACCTGACCTGCTAAGCGTTTACAGCATCTGCAATGCTTTTGCTTTATTAAGGGAGAAAAACACAGCTATGCAGACTGGTTGGACCAAACAACCTATCCTTGTAATTTCTACTGAGTTTTTGATTGAGCGCAGCAGGAGATATATTGGCCTTGGACAGTATGCAGCATAGGTTTACCAGAATGATACCTAGACTCCAAGGGTCAAATTACAAGGATATATTACTCAAACTAGCGTTGCATTCCCTGGAATTTAGAAGGTGAAGGGGCGATTTCATTGAAGTTTTCAAGATATTAAGGGAAACAGATAAGGTAGCTAGAGATAAACTATTTCTTCTGGTTGGGGCGTCTAGGACGGGAAGGCATAGTCTAAAAATTAGATCCTGAGTTTCAGGAGTCAAGTTAGGAAGCACTTCTATGCATAGTGTGCTAGAAGTTTGGACTAAAAACAGAAAATGCTGGAAATGCTCAGCAAGTGAAGCAGCATCTGAGGAGAGATAAACAGAGTTGATGTTTCAGGTCGATTAACATTCATCATTTGTTTCTCTCCACAGATGCTGCCTGACCTGCTGAGTATTTCCAGCATTTTCTGTTCTTACTTCAGATTTCCAGCATCGGCAATACTTTGCTTTGTCAGAAGTTTGGGACTCCCTCATAAACAGTAATCGATGTTAGATCAACTGTTCAATTTAAATCTGAGATTGATAATATTGTGTTAACCAAGGTTATTAAGGCATATGGGGCAAGGGCGAGTATGTGGAGTTAGGTCACAGATCAGCCAGGATCTCAATGAGTGGCGGAACAGTCTCGAGGGGCTGAAAGGCCTCCTCTTACTTCTGTGGGTCACAGCTCCAATTCTTTTTTTTTCTTTTGGGCCTCCTTATCTCGAGAGACAATGGATACGCGCCTGGAGGTGGTCAGTGGTTTGTGAAGCAGCGCCTGGAGTGGCTATAAAGGCCAATTCTGGAGTGACAGGCTCTTCCACAGGTGCTGCAGAGAAATTTGTTTGTTGGGGCTGTTGCACAGTTGGCTCTCCCCTTGCGCCTCTGTCTTTTTTCCCGCCAACTACTAAGTCTCTTCGACTCGCCACAATTTAGCCCTGTCTTTATGGCTGCCCGCCAGCTCTGGCGAATGCTGGCAACTGACTCCCACGACTTGTGATCAATGTCACACGATTTCATGTCGCGTTTGCTTCTGTGGGTCACAGCTCCAATTGGTCCAATGGATTTACAACGGGGCCCCCGCCGACACTTACCCCGCTCCCTCCCGGTTCCTCCCAATGCTTCACTTCCAGCACCAACCTCTCCGGGATGTGCTTCACTCACAACCGTCCCTCCCGTCGCACCGCAGCCGCCACATTCGTTCCGCCCTTCGGAAACCGCCATACGGCTCTTGTTGCTTCCTCCATCCGTTAACCTCAGCGAACTTTAAAAATTGTAAGGCCCATTCTGAATATCCCTCACCCTCCACTGATCATATCCCCCAACGCAGACATAACCCCAAACCGGCGGCCCGGGAGCCGTTAGGAATAGAACCCAGTTCAAACCGGCTTCGGAATATACCAATACAGAATGGTGTGGTGGGGGAAGGAAGACACTAAATATGGATAAATCTTATTTTTAAAATAATGCAGGTGACTCAACAGTTGGGCTTTAAAAAAGTTTCTTCAACTAAATTTCAATCACTTTAGTGCAGGTTAGTATGTGTTTTATGATTTATCCTACTCGAGAGATTCTGCCCCCCCCCCGGTGAGGTGAAGGGGGAGGAGTTGGTGGAGTCCGGGCCGCGTGCGCCCCCTGCGGGAGTGGGCGGGCGCCCCCTTTGTTTGGCGGGGCTGACGAGCGCCAGTGATTCCCTCAGAGCCAGCGATGGACTTGCAGCCGCTGGTACCGGCTTTAGCTCCAGGCTTGGGGCTGCCGCCCGACTATTTCCAGAATTGGTGAGTGAGGGGGCCCTGGCCTTTCGTCACCCTCTCGGCCCCGGAGTACTGACTGACCGAACCTTTTCCCCTCTTTGTGTTCCCCCTCAGGTGCAGTAGCTCCGGCCTGGTGTCGCTGCCTCTCCAGCCGGCTCAGGCTTTCGCACCGACAGGGCCCGATCAGTTCAGCGTGACGGAGGAGGCCGCAGCCCCGGCGCCAGAGGCCGAACTGGGTAAGAGCCTCCAAGCCGGAAAAGAAATATTTTAAATTGTGAAACATCGCAAAACAACAACAAAAAACTTCGCTTTGGCTTTTTTTAAAGAGATAAATCGTAACTCTTTCTGCCACCTGTTGACTATGTCTTAATGCTGGTTAAAGGTAGTGACCTCGTTAATGGACCGGACCTGAGAACAAGAGCTGTTCAGGTCAGACCAACAGTGACACCTTTAATGTAGTGCCTCAAGACGCTTCCCAGGATTATTCTGAAGCAAAATTTGACACGGAGCCCCATGAGATATTAGGGCAGATGATCAAAAGCTTGGTCAAAGAGGGAGGTTTTAAGGAGCATCTTAAAGGAAGACAGAGAGGTGGAGAGGTTTAGGGAGAAAATTCCAGAGCTTAGGGTCTTGGCTGCCAATGGTCGAGTAGTTAAAAATGGGGATATGTAAGATGCCAGAATTGTAGGATAACAGATATCTCAGGGTTGTGGGTCGGAGGAGATGACCGAGATAGGGAAGGATGAGGCTGTTTTTTAAAAAGAGAATTTTGAAGATGAGGTATTGCTTGACCAAAGTAGATTAGTGAGCACAAGAGTGATGGGTGAACAGGACTTGGTGAAGGTTAGGACACAGGCAGTAGAGTTTATGTGGGGCAGGAAGTGGGAGGCTGACCAGGAGTGCGTTGGAATAGTCAACTCTAGAGGTAACAAGAGGCAGGGATGAGGGTTGCAGCAGCCGAAGAGCTGAGGTGGAATGGGTGATATTACGGGAGTGGAAACAGGCAGCCTTCGCGATGGAATGGATATGTGGGTGGAAGCTGATCTCAGGGTCAAATATGACACCAAGGTTACAAACAGGCTGGTTTTGTCTCCAGGAAGAGGGATGGCATTAGTGGCTAGGGAATGGAGTTTGTGGTGGGGACCGACAACAATGGCTTAAGTCTTCCCAATATTTCCTTGGAAGAAATTGCTGCTCGTCCAGTACTGGATGACAGACAAGCTGTGTGACATTTTAGAGATGATGCAGGGGTGGTGTTGAGCTGGAGCTGTCATCACCATACATGTGGAAAGTGACACTTTTTTTGGATGATGTTGCTAAGAGGCAGCATGTAGGTGAGAAATAGGACAGGGTTAGGATAGATCCTTGGGGGATACTGAAGGTAATGGAGCAGACAGAGAAGCCATTGCTGATGATTCTCTGGCAACAACTGGATAAATAAGAGTGAAACCAGGTGAGTATGATCCCACCCTGCTCAATGACGGAGGAGGTTGGTTTGTCAAAGGCTGCAGGCAGGCCAAGAAAATGAAGAGGAATCATTTACCTTTGTCAAAGTCACATAGAATGTCATTTGTGACTTTGCTAAGAGCTGTTTCGGTGCGGTGGCGAGGGTAGAAACCTGACTGCATGGATTCAAACATGGAGATCTGGGAAAACTGGGCACGGAATTGAGAGGCAACAGCACATTTAAAGACTTTGGAAAGGAAAGGGATGTTGGAGATGGTTTGCAGGGATGGAGGAGTCAAAGATTGGTTTTATGAGGAGATGTCAGTTTTGAAGGAGAGGGGGACAGTACCTGAGGAGAGAGAACCATTAATGATATTGGCTAACATGGGAGCCAGGAAGGGAAGTTGGGTGATCAGTTTAGTGAGGATGGGTTGTAGAGAGCATGAGGTGGGCCTCATGTACAAGATGAGATAGGAGACAAAACTAGCGAAAGACATGAATTTAGGGCTAGAGCAGGAAAGAATGAGCAGTAGCATGTTGCCCACATCCTGAAAGTGAATTAAAAGTTAGTGTACGGTGATACTTAATTCAGCTTTATATGTCTTATTCATTTTATTAACTTCCTCGCAAGCAACTTTCAAAATTTCAGCTTTCAGCACTTGGGTGTATGCATGTATATATAACTGCTTGTTTAGAGATGACCATAAGATTTGCAACTGTGGTCCCCAGACCCAACAGAGTCCACATCATCAGATTTCTTAATTTTTGGAATTTTATAACATCACTAACACAGTTAATTATGTTGCTTCTGCTTATTTTGACAGGTTTTATGTGTGAAAAATGCATTTTGTGCAACTATGAAAATCCACCTTGAGAAGTAGAGGGAAAGCTGTAATGCAAATAACAGAATGAATTTTTGGGACAGAATAACAACATTCTGTAAAGTGATGGAGAAATATGTTAGCTCTATTGAGTATCAGTACTGGGTGTAATAATTTCTTATATCAACCATATGATAACGCGACTACAGTCATGTTACTGTTGTATTTAGGCTGTACTGCTGTAAGGATCAGGAACTGTTGAATTAGGTATAAATTGGCTTCTTTCTTTACTCCTCCACCTTCATTTTGATCTCTTTAATTTTAAACCACAAATTGGGGAACAAAAAAATGTCAACCTTAGGTCATTCAGCAAAATAATTCATTCCTAAACTGACAGAAACTGGACAGTTAATTCACCTTTGTTTCATCCCTGGTGCTATGTTCATAGTTTGAGGTGATAACCTAGTGGCCTAGTGTGTCACTGTACAGACCATATTCTAACATTGTGTTTCACAGATATAGATACTGACTTGCAACACTGCATTTGTTAACACTGCTACTAGTGGCAGTTCTGACTCTGGCACTAATATAAACAAAGTGCCTTTCAACAGTATGGAGACTCATCTCGAAATTCTCTTCACTAGAAGCAATTATAAATAGGTCATGTGCTGGTTGCCATTTTGTTCCTGCTGTGCATGGCCAGAGGGTTCTCAACCAGCGTTATGTTTTTTTTTGTGTCACTGGCAAGATTTGTAGCCGGAAACTTAACAGTTAAAATTAATTTTCATTTTGTAATCTTTTTAATCAAAATTTATCTTAAATAAACATTGCTGTATGACATTGGAGCACTTTTGGAAATACTTAATAATTTTGCTCAATCTTTATTCTAGGTTTGCGTCTGCAATGACCTTCCTAAGACTTGTCAAAGTTGGTGACTTGAGCTATGGAAGAAATCTTCTTTGCTGATGCAGTGATGATTGATGATTAACTGCATGCAAAAAAAATTCAAGAGCATTTCAGGATTCGGTGTTTACTGTGTTTTTCAGCAGCTCCAAAACGTAAAAGAGGAAGACCTCCAGGATCACAGAAAAAGAAGTCTGAGGGAACAGGTGCCAAGCAAGGCAAAACAGATGGGAAATCTGGGGGGAAACAAGAAAAAATCACCAATGCTTATAAAGTTACGAAACGAAAAATTGATCGATTCAATGGAACAAGTGAAGCTGAGCTTTTAACAAAAACCTTACCGGATATATTGACCTATGGTTTAGATATTGTGATTGTAAGTTATGTTTCCCATTATTTCTATGAATTTGATTTAGTTCAATTGCAATGAACAAAAGATTGTTCAAGATCTTGACCAATGTCTTTAATTTGAACAAGTTGAGTTTCCAAAGGAAAACTGCAAAAGCAACATGACCAGATACAGAAATCTGTTAGGAATTTGAGTGTGAATGGTGCAGGAAAAGCTTCAGTTTGGCTTTTGTTTTCTCCCTTTTCGTGGGGGAGATAAAGATTACCCCAAGTCATTATTATCATGCTACTAGTCAGATGACTAAGAGTATTCCATTTTTGTGAGTCAGCAGCCCGAGTGAGATCAAATTGTGAGCCGACCTTGAACCACAGTGATGCTGGATTACTGCCGCAGTTAATCCAATAATTTGTCATTTTGGGCTGGAAATGGTTACTTGTTCATATGTTCAAATGAACAGAATTTCATTGCCTGGTATTGGTGAGGTAATGTCCCCATTCCTTTCATGGTTTTTTAAAAAAAATCTTTGTGTAATTGGTATATGATACACAGGTGGAGCATAAAAGAGAACCCTCAAGTCTTTTATAAACATAACTTGTAAAAGGATAATCAAAGGAAAGGTAGGGATGATTACGGACTATAAAGGAAATCTTTGTATGGAGGCAGAGGACATGGCTGAGGTAATAAATGAGTACTTTGGATCTGACATCACTAAAGAAGAGGATGCTGCCAATGTCACAGTAAAGGAGGAGGTAATAGAGGCATTGAATAGGACAAAAATAGATAAAAAGGAGTTACTTAAAAGGTTGACCGCTCAAAGTAGAAACGTCACCCAGTCTGGGTGGGATGCATCCTAGGTTGCCTGAGAGAAGTATGGGTGTAAAATAGCAGAGGCTCTGGACATAATCTTCCAGTCCTTCTTAGATATGGGAGTGGTGCCAGAGGACTGGAGGAATGCAAATGTTACACCCCTGCTCAAAAAGGGGAGAGGAATAAACCAATCAGCCTAACGCCAATAGTTGAGGGATATTTGGAGATATTAATACGAGACAAAATTAATTGGCACTTGGAAATATATATGTTAACAAATCTGTGCTAGCTTTCATTTATTAAAGGCAATTTCATGTTTGACTAACTCAATCGAGTTCTTTTATGAAGTAATGGAGAGGGTGGAAGAGGGTACTGCAGTTGGTGTGTATATGGATTTTCAGAAGATTTGATAATGTACCACATAATTGACTTTATAGCAAAATTGAATAGCATTTATTGGCCTTGTTAGCAAAGTTGACGTCCATGGGATTAAAGGGGCAGTGGCTGCATGCATACTAAATTGGCTGAGGGACAGAAAGCAAAGAATAATGGTGAGCGGTTGTTTTTCAGACTGGGATGGGAAGTATGCAGTGGTGATTACCAGCAATCAGTGTTGGTGTCACTACTGTTTTTAATCTATATCAGTGACCTGGACTTGGGTATGCATGGCATAATTTCAAAGTTTGCAGATGATATGAAATTTGGAAATGTAGTAAACTATGAGGAGGATAGCAACAGACTTCATGAGGACATTGTCAGGCACATGGTAAATTAAGTGATTCATTAGTAGGGTGAATGAGGAGATGCAATATAAACTGAATTGTACCATTTTAAAGGCAGCGCAAGAACAGAAAAACCTGGGGGTGTACAGGACAAGTTGAAAAAACTTAAAAGGGCATTTGGGATCCATGTTTTTATAAATAGAGGCATAGAGTACAAAATCAAGGAAGTTCTGCTAACCCTTCAGGAAACACAGTCTAGGCTCCAGATGGAGTATTGTGGCTAATTCTGAGCACCATACTTTAGAAAGGATGTCAAGAGAGGGTGTAGAGGAGATTTACTGAATGGTGTCAGGGATGAAAGATGACAGTTATGTGGAGAGACTGGATAAACTGATGGTGATCTCCTGAGGGCAGAGAAAGTTAAGAGGAGATATGATAGAGGTGTTCAAAATCATGATATTGATGGCTCAGATAAAATAAAACTATTTCCTATGGGAGATGGGTTGGTAACCAGAGGACACAGATTTAAGGTAATTGGCAAAAGAACCAGTGGTGACATGAGGATACATTATTTTTAACAGTAAGTCAGTCTGGAATGCAGTGCCTGAAAGGGTAGTGGAAACAGATTCAATAATAAATTTCAAAAGAGAATTGGATAAATACCCAAAAAGGAAAAATTTGTTGGGTGAGGTGGAGAGAGATGAATTGGATAGCTCTTTCAAAGAGCTTGCACAGGCATGATAGACCGAATGGCTGCCTCATGTACTGTATCATTCTATGAAGTGTCTAATAAAACTCACTTTTCTGAATAATCACAGAAAAGTAACTTTTTCATTTGCAGTCTACATTGCAATTCTGAACTATTTGCCAGGCAGAAAGTGACCTGTCATCATGCTAATTCAATGTAGGGAGTCAGTTTGTTAACGTGGGACATTATATTGCCTAGTTGAAAGGTAGAAATGGCTTGGTAGATATTAAAGGGTGAATAGCTGTTGCAGTGTGGGAAATATAATCAGTGTATTTAATTAGCTTGGCATTTTTAGACTCTCATTGCTGCACATTCCACAATTGCCACTTAGGGGTGCTGGTGATCTTTTGTCAGTCAATGTGCAGTGTGCGTTTTTGAATCCCAAAGTTTGTTCAAATTGCTAATAGTGACTTTCCTGTTAAGTACAATGTTTTAAAAGATTTAGGAGTACATGCTGTTGAAACTGAGTTGTTGTTCTGTTGAGGCTACCAGCTAACATTTGTTGCTCTTTACCAATGGTGCTGTAAAGTAGCAAGATAGTCCAGGTATGGTGCTTTTAAGTCTACAGCTTAAGACCACTAGGGAATGGGGTTCATCTGTTACTGGTTTCTGAATTAAAGCTCCCAGATGGAAAGTAAAAGCTTCACCACTTTTGCAGTTAATTGTAAAGCTTTAAAAGTCGTCTTTAAAAAACAAAATACTGGCAACAATAAATGAGCTGCTGTACCATGTAGTCTGGGCCAGTCCTTGAACATCCTTTTCCATTTCCATGCTGAGATGATTAAAATGTGCACGAATGGTTTAGTTCTGCCTGGCCAATTTTGTGAATTTACAGTTAAAACTGCACAATAAGCATTTTAAATCCTGCACTGAAATTTTGCTGGGAAGATCCAAGATATGGCATTATGATATGAAGATCCACAGGAGGCAGCAGGAAACATTTATCATACTTGCCTTGTATAATTAACCAATGTAAACACTGTTAATTATGGAACAGCAGCTGCAGTTTATCATATGGCAAATATGTACATGCCAAAGAAAGGCCAGGTGTTTCCTTGCTATAATGGAAGATCAGAGCATAAATCACAATGGACCATCACTCGTGCAGATTGATCTACAGTAGTAGTGGTAGAGATGAAGGAGCAGCTACCCTGAAACAAAGGAAATTCTATGTGAGGAAAAAATTTAATTTTCGAACAAGAATACTGGTGCAGGAAGAGTACTTTGGATATATTTGATGGCTTCTGCTATACGTTGGAATAATCTTAACTGCATTTTTAGGCTATAACTCCTTCCACAGAATTTTGGGTCTTAAACTTTTAAAGTCAAAATAGCTATGAGTAGTAGGAAATCTGGAATTCATACTTCTAGAGTTGACTTTTTATTTGTTTATGGGATATGAGCCTCACTGACGAGGCTAGCTTTATTGCCCATCCGTAATTGCTCTTCAGAAGATGGTGGTGAACTGCTGCGGTGCATGTGGTGCAGGTAAACCCACAGCGCTGTTAAGGAGGAAGTTCCAGGATTTTCATCCAGCAACAGTGAAGGGACAGCGATATAGTCCCAAATCAGGATGGTCTGTGGCTTGGAGGGAGACTTGCAGGTGATGGTGTTCCCATGTGTCTGCTACCTTTGGTTCTTTTAAGTAGTAGAGGTCATAGGTTTGGAAGATGTAGTTGCAGGAGCCTTGACGAGTTGCTGTAGTGCATCTTGTATATGGTACACACTGCTGCTATTTTGTGCCAATGTTGGAGGAAATGAATGTTTAAGCTGGTGGATGGGGTGCCAATCATGAGGGCTGTTTTGTGCGCGATGGTGTCAAGCTTCTTTAGTGTCGTTAGAACTGCACTCATGCGGGCAAGTGGAGAGTATTCTGTCACACTGCTGACTTGTGCCTTGTAGGTGAACAGGCTCTGGGGAGTGAGGAGGTGAATTATTGGCTGCAGAATTCCCAGCCTCTGACCTGCTCTTGTAGCCGTGGTATTTATATTGGCTGGTCCAGTTAACTTTCCTCAAGGAAGGAATGTTTGGAGGTCAAACCACACCTTTTTTGTGCGCCTCCAAGTGGCTGGTTCAAGATTACATTGAGAAGTGTTCAGATGCAGGTTTCTCCTTTTGGATGGACAATAATGTGGAGGGGAAAATAAGTTATAAAGTTTGTTTTGGACGCAATAGCTGTTTGTTGCTCTTGTATTTTAATGATTGCTGAATCCAAACTATTCTCTCCTGGAAGAGCGAATAATAACTGTTTCGAGTGGGAGATTTCAGCTTAATCCTGGTAGCTTCTATTCTGTTATCAAAAAAGAGCATTCCTGAATTTGTTGTTGGTGGTATCTTAAATAACTTTCTAGATGTGATATATTATTCAAATATTTTGGGCCCAAATTCCATAGAAAGCCTTTGGACAGGCTGCATTTTTAAACAATGTTATGTATCCCCTGTGCAGAATACATTGCAAAATGGAAACTTATTCTTGGCTTCCTCCTTCTCACTGCTGGAAGTACTTAGTGAGGGCAGGATTGGACTCGACAGTGATGCTGCCATAGTGGAATATATTGCTGACACTCCATATCAAGGCTGACCCAGTTATTGGTCACCACAGGATGCCTAGGATCAGTGTAACTGCAATATCTTTTTGGGGGTGGGAGGGTGATAAATTTGTGTATATTAACTGTCCATACTGTCAACAAACTATGCTAAAATTGGGAAAACACAATTAGCAAGTCTTTTGGCTTGATATACTTTATCTTTTCATAGCCTGCTGGTTGTAATTTCCTTTACAGTCTAAACTGAGTCTGTTTATTTTAGATTGGAATTAACCCAGGGCTGATGGCAGCATACAAAGGACATCACTACCCGGGACCAGGAAATCATTTTTGTAAGTTCTTGTATGTACAGAAATCCTATTGGATGTTCTTAAATTTTTTGGATATTTTGATAGGGTGAAACACATGATGAGCAAGGCCTGTTTTCACTGTGTCTGGTGTTTCAGAAGTGGCCTATCCCAGTTTCTAAGTTTTTAATTGTCTAAAACTTGTTTATTTTATTATGACTGACTTGATGTATATTCAAATTTTCAAATGTGCTTCTTTCTTTTGTAGGGAAGTGCTTGTTTTTGTCCGGTCTTATTGATAAGCCTTTAAATCATGTGGATGATGCTTCTTTACCAGAGAAATATGGAATAGGTTTCACGAACATGGTGGAGAGAACTACTCCAGGAAGCAAGGACCTCAAAAGGTGATTAATGAATGAACACTAAAATTCAAATTTTTGCTTTTGTTTGGAAAGAAAATTTATTATAAAAATTCTTTGCATTCCAGTAAAGAGATTCGGGAAGGAGGAAAAATACTTCTGCAAAAACTGCAAAAATTTAAGCCACGGATTGCCGTTTTTAATGGAAAATGTAAGTGCTCATGTAAAATTCTAAAATCAAATTAATTTTGGCAATCTGACTATAACTTAATGTATCAAATGATTTAATTTTTTGCTGCAAGTTGAGGGGTATTAGTGCTGGGAACAATATCAAATGCTCCTAGGTCATGTATAGCACAGTGAGATGGAGTAAAGCTGTCTGTTTCAACCCCAGAAAATAATGCACTGTTTCATCCCATCAGTCTGGGTTGAATTTAAGCCCAAGCTTCTGAGGTGAAAGGCCACTGCACCACCCAGTTCCCCACAAAATATAAGGATATCCTTAAATTTAAGCTATTTCATAAAACAACCTAGAAATACTTAAGTCCCTCATTTTGATAAATGTGCATACTAATTGGCATACCGAGGAAAGGATGTGCATAGAAGAAAACTTATACTAATTGGCAGAATTGACAATGACCAATAGGAAAGAGGTTCCCTTGAAAATAATTGATGCTTTAGAAACTGATTAGGTGGATCTGGCTTGTTAACGTGGTGAATTTCAAAAATCTGACCTTGTTTACCGTTTATTACAGGCATCTATGAAGTTTTTAGCAAAGAAGTATTTGGAGTTAAGGTCAAGAATTTAGAGTTTGGGCAGCAGCCACACAAAATCCCTGAAGGAGAAACAGTAAGCACCTTAACTGGATTAACTTCAAAAATAAAATTCTGAAGCAAATAATGCTCATTCTTCTGTTGGAAAACCCTTCTCTCTATCCCCACCTTCCTGAAAAATCTGTTGCTGTCTGATGACTGTCAGCTGTTGCTCTTGAACTTTTATCTTGCAGTAAAAATCTGCCCATCTTCTGTTTAGTATTTGCTAGATTAAGTGGAAGGTGTTTTTTAAAGGTTAGCATTTGTTTTATCAGTAGCTCTTCCAGATTCACATTTCAGTTTCAATGTGTGACCCACCTTCCCGATTTAAATTCAATGAATCTATTTCCTTCATTGAAACTTTGAATTTTCCTGTAGTTGGTCTTCTTTGCCAAAGAAAATAATCTTGGGTGTTGCTCAGCCAGTGATCTGTTTTGAGATCACTTTTGTTCCTTTTCACAGCACAGTTTCCAACGTGATGACCCGTAAGCTTATCCTAGCTAGTAATAAATTGGCAAGATTAAATCCCGATTCGGTTGTCCTCTAGAAGTCTAGTTTTTTTTTGAGCCCCTCTATACAAAACATTCTTCTCCAATTCCTTTTGCCTCCCCGCAACTCAAATACCCCCTTTCAACGACTATAAAAGCAACACAAAAATCCGAGTGTATCAAGCCTGTGTCCTCAGTACCTTGCTCTTTGGCAGCGAGGCCTGGACAACGTATGTCAGCCAAGAGCGACGTCTCAATTCATTCCATCTTCACTGCCTCCGGAGAATACTTGGCATCAGGTGGCAGGACCGTATGTCCAACACATGAAGTCCTCGAGGCAGCCAACATCCCCAGCTTATACACCCTACTGAGCCAGCGGCGCTTGAGATGGCTTGGCCATGTGAGCCGCATGGAAGATGGCAGGATCCCCAAAGACACATTGTACAGCGAGCTCGCCACTGGTATCAGACCCACCGGCCATCCATGTCTCCGCTTTAAAGACGTCTGCAAACGCGACATGAAGTCCTGTGACATTGATCACAAGTCGTGGGAGTCAGTTGCCAGCGATCGCCAGAGCTGGCGGGCAGCCATAAAGGCGGGGCTAAAGTGTGGCGAGTCAAAGAGACTTAGCAGTTGGCAGGAAAAAAGACAGAAGCGAAAGGGGAGAGCCAACTGTGTAACAGCCCCGACAAACAAATTTTTCTGCAGCACCTGTGGAAGAGTCTGTCACTCTAGAATTGGCCTTTATAGCCACTCCAGGCGCTGCTCCACAAACCACTGACCACCTCCAGGTGCTTACCCATTGTCTCTCGAGACAAGGAGGCCAAAGAAGAAGAAGAAAAGCAAAATACTGCAGATGCTGAAAGTGTGAAATAAAAACAAAATGCTGGCATTTTTTTTTGGCCGGCACAGCCATGATGGGCCAAGTGGCCTCTTTCTGTGCCAAAAACTTTCTATGATTCTAAATAGTCAACAGGTCTGGCAACATCTGTGGTGACTGAAACAGAGTTAACATTTCAGGTCTGTAACCTTTCGGCATCTCCCTGTTCAGTTCTATCCTTCGCCCTAGTCATTATGCAACACAGAACACCCAACAGCAGAGTACTGCTGCTCAACCTGGCTCAAGAGCCGCCACACAAACGCAGTAGATAGCCACCTCCAGGAAATCATTATTTCTGGAACGTTGAGACCAACTTAGCTCAAGTGGCTTCCTGTACTAGCACAGATTGAACCTCCTGATGTCCGCAGGGAAAACATTCTCCTCCAAGAGCACCACTGGCTGACAGCTAACAAAGCACTCCCATTGACACAGGACCTCAAAAAAAAAACACGCACTTGCCTGAAATCTTGTAGTCCCTACTAGAACACACTCCACACCCTACAAAATGATGACAGCCCCACCTCTCGATGGTGCACCTCCTGGTTGACTGCTAACATCACCAACTCAACCTGGTAACTGACCCGAATAATGACATCCCAAGTTTCGACCTCCCACGGAAGATCTGGACAACCCTCAACTGCTTGAGGATAGGCCAGGGAAGATGTGGCCACTTGCTTCACAAGTGGAACATGAAGACCATCTCAAATTGTGACTGGCCATCCGAGTCAGACCATTGCCCACATACTGAACTCTTGTCCTGAGAGATCCATTCCTGGTGGCATCACAGCCATTCACACTGTATCAGCTGAAGCTGTTAAATGTATTGTTAACCTTGACATCGAACTATAACTGTTAACCCAATCATATGCATTTATATATATATATATATACATACACACACACTTTCCTCCTCACAAAGTACGCTTTCTATATCCGAACTAAATTTCCCCAACCCTTCCAATTGCTTGAAGTTCTGTACTCTCTGCCTTTCATTTGTCTTGAGTTCTCTATCCTATATTTTTGCATCTTAATCTCATCATTCCTTGCCACCTGCTGCTGTTTGTGCCACCTTTACCCCAAACATGCGAGTCTTCCTCTTGTTCTTTTACCACTTACTTTCCTGTGAGGTTTCCTGTAAAGGTAAATGACATCACGCTAACTTTATTTTCAAGGTAGTCTATGTCATGCCTTCTTCCAGTGCGAGATGTGCACAGTTTCCTCGGGCCCAGGACAAAGTACATTATTATATCAAGCTAAAGGAACTGCGAAATCACTTGAAAGGCATTAAAGGTGCTACAGAGGTCACTGAAGTAGAATACTCATTTGACTTGCAAAAAGCTCAAAGTAAGTAGCCTATAGTTGTAATTCAAACATTAACTTCAGATGGAAGGTCTTTGTAGGGAGCAACCCAGTGTCTATTTCTTTAAGGTTTAGTGCTAAAACATTTTCTACCAATTATTTATGAAATATTATTACTGGGAGTAACATGCTTGGATCAATTGTACTCTGGCATTAGATTTCCAAACAACCAATATTTATTTACAGCTATATAGAAGTATGAAGAGTATATTATGTAACCGTGCATACAATAAACTCCTGTAATGTCGTTTATAAGGACTTTGGGAAAATAACTCTTGATAAAGACCTGGTTACTAATACAAGGGAATTCAGTCAAGTTTGTCATTGTGTAACAGCTTATATATAATGTCCTATCCCTCAAATAGGGAATTCAAAGTAAGTCTTTGAATCAAACACTAGAATGCTGGAAGAAATTTTGAACTTTTAAACTTTAGCTTTTTACATCTGAATTGCCTTGCATCTGCTTTTCCGGCGAAATTAAAGAATATTACAATTACATGTTCACAATGCTACCCACTGATGTATGCATAAATGTATAAGATAATAGATGATACATAATAGTGTTAATCCCCTCTCCCTCCCCACCCTTGAGGTCTGTATCTGAACAAACTTTATTTTGTCAAATGTAACAAGTAATTGATTGTGAGCAATAAATCAACTCTTTCAGATTACAGGAAACCCCCTGTTTACATTGATGCAACTATCAGCAATTTAATCTGTGACTTGAACTAAATATGATTAGAGATCCTTGTCTGCTCTTCAAATATTAAACCAGTGATTTGAAAACTATAAATTGAACATTTAATAAGCATTCCAGTTCTGCTCTCCCTTTTTCCTTTCAGTATCAAAAGGATGTTACTTAGGGAAAGCTGGCTCAAATGTTTTCATAGCTGAAGGATACAGACACAAGTGGTTATTTCATTGATGCATAGAATAGGGAGAACTACTGTCAAAAAATTATGCACATTTAGTTTAAAAAAAAAATCTTTTTAATAAAACTCAGTAATTTTCTAATTCTCCTCCCAGCGGAAGCCAAGAAAATGGCAATTAAAGAGGAAAAATATGACCCTGGTTACGAGGCTGCTTATGGTGGTACATATGTCGAAAAATCCGCTGAAAGCAATGGGCAGTGCAATTTCGCTACAACTGAACCAGGTAAAGTTACAAAATGATTTCTGCTGTGATCAAATCAGCGTGGGATTTTATAATTTATATTGATGTAATCTATGTACAGAATGTGAAATTTTTTTAGTAACCTGCAGGAAACTACCCCATGGATTTTTACAATCATATAACTCTTATATTAAACCAATACTGTTAATGTGTTACTAATATAATTCAAGAGTCAGTGAAGGAAGCAGGCTGCCTTCACAACATTACAAATATTTTGTACTTTTTTAAAAAAACAAGTTATGTATTGTGTATATTGTATGAAATAATCTTACTTGGAGACAGATACAGCTTTTATTGTCATTCCTAAACCACACTTAGCTTATGATTTTGGCAGATCTTTGTATTCATAGCCTTATTGCTCCCTCTCCAGGATCCATTTGTCTCTATAAAATAGTTAAATGAGGATGAAAGGGGCAATCTTGTGATTTACCAGTTATTTAGAGGCGGAAACTGAAAAAGGAACAATTGTGCTTTTTAAAAACTCATTAATTATGAATGCTGCTACTGTTGCACTCGTCAATATTTTGAAAGTATTCCAGTCTACTCACTTTTTTAAATGAGTTGGTTTACAGCTGCAAGCAACACTGGTATTATTTGTGGGTGATGGGGGACAGAATTCAGTTGACAGTTATATAAACAATATACAAAGGATTATGATGCATCATTAAATCCATGTAATGGTCATCTAATATGGAAACCTGAAGGAAATGATGTATGATATGATATCTATTTTGCACTAGTCTGTATTGTTTAAAATGGACTGCAAGATTTTTATTAGAAGGGACTAGGGTGACTAGATACAGTTGACTGACGAGCTTATTCAGCTTGTCCAGAACAGTAGAACCAGAGAATACAGCTTGCATTTAAAGGAGGGTTAAATTCAAAACAAATTTGCTGAAACTATATTTTAGTGAGTGAGTGGATACTCAACAGGCTGTCTAGGGGAACTGATGCATTCAAATCCAAAGTTGATGGATTTCTTTCAGCAAATAACATTTGGGATACAATATATTAGCAATTCAAGACATGATATGGCAAGTGTAGTATGCATGGGAGGAAAATGTGACTTTAGACCAATGGTTCCCAAAGTTCTCCACTACGGGAGTTTTCTTGTGTCATTTCTCTCTGTTGTAGGCTAACTGGAGATTAATTGCTGATTAGTCAGCAACTCTATCATCATTGCATCATGCAGAAGGCAAGCTAGAGGCCTTGGTTTCTTTTCATTTAGCAATTCCTATGGTAATTTGTGGTTAAAAATATATTACAAAACTTAATGAATTCCATGATGGCTCCAGATGGTTTCCTGATGTTTGTCCTGAAACATGATATGTGGCATTCAAAACTTTTGTACATTGAAGTTGGCAAAAGTTAGTAACATTACAATGTTAAATGCTTTATCTTGATTTTACATTTTCAACTTTAGTGCAATATTTTTGATTACAGTTTTTTATTTATCT
Organism: Heterodontus francisci; assembly: GCF_036365525.1. Classification (NCBI taxonomy): domain Eukaryota; kingdom Metazoa; phylum Chordata; class Chondrichthyes; order Heterodontiformes; family Heterodontidae; genus Heterodontus; species Heterodontus francisci. The sequence continues at coordinate 14,191,931 of NC_090388.1, forward strand.
AAGCATATATCTCAGTGTGCTTATTCTACAGTTATATTATGAACCATTTTTCAGATTTACTTCAGAAAATATCAAAGTTACTTCAACTAAATTTGTTTTGTAGCAGCAACCAGCAACTCTGAGTTCAATGTGGGTTCAACATTTTGCCAAGTTCCCGATGGTCAGTGGATGACTCAGTCGTTTGCCGATCAGATTCCTTCAATCAACAATTACTGCACACAGTCTCAAGAAGGGAATAGCACATAACAAATTGACAGGTTTTCAGAACTTCATGTTACTGCAGTTTTAATGCAGTCTTAAAAGTAATGTACCTCAGTTTTTGAACTGAAGAGGTTTTGGGCTAACAATTCTTTTTACTTAATGTTTTAATTCTAGAATTATGTGTACATGTAATGATGTAGTAAAGGTCAGAAAGCTGAACTCTTAAACTTTTAGGATGCAACCTTGCCCACGATATTTATAGATGGAAGGAGAAATGGTTTTAAATGAAATTTAAGTTTTTTATTTAAAACGGTCAGTTGCTCGTTTTATTCCTGTAATACAATTGTGGGTTTCTTACTAGCACAGTCTTTTTTTTAACTCAAGTATTTAAATTGTAGGGCTGTTAGCCATTCAGAAATTCCTTCTGTTAATGCTGACAGAGTGACAGGGTGCAGTGAAGCCTTTATTGATCTCAGTCAAAGTAGTGGTGGGCGTTCAACAAAAATCATGATGTGACCTTTTAAACTGAATTGAAACAATGCTGTTAGGGTCTTGCTTATTTGAAGCTATTGCAACATTTGTATTTTTCAGGATATGCGCACATGTTGAAATTCTATCAATAGCAGTTTCAATTTCAGATCTATTCAGCAAACCATTTTAATTTTAAGTTTATTCGACCAAAGGGTGCATGTTTCAAAAAAGAATTATACAATGAATACGGGTCCAGGTGTCCGTTTGTTTATGCAAATTCAATGTAAGATCAGAGCAGTTTCAATTCTTTATTTTAAGTTCATTTTGAAACATTGGTGGAAGGGAGTATGTCACTTCTCCATTTAAAAAAAAAATTAAAGCTGTTGAGCAAGATGAACTTTTTTTCTACAGCCTCTACCTTTTCGTTATGCCTTTAATAAGGGTGATACAACATTGTAAAATAATAAATAGCATAAATAATCACGTTTTACAATTCAATAGATGTTCTTTAACACTTTAAATATAGTCTATTCTTAACTCAAAATTGCTTAATTTAAATTATCCGATGATTCATATTTAAGCAATAAATTCCCCTTTTGTGCGGTTTTGTTACCTAAATTGTTTAATACAAATTGATTTTTTAATTCTCGTGGCAAAAAGCAACTTTGAATTATCAGGAGTAGACTGTAGGTTTGGAAAGTTGACAATAGTACACAAGAGGAACCAGAGAATAGGTTCTTGGGCAAATCTTTTAATTAAAAATCTATGATTTAGCAACAGTACAGTTGCCTTCAGTGTTTGAGGTTTTAATATTTTTGTATGAACTGTAAAAGATGGCTTTTCAGTGAAAATTTTCTGAAAATTCATAATTCTGGGTCTTACATGCATTTCTAAGCAATTTTTCTTTCAAACTAAATTTAACGCAACAATTTTCTTTTGGCCTGATTCAAATTTGAATAAGTAGAAAGCAAATGAAGTTCTTTCTGTGGGCCCTTGTACTTAAGCGCTTAAGTCTAGAGAAATGTAACTGACCAGCCCTGATTTTAACACACTCACCCACGAGAACTGGGAGTGCAAGGGGGTTTAAATCTTTGCTGCAACTTACTCGGCCAATCCTTGCACCGCTTGCCATTTTAACAGATCTGTTATAGCCAGTTAGCACGGTCCTCGCACCAGACAGGTGAGGGCCTCACTGAAATTCAAAACTCGGGGTCTGATGCCATTCAGGCCCCAACTATGCTTTAGCACTAGGCAGCTGCTTTCGGTGCTCAATGCCAACCTCGAGAGGAATACTGGCTCTAAAGGAGTAGCAGGGCTAGAAGAGGCAGTTTTATTTTTACAGGTTTCCTTATGCACCAGGGGCAGCAGGATTGAGTCTCACAGGGAAGCCTAGGGCCTCAGGCTTCTTTCCAATTGCCTACTCAATCACATCCCCATTCACCCCTTCACTACTTATCCAGCTGACTGGAGATCATTCTGGTGAGTCCCTGGCCAGTGAGAAGTCAGTAATACGGATTTGTGGAGGAATCTGGCCTAGCCAGCCCCACACTCTCCCCTCCTGTTAAAATCAGGGCTACTGTTTTTAAGTAAAAGTTCACTCAATTAGGACATCACAGAATGTAAATGCCTTAAAGGTTCTTTAAGGAAACTATTGTAACTAACCTGCATGAGTGTTTTCAACGAAGAATTTGTAAAACTGTCTGTCTTTAGTGACTTAAAGCTGTTACACAGGATGTTTTCAGGTTACTGTACACATTCACATGATCTATTCTAGTATGTAAATGTGCCTGTGGGAATATATAAAAGTAAATGTACTCTAACTTGAAATGAATGGGCAGCTACTGGAAGCTTTTTAAAATGATACTGTTTACGACTTGTAAATTTGGTGCTGAATCCTCTTGCAAGAAGGGGATAGTTCTGAAATCTGGCAAAAAAAAAAAAACTCAATAAAAATTACAGTGCATTCTTTTTATTTTGTGTCTTTTGTTTTACATTAGAAATGTCACACGTTCATTTACCTTTGTAAATCTTTGAATGCATCATGGTTAAGTGCTGTCTTGCAATGGTGATACTAGTGTTTCTGCACAAATTCAAGCCAAGCTGGATAGTTCATGCTTTCTCTGCAGGGATTGATTTTATCTGCTGGTTTTCTCACTAAAACTGCAAGCAAAACAAGCTGAATAAAGAAACTACATTTAATTTTTTTTATTCATTTCATAGGTTGTGGACATCACTGGCAGGGCTAGCATTTGTTGCCCATCCTTAATTGCCCTTGAGAAGGTGGTGGTGAGCTGCCTTCTTGAACTGCTGCAGTCCACCTGTTGTGGAAACACCCACAGTGCTGTTGGGGAGGGAGTTCCAGGATTTTGATCTAGTGCCAATGAGGGAACAGCAATATATTTCCAAGTCAGTATGGTGTATGGCTTGGAGGGGACCTTGTAGGTGTTGGTGTTCCCATGTGTCCTAGGTGGAAGAGGTAGTGGGTTCGGAAGGTGCTGTCGAAGGAGGTGTAGTGATTTGCTGCAGTGCATCTTTTATATGGTATGCATGGCTGTTGCTGGTGAAGGGAGTGAATGTTTAAGGTGGTGGATGGGGTGCCAATCAAGCAGACTGCTTTGTCCTGGATGGTGTTGAGCTTCCTGAGTGTTGGAGCAGCACTCATCTGTGCAAGTGGAGAGTATTCCATCACGCTCCTGATTTGTGCCTTGTAAATGGTGGACAGGCTTTTGGGGAATCAAGAGGTTGGTTATTTGCTGCAAAAGTCCCAGCTTCTGACCTGCCCTTGTTGCCATAGTATTTATGTGGCTGCTCCAGTTCAGTTTCTGGTCAGCCCTCTTCCTTTGTGGTAGGGGTGACTCCAACCAGTGGAGAATTTTCCCCATGCTTCCCATTGATTTCAGTTTGGCTAGGGCTTCCTAATGCCACACTCTGTCCTGATATCAAAGCAGCATTTGACAATCACACTCATCTCACCTCTGGAGTCCTGCTCTTTTGTCCATGTTGGACCAAGGCTGTAATGAGGTCAGGAGCCAAGTGGCCCTGGTGCAACCCAAACTGAGCATCGGTGAACAGGTTATTGCTGTTTAAGTGGCACTTGATAGCACTGTCGACGATACCTTACCTCACTTTGCTGATGATCAAGAGTAGACTGATGAGGGGGTAATTGGCTGGATTGGATTTGCCCTGCTTTTTGTGGATAGGAATACCTGGGCAATTCTCCACATTGTTGGGGAGATACCAGAATTGTAGCTGCACTGGAACAGGTTGGCTAGGGGCACTGCTAGTTCTGCAGCACAAGTCTTCAGTACTACAGCTGGGATGTTGTTAGGACCCATAGCCTTTGCAGTATCCAGTGCCTTCAGCTGTTTCTTGATATCGTGGAGTGAATCGGATTGGCGGAAGACTGGCATCTGTGATGCTGGGGACCCCAGGAGGAGACCGAGATGGATCATCCACTCTGGCTGAAGATGGCTGCAAATGCTTCAGCCTTGTCTCTTGCTGCTGTGGTGGGATTTGAACCCGTGTCCCGAGAGTATTCGCCTGGGTTTTTGGATTACAATGCCACTGACACCCCGTTTATTGCCAGGACTGCCCCACACAAATGAAATCATTTTCTATATTTTATGTTTCATACATCAGAGGCAGGAGGTAAATGGCCCAAGGATAACAATTCTGATTTTTCACACAAGACCCACACGGTTTATTTGGAGTTTGGAAGTGGCAGGGAGTACCTTAATATTAAGAGAAAAATGGGTTGCAATGGAATTAGAGGAATGCCTAATTTTACTTGTATTATGTACTTGGTTGTCCTTCATTTTTTCCCCTGTTTAATATTTAGCATTTCAGTTCAGTTTGCCACATACTCTGTTCCAACTGAGCTAAAGCCATTTGGGAATTCATTGTTGCGTGCTTTGAAAATATTTTCAGTAATTCAGCCAGATTACAATTGGCGTTTGGTGTCTAGTTTATTTATGCTGCTTCTTAGGAACTGTTACTTTGAGGGAGAAAAGCTACCACATTTGCAATTGCACTTTTCAAAACAAGATCTTCCACTTGTTCTGGAATGGAATATTTATCATAGCTTTAAATTGTCAGAGCTGTTTTAAAACTTGTTCTCAATATAGGGGCATCACTATAGCAAGGCTGCATATATTGCTCATCACTAGTTTTCCTGAACTCTGGCTTGCTGGACATTTTTGAGAGTAATAAGATTCGACCACATTGTGCGGGATTGGAGTCTCACGTAGGGCAGGTCGACGTGGTAAGATTCCCTTCCCTGAAAGGCATTTGTGAACTAGTTGACTTTTAATGACAAAAGCAGGAGTAGCTCTAATAGTTATTATTTTTTGATGCGAGCTCACAAATTCATTTCTTGAATTCGATTACACACTTGACGATAGTTAAGCTATGAACTCTAAACTTCCACTTTACCAGACTAGTACCATAACCACTCCACAACCACATTGATGGGAACAGGAGGAGGCCATTCAGTGCCTCAAGTCTGTTCTGCCATTTAGTTAGATCATAGCTGATCTGCATCACAATTCCATTTACCCACTTTGGTTTGATATCCTTTAATACCTAACAAAAATCTATCAATCTCAGATTTGAAATTTCCAATTGACTCCCAGCCTCCAATAACCTTCTGGGGAAGAGTTTTCCAGATTTCCACTACCCTTTATGTGAAGAAGCGCTTCCTGACATCATTCCTGAAAGTCCTAACTCTAATTTTAAGGTTATTCCCCCTTGTTCTGGTTGTATACAGGTTACCTTTCTAAATGTTATTTTAAAAAAAGCGTTATTGACAACCGGCAAGAACTGTTTAAAACTGATTTACTAATTTTTCACATTTTTGTAGTGTACATAGCTTTTTAACTTTACCTCTTAAGTATAGAAAAACAATTATGAAGACTTCCATTGCAGTCATTCAGAAAGGTCAAGTACTTATAAAAATATTGTGTATAATAGGAGTTCAGTTTAGCAAACTGGTTGATATTTATACAAAATTACAACGCAAAACTCCCTCTGATGAAAGTAGTGAATGTTATTTTGCAAGACTACATTTTATTTTCTGATGTAAGTTTGTTTTCACTGAATAACATTTAATTATCTTTTTCTAATCAGCTAAATCTCAATTTGCCTTTCTATCGCAGGAAGTTCTGCCATTTAATTCACAGGAACAAAAATGCATCGAGAGTGGATTGCTTAAACAGCAGCATGCCTATAAGCACACTTAATTTGGCGAATGAATGTAAATTCTACACGATAGTGCTCTTAATTGTTGGGTCGCACCAGTCTAAACCGTCCCGTTGGATCAGGAAGATACCATCTTTCCCATAATTCCATGTGTGCTGTGGGATAATCCCAGGGTTTATACCTTCCATTCCAATGTAGCAACTTTGCTTCAGAAAGGAAGTGTTCTGAATATCTGGCATCGGGACTCCAGCCTACAGAAACACAATTGAAAAATACAGAAATGACACTCTTTCAAAGTATTCCATGACTACACTTAAAGTGGAAAGACAAGGCAGCACCATGTCTTATATTTATTACAAACAGCACATCTCTGGGTTCTATTTTCTAGCACTAAGTACTTTTTATCCCTCAATCCACATGTTTAAAAAATAGGTGATCTATCAGACTGGATCTCTATCTACATTATATTCTTGAGGTTCTGTCCTGCAGGTACATGCTTATCAAGATTTTAATTCTGCTACGACACGACTTCACAATATAAACTCATGGTAATTGTTCAGCTTTCTTCTTGGTGCACATATCTTTAGTAAATGTTTCTTAGGCTTTGATTAATCTTTCACCATACTGTCAAGTCTTGTGCTATAAGTAAATACATGCAGTATTCGGTCAGTGAAATCGTCAGATTGGAACACCCTTTTTAATTTCAGGTTACAGCTCAGAAGCAGCAAACTTTCTAAGAATTGTTCTGCTTTGTAACAAAGTGTGATGCTTGCATATATCGCTTTTTTTTATTATACTAAAATATAGATTAAAATAGCAACAGTCCCAAAACCAACCCATAGGAAAACTCATAATGTTTTGAAGTTTCCTGTTTTTAGCCAGAATTATATTTTACCTCCCATTCCATGTCCCTAGTCATTAATTGCCAATGTGAAACCTTATCAAAAACTCTGAAAATCCAAGTATAGATTATAAACTGCAGTCCCCTTTCACCCATGTTAGTAATAGAACAAAGAACAGTACAGCACAGGAACAGGCCATTCGGCCCTCCAAGCCTGCGCCGATCTTGATGCCTGCCTAAACTAAAACCTTCTGCACTTCCGGGGTCCGTGTCCCTCTATTCCCATCCTATTCATGTATTTGTCAAGATGCCTCTTAAACATCTCTATGGTACCTTCTTCCACCACCTCCCCCGGCAACAAGTTCCAGGCACTCACCACCCTCTGTGTAAAGAACTTGCCTCACACATCCCCTCTAAATTTTGCCCCTCTCACCTTTAGTTTAGTGATACAGCACTGAAACAGGCCCACCGAGTCTGTGCCGACCATCAACCACCCATTTATACTAATAATACACTAATCCCATATTCCTACCACATCCCCACATGTCCCTAAAGTTCCCTACCAGCTACCTATACTAGGGGCAATTTATAATGGCCAATTTACCTACCAACCTGCAAGTCTTTTGGCTGTGGGAGGAAACCGGAGCACCCGGAGAAAACCCACGCAGACACAGGGAGAACTTGCAAACTCCACACAGGCAGTACCCAGAATTGAACCCAGGTTACTGGAGCTGTGAGGCTGCGGTGCTAACCACTGCGCCACTGTGCCGCCCCCATAAACCTATGTCCCCTAGTAACTGACTCTTCCACCCTGGGAAAAAGCTTCTGACTATCCACTCTGTGCATGCCGCTTATAACTTTGTAAACCTCTATCATGTCGCCCCTCCAACTCCGTCGTTCCAGTGAAAACAATCCGAGTTTATCCAACCTCTCCTCATAGCTAATGCCCTCCAGACCAGGCAACCTCCTGGTAAACCTTTTCTGTACCCTCTCCAAAGCCTCCATGTCCTTCTGGTAGTGTGGCAACCAGAATTGCACGCATTTTTATTAAAATCTCGTGTTAATTAAACATATCTCCCTTTCCTGATTGCTTTTTAACAATTTATGCTTTTCTGCGTTCAAATATTTTCATGTCTACTTTTTGCAATCTTGACTGAGTCAGAAGGTCATGAGGTCAAGCCCTCCCCTCACACACTTGAGCACATGGTTGAGGCTGACACTTCAGTGCAGCGCTGAGGGAATTCTGTTTTGCCTCTCAAATATGATGTTGATTCAATTCTCTGCCTGTTTAGGTGGAGGTAAAAAGATACCATGTCACTATGTGAAAGAAAATAAATCAATTACTTATTTGCTGTTGGCAGGGCCTTGACTCTGAAAATTGGCTGCAGCTTTTGTCTACAAAATAAGAGTTACTATCGTTCAAAGTTAATTCATTGGCTGTATAAGACTGGGATGTCCAGAGGACATGAAAGGTGCTACATCAATGAAAGTTCCTTTATAAGTCCCTTGAGATTTACTGAAACCTTTTGGAGAATGGTTGACTGGCATAAGAAAGCTGCGTGTTTTGAAAGTTGTAGAGGAAATCTGGTGTTTGACTTGTTTAAAACTACCGTGTGTTCTTGGCTATGTCCCATGCATGTAATTTGAAAACAGTCTGCCATATTGTGCAAAACTATCCGCCAACTGCTTTCCATTGCCTGTTTTGATTGTAAAGGGTGAGATGGAGTTGAAAAGCTATTCCATGAATATTACAGTTAAACAGACACATTGGGGTAGATTTTTTTATCTCCACTATTTGGTTGGTAATCTGGCAGAGCAGATTGCTATCCTTTTACTGAACCAGCCTAATTTGTATCCCATTGATTTGAATGGAATAAAAAGCGGGCGGGTTGCATAAGGAGTGGCCAATCCACTCCATCAGCCAAGACAGTGAAGACAAAACTCAACCCGATTATCTTAAAAAAAAACTGCAGGAGTATTTTAATCAATTCCAATTTGAATTAAATAGTTACAGTTTCCAGGTCAAGTCTGGCAAGAGAAATTTAACCGAACTGCTCTACAAAATGTCCTTTCTTTTAAACTCCATTCATAGCTTTAAAAAAAACTGACCAGAGCAGGGACAGGCTCTTACCAAGGTGCCGAATATGCCATAACGGGTTTAATAAAGAGTGTTTATTGTGAAATACTATTAACATAGGAGGGGTTACTACTCCTTCAGCCAGTGCACTGCTGTACAGGTTCTCCCTGTAAAAGAATAGAAACCCAGGTAAGTGAGTGAGAATACCATAAGCACAATACTTTCATATACTGCTAAGTGACAAGATACCTATTTCTGCTATCAATAGTTAAAGCATGCACTAAGATGTATAAAATATTGAAAACTTTGTTTGCAAAATAGAATATATTATTTAACACATGCAGTTTGGTATAAAATTATCATCCTTGTTTACAAGTCCCTCCAATGGCCTCACCCCTCCCTATCGCTGTAACTTCCTCCAGCCCTACATCCCTCCAGTTCTGGTCTTTTGTGCATCCTGATTTCCCATTGCTCTATCATTGCTGGCTATACTTTCAGCTGCCTTAGGCCTTAAGCTATAGAATCCCCTCCCTAAACCTCTCTGCCTCTCTCCTTAAAGATGCTCCTTAAAACCTAGTTCTCTAGCTGTCTAATAACTCCTTATGTGGCTCAGTGTCTAATTTTTTTATCTGGTAAAGGCCCTGTGAAGTGTCTTGAGACGGTTTACTACATTAAAAGGCACAAGTTGTTGCTATATGAAGTATTGTAAACTTTGTTAATAAAATAGAAAATATTATTTCCACTAGCTGTCCAATTTTTTTTTAAATGATGCGCGGTTTAAACCATTGTTGACTAAATCAAATTTAAAATAGTTGCAAGGTTCAAATTTTCAAACATTTGGAATAGGAGTTGAAGACAACACTTACTGTGGGCTGCATGAGGACCCATAATTCTCAATTGAATAAATCAGTGCAACGCCATTAGCACCAATATTTGAGGACAGACAAGAAGGGCCGAGTGGCCTCCTGCGCTATATCATCCTATACAAAAAAAACAATGGAATCCAGCCTTTCAGATTTCTCAAGTTACTACTGAGCCGACTCCATTTCACACCAAAGGTTTGTTCTGTTGGATTAAAGCATCCCAATGCTATTGTAATAAAGAGGGAGCTGTGGTTAACTGTGATTGGCAGTCCTTTACCATCAATTAAAAAGCTATATTTAACTTGAGAGACACTCACAACACAAAGGACGAGAGAGAGGGGGAAAACAAGCCGTGGCTGAAAGGAAAATAGCAAGTTACTGGAGAGACAAAAACTTTTGAATGTGCAGTAACATGAAAAATGGACTAAGGGACATGCAGAGGAAAGTTGACATACAGCCAGAAATGTGCTCATGAGAAACATTCAATAGCCTCGCCACAAAGTTTCAACTAGGATTTTTTTTTTAAATAGTGCAGCAAATCCGTGCATGTCTATACTTGAGCTGTGGAGAGAAAACTCTCAGAAAATGAAAACAGTATTGCCTGCAGCTAAACAGCTAGATAATGATGAGGAGGCACTGCTGCAAGCTGAGCACCTGAACTTTAAACTAAGGTTTTCTGGGATTTTGATCATAAATATACTTCGACTTGGATATTTCAATTCCAACTAAAATATTCAAAATACTGTGTCTGCACATACGTCCTATCAACTTTCCCCACTGTAGCTCTATCTGTCCACATTTATAATGGAAAATGCTTATGTTAAACTTGTTACACTGTATTGACATCTGTTACAACTGAGGATGGAGGAGTGCACAGTCTTTCTCGAGTTCCACTTCTCCATGGATTACAATATATATTTAACTGTTTTACCCATTACCAATATGGCCAATTATATACTTTACTCTAATGCATCTTGTAAATGGTACACACTGCTGCCACAAGCAGGCTGCTTTGTCCTGGATGGTATCGAACTGCTTGAGTGTGGTTGGAGCTGCACCCATCCATGCAAGTGGAGAGTATTCCATCACACTCCTGACTTGTGCCTTGTAGATGGTAGACAGGCTTTGAGGAGTCAGGTGGTGAGTTACTCGCTGCAGGATTCCTAGCCTCTGACCTGCGCTTGTAGCCACAGTATTTATATGGCTACTCCAGTTCAGTTTCTGGTCAATGGTAACCCCCAAGATGTTGATAGTGGGGGATTCAGTGATCATAATGCCATTGAATGTCAAAGGGAGATGGTTAGATTCTCTCTTGTTGGAGATGGTCATTGCCTGGCACTTGTGTGGCGCAAATGTTACAAGCCTGGATATTGTCCAGGTCTTGCTGCATTTCTATACGGACTGCTTCAGTATCTGAGGAGTCATGAATGGTGCTGAACATTGTGCAATCATCAGCGAACATCCCCACTTCTGACCTTATGATTGAAGGAAGGTCATTGATGAAGCAGCTGAAGATGGTTGGGCCTAGGACACTACCCTGAGGAACTCCTGCAGTGATGTCGTGAAGCTGAGATGATTGACCTCCAACAAGCACAACCATCTTCCTTTGCGCTAGGTATGACTCCAACCAGTGGAGAGTTTTCCCCAATTCCCATTGACTCCAGTTTTTCTAGGGCTCCTTGTTGCCATACTCGGTCAAATGCTGCCTTGATGTCAAGGGCAGTCACTCTCACCTCACCTCTGGAGTTCAGCTCTTTTGTCCATGTTTGAACCAAGGCTGTAATGAGGTCAGGAGCTGAGTGGCCCTGGTGGAACCCAAACTGAGCGTCACTGAGCAGGTTATTGCTAAGCAAGTGCCACTTGATAGCACTGTCCACAACACCTTCCATTACTTTACTGATGATTGAGAGTAGACTGATGGGGCGGTAATTGGCCAGGTTGGACTTGCCCTGCTTTTTGCGTACAGGACATACCTGGGCAATTTTCCACATTGCTGGGTAGATGCCAGTGGTGTAGCTGTACTGGAACAGCTTAGCTAGGGGCGCGGCAAGTTCTAGAGCACAGGTCTTCAGGGCCCATAGCCTTTGCAGTATCCAGTGGCTTCAGCCATTTCTTGATATCACGCGGAGTGAATCAAATTGGCTGAAGACTGGCATCTGTGATGCTGGGGACTTCAGGAAGAGGCTGAGATGGATCATCCACTCAGCACTTCTGGCTGAAGATTGTTGCAAATGCTTCAGCCTTATCTTTTGCTCTGATGTGCTGGGCTCCCCCATCATTGAGGATGGGAATATTTGTGGAGCCACCTCCTCCAGTTTTGTATAATTGTCCACCAACATTCATGACAGGATGTGTCAGGACTGCAGAGTTTAGATCTGATCCGCTGATTATGGGATCGTTGAGCTCTATCTATCGCATGCTGCTTACGCAGTTTGGCATGCAAGTAGTCCTGGGTTGCAGCTTCACCAGGTTGTCACCTCATTTTGAGGTATGCCTGGTGCTGCTCCTGCCATGCCCTCCTGCACTGTTCATTGAACCAGGGTTGGTCTCCTGGCTTGATGGTAATGGTAGAGTGGGGGATATGCCGGGGCATGAGGTTACAGATTGTGGTTGAGTACAATTCTGCTGCTGCTGATGGCCCACAGCGCCTCATGGATGCCCAGTTTTGCATTGCTAGATCTGTTCGAAATCTATCCCATTTAGCATAGTGGTAGTGCCACACAACACGATGTTGGTATCCTCATTGTGAAGACGGGTCTTTGTCTCCACAAAGACTGTGCGGTGGTCACTCCTACCAATACTGTCATGGACAGATGCATCTGCGGCAGGCAGATTGGTAAGGACGAGGTCAAATATATTTTTCCCTCGTGTTGGTTCCCTCACCACCTGCCGCAGACCTAGTCTAGCCCTTTAGGACTCGGCCAGCTCGGTCAGTAGTGGTGCTACCAAGCCACTCTTGGTGATGGACATTGAAGTCTCCCACCCAGAGTATATTCTGCGTCCTTGCCACCCTCAGTGCTTCCTCCAAGTGCTGTTCAACATGGAGGAGTACTGATTCATCAGCTGAGGGTGGGCGGTAGGTGGTAATCAGCAGGAGGCTTCCGTGCCCATGTTTGACCTGGTGTCCTAAGTAAAGCCTGGCTTGGGTATAAAATTAAAACCCAACCCGGGCCCGAGTCCTTTAATTTTTTTAAATGCCTGACCCGACCCGAAAATAACAAACAGATTTTTGAAACAGAAAAAGATCATAGACTAAAACAAAAACAATACAAAACGTAACAGTACAGTCCAGCCCGACCCAACCCAAGCCCGAATGCTGGATGCTGAATACAGACCTGACCCAACCCGAACCCGACACATGTAGTCGGCCTTGGTCAGGTTTGGGTCAGGTAGCCAGGCTTTAGCCATAAGACTTCATGGGGTCCAGAGTCGATGTTGAGGACTCCCAGGGCAACTCCCTCCCAACTGTACACCAATGTGTCGCCACCTTGGGTTGGTCTGTCCTGCTGGTGGGACAGGACATACCCAGGGATGGTGATGGCAGTGTCTGGGACATTGTCTGTCAGGTATGATTCCGTGAGTATGACTATGTCAGGCTGTTGCTTGACTAGTCTGTGGGACAGCTCTCCCAACTTTGGCACAAGTCCCCAGATGTTAGTAAGGAGGACTTTGCAGGGTCGACAGGGCTGGGTTTGCCGTCGTCATTTCTGGTGCCTAGGTCGATGCCAATGGGTCCGCCTGGCTTCATTCCTTATTGACGTAGTAGCGCTTAGATGCAACTGAGTGGCTTGCTAGGCCATTTCAGAGGGCATTTAAGAGTCAACCACATTGCTGTGGGTCTGGAGTCACATGTAGGCCAGACAAGGTAAGGACAGCAGACTTCCTTCCCTAAAGGACATTAGTGAACCAGATGGGTTTTTACAATAATCGACAATGGTTTCATGGCCATCATTAGACTAGCTTTTTAATTCCAGATTCTGGTGTCCAGATTCACGTAGACAGGTGTCACCAGACACATGTGGTTGTCACTGGGATCTTTTCAGAAGAAGTTCATTCAGGAGATGTCAAGAGAAATGCTTCCAGAAGCTTCTCAGGAGAAATGCTGCATCAGTTTCTCCAGTTCTCACATCGGATTCTCAGGGTTCCTCAAAGAGGTGGAACAGAATCAGCTGGTAGCCTCTCTCTCAACAGGCTTACACCCAAACTGAACTCCAAACAATATCCAAAAATGAAACCAACTCTTGACCACCATAAATCTAGACATGTCACTTCTCTGTAAACAACTCCGATAGTCAGCAAGGCTCCTGCTGTTTACTTAGCTTAAGACATGTGACTTCCAGTAAGTTTGTTTTTAAACAAGGTCCCAAGTGTCCTTCCAGTGACCCTGTTTATGAAAGAAATAAGTCCAGCATCTCCTTGGGTATTTCTGCAGTGTTTTGAACACGATTCCTCAAAAAATATTAAAAATGGAAGCACCTTCATAACACATCCTTTCCCCAGCAGAGGTGCTTCAGCACTACCACTGATAGGACAAGTTTACATAGGAGTTTCCATTATAAACATGGACATATGAATTTACAATAGATGTAAAAGTTAGGGTAGAATCTATGACTTTAAAATGGGGATTCAATTACATTTGTGTACCCTGATCCAACGAACTCCCACCCCCACCCCCAAACCTACCCCTGCAATTTACTTGTCTCAGAAAACATGGCTGTGAATTTGCTGACATTGTCTGCCCCCCTAATGACCCTTATGAAGAAAAATATCAAGACATTGTTTTGTACTGAGGTATAAATACATGAGGAAAGTGCACGACTTACTCTACATTGGATAGCAGCCATTTTTCCAACTGTTTAGTGATCCGCTGCCGTTTCCATTCTGTAACATTTGCGACAAACACGCCAACATTAAAGGAACATGTCGTGGGATTTATTCCCAGACCTCTGACTGTTGCCTTCCGGTAGTCCAAATGTCCCATGTATGTAGTCTGGAAAGAAAATGAATCATATTTGCAGTTGCATATCTTTATAGAATAAATTAGGTGAGGGGGGGGGGGGGGCGGAGATTGAATCTTTCAATGATAAAAAAAAATGCAAACTAAAGGAAGCAGGTTTTTTTTTAAAATAAAGGTACACTTTCACTATAGGTGCATGCTTTACTGTTACCAAAGCCAGCTTAGGTCAGATTACAGGAGTCACCTGCATTCCCATACTCCTAACCATCTCGTGAGTTGAGGTCAGATCACAATCTGTTGAGAAGGCAGCAGCGTGGCCAGGGTTCAGGGCAGTGTCGTACAAGTCCTGGATATCACCTGTGGTTAAAACCAAGTCCAAATTCAAATAACAACGTGTGGCTACAATTAGCACGTGTGCTGGCAGTTTAACAACAACATATTTGGCGATTGCTGTAATATGACAGGGCAAATAGGAGGCAGAATAATTAGAGAAACCAAATAAAAAAAACGTGTGAAAAATTCTCCACAATTTTTGCAGTTCTTTTATTGAAAAATAGATAGAAACTGTAATGTGCTGAAATGTACAAACACTAGGATGTTCTTTTAGTTGCAAATGTGGAGTGCTGCAACTAGAACTTCAGTAGAACATTAGCAAGCTAATTGACCCACCTTTCAGGACTGTACATACACTGATTCATATTTACTTTATGATGTCTATTGACAATGAGAAAAGAATTACTTAGGCGACCTGTCAGTGGGAATTACTGAATGCCTGCACAAATACTGTGCTGATAATTGGCACAATGGAATATCTAATAGCATTGTATTTAAAGGATACTGTAATGTTTTCAAAACAGAACAGGGCCGTTTTTAGCTCAGCGCACAGACACACACACCAGAATTGGGGGCCTTTTCTACTAATTGATTCTTAGCTGAAGCTTCGAGTAATGTGAATACAGTGAACAGAACTGTGCACAAAATACCTGAACTGCTGTATACTGTTCTGGTCACTGTATTACGAGAATGATAATTAGTCAGGCTTTGAAGAAGGTGCAGTAAAAGGCAACTAAATTGCTAACTGAACTTCAGCAAATAAATTACTGGAAGTGTTTGCACAAGAGAAGAGTAGGCTCAGGGTAAGGTGATCTTGTAAAAGTATTCAAGACCCATAATCGTATAGAAAGGATAACGGTCATTATGTTTAGCAGATTGTACAGGAAGTCATGGGCTTACAGCATGTAACAGGACAGTTTAGATTTAACTATTTTACAGAAAGCAGGCAGTGGGAGACTGGTGTATCAGCAACTTCAAGAAATACTCGGAAGAAACATAGAAAATAAGAGCAGGAGTAGGCCATTCGGCCCTTCCCGCCTGCTCCGCCATTCATTATGATCATGGCTGATCATCCAACTCAGTAGTCTGTTCCCGCTTTCCCCCCATATCCTTTGATCCCTTTCACCCCAAGAGCTATATCTAACTCCTTCTTGAAAACATACAATGTTTTGGCCTCAACTGCTTTCTGTGGTAGCAAATTCCACAGTTTCCACAAAGGAAACTCATACAAGGTATGAGCTACTAGGACTGAGCAGATGTGCTGCAATGGTCATTTCCTGTCATGTACATATTTGTGCTCTATGTGATTAGCAGTACAGTACTTCAAAGCAAGTTATTGGTAATGAGTTGGGTGCTCAGTGGCACTGGCTTGCTGAATATAATTAATTCAAATAAGGAATTTCTTGTGGGCTTAGATACTTTAATCAAGAACATGAGGTTGGAAAATTCTGAGAAACATGACTTAATTATAGTGTTGACTGCTCTGGGAACTAACCTAGCAGCACCGTTAACTCAATCCTTGAACTCAGCCTCTGACTGTAAATGACTTTTTTTTAGAAATTTAACACATTTGTACACCTCATACTGGGATTCCTGCTGCCACATATGTAAACGTGACTAAATAATCTCTGTGTAAAGCCATTCAATTCAAACTGTTCTCAACTCTAACTTCCAGCTCCGCAACATCACCCAACTCTACCATACCCTTATCCACGCTTCTGTCACCTCTCGCTCGCCCTGACCTCTGCACCACCCTCTTCTCTGCCCTTTCAAGGTCCACCTTACACAAACTCCAACTCATGCAAAAGCACTGCCCATGTTCCTGTCCTGCGTTAAGTCCCGCTTGGCCATTGCACCTGTTCTTGCAGACCTCCAATAGCTCCCGGTAGCCCCAGAGCATTGAATTCGAGATCCTTACTTATAGATCTCACCATGGACCAGCTTAACCCTGACTCGGCAACCTCCTCCACCCTAAGTCACAGTCTGTGCCCTTCATTCCTCTAGCTTTGGTCTCCTGTACATCCATCCCCGCTCCCATCGGCGGCACCACTTCACAATGACGGCCAACTCCAGCCCTAAATCGCTCTGACTTGTCACCTCTCTCCCCATTTTTGAAAGTCTTGTCAACTCTTTTCAACTATGCTTTCAATCATTCCTCCAAACTATTCCACGAATGCTCACTACCCGTTTTCGCACGTGTGAAGTACCTTGTGAAATATTTTTTACACAGCAAGTTGTCATGATCTGGAAAGCACTGCCTGAAAGGGCAGTGGAAGGAGATTCAATGGTAGCATTCAAAAGGGAATTGGATAAATACTCGAAGGGAAAATAATTACAAAGCTATGGGCAAAGAGCAGGGGAGTGAGATTAATTTGATAGCTCTTTCAAAGTGCCAGTACAGACATGATGGGCCAAATGGCCTCCATCTGCGCTGTATCATTCTATGATTCTATATAAACACCAGCTGTCGTTATTATATTACTTGCACTGAAACCTATGCAAAGTAGCCTGACTGTGTCCAATGTAGCAGAGGAGGCCAACACCATGTTCCATACGTGTCAGCTTCTGCTGCAAAGCTTCCACTTTTAATTATGGGCACAAACTCAACGTTTCAATAAGAGTCAATGTGCTGGTCAGGTGTGTGTGTGTGTGTGTGTGTGTGTGTGTGTGTGTGTGTGTGTGTGTGTGTGTGTGTGTGTGTGTGTGTGTGTGTGTGTGTGTGTGTGTGTCCCATGCTGCAGTGCACATGCCTACACATACCTACTATCGGAGCACTGCATTCAGTTCTGGGCACCACACCTCAGGAAGGATACACTGGCTTTGGAGTGGGTGCACTACAGATGACTGGACTTCTATTCCATTAAGGATAGAGGACTGAGGACCTGATCTAATTGAGGTGTTTAAGAGGATGACATAATTTGATAGACTTGATAAAGATAAACTTTCTCCTCTGGTGGGGGAGGCCAGAACAAGGCACAACATTAAAATTCCGGGTTGATGTCAGGAAGAACTCCTTCACACAAAGGATAGTGGAAATTTGGAACTCTCTCCCCCATAATGCTGCTAGGGCTGGGGGGTCAATGGAAAATATCAAAACTGAGATTGATAGATGTTTGTTAATTAAGGGTATCAGGGGTATGGAGGGAAGGCAGGTAAATAGAGTTAAGATACAGATTAGTCACAATCCAATTGAACGATGGAACAGGGTCAAGGTGCTGAATGACTTTTATTTATTTATTTATTTAGAGATACAGCACTAAAACAGGCCCTTCGGCCCACCGAGTCTGTGCCGACCATCAACCACCCATTTATACTAATCCTACATTAATCCCATTACCCTCTCACATCCCCACCTTCCCCCTACCTATACTAGGGACAATTTATAATGGCCAATTTACCTATCAACCTGCAAGTCTTTGGCTGTGGGAGGAAACAGGAGCACCCGGCAAAAACCCACGCAGTCATAGGGAGAACTTGCAAACTCCACACAGGCAGTACCCAGAATTGAACCCGGGTCGCTGGAGCTGTGAGGCTGCGGTGCTAACCACTGCGCCACTATGCCATCCTATGACTTCCTCCTGTTCGTCTGATTCTACAGTGTTGTTCCAAGTTTCAGAGGAAGCTCAAGTACACAGTGTGTGTAGCCAGTAGAACCAGACCAGTACAACAGAGAGCACTGAACAACGTGCTTCTGGCATGTGAACCCACTCTGCCCAGTGAGGTATAATAACAGCACTGATCCGAAAATCTTGTCAGCCCAGAAAATACCTTGTATAATGATATCATCGTCCAAGTATATCACCTTCTCGTGATCACGAATAAGATATGGAATGAAGTATCGGACAAAGTTGAGCTGAAACAGAAAAATGTTCCGTGAGAAGATAACACTGAATAGAAAATAAACAAAAAGAGACACTTCTACATTAATCAAGAGGTGTGAGTTCTGATAAATCTAACTCCTTTGCTGATAAATATTGTGCCTCTTTCTTACTTATTCGTTCATGAGATGTGGGCATCGCTGGCAAGGCCAGCATTTATTGCCCAGCCCTAATTGCCCTTGAGAAGGTGGTGGTGAGCTGCCTTCTTGAACCGCTGCAGTCCATGTGGGGTAGGTACACCCACAGTGCTGTTAGGAAGGGAGTTCCAGGATTTTGACCCAGCGACAGTGAAGGAACGGCGATATAGTTCCAAGTCAGGATGGTGTGTGACTTGGAGGGGAACTTTCAGGTGATAGTGTTCCCATGCATCTGCTGCCCTTGTCCTTCTAGATGGTAGAGGTGCTGTCGAAGGAGCGTTTTGGTGAACTGCTGCAGTGCACCTTGTAGATTGTACACAGTGCAGCTACGGTGTGTTGGTGATTGTTTAAGGTGGTGGATGAAGTGCCAATCAAGAAGCTGCTTCAATTGGGATTATACTTGGGCAGCAGCTGCATGAGAACACCAACACTTCCAGCTTCTCCTCCAAGTCACACACACCATTCTGACTTGGAAATACAGGATGTTTATAAAATCCTTGTGCAACTTTAAACTTTAATAACTTTAGATGTACACACAATAGAAACAAACTATTACCAGCATATGAAAGCAAAATTCATACAGTTTTAACACAATACAGTTCAAATTTCTCAGCTTCAACACAACTGTCATCTTTTGTGATACATCGCTCGATCCAATTTTCCAACAGTTCACTTTTTCTTGTAGTCATCATTTTCAATCAGTTTTAGCATCAGTAATGCAGCATTAACAACATTAAACAAACTGTATAAATCATGATTTCATATGCTGTTTACAGTTTGTTTCTGTCATGTGTAGATCCAAAATTATTAAAGGTTAAAGTTGCACAAAACTTTATGAACACTGTATATCGGCTGTTCCTTCAACATTAAAATCCTGGAACTCCCTACCTAACATCATCATGGAAATAGCTTCACCACACAGACTGCAGCGGTTCAAGAAGGCGGCTCACCACCACCTTCTCAAGGGCAGCTAGGGATGGGCAATAAATGCCGGACTTGCTGGCGACGTTCACATCCTGAGGAGGAGTTTTAAAAATTGATTTCCATACATTGCAGATAAAAATGGCTGATGCACAAGAACAATGGAGGACAGGTTAAAAACCCTCTGGTCCATCCAGCCTGTCCCACACAATTGCGATACCTTGTGTATTACAAGATGTGCACTCCCTGTCCCATTGGGAACCATGTGATCTCCTGGGAGAGGCGATAAACCAGTTGAAAACCCATTCCAAATTGGGGCCAAACAAAATCCAGGAAATTCCTCTCTTAGCTATCCAGCCAATCAAAACTAGACCAGGAGATCACTTTCGCCCTGCAGTACTAGCATTCCCTACCTTTTCTGAGAGGTGATCTCCACCCCAAGCAGAAACAGGTCCAGCTCTCACTTGAAGGAATTCAGCAATTCAACACCCATTGTATGAGCTGGCAACCTGTGCCACAGGATCACTATTCAAATGAATGAAACTTTGTACCCTGTGATGGCCTTGCACTTTTGAGGGGCAGCCAGTGAGATAGGATATATGGTAGCCCACCTTCCCCCACTTCCCACCCCCCTGCCCCCACCCACCCAGTCTGCACTTCCCACTTTATTACCCAAGTTTCTAACCCCTCCCCTCGCCCTAATCTTTGTTAAATCTCACTTTGCACTTTATCGGTACATTGCTGTTCTGCTTAGAACCTGGGAAAGGGGTGGTGAGCAATACCAGACCTTAAATGCTGTTATTTTCTCCAAAACATATTGATAGAAATTAAAGGGAAATATTGTTTTAAATGCTCTGCAGTGACTGGGCTGCAATCACTGCTAAAAGTGGTAGAGCACATCAGGTATTATCTGATATACATCAAAAGGAAACACAAAAGATGGGGCAAAGTTGTGTGGAAGTGTATGACGGGCCAACCTTAGCAACAAATTCCTCTCAAACCAACATGATTTTATAGCTTTACTGAGCCTGCGCTGCTCTGTACATTTTTCACCATCACAAATTGTGTTTTTCACCAACTCCCTTCTCAGTGCAGTGGAAGATGGAGGTTTAGACATGGAGGCTGCCCTCTTGCAAATTTTCAGATTATCATTTCATTTGTTTACTGCATCAACAACTTGCCTTTACATAGAATCATACAGCACAGAAGGAGGCCATTCGGCCCATTGTGCCTATGACAGCTCTTTGGTAGAACTATCCAGTTAATTCCACACCCCCTGCTCTTTCCCCGTAGCTCTACAAAGTTTTCTTCCTTCATGTATTTATCCAATTCCTTTTTGAAAGTTGCTATTGAATCTGCTTTCACTGCCCTTTCAGGTGGAGCATTCCACATCACAACAACTCACTGTGTGAAAATAATGTTTCCTCATGTCGCCTCTGGTCCTTTTGCCCATCATCTTAAATCTATCTTTTATCACCCATCACCCCTGTGCTCGCTGACCTACATTGGCTCCCAGTCAAGCAACATTTTGATTTTAAAATTCTCATCTTTGTTTTCAAATCCCTCCATGGCCTCACCCCTCCCTATCTCTGTAACCTCCTCGAGCACCACAACCTTCTGAGATATCTGTGCTCCTCTAATTCTGGCCTCTTGAGCATCCCTGATTCTAATCGCTCCATCATTGGTGGCCGTGCCTCCAGTTGCCTAAGCCCCAAACTCCCTAAACCTCTCCGCTTTGCTTTCCTCCTTTAAGACACTCTTTAAGACCTACCTCTTTGACCAAGCTTCTGATCATCTGACCTAATATCTCCGAATGTGGCTCAGTGTCATACTTTGTTTTATAATGCTTCTGTGAAGCACCCTGGGACATTTCATTATGTTAAAGGCACTATATAAATGCAAGTTGTTATTGTTGTTGTCCTCTAGTTATGGACCCTTCTGCCACTAGAAACAGTTTCTCCTTATTTACTCCATCAAAACCCTTTCGTAAAACATAGTAAAATGTCACAAGGCGCTTCACATGAATGCTACCAAATACAATTAGACGCATAAGTTTGGTCAATGTGTTGGGTTTTAAGGAACACCTTAAAGGAATCTAGGAACCTATAGCACAACCATATGCTGTATAAAGTATGACCCTCAGTTCCGGCTCCTACCCATGAACCTTGAGGGAAACCCTGTTCCTCCGGAAGCACTCATACTCACGGGCTGCAGTAACTCGGGCCGTGCAGAGTCAGGTCTTATTTTTCCCTTCAGTACAGCAGGATTGAATTCCATTACTTTGTACTGGATGCCTTTCAGTTTTGTATTTTCAATCCATTTGCTAATGGGTAGTGGAGAGAAAAAAAGTAACAATCAGAAAGAATGATGACTTGGGTGGACCACACAAAAGTAAAAAGCTTCAGAGGGCTGTGAAGGTTCTTGTTGCCTCATATGATGTGAACAAGTTTCTTCACTCACCTCCAAATTAACTTATTTCCATTCCTCCCACGAAGGTTAAATAGTAGGGATGTCAAGTCTCATTTTGCGTTATGCCCAGAATCTCATATTAAATATTCATGAATTATTTACAATGTTTATGGAACTGCACTACAATGTTAGAAGTTTCTTTTAATACTAAACTGAACGCTTTACCCTCTGTGAGCAGCTCCCCTGCTAAACATCAACTTTAACGACTAATGTTGAGAAGATTGGGGAATGGGGTTTAGAATGGGAATCAGGAATAACTCCAGCTCATTCTCACCTCTCTCAAAATTCACACTGCAGTTTGAAAGCTCCCCTTCTCCTAGTACCCAGCTTCTCAAAGCCACTTGACTCTGTGATCTGACTTATATTTAGTTTTGCTGTGTGGCCAGATTCACCGGCCCCTTAGCACCGTCTCACTATCAGGAGTCATTGGGTTGTCACTGGGTACAAGATGGGGGTCATTTCAATCTTCATCAGCTGGGTGATATTGTGGCAGAGCAAATCACCTGTCCAGTTTAGAGCCTGTCTGATCTTCATGCCATTGAAATCATATTAGACAGAACTTACACACAGAAACAGGCCATTCGGCCCAACCAGTCCATGCAAGGGTTTATGCTCCATTCACATCTCCACCCATCCTTCCTCATCTAACTCTATCAGCATAACCCTCTATTCCTTTTTCCCTCATATATTTATCTAGCTTCCCCTTAAATGCATCAATACTATTCACCACAACTACTCCCTGTGGTAGTGAGTTCCACATTCTCATCACCCTTAAAAAGGGAAAAAAAATCAACAGGCACTTGGAAAGGTTTGAGTTCATTAAGGATAGCCAGCACGGATGTTTTTTTTCTTCGTTCATGGCTGGGTCAGCATTTATTGCCCATCCCTAAATGCCCTTGAGAAGGTGGCGGTGAGCCGCCTTCTTGAACCGCTGCAGTCCGTGTGGGGTAGGTACACCCACAGTGCTGTTGGGAAGGGAGCTCCAGGATTCTGACCCAGCGACAGTGAAGGAATGGTGATATAGTTCCAAGTCAGGATGGTGTGTGGCTTGGAGGGGAACGTGCAGGTGGTGGTGTTCCCATGCATCTGCTGCCCTTGTCCTGTTAGGTGGTACAGGTTGCAGGTTTGGAAGATGCTGTCTAAGGAGTCTTGGTGAGTTGCTGCAGTGCATCTTGTAGATGGTACACACTGCTGCCACTGTGTGTCGGTTGTGGAGGGAGTGAATGTTGAAGTTGGTGGATGAGGTGCCAATCCATTGCTTTGTCCTGGATGGTGTCGAGCTTCTTGAATGTTGTTGGAGCTGCACCCATCCAGGCAAGTGGAGAGTATTACATCACACTCGTGACTTGTACCTTGTACATTGGACAGGCTTTGGGGAGTCAGGAGGTGAGTTACTCACCACAGGATTCCTAGCCTCTGACCTGCTCTAGTAGCCATGGTACTTATATGGCTACTCCAGTTCAGCTTCTGGGTAACCCCAGGATGTTGATAGTTGGGGATTCAGCGATCGTAATGCCATTGAATGCCAAGGGGAGATGGTTAGATTCTCTCTTGTTGGAGATGGTCATTGCCTGGCACTTGTGTGGCAGGAATGTTACTTGCCACTTATCAGCCCAAGCCTGGATATTGTCCAGGATTTGCTGCATTTCTATACGGACTGCTTCAGTATCTGAGGAGTCGCAAATGGTGCTGCATATTGTGCAATTATCAGTGAACATCCCCATTTCTGACCTCATGATTGAAGGAAGGTCATTGATGAAGCAGCTGAAGATGGTTGGGCCTAGGACACTACCCTAAGGAACTCCTGCAGTGATGTCCTGGAGCTGAGATAATTGATCTCCAACAACCACAACCATCTTCCTTTGTGCTAGGTATGACTCCAACCAGCGGAGCGTTTTCCCTCTGATTCCCATTGACTCCAGTTTTTCTAGGGCTCCTTGATGTCATACTCAGTCAAATGCTGCCTTGATGTCAAGGACAGTCACTCTCACCTCACCTCTTGAGTTCAGTCCATGTTTGAACCAAGGTTATAATGAAGTAAAAGCAGATCATGCTTGACTAATTGAATTTTTGATGAAGTAAGAGAGAAGGTTGATGAAGAGAATGTGGTGGATGTTGTTTATATGGATTTTAAGAAAGCATTTCATAAAGTACCACATAAGAGGCTGATTAACAAAACTGAGGTTCATGGAATAGGAGGGCCAGTGTCTAATTACATAAAAATTTAGCTTAAGGACAGAAAACAACGAGTCGTGGTGAATGGTTGTTTTTCAGACTGGAGTATGATAGACACCAGTGTTCCCCAAGAGTCAATGCTAGGACCACTGCTATTTTTCCTTTAAATAAATGACTTGAATCTTGGAATACAGAGTAGAATTTCAAAATTTGCCGATGATACCAAACTTGGAGGAATGGCAAACAGTGAGGATGATATGAACCACCAGCAATAGGACACAGATAGCCTAATAGAATGGGCAGACAAGTGGCAGATGGAATTTCATACAGACTTGTGAGATGATGCATTTTGGCAGAGGGGATACGGAGAGGCACAGTTCTAAAGAGTGTGAAGGAACAGAGGGACCTGGGGGTTGATGTCCATCGATCTTTGAAGGTAGCAGGACATATTGAGAGAGTGGTCAGCAAAGCATATGGGATCTTGGGCTTCATAAATAGAGGCATTGAGTACAAAAGCAGGGAAGTTATACTGAACCTTTATAAAGCTCTGGTTATGCCCCAACTAGAGTACTGCATCCAGTTCTGGTTACCACACTTCAGGAAGGATGTGAAGGCCCTTGAGAGGATGCAGAAGAGATTTACCTGAATGGTTCCAGGAATGTGGCATTTTAGTTACAGGGTTAAGTTGGAAAAGCTGGGGTTGTTCTCCTTGGAGCAAAGGAGGTTGTGAGGAGATTTAATAGAGGTGTACAAGATTATGACAGGCTTAGATGAGTTAGACAAGGTAAAACTGTTCCCATTAACTGATGGTTCAAGGACTAGCAGACCCAGATTGAAGGTTTTTGAGCAAAAGATACAGGGGGTAAGTGAGGAAGAACTTTTTTATGCAGCGAGTGGTAATGACCTGGAACTCACTGCCCACAAGGGTGGTGGAAGTGGAGACAATCAATGATTTCAAAAGGAAACTGGATGGGCACTTGAAGGATATAAACTTGCAGAGCTACAGGGATCAAGCAGGGGAGTGGGACTAACCAGATTGCTCTGCGGAGAGCCTAATGGACTCCTTCTATACCATAAATGACTCTATGACTCTTTGGGTAACGAAGTTTCTTCTTAATTCCCTACTTGATTTCTTGGTGATGATCTTATATTGATGCTTCTAGTTTTTCTCTTCCCCACAAGTGGAAACATTCTCCCTCTGTCTACTCTATCATAAAGCTTCCATAATTTTAAAGATCTCTATTAGATCACCGCTCAGCCTGCTCTTTTCAAGAAAGAAGAGACCTGGCCTGTTCATCCTTTCCCGGTAGGCATACCCTGCATTTCTGGTTTTATCCTTGTAGATTTTTTTTGCAGCCTCCCAAGTGCCTCGATATATTTTTTTATAATATGGCAGCCAGAACTGTACACAATACACCAAGTGTTGTCTTCCTGAGGTTTGATACATGTAATTTACATAGATTGATGTAATTTACATTAACGTACAGTGCCAGGCAGTTCATGTGACTCACCACATGGTAAGCCACTATTCTCATTCACGTCAACGAGAGAGTCACTGAGCACACGTCAGAATATTTCTCACCAGCAGAGAGGAAAGCAAACCTTAACGCCTGTCACTCTACATCACCATTACTGGCTTTGGCTGAGGAGTGCAATGGAGGATGAATGGAATACAAGTGATGTGTTCTCGGTGAGGAAACTGCATGTGCAATTCAAAGATATCTCAATTTTCTGTGTTCTTATTGTACCCTGTCAGATCAGTATTGTACGCATTTTTGTTTATAAGATCCCATTTATACAAAAGAGGCCAGTCCTTCACTTTTTTGCCTATTTACAGGCTTCTATATAATCGTGGTATTCATACCAAAATAACTGTGTACATTGCACCTGGTCAGGAACTGTAAGAATGCATATAGATTCCAAGTCAAAGTTTGGAAGTTGGAAATATTCTGACAGTGATTAGGATTTTGACTTGCTTTGAAATTTGCTCTAATGTTTAATATGATCACTTCCATGATATGATCATTTAAAAGGAAGTCTAAATATTTAAACAGTTAGATTTAAAAAAAAAACACTTGTCAGAACTGAAAAGTTCTCAAGCTAAAACGTTAACCCTGCTCCTCTCTCCACAGCCGCTGCCAGACCTGCTGTGTATTTACAGCATTTTCTGTTTTTATGTCAGCTTTCCAGCATCTGCAGTGTTTAGCTTTTATTTTGCACAAACATTGTTCACTAAAGCGTGAATCTGTTGGGAGGTGCAGGAATATTTTTTTTAAATTCACATTCACTCCTGATTTCCCAATCCATCCGTGGTTTAAGCGTGTTCATCACTCCGCGTCAGCTATCTGTTTAAATTCAGTGAATTCCCTTACTATGTTCTTGCAGATACTATAAGAATCATTACAAACAATGTTTGGCAGTTTGACAATGTAAATTGTGCCTTTTTTTCCTCTGTGACAACATAATACCTAAATGTTGAAAATAAAATTACTGGTAGAAATCAGCACAGAACCAGGCCATTTGACCCATCAGGGTCAATCCCACTAATTATCTCCGCAAGCTGTCTAATTTAGTCTCACTCACCATAATCTTCACCGCTCCACTTTTTCAAGTGACTATCTAAGAATCATAGAATGGTTACAGCACAGAAGGAGGCCATTCGGCTCTTCGAGTCTGTGCTGGCTCTCTGCAAGAACAATCTAACTAGTCCCACTTTCCCCATAGACCTGCAATTTTTTTTCCATTCAGGTACTTATCCAGTCTCCTTTTGAAAGCCACAATTGAATCTGCCTCCACCATCCTTTCAGGCAGTGCATTCCAGATCCTAACCACTCGCTGCGTAAAAAGGATTTCCCTCATATCGCCATTGGTTCTTTGGCCACTTTATATCTGTGCCCTCTGATTCTCAACCCTTCTGCCAATAGCAACAGTTTCTCTCTTATCTACTCTGTCTAGATCCCTCATGATTTCGATGACCTCTATCAAATCTCCTCTCAATCTTCTCTTCTCTAAGGAGAACAACACCGGCTTCTCCAATCTATCTTCATAACTGAAGTCCCTGGATCCATTCTTGTAAATCTTTTCTGCACCCTCTCTAAAGCCTTGAGATCTTTACTAAAGTGTGGAGCCCAGTACACAATACTCCAGTTGAGGCTAAACCAGCATTTTAGAAAGGTTCACCATAACTTCCTTGCTATTGTACTCTATGCCTCTATTTATAAAGCCCAGGATCCCGTGTGCCTTTTTAATCACGTTCTCAACCTGCCCTGCAACCTTCAATGATTTGTGTACATATATGCCCAGGTCTCTCTGTTCCTGTATCCCCTTTAGAATTGCATCCTTTATTTTATATTGCCTCTCCTCATTCTTCCTACCAAAATGTAAGGTCCTTTATGAATTTGGTTTTAACAAGGGTTTCTGACACAGAATTTTACTTTCTAACCAATCTCTATGTAAAGACATTTTCTCCTAACAATCCCTTTAAATAATTTCTGATCAGCTTAAATTTGCACCCTCTCATTGCCATCTCGTCACCAGTGGAAACAATCTGTCATTACTTCAGTGAATAAAAAAACCTGAAATCAATGATAAAAATACATTACCTAATATGAACAAGGGAGTCTCTAAGTGTAATTATGTAGAAAATGATATTGGCGTTCGTGTTGCTATAGATACTGTTGATTGTTGCTATTGTTCCACCTATTCGATCCTCCACAGCACATATTATAATTGGAATAACACCTTCTGTAGCAGCAACTTTGCTCTGCTTCATTGTATGAACCGCACTGTGGGCTGTTGGAGAATCAGGTTCTTTAGCTGAACAGTAAAGGCACAGAACCAGTTTAATTAAATACAGAGACAGATTAACATTCACTTAATAATGACATAGAATTGCACAGAATTTTACAGCACAGAAACAGGCCATGCAATTCAACAGGTCCATGTTGATGTTTATGCTCCACACGAGCCTCCTTCCATCTTACATCAACTCATCTTATCAGCATATCCTTCTATTCCTTTCTCCCTCATGTCTTTATCCAGCTTCCCCTTAAATGCATCAATGCATATGGTAGTGAGTTCCATATTCTAACCACTCTGTGGGTAAAGAGGTTCCTCCTTAATTCCTATTGGATATAGTTGTGACAATCTTCTATTTATGGCCCCTAATTTTGGACTCTCCACACAAGTGGGAACATCTTCTCCAAGTATACCCTATCAAAACCCTTCATAATTTTAAAAAGACCTCTACTAGGTCGCCCCTTCTGTTTTCTAGAGAAAAGCACTCCAGTCTGTTCAGTCTTTCCTGAGAGTTATACCTCTTACTTCTGGTACAATCCTTGTAAATATTTTTTGCACTTTCTCCAGTGTTTTTAATTAAGAACTAATTATTCTCATCCAGGGTTGTTTCAGGGCTTTCCTGGGAGATTTAATTTTTTCTGAAATTTCCAATAAGAATCACATCAGATAGGTGGAAAGACTAGGGAAGCTGGGATTGTTTTCCTTCGAGCAAGAAGCTTGAGAGGAGATTTGATAGAGGCATTCAAAATTATGAAGGGTTTTGATGGAGTAATAAGGAGAAACTGTTTCCATTGGCTGAAGGGTCCATAACCAGGTTACTCAGATTTAAGGTCATTGGCAAAGGAACCAGAGGGCAGTGAGCTGTTATGATCTGGAATACGCTGCATGAAACAGTGATGGAAGAAGATTCAATAGTAACTTTCAAAAGGGAATAGGATAAATACTTGAAGGGGAAAATTTGCAGGGCTATGGGGAAAGGGCTTGGGAGTGAAACTAATTGGATAAGCTCTTTCAAAGTGCCAGCACAGGCATGATGGGCCAAATGGCCTCCGTCTGTGCTGTATAATTCTCTAAATTCTTAATTATTGCTGAAAATACAGACATGTTGTCAAAGCTTTTCATCTTGCACTCATCAGGACAATATGCAAGATTGGTCTCCATGGCAACACCTCTTCTTCTTCTTTGGCCTCCTTGTCTCGAGAGACAATGGGTAAGTGCCTGGAGGTGGTAAGTGGTTTGTGAAGCAGAGCCTGGAGTGGCTACAAAGGCCAATTCCAGAGTGACAGACTCTTCCACAGGCGCTACAGATAGAATTTGTTTGTCGGGGCTGTTACACAGTTGGCTCTCTCCTTGCACTTCTGTCTTTTTTTCCTGCCAACTGCTAAGTCTCTTCGACTCGCCACACTTTAGCCCCGCCTTTATGGCTGCCCACCAGCTCTGGCGATCACTGGCAACAAACACCTCTACTAATCAGAGTTCACTTGCCAACCAATCAGCACTCTTTTCTCATGCAGTATAAATTGTTGTTTTCCCTTACATTTGTTATTCTTGCAGATTGTCCTGATGACTGCAAGACGAAAAAGCTTCAATAACCTGTCTCTATTTTCTGCAATACTCAAGTTCTGTACTACTAAACGACAAAACCTTAATTATTGACTTGATGGGAATGTCTCTATACTATGTCTATATTCCAGTTATTTTTCCAGTTTTGATACAAACACGGCCAATTCAGGTGAGATTCCAAGATTTCTTGGCAATTTCTTTGCGCTCCAGAAATTACACTTTTTTCTTTCTTTTCACCTAGGTTTCTTCCCCCTCCTCTTCTGAAGGCTCATGCAGGATATGGCTCTCCCCAACACCCACCCCACGGCTGGCCCAAGTGGCAACACTGCATGTCCAAATCCTGATAGTGTACGTTAGCAAACTATTCATTCGAAGAGGGATTTGCAGTGGACCATGGCATCCACCCATAGTCAGACACTCTTTTCAGCTCAGACCCTGGCCGATACTTTTTATGCTCCCCAGTCCAGAGACGCTCAGGCGAAATATAACACTGAACTGTTGTCTTCCTTAACTCGGCCCAGACAGGAGATGGGGCCTGTGACCTTTCCAGGAACATTAGGAACAGGAGGAGGCCATTCAGCCCCTCGGGCCTGCTCCGGCATTCCGTTAGATCATAGCTGCTCAACTGTATTTTCTTGCCTTTGCTCCACATCCTTTGATGCCCTTACCCAACAAAAATCTATTGATCTCAATCTTGAAAGCTCCAATTACCACAGTATCCATAGCATTTTGGGGGAGAGAGTTCCCCTCTGTCTCCAATCCTTTGTGTGGAAAAGTCCGTCAATTCTGCTGCTGAATGGCCTAGTTTTAACTTTAAGGTTATGACGCTGATCTCTAGGGCTCAGTCCCACATCAACCTTTACCCTACATTATTACATAGTATTTACAGCACAGAAAGAGGCCATATGGCCCAATACATCCATGTGACCCCAATACATCCATGCCAGAATAATTGCTCCACATGAGCCTCCTTCCCATCCCTCTTCATCCCACCCCATCAACATATCCTTCTACTCCTTTCTCCCTCATGTGCTTATCTAGCTTCCCCTTAAATACATCTTATGCTATTTACCTCAACTACTTCATAGTAGCCGGTTCAATCATTCAATTTCAATAGTAGCAATATAGGTGATACACTGAGGGAAAATAAATCTCATTGAAACAAGTTTAAAGGTACATGTGCATTATTTATACAGCAGTTTTTTTTTTAGAGATACAGCACTGAAACAGGCCCTTCGGCCCACCGAGTCTGTGCCGACCATTAACCACCCATTTATACTAATCCTACACTAATCCCATATTCCTACCACATCCTCACCTGTCCCTATATTCCCCTACCACCTACCTATACTAGTGACAATTTATAATGGCCAATTTACCTATCAACCTGCAAGTCTTTTTTGGCATGTGGGAGGAAACTGGAGCACCCGGAGGAAACCCACGCAGACACAGGGAGAACTTGCAAACTCCACACAGGCAGTACCCAGAATTGAACCCGGGTCGCTGGAGCTGTGAGGCTGCAGTGCTAACCACTGCGCCACTGTGCCGCTCAGTTTGTACTGAATAGAATACATATCCTGGTGCTTTGTTTGAATTTGGACATTTTAGATTTTTCAAAATGGACACCAACTGTTCTATGTCACAAAATGTTCACATTAAATTAGTGCCATAAAAAAGAAATAAGTAATTTGCATTTATATAGCCCCAGGGCGTCCCAAAGTGCTTTACAGCCAACTAAGTACTTTTGAAGTATAGTCACCGCTGTAAAGTAGGAAACCTGGCAGCCAATTTGCACACAGCAAGATCCCACAAACAGCAATGTGATAACAACCAGATCATTTTTTTTTTAGTGTTGAGGGTTGAGGGATCAATATTGACCAGACACCAAGGAGAACCCCCCTGCTCTTCTTCCAGGTAGTGCCATGGCCCATCTGAGAAGGTAGATGGGGCCCCAGTTTATCATTTGATCTGAAAGATGGCACCTCTGACAGGGTAGCACTCTCTCTGTGCTACACTAGGAAATTTAGCCTTGATTATGCACTAAAGTCTCAGAGTGGGATGTGAACCCACAACCTTTTGACTGAGAGGCAAGGGGACTGACTACCAACTGAGCTACGGCTGACATCAATTCATATATCCCATCGGAAATGTCAAATTGCGTCAAATCTAAATGGTTTTGTAACCTAGTTTTCCACCAACTCCCACAATCCAACATGAACCCCTTCTTCAAACAACAGAGAAACACGTACCTGATTCCTCCTTATAGAGCGACATGTTGTGAAATTTGTTGTACAGAACCAGGCAAAATGTCAGAATGACTAGAAGCAACAAGCCCTGATTAACTAGAAAAACAACACAAAGGGAAAAACAAAAAGAAACAAGACACTTAAAGTTAAATATCTATCCAGAGAACAGCAAACCCAACAGCACGTCACAAGTTAAATAAAGCTCATTATAAACAATTCACGAATTTCATAAAAAAAACTTTTCTTTAACCTAGTGAAATATTCAACCTTTTTTATTTTATGAGCTTGGTATCTTATTGATGCTGTTAAGTTGCACTGCATTTTAACCAACCAGAATACATGAGGTAAACTGTGAAAGCATCTCTAACACACTAAAAGCCCTGGAGCTTTGAGTCCTGATTGGCCTTATCCTAACAGGTAGGATATGGCCAGCGTTAAAATAACACAAATCGGAAAATTTAAGCTCAGGAATCACTAGGTAATTTATTACTGCAACAAATACAACAACAACTTGCATTTATATAGCAGTTTAATGTGATAAAATAGGAACATAGGAAGATAGGAATAGGAGTAGGCCATTCATCCCCTCGAGCCTGTCCCACCATTCAATGAGATCATGGCTGATCTGCGGCCTAACTCCATATACCTGTTCCGAAGAAGGGTCACTGACCCGAAACGTTAACTCTGCTTCTCTTTCCACAGATGCTGCCAGACCTGCTGAGTGGTTCCAGCATTTCTTGTTTTTATTTCAGATTTCCAGCGTCCGCAGTATTTTGCTTTTATATCCATATACCTGCCTTTGGCCCATATCCCTTAATATCTTTGCTTAACAAAAATCTATCTATCTCAGATTTAAAATTAACAACTGTTCTAGCTTCAACTGCTGTTTGTGGGAGAGAGTTCCAAACCTCTACCACCCATTGCGTGAAGAAGTGCTTCCTAACATCTCTCCTGAACGGTCTGGTCCTAATTTTTAGACTATACCCCCTAATTTTAGAATCTCCAACCAGTGGAAATAGTTTATCTTTATCTAGCCTGTCTTTTCCTGTTAATATCTTGAAGACTTCAATCAGATCACCCCTTAACCTTCCAAATTCTAGCGAAAACATGCCTAATTTGTGTAATCTCTCCTCGTAACTTAACCCCTGTAGTCCAGGTATCATTCTTGTAAACCTACGTTGCACTCCCTCCAAGGCCAATATATCCCTCCTAAGGTGTGGTGCCCAGAACTGCTCACAGTACTCCAAGTGGGGTCTAACCAGAGTTTTGTACAGCTGTAGCATAACCACTGTGTCTTTATACTCCAATCCTCTAGAAAGGCTAGCATTCCATTAGCCTTTTTGATTATTTTCTGCACTTGCTCGTGGCATTTTAAAGATCTATGCACCTGAACCTCCAAGTCTCTTTGGACATCCACAGTACTTAACCTCTTCCCATTTAGAAATTACCCTGCTCTATCCTTTTTTGGTCCAAAATGGATAACCTCACACTTGCCCGCATTGAAATCCATCTGCCACAGTTTTGCCCACTCACTTCGTCTGTCAATATCTCTTTGTACTTTTATGCCATCATCTAGACTGTCTACAATGCTGCCTAACTTTGTATCATCAGCAAATTTGGATATATGACTTACTATGCCATCATCCAAGTCGTTAATAAATAAAGTGAATAATTGAGGCCCCAACACAGATCCCTGCGGGACACCACTAGTTACATCCTGCCAATCGGAGTACTTACCCATTATCCCCACTCTCTGTCGCCTACCACTCAACCAACTTCCTAACCATGTCTAATTTGCCCTCAACACCATGAGCTTCTACCTTAGTTAACAGTCTCTTATGTGGGACTTTATCAAATGCCTTCTGGAAGTCCATAAATGCCCCAAGGCGCTTCACAGGAGTGTTGTCAGGCAAAATTTGACACCAAGCCACTCGAGGAGATATTAAGGCTAATGATCAAAAGCTTGTTCAAAGAAGTTGGGTTTTAAGGAGCATCTTAAAGAGAAGGTAGCGAGATGTAGAGGTTTAGGGCCTCAGCAGCTGAAAGCACAGCCGCCAATGGAGGAGCAATTAAAATTGGGGATGCACAAGAGGGGGCACAGCAACCTGGAAGGGTTATAGGGTTGGACAGCAGTTCAGAACATTATGACATGGAGTGGTAAGATGAGGGTTCAGACCTTCATGGCAAATAGCCCAGCTCTGGCAGAATTACTGAGTATGGACCAGGTAGTTCATTATACATAATTAATGAGCATAGAGGGTTTGTTCCACCAAAGAAAAGAAACGATCAGAGTCCAGGCAGCTATTTTACATAGAATTACATAATGATTAATATGGAAACAGGCCATTTGGTCCTACCCATCTGTGCTGGAGTTAATCCTCCACATCAGCAGACATCCTAAACCATGTTACCGTCTGGTCCCAATATCCCTTTAACCCCCTTTCACTTCATTCACCTATCTAACTTCTTCTTTAGTGTTGATAAAAGACTCCATGACATGGTTCAATATTCTCAGGAAAAAGAGATAAAGATAAAGATAGGGGTAGAGTTTTCACTTTGGGCGCAATCAACAATGCGGATGCAAATTGTGCTAGTTTTCAAAATTTAATTTTTTGTTCACATTTCCTCTCAAACTCATTTGCATAGCACCAAAGCTAGAATCTCCCATGAACCAGTGCAATCGAGGAGTGTATTTTTTTTTTAAACTGCATTAAAAAGTATTCCTTGATACAATTAAGAGTTGTAACTTGACGCAGTTTTATTAATACGGCTGGAAGTGAGTTTATCACGAAAGAAAGCGCATTTTTAATAAGAGTGTCTAGTCCATCACCTGTGCGTACCTGATTTTTAAAATAACTGAAAAACTATACCATTTACTGGTTGCATTGGTGTAGAGTCGTCAAATTTCTTATTAAATTAAATATTTTAAATATTTAACAGCTTATTAGTGTTCTTGTGCCTAAAACTGCCAGCTTGAAGGAAGGGCAGTGGATGTTGTCTACATGGACTTCAGTAAAGCCTTTGACAAGGTCCCTCATGGCAGACTGGTACAAAAGGTGAAGTCACACGGGATCAGAGGTGAGCTGGCAAGATGGATACAGAACTGATTCGGTCATAGGAGAATAGCCAATGTTGTTCCTTTGTTTAAGAAGGGTGGTAAGGATAATCCAGGAAATTATAGGCCGGTGAGCCTTACATCAGTGGTAAGGAAACTATTAGAGAGGATTCTTCGGGACAGGATTTACACCCATTTGGAAACAAACGACCTTATTAGCGAGAGACAGCATGGTTTTGTGAAGGGGAGGTCGTGTCTTACTAATTTGATTGAGTTTTTTGAGGAAGATGATTGATGAGGGAAGGGCGGTGAATGTTGTCTATGTGGACTTTAGTAAAGCCTTTGACAAGGTCCCGCATGGCAGACTGGTGCAAAAGGTGAAGTCACACGGGATCAGAGGGGAGCTGGCAAGATGGATACAGAACTGGCTCAGTCACAGAAGACAGAGGGTAACAGTGGAAGGTGGCTTTTCTGAATGGAGGGATGTGACTAGTGGTGTTCCGCAGGGATCAGTGCTGGGACTTTTGCTGTTAGTAGTATATATAAATGATTTGGAGGAAAATGTAGCTGGACTGATTAGTAAGTTTGCGGACGACACAAAGGTTGGTGGAGTTGCGGACAGTGATGAGGATTGTCAGAGGATACAGCAGGATATAGATCGTTTGGAGACTTGGGTGGAGAAATGGCAGATGGAGTTTAATCCGGACAAATGTGAGGTAATGCATTTTGGAAGGTCTAATACAGGTGGGAAGTATACAGTAAATGGCCGAACCCTTAGGAGTATTGACAGGCAGAGAGATCTGGGCATACAGGTCTACAGATCACTGAAAGTGGCAACGCAGGTGGATAAGGTAGTCAAGAAGGCATACGGCATGCTTGCCTTCATCGGTTGGGGCATTGAGTATAAAAATTGGCAAGTCATGATGCAGCTGTACAGAACCTTAGTTAGGCCACACTTAGAATATTGCGTGCAATTCTGGTCGCCACACTACCAGAAGGATGTGGAAGCTTTGGAGAGGGTACAGAAGAGGTTTACCAGGATGTTGCCTGGTCTGGAGGCTATTAGCTATGAGGGGAGGTTGGATAAACTTGGATTGTTTTCACTGGAACGGCGGAGGTGGAGGGGCGACCTGATAGAGGTTTACAAAGTTATGAACGGCATGGACAGAGTGGATAGTCAGAAGCTTTTTCCCAGGGTGGAAGAGTCAGTTACTGGAGGACATAGGTTTAAGGTGTGAGGGGCAAAGTTTAGAGGGGATGTGCGAGGCAAGTTCTTTACACAGAGGGTGGTGAGTGCCTGGAACTTGCTGCCGGGGGAGGTGGTGGAAGCAGGTACGATAGCGACGTTTAAGAGGCATCTTGACAAATACATGAATAGGATGGGAATAGAGGGATACGGTCCCCGGAAGTGCAGAAGGTTTTAGTTTAGACAGGCTATCAAGATCGGCGCAGGCTTGGAGGGCCGAATGGCCTGTTCCTGCGCTGTACTGTTCTTTGTTCTTAATTTTAAAAGCCTACTGAAAGGCCCACAAATGTGCACAATGAGCAGAAGCTCGCCATTATAATTAATTCAGTGGCCATGTTTGTTAGTGGGGCAAGATTTCTTTTTAAAACTGTCACAAAAGTTTGGGGGAACTTGATCGGTGCTGGATGTAATGTATGCCTGAAATTCCTGAATCCTTTGTGCTAGTTTGGATGATTTCAGGGGCATTGTGCTGAAAAGAAATCAACGCCAATCTAGCGGAAACTCCAGGCCAATGTGTGTGTTTAATTCTTGCTTTGAGCAGAAGCTTCCTTCAAAAGGGATGAGCTTCCCCAGCCTACCCCTCATTGACTCATGGATGCATTGGCAGATGAGGTGGGATGAGCAGTCGTTTTGCACATATCTCAGACAATGGCCAATTGGTTCACAATGGCCAATTATTCAGGAAGACATATAGACACTTGGTGTGAACAAAACACTTTTGAACTCTGTCATAGAGTCACAGAGTCATTTACGGCACAGAAGGAGGCCACTCGGCCCATCAAGTCCAGACCGGCTCTCCATAGAACAATCCAGTCAGTCCCATTCACCCACTCGAGCCCCATCACAATTTTATTTCCTTCAAGTGTCCGTCCAGTTTCCTTTTGAAATCAGTGATTGTCTCTGCCTCCGCCACCCTCGTAGGCAGAGAATTCCAGGTCATTACCATTCACTGCATAAAAAAGTTCTTCCTCACATTCCCTCTGAAACCCTTTTCCAAAACCTTAAATTGGTGTCCCATAGTCCTTGTATCATCAGTTAATGGAAACAGCTTTTCTTTTCCTACCTTATCCAAACCCGTCATAATCTTGTACACCTCTATCAAATCTTCCCGCAATCTCCTTTGCTCCAGGGAGAACAACCCCAGCTTCTCCAACCTAGCCTTGTAGCTAAAATCCCCCATCCCTGGTATACCTCTCTGCACCCTCTCAAGGACCCTCACATCGTTCCTAAATGGTGGTGACCAGAACTGGAAGCCATACTCTAGTTGTGGCCTAACCACAGTTTTAAAAAGATTCGGTATAATTTCCTGCTTTTGTACTCAATTCCTCTATTTATGTAGCCCAGGATCCCATATGTTTTACTAACCACTCTCTCAATATGACCTGCCACCTTCAAAGATCGATGCACATGAACCCCCAGGTCCCTCTGTCCCTGCACACTATTTAGAACTGCGCCATTGTCTATATGACCTATCCCCCATCCCTTTTGCCAAAATGCAGCAGCTCACACTTCCCTGTATTAAATTCCATTTGCCACTTGTCTGCCCATTTTGCTAGCCTATCTATGTCCTGTTGCAGTTGATTTGCCAAGTTTGATATTATTGGCAAATTTTGAAATTTTACTCTCTATTCCAATATCCAAGTCATTTATATACATTGTTATGTAATTGCTTCTATTTGTTTTAAAATATGTTTTAAGAACTTATATTTGAATTATGGACACTGATTCATCTGGAATTTTAAAGAGATTGCTGAACTTTGTGGGCTTTTTTTTAAAAGAAGCTACCAGAAGGTTCCTGGTTTTAGCTAGTAAACAAGTCTTACTGGAAGGCACCTGTTTTCAAATAAAAACCCAGCAAGGGTCGTTTTGACTTGGAGAGATGTTTACAAAGGAGTGACAGGCCAAGATTTATAGACATCATGAGACTTGACTTCTGGAAT
Organism: Heterodontus francisci; assembly: GCF_036365525.1. Taxonomy (NCBI): domain Eukaryota; kingdom Metazoa; phylum Chordata; class Chondrichthyes; order Heterodontiformes; family Heterodontidae; genus Heterodontus; species Heterodontus francisci. The sequence continues at coordinate 14,230,298 of NC_090388.1, forward strand.
GCTTTCAGTTTCAATTTGAACTGTTAAAAAGCCAGTTTGCTTCTTGACTTGTCAGGAGACTACCAGCCCATCTTTCTCTTGAAAAGACATGCTGCATCTTTGAAGAAATCTTGCATCGAATGTGTGATAACTAAAACCTTGTTGCTGATTCCCACTGTAAAACCCTATTTTGGAGCTTTCTTTAGCTGCATTTCTTGGAAAGCTTATCCAAACTGATCATCAACATTGTCTGGAAAGAACTGTTCTAGGAAGATCCCATTGACAGCTGTCGACACACATTTGGAACACCAAACCAACACAAAGGACATCTTTCCATACTTGCTTTTCAGCCTAAGTGTTTTTGTTATTCCTTCTATTTCTTTGTAACAGCTCTAAACAAAAATCCCTTTCTTTCCTGGTTAACTGGGTGTGTGTGTGTGTGTGTGTGTGTGTGAGTGCTAAGATAAATAAAGGACGTTAATATTTCCATTTGTGTGTACGTTTTACTTCATTATTGGTTAAAATTTGGTTTATAATAAACAAATAATTTTGTTGTTTATTAAAGAAACCTAGTTGATGTGCTTTATTCTGGGGAAAATAGAGTACATGATTGACTGATTTAAATATATGTTGTGACCTGTGGAGAAGCGGGACTGAATTAACAGTGCACTCCTCCCGCATCGGTCGTAACAATACACATATCAAAAAAAAGCAGTGGTCCTAACACTGACCCTTGTGAAACACCACTGTCTTACCATCCTCCAGTCTAAAAAATAACCATTTACCACAACTCGCTGTTTTCTGTCCTTAAGCCAATTTTTTATCCAAGCTGACACTGACACTGTTCCATGAGCCTGAATTTTGTTAACCAGCCTTTTATTTGGTACTTTGTCAAACGCTTTCTTAAAATCCATATAGACAACATCCACCGCATTCCCTTCATCAACCCATTTGAAATCAGGACAAACACCAAGAGTCAGTCTACAAGGGAACAACCTCTGCCTTGGTCAGGAAATGGTTGTGTTTCTACGTTAGGTAATAGGTCGGCCAAAGTGGACTATTTTTGCAATAGAATACAAATGGAAGTTATACTGATTATACTGAGTGTTTCTCATCATACTCAGTATTCTGTACATTTTGCCTACTGTGGAATAAAGCAGCTTATGAACTGAACAGGACATTATCTTGCCTGTAACTCAACCTACCTGCGGAAGGATTAATTCGATCTGGACCAACAGGGAGTTTCATTGTTGCATTCCCATGTCCCACTACCGTGCTATAGGTACAGGGCACAAGGAGTCAACTACTGTAAGAAGCAAGCCTTCAAAGTGAAGTTTGAACCCCGAGTGAATTGCTACGGCACTCCCAAAGTCAAAATGTTCTTCAAAACCAACTTCTTAGACCGTAGCTGCTGTCACCCCATCCCAATTCTTCCCCAACTACAACCCATTCTGCTTCTGTGAAGTGCCTTGGGTCACTTTGGGAGATATTAACTAGGAGTGGATAGGCTGGGGAGTGGGGGGGGGGGGGGGGCGTCAGGGGGAGTGTCAAACTTCCTCGACAACAACCTGAGACCAGCTATTTTAACTCCTGGGTCTCATTTACATCTGTCAACTGGTTAAGATTGTGTGGTCCAGAGGCAACCCACCAGCTGGATGTTAAGTGGAGGGTAATGGATTTCGACAGTATCTTGTACGTGTGAAGATGGGGTTTGGAGGCGCACTGGGGAGCCTGGGGCTGCAGAGGCCAAGATTCTACTTGCAGAGCCTGAGGGAACATATCACTGAGCAGGGTGCTCTGCTCAAACTGCATTTTAAAAGGCCATCGCAGTTTTCTAATGGTCCAGTAGAATTCCGATTCATATTCATGTGTGAGGCTTCAGTCTGAATTAGGTGGGATCCTCAACTGCATCCAAAGCAGTGGCATTAGAAATCCCTGGGGAACAGGTAACTGACTCAGTCCTTTTTAGCTGCCCGACTAGTCAGTTTCCACCTTTATGAAGAATCTATCCCAATATCCATTTGAAGCCGACAAATATGTGAATTGCTGATTTGCAGTGTACTTACTTTTTCTAATTAATGCCATGTTCTCTTCGTCACTTAGCAAATGCTATGATCTGTAGGGATAGTAAGGTGAAGAGAAACACTGATTAACAACAAGCCTGAGAAATGAAAGCAACAATAAGATCTCATTAGACTCTAAGGAGATTGTGTCTTCAGTGAGTATTGGAAAGGGGAATGGGGGCAGGGAGAAATTTGACCTGCCCAACAAAACCCCCATCCCCAATACCGCTGCAAAGTCCCCGCCAGTCTGTGCCGGCTTGTGGCTTGAGCCAAATTTGGCTTCGGGCCTTCATTCAAATGCCACCAGAACCTGTGGGAGCCCATCAGGCAACTCACGATCGTTCTCCGGGCAGGGAAGCCAGGAATTTGGCTGCTTCATATACGGAGTCAACTAGCAGCTCAGGTCTGGAAACACAATACATCCCACAAACAAATTTTTTAAAAACATAAGAAGTAGGAGTAGGCCATTCAGCCCGTCAAGCCTGCTCCGTCATTCAATAAGACCATGGCTAATCCTCTACCTCAACCCCACCTTCCCGCACTATCCCCATATCCCAACACCCTTCGTCTCCATAAATCTGTCAATCTCAGTCTAGAAAATACTCATTGACTGAGCATCCACAGCTCTCTAGGGTACAGAATTCCAAATATTCACAACTGTAAAGAAATTTCTCCTCATCACAGTCTTAAATGGGTGGCGCCTTATCTTAAGACTATGGCCCTTAGTTCTAGCCTCTAAACCAGGGGAAACAGCCTCTTAGTACCTACACTGTCATGCGATTAAGAATTGTATGCATTTCAATGAGATCACATCTCCTTCTTCTAAACCCCAATGAATATTCATCCATTCTACTCCATCTCTCCTCAAAGGACAACCCTCTCATCCCAGGAATTAGTCTAGTGAACCTACACCCTCTCTAAGGCAAGTATATGTTTCCTTAGGTAAGGAGACCAAAACTATATGCTGTACTCCAGGTGTAGTCTCACTCGTGTCTTATATAATTGCAGCAAGGCTTCCTTCCTCTCATACACCAAGCCTCTTGCAATAAAGGCTAACATACCATTTGCCTTCCTAATTGTTTACTTTACTTGCAACCCAGTGAAGGGGGCTTCAAGCTCACCGGCAGAAGGCCAGAATTTTTTCGAGAGCCCACTGAAAGCACCCCTGCTCCTCCTGGACCCACAAAAATGCCCATTTCATACATCTTGAAAGGAAAATCTTGTGCGGTGGTAAAACACCGACTCCCCATTCCACCTCCATTTTGCAACCCTGCCCAAGTTGACTTTCATCCACTATAAATGACAGTGTAAGACAACAAATATTCTAACAATTCAAAGATGAGCAAGGGAGGTCTCCTCCGTATTTCATACGAGACATCAAACCACAGCTCTGTCTGCCCTCTCAGGTGGAAGTAAAAGATGCCAAAGCACTTTACAAACAATGAAGTACTTTTTTTTTGACGTGTAGTCACTGCTGTAATGCAGGAAATGTGGCAGCTAAATTTGTGCACAGCAAGATCCTACAAATAGCAATGTGATAATGCCAGATAGCGTGTTTTAGTGATGTTGGTTGAGGGATAAATATTGGCCAGGCCATTGGGGAGGTCTCCCCTGTTCTTCACGAGACTGTCAAGGGACATTTTACATCCACTTGAAAGGGCAGACAAGGCCTCTGTGTAAAGTCTTGCCTGAAAGGCAGCACCTCCAACAGTCCAATGCTCCTCCAAGTCCAGCACTAGGAGTATCAGGTTAGCTTTTTGTGCTCAAGTCTCTGGAGTGGGTCTTGAACCCACAACCTTCTAACTCAGAGGCAAGAGTGCTACCAACCAAATCAAGGCTGAAGCCCTGGAAGAAGGAACTGAATGGTATAACCAATGATGATGCAGTGAAACCATCTTTCTATGCCTATCGTTACGTGCTCTATTCATTGAACCCCAAACTAATATTAACTAATTTTACAGTGAGCATTTTTATAAACTGTTGCAACCACCAATGACTAAATGGATTTCAAATACATTTTAAAATTAATCTGCTGTGCAATGGGAAAAGCAAGTGGTAAAGATAATTGGAAAATCTAGTAATCCAATGGTGATCCTTGAGGAACCTTGGTCCAATTTGTGGCCATCAGATACTTTATTGTTGCATAAAATGCGTATCTATCCAGTCTTGGAATCTTGACAGACTGTGGAGAAAACGCAAGCCTTTCGCTGAGGCACAGTACAGTCAAACAAAGCCATGCAGGAGAATGGACTAACTGACATGCCAAGGTGTGCCATCTCCAGCCATGATATATTCACATCCTCAAGAAGAGGAATGCAGCAGCACCACGGGATTCACTGACATTTCACGCCAAACCTCTACCTTTCTGCTTTGAACACAAGAGTTGCTGTAGACACGTATCAAAATTAAGTATTAATCCAAAAACTCTGCATAGAAATATTAATGCTGCCATTTAGTGATAGTGCTCTTGCCTTTGAGTCAGAAGATTGTGGGTTCAAGTCCCACTCCAGTGCAATACTGAGGGAGTACTACAATATTGGAGGTGCCGCGGCGTATCCCTTAATCCTTCAAGTATTGCTGAATTGAGTATGCACTCAGTCAAATGTCTGGGAAAAATAAGATGAGATGTTAAACCAAGGCTTTCTCTGCCTTCTCAGGTGGATGTTAAAGATCCCATGACTTCAAAGAATTGCAGGGAAGTTTGGCCTGGCCAACTTTTATCACTCAATAAACAGCTAAAACAGATTATCTGGTCATTATTACACTGTTGTTCGTGGGAGCCTGCTATGTGCAAATTGGCTGCTGTGTTTTCTACATTACAACAGTGACTACACTTCAAAAGTACTTCATTGGCTGTAAAACGCTTTGAGGTTGTAAAAGGCAAGAGCTAGTTAACTCTGCCTTTAAAGCTCTGTGTGTAAGACAGGGCCTCAGGTTAACACATCATCTGAAGGATGGCACCTCCAACAGTGCAGCACTCCTTCAGTACTGCACTGGATTGTCACCCTAGATTTGGTGCTGGAGTGAGATATGAATATACAATCTTCTGATTTAGAGGTTAGTGTGCTACCACTGAGCCACAGCTAACTCTCCAAATGGCACCATTGATATTCTATACAGAGTTTCTGGATTGATACTTAGTGTTGACATGCATTGAGATATAAATTTCTTCCTATTCCTTCTCTTGACTACAAAGCTTTCTTCTCAACATGTACCATTGACTTGGCACAGAAGTGGGTCAAAATCCTGGAACTCCCTTCCTAACAGCACTGTGGGTGTACCTACCTCACAAGGATTGCAGCGGTTCAAGAAGGCAGCTCACCACCACCTTCTCAAGGGCAATTAGGGATGGGCAATAAATGCTGGCACAGCCAGTGACGCCCACATCCCATGAATGAATTTTTAAAAAGTTCAAAGGCAGAATTAACCAGCACTTGCTGATCCAGCCTTGTAGCGTCATGCATTAGGTGACTGGAAATTTGTTTTCCACTGGAGTCCCAGGACAGAAAATTCCTAGTCACCTAACACTTGATGTAATAACAAGACTGCTCAGTGTGTGCTGGCTATCTTGGCCTTTCACCTTGTCTTTCTGTATTTCCTGCAGCCATCGGGTGTCTGATCTGCGACAGATTCTCTAACAATCTTCCTGTTATGGCACTGTCTATCTATTCTATATAAATTTAGTTTAGAACTTCTGTTAAACTCCAGACTTTACATAACAACAGGTTGTAATTATATAGCATTTTTGTTAATCTGTTAATTGTGTATCAATGATTTGCTTATATGCAGGTGAGGGGTGTTAATTGGGGTCTTATTTGAACACTTATAAGCAGACACTCACTGAGACTGGGGGAGGGTTTTGAGTGAGGAGCTGCGTGTTTGTAATCCTTTTACTCTGCACAATAAATGTGAAACTGAATAAATATAGGCTCCAGCATTATCCTTCCATAACAAGCTTTCTGGAATTTAACAGCTTTTACTTCGTAAAATATCTCAAGGTGCTTCACAGGAGTGTTAACAAACAAAATAATAGCCAATCTTAACCATTGAAAAAACACAAGGAAAATGCCCAGTTATTCCTGCTATTTATCCTTTACTTTGAGATAACCTTGAGAAATTGTTGAGGTATCAAAGGACACCTGAGGATTAGGTAAATGGAGTTGAGGTACAGGTCAGTCATGATCTCAATGAATGGGGGAGTAGGGTGGAGGGGCTGAATGGCCACACCATGCTCCTATGAGCTTCTGCAGCAGCAGCAATAATTTATCAGCCTTTTATCAAGACCTAATCGGACCATCACTCCAGGGAAAAACCATAGCAGCGGCCTCAAACCTGAACAGATTAGGCTCACAGCTAAATATTAACACTGCATCAGACCCCAGCGCAATGTCAGAGCAAGCAGCTTGTAAATATTTGGAAATAAATTTGACACAGGGACACGAGGACCATTCTATAAGTAAGATTTTTAAAAGAATATGCATGGGGGGTTTGACAACATTGTGACCACTGCTGGCGATCCGAGTTTGACAATCCTCTGAAGTGAGTGCACACATTAAACTTTACACTGGAAACAAAACTTGGTGTAAGTTATTTGCAATTTTCATAAGGCAGTCCTTTCTGATTTTGGTGGGGGTTTTGTTAACGAATGCAGTCGCTGCACCACTCCAATCTCTCCAAAAAAAAAAGGTTTTGATCCCAGATGAATGTCTCGGGGTTAATTTTGTGCTGACGTTGTGTAGTTCCAGGGAAGAGACTGCATTTCGCAAGAGTAAAGGCTTAACTTAAAATACATTCCAGGAATAGAGCGAGCCTGCACAGCCACTGCGTCCTGTTGAAATAGCAAGAAACCCCCCCTACAGATTTGTGAACGACCCATACTAAACATTCTTCAATTTACCTCTGCACTTCCAGACTCCAGCTGAACACGTCGGTGTAAAGTTTAAAAAAAAAATCTGCTCTCTGGCCTCCCTCCTGCAATACTTTCCTTTAGGTGGATAAAACAACCAAAAAGAAGGAACTTTTTTAAAACAAACTTTGAAAAGTTGAAGGCAGGACGGATGTGGCGAGTTTGCCGTTGCCTCTTTCCACGCGAGCAGGCAGGGAGAGAGAGAGAGAGAGAGATCCAGTGTAAATTAGGACCAGATGTCTGTGCAATTCCCCATGCAGAGCCCGTTCTTCCATTTCACTTTTTTCTTTCTCTCCCTGTCCCTCCCTCTGCAAAATACAAATTCCATCTGTGGGCTGAACACAGCCTGGATTAGTAGCCAGGAGCAAGTGGACAGGCTCGTCTCAAATAAACCCATTCATCTCAACTCATCCAAAATGTGAACCACTTCGAGGTGCCTCACCCTCTAAAAAATAAACACAGCACTATGTGTTTAAACCAGTTTGTGTTTACATATATTAATTCACACAACATCAACTGCTGCTGGAGGACTATCAATTCGGTGAAAGACGCCCTTTGGTCTGCCCGAAACTTGCTGGTCTTCCAGCGCAAAGAGTTGTCCACCGCCGAATGTTGCAGACTGGCACATTCCAAGGTCCAGGACTACGTGCTGAGGGACGCACTAAAGCTTGGGGCAGCCGCGGCAAAGGCTCAATGGGGAAAGACCACAGTGTAAGGTTCCCCCACCAAGCTGGACTGAGGGGCTGGAACCATGGGAAACCCCTCGAACTGTATTAGGAAAATTTTCATTTGCTGTAAAATGTAAAAATGTAATTGGCATGGCAAATGTGAAATGGAAAGGTTGTGAGGCAACTCATGATTGTAATGAAGAAAATGGACCTCCTTTGCACTGTTTGTATTTTTTGACTTGGTGCTGTTTGAAACTGGTAATGTAATTTTTACAGATTTTTATGAATAAAGTATATTTTGGAAATTAAAAAAAAAATTCTTAACAATAACAACAATGTATATCTATATAGCGCCTTTAATGTAATAAAATGTCCCAAGACATCTGGCTTATAACATTTTCTGGACAGCTCTGAGGATACGATATTTCAGGCTGTTGGTGTTTAATTCACATTGTTCTTTGAAGAAAGACAGGCACTACGTCAGGATGCTCCAAAACCCCTTATAGCCCATCAAGTACTTTTTGAAGTGTAGTCACTGTTGTAATGTAGGAAAAGCAGCAGCCAGTTTGCGCACAGCAAGATCCCACGTACAGCAATGAGATAATGACCAGATAATCTGTTTCCAGTGATGTTGGTTGAGGGATAAATACAGGCCAGCACATCAGAGAGATCTCCCCTGCTGTTCGAAATACTGCCATAGGCTCTTTTACATCTGCCTGAGAGAGCAGATGGAGCCTTGGTTTAATATCGCATCTGAAAGGGAGCACCTCCAAGACAGCAGCACTCCCTCAGTATTGCACTGGAGCATGAGCCTGGATTTTATATTCAGGTTCCTGAAGTAGGCCTTGATCTGACAAATTTCTGACTCAGAGCAGAGAGTGCTACCAACTGAGCTATGGCTAATGAGTAGGGAAAGCGATATATCCTCTCATGTGGCACCTATGAGTTTTCTCCTTAGTTACTTGCAGCTGTGTCCAGGATGTTAATTTTTATTCATGGAGACTCCAGGACAGTTTTTTTTTATTCATACAGGAGATGTGAATGCCACTGCCAAGACCAGCGTTTATTGTCTAATTGCCCTTGAGAAGGTGGTGGCAAGCTGCCTTCTTGAACCCCTGCACTCCGTGTGGTGAAGGTACACCCAATCTTGGAGGGCTGCCAACCCGATCTAAGTAGCTTGCTCTACGGCAGTGAGGCCTGGACAACGTATGTCAGACAAGAGCGACGTCACAATTCATCCCATCTTCACTGCCTCCGGAGAATCCTTGGCATCAGGTGGCAGGACCGTATCTCCAACACATGAAGTCCTCGAGGCGGCCAACATCCCCAGCTTATACACCCTACTGAGCCAGCGGTGCTTGAGATGGCTTGGCCATGTGAGCCGCATGGAAGATGGCAGGATCCCCGAGGACACATTGTACAACGAACTCATCACTGGTATCAGACCCACCGGCCGTCCATGTCTCCGCTTTAAAGACGTCTGAAAACGTGACATGAAGTCCTGTGACATTGATCACAAGTCGTGGGAGTCAGTTGCCAGTGATCGCCAAAGCTGGCGGGCAGCCATAAAGGCGGGGCTAAAGAGTGGCGAGTCGAAGAGACTTAGCTGTTGGCAGGAAAAAAGGCAGAATTGCAAGGAGAGAGCCAACTGTGCAACAGCCCAACAACCAATTTTATCTGCAGCACCTGTGGAAGAGTCCGTCACTCTAGAATTGGCCTTTATAGCCACTCCAGGCACTGCTTCACAAACCACTGACCACCTCCAGGCGCTTACCCATTGTCTCTCAAGACAAGGAGGCCAAAGAAGAAGAAGAATAAGAAGAAGACTTCAGTCTGATGGGGCTACATGCATCTAGTTGCTGACAGGATTTATTTACGAGCGGTTGTCCTTTTGCCTGACAGGGCTTGTTTTCTTCTTGGTGACAATGCTGTTCAACTTTCACTGCTTCTTATTCTTTCCAATGCCACCAGTTCCCCCCAAAGCTGACTAACAACAACAAGTTGCATCTATATAGCACCTTTAACATCGTGAAACATCCCCAGAAGCTTCACAGAAGCTTTATAAATCAAAATTTGACACTGAGCCACATAAGGAGTGTCATGCTAGGCCTCCAATGCCAAGAATGAGGTACATTAATTTTGTTATGAGCATTGATTTTAAACTGTTACTGGAGTGAAGAAAGGACTTGTTAAACAGATCTGCCGTGGCTGGAAAAGACATTTGCATATTAACAGACTGTGATTGGAAGACAAAGGACCATTCCCTGACACAGTCAACCCACAATGGACCTTGATCACCAGGTATTGCGTGTAAGAGGAGCATTCCAGAGACTGCTAAAGTGATACAATCCAAGACGTGGTCAGACAAGTTAGTCACATGACATGCTTGGCAACCTGGGTTTTTCTGAATTGTACATACAGTTTGAACTGAGAGTGTCTGCTCATGGACTGAGCAGATCTCTCCTGTCTGCTCCTATCTCTTTCTCACAAGCTTCTGAATCAACTGAAGACACATAAACCCCAAGAGAGAAAAGTCTCCTTCAGCGAACAAAGTTTAAGAAGAATACTGGGCCCCAATGAAAAGCAATATCTACCTACAATCAAGGATTCTACAGTGAGCTCAAAGACCCATAACAAAAAAACCTCTACAGAGATTGCCTCACATTTTTCCACTTCATTTCTTCTGCTCTGTTCTGTCTCTATCTGCATGTGTGTATTGCATATGCATGCTAGTGTGGGTGCGTTGTGTATCCGTAGGCATCAACTGAGTTCGAGTTTAAGCTCAAGTTTAATAAATTTCACTTTTCTTCTTTAAACCTGAAAAAACCTGTTCTGCTGGTTTCTTTGCCTTATAATTGGAAAGCGGTGAACAAGGATTCACCAAGGGGGAGCTAAAAACACTGTGAGTTTAAAAATTAAAACCCTGTTATGGTAAGACCAGGTGAAGGCTAAGAGGGATCCCGAGACACCTCTCTCACCTGGTCGTAACAAGGAGGTACTGGGACAGATGACAAAATGCTTGGCCAAAGAGGTAGGTTTTAAGAAACATTTTAAAAGAGGAAAGAGAGGTAGCGAGAAGGAGAGGTTTAGGGAGAGAATTCCAGAGCGTAGGACTTTGGCAGCTGCAGGTTTCATATGCTGCGGGTTTGCAGTAAGTGGGGGTGGGGTTCTTGGGTTTGACACTAATAATATTTATTAAGTTCGAAGGAGTCTTGACATACTCAATGTCTTAAGGAATAATTATGCAGTCAAATAAATGACATTGCCCGCTTTCAGTCTGAATAGAGAACGTAACCTCTGTTGACTCTTTCATTATTTTCTCCCTCTTTGAGTAATGAAGGAAAGTTCAAGATCTTTATAGGGCTCTAGTCACACACAGACATTCCTTAAAAGCAGTTGTTTTCCAATTTTCTAACTGACCCGATGATCATTGTCTTGCTTGTTTATAATATAGGCTCTTGTCTGAGAGCCCAATTACCCTTTATTCAGCATCCCTTGCTGGTAAACTTTTCTCTTGCTAAATGTCACCCATACCCTGAAGACTTCTGGGAATGAGCAATTTGACCATTTTATTGGTTTTACTTACAGTGCAAGAATTCATAAGTCAAAAGAAAGCACAAATCTTAATCATATGAGATTAAACCAAATCCTAGTCCTACATATGTTTTGTTTTTAAGAAAGGGCATCTTGCAGCTGGGGGTAGGAAAGTTTTAGCTTCAACCATTTGTGCTGTTAATATGCTGGAGTAGAACAGTCGGATACCAACACCAGTTCCGGAGGGAGCTCTGCACAGCTCCACAGCGGGAGGAAGGTAGTCGATTTGCATCAAGACGGGTGAAAACTTCATCACAAATCATGTATGAGAAAGGACAAGAAGACAGGAAATGGAGGCTAACTGTTGGCTACAGTACAGTTGCTCTTGGGTAAAGAATAATCAGATAAAACTGATGTTACGACCCGGTGAGAAAGGTGCCTGGAGGTCTTTTACTGTCTTCACCTGGTCTTATTGTAACAGGGTTTAATTTTTAAGCACAGTGTTTTGAGCTCCCCCTTGGTGAATCCTTGTTCACCACTTTCCAATTATACAAAGAAATTAGCATAAACAGGCCTTCTTAGGTTTAAAGAAGAAAAGAAATTATATTAAAACCTAAACTTAAAAACTCTACTTCGGTCAATGCCTACAGATACACACGGTGCCCCATGCTAGCATGCATATGCGATACACACATGCAAATAGAGACAGAAAAGAGCAGAAGAAAAATAAAATGGAGAGGTTTGAGGCAATATCAGAAGAGTTTCTGGTTTACTGTGCTTTGAGTTCACTGTAGTCCTTTTGTAAGTCGTCGTCCTTTTCGTTGGGGCCTAGTATTCTTCTTAAACCTTGTTCACTGTAGGAGACTTTTCTCTCTTGGAGTTCATATGTCTTCAATGGTTTCCAAAGCTGGTGAGAGTGAGATGAGAGGAAACAGGAGAGAGGTGTTCTCAGTCCAGGAGAAAACAGCCTTCTGAGTTTTAAGCCTGTGGCCAGTTCAAATTCAAAAATCTCCAACAGTCAGTTAGTCATGTGACTAAACTGGTCTGACCACATCTTTTGTGTATTCGGCTTTCTTAGTAGTTAACCGGAATGCTTTAACGTCTGGTGATCAAAAGTCCATTGTGGATTAAATTGGAGCAGGGAGTGGCCCTTTTGCCCATTCCAAGTATTGTCTGTTACTATGCAAATGTCTTTCCAGTCAAGGGCTTGGCAATTCCTTGTGATAGGCCCTCTTTCCTTTCCAGCCACAATTTTAAATTTTAATGTTCATGTGGCGAAATAATGTGTGCCTCATTCTTGTCAGGTGGGAGGCTTGCCTGACACTGACTGCAGCTTCAAAGAAGCTTCAAAAAATGATTTTCTATTCTCACCTTGTGTTTCTACCGAGCCTGGTTACGTAGAAGCATCCAGTGGTCAGGGTCTGTAAAGGTAAGGAGAGGTAAAATCCCAGATTACTGTAGCAGGCTCTTCTTTTCCAGTCTAATGTTGGGTCACAGGAGTCTTTAACATTGTGCAGTCCTACCGTAGTATCAAGTACTGCATCCATTTGATGACACATTTAAACAAGATTTTCCCCTAGAAGATTCTGATGTAGCGATGTGTGTATATAGCACAAGCTATCTGTCCTTGTGGCTCACATAGGTATGTATTATGGATTCTGGGAGGCCAATTGTAAAGACTACATCCATGTTCCCAATAACTTGCAGAAATCTCAAGCTGCTAACAGGTCCTGGTGTTTTGAATTCATCCACCTACAGACCTACGAACTGCACTTTCCAAACATTCAGTTCCACAAAAGCCAAACAGGGGAAACCATTGCCCAATAAATATGCCTAAATAGGACTAGACATGCCATGGCTTAGACCTGATTGCTAAGCATCTGAGCTGAACATGTCTGCTCTCACATGTCCTCAATATTAGTGGATCTAGAAAACTATAAATGTCCTGGGCTGCTTTGTAAATGGCTTGCAGCAATTCTCTCAAGCATGGGCCCTGCATGGTGCATGCTCCAACCATTTATACTTGAAAATTGCAATCAGGATCCTACAAGTGGTATAGGAACCTGATTAGCATACTCAAGCAGGCTTCCACCTGTTTCAGGAGGACGGGCTGCTTGTACATTTACAGGCCTGTCTGAAAATTACTTTAGACGGGCCCTGGACATTAATGAGACAGTAGAGAAGCTGCCCAATGCACCCCAATTTGCAATGGTTGACTACCCATCTTTCAGTTGAGAAACAGCTGGCTGACAGTTGTAAATCAGTTCTAAATGGACACGCAGAAAACAATCCATTTCAGTGGGGTGTCTTCTCTTGTTGCACCTTTGCTGATGGCTGTGAAGGCCAGTCCTTGAGAGGCAGGTTCTGCCGCAGGTGCTGCCCGTGAAGCTGCCAAGTGAATGCTGAGAGTTGTTTTTATGATGTTGGCGCCTGTTGCCAAGCTGCTGTAGCCACTGGTCATCGTGGTAGTGCACACCAGTCCACAGGATGTGTCGCCATTTCCCTCTTTCACCAGCTGGTGACTCCAAGGTGTGATAGTCGACATTTAGGCCTTCATGTCACACTTGCAAGCATCCTTGAAGTGGAGCTTTGGGTGCTCCACTGGTCGTCTGGCCCTGGCTACCTCACCATACAGAAGGTCCTTGGGTATGTGACCATCTTCCATCCTGCGGGTGTGTCCGATCCACCAAGGCCGTCTCTGTTTGATTAGGGCCAACACACTTGGGAGCTCTGCCTTTGAAAGGACTGTCACATTTGTGATTTTGTCCTGCCAGGATATACTCATCTGCACTGCAGACAGTGAAGATGGAAATTATTGAGCTTCTTTTCCTGGTAGCTGTAAGTCTCTAATGTTTCACAGCTATACAACAAGGTGCTGAGAACACAGGCCTTATAAACCATCAGCTTGGTCCTAAGGGTCAGCTTGGTGTTATCACATGTGTGTTTAAATATATGATACATAATAGTAAGTATATGATATACTGATTTATAAGGACCATTCCATGCCATAAAATACATAATAATTATTCTATTGTTAAAGCTATGTCCCATTAAGGCCATAAATCTATTTGTTGTTGGTAAACACTAGGTGAGGTCGCAGGTAATCACTTCAAAGGCTGCATGTCAGATCTCTGGTACTTGTCCTTATTTTTAATCGTGGTTGGTAAAGTCATTTAGACGTTGTAGACATCCTGGCTCCTGTGTCAATGTGTACCTTTGTTTCTTTGTCTTTTCTTTTGATCTGTGACACAGTAATTTGAGTGCGATACACAAAGTGTGTTAGAGAAGTATGCTGGGCTAGAAATGCATGGCTATTATTTGATGCACCAATTTTATAATATCAGCTCTCCTGTAGTGCTTTCCTCAGTAAGTTGGTTGCTAGCTCTATATGTATTCTTCTAAGATATAGGCTCAGACATGATGGGCTGAATAGCCTCCTTCTGTGCCGTATCATTCTATGATTCTATAGGAAGATGGATTTGTGCCCCTTTAAGGCAACAAGGTTTGCTTGTTGTTTAGTAAACACAAACCCAGGCCACTCAGAGTTTAAATGTTGCTTAATCAAGAAACTTGATCACAGAACAGAGATCTGAGATCAATACATTTTTGAACACTAATGGAATCAAGGGATTATGGGGATAGGGTGGGAAAGTTATGTTGAATTAGAAGATCAACCATGATATTATTGAGCATCGGAGCAGGCTCGAGGCTTTGATTGGCCGACTCCTGCTCCTATTTCTAACTTGGCAAATTGTCAAGTGTCATTTGTTTCAGTTCCAGATCAGAAGAACCCAGCACAAAGAAACATTTTTAACTGCTATGCATCTATATCAGTGTGTTTTATCTGCAGTGTGACATCTACATATCTTGACATAGTTTTTAATGTATTGTATTAGCTCAGAAATCTTGTTGGAGGATGAGGAAATACACATTTACACTGAGAAAAATAACTATATTCTTTTTTTTTTGCATTGTAAGTATAAACAAAATAAAGCTCAGGCTGTGACCGCTTCTGGGCTAGGTTCACCAGCTATGTCATCGCTCCCTTCACTCACTGAAATAAAAATGAAGCACTAAAATTTACCTAATAAAGACTTCCAAAATTTATTTTGAAGACTCGTTTTCAAATTACTTGTGTTACGACCGAGGCGGGAGAAGTGCACTGTTAATTCAGTCCCGCTTCTCCACAGGTCCACAGTTATTTAAAAAAAAAATTTCAATTTGTGTGTATGTTTTACTTCATTATTGGTTAAAACTTTGTTTATAATAAACTGATAATTTTGTTGTTTATTAAAGAAACCTGGTTGGTGTGCTTTATTGCTACAGCTACAGCTCCTTATTTATCCTAGCCCTCTCTCACACACACACAACTGGTTAACCGGGAAAAAAAGGATTTTTGTTTACAGCTGTTACAAAGAAATAGAAGGAAATAAAAAACCCACTTAGGCTGAAAAGAAGGTATGGAAGGAAGTCCTTTGTTTTTGCGAGGCATCCCAAAGGTGAATAGGCGGCTGTCAATGGGATCCTCCTAGAATAGTTCTTTCCAGGCGATGTTGATGATCAGTCTGGGTAGGCTTCCACGTGATGCAACACAGAAAGCTCCAGTCAGACTTTACAGCAGGAAGCAGCAACAAGGATTTTCTTAGGTCTTATAGCAGCAATGTAATAGTAAAGATTTCCTCAAATACAGGAGGAAATAGTAAAACTTGGTGCAGGATCTCTTCAAAGATGCAGGGATTCTTCAAAGAGAGACATGTATCTCCTGGCAGGCACACAGCAACTGACTTTTGTTTTTTGGCCAAGCACCAACTGGCTTTTTTCAACAGTTCAAAATGAAACTAAAACTGTTCAGCAGCAAGTCCTGTGACATCTATAAATCTTAACCTGTCATTCTCTCTTCAACCCAAAACAACCCCTGCTGTTTTTACGGGAAAACAGATGCCTTCCTGTAAAACTTGTTTACTAGCCAAACCTACTGTTGATCTCTTTTTTTAAAAATACAAAGTTCAACAATCTCCAGATGACTCAATGTCTCTAATTCAAATATAATTTCTTAAAACATATTTTACAAAAGAAACAGAAGCAATCTCGTAACACTTGGAAAAACAAAGAAACTTTGAAAACTTGCTACAGCATGCTCCAAAGTGTGGATTGAGAGAATCAAACAGATTAATGTTATTAAACTCTGTACTTGCTCAGGCATTACTATAGTTGCCAATCCCTTTTAGCTTCCAGAGTGATAGGTTAGGAGAGGTATTAAATATGACGCAGAACAAAACTAACAAGTAATAATGTCAATGAAATACTCAAAAACACAAAGGATAATTTTATATGTAAGTTTAATCAGGTTTTGTGCAACTTAGAATTTTTATGTGTTTTAAATGTGAATTTTTCAGTTTGTGAGAAAAAATGCGATTGTTTGATCTTCGCCAGAACAGAAACTACTTATGACTTCGGAAAACCTTTGAGACATTTGCTTGATTCGATTTCTGATTTTTTATTGGTTGATTTTCATGACTTTTCATACATTTTCTTATTTCTGACTCTATTATTCAATACAAAATTTGTTCCATATCAAATAAAGTATGACACAGAGAACCTTGGACCAAACGATAATGGAGAGGACACAAGTAGTGCAATTCCTGATGTACAACACATAGAAGTGCAATGGTTAGCAGTTAAGCAATCTGGTGCCTTAGTAGGACACAGACTGTGTGAAATGTAGCAAACAGGAAATATATGTAGCATGATAGATAGGAAACATGGGTCGTGCACCACACTTAATATATTACTAACGATCTCCCATGACACAATTCTCAGTGAACTAGTTCATGCATTACTTGAAAGGGACAGGAACATTATGTCATGTTATATTCTGCTGCTAAGATGGAGCTGTATCCTTTTAAGACTACAAAGTTCAATTGCTGTTAAGTAAACAGACAGCGAGACTTCATTCGGTGCTAAATTGTTATGCAGCCTGAACTGCTGTAATATTAATTTTTTTAAATAAAATGTGCGATTTGCAAGGTCCGTTAAATGACTGCAGCCAACCTTAATAGGTTATTTTACAAAAGCCATTCAGCTCTTTATGCAAGGGCAAAATACTTTGGATGCTGTGAAGCTGAAATAAAAAAAGTGTTTTTAGTCTCCAGTTTGAGTTGTGAGGAATGCAGCTACTGCAGATCCGAATCCAGGTCTCCTACAGTAAGGAGGAAGGCCTGATCCGCGGTGCACCCTGGGCAGGGGGAGGTCTGGCCGCAATGCACCCTGGGCAAGAGGAGGTCTGGCCGCGGTGCACCTTGGGCAAGGGGAGGTCTGGCCGCGGGGCATCCTGGGCAAGGGGTCTGGCCGCGGGGCATCCTGGGCAAGGGGTCTGGCCGCGGTGCATCTTGGGCAAGGGGAGGTCTGGCCGCGGTGCACCTTGGGCAGGGTGTAGTAAGATGGCGGCTCCCTCTCCCAAATGGAGACGGGTAACCGGAGCCACCGGACCGGTCCCGCGGCCCCGACACGGTCACCGGGTGGTGGCGATCAAAGAGTTAATGATCATATTCGGCGGCGGCAACGAGGGGATCGTGGACGAGCTGCACGTCTATAACACAGGTCGGAGAGAGTTTGTGTGTGAGAGACACAAAAAGCCCTCAGCGGGAGGGAAGGCGCCATTGGTGCCAGTGTCCAAGATGGCGGCCAGTGGCGCCGAGCGGCCGGAGTTTGAACGGAATCCGGTTTATTCCCGGCGACTGAGGGCCGCGCGGGTCGGTGGGGGGGAGGCCCAGACTCCGATCTCGGGCCCCAGTGCCAGCACCGGCCAGTGACAGAGCGGCGGGCAATCGATTCACCGGGAGGGAGATGGTGGTTGTTGTTGGGGTGGGGGGAGGGGAGACGGAGTTACCGACGTCGCCGAGCCGGATCGCGGGGAGAGGGACAGAGAGGGAGGGGGTAAACCCGGCCGTCAGGGGTAGGTGACCGTCCGTTAGGCGCTGTCATACACTGGGGAGGGGGTTTGGGAGTGGCCCCGCTGACAGGGCCTGAGGGGGGCGGGGTAACGCGGCAGGATGAGGGCGGGAGTGTCAGGACAACCTGGGTGTTTATTTTGGTGAGGATATAAGGGCGACTCCTCTTACCGAGGGGCCGAGCTGAGCCGTGTCTTTAACGGCTATTTTTTTTTGTTGATAATGGGAGGGACCCTCGTTCCGGGCCCGGTCAGGAAAGGCAGAGCTCCGGCCGCTGCCAGCAGAGGGTGAGCGCCTCCCTTTGTTTACACTGGGGCTGAGCTGAAGCGAGCCCAGTGAACGCTTCCACTGATGGACCTTTCACCTTCAGTATCTAACCAGCCAGTTTTTCTTTAAAGAGATTTATGTCCTTGCTGCTTCTTTTCGAACACAGGTCATGTTACCACCTCTCCACGCCCTCCTTTGCCTCTCAACACTCCAACGTTCATGCCTTTTTTCAGCAGCAAAACATTGATAATACCTCTCTCCTCTTTTAAGATGTACCTTAAAACATACCGCCTTTGATCAAGCCTTTGGTCACCTGGCTTTATTATCTTATGTGTCAAATTTTGTTCGATAACACTCCTATGAAGCGCTTTAAGACGTTTTACTACATTAACGACGCTGTATAAGTGCAACTTGGGGAAGGACGTTTTCAAAATAATGTATGTTTGTTTTGGCTTATGGTAATTTATGGATAGGTTACTTGGTCGAGAAGTGTGTTTAAGACTGAATCATGATATTGTAGTGGGAGATGCACTGTATTATGCGTCTATTTTACTCGCTCCTTGTTTACATTTTTTTTTGATGTGCCTTAAACTTTGGTGTTTGGAATTAGCCCAGGAACTGACATTTTGTGCAGGGCTCCCCCTGCTGTGTACTACTACATGGATGAGAATTGCCACCCACGACTCGCTTTAATTCTGACATTACTGGGGAAGAAACTCCCGATAATCACAGCAAGATGGGTTCTCGCTGAAGCCTTTTTATTTGCTTTGTCTCTAACTTGCAATTTTGAAGCAGAAAACGAGGCGATGAAGGCTGACAGACAACATTAGGATTACAGGAACAAAAACAAGATGCTGCAAACGTAGTAGATCAGTCAAGCGCTAGACAGAAAAAGACAAGTTAATACTGACTGACCGTATCCAGAATGGTCTTTTTGTTTCAGATTTGCAGCATGTTTTTTTTGTTTCTAATACTGTGGATTTTTTTGCCTTTAACATTTAATTTGTAGATATTTAATTTAACGTGGTGATTTAATTTGTACGCACTCCCTTTTAAGTTCCGAATTGCTGTGCTAGCTAATACAAAAAATATATCAGCTCTCAATGTCTAGAACGAGTTATAACAAATTTAGTTAGTGGATTGATTATGTACAAACGCAAGAACATTAAATATAAGGAAGTGTTTGAGCTTAAGTGTTGAATAAAGTGCCTATGTTGAATTTCTGTATCTAGTGTATCATTAGTTGCTTTTTAAACATTTGGAGATGTTACAGTAAAAATAAACTCCAGTTTTTGCCCCCTCGATCCGGTTAGGCCATTCAGCCCCTCGATCCTATTCCACCATTCCATGAGAGCACAACTGATCTGTTATCTAACTCCATATCCCTTAATACCTTTGGATAACAAAAATCAATCAATCTCATTTAAAATTAACTATAGAACAGTTACGGCACAGAAAGAGGCCATTCAGCCCATTGTGTCTGCGCTGGCTGAAAAAACTAGCCACCCATTCTAATCTCACCTTCCAGCACCTGGTCCATGGCTATGCATGTCCCGGTACCTTTTAAATGAGTTGAGGGCTTCTGCCTCCGCCACCGATCTGGGCAGCGAATTCCAGACACCCACCACCATTTGGGGAAAATGCTTTCCTCATGTCCCCTCTAATCCTTCTACCAATCACCTTAAATCTGTGCACCCTGGTAATTGACCCCTCTGCTAGGAGAAACAGGTTGTACTGTCTATCTAGGCCACTCATAATTTTGTACACCTCAATTAAATCACCCATTAGCCTCGTCAGTTCTAAGGAAAACAACCCTAGCCTATCCAATCTTTCCTCATAGCTGCAATTTTCTTGGCAACAATCTTGTAAATCTCCTCTGTACTCTCTCCAGAACAATTATGTCTTTCCTGTAATGTGATGATCAGAACTGTACGCAATACTCCAGCTTTGGCCTAACCAGCATTTTATACAGTTCCAGCATTACATCCCTGCTTTTGTATTCTATACCTCGGCCAATAAAAGAAAGCATTCCATATGCTGCCTTCAACCATTGATCTAGCATTAATTGCCATTTGCAGACAACAGTTCCACGTTTCTCTCACCCTTTGCATGTAGAAGTATTTCCTAGTTTCGCTCCTGAAAAGTCTGGCTCTACTTTTTATACTGTTCCCCTGAGTCCTAGATTTCCCAACTGGCAAAAATAGTTTCTCTCTACCCTATTTGTTTCCCTTAATATCTTGAAAACTGTGATCAAATCACCCCTTAAACTTCTAAGTTCCGAGGGAATACAATCCTAGTTTGGGTAATCTCTCCTCGCAATTTAACTCTTGGAATCCAGGTATCATTCCGATAAATCTATGTTGTACTCCCTCCAAGCCGTCTCTCGTTTCAAGGGCACTGACTCTGTTCTGTAGATGCTGATAGCTCCCTGGCACCTTGCTCAATGGCCATTCTGACCATGTGAGCCTAGACAAATGCTGGCAGGCTGAAGAGCATGACAAGTGAGTGTAAACCTCTGCTCTCCCTTTGACTTCCAGTGACCCAGTTAGGTGTGGAACCTTTGGCTAGTTTCCCAAGCCAGGGACCCTGAGATTAATTGTACTGCTCCCACTGCAATCTTGATTGAGATCAAGGAATTCAGCACTGAACAGGGATTATAACCATCCTAATTTAAATGTAATTTGGCACTGTGTAATGCATTCACCCTTGAACTTACTGGGGAATACATACTTGTGCTACTGGAATAAAAGGTGGATGTGGCTTAAGCAGCTTTAATGTCATAATGTTACCAAAACAAAATTCAACAGGACCAAGGTTCAGAACCCATCTTTGACTGGTATCTCTGCACTGATATTGCCTAGTGCCACTGAAGTAGCCTCTTAAATCAGCAAAAAAGAACAGAGCAATGGAAATATATGTAGTTTGTCTTTGCAACCCTCTGGCTGGCAATATGGTATTTTAGGCCATAATTGAGGGATGTGGGGATATAAACTGCAAAAAATAAAATGGTTGAAGGAAATCTTTAGCAGTGCTTTGGCACCTGTGCATTTACTTGTGAAGGGAGTGAGCATTGCCTGGAGAAACATAGTCAGGGCTGGTTAGTCAGCAATTGGGACTCGTTATGAAGCATTGAAATCAGCATACAAGCCTTGTCCATTAAATACACTTCAAAAAGCAAAACTGAACTATTTTTAAATTACAGTTAAGCATTCGGGATCAGGTTTTTAAGATGGGTAGTGCTATTGTTTAGTACTAGCACAGCTGATTGCAATTTTATGTAACCAACATATAGTAACGACTAATGCTATTGTGTAGTGAACATTCATTGTAAATTGAGGGCTTCAAAATTTATAGACTGTATTCTGCATTAAGGAGAATTTTTAGGAGAGAATTTGAAATAGGAAAACAGAACAATTTTAAATTTCTGTAGTATTTTCAATTGTCATTTGTATGTTCCAAATGCATTTTGCTCTACTGTCTTATAAAAGCAGCAGAAAAGGCTAAATGGAGATCTGATTTGAACATCTCTTAATACGGAAGCCATATATGGGAAAAATCCACTTTCTTACAAAAATCACCCTTATTACATAGAACATAGAACATACAGCACAGAACAGGCCCTTCGGCCCACAATGTTGTGCCGATCCTTTGTCCTCTGTCAAGGACAATTTAATCTATACCCCATCATTCTCCTTTATCCATATACCTATCCAAAAGCCTTTTGAAAGTCCCTAAAGTTTCTGACTCAACAACTTCCCCGGGCAAGGCATTCCATGCCTCGACCACTCTCTGGGTAAAGAACCTTCCCCTGACATCCCCCTTATATCTCCCACCCTTCACCTTAAATTTATGACCCCTTGTAACGCTTTGCTCCACCCGGGGAAAAAGTTTCTGACTGTCTACCCTATCTATTCCCCTGATCATCTTATAAACCTCTATCATGTCACCCCTCATCCTTCTCCTTTCTAATGAGAAGAGGCCTAGAATGTTCAGCCTTTCCTCGTAAGACTTATTCTCCATTCCAGGCAACATCCTGGTAAATCTCCTCTGCACCCTCTCCAAGGCTTCCACATCCTTCCTAAAATGAGGCGACCAGAACTGCACACAGTACTCCAAATGAGGCCTTACCAAGGTCCTGTACAGCTGCATCATCACCTCACGGCTCTTAAATTCAATCCCTCTGCTAATGAACGCTAACACCCCATATGCCTTCTTCACAGCCCTATCCACTTGAGTTGCAACTTTCAATGATCTATGCACATAGACCCCAAGGTCTCTCTGCTCCTCCACATGCCCAAGAACCCTACCGTTAACCCAGTATTTTGCATTCATGTTTGTCCTTCCAAAATGGACGACCTCACACTTTTCAGGGTTAAACTCCATCTGCCACTTTTCAGCCCAGCACTGCAACCTATCCAAGTCCCTTTGCAGACGACAATAGCCCTCCTCGGTATCCACAACTCCACCAACCTTTGTATCATCTGCAAATTTACTGACCCACCCTTCGACTTCCTCATCCAAGTCGTTAATAAAAATCACAAACAGGAGAGGACCCAGAACTGATCCCTGCGGCACGCCACTGGTAACTGGGCTCCAGGCTGAGTATTTACCATCTAAGACCACTCTCTGCCTTCTATCAGTTAGCCAATTCTTAATCCAACTGGCCACATTCCCCACTATCCCATGCCTCCTGACTTTCTCCATAAGTCTACCATGGGGGACCTTATCAAATGCCTTACTAAAATCCATGTACACCACATCCACTGGTTTACCCTCATCCACTTGCTTGGTCACCTGCTCAAAGAATTCAATCAGGCTTGTGAGGCAAGACCTACCCCTCACAAAACCGTGCTGACTGTCCCGAATCAAGCAGTGTCTTTCCAGATGCTCAGAAATCCTATCCCTCAGCACCTTTTCCATCAACTTGCCTACCACCGAAGTAAGACTAACTGGCCTGTAATTCCCAGGGTTGTTCCTATTCCCTTTCTTGAACAGGGGCACAACATTTGCCACCCTCCAATCACCTGGTACCACCCCCGTCAGCAGAGAAGATGAAAAGATCATTGCCAACGGCTCTGCAATTTCATCCCTTGCTTCCCATAACATCCTTGGATATACCCCGTCAGGCCCGGGAGACTTGTCTATCTTCAAGTTATTCAAAAACCCCAACACATCTTCCCTCCTAACGAGCACTTCCTCGAGCTTACCAGTCTGTTTCACACCGTCCTCTTCAGTAATACACCCCTTCTCATTCGTAAATACCGAAGAGAAGTACTCATTCAAAACCTCACTTATCTCTTCCGGCTCAACACACAGTCTCCCGCTATTGTCCTTGACCGGACCTACGGTCCCCCTGGTCATCCTCATATTTCTGACATACGCGTAAAAGGCCTTGGGGTTTTCTTTTATCCTACCCGCCAAGCATTTTTCATGCCCTCTCTTAGCTCTCCTAATCCCTTTCTTCAGATCCTTCCTGGCCATCTTGTATCCCTCCAGAGCTATGCCTGTGCCCTTTTTCCTCAACTTTATATACGCATCCTTCTTCTTCCTAACAAGACTCTCAACCTCTCTTGTCAACCACGGTTCCCTCACATGACCATCCCTTCCCTGTCTGACAGGGACATGCTTATCAATGGCCCCTACTATCTGCTCCTTGAAAAAGTTCCACATTTCGACCGTGCCCTTCCCTGCCAGCATATGCTCCCAACTTATGCTCCTCAGTTCCTGCCTGACAGCATCATATCTACCCTTCCCCCAATTGTAAACCTTGCCCTGTTGCACATACCTATCCCTCTCCATTACCACAGTGAATGCTACAGAATTGTGATCACTATCTCCAAAGTGCTCGCCCACCAACAGCTCTATCACTTGCCCTGGTTCATTACCTAGTACCAAATCCAATATTGCCTCCCCTCTGGTCGGGCAGTCTACATACTGAGTCAGAAAAGCTTCCTGGACATACTGCACAAACACTACCCCATCCAAACTATTCGATCTAAAGAGTTGCCAATCAATATTTGGGAAGTTGAAATCCCCCATAATTACTACCCTGTGACTTCTGCTCCTTTCCAAAATCTGTTTCCCAATCTGCTCTTCCACCTCCCTGCTGCTATTGGGGGGCCTATAGAAAACTCCCATCAAGGTGACTGCTCCTTTCCTGTTCCTGACCTCAACCCACAGTGCCTCAGTCGGCAGATCCTCCTCGAAAATTCTTTCAGCAGTTGTTACACTATTTCTAACTAACAATGCCACCCCCCCACCTCTTTTACCACCATTCTTATTGTAGTGTATCCCTTGGTCTAAATGTCTAAACAACTGTAAAGCATTCACATTCAATTTGATGACATTGTGTATCGCATTCTATCTCACCTGATTGTTTTGCAGCTTGTAACGATCAGCTACGAACCTGTCTCTCAGCTGTTGATCTATTGTGAAATGACATTTTTAAAAAGTCAGAGAAACAGATAGCCAGGCTGAACCCAGGAGAGAAAACCATAAACTGAATGGAGGAGAAAACCTGAAATTGTGATCCGGGAGAAGGATGAGGAGGGGTTAAATGTAAAATTACCATTCTGAAAGATAAATTTTAGAAAAATATTTTTTTAAATTGTCATTTTTCAATGATTCACACCAACCAGTGAACTGGAAGTGACTTTTGAAATTTCCAGTGAATGTGCGTTTTCTTGGTTAAAATGTCAGCTGTGAATAGAGGTGCTCCCAAGTAAATCAGGTTATTCCAAATTTGTTAGTGCTTTGCATGTTGGGAGGAGTTTTAGGAAAGTTTTGGAGATAAGATTCTTTTTACTATATACTTTCACAGAATCATAGAAAGTTTAAGGCACAGCAAGAGGCCACTTGGCCCATTGTGTCTGTGTCGGCCGAAAAACGATCCACCTATTCTAATCCCACCTTCCAGCATTTGGTCTGTAGCCCTGCAGCCTACGGCACTTGAGGTGCATATCCAGACTCCTTTTGAATGAGTTGAAGGTCTCTGCCTCAACTACCCTTTCAGGCAGCAAGTTCCAGACCATCACCACCCTCTGGGTGAAAAAGCTTTTCCTAATCTCCCCTCTAATTTTTCTATCAATCACTTTAAATCTATGCCCCCTCGTCACTGACCTCTCTGCTAAGGTGAATAGACCCTTCACCTCCACGCTATCCAGGCCCCTCAAAATTCTGTACATTTCAATCAAATCTCCCCTCAGCCTTCTCTGTTCCAAGGAGAACAAACCCAGCCTATCCAATCTTTCCTCATAACTGCAATTTTCCAGTCCTGGCAACATCCTCATAAATCCCCTCTGTACCCTTTCTAGTGCAATTACATCCTTTCTGTAATGAGGTGACCAGAACTGCACACAGATCTCAAGTTGTGGCCTAACTAATGAGTTATATAGTTCCAGCATAATCTCCCTGCTCTTGCATTCCTTACCTCAGCTAATAAAGGAAAGGATCCCATATGCCTTCTTAACCACCTTATCGACCTGTCCTGCTACCTTCAGGGATCTGTGGACATTCACTCCAAGGTCTCTTACTTCCTCTATACTTCTCAGTATTTTCCCATTAATCGTGTATTCCTTTGCCTTGTTTGACCTCCCCAAATGTATCACCTCACACTTCTCCAGGCTGAATTGCATTTGCCACTTTTCTGCGATCTGACCAGACCATCAATATCTTCCTGCAGCCTACAGCTATCCTCCTTGCTATCTACCACACAGACAATCTTTGTGTCTTCCGCAGACTTCTTGATCATGCCCCCCACATTTACGTCCAAATTGTTAATATACACCACAAAAAGCAGGGGACCCAGTACTGAGCCCTGTGGAACGCCACTGGAAACAGCCCTCCAGTCGCTAAAACAGCCGTTAGCAATTACCCTTTGTTTCCTGCCACTGAGCCAGTTTTGTATCCCCCTTGCTGCATTTCCTGGGATCCCATGGGATTTTATTTTTTTCACCAGTATGCCATGTGGGACCTTGTCAAAAGCCTTGCTAAAATCCATGTAGACCACATCAACTGCACCACCCTCATCTATCTTCCTTGTTACTTCAAAAAATTTGATCAAGTTGGCAAACAAGATCTTCCCTTAACAAATCCATGATGACTATTCTTGATTAACATGTGCCTTTCTAAGTAATCCTCTCTCTCAGAATAGATTACAATAATTTGCCCACCACTGAGGTTGGCATGACTGGCCTGTAATTACTTGGTCTATCCTTCACTCCCTTTTTAAACAGAGATACAACGTTAGCAATTCTCCAATCCTCGGCACTATACCTGTATCCAGTGAGGACTGCTGGAAAATGATGGTCAGACCCTTTGCTATTTCATTACTTGCTTCTTTTAACGGCCTAGGATACATTTCATCTGGCCCTGGTGATTTATCAACTTTCAAGGATGCTAATCCCATTAATACTTCCTCTCTCCCTATGTTTGTCACATTCAATACTCCTCCTTAACTGCAATATATTCATCGCCCCCCTCTTTTGTGAAGACAGACGCAAAGTATTTATTAAGAACCATACCAACATCTTCCGCCCCTTCACAGAGGTGACCTTTTTGGTCTTTTATGGGCCCTGTTCTCTCCTTAGTTATCCTCTTACTCTTAATGTAGTGATAAAACATCTTTGGGTTCACCTTGATTTTGCTTGCCAATATTCTTTCATGCCCTCTCTTTGCTTTCCTAATTTCCTTTTTGATTTCACTCCTCCATTTTCTGTACTCCTCTTGGCTTTCTGTAGTATTGAATTCTTGGTGTCGGACGTAAGCTTTCCTTTTCTGCATTATCTTACCCTGTACGCTCCTTGACATCCATGTGGTTCTAGATTTGGTCGCCTTACCCTTTTTCTTTGTGGGAACTTGTTTACCCTGAACTCCTTGAATCTCCCCTTTGAATGCCTTCCACTGTTCTGACACTGATTTATCTTCAAGTAGCTGTTTCCAGTCCACTTTGGCTAAATCATTCCTCAGTTTAGTAAAATTGGCCTTGCCCCAATTGAGAACTCTAACTCCTGTTCTATCTCTGTCCTTTTCCATACTTATGTTAAAAGTGACTGAATTATGATCACTACCACCAAAATGCTCTCCTACTGCCACCCCTTCCACCTGCCCATCTTCATTTCCGAAAACTGAGTCTAAAACTGCACCCTGTCTTGTTGGACTTGCTACTGGGCAAAAAAGTTCTCCTGAATGCACCTGAAGAATTCTGTTCCCTCAATTCCTTTCACACTAAAACTATCCCAGCTTGTATAACGACTTTAAAAAAAATTGGATATTTTTAAAAATTTCATGGGATCTGGGCTTTTCTGGCAGGCCGGAATTCGTTGCCCACTCCTAATTGCCCTTGATGTGAGTGCTTTACAAGGCCATTTCAGAGGGCAGTTAAAAGCCAACCACATTGTTGTGAGTCTGGAGTCTTATGTAGGCGAGACCAGGTAAGGATGGCAGATTTCCTTCCCTAAAGGGCATTAGTGAACCAGATGGGTTTTTACAACAATCGGTGATAGTTTCATGCCACTATTACTGAGACTGGCTTTCATTTGCAGATTTTTAATTAAATGAATTTTTATTTATTAATTGAATTTAAATTCCTCCAGCTGCCATGGTGGGATTTAAACCAAGGGCATTAGCTTGGGCCTCTGGATTATCAGTCCAGTGACATTACCGCTATGCCACTGTCTTCCCCAATAATTGTAGAATTAATTATATATTGGTTGGGTCCTCTAAGTGTGGAAACTACAGAACTGGGTGGGTGCAGGTCAATACGCAATTGTCAGTGAGTAGTTCATAATGCAGTGCACAGTGTTGGGTTCCTTTAAGTTGTTAAAAGACAGATATAGTGGGTATGGGTTTATTTCCACTTTAGAAGGATTTTTTTGCTGCACCCAGTGTTTATATACATTTCATAAAGTGCATCACAATTACAAAAACATAACGTAATGGTAGTGTTTTCAGACCAGTCCTTTGCATGTGCACTAGGAAATACTTGCCTCCAACAAGTAAATTCATTGTCGGCCCATTTAAGGCAAAAATAATCATGTCTATGATGCAGCGAGGTTTAAATGTTTGTTTTCTGATGCCAAGTTCGATGTAAGTTTCCTATTGAAAGTATGGCAAGGCTTGTTTCAAATATTCGTCACAACTGACATGATTTTAAAGACTGTCATATTGCAAGTTCACCAGTTTAATGATGAAAGTGTTAATATCCTTTGAAATAAAAATATTAAGCAATGGAATTATATTAATTTGAACTTGGGGTTCATAATAATTGATATATGTATTTGTTCCATAATGTGGTTTTATACAGTTCATTGAACCATATCCTTTTTCTTTATTTTGTGACTTTCATTACAGCCACAAACCAGTGGTTCATCCCAGCAGTTAGGGGGGATATCCCACCAGGCTGTGCAGCCTATGGCTTCATCTGTGATGGCACCAGGATTCTGGTATTTGGAGGAATGGTAGAATATGGAAAATATAGCAATGACCTGTATGAACTGCAGGTGAGAAATTGTTCCAGCTGCTCCATTTATTTCTGTGGTATTAAAATGCCATTATGACTTCTCAGAACCTTAACTTCTTTGGATCAGAACTTTCCTAAGCTACTGTGATAAACTGGGTATATTCTGTTCTCGTAATGTTCTGTTTAAAATTTTATGTAAATGAAAGGTGAGAAATAAGATTTTAAAATTCTCATCTTTGTTTTCAGATCCTTCTGTGGCCATGCCCCTCCCTATTTCTGTAACCTCCTCTAACCCTACAAACCCCCCCCCCAATAAAAAAATTTCTGCGCTGCAGAAATGCTGGCCTCTTGAGCATTCCTGATTTTAATTGCTGCACCATTGACGGTCTTGCCTTCCTGGGCTGTAAGCTCTGGAATTCCTTCCCTAAATCTCTCCATGTCTGTCTGTCTCTCTTTTTCATCCTTTAAAGCACTCCTTAAAACCTACCTTTTTGACCAAGCTTTTGTTAATCTGGCCGTATATCTCCATATGTGGCTGGGACCCTGTCCGATCAAGACCTTCACTTTTGTTATCTCTTGCCCCACCCCCTGCTATATTTGCTTAAAACCCATTACATTTCTAGCCTTTGCCAGTTTTGATGGGTCACTGACCTGAAACGTTAACTCTGCTTCTCTCTCCACAGATGCTGTCAGACCTGCTGAGTATTTCCAGCATTTCTTGTTATTTTAATTGTTCTATAATGCTGCAGTAAAGTGCCTTGGGATGTTTTATTATGTTAAAAGGCACTATATAAATGCAAGTTGTTTACTTAACTATAAAAATTCAATTATGTTTGTTACAGGCAAGCAGATGGGAATGGAAGAAACTAAAACCAAAACCTCCCAAAAATGGTCCGCAGCCCTGTCCACGCCTTGGTCATACCTTGTGTCTGGTTGGGAATAAGTGTTATTTGTTTGGTGGTCTGGCTAATGACAGTGAAGACCCAAAGAATAATATTCCAAGGTACTCCTCTTGTGTTTCTGATAGTAATTTGTATTGTAATACTGCAATACTTGGTGCATAATAATGTAAGTTAATCATTGGCAGTTGCATTACTGATCTTTACTGTGCTTTATATGGATTTATACTGTGAATTTAAATCATTTTCAGCAGCCACCAGTTAAGGGTAAAGCACTATCATTTCTGGAATTCAACATCTTGTAAATCCCGATGTGGAATGACTTGTGACTCACTCTTTATTCATTTATAAAGTGGTTAAAGTCACATCTCGCCGCTTGATAGAGTGTTGGTGCAAATCATGCATATGCAATGGGATTGGAAATGTGGTTTTCGTGGGACACAGAGCTAACTGTTATTATAAAGTTGCGGACAGTGATGAGGATTGTCAGAGAATACAGCAGGATATAGATCGGTTGGAGACTTGGGCGGAGAAATGGCAGATGGAGTTTAATCCGGACAAATGTGAGGTAATGCATTTTGGAAGGTCTAATGCAGGTGGGAAGTATACAGTAAATGGCAGAACCCTTAGGAGTATTGACAGGCAGAGAGATCTGGGCGTACAGGTCCACAGGTCACTGAAAGTGGCAACGCAGGTGGATAAGGTAGTCAAGAAGGCATACGGCATGCTTGCCTTCATCGGCCGGGGCATAGAGTATAAAAATTGGCAAGTCATGCTGCAGCTGTTCAGGACTTTAGTTAGGCCACACTTAGAATATTGCGTGCAATTCTGGTCGCCACACTACCAGAAGGACGTGGAGGCTTTGGAGAGGGTACAGAGGAGGTTTACCAGGATGTTGCCTGGTCTGGAGGGCATTAGCTATGAGGAGAGGTTGGATAAACTCGGATTGTTTTCACTGGAACGACGGAGGTGGAGGGGCGACCTGATAGAGGTTTACAAAGTTATGAGCGGCACGGACAGAGTGGATAGTCAGAAGCTTTTTCCCAGGGTGGAAGAGTCAGTTACTAGGGGACATAGGTTTAAGGTGAGAGGGGCAAAGTTTAGAGGGGATATGCGAGGCAAGTTCTTTACACAGAGGGTGGTGAGTGCCTGGAACTTGTTGCCGGGGGAGGTGGTGGAAGCAGGTACCATAGAGACGTTTAAGAGGCATCTTGACAAAGACATGAATAAGATGGGAATAGAGGGATACGGACCCCGGAAGTGCAGAAGGTTTTAGTTTGGACAGGCATCAAGATCGGCACAGGCTTGGAGGGCCGAATGGCCTGTTCCTGTGCTGTACTATTCTTTGTTCTTTGTTCTTAAAGCACAAAAAGGAACAGGCTTTTGGATAACTTCCCGGCAAAATATAAAAGAGTTAGAATCATAAAATCAAGTTTAGCAACTGACTGTGTTAGCCGGCAATAGCCTGAAAACATCTGTTTTTCAACAACAACTTGTTCCTTTAATATAGTAAAGGTTCCAAGATGTCTCACAGAGGAGAAAAAGGAGGTGGGGGAATGGACATCTAGCAAGTAGGAGAAAAATTGGGATAGGTGACCTTGAAAGATTGGAAAGATAGTTCCTGAGAAGGCTTTTTTTCATGTGGGCATGGCCTATAGTGGGAGGGTTTCGAGAGGGAGTTCCAGAATTCAGGGCCAAGATGGCTAAAGGCTATACTGCTGATGGTGGAGCAGAGGGCTTGGGGAATTAGAAGGTGATAGAAGACGTATTGGGTCATGGATTGAAGAAGATTGACGGATTGAGTGGAGTGAGACAGGGGAGGGATTTGTACACGAGGATGAGAATTTTGAATGAACTGCATTGGGAGTGGCGAAGATTGTAAGTTGGTATGGACAAGAATTATAGGTGAGCTGGACTTTGTGCAGCATAGGATGTGATTAGTGGATTTATGGACTGGTTGGAGTTTATATAGATTGGGGCTCAAGATCCTGGCTGGGAAAGCATTGTTTTCTTGGATGTACTGTACTTGGAAACATCAGTATTCCGTAGAGTAGTTTAGTAAATTTAAAAACTGATAGTATCAATAGCAAGCCAGTTAAATCTGTGAATATTCAGCTTTTCAGGCTTAAAGCGCTGAATTTTTATCTGAATTTCTGAAAAAAGCAAACATATAAATGGCAAATATAGAAATAGCATATTTTGCAATTGATATTATACATGATATGCCTCTAATGTGCTATTAATTTAATTATTGAAAATCTCAACAATTGTCATAAGATTTGAAGATTTATACGTGTACAATAGTTTTTTTTTAAACAACATTTCTTAGGCTTGCATGCATTTAGTGTGATGGTCATCCTTATTGCATTTTAATGTAGATTCTATAATACTGCACAACAGCAAACATTAACTGCATTTGGACTACCATGAAGGTTAAGTACAAGTGGCCAATAACAAGTCATAATAGTGTGGGGAAAAATGTCAGCTTTTTGACATTCAGTGCTCTGGAATTAAGTAATTCAGTATCAGTTTTTTTTTTGGTTGCACTTGTAAAGCTAAAAGATGCTGTTGCTGTAGAATAAAAACATTTGTCAATCCAGGATTATCATCAAATAATCCCTGGCACTGGACAGCAGCAGTTCACCTGAAGTGTGCTGAACCCATCCAGGCACAGGCCTGTGTGAATTTCCTGTCCTGGGCCATTAGCTTGCACTGGGGGTAATCCCAGCATGGTCCTGACCCCTGGCAGCACTTAGCGCCAGAAAATTGAGCAGTCGAAGCACTGCAGGAGAGCAGCAGCTGGAAGGCCCAAAATCCCAGGAAAACCTGTAAATTTAGAAATGTAAAGACCCGAGGAGAAGTGTTTTCACCTTGTTGCCAGACCTTTGAAATTGAGGAAATCCTGGTGTAAGCGAGCAGTGCTAGCTTTGTAGAGTACCACTGTGCCTGGGTGTCCACACCAAAAGAACAGGCAATTGAGGTGGGAATGCTCCTGTCCCATTTCATCTGTACCAGCCTGATGGACAGATCTGGATCTGCCTGCCGGTGGAGTCCTGGAAATCGAGGTGTAATATGAAGGGGATGGAGACCTAGTGCAATTCTTTTGGGTAATGGGCATTGCCTGAGAGGCAAAGATCAGGAAAATTGGCCCGTGTTTGCTCAGTTGGGTTCCCACTCTTTGCCCATAAGAATGTATCAAATTTATTTATCAAACACTATAGAGCTTAGGCACAAGTTGGTCTGGGGATAGGGATTTCGAGTTGTGTACTGGCGTACAGCTGGAGATTAACCAGCTAAAAATCACACCGCTTACCAGCAGAGAGCATTAGACAACTTCCTACTGCTTGTCCAGCTAGGATCACCCCCTTTCCACATTGGCTTACAGGTGTATCTGCGGCTTAGTGGGAAGAATCCTAAGCTCCAGAGACAGATCTAATCCTTCCAGTTATGGTTACCTACATTTCAATAATGACAGTTCTTCAAAGCATCTCATGTGAAGCGCTTCGAGATATTCCAATTGATAGAAGGTGCTGTAAAAATATTCTAATAAACCAGACTGGCTGGTCTGTCATCAACAGTGCCCAGGAGTATGGCAGACCTGCCTGCCTCAATTATTAGATTAGCAAATCTGCCACAGAGGGTCAATTGTGTTCCAATCTTCCACTAGCAGACATGTCATTTTGGAATCAACCTGACCTCAAAATAAGCCCCGTCACTTCAGACCAACTATTCTCATGACATTTCTGAGTAAGGTTGCTAATTTTACCCAAATTCTGGAGAGTTTTGTGCAGTAGATCTGTGCCTAGCATGTACTAGATTGACACAGTTCAGTTATTTCATTTAGGGTTGTTGCAGCTAGCAGAAAGGGAAGGCTTTCATTCCTTCAGTCTGGGCTAGATTTTTATCTCGAGTCTGACGTGTGAGGCAGTGCGTCAAGCATGATCCCTACTTCACTGGGTCATCTTAAAAATCTGTGCTACATGTTGCTATGCCTGTGATTTTCTGTGGCTTGTTCTTTTAGCTTCATTAAACAGGCCTGCTTGCTGTCTAGACTGTACATTTTGCACATCTTTCAGATCTTTTTTACTTTATCGATAAATGTCACTTTAAATTGGCTATAACTGAAACCATGATTCATAACTACATAAAGAATAAGCCATTCCTGGCAGAAAGTAAAAGGCTGTAAATCCATCAATCTCAATATTGTGCAATTTTGCATCATTAGTGCCCTTCATTAAAAACAAAGTGGATTTCCTACTTTTACCAGGCCTGAAGTCATAAACACAAAGCATGATTCATTGTGCCCCGAGGGTTCAAAACTCTCAACTTTTCTCATCATCCGAAAACCTTCGCTTGGCTGCGTTTGATTGGAGAAAAATGTTGAATAAGGCTCACAATATAAGTGTGACTTGATGGAGGCTTTCAAGATTATGGAAGGGTTTGGTAGGGTAAACATGGAGAACAAAAACTAGGAGCATTAATAAGATAGTGATGAATAAATCCAATAGGAAATTCAAGAGAAACTTCTTTACCCAGAGAGTGGTTAGAATGTGGAACACGTTACTAAGTGGGTGAGGCAAATTGTATAGATGCATTTAAGAAGAAGCTAGACAAACACATTAGGGAAAAAGGTCAAAGGAAGATTATGCTGATAGGTTAGATAAAGAGGGATGGGAGGAGGTTTGTGTGGAGTATAAACACTGGCGTGGACCTGTTGGGCTGAATTTCCTGTTATACGCTGTACGTTCTGTGCAATGTCCTGTTTTACCTGCATAATGTATGCTGATAACTCCAAGCTTTATCTCCACCAACGTCCTTCACTGTTGCTGTGCTGCCTGATACAAGTTATGAATGAGGCTTAACATTGCCAAGGCCAAAGCCATCAGCTGCCATCAGAAATTCTGCATCCAAGGTCGCGGTTCCACTTCCATCTCAGCTGTTTGCTTAGGCTAAACCAGACAGTGTGTAATCTCTGTGTCCTTTTGACTTTGCTGATCTTCAAACCCCACACTTGTTGTTAACGAGTCCATTTATCACCAGCTCTGTAGAATTCTCTGCCTTATTTCTACCTGACTCCTATCACTGCAAGAATCCTTATTTGCATCTTTGTCATCTCCAAACCTCCTACTCCAGTGTTCATCCTTTGCTGGCCTTTCTAGCTGCAGAAACATTAGCTGATCCAGAACCCCGTTGCCTGCATCCTATACTGTACTAAGTGTTGGTCATTTATTATCTTTGTACTCTCTGATCTCCACTTGCCCCCAACACATTGTCCCCTCACTCTAATCCTCTGCTACTTTACCTGTGCCTTTCCCACCACCCTCTGCCCAACCTCTAACCTGTTCTGCCAGCCCCCACTAACCTCTGATCCTTTTCTACCTTATCTTATTAGCACTCACTAGCCTCTAACCCTGCACTACCTTCCTTACTCTTTCATCCCTCCCCACACTGATCTCGAACTCTGCTTGATCTTCTTGCGCTCTTAAATCCTGCTGTAGATTCCCCTTCCTGCAGCTTCAGTCTTTGTCTCACATCCTCTAACTCTGTTCTGCCTTGTCTTTTATGGCACTTCACTCAAGCCTCTTCAGCAACACAGTCCTCTTTCGACCTGGTCCATTTATTCCTGCACCTCCAAATTGTGCTTCACCTGAAGACTACAGTTGTTCTTGATTTCCTGTACACAACACTACAGGAGGTCGACTAGTATGTTAAAAACCTCAACATCTGCGTGCCCTCCACTGGTGGGAGGGCATAATTGTTGTGGGACAAGTTTACATAAGTGGTTTCCATTATAAATGCATATGAATTTATAATGGAAATATGGCAATTAGAGACCAAAAGTATGACTTTGAATTGGGGGCTGAATTAAATCTGTGCATCTGGTCCAATTATTTCCTGCTCTCCAATCACATTTCAACTGAAGAATAAGGTTGGGTAGATGTGACCAAGTCTGCGGAGAGCATATTGTACACAGTTTGTAGAAAGAATCGGCTTGATGAGTCAAATTCTGTTATGTTTCGAGAGTGCTGAGTGAGAGGGAGGAACCCTCTATCAGATGTGCTTAAAGTCTTAAACTTTTACCAACTTCAGTATAAAGTTCAGTTGAAGTTACTTGAGGGACAAAATGAATCTTTCTTTACTGCTTCTGGTACCTGTCTTGCTTTCTTTGCTGCTAGTTGATGATTGAAGTGCCACCACTGATGTAGTGGGCAGCCAATCCATTTTGAAGCTTGCTTTGGATGCAAGTCATTGGTTTTCTATATCTCCATCTCATGCTGTTAAATGTATAACTACTCTGTAATTATTTTTGTTTGCTGTATTTGAAGGTATTTGAATGACTTGTACACTGTGGAACTAAGGACTGGATCAGGGGTGGTAGGATGGGACATTCCTGTTACACATGGTACTCCACCTCCTCCAAGAGAATCTCACACAGCTGTTGTTTATAAAGATTCAAAAAAACCAAAGATGATCATTTACGGAGGGATGAGTGGATGTAGACTTGGTGACCTTTGGATACTAGATGTGGGTAAGTGCACTACAGACTTAAAGTCCATCTAAATGTTTAAGGGTTCCGTTTGTGGAAGGCACTGGGACATTTTGCATGTTAAAGGTGGTGGTTGTTCAGAAATTATGGTGCTTTTTTTAAAATGAGAATTTGTCCTTAAAGTTGATATCACAAAAATGCGCAGTAGGGTGGGTGGAGAGTGACAATGCTAGTCTTTCTAATCTTTCAGTTCAGAACCTTTCTTGGAAGTTCTTCACACAGCTGGAATGGGCTGCCAGCAAGAGTGGTTGAGACTCAAACATTAGATTCATTTAACGAAAGAAAATCTAGATGCAGTAATAGGTAGATGGACTGTTATTCTAGGGGATATCAAATGGGATGAAGAGCTATTTTGTGAAGCGTTATCAGCTTTTCCATTGCAGAGATTGAAATTACCAACCTATCTGGTGCAGGGAGGAGTGTAATTTGCAAGTAAAAATTAGGTGTATTCTTAGTTTAATTACTATTCTGTGCAATCACCCAACAGCGCTCTCAAAATTTGCATTACCACGGAACTGATTAATTCATTAAATTAGTCTCAGTTCATTTAACAGTGAACATAAATTCAGAATGCAAAACTCCTGTGATTCATTGTAAGTTAGGCAAATATATCTGAGAGGCCACAAGAATGGATGATATGAGTTTTCAAATTCCCACTTCACAGCTGAATGTTACATTCTGCTACTTGGATTAAAGCACATTTTTGTACCACTGTTGTTACCCTGCACTTGCACTGTAGCTGATTTTAATACAATGTTGACACAAAATACAAAATGAAAAAAAAGAACCTCAGCACTGATCTCCCTCATTGGTTCTTTTAAATGATATTGTTCTGTGAATTTGATCCTTTAAGGATTTGTGGTGTTATTACTTATGTGTTTTCTTGCAAGTCCTGAATGGTCAAACTGCCGTGTCATATTTGATCATACCAGATTACAGTATCTGGTAAACCATTGGGGAATCAGCACAGGCCAGGAATTGGTGCTGTTGAGCAGGAGTACAACACATACCAGGGATCAATGCCTTTACTATCAGGGAATTGGGACAGACCAGAGATCGGTGATCTGAATTTGTCGGCCTTGCTTTGTGGAGTGCTTTAGTGTTTGGTGAAGTTGTTGATTCAGTACAGTTTTGCACCAATACGGCTGGCAGTTGTGTAGATAATGTAACATTTTATTCTAACATTAACGTACTGAGTGCAGTAGTCTTTAATCCATTGTTATAAGGCATCTGGTATAAGGGGGAAGGTAATGATCAGGGCATGTCTCCAGTCTCTGCTATGCTTCTGTAGCTTGAATTTCCTCAGTTTCTGTTCATGTGTACATTTTGGCTGCTCTTTGGACCAGCGTGGAGATATTTCTATCTCCCCTTTTTTTCTCTTGAGCCCTTCTCTCCTGTCTGATCTGCTTTCTGTTGCCCAGTCATACAGCCTCCATTTCTCGCCTCTTGAGTAATTTACCCCTGCCAATCTTCACCCCAGCCTATCACTACTCTGCCTTTGTACACTTCTGCCACCGTTCCAGGCTTGAATCTCCTTTGAATAAGGCATAAGGTGTAGCTGCGGACTATCTCAGCATTCTCTGAAGGGTCCATCGAGGCAGCTGTTGCTGCCTCTTTACAAACACCCAGAACACCCATGGGGGGTAAGCTTGCCAATCACCTTGCCATTTCACTCACCCCACCTGTCACTATGTTTAGGGATACTGTCCCGCTCTGCATTTCCTTCCAGAGTGTCTGAACTTGCTATCTGCAACTTTATTGATGATTGTGTTAAAATCCTGGCTTATACTGAAACTTGTGTCTCAGACGGTAACCCCTTGCCCCTTATCAGTGCTTCCCCTGGCTACTGTCTTGGGCTGAATTAGAGTGTTTGCTACCTCAGTGTCTTATTTGACCCCAAGCTGAACTTCCCACCATATATCCTCCTTTTAATAGAAGCTGTCTACTTGCACCTTCACCACATCATCCCTCTTCACTCTGCCTCTTGTCACCTCCAGATTTGATTATTCCATGCTGTTCTGGTTGGCCTGCAATGCTGCACCCTCTGTAAACTTCAGTTCATTTCATAATCTGTCCTGCTCGTCCATCACCCCTATACCCGACTCCAATGCCTCATTTAAAATTCTCATGTATAAATCTCTGATCTTGTTCCTGTATCTCTGTAATCTCCTTCAACCCTACAATCACCACCGCCAACTCTCTCTTCCTTTGTCTCTGTGGCTTCGTGCATCCCACTCCCATGTTCCTTGCCTTTGGTGACCATGCCATTCAGCCTCTTGGGCCCAATGCTCTAAAATTCCCTCACTAAATCTTTCTGCCTCTACACCTCCCTCTCTTTAAGACTCTCCTCAAGGCCCACGTCCTCAACCAAGAATTTGGTCACCCTTCCTAATATCCCCATCATTGGCTCAGCATTCATGTTTTTCGGTGCGTCTCTGTGTGGTGAGAAGTGCTATATAAATGCAAGTTCTTCTTGTAGTGGTGTGGTTGCAGTTTGATGAATTGTAGACTGATGTGTAACTCTGTGCATAAATCATCAAATTGCATTTCTTTGCCTTAATTTACCTCTTAGTAACCATAGAAGTACAAATCTGATGACACCTGGAAATAGCATTAAATAGAATACAGTCTATAGGGGATGACCCAATGGGAAATGTATTGCTTTTGGACTCTGTTGGTTGACTAACTGCATAGTGCAGATATATTTACAGTCAACTGTCAAGTATTTCTTCCTTTGTTTACAGAAAGCTTGGTTTGGACTAAGCCAGCAACCAAGGGTTCAACACCACTCCCTCGGAGTTTGCACTCTGCTACTATTATTGGGAATAAGTAAGTGCTCTGCTGCTATCTGAGGCTTCTCCCAAAAAGTCAGTAATGAAAAAGAAAGCATGTGGTGAGAGAGAACCATTCACTGTGCATGACCCCTTAGCAGGGTCATGAGTGGGTATCATTTTGTCATGTACAAGAGTTTAATCAGAATGATTAATTGCTCGATTGTAAATCAATGGTGGGGGTGGGAGAGAAATTATTAAAAATATGCATTGGTCCATCTTTAGTGGGAAATTTACTGTGGGGGTAAGTATTGTGAATGGTAAGCACTCTTAAGTGGATTTTAAAACACTTTTACAAATACATAATCACATATATAGTAGTTAAATCCTGAAGAGGACTCCTTTCCCATTCTCAGCCTCCAGAAATGATTTGCTTCCAAGCGGTAAATTCTTGGTAGAGATGGGAAAAGGATGAATAAAAAAGTAATCTGAGCGCACTGGCTACACCAGTGCAAGTTTGTCACTGCTGGAAAAAACACCAGACCTACTGATTATAACCATGTGCATTTTGAATATTTGTAAAATTGTTTTCGAATATACTCATCTCAGGAGTACATCCTTATCACTACACTAAAGGTTCATGCTAGTAGTGAAGCACTGCTGAACATTTCATATTACTCTGAAGCAGGTTTGAGATTGCAGCACATGAAAACATGAGGTATAACTGCAGCCTAAATGATTGGAATTGGGTGTGAGGACACTTCCAGGTGGTGGTCTTGCACAGCTTCACTTTTGCATCATTTGTAGCATAACCTTGTAAAGCACTCAGGGAGGCTTTAGGGCATTCAGCACTAAATCATACTCTTATCTAAAAAGTATTCATTATATAGTGAACCTTTGATAGACCTGCTGATCCCACATTATTTTAAAGTTGATTTTTTAACTAACATCACTAAATTTGAACTGTAAAAGGCACTTAATTTTCTACCTGTTATTTTACACCTGATTATATTATGTTCATACATTTTTGTTTATTGAATTGTAATAATCACTGTTTAGCATCTCATCTGTTATGTGACACATTTCCAACTTAGGTGCCAGAATTCTCTTATCAATGGTCTTTTTAGTTTCCATAAACTATTATCTGTATTTGTCACTTTGATAATTATGTATTCATTTAAATCTTTTTATTAATTAGGTCAATTGTCCAAACTGTCCTGTCCCGCGCACCTATTTCTGAATGAGTATATATTTTTTAGACATATATTTTTGCAATGTAAGTAGCTGAACACTCCAAATTTCCCATGTGTTTGGATAATTGACATTCTGTTGTATTTAAGCAGCATGAGCCATTACTGAATGTGTTTTTCTTGTTAAGTCTGATATATCTGTTTTAAATACAAATGCACAGTTTTGTTGTAAATGGTTTTCAGCACAACCTGTTTATTTTTTGTCTGTATTTATTTTCCTTTAGAATGTTTGTCTTTGGTGGCTGGGTACCACTTGTGATGGATGATGTGAAAGTTGCCACTCATGAAAAGGAATGGAAGTGCACAAATACACTTGCTTACTTACATTTAGGTCAGTCTCTTGAGTTTCCTACTTAAGTGACTAATGGGTATGAAATCAAACCACAGTTACCCCTCCTGCTAACTCCAACCATTGTTTACAGATTGTAGTACAAAATAATATGTTTTCCTTTTCCTTTTTTTGTGCAGTTATAAATTTTGTCCATAAGGTGTGAGCTGTGGCTCAGTCAGTAACAGACTGGACTCTTGAGTTGGAAGGTTGTAGGTTCAAGTCTTGCTCCAGAGACTTGAGCACAAAATCTAGGCTGACACTGCAGTGCAGTACTGAGGGAGCCCTGCTCTGTCGGCGGTGCTGCCTTTCAGATGAGACGTTAAATCAAGGCCTTGTATAAATAAGTGTATGAATGATCTACTGTACTTTGTTCAATATTTAAATGTTCTCAAGTTTTATTTTAGTGAAGAGAGTTATCCAAGCTAGAAAGCAGCCTAGAATTTAGTGATTTGGAATTTCCCAACAGATGATTTCCATCTCCCATTTCTGCCAGAATTATTGAGCAATTTATTCCAGAAGCAATTTTACATTCAACAATTTAAATCATTTGCATGCTTATTCCAAATTCAAGAAATGGCGTGAATGTCTTTGAGATGATTTTTCATAGTTGTACTTGAGCTATTTGTTATCATCTGATAGAGAAAAGTTAATTTTGATCTTCTACATTTGTATTGATTGTGCTCAATTATTTTGACTGATTCTTGGCATGGGAGATTTTTATTCAATCTAACCGCTGTAGACTTCTATAAAGATGTTGCAGATATATGGCAGAAATTAATTGAGTATTGGCACTATATTGCCAGTCTCTAGAAATTCTACCTGATCATTAATGCATTAAATCTATCCGCATGCATATTTCACTCTAAGCAGCACATTTGGAGTGTAGCCCAGTTGCTTATGCTTGCATCAAGACACAGGCAGGGCATTTACTTTTCATACTTTAAGGTGGTTTAATACTTTTATAAACCACCTAGTCACGAAGTGCATTGTCATTTTGTACCAATTTATTCTTTTAAAATGAAAGGTTTTAATGATTTATTTCCTGTTTTGTCAGTTTCAGGCTGCTCAGTCTTCATGCATGTCACCATAGAGCCTTTTACTGTGTAGTTAAAATAGAGCTTATTTTTGGAGCAGTGATTTACAGATCATGAACCATTGCTGACAGTATAATTCACTCATGGGGCTAGTCTGTTACCTGGTTGCCATTACTAGGTAATTTTTCATAAACTGCCTAGTCCACAAAGTGTATCCACAAATAGTATACAGTAACACAGTGTTATTGTATAGTTCAGATATAATCTGGTTTAATTCAAGGAAAAAACATGGTGTACTTTTTGTTTTAAACTTACATTGAATGTTTCATTTGTTGAAAATGTAGATGTTATCCATAAGGTGTGAGCTGTGGCTCAGTCAGTGGCAGACTGGACTCTTGAGTCAGAAGGTTGTAGGTTCAAGTCTTGCTCCAGAGACTTGAGCACAAAATCTAGGCTGACACTGCAGTGCAGTACTGAGGGAGCCCTGCTCTGTCGGCGGTGCTGCCTTTCAGATGAGACGTTAAATCAAGGCCTTGTATAAATAAGTGTATGAATGATCTACTGTACTTTGTTCAATATTTAAATGTTCTCAAGTTTTATTTTAGTGAAGAGAGTTATCCAAGCTAGAAAGCAGCCTAGAATTTAGTGATTTGGAATTTCCCAACAGATGATTTTCATCTCCCATTTCTGCCAGAATTATTGAGCAATTTATTCCAGAAGCAGTTTTACAATATTTTCTGAGGTAAATGGTGACAGTAGGTCATGTAAAAACAATTTCAACAACTCCAACATGATTGTGTTTAATTTGTAGCTGTGTTTCGGTAATATTAAAGTGTATGTCAGAATTTCAAAATATTGCTTTGTGTGTAGTTTGTATAAGTGATATGTTTTTTAAAAATTGCTCTGGCAAAATAAATTAAGTTAGTGGTGTATTTCTGATAGATGGCAATATCTGGACACCTGTCGTCTCGGACACATTGGAGGACAATGTACCAAGGGCCAGGGCTGGCCACTGTGCTGTTGCCATTCACACTCGCCTTTATATTTGGAGTGGCAGAGATGGCTACCGGAAGGCTTGGAACAATCAAGTCTGCTGCAAAGATCTTTGGTATTTGGAAACTGGTGGGTGTTGCATAGTCCTTAAAACTAAACTTGGCTAAAGAATCTTTTGGGGGTTAAAATTCGTTTAAAATTGCTCTAAAGTAATTTGTGAGAATAGGGCAAGGGGATGTGGGTTCAAACAGCAAAGGGAAAACTGAGGACTAATATCAGGGAATTTTACACACACAAGGTGATGAACACATGTGGAACAGACTCCCTGAATGAGAATTTCGAGGCAAAAGTCCTGTAATCATTTAAGAAAGATTGGGTGCTGCATGGGGGGAGCCGTAGGGTACCTCTGGATGAATGAATGACCTTTCTCATCTGTAACTGCTTTGTGTATATCCATATCTCTTTCAGCTGCTTAGTTTTTTATTTTGAAAGGAGGGGTGCATTGTTTTTCTATGACCATAAATGTATAAACAGCAGAGGCTGGAATTTAACATGGCATGTTTTAAAAGCTATTGGTAGAATCAGAAAATTGTATGAGTTGGAATCTAGATCAGAAAGAAAAGAAGGGGTTTATAGCGCACCTGTGTCAGTCTACTCCTAATCAGTTTGGTATAAAGTTGCCATTAGAATAATGGAAGTCAGCAGTTTAACTTGCACATTTTCTTCAGTAGTGATTCTTGGGGATAGAGACTTAAGAAAAGTGGGTCTAGGCAGAGGGATGTCAGAAGAGAAATTTTAGAATACAATTTTCCCAAATATAACTTAAACAGAATTTCTTTTATCTTTAGAAAAGCCCCCTGCACCTTCCCGTGTGCAGTTGGTCAGAGCCAGCACAAATTCGCTTGAAGTGTGTTGGGGTGCTGTTCCAACAGCAGATGCCTACCTCCTTCAGCTGCAAAAGTATGATATGCCGCCATCAACTACCACCACGACCGCCATGGCAACTCCATCATTGAGCAACACCTCACTGCCACAGAAGACTCCATGCAGCCCTATTTCTCCTACGCCTGCTTCTCCTGCCACACCACTGCATTCACCACTCCCTGTTTCTAAAGTAGCTTCTCCCACTAGTGCGCTAGTTCCTGGAATGACAAGTAAGCCGCAGTATTTTTAAGAATTTTAAGTGTCATCATTTGAAACCATTGCCTTCCTGTGTTTTGTGTGCCAATTGTACAAGAGAATATTTGTAAAGGCTAATATTAACAAACATTGGAAAGCTATTAATTATAACCTCTTAATGTTTCTCCTCTGGAACAAGGTATATTTTAGTGTGGTTTGAAAGCTTTTTTTTTAAAGAAGTATTGGACTATTATTTTGGAGTAATTTCCCTGTTTTAAGTTATACCCAGGTTTCAT
This sequence comes from Heterodontus francisci, assembly GCF_036365525.1. NCBI lineage: Eukaryota > Metazoa > Chordata > Chondrichthyes > Heterodontiformes > Heterodontidae > Heterodontus > Heterodontus francisci. The sequence goes on from NC_090388.1 coordinate 14,274,364, forward strand.
ATTTTTTAGCTGAACAGCTAAAGGCAGGTGACCTTCCCTTTACCAGCATAGCTCTGTACCCAACCTCTGTGAAGTGCACATTCACTGCTTGATTTAACTTGTTTGTCTTTCTCTAATGTCTTCACCCCTCCTCCTGCCCCACCATTAGTTTACAACCTCTGACTGGTTATTTTAGCTAATTTGGGGAATTGTGGACATGAATCTCTGTTCGTGGCACATGGGATTAATGCACCAGTAATTGCTCCAGTGTCTTTACCTACTGTCATCACTATTAGTAAAACTTGATGGGACTCAATTGTATTGAGCTGGTCTGCATATCAGTATCTGTAATTGAGATTAATCTGATTTTATTTAAGCAAAAATCTGCATTTTGAATTGGAGGATTTTAGCTATATCACAGTCATTCTAAAGCTTTTCTAGTGTATGTTGGACTATGCAAAGGGTTGCTTCTTATTTGCTTGAGACTATATATTTATGTTTCATAAGTGAACTAAGAAAGGGAATAATTTATTGATTTTTTGTCAGTAAGTTCTTGAGGGTGACCCTACGGAGGTCCTTAAGATTTTGAAAAGTTTTGATAGAGTGGAGAAAATGTATCCACTTGCAGGACAGACCAGAACTAAGGGCCAAAAATATAAGAGTCATTGATATATACAGTAGGAAAATGAGGAGAAACTTCTTTAGCCAGTGTGTAGTTAGAATGTGGAACTCGCTACCACAAGGGATAGTTGAGGTGAATAGCAAAGATGCATTTTACGGGGAAGCTAGATAAAAGCACATTAAGAAATTCATAGAAGGATATCTTAATAGAGTTGATAAAGTAAGCTAGGAGGAGGCTCGTGTGTACCCCAGACACTAGCATGGGCCACTTGGGCCAAATGGCCTGTTTCTGTGCTGTAAGTAATATCTAATACTATGTATTAATTTCTCAAAACACTAGTACTGTAGATCAGGGTCCTCAATCTTCTGAGGCTCCTCTTCTGTGATATAAAAATTTCATGGACTCCCTGTGACACAACCTTCAGCATCCCCAGAATGTTTCTTGAATATACCTCTGTATATGTGGGATCTTAAAAGCATAATAATCCCTCCCCAAGAAAGGTTACACACGGGATCTTTACAGATGGCAATCAAAAAGGAAATCTACATTGTGGAAGGGGGATAAAGTTATAAATGATGAAATGGAGACACCTGTGAATCCCATGCATTGAGTGAGTTACTCATGTTTATTTAAACATGTGACTTACTGTAGATGCCACTAACAAACACCAGTTCATGTATTGAGAAGGGCTGCAATCTGCCTCACATCTTGCTTATAAACCTGATGCCCACCATTGGTTCAAACTGCTCATTCTCTGCTGCGAGCACGGCCCAATCACCTGTGGATCAAAGCCTCAAATACTGGGCACCGAGAAGCATGCCGTCCTCCTGTCCCAATCGTAAGCATAGCGCCCAACTGTTTCGCACAGGCTGTGCTGAGGTCCAGCTCACTTGTCTTACTGGCTCCTTCAAGGGCTGTTGTCTGACTCCAGCGTCACTAACATGCATGCCATGGACATGCTGCAAAAACGGACAAATATCAGCAGTGCTGGGGAAGGTGGCTGAAAGAAGGCAAAAACAAAAATAGGTGAACAGTTATATTTTACCAGCAGTGGCGCCAAAAGTGGTGGACAGGTTGCTGTTTGAGGATGTTGAAAGTAGCAGTGTGATGATACGGTTGAGCATGTTTTGGATTAGTCTTGGTGAACCCCTTGAAACCATTTTGCAGACCCCAGGTTGAGAACCTCTGCTGTAGATACTACATGGGCTGTGGGAAGTAACTCTGTGTCTCTTTTTTGTTGGAGTTGAGAGTACACCGTAATGTTAATGAAACTTTCATTATGAAGATATTAGGCCACCTATATTTATCATCCAATTCTTTACACAGATGCGAATTAGGAGCAGGCCACTCGGCCCTTCGAGCCTGCTCCGCCATTCAGTAAGCTCATGGCTGAACTGATTACTCCACATTTTCACCTACCCCTGATAACCTTCCACCCCCTTGCTTATCAAGAATTTATCTACCTCTGCCTTAAAAAATATTGAAAGACTCGGCTTCCACCGCCTTTTGAGGAAGAGAATTCCAAAGACTCACGACCCTCTGAGAGAAGAAATTTCTCCTCATCTCTGTCTTAACTGGGCGACCCCTTATGTTTAAACAGTGACTCCTAGTTCTAGAATTTCCCACAAGGGGAAAACATCCTTTCCACATCCGCCCTGTCAAGTCACCTCTCTTCTAAATTCCAGTGGATACAAGCCTAGCCTGTCCAGTCTTTCCTTGTAAGACAGCCTGCCCATTCCAGGTATTCGTCTAGTCAACCTCTGTACTGCCTCCAACGCATTTACATCCTTCCTTAAATAAGGAGACCAATACTGTACACAGTACTCCAGATGTGGTCTCACCAATGCCCTGTATAGCTGAAGCATAACCTCCCTACTTTTGTATTCAATTCCCCTTGTGATAAACGATAACATTAGCTTTCCTAATTATGTGCTGTACCTGAATACTAACCTTTTGCGATTCATGCACGAGGACACCCAGATCCCTCTGCATCTCAGAGCTCTGCAATCTCTCACCATTTAGATAATATGCTTCTTTGTTATTCTTCCTGCCAAAGTTGACAATTTCACACTTTACCACATTATAGTCCATTTGCCAGGACTTTGCCCACTCACTTAACCTATCTTTATCCCTTTGTAGCCCCCTTATGTCCTCTTTACAAGTTACTTTCCTACCTATCTTTGTGTCATCAGCAAATTTAGCAACCATACCTTCGGTCCCTTCATCTAAGTCATTTATATAAATTGTAAAAAGTTGAGGCCCCAGCACAGGTCCCTGTGGCACACCACTCGTTACATCTTGCTAACTGGAAAATGACCCAGATCATCTGTTCGAATTTAAAGGCTGCAAAATGCCCTGTATCTTATTTGAATTATTAAATTTGAACTACTGGATCATTCAGTCTTTTTCTGAGCAAAAAATTGCTTTCAAATTAACAGTGGTGCACAATTTAAAATTGTGTTTGATTATTCAATTTGACCTGTTTTTAATTAATTTTTTTATGCATTATGTGAATTAGAGTACTCTAAAAGAATGAAGATTATTCCAATTGCATGCAAGACCTCTCCAACCTGCGAGCATGTTTTCTGTAATTTTGCTATTACAAAATTCCTAACTGAGAAATGTACTCTAGAACTTTAAATGGTGATTCAGTTTTTTTAAGTTTGTATATTTCTATTTTGTATTCTGTAAAGGTGCTATGACTGCCATGCAAGTCTCTGCTGCTCAGGTGTCTGGGATGTCTTCGGCAGCAGCCCAGCTTGTTACAGTCTCCCAACAAGCTGTACAGACAGTTAAAGCTGCAGTTTCTTCCTTACCTGCTGGAATCCGTCTAGTTGTCCCAGCTCAAAGCACCACGAACACTGTTCCCTCTGTAGTAACTGTGAGTATTTTTTTTTTCTTTCCCTCTTATTCACCAGTTGAACTATCAGTTCATTTTAATCACAAGGCACAAAGTACTTTGCGAAGAAAATGTAAATGTAATATATAGTGGAGCAATAACATTCTGTTACAGATAACTTTTATAGTGGTAGTAAATTAGAAATGGGGTGTGGGGGGGCGTGGGTGTATTTGTGGGGAAGCGAGAAGGCCAATTAGATAGAGGTTTGACCTCCGAAAAAGGAAGAAGTTTATTACCCTGCGCTTCTAACTAATAAATGATTGCCTAGTTATTGAAGGGAGGAATAAGCTGCAAAAATGTACTATTATGAAAGCTTGACTTAAAGAAAACAGAAGGTCTACAATCAAGTGCGTGAGCAATTTCTTTAAGTGCATGATCCTTTTTAAATTTTTTTACGTGGTAATTTCAACTGGATGACTTGATTTTGACCTGCTTGGGTTGTTGCGAGGCCACGCAGCTTAGAGGGAACATTGTCTACAATAGCACTGTTCCACTATTTGGCAGCGTTCATGGAGTCTGGAGCATAATTCTGATATTTAACTGCTAACCCAGCCCATTTGTTTGAGACCACAACTTGTTGGAAAAGTGGTCTAAATAGGTACAATGTGTGGTTAGTTAGAATTGGAATTTTCGCTAGACTAGTATATATCCTGTAGCCTTGTTTATAGTAAATCAGATGAGATGCTATTTTATAATGAGCACGATAACCTGTAATGCTGCTTAGGTGCAGTATTTGGCTTGCCACTTTGATACCATGAATTCTAATTGCTGCAAACAACCGAATCTGAGGTCAGTGCAAGAAAGGGAGAGATTCAGAGACAAAAGTACTTTCATTTTGGGAGTTGTGATAGAGGAGATAGTCCCATCATATGTGTTTAAACCCCAGTTCTTGCAGGCAGTATCGGGAATTGGGGAACAAATTAATTGGCGGGACTTGGAAGACAGTTCCAGTATGAATTTTCTTTCAAACTATTTATTTGAAGATAAACTCCCACTTGATTTTTGACCACTCTGTTGGGAGGTACCTTGTCTCTCTTTAGTACCATTCCACAGCAATGTGGCACCATTTAGAACTCAGCTGAATTGGAGACCAGACATTCACTTATTCATGTATGTGGCTCTATTCATTGGTGTGCCATTGTGGTGCACCACAATGTAAAATTTTCTAACATGGAAAACTGATATTCATTGATGACGAAGAGGGTCAGCAAATTGCATGCGACTGTCATTGAATATTCTGGATTCACTCAGTGTATCCTTGGGTCCCTGGAGTACTCATGCTACCCTCTGGTTTTTGCTCACACCCACTGGTCCTAATGTCACTTTAGCCAATTTCAGGTGGGAAGCATAGGAACAGGAGTAGGCCATTCAGCCCCTTGAGTTTGTTCTGCCATTCACCCAGCTCGTGACTGATCCGTATCTTAACTCCATTTGCTGAACTTGGATCCTTATCCCTAGATAAGGGGAAAAAATTCAAGGGTTATGAGGAAAAAGCAGTGGAATAGAACTAATTGGATAGCTCTACCAAAGAGCTGGCACAAGAATGATAGGATGAGTGGCCTCCTTTTGTGCTGTATCATTCTATGATTCAATGGGAACTGTATTGCTCTGTTCATATCGATCAGCAGAGCTCTCCAGAATGTTAACACACAACAGAAAGACAGCAGACAAGCGAGAATATATCCCGCCATGCTCAAAAGTTGAGGATGGGAGAAGAAGCCGTGAATAGAGATGGCAATGATCCGATTGCAACCAAGTGAGGCAGTCATATAGAGCTGGACAGCACAGGATCGAGAGTATTGTGAGATTGACAGTCAGAAGCTGCCTAGAGGTCAAGGAGAATGAGGATAGATGATGGTAACAGTCACCATACAGTGCAGTTTTGGTGCTTGGTGGGGGAGGGGGGTTGTGATGGGGATGTGCAGAAAACTGATTGGAGGGATTTAAGCAGACTATCACAAGAGATGGACACAGTTTTGGGAGACAAAAACACATCAAAGGATCTTGGTGAGGAAAGGTGTTTAGAGATGGGATGATGGCTTGAAAGGACCGAGGGATCATAGGTGGGAGAGCAATGTGTGTTGGTAGTAGTGGGACAGTCTGAAAGACAAGGGAAGTATTTGCAGTGATACCTAAAATGGGAGGTATGAAGGGAAGTTGAATATTTCTTGGGAGTGAGGTTGAGAGAGCAAGAAGATAGGCCATCCTGTTCTACGTATTGGTGTGGAAATGTAGATTGAATAATAGAGGATGTTTCTTTTTTTCCCATCTATCAGGAAAATCCTCGCTCCTTTTTCCACTTTGTTGCCTATGAATAAAATCCTCTGATCTGAATGTTGCTGGGGTTTTTTCACCAGCGGGGGCAGGATTTATTTCATGCTGCAGTGCTTTCTAAGTATGTTTAAGAATAGCTAGATTATGTTTTTATGAAGAAGTAATTGCTTGAAAAGAACATAGAATGGCGGATATTCTCTAATCTTTTTAAGTGAATGAACAAAAATATTCTCTTGAATTTTAACATGTGGCTACAAGTTAGAATTTAGCCACAGTGATCTCTTTCAGGATGAATTGCATGTGGGAGGAATCGTTACCTCACTGATGAAAAATTAAATCATTGCTAGCTGATTTTCTCAATACCATGGAATTTGGAGTCCTCGAGAGGATATTGTGTTTTGAAGTAAATCATTAAAATGATACATTTATTTTTAATGACTAATCTTAAAGTTACCTATAATAAACATTGACCTTTACTGTTCATTTGTAGTGGTGAGATTATTCCTTGTTGCAAGTTCCAAAATACAGTATGCCAGATATACTTTTCACTGTTGTAGGATAGTGTGGAGGAATTATGATTTCTGTGAAGTGAAGCCAAACAAAGTGAATTTTTCTTTTAATGTGCATGAAAGAAGCTTGTAGTACTTAACAGTGCAGTAGATGGTCTTTGTCAATGCACCATGGTAGACAGGTTTGTGAAAAAGGAAATCTAAAAATGTTCCTTTATTCTGCAATAAATGTGTGAAAGTGTCTTTGTATTGTGCAGGTGAACACTCCGGCCACAACAATGCTGAAGACAGCAGCTGCTCAAGTGGTGACGTCATCTGGCTCTCTTGGCTCAGCTTCATCCCGACCTATTATAACTGTACATAAATCTGGTGCACTGACTGTGGCTCAACAGGCTCAAGTTGTCACCACTGTCATGGGCGGTGTCACCAAAACGTTCACTCTTGTCAAAAGCCCAATACAGGTTGGCGGTGGAGGCTCGCTGGTAATTAGCACTTCAGAATTATTAGATAGCTTTGTATATCAGATTTGTTCTAATGTTTTAATAAAATCTCAAGGTGATTTCTCCCCATTGAATGCCGAGGGGCAGCTTCTCATCTTGCCGCTTGGGTGTTAAACTGGCATTGCGTCTCAGCTGCCTGTTAGAGAGGGCAATGGAAATGTGAATCAGGTGGTTTCTATAATGAGCAGCTGATCCGTAATGGCAGTTTACACCTGATGGCAAGTTGGAAATCTCGCCCTGAGGGCCTGAAAATATGTGACTGGCCACTGCTATTGACCCCATCAAATTTCTTAGCCACAATAAAATGGTCTGTATGGCGCAGTGGAGGTGGCTAACTGTGGGAGCTTGGGGGCATTATTGCCAGATGCTCCTTTCCCTCCAAAAGAGAATTTGGGAAAGGGGCCTATCTTTACATTATGGAAAAAATAAAATTCCCTCATCTAAGGGGGTCCAGGCCTTGAATGCAGCCCAGACAAATGGAGGCTTGTATGTGATAGCCTCCAGTGTAATGTTGGATTCCTTGTAGGCCATTGGCGCAGGAACCTTTGGTGTTGGAACCCGTCGACCCACTCATCGTTCTTTGGATGTAGATGCCCAAGTTGTCTCAATTTTTGGCTGTGCTTTTTGCACCAACGTTTCTTGTTCGGTTTTTCTTATTAAGTAAACTGGGCTCCGACGTGCCTTGCAACAAAGTGGTAGAACACATATAACTGCTTGATATTTCCCACAGTGAATTCTTGATCTCACCTGTGCCTTCGGAGGAACACTGAGTGGAGAGGAGGGAAAATTAGAGGAAGAGTTAACTTTTTTTAGGTTGTTCTTTTGCACTTCTTTAGCAATATTAGCAGAGGCCTCAGAATTATGTCCCTTTTTCATCATCTTAACTGGTGTATTATGTGATGAAACTTGGAGAGAAAATCTTGTCAAACTAATCAGATTATTTGTAATTGGGCATAAATGCCTTTATTCATCCTGATTTACATTTTGTCTATTGTATTTCTACTGAGCCATGGAAACTTGTATAGCAGGAACAATTTATTTCATATGTTTGAGATTACTAACTTCTAGGAGAAAGAAGATGGACTTTTGTAACAAACACCACCCTGCTTTGCTGTCTTGTATATAGGTTAACAATTTTAAATTGTGTATGGTCTGATGCGTGAACATAGTTAATTTAGAAAAACTTGCCTGTCTAACTTTGTATGCTGACCTGGGAGTTTGTAGTAAACTTTCTTGTGTTCCCACAAAATGTGTATGTGCATCTTCAAGCACAACTTCAAGAGGAATTCTCTTATCTCAGTCCTAGATTCTTTTAGCTTGAATATGTACATTTAGGGCCTCCTTGAAATTCCTTCCTTAAACTCCATCAGCCTCTCCACAGTTCTCTCCTTTAAAAGCCTCAATATCTATCTTTTCAACTATTGGTCATCTCTTCTAACCCTTGCCCCATAGCTATTGTCCATTCCTTTATTCCTTTTATCTTTTTTAATCACCCTCTAAATCACTGTGGCATATTTTCTACATGAAAGGCTTTATGTAAGTGCTGGTTGCTATAGTTGTTGACTGTGTGTTCAATTGAAACTTGTTGTGTTTAGATCTCTAATCTGGGGAAAATGATGACTCTTGTTCAGACAACGCCTGTACAAACTGGTGCTCCGATCACGGGCCAGGCCACTGCTGGATCTTTGGCACAGTTTATTCAGGTAATGTCGTGTTACGTTTTCATAATCATAGCCTCGAAATAGCTGTAGCTGATAGTGGATAAACACAACTGCGTTTTTATCCATTTTAATCCCTCCGTTAAAAAATATTGGATGGAAGAATATCATATGACAGTGTAAAGCTATTCCCTGATCCTGCCAACAGTGATTGGCAGGATCATGTGTTTTTATATTTATGGAAAATTTATGGATCCTCATATGTGTTAATAATGTTGCATAGTGTGCGTACTTCTGCCAGTAAACTTTACATCCTGTTGTCACGGCTTTTGTTCAAGCTTTTCTTTCACCATCTGCCATTGTAAATTAGCTGGTCAACAATTCCCATTTTATTTTGTTACATCAACCATCACAATATCGTTACAGGCAATGGCCACTGTGTCTCTCTGGAGTGAGTTTCTGAAGTCTTCCCAAGCCTATTACAATCTTTGATATAAAAACAGCATTATTAGCAATTTATTTTCATAGATATATATTCTTTTAGTAGCTTACTGTTCTTTGTCTTTTCCATTTTACTGTTCCTCACTGCAACTTGCTGCCATGTTTTTTCCATTTAGGAGATCAGGTGACAGTCTGTGCCACAGATCTTTCTGTGGCTGTTGTCAGTGTCCCACCATATTTCAGCAAATGGTCATACTTTGCAGGTTGGAACAGATTAGTCCAGTTCTTTTTTCTTTTCTTCCCTCAAGATTAGGCACTGTGTGATAGCAGAGTGCTGCTGCAAGCATTTGAGGAGTGAACAGCAAAACTTGCACTTGAATAATCAAGGGCCAGCATTCTAACTTGTGACTGAGACAGTTTAAGATGTGATTTCACACTGCATTGGAGTTATACAACACTAGATGTGTACTCTGTAATTGGGAGACCAGCGGCTTGAGAGGGTCTTGCATTACTTTGTTAGTGTGTTTGGCAGCCAAGTGAAGATCTGACTGCTAAGTTAGACTAATGAGTTTGTATCAATGTGTTGATGGGCATTTTATCAACTTTTAAATAATTGAAGCATTAGGACAGAGCTTACTCCCTGGCTGATGCTGTCCCCAACACTAAAAATTCACCCCTGCAGAGCGAAGTGCTGCTTACATTTATGTGCAGACCTCCTTTATTGCTGGGAAAAATAGGATACACAGTGAGGTTCAATGACAGTGCAGTTCAATTCCTTTTGCTGTGTATTTCATGCTGTAGTACCAGTTTTATAATGGCATTCTTTGAGTACAGGAAAAAGTTTCAGAACATAAAACAGTTTTAGTTGCATAACATAACAAAAACTGATCAAGTTTGTCTTTTTAAATTATAATGCCATAATTGTCAAGTGGAACTTCAGTATTTACCAATGATATCAAATCTAGAGAATATTTAATTAACTGTAATGGTTATAGTTGTGTTTCTGCAGTTTTCTCATTTATATGTAACTGTTTTGTTGAGCGGAGAGATTTGGGTTTCCAGGTATACAAATCACAAATTTGGTGCAAAAAGAATGTGGGTCTTTTTCTTGAGAAAGTTGGAGTTCAGAGGGGAGGAAATTATACTTCAGTTGCACAGTCTTGGTGAGACCACATCTAGAGTATTGCCTTCCGTTCTGGGTACTGCACCTCAGGAAGGATGTATTAGCCTTCAAGAAGGTACATTGCAGGCTCACCAGAATGATACTGAAACTTGAAGGGTCACATTATGAGGACAGGTTGCATAATCTTGTATTTCCATTAGTTTAGAAGGTTGAGAGATGATCTAAATGATAGAATTTAATAGAGTAGATACAGAGAAGCTATTTTCTCTGGTGGGGAAAATTAGATGGGGGTCAATCTTAAAATTAGAGCTGGCCTATTCGGGGATGAAATATGGAAGCATTTTTTCACACATAAGGGTAGTGGAAATGTCGAATTCTCTCCCCCGAAAGGCTGTGGATGCTGGGTCAATTGAAATTTTCAAAACTGAGATCGGCAGAGGTTTGTTAGGTGAGTGTATCAAACAAAATGGATCAACCGTGATCAAATTGAATGACAGCATAGGCTCGAGGGGTTGAATGGCCTACCACTGCTCCTATGTTGCATTCTTTCATCCCAACTGCAACATTTTCCGATACAGACAGTTCTGTAGCAGTTGAGATTTATTCCGGAATCTGCTTTTAAAGCATTTTGTTAAAGCTCACAACACTTAACTGGTAATCATTTTAAAATAGAACTAATATCAATAGCAATTAGATGATTATTCTGCCCTTCGCAAAAATAAATAATTGAATTTCTTAATCCATAAATGTAGAGCCAGTGAATAGAAATTTTTATGTAAAGGATATGGCAAAAAAATTGTTTAAACATGGCATATAACCAGAATAGCTTTATGAGCATTGACTACAGTAAAAAAGATTTGGGATCTGAGGAAAATGTGTTGATGAAATTTACATATATGCAGGTTCAGTGGTATGATCATTGTGTGCTATTTCACATTGCATTGGCTTTCTTCTGTGACTGCTCTGTCTTGTTGCCTGTCTACTTGTAGTGTTTGTTTGCTTAATAGATGCACACTAAAATATTGCATGTTTCACAGGCACAAATTGATTCTGGTCTTGTTTTTAAACTAGTTTGAGTTTTTATTGCAGGAGCCATATTTGAGTTAAATATACATATCTAAGTGTTAGAAAATAATGAAATAATTGTTTCTGTTATGTGTCTTCTGTGGCTTTTATTTTATTCTATTGTTTCCCCTTTGTCAAATATTTTGATTTTGGTTTCAACAATCTGAAGGCAAAGGGTCCCTTTCCTCCAGGAACTATAGTGAGACTTGTAACAGCAGCGGATGGTAAGCCAGCAACAATAATCACAACCTCGCAAGCTGGTGGAATAGGTACGAAGCAAACAATCCTGGGTCTCGGCAGCGTCTCACCGACCAGCAGCAAACCTGGAGCAACCACCATCATAAAAACCATCCCCGTTTCAGCACTGATGGCTCAACCCAATGTTACAGGTACAGGATGGAATTTTCTAGGTTTCCAGTTTAAATTTCTTGAATATTTGTGTGTATGAGAAGTGGACACACATACAGTTCTGTTTTGATCTCTGTTCAGCTGGAATTATTTTTTGCTTAAAGACTTTTTAAAAACCAGTTCTGCTACATGCATTAGTCCTTTAGATATATAAAAGGTCCAATTAGTTGTGATTCTTGTGTTTATTGCCTTCTGTAGGATTTCGTATTGAAGCAATAATTAAACACACAGTGTAAAGTAGATGGGGTAAGGGAAGTTTAGATTAGATTAGATTAGAGATACAGCACTGAAACAGGCCCTTCGGCCCACCGAGTCTGTGCCGAACATCAACCACCCATTTATACTAATCCTACACTAATCCCATATTCCTACCAAACATCCCCACCTGTCCCTATATTTCCCTACCACCTACCTATACTAGTGACAATTTATAATGGCCAATTTACCTATCAACCTGCAAGTCTTTTGGCTTGTGGGAGGAAACCGGAGCACCCGGAGAAAACCCACGCAGACACAGGGAGAACTTGCAAACTCCACACAGGCAGTACCCGGAATCGAACCCGGGTCCCTGGAGCTGTGAGGCTGCGGTGCTAACCACTGCGCCACAAGTTGAAAATTATTTTTCACTGAATCAAAAATATTAAACTGGAGTTAATTGTAAGGATCTTGCTGAGCAAGTATTTTGGTTTATGTTTAATACCATAAATCTCACCTGCTTCTCAGACGTGAAGCCTGCAAAATCTTTTCACCAAATCTCGCAAAAATGGAGTTCGAGCTGCGTTTGACCATTTTGGTTGCATATAAACTGTGTATTTTGTGAATGGAATTAGTTGAAGGAATTGCACACTTAAGTTTTTACAATTCAACTGATGAAAGGGGACATTCATGCCTTATTTATCCTTGCATCATTCCTTTACCAGTATGGTGGTTTATTAATATTTCTATCTGTGGGAGTTAAACGATAAAGAAGCTATTACATTACTTGGTGTACTTTAAAGGTCACCAAATAGTAGGAAGGAGATAGAGGGATAGATTTGCAAAGAAATTATTGAGGTGCATGAACTATAACTACCCCAATATTGAATGGAGCTGTGATTGTATTAAGGGCAGAGAAGGGGAGGAATTTCTGAAGTGTTCAGGTGAATTTTCTTGTTCAGTATCTTTCCTGCCCAATGAGGAAGGAGGCATTGCTGGATGTAGCCCAGGGGAAAAATTGGGTCAAGTGAAGTATGTCAGTGAGAGAACATCTCGGGAATAGTAATCATAGTATAAGGTTTAGATTAATTATGGAGGAGGACAAGGAGCAATGTAGAATAAAAATACTTAACTGGAAGAAGGCTAATTTGAGCAAATTGGGGAGGGATCTGGGCTGGGTCAGAGACTGGCAGCCAAAAATGTAATGGAGCAATGCATGTCCTTTAAAGAGGAGATAATTCAGGTACAGTATAGGGAAGGGAGAGCAAGCAAAACCAGAGCTACCTGGATGTCGAAGGAGTTCGAGAAGTAGGATAAAGCAGAAAAATGGGGCATGTGACAGATGCCAGCTTGATAATACAACAAAGAATCAGGCTGAATATAAAAAGTACTTGGGGGAAGTGAAAAAAAATGAGGCAAACAGACAGTATGAGAATAGATCGGCAGCTAACATAAAATTAAATTCAAAGGTCTTCTATAGACATTTTAACAGTCAAACAGCTGACAGGAGTGGTGGGGCCTGTTAGGGAACAAAATGGAGATCTATTGGTGGAGGCAGAAGGCATGGCTGAGGTACTAAATGATTACTGTGCACCAGTGTTTACCAAGGAAAAGGACTTTTCCAAAACTACAGCAAACAAGGAGGTTGTCAGGATACTGGATGAGATAAAAATGAAGAGTAGTTCTTTAAAAGGTTGGCAGTACTTAGTGGATAAGTCACCCAGTCCAGATGGAATGCATCTTAAGTTGCTGAAGGAAGTAATGGTAGAATTTGCAGAGATGCTGGCCATAATCTTCAAATCCTCCTTCGAATATAAGATGGTGCCAGAGGACAGTAGGATTGCAAATGTTACACCCTTGTTCATAAAGGGGGAGAAGGATAAACTTGGCAACTACAGGCTATCCTGTGGGGGGAAGGCTTCTAGAAACAATAATCTGGGAGAAAATTAACAGTTACTTGGACAAGTATGTATTAATAAATGAGAGCTAACATGGATGTGTTCAAGGCAAATCATGTTTGATTAACTTGTTTGAGTTTTGATGAAGTACAGAGGGTAGATGAAGGCAGTGCAGTTGATGTGTATATGGACTTTCAGGAGATGTTTGATAAAGTACAACATATTAGGCTTGTTAGCAAAATTGAAGCCAGTGGGATAAAAGGGGCAATAGCAGCATGGATACAAAATAGGCTGGTGGATAGAAAATAGAGTTGTGCTGAATGGCTGATCTTCAGACTGGAGGGGGGTGTATAGTGGTGTTCCCAGCATTCAGTACTAGGGCCACTGCTGTTTTTGATATACATTAATAACTTGAACTTGGGCGTACAGGGCACAATTTTGATATTTGCAGATGACATGAAACTTGGAAGTGTAATAGACAGTGAGGCAGATAGTAATTGTCTTCAAGAAGACATATATTGGTTGCTGGAATGGGAGATGGCAGATGAATCACTGTAGAAAAGTGTGAGGTGATATGTTTTCGTAGAAGAATGAGGAGAAACAATACAAGCTAAATGGTACAATTTTAAAGGAGGGTAAAAAGCGAGAGCCCTGAGGGAGTTTGTGCACAGATCTTTGAAGGTGGCAAGACAGGTCAACAAATCAGTTAATAAATCGTATAGGATCGTGGGTTTTATAAATAGAGGCATAGAGTACAAAAGCCAGGAAGTTGAGTGGGTGATAACTGCTGACCTTGCCAGCGACGTCCACAACCCGTGAATTGATCAATCAATAGAAGTTATGCTAAACCTATATAAAGCACTAGTTTGGCTCCAGCTGAAGTACTTATACTGGGTACCACACTTTAGGAAGGAAGTGAAGGCTTTGGAACTAGTACAGAAGAGATTTACTTGAATGGTTCTAGGGATGCGGGATTACAGTTATGTAGGGGTTGTTCTCCATAGCGCAGAGAAGACGAAGAGGAGATTTGATAGAGGTATTTGAAATCATCAAGGCTTTGCTGAGAGTGAATAAAGAGAAGCTGTTTCCAATGGCTGAAGAGTCGATAGCCTGTGGGTACAGATGTAAGGTGATTGATATAAGAACTAAAGGCGACAAAGAAAAACCTTGTTGTTTAACGAGTGGTTAGGGTTTGGAATGCACTGCCTGATAGGGTGCTGGATACAGATCCAATAGTAGCCTTCAAGAGGGAATTGGATAAATACTTGAAGGAGAAGAAATTAGAGCGATATGGGGAAAGAGCAGTGGAGTGGGACTGACTGGATTGCTCTTTGAAAAGAGCCAGCACAGATTCAATGGGCTGAGTAGCTTACATGGCTTCCACATGGAAACCCTGTAAAATGAGTACAATATGGGAAAGCTGCATATCATCAAGCTAGGGTGCAGCAAGAGGAAGCTCTAGCAAGGCAGTCATTCCACAGAATTTTGTATTTGGTTCTTTATTGGCTATATGCAAATAGCTGTTTCCTGGGGTCTTTCTACACTGCATATTAGTTACTAGAGTAGAAGGAATTGCAGTTTACACAGAACCACACAGAAGTGGGCAGACAATGATGTACAAGTCCAGTTTTGATACTGTAATGCAAACAAGGATATCCCCATTCTACCATGATCCTAGGTCGTCATCTCCACTGAAATGGCTACTCTTTAAAAAAAAAAGCCACTAAAATGGAGTTTTATTAAAAATAAATTAAGCATAATGTTGATGTAGGGATAAGTATACATCAATTACTGTGATTATCTCTCTGCTAAAGTTAGCTTTTTAGACTAGGTATGTGAAAATGAATATCAGACTATTGTTGAATTAACTACTGTTCTGGGACTGATGGCAGGTGCTCTAGTTTTATGATCTATTGTGAAATATGATGGTAAATTTTCAGTGACTCCACTCCCAACAAGGAGGCTCACTGGGGTAATTCTGAATTTGTGAAGTAGTGTAAAACAACATATCTAGATTTTTTAAAAAATTCATATGTCAGCTTTTCACTCTTGGAAGTGTAGTTTCTACCAGTATGTTACAGCAATTGGTTAACAGGCTGAATCACCATCCACTGAAAATTTTTGTGGTTGATGGCAGCCGTGTTTCTATAAGTCTGCAGACTCTTCAGGCCATTGACTCACTGTCAGGCAAGCCCCCTGACCTGCCATGAATGAGGAAAATTAATTTCGCCACATGAACATTAAAACTTAAAATTGCAAGCCCCTGACTGGAGAGCAACATTAGCATATCAACAGACAAGTACTTCAAAGGCCAAAGGAGCTATTCCCTGCTCCAATTTAATCCACAATGGACTTTTGATTACCAGATGTTGAAGGTGGAAAGGCTAGCATTCCAGGTTAACTGCTAAGATGGCTGAGTAAACAAACAGACGTGGTCAGACGGGTTTGGTCACGTGGCTGGCTGACTGTTGGAGTTTTTTTAATTTGAACTTCCAACAAGGAATTTTAAATCAGAAGGCTGTTTTCTCCTGGACTGAGAACACCTCTTTCCTGTCTGCTCTCATCTCACTCTCACCAGCTTCGGAAACCATTGAAGACATATGAACCCCAAGAGAGAAAAATCTTCTACAGTGAACAAGGTTCAAGAAGAATACTGGGCCCCAACAAAAAGTAAGAGCTGTCTATGATCAAGGATTCTATGGCGAGCTGGAAACACAGAAACAGTAACAAGAAACCCCCTTGGAGACTGCCTCAAACCTCTCCATTTTATTTTTCTTCCCTTTTCTGTTCCGATTTGCATGTGTGTATCTTGTGTGCATGCTAGTGTGGGCGTGTCGTATATCCATAGGCGTTAACCATATTCGAGCTTCAGATTAAGATTTAATAAATTTAACTTTTCTTTAAACCTAAAGAAAACCTGGTGTGTTCATTTCTTTGCCTTATAATTGGAAAGCTATGAATAAGGATTCAGAAAGGGGGAGCTCAAAACACTGTGTGTTTAAAATTAAACCCAGTTACGGTAAGACCAGGTGAAGACAGTAAAAGACCCCTAAACACCTTTCTCACCTGGTCGTAACACTCACAAATGGTAAATTCATTTGATGTATTACATCTTGTCAAGTGTTTTTTTTGCCATAATCCAGTTGGAATATTTAAACAAGGATATTAAGGGATATGGAGCCAAGGCAGGTGAATGGAGTTATAATACAGATCAGCCATGATCTTATTGGTGCAACAAGCTTGAGTGGCTAAATGGCATACTCCTGTTCCTATCTCACTAATAGTGAGTGAGCTGCTATCATCTGCCATATTGCCTCACTTTGACACTCTTGCCTCTGCTGCTCCTCATTATTATTCTGCAGAGAAGGGTATTCCTTTTGGGTATTTTGAGTGCATAGAGAAGACACACTTTGGTTAAGTGTAACGCAAGTCTTGATATGGAAAAGTCAACAAGAAGAATTACAAAGAAAATCGCCAGCAAATTCTAGAGATCATCACACTTATGCCTATATCAGGTGGCTGGGCCATGATACAACTAAATACTTGATTGTAGATTTACGCCAGTGTATTGTTTGCAAACATCCAGGAAACTTGCTTGAGCTGGAATAGCTATGTAAATGAGCAACAGACATTCTCAGTGAATATTTATTAAGTGCCATAAACAATCGAGAAAACTTTTATGTAGTAATGTTTGTGTAAAACCAGCATAAATCACTTGTGTGCAAATTTCCTCAAAAATCTGGCACAGTGACACTCTTACATTGTAGTTATGCTGAAACATTCCAGGAAATTCTGGGCCAGGATATGGCTAAAGGAAATTTACATCCGCAATCTCAAGAAATATTCGCATTAATTAGTTGTTGGTACTTTTTTTTTTAGCTGCACCTTATATCCTCCATTCTTGATACGAAAACTATTTACTGAGTGATGTAGTGGTGAGTTGGTGGTGGAATTGAGGCTGACGTCTTTCCCTCACCATATTTTTTTTACTTTCTGTATCATGACCTGTTTTGATCTCTTGTGTATGTGACTCTATTCACTCTCGGGGTTAAAGTGTTCGAGCTACATGAGGAAGAATTTATTTGCGCTCAATTTGTCTGGATAAATATTCACAACAGTAGAAGAAAAAAGTTAATAGGCAGCCAATGATCTAAAGATAGGAATTATGTAAATATAAACATTTAATACGGCATATAAAAAAGTGAATGTCTTGTGTCATTTACAAATCCTCAACGATGATGTATACACTTTATTCTAGGTGTATCTGCATCCCCTGGTATGAAATCTCCAATAACAATCATTACAACAAAAGTGGTCACATCAGGAACTGGAGCTCCAGCAAAGATCATTACAGCTGTGCCAAAATTTACCACAGGACAGCCTGGAGTGACGCAGGTAGCACCTGTTTGATTCATTCCTAAAGCAATATTAATGTATTTTAACAAAGGTAATGGAGAATAGTCTGTCCCTTTCTTCCTATTCCTCCACTATGACCATTTCAGACCTCTGTTTCTTCCAGATGCCTCAATCTGAAAGCATATTGGGGATAGTTCCGTTCCATTCTCCCAGCTTGTACAGACTTGCATACCTCCAGTCGAGGTTGCAGTATTGCTCTGATCCATGCTTTCAGTGAACGTTGTTCCCCACTTGAAACATGGGATCGTAGAATTACTCCCGTCTTTTCCAAAAAATATTTTGAAGGGGTTTTTTTTTACAGTGGAACCGTCCCATTATTTTACCTTAATTTGCCTTTTGATTTTTAAATTAAAAATATTTTTTATATTTCCTCACTTGGAAATGGAAATCTCCACTATCTATTTAAATTGCAAACCATTTCATCAGAAAGCTTGGCCAAAATGGACAAATGGGAGTGATTTAGATCTTTAAAGCATGCCAGACCGAAAGCAATTTGTAGTGGGATCTACTTGGAGGATGTGAGAAAGAGGAGGTGGACCCAGACAGATTGTCATGTAGGTAAAGACAAACATCTTTGT
The DNA here is from genome assembly GCF_036365525.1 of Heterodontus francisci. Classification (NCBI taxonomy): domain Eukaryota; kingdom Metazoa; phylum Chordata; class Chondrichthyes; order Heterodontiformes; family Heterodontidae; genus Heterodontus; species Heterodontus francisci. The sequence goes on from NC_090388.1 coordinate 14,292,929, forward strand.
TCTTTGGAGGTCCCTGACGCCTTGAACATTTGTTCAAGCAACACTTTGAACAATGTCATTTCAGATGTCGATTGTTTTTTGGGTAAATTTCAAGAATGACATAGAGTGATAGTCATTATGGCACAGAAGACGGCCATTCGTCTCATCGGGTCCATGCCGACTCTAGAGAAATCCAGTCAGTCCCATTCTCTCACTCTATCCCCGTGGCTCTGAAAATTTATTTTCCCCAAGTGCCCATCCGATTTCCTTTTGAAATCATTGTCTCTGCTTGCACCACCCTCGTAGGCAGCGAGTTCCAGGTCATTACCACTCTGCATAATAAAGTTCACATTCCCCTCTGTATCTTTTGCCCAAAACCCTAAATCTGTGTCCCCTAGTCCTTGCACCATCAGCTAATGGGAACAGCTTTGTCTAGCTTATCTAAACTTGTCATCTTGTACACCTCTATCCGATCTCCCCTCAACCTCCTTTGTTCCAGGGAGAACACCCCAGCTTCTTCGACCTAATGTAGCTAAATTCCCTCATCACTGGAACTATTCTGGTAAATCTCCCCTGCACACACTGAAGGACCTTCACATTCTTCCTAAAGTGTGATGACCAGAACTAGGCACAATACTCTAGTTGTGGCCCAACCAGAGTTTTATAAAGGTTCAGCATAACTTCCCTGCTTTTGTACTCAATATTTCTATTTATGAAGCCCAAGATCCCATATGCTTTGCTAACTACCTGCTCAATATGTCCCTTTCACCTTCAAAGATTTATGTACATGAACTCCCAGGTCCTTCTGTCCCTGCACACTCTTTAGAACTGTGTCATTAAGTCTATATTGCCTCTCCCTATACCTTTTGCCAAAATACATAACCTGACACTTTTCTATATTAAATTCCATCTGCCACTTGTCTGCCCATTCTGCAAGCCTATCTATGTCCTGTTGCAGCTGATTGGTAACATTCCCACTGATTACCACACCTCCAAGTTTGGTATTATTGGCAAATTTTGAAATTTTACTCTATTCCAATATCCCAAGTTATTTATATATAAATATATTTTTAAAAAAGCAGTGGTCCTAGCACTGACCCTTGGGGATCACCATCCTTCAGACTGAAGAACAACCATTTCCTATGACTCGCTATTTTCTGTCTTTAGGCCATTTTTTTTATCCAAGCTGACACTGACATGAAATTAATTATAATCAAGGAACTCCGTATAGCATGTCATGTTGCTTGTTGTACATTTAAAAAATATTCTTATGTAGGTGACACTAGCAAAGCTGCATTTGTTGTCCATTCCTGAGAAGTTGGTGGTCATCTTTTGCCTTGAGCAGCTGCAATCCTTGTGCACATGTTGTTCCCACACCAGTGTTCGGTAGGGCATTCCAGAATTTTGACTGAAAAACAATGAAGCCATGTGATATATGCACATGTCAGGATGGTATATGACTTGGACTTGATAGTATTCCCAAGATCTTGCTCTTGTCCTTCTTGATATTGGCAGCCATGCCTTCAGTTCTCTAGGCCCTCAGCCCAGGAATTCCCTCTTTAATCTTTTCCCCCCCTCTATCCTCCTTTAAGATGCTCTTTAAACTTAACTCTTTGTCCAAGGTTTTGGTCATCTGTTCTATTAACTCATTGTGTCAAATTTGGTTTGATAACAGTCCTTGATGCACCTTGGGATGTTTTGCACATTCAAGACACTATATAAATGCAAGTTGTTGATGCCATGTGTTGTAGAGGTGGTAAATATTGTACTCTTGGTGAGTTGCCTCAGAGCGTCCCATGGATAATGATTACTGCAGCCACAGTGTACTGGTGAAGGTGAATATTGAGTCCGGTGGCAACTATACTGATTAAACACATTGGTTAGTGTCAAGCTTCTTGAATGTTGTTGCCATCCAGACGAGTGATGATTATTTTATCGCACTCTTGATTTGAATCTTGTAGGTGGTGAAGAGGCTTTGAGAGGTCAAGAGGAGAGCCACTCTTGGAAGAGTATCCAACCTCTGTCTTGCTGTTCTAGTGTCTTTGTTGATATGGGTAGTCTAGTTGAGCTTCTGGTCTGTGGTGACCCTAGGAGGCTGATGATGGAAGACTCAGTGTTGGTTGTGGCATTGAGGTCAGGAAGCAGTGTTGGAGCTTGTCATTGTCTGGCACTAATGTGGCATGTTTTCTACCTACCTATTGTCTGCAAGAGCCTGGATATTGTCTAGGTCCTGCTGTAGGCTGGCATGTGCTTCATTATTGGAGGAGTTATAAATAGAGCTGAACACTGTATAATCATTTAATTATAGAAATACTGTAAATAAAATGCAATAGTAACCTATTATTTTACATACTTTCCTTCATTCTGGTCTAGTTTTTTATTCCTTTAATGCAGTTCTTCCTCTCAGTCTAGTTCTCCCTCCTGCAAATAATCATCATTCCCTGTTAGAGATATTTGGCAAAAAAAATCTGTTCTCGGCATGTACGAATAATGCTTTATAACTGGATGTAAGTTGTGCAGATGTAGCCAGGGCAACGTGGATGGATGTTTTTTGTTAAATGCATTTACATAAACTTTCTCGTTCCCTCTTTGTGAGGATGTACCTGACTTCTGTCTGAGAACTAGATATGTGATGCAGATGCAAACCAAACAGTTCTAGTCAAAGGTCATTGTTAGATTCCCCATGTGGAGTGATACTGAGCCAGACACAGAATTAGACCGCTTGTCTGTGCTTGGCTTGTTCTCTATAATGGTGGCATTGAGGATTGCTTTAGTTGCTTTCAGCATTCCGAGGCTAGGGAGGGATTAATTGGGCAAGTTTCTGGCTCCTAATTGCTGCCCAGTCATCCCACGTGGTCAGATAATCAAATTACCCTAATCATTAAAACAGATGTCGTTATTCCAATTTTCACTTGTGGCCTTTCTAGGTTGTTCTGAAGACACCAGGAACACCTGGTACCATCCTGCGAACAGTTGGTGGGACTCCTGTCACAGTTAGTGGAGTCAGATTGGTTACTCCTGTCTCCGTGCCTTCAAGCAAACCTACAGTGTCAACTTTGCTAGTGAAAGGAACCACAGGTAATTTTTATAATTTGAGCTTATTCTTTTACAGTTGAGAGGGATTACACAGGCAGGTTTATGGTCAGCTACATTTATATAAAATCTACCATACTTAAAAAGTGTGCAGGGACATGCTTAAAATCTGCCATAGCCTTCTAAATTAATTGGTATAAGATAAGTCTGGAGTTAAGTCTAACAGATACTGATCTGGGTCTCGAGTTGGACTGATGGGAATCTGTGTTTAAAAAAGAAAAAGAAATTGCCTAAAGCTGGTCAGGTCATTGTCCTGAATCTGGTTACAATCCACGTGTTATCAATTTGTTGGGTTCCACTGATGGGTGCAGACTGGAATGTAGTGCAGTAGATGAACATGCCTTTTTCACAGCTGACTCGATGTCATACATGCCACGCATTCATCTCCAATTTTCATATCGTTATCCCAGTCAGCTGTTGTTTGAATTATAAATTCTGTATTTCTCTCCAGCCATCCACGTCTCAAGAGATACAATGGTTGAGAAAGCAAGCAACCTCAGCCGAGATTCCAACCAATGCTACTGAGCTAGCTAATTGGCAAAGCTATGTGATGTGACCATGGTGCCTGGCTTTTGCCTGCTATCTAATATTTGAAATGCAGATGAGAGCAGGAACTCAGTAGAGAGATTGTGGTGTGAGGTTGTTTTACAATAGTATTGCGTATTGGTCTTTCACCAATTTGTGTTGGCTGTTCGGAGCTTTTTCAAAATAGTAGTAGTTCCTATTTGCATGGCTGGAAAATGGCTTCAAAATTAAATCGGTTTATCAAGTGTAACTGCTCTGCAGCAGTAAATCTTTAGAGTGGTTGCTGGATGCCACCTCTTTTGCTTTCTCACAGAGGCAAGAAGTGTTTACAGGCACTTTCAAAGTATATGATCGATTAGGTAGATAGATAACCCTCAATCTGATACTTTAAACTCCCTTTTAGAGTTGTTTTACAAGTTTAAAAAAAAAATCTGCTTCCAAAAGGATGTCTTGAGAAACCACTAGGTTAGTCAGGTAGTTCATAGATCACTGAGCCTACCAAGGTGTCGTTTTGATATTCTGAAGTGCTCCTGGTTCCATACTTACAGTGGGACTGAACTTCACTCAGCTTAAATGTTGGCTGGAGTTGCAAAAACAGGTGGGAAAATTGTAAAATTCTTCCTTTGCTCTCCTGTGTAATTTTGTACTCCTAATTATTCAGGTCTCAATGGGGCCGGGCTAGGATGTGAAACCGAGGCAGACTTTCAGGTGACAGGACAGGGAAAAACTACTTGCTGTGTCAATCAAGAGGCCCAACCATTCTCGGGTGACCTATTTTCTGCCCCTGTCCTAAGAAAAGCTGCCTGGCTGCTCAAGACGTACAGGCAACTGCTCATATCAGGTCCTATATTGGGGTAAAGGGTAGTTTCCTGCCAGAAGCCTCTGTAGCAGTTGTATTGAGTGTTCAACAGTAATCTACATGAATGCAAATTATTGTTGCTGTTGAACATTCAATATGAATATTTAACATTGGTGTACCTGTACTTTGGCTACATTCTGATTGCAGCCTGAATCTTAATTTTACACACAACTCTTTCACCTCCCCCCCAACTTTAAGAACAAGAGCAATGCTAAAATAAAATGTGTATGCTATGAGGGAGGAAATATTTTGTATTCTACTTATGCCACTTCTGTGGCATTTGGGTTACTGCATCTGCAATCCAGACCAAGGTGTGTTCTGTAGTGCTCTGGGGTTTCTTAAGTGTTTACTAGTTCTTGAAAGCTTATCTTTGCAATCTATTACGATGCAGGTGTTACTACATTGGGTACTGTGACTGCTGCAGCAACTACAATTCATGCTGGAGCAACAGGTCTTGCATCATCAAACTTCACTCCACCAGTCACTGCTCTGGCTAGAGTAACAACACTGGCCACCCAAGGGGTTAGCACAACTATTGATCCATTGGCTGTGGCACCAACAGCATTAAAGGCTACAACAGGAATTGTCTCAACTTCTTCTATGGTTAACACCGAGGTAATTGATCTATCTTATCGATTGTTTGTCTGTGTGTTTTTGTCTTTTGCAAATTAAATTAAATTTAATGTACACCAGAATCTCATCCTTGTGTTTGCATCCGTTCGTGGCCACCCGGCTTCCCATCTGTAATCTCTTTCAGTCTGCACACACCACACTCCCCTCTGCCCGCCAAACTTTCCATTCTTTTCACTCTGGTCTCTTTGTGCAACCCCTTCAACTTCTTTCGTTCCTCCTTTGGCGGCCACGCATTCAGCTGCTTAGGTGTCACACTCCTGGAAATTTGTCCTTATACACTTATTCTTCTCCACCTTGGTCCTCTTTTTAAGATCCTCCTTGAAACCCATCTGATATCTCCTAGGCTTGGAATTCATTTTTTTTTTCTATGCTTCTATGAAGCACCTTAAAGGTACAATATAAATGCAGGTTAGTTTTGAGACTCCACTGGTTTCCCAGCATGTTGCTCCTTTCACTTATCTTCAAATTCCTCTCTGATCTCTACATTCTTCAACCAACACCCTTGCGAACCAACACTGCTCCTCCCATACTGCTCCTCCCCCTCATAACATTTGAGGTAGAGCCTTTTGCCATCACATCCCCTGCGGTCTGGAATTTTCTTCCTAAACCTCCTTGCTTCAGTTCTGTCCCTCACCATCATTAAAAACATTTTCAAAAATATATCTATTTGGCCATGCCTTCTGTAACCTCCCTTAACTTCTCTCCTACTTTCTGCTTGATTTCCCTTTAAAAATCACCTCAGGATGTTTTGTTACGTGCAAAATAATATACAAGGGTAATTAGTGTTACTGTTGAGTGTGGGTGATTCACATTGATTGGCAGTCTGCCCAAGCACAACTACCCCTCATTTTGACAAGAAAAATCAACCAAAATTATGAATTTGAAGTGCAGATGCATGATAAGGATTTTGTATAGGTGTGAGATTATTATGGTCCTCTACATTGAAGAATTATCCCTGAATGTTTACTGTTACAAACCTATTAGTGTATTCATAGGTTAATAGTTTCTTGCTGCATATATTTTGTGTTTTGACAGCCCATGTTTGTGATATCAGGAGAAGCAGTGTCCCCTCCAGTTACTGGCTTGGTTACACACAGTAGTGAAATGCGGGTGCCAGTGGCTGTAGAACAAGCTGCAACTGCAATAGCTGTTTCCGAGAATAATGTGCAAACTTCAGATCAACAAATACATCAAGCAGCAGAAGAGCCAGCCCATGAAACTACAGAAACAAATACTACAAATACAGCTACCAACAGTACAGCAAACATATCTCTGAATCAAAGTGAGTAGACTAAGCAATAATGAGGCATCTGAAACTGGTCACCCCATTTAGAGGAGCGATGTTTCTTAATTAATGTTGATGAAGTAGACTTGCTGATATTGTGCTTCTGTCTGGCCTACTACAATCAAGGAAGGGTTAACAGCAAACAGCTCATTTTCTGTTCACTTGGAACCCAGCTACTTCAACTGTTCAGAGATGTACTCGAACAACTCTGATTTTTAAAAAAAACTTTTTTTGGTTACAATTACTCTGGAGAGATGAGCATGTAAATCCACAATATTGCTAATGGAAATGATATGTTTGCTGTGCTAGATGTCATACTTGTATGTTACAGATAGAAAACATTTTTTAAGGTAGATTCTCACTTAATGCTGGGGGCTTCTGATCTTTGGCTTGAAACTTGCAAACATTTTTCTATCTCCACCTTCTCTTACCAAACAACAATTAGACTCTGATTAACCTGAGCCTGTGTTTATGTAACAGCAATAGACTTTGTGATCTTGATGTGACATAGTTCTACCTTAGCAGAAGGTATTACATTGTGCAATCCATTTCTGTCCTTGTAATGCATGTTACCCCGTTTACTGAGTGCCCCGTCATGGGAGATATTTAAACACAACAATAACAATTTACATTTATAGAACACTTTTAATATAGAAAATCATCCCAAGGAGCTTTCACAGAAGGGTAAAAATATATGCTGAACAAAGAAGGAGCTATTAGAACTGAACAAAAGCTGGGTCTGTGGTGGATTTTAAGGAAAATCTTAGAGGGCGAGGGAGTTGGAGAGGCCAGAGGGCTTTCGGGTAGGGAATTCCAGAGAATCGGGCTTAGATAGCTTAAAATATGGTTACCAATGGTGGGACGAAAGGAGGGTGAATGCACGAGGCCACAGTCACAAGAGAGTATCACCGAAGAGTTTTAAAGGTAATATAGGGCTGGGGGAGGTCACAGAGATGGAAAGGGGAAAGACCATAACTGGATTTAAACAAGAGTATTGTGAATCTTAAATTTGGGGGGTTGGGAGCCAGTTTAGATCAGCAAGGGCAGGGGTGTTGGGCAAGCAGGACTTGATGCAAGGTAGCAGACAGGCAACACAGTTTTGAATGAGTTCAAGTTAATGAAAAGTGGAGGATGGGATGCCAGCCAGGAGAACATTAAAATAGTTGAGTCCGGAGGTGGTCCTCTGAGTCAAAGGCTGCAGAGGATGAGATGGGATAATGCATCATAGTCACAGTCACAGAGAATACCATATTAAATATGACAGTGAAAAGTATCGTTATTCAAGGTTAAGGATTGTGATGGTGATAAATTTGTGTAATCTGATTTCATTTTCTGTCATCAACTAGCAACTTAACTTATAGAAAGACCTCCTTGTCTGCATTTTTGAAAAAAATCTATGATTTTTTTTCCAATGTTGCTTTCAGGCACAGTTGGAGTGGGGAAGAAATAAAATGGGCACTGATGTGGAGTTCGGGAACATTCATTTAAAAAAAAAAGCAGTTGGACAAAGCAGAGTGAGGTTTATTCTGTATCTCGATTCCTAAATGAAGGAAAAAGTTTAATCTCGCAGTGTCTTTGAGAACAAAAAATAAATTTAACATGGGTTCTTCCAAGTTATTTAGTCTCTTCAAAGAGATGATTAACCACGACTACAAAATATCACCTGTGATCCATGAAAATAAGCAAGCAAAATTCTAGGATATTGTCCTGATCTTGTTATACCATACAGTGTTTTTTAAAATCTTTTGTGTGTCACAGTTCAGCCACCAGACACAAGTAACAATGGTATGCCAGAAAGTGTGCACGGAGAAACAGCGACTGCAGGAACAACCAATACAGCGACCACTGTCTCAGCAGCATGTACTGGAGCAGTGACCACTGTTACACAATCTACACCAACTCCAGGCCCTTCATTGCAGGTAAGAAAAGAAGAAAATGATTCTGTTTTTACTGGTGAAACAATAAGCATTGTTTTTCATTTTAATGACATTTCTTATCTTCAATGTAGAAGAGGATGTTTGAAGAGGCTGCACTCCATATAAATCTGCCTTGGTGTTAAACCCAGCAAGGCTCTGTGCTGGGGGTGGAGCTTTGAAAAATTACCCTGTATGCAACTAGACTTGGGAAATGTCCAGGTTTGGACTGATGAATGGCAAGTAACATTCATGCCACACAAATGCCAGGCAATGTCCATCTCCAGCAAGAGTGTGTCTAACCACCTTCCCATGATAATCAGTGGCATTATCATTGCCAAATCCCACACCATCAACATCCTTGGGGAGGAGGGGTTGGGGGTGTCATCCTTGACCAAAATCTCAACTGGACCAGCCCCGTAAATGCTGTAGCATTCAGCTCAGAGGCTGGGAATTTTCTGACAATTGGTGAACATTGCTCCTCTAAGCTTCTTCAGGACCTACAAGGCACAAGTTGGGAGTGTGATGGAATACCCTTCACTTGCCTTAACGAATGCAACTGTACCAACATTCAAGAATCTTGACATCATCCATGACAAAGTAATCCACTTGATCAGCAGCACACCTACCAGCTTAAACATCTCCCTTCACCACTGGTGTACCGTGGCTGTACTGTGTAATATCTACAGAGCGCACTGCATAAGTCACCAACATTTCATCGGCTGCATGTCCCAAACCTGCGACTTCTACAATCTGGATCATAAGACATAAGGGAACACCATTGCCTCTAGGTTTCCTTCTCAAGTCACACAACAATCCTGATGGGCATATATCACCACTGAGTGAAAATCCTGGAATTTTCTACTTAACGGCATTTTTGGAGCACCTTCACCATAGGTACTTCAGTGATTCAAGAAGACCCACCACCACCACCACCTCAAGGGAAACAATAAATGCAGCATTTTCCAGTGATATCCATATCCTAACAGTGGATTTAAAAAAGTAATTGACAGCAGTATTATGAACAGTATGGAAGTAAACCAAGTTACACGAAGTCATACCTCCTAATGGGAAATATAAATGAGTCGTTTAGGCAGGAGAAAATTAGCCAGCGTTCATAGGATCATAAGAAATAGGAGCAGGAGTTGGCCATTCGGCCCATCGAGCCTGCTCCGCCATTCAAATAGATCATGGCTGATCATCTACCTCTATGCCATTTTCCCCCACTATCCCCATATCCCTTGATGTCATTAGTATTTGGAAATCTATTGATTTGTCTTGAACATGCTCAATGATTGAGCTTCCACGCCCTCTGAGTAAAGAACTTCCTCCTCATTTCATTGTTAAATGGCCTGCCCCTTACTCTGAGACTGTGTCCCTTGTTCTAAACTCACCAGTCAGAGGAAACATCCTATCCGCATCTACCCTGTCATGCCCTGTAAGAATTTTGTAAGTTTCAATGAGATCACCTCTCATTCTTCAAAACTCTAGAGAATACAGGCCCAGTTTCTGCAGTCTCTCCTCATAAGACAATTCTACCATCCCAGGGATTAGTCTGGTGAACCTCCGTTGCACTCCCTCTATGGCAAGTATATTCTTCCTTAGATAAGGAGACCAAAACTGTACACAGTGCTCCAGGTATGGTCTCACCAAGGCTTTATGGATGCACTACTTGGGTTATAGGTTATAAGTAACATCCTCAAAAAAGAATCCAGCAGGTTTGTCAAACATGATTTCCCTTTCACAACCATGTTGACTCTGCCCAATCATATCATTATTTTCCAAGTGTCCAGTTATCTCATCCTTTATAATAGATTCTAACATTTTCCCTACTACTGACGTCAAAATAACAGGTCTGTAGTTATCCCTTTTCTCTCTCACTTCCTTCTTAAATACTGGGGCTACATTTGCTACTTTCCAGTCTGCAGGAACCCTTCCAGAATCTATAGAATTTTGAAAGATAACCACCAATGCATCCACTCTCCGGTCCAATGGATTTATCAACTTTCAATCCAATTAATTTTTCGAGTACTGCCTCTTTATTGATACTAGTTACTTTCAGTTCCTCATTTATACAAGTCCCTTGGTTCCCTAGTATTTCTGGGAGATTTTCTGTGTCTTACACTGTGAAGACAGACACAAAGTAATTATTCCCACTCCTTTGGGTAGATTTTTACTATCGGGCAGCTGCCTAATAGTACCTAGGGTAGGCCTGGTCCATTTTGAGGTCAAGCCTCATGAGCATCAGGCTGGTGGTTTTGTGTTCAGGAATCAAGCACTCCATGGTAACCCACTGGTTCTGGGCTCCCTTAATATTGCGCAGCCAGGCCGAAAGGAGATTATTATAAATAGAGTTGGGAGGTGTGGAGAAGCAGCAACCCAGGCTGGTTTTTGTGGAGCCTGGAAGGCTACTCCTGGTTCTAGCCCCACAAAAATAAACTTTTCGACGATTCTGTGACTTGACCAGAAAACATGTTTCTGCAATTAACCTGTTCTAAGGTAAGAACTAAATAGAGATGATGCTTGGGTGCTGTAGCTTTAACATCCATTTTCACTCAGAACTATAACTAGAACTGTTGATATGACTGGGCAAATGATTAGTATAGTGTTACGACCAGGTGAGAAAGGTGTCTAGGGGTCCCCTTTAGCCTTCACCTGGTCTTATTGTAACAGGTTTTAATTTTAAACATAGTGTTTTGAGCTCCCCCTTGGTGAATCCTGGTTCACAACTTTCCAATTATAAGGCACAAAAATTAGCATAAACAGGCTTTCTTAGGTTTAAAGAAGAAAAGTGAAATTTATTAAACTTTAAACTTAAATTCGGTTAACGCCTACAGATACACGCTGCGCCCCATGCTAGTATGCATACGCGATATGCACATGCAAATAGAGACAGAAACGAGCAGAAGAAAAAATGAAGTAGAGAGATTTGAGGCAATATCAGAAGAGTTTCTTGTTGCTGTGCTTCGAGCTCACTGCAGTCCTTTTGCAGGTAGTCCTGCTTTTCATTGGGGCCCAGTATTTAGAATTAGAATTAGAATATTACAGCGCAGTACAGGCCCTTCGGCCCTCGATGTTGCGCCGATCATCTGACCTACACTATTCCATTTACATCCATATGTCTATCCAATGACCACTTAAATGCCCTTAAAGTTGGCGAGTCTACTACTGTTGCAGGCAGGGCGTTCCACGCCCCTACTACTCTCTGCGTAAAGAAACTACCTCTGACATCTGTCCTATATCTTTCACCCCTCAACTTAAAGCTATGTCCCCTCGTGTTTGCCATCCTCATCCGAGGAAAAAGACTCTCACTATCCACCCTATCTAACCCTCTGATTATCTTGTATGTCTCTATTAAGTCACCTCTCCTCCTCCTTCTCTCTAACGAAAACAACCCCAAGTCCCTCAGCCTTTCCTCGTAAGACCTTCCTTCCATACCAGGCAACATCCTAGTAAATCTCCTCTGCACCCTTTCCAAAGCTTCGACATCCTTCCTATAATGCGGTGACCAGAACTGCACGCAATACTCCAGGTGCGGCCTCACCAGAGTTTTGTACAGCTGCATCATGACCCCGTGGCTCTGAAACTCGATCCCCCTACTAATAAAGGCTAACACACCATATGCCTTCTTAACAGCCCTATTAACCTGGGTAGCAACTTTCAGGGATTTATGTACCTGGATACCAAGATCTCTCTGCTCATCTACACTACCAAGAATCTTCCCATTAGCCCAGTACTCTGCATTGCTGTTACTCCTTCCAAAGTGAATCACCTCACACTTCTCCGCATTAAACTCCATTTGCCATCTCTCAGCCCAGCTCTGCAGCCTATCTATGTCCCTCTGTACCCTACAACACCCTTCGACACTATCCACAACTCCACCGACCTTCGTGTCATCCGCAAATTTACTAACCCACCCTTCTACACCCTCATCCAGGTCGTTTATAAAAATGACAAACAGCAGTGGCCCCAAAACAGAACCTTGCGGTACACCACTAGTAACTAAACTCCAGGATGAACATTTGCCATCAACCACCACCCTCTGTCTTCTTTCAGCTAGCCAATTTCTGATCCAAAGCTCTAAATCACCTTCAACCCCATACTTGCGTATTTTCTGCAATAGCCTACCGTGGGGAACCTTATCAAACGCCTTACTGAAATCCATATACACCACATCCACGGCTTTACCCTCATCCACCTGTTTGGTCACCTTCTCGAAAAACTCAATAAGGTTTGTGAGGCACGACCTACCTTTCACAAAACCGTGCTGACTATCGCAAATGAACTTATTCTTTTCAAGATGATTATAAATCCTGTCTCTTATAACCTTTTCCAACATTTTACCCACAACCGAAGTAAGGCTCACAGGTCTATAATTACCAGGGCTGTCTCTACTCCCCTTCTTGAACAAGGGGACAACATTTGCTATCCTCCAGTCCTCCGGCACTACTCCTGTCGACAATGACGACTTAAAGATCAACAACAACGGCTCTGCAATCTCCTCCCTGGCTTCCCAGAGAATCCTAGGATAAATCCCATCTGGCCCAGGGGACTTATCTATTTTCACTCTTTCCAAAATTGCTAACACCTCCTCCTTGTGAATCTCAATCCCATCTAGCCTAGTAGGCTGTATCTCAGTAATCTCCTCGGCAACATTTTCTTTCTCTACTGTAAATACTGACGAAAAATATTCATTTAACGCTTCCCCTATCTCCTCTGATTCCGCACACAACTTCCCACTACTATCCTTGATTGGCCCTGTTCTAACTCTTATCATTCGTTTATTCCTGATATACCTATAGAAAGCCTTAGGGTTTTCTTTGATCCTATCCGCCAATGACTTCTCGTGTCCTCTCCTTGCTCTTCTTAGCCCTCCCTTTAGATCCTTCCTGGCTAGCTTGTAACTCTCAAGCGCCCTAACTGAGCCTTCACGTCTCATCCTAACATAAGCCGCCCTCTTCCTCTTGGCAAGCGCTTCAACTTCTTGAGTAAACCACGGCTCCCTTGCTCGACAACTTCCTCCCTGCCTGACAGGTACATACTTATCAAGGACACGCATTAGCTGCTCTTCTTAAACCTTGTTAACTGTAGGAGACTTTTCTCTCTTGGGGTTCATATCTCTTCAATGGGTCTTCAGTTCCATGAGAAAGAGATGGGTACAGACTGGAGATAGATGTTCTCAGTCCAGGAGCAAAAAGCGTTCAGATTCAAAACTCTGTGGCAAGTTCAAATTCAAAAAACAATAACCGCCTGTTTGTCATGTGACTAAACTGGTCTGACCAAGTCTTCTGTGTATTGGGGAAGCAGGGACTGGGTCCTTTGATCCAGCACTGTCTGCTAGTATGCAAAAAAGGTCTTTCCGGCGAGGTGCCTGGCAATTCCTTGTGATAGGCCCTCTTTTCTTCCCGGCAGCAATTTTAAGTTTTAATATTCATGTGACGAAATAATGTGTGCCTCATTCTTGGTAGGTGGGGCCTGCCTGACAATAGTCATATAATAATCCTGTCTGTGTTATTTTATTTGAGGTGTTAGCCCATTCAAAATAAGTTTGTTAGCACCTCACACTAATTATGATGTGATCTATATGTCCCTTGTATGAATCCTAATCACTGCTGCATAAATGTTCCCTTTCTTACCCATACACAACTTGAAGGTTTCCAGTCATGGGTATATCTGGTCTACAAATTATCTGATTATTCAGTTTTTTGCACCAATTCCTATTTAACTATTATTTACTTTGCATAATAAAAATTGTTGGATAATTCAGGTTATTGACACAAAAATGACTTGGAATTATCAGGACTGTTTGGTATGAGCTAAATCTAAAAGTCAGAAACTGGTGGACTATATTTTATGTTTGTGTTTTGGATTCATACCTGCAGTCTTGTCTTTTCACTTTCCATTGACCAGGCTGCCTCAACGACATCTGATGTTACTTCAAGCAGTAGTACATCTTTGTCAGATTCGAATACGTCACAATTGGCACCTGTTGCAGAGACTGGCCAATATCCAGGCAGTTCTGAGCTTCAGACTTCTTCCGAACAGACGTTAAAGAACTTTGAAAATGCAGTACCACAGCCGACTGAGAGTCAGCAACCTGATCAGGCAGAGGCCTTCCAGGACCCACAAGAGAAAGTGGAAAGTAGTAAAGCAGAGGAACAGTTGAGTCAAAACCCAGAGCAGCACCATCATCATGTCACTGCAACTGAGCCTTTTGTTACTGAAGCAAAACCAACAGACAGTATCCAACACAAAATGACTGCTGGAGATGTTCCAGCATCTTCATTGCCAAAAGCTACAGGTAAGCACCATTTTTTTAAAATAACTATTTTAAATGTGGTTCAGGAATAGGCAGGCATTCTGCCCATGGGGGAAAAAGCTGTATTTTTTTATCACTGAAAAAAATATCTTTCGACAGGAATGCAAACTGTTATTTGTTGTCTGGAAGAAGTTAGAACTCTCTTTTATAGAGTGTTAGTAGGTAGAGGTCAAATATAACCTTTTTGTTCTTGGGTTAATTCTGCAGATTAGTACAACGAGATTAAAAATGTTGTCTTAACTCACTTTTAAAAAAAAAACTTTTGAGTAAGTGTGTGTAGCAATCAAAAATGTGAAATCTGCAGCTTTAGAGACAATTTTATTAGATTATATTACATTAATGGCCATAACTTGTCTATAAGGAATGTACACATTGATAATTAAGAACTGTCCATTTGGATTATTGAAATCATTAAACCTTTCTATATCCGATTTTTAAAATGACTCAACCTCCTCGATAAGTTTGCATTCAGTACCTTGCAGAGAAATGTGTCAAGTTTAGGTTTTTTAAAAATGCATTATGTAATTTGTTTATATCAGTGATGCCTATGGATATATAAAAGGATTTTCATAATACAAAATGTATTATGTAAAAATTAGTTATACCAAACCTTTTTGGATATATTTCAGAATGACTAACCTTTTCAGAACTGCTTGTTTTAATATTTTAGAATGCAACACTGTAAAACCCTCCTCCGAAGCTGTCGCTTCAGAACCAGGTGTGCCTAACGCAGACACTTCTCAGCATTTGCAACATTGCCAGAAGCCTGAGAGTCAGACCCCAGAGCAACCAGCACAACAAAAAGATCTATTGCAGCCTCCAGTGCTACAGAACACACTGAGTGCTCCTCCTCAAGCAGCAGTGCTGAGTTCTGATGATACAAACATGCAAAGCAGTCAGCAAGGCCAGGCCACATGTACAGAGGACACGCACCAACCTACCACTTCAAGTATGTTCAACTCACTAAAAATGATATAATGCAATAGTCTATTCGTTTCCTCCATAGTTTTTGTAATTGTAAACATTTGGCTGCACTACAGCATAGCTTGGTGTACAACTATTAAACAGGGTTGCACTGGAGTTGCACATCAGTTGATCCAATGAGGATAAAGTTCTGTGAACATCTGCAGACTCAATTTTCAGTGTTAGGAAAGCACGAGTGGCAGGATCACTTTTGTAACATGAAAATGATTCAAAAGTTAGTTCAAAAAGTTGCTGGGTGTCAGACTTGGCTGGTCAGATACTACACCTGATGTGAAACCAAAGAATTGCAAGACTATCTACTCGAGGTGCCCTCACACATCTTGGCTTCACTGTGTTGGCAGACACTAGTGCTTTTGTGTTAATGCACAGACAGGAGAACATGTCTAATATTTTGGCTTTGTTTTGCTTCCAGAGTCAGAGATACCTTTTAAATGTTTTTTGTTTGTTTTTTTAATAACGCTGCATCTTGGTATGTCTCAATATTTGCATTCAAATAAAATAAATTTCATGAAAAAATTGTGGTTCCGATATCTAGTTACAGCATATAAATGAAAAGATATGGTTGCAAATGTCTTCAAAGACATTTGTGTCCACAATTTAATGGTATTTACAAAGATGGGGAATATCCAAGGTAAGTGTTTTACTTGAGATTGTTTTTAATCTTGAAAAAGAAAGAGTGTTTTGGCATAGCCTGATTTATGGTAGTTGTTTACAGAAAACTTTTTATTGGAATATTTTGCCATCTCTTATTAACATGGCACCTGTTGTAACACTTGTTTATTCTGTCGAAACTTAACTTCAAAGTGTGAAGAAATGCCTGAAATGCTTTATGCCTGAAATTTGACAGTCATTTGAATGCAAAATTAATGAGATGTGTTTATACATCTTAAGTGAGTTCAGTGCTTTTATTTTGGTTCCTTGTTTATTGCAGTTTATATGTTACCGAATTAAATATGATTTAACAATGATTTTGTGTTGAGTCGAGCAGACAGGGTCGTACATATGGTCTAAAGGTCATTAATTATTAATGGATGCATCACTTCAAATATTTTATATGCCATCAATGAACATAATTATTAAACACATAGTGAGATTGAATAAATTCACATCCAGCATACAGGAAATAACTTTATAGGTCTTCTGTTTTTAGGTCCTGCCAGTTCACTTCCATCATCCTCCACCACGGCAGCTGTGTCACCAATTGAAGTCTCCAATAGTAATCAACTAGCAAATGGGGTAAATAGAGTTACTACTACTACCTCAACGACAGTTCTACTGGTTTATTAGGTTACCCAATACAACAGATTTTACACCGCCATGATAGAACAGTTGAACTTGCATGTTCTGCCTTGATATTTAAATGTGAAGTAACATGATACAGTCACAACATGCTGCTATCTAATTTTTGCTTAAGAGCGAACTAAAACTGAGCCATGTGGTACAAAAACCTTATGTAAGGTCACGCAGCTAACCTCTGGATTAGTGTTCTGTGCTCATAAACATAAATAAAGTGTTAACGGATGTAGCTGATTTTCAAGCTTTCTACACAAAGGTTGGTTTTCAGTGATGGTACTTTTTGCATTGAAGCAAAACCTGAACAAAGATCCTGTTTTTTTTTCAGAAACAAGAAAATTCTTTCACACAATTAAAGGTAACACCAAAGAAAGAAGGCAATGCATGGTATGATGTAGGGATCATCAAAGGAACCAGCTCTGTTGTAACTCAGTATCACTTGCCACCAGAGGGCAGCCATGGAGAGGTGAGTGAAATTCAAATGGCGAATGTGGAAGCTGCCCCATACTTTACGTTTGCATTTAGTACTTGATATTGGCTTTAGCCCTCATTCCTGAGCAAATATTGTACAAATTGGAGCATTTAAATGGAGACATTTTGGAGTTACCTGTTCTGCATGCTTTCCTTCCTCCCTGCCTCTTGCCCCTATCACTTTTCCAGCATTTTTCTTAAACCAGACATGTGGGTGTTGTAGGTACAATAACACCTGACACTGATTCCTGCTGTTGGCTTAAGGATTTGTGAAGAGGCAGTGCTTCCAGGAACAGAAAACCAGACTTTAAAAAAAAAATCAGGTTTTCAAATCTGCTGTCGATCAGTATGGATTATCTTTTCAAAACTAGATTTTTATTTTTTGTTGGCTACTATTTATGTTTCACGTAACACTAAATTTCAGTACTGTTTGGTTTTAGCGCCCGCTTTGTGTGCATGAAGTCATTAAGAGCATATGGTTTTAGTATGGGTAAGTCATTCTAATAATTCCATATGTGAACACAGCAAGATATCAAGTGCCTAACAGAATGGTGTCAAAAAAAATGTAAAATCTGTCTCATTAATGCAACTGTCTTTTATCCCTTCCTCCTCTTATTGCTTCTTTCTTTTGTATCTAATCTATCATTCTCATCAGAGCTAATTTTCATCCATTAATGATACTAGTTCTAGAACTGTAATTTGGAATAGTCACTAGTGTAACGTAAGGAACACGGCAGCCAATTTGCACACAGTTAAGGTCTCACAAATGCCATTGAAATAAATGACCAGGTCATTGACTTTGGGCACTGGTTCTGGGAATAAATGTTGGTAAGGATGCCAGAATATCTCCCCTTGTCTTTGCATAGTGCAGTGGGATCTTTCGTGCTCACCTGAGAAGGCAGGGAGAGCCTCCATTTGACATCACATCCAAGCGACAGCTCCTCCTACAGTGCTGCACTGAAGTGCAGTCATAGATTATGTGCTCACATCTTTGGAGTGAGGATTGAACCCAAGACCTTCTGACTTAGTGGTGAGAGTGCTACTGCTGAGCCATGGTTGACATCTTCAGCTCAAAAATGGATGTTTGAACCAAGTTTTTAGCATAATTAAATGACATTACAAAAACAGAATGTGAGATAAATTCATGGATGGATCGAACTGCTAATTTTTGGTATGAAGCTAAAAAAGGATAACATTACAAAACTGCACTAAGTTTAAATATGTATTTCCTTATCTATTTGTTTTAGGATGCAAGTGCTAACATCCCAGACTACAGCATGCTGAAAAAGCAAGAACTCCTCCCAGGCACGGCATATAAATTTAGGGTTGCTGGAATTAATGCATGTGGAAGGGGTCCGTTCAGTGAGATATGTGCATTCAAAACTTGTCTCCCTGGATTTCCTGGAGCTCCATCTGCTATCAAAATTACCAAGGTACAAAGAGGGATCGGAAACTGCAGTTTACAATAAACGTATAGTTCTGTGTTATAGAAATATAATTTATTGAGCTTCATAAGCATTTCTTTGTAAAACTATTTTGCTGCAGCAGTATTTTCACTTAAAATTAGTAATTTCTGGGAAAAGCAATGAACTGCATGATGTGCTTCAAGTGTATATCTTTCCAAATTAAGATTGAGGGACTAAAGAGCGATACTGTATTAAAACTACTGAAAAATGGGGAGGTGGGAAACTGCTGCAGTGAAAATTTAAGTTTAGTTTCCTGATTGTGGAAACTTTAATTAGTTTAGAAACTGTCAGGAAATGTGAAAAAAACAATGTTGAAGTGGGGACTGATAATTTCTCAATGTCTCCTTTTTCAGAGTGCAGATGGTGCTCATCTTACCTGGGAGCCACCTGCTACAACTGCTGGCAAAATTCTGGAGTACTCTGTTTATTTAGCAGTACGCAGCATTCAGGTGACGGAATCAAAATCTGGAAGCCCAGCCCAGTTGGCCTTTATGAGGGTATACTGTGGTGCTAAGCCATCTTGTGTGGTGTCTTCATCACACCTTGCAAATGCACATATTGATTGTACAACAAAGCCTGCTATCATTTTTAGGATTGCAGCACGGAATGAGAAGGGATATGGACCAGCTACACAAGTTAGATGGCTTCAAGGTAACTCTTTTGATGCAATTTAGGCACCCATGCAACCAGTTTTACTGGCTTGTAAACTTCAAAATTCAATCATTCTGAACAAAAATATGGTTTATATGGTACGGTAATTGCAGTTTTGCTAGTTGATGTACATCTGATGAAGCTTATACTTTTACTTTTCAAGATTGTTATTACTGGCTGGTGAATTGGTAGTAAATTGTATGGGCACTTGAGGGAAATAAACTTAGAGCTACGGGAGTAGATCGGGGGAATGGGACTCATTGATTGGATTGCTCTACAGAAAGCCGGCATGGACTTGATGGGCTGAGTGGCCATCTCTTCTGCCGTAATGACTCTGGCCGGAATTCATCGTCAAATTTTTTGATTTTTGATTTAGATATACAGCACTGAAACAGGCCCTTCGGCCCACCGAGTCTGTGCCACCATTAACCACCCATTTATACTAATCCTACACTAATCCCATATTCCTACCACATCCTCACCTGTCCCTATATTCCCCTGCCACCTACCTATACTAGGGGCAATTTATAATGGCCAATTTACCTATCAACCTGCAAGTCTTTTGGCTGTGGGAGGATACCGGAGTACCCGGAGGAAACCCACGCAGACACAGGGAGAACTTGCAAACTCCGCACAGGCAGTACCCAGAATTGAACCCGGGTTGCTGGAGCTGTGAGGCTGCGGTGCTAACCACTGTGCCGCCCTTAAATTCTACCAGCTGCCATGGTGGGATCTGAACCCACGTCCCCAGGAAATTAGCCTGGACCTCTGAATTACTAGCCCAGTGACATTACCACTATGCCACCATCTCCCCTGTAAATTGAGCGGGAGAATCCTGGAGGCCTTCCTGACCCGCTCCCACCTCTGCCCCACTTTATATGGGGGGGGGGGGCGGCATGAAATGGGCCGCCTGCCACAGGCCAAACAAAGCCCTTAAGTGGCCACTTAAGGGCCTTCGCCTGCCTCCAGGAGGATTTTACCCGTGGCAAGCGGACTCCTGGGAGACGTGAAAGGCCGCCCAGTGAAAGCTGGTGGCCTCTCAATGCCCGTGGGGTGGGCCCTGACAAACGGGCACAGGGTGCCCAATTGAGGGCCACCCCCCGCTTGCCCAACCACCTCCAGGACCCTAAGACTCCCCTCTTTTCCCCCCCACACGACCACCCTTGCCTCGCCGGGGCACGACCAATCACCCCAGCGAGGCAACCCTAACTTACCTGTAGTCCTGGCTCCATGTCCTCGGCTGGGCTGCAGTCCCAGCAGTGGCACCACTCCCGGTGGCACTGCTGGGACTTAGCTGCTGGCCTGATGATTGGCTGGCAGCTCAATGAGGCGGGACTTCCTCCCTCAAGCGGGTGGAAATCCCACCTCAGAACAATTAAAGCCTGGGGACCTGTAAAATGCGGGACGGATCCCCGGGCCGGGCGGAAGAGGGTTTGCCACCGACGTAAAATCCAGCCCTGTGACTCTAAAAGGGCATACGGTAGGGTTATCACTAGAAGATCATAGGGGTAGTTAGAAGGGATGTTCATACACAGAGCGTTATTAGAACATTGGAATGCTTTGCTCCAAGTGCTTTTTGAGGCAAAATTTAAAATGGAATTTGATTTGCATGTTAAAAGGAAGACTATAAAAGACTAAGAAAAGGGCAAAGAAATGGGATTAGAGTGGATAGCTCCAGTTGAAGAGCTAGCACAGACACGGGTGCAGTGGGCAGAATGGCTTGTGTTTTTTATGCAATTTGTGATTGTTGAATGTATTAATTCCAAATATATTAACAAACTTGTAAAATTTACAGCCATACTATAATTCTTACAGATTGCTAGATGCAGGATGCATGCTGCAAATTGTGTTATACAAGTATAAAATGTCTTGTCATTTTGTAATTGGTGTCTCTAATCATAAAATATTTTCAAATGCAGTTTACCATTTCAGACGAAATGTCTTGGAATTGGATGGCAGCTGAGAACAGTTGTACAGAATCAGTCTCGGTGTTGAGGATGATTTAACATGCGGGCGAGTTGTAGCACAGGAACTGAATGACTTTCTATGCATGAACAGATGTGCAGAATCTTTTTGTTCACCAGAAGCACAAACCTTAAACATAAATGCTTATCAAAAGTCCTTCATCATTTGCAAATGGGTCTTTTCCTGTGCCTGCACCTCCACACAACTGCTTTCAGATACAAGTGTGATTTAATTTTGGCTGCAAATGTCTTCCCAACTAATTCAGTAGTGGGAGGTTTGCCTATATGCAAGTGCACAGATTTACGGTTTTCACAGAAAAACAGATGAAATTGCAGAATTCGATGCCCCAAAACTCTGGTAAAAATACTTGAATCCAGTGAATTAGAATGAAATAGACTTATTCAGCCACTATAAACCAATATCCCTAAAAATAGGGGAAACAATGTCCCAAAGTTGCAGCTTTAGGAGTGTGGTAGCATAATGATTGATTGTTACTGGACTAGGTAATCCAGAGGCCTGGACTAATGTTGCAGAGACATGAGTTCAAATACCCCAAGGCAGCTAGGGAATTTAAATTTGCTTAATTAAATAAATCTGGAATAAAAAGCTTGTATCAGTAATGGTGACCATGAAATTACCAGATTGCTACAAAAACCCATCTGGTTCACTAATATCCCTTAGGGAAGGAAATCTGCTGTCCTTACCCAGTCTGGCTTATATGTGACTCCAGACCCACAGCAATGTTGACTCTTAACTGTCTTCTGAAATGTCCTAGCAAGCCACTCAGTTGTATATGGATGGGCAATAAATACTGGCCTTGCCAGCAATACCCACATCCTATAATGAATGAAAAAAAAATTCCACCATAACATGGTGCTGAGCTGAAAACTGGCAGCTGTTTTCAGTTGTTGTTTGTAATCTAGAGATTTGGAACTGGTGGTCTACGGAATATAGAAGCATAGATGGCGGAGTTATGATACCACAGCACTAAATATTAATGTGGATGATTCGGGGTATGTTCAGAACCATCGCTATTTAGGCATATTGTTTGAATCAGAATTAGCGTTCACATGTTGTATTAACTGCACTGATGGAGATAGTTGACAACATTAGAAATACATCTCAATTTATCGTAAAATATTAAACTTTTATCATTACTTCGTTCATATAACTTAAGATAGCAGAGGATAAGATACCTTCCAATATTTTGTTCCCAAAAATGATTGTTTTCTGCTTGAATCAAATTAAAATGCTGAAATGTCATTTAATGATTAGCTGACTTGGAGCTGGAATGTTTACTCTATTTTAGGCAGATTTGGCTTTTTCTCTTTGTGGTAGAGATTATTGGCAGAGGAAATGTCTGTTGAGTTAATCATTGTAATGCTGGATGTAAAGTTGCATGTGTTTATGAAAATGCATCAGTATCCAGAGGACCTTTCACAACTCAGTTATCTTTTATGTTCTTTAGACGCAGGTGCACAAGGAACAAAAGGCACTGCAAAACGGCCTACAGCTTCACCAGATAAGTAAGTGAGCTTTTGTGAGGACTCTGTGTGGACTGGCTTTTCTTAGCATTATTCTTATTGCATAATAGCATTAAATATTTGCCTCTAAGTACATTAACTCATGGGTGAAATTGGTCTGCACCAGTAGCGCAAAACAGCCTCGTAATGAATCAGCTGCCTGTTTTGCAACGTGTGATTTTCCTTTTCCATTGAAGTTAACAGAAAAGAGAATCGGGCACGATGTATAACTGGCTGTCAATTCTATAAGCCCATCTTGTAGTACTGGTGTGGACCAGTTTCGCTCCCCTAGGGTTTTGATCAGTGTTGTAACTGGAAGATCATAAATTTGAGTTCCAGAGCTGTTTGCCACATCAACTTGTTTGACTTGGGTAAATCATTTCTTTTCCTCATCTGTTTAACCATAATATATATTTTTTAAATTGCTTTTACTTCGTTGGTATGAACATCTGGGCCCTTTTAAGAACTTTGCATCCAGTCTGATATGTGATCTTGCCTGTTCTACTTTGCATGAGGCATTATTTTTGCGCAAGTCCTTCAGCCTTTTCTCCCATATTTTACAGCAGTTTTCTGATACTGAAAAATGTTTGGTTCCATTTTTGATGTTCAAAACAGTTAACGGTTATGCAAGAATGAATATGAGAGATGGTTCAATTGTAGAGGGTCTCATGACACCATATTCAACAAACCATATGAGTGAACTTCCTCATGTACTAATCCCCACGTATTTTCCACTGTCCTGAAATCCTAGATCAAAATGTGCTTACCACTCTACAGTAGTGGTCATAAAGTGTCAGCATTTTTACTGGGCTGCAGCTGCAGCCTTCCTAACTGTCACAAACCTTAGTGACCTGTGCCATCCTCACAGGGTGGGGGACCCTACCTGGAGTGAACATTAGCCAAGTGAGTACGTGATCTCTGATGTGCCATATCGCCAAAATCCACCTTGAAGCAATGTAGCTGGAGTAGAACAGAAAAGTTCTGACAACCCGATTGAGTTCAATTTATCAACATATGGGGTGGGGCTAATTCACGAGTTGTCCCAGTGCCTTTCAAATCTGACACTGGTGCATGGTAAATTTTGCAGTCTTACCAGCTAAAATTTTCAAGAGAAATAAAATGGTGCCTTCAACAGAGGCATTTAAATGGGTCACCACTTTGATTTTAGATGATTAGAACTGCAGTAATCCTGCTCAAAATTTCAAGGTGGAATTAGAAAGCTTGTGATTCGCTTGCAGAAGGGGTTTCTGCACATCCTTTTCCCTTGTAACGTTGATAATGGTCTAGATTTGGGCAGAAGAAATAAGTGATTCTTGTGACTCAGTTGCCAAAGAAACCTTGCTCCTCAGCCTTCTTTGCCATCATTGTTCAAAAAGACATGGCAGCAAATAGCACTATTCAGAAGGAAGCAGGTGGTGGAGGAGGAAGGGGGAATAATTGAGGGCATATTACCACATATGACCACAGTGGAAAACCGTTTAACACAATGCCATGAATGTCATTTCAGCACTAAAAGTGGCGGTGCCAAGAAGTCCAAGTCCGAATGATGAATAGAAGAAATTTTCTATTTGCTGAATGAAAGAAGTAAAGTACCATCGGATAGTATTTGTATTTATTTTGTAAATGTTTTGTAATATGTTTCTGTTATACTCTTAATTCCTATAACGTGAGCTTCTTAGAGAAGGAATTTAATTTGTATTAATTGTACAAAGTACACTTCTTGTTTTAGAACTGTGACAATAGGCTTCAGGCAGGTTTTAAATAGCTTTTTAGAGACATAATGTAGATTTTAAATTTGTATTAATATTACTGTGTAGAGTTCATGTAGGTGGCTTGTTTCTAAAGTGGCTTATTCTGAAATCACTACAGTAGTGACTGGATGTTTGCCGTGCAAGCAGTGGTTTAAAGAGTTTTCAAAGAAATGTTGGTGTTTCACCTTGTTGCAGGTGGATTAGGTAGGTCTTTAAAGCATGTTTATGTATGGATGAAGTTTGGGACCAATAAAGGCACTACGGAGAAGCAGCTTCCTTCTCAGAGTAGCACTTACACAGATTCTGAATCACCATTAGAAACAAAAGTTATTGGACAATTTTTCTTTGTGTGTGCGTGTGTGTGTGTGCTACCAAGTGGCATTCTTGTGCATGATTTGTGATGAAAAATTTAAAACTGCTTTTTTTATTTTCAATTTTTATACAGGTATAAAAATGATTGATGTATTGGGCATCTAGAAGTTGTATGACCCCACTGTTTTACTAAAGTTCTTATTAAATCTCACCAAATAGATTAACCATAATCATCTCTTGCTGGGCTAAAATGGATTTTAGAAAATCTTTTGCAGCTGCAACTGTTTCATTTCTTCAAATGTAAAGACTTGCCCTACACACACACTTGCCGAAATCGTAGGGAAAATCTAGGAAATGTGTATGGCAAGGGTATTGCTTACAGTCTTCCAGCAGACAATGATGACTGGCTATAAATCAGCACAAGCAGAACAGTTGTTTGAAATGCTGTTTCAATTGCTCACATTAAATAAATGAACGTTTCCTTTACGAGAGCTTCATTTTTGATAAGTGCGGTCAATTTCTGGAAAGTTGTGGGGTCATGCAACTTAAGGATTCATAAGTCGAGCATTTTGTTGGACTGGTTGAGGTTGAAAATTATTGCTGTAATAATGGCTAATTTCATCATAAAATTGTATAGTTCAGAAGATTACCTCTGCTATAGCTAACCAGTGAATTTGTATTTGTCATTGAACCGAGCAGTTTATAATTTTCTTGCATTTTTCTTTATATTTGTTTTTCTATCTTTTTTTGTTAACCCAGTTGCCTATTCACAAAGTTATAATGCAAAAGAAGCAGAGAAATCCTGAGTTGAATTTTAGGCAACTGCACACAAAGATCTACACAAAATACTTTTGTTAATCCCACAATTACTGCTTCAGCTTTAACAAGGTGCATTGGGAAGTCCAGAGGAAAGTTATAATTTTTAGTAACATTGCTCTTGTATCTTTCTACAGATATATATTATGTATAATATCATTGGAGTAATTTTTATTTGGTAAGACATGTTAAGCTTGCTTTTTTGCAGTAAATACTGCTTTAAACAATTCTGTGCTGTTTAGTTTAATTAAAAAGCTACATTTCCAGCAATGGATGGATCATTTGGTATATTTGCTCGCGCCTTGCCATTGGATATTCACTTTATACCTCTCACTCAATAAGAGCCGATAGTAATTTTGTTGATTTAAAAAGATGTAGACACTTTTTATAACCTGGGCTAGTTAACATTTTCAGCGGAGCCCTTTTAAGACCAGTTTCCACTTTTCAACAATGAAGTGTGATCTGAAGTAGGATTTGATCAGAACTGTTCCTATTAGGTTTCTGCTGTAATGAAAATAAAGAGAAAAGTTGCTGAATCTGAATGCTAGTCTCTTGACCATACATACAGCTCCAACCATTTACAACAGCATTCTGTAACAAGTGGTTCAGATTGAAAAGGTACATTAAAATATGTTAATATAGTGTATATTGAAACTGTATACTTTTTATATTCTTGAAATATTGATCTAATTGATGAGCCACTCAATAATAGTGTGCTCAAGGCATAATAGAACTCCGGCAGCTTTCCGTTTGATTTCTTTGTGACCAGGGTTGATAGCTAGGCAACAAAAGCTATTGTTTGTTTTCCCCAAAGTATATATGTTTTGATCAGAGTACCCTACTTTTATTTTTGTGCATGTTTTCTATTTTTATTATTTTGTGCAGGGGCAAAGTATGTACTTCTCTGCTTTAACATGCATTCAGAAAGTGCACTTTTTCCTCCCATGTTTTCAATGCAAGAGTAAAAATGGTGCAAATATAACAGTGCTATTTAAAGAGCTGGTTGAATGTAGCTTTGGATATCTGTTCTTGCTCAAAAAAGACTTGTATGATGAAATTGTCTTTTCGCTTGTGATGTCTTTTTTATATTTGTTTCCATGGCATTGGGTTTCTTTTCTAACTCCAACCCATTTTATTTTTTGCTCGTTGCCAAGATGACATTTATTTCCTCTGAATTCCACTGCCAACCTCCCCCCACTGTCCCTAAAAACCCTGAAGTAATTGAAAACTGGTAACAGATGAGCCCGTGACTGGTAATTCCTAAGTATTATCATATCCAGCCACAGCATACTAGGTTGGAACTGAAAGAGTTAAAAGACACAAAAGCGCCACAGAAGACAGAAACAGATGTTCCACATGCTAACACATTTTCTGAATTACATTACGTGTCTTCCAATAATACCTAAACAAACACTGACACAAAACTGAAGTAACAGCCCTGGTTTTATATGAAAATAATTATTTTAGAACAAAAGCTTATGCAAAGATGCTTTTTATAAAGGTTATGAAATTAGATGTGAATGGAAGGAGAAGGAACTGGGTATCTACGTGTGTCACTACATACAAATGAATAGCCTATTGTACAAAAGGAGGGTGGAAAGTAACTAGGATTCCCCATTAATAACCTGGGGGCTTAAAGGAATTATATAAATCATGTCTTTCCTTCTTGCCCCTCCCCATCCCTTTTGTATGGATTGGGAGTTTTCCTAGCTTTGCTTGGTTATCTTGGCTCTCTGTTGAACTCATCTTAGAGCTTCCTTTTTTTTTTCCTGCCCCTCTAACTTCCTTGTCTACTTTCATACGGGCATTTCTTTCAAAACAACAAAGCTGCTATTCCAGATAAATGCCTGTATGTACAAGGGCGCTGGAGTGGTATCAGTATGACCATCAAGATTTAAACTAGTATTTTCTCCCCTGTGAAGACATCTTTTTGTATAGGTGTAGTTCACCAAGCATTCAGGAATGAAGACTACCATGGCCCTGAAAATCCATGAGGCTACATCTTGGTGTAAGCGCCAGGATGCATTTTCTACCTCTGACCCCACAGATTTTTGAAGTTAGGAGGTGAGGCCAGAAGAATCAGGGTCTTTACTACCTTGGGGTGGCATATCTGAGGAACCCCTGGCAGCAGAGACCGCTGTATTGTATATGGATGTGGTGTACCTCTTTTTCTCTCCCTCACCACCAAGGTAGCAAATCAAGTCCTTTACGACAGGAGTCTGCCAGAACAGCTGCAGATTTTCAGGGCCGTTATCTCTGGTAACTAATCTAATGTTCTTTTTATCTCTGACAAATTTGAGATCCGCTGCTTAAAACATCAAACTGATGTTTTTGGTGCAATTCAGTCTTGCTGCATCATTTTCCTTCCATCAGATGTATAGTTGACTGTAGATTTGCATCATCACAAAAATTTGAAGTCAGAAGTGGTTCAAGACTGTTCTGCGTTATCTGGCGGATCCAGAAAGTATCCAGAAGTTCTACTGACGGTGCCGACAGTAGCATGTGCCAAACTCCATGAAGCAGTAATACCTTATATGTAGCTATAGCACATCTGATAGTGTGTTGATTAAATGATATTGACTTTTTTATTCATTCATGGGATGTGGGCATTGCTGTCAAGGTCAGCATTTATCACCCATCCCTAATTGCCCTTGAGAAGGTGATGCTGAGCCGCCACCTTGATCCACTGTCGTCCTGTGGTGTAGGTACACCCACAATGTAGTTAAATAGGGATGTCTGTGGGTCAGAACAACTATCCTATTGAGTAAGGATGGGATAATGACCAGAGGTATAAAAGTTTGGTTTGAACTGTCAGAATTAATGTAGATTTGGTTGACCAGTTTAGGGAAGACAAGACGTGAAAATGAAGCAGAAGGAATTGCAGACAATTATTTTATATCCTATTCTAATAGCGAGCTATAGTATTTGATTATAGTCACTGAAGCAGTATTTATAAAGAAATCCCAGGACTAAGAAATACGATGTAGTAAAGAAGACATGTAAAAGTTGTGGATAATTGATGATTCTATTTAAAAATAAAAAAAGTGCTGATTCCCCAATCAGCTGCTTCTGGTAAAGAACAGTGCTTGCATGGAGTGCTGGTCAGGGAATCATGATTTTGCACCCTCTCCTTTTTCCTACTCATTTAAATTCATGGAAAAACTGGTACTGTGCATCTGATTTCCTGACCAGCACTCCTTACAGGGGCTCGATTGGGACTCGGGCCTAAAATCTGGATGGTTGCTGAATTTTTTTTTGAGAATGCCAAAACTAGAGTATTACTCTATCAGTGACTGTAAGACTCGAGTTACTGATTTTAATATTTAAGATTTCTTTGCTAGTATCTTGTTGAGAGCTGTACTCACTGTTGGAAATTTAGAAATATTTTGTCAGAAAAGACAGCAGTTTTAAAAATAAATTTGATCTTAAGTAGGATTTAATCTAGAATTAATCTTAGCCAATAATATTTTAACAGGCGACTAGGAAAGGGTTTTTTTTTAAGAAAGGGAGTTTTGCTGTCTACAATTCTTTTATATGAAAGAAAATGTTAATAAATGTCTAAGTTATTACAGTGATAATCTGCCATCTTGCAGGAAAGCTATGTCGAGACACTACCTCCTATTGAATTATGCACCTGGTAATCTCCTCCAATTTCAACAACTTTAATTTCCAACTTAGCTGTATATAGTGCCTCATTCTGTCTTCCTCCCCTCAGCAGCAATAGTCTTGTCTATTTGTGCATTGAATCCGCCCAAGTTGTGGCACATAAAATAGTTCCTTGTGCATTTTTTGATTTTCTAGTGGTGTTGATCCTTTTCAGACCTCTTCCTAATTTTGATGGTTTGCTTTGATCAATGTCTTTTGCGCTCTTTAAGCTGCCAGCACCTCGCCCTTGGTCAATGCCAGCCACTGGTATTAAGGCATCATCAAACGTTATGGACTCTTGCTAGTGGCTGATGTCAGGACATCTGTGTATGCCATTTTTCCATTGTTGCTTGGCTTCTGAAGGTACGCCACAGTACTTGCAGATTAGTAAGACAGCTCAATGTGACTTTAATTTACTGGAAGGCTGCTCTAACTGTGATGTCCAAACTCACTTAATTCTAAAGAGCCTACGAAGTATTTTTCCTACTCCAGGTAACTGGAGGCATCAATCAGAGCACTGATACATTGATTGAGTTGCATTCTGTGCTGACTTGTGCCCAGGGAGATCAGTATCACCTGAAGAACAAATGACCTTCGCCTCCCAGGAAATTCCTGAAGGAATCCCCATGGACTTTCATGTTTACAATTGCTACCTTTTTTAATGAAGTTGGAACTTGGGTAGTGTTGATAATGGGCACAGAATGACTAAGTCTTTCTCCAGTGCCTGAGACTCTGGTACCACTTAATTCATGTGGAGCACATGCTTTTTATCTTGAGTTGCTAGATGTTTGTTCCCCATTATATTAAAAAAGGAAGCAAGTGGGGAGAAAGTTATAATACTATTAAGGACAAAAAAGGGTATTGATGTTTTGCAGCTGATAGGTGGTTCTGACTCTTCCAGCATTCTCATTGAGGAAGCGTCTCATTTTTATTGCCACTTCATTTTGGCACGTAAGAACCTGAGTGTTCTACTGCAAATGGAAATTCTATCATGGATCTACTGGATGTGACAACTAGTCAAGCCTGCTGCAACCTGTAAGTGAGCTGCCGCAAATGTTATTTAGGAAAATTTGATATGAACTAGCAGCTTTTAGTGGCAATAAATCCTGCCAAGTTGTATAGAATTCCTATGACAACAGCGAAAGCCTTGCTTATACAGTTTGCTGTTGCCTTTCCAATGATTTACCAGATGCAGATAAAGTCTGAGAAATTTCAAGATGTTTATACCATCTGAAGAATATGTTTGAATTCATGGCTGTATGTTCAAAGGGCTTTCCAGATGCATGTAGCTTACACGGGATTAGTGTAGGTGCAATATAAGTTCCTCTGATTACAAAGGCCAAAAGTACTGTGCATATTACATAAGTTACAGGGCTGCATTTTGGATTCTGGCTCAAGGTATCCTACACACATTTACTTTGCTGAGAACTTAAAAGTTTCCCACTTGAATTTCAGAAGATTCAGTTAGTGTTAGCTTTGGCTGTTCGTATCATTATTAGACCGCCAGAAATAATAGCAGCAGGCTCTGAATGCCATTCACAAAATGATGTATAGAAGCCCAATCTAGCTGATTAAGTGCCTTTCAAAGAATACCTGAAATTGGAATGCTGCAATCCTTTCCTGACAATCAGAGGCTCCCTCCTGGATTCCAGAGGACCAAGCAGACTGGCCACCAGCGGAGGTACAGGGAACAAATTCCCTTCATCCTCCTCTTCACCCCGCAACAGTGCTATGACTTAGCAGTAGATCTCTTCATTGATAACTGGATCCAGCAGGAGAAGAAATGTATCTGATTAGATTTCAAGCAAGGGTTTGACTGGTCAGGTATAGGTATAATGGATTTGGATTAGACCCTATGTGTTTGAAAATTCCAGAAATTGTAACACAAACAGGTCATTTGGCCCAACTGGTCTGTGCCAGTGTTCATGCTCCACATGAGCCTCCTCCCACTCAACTTCATCTAATCCTTATCTGCATACACTATTCCTTTCTCCTTCATGTGCTTATCTAACTTCCAATTAAATACATTTGCTATTTGCCTCAACTACTCTATGTGGTAGTGAGTTTCATGTTCTAATCACTCTTCTGAATTCCTTATTTGATTTATTAGTGACTATCTTATATTTATGACCCCAAGTTTTGAACTCCCCCATAAATGTAAACCGTCCTCTGCACATCTATAAAAAAAAAACTCTTTGGACAGAACATTCAAAATTGGTAATGATATTGAGATGGAAATATAAAATAAGTTCTTGGTAAAACAAAAGAGTTAAATCAGTGTGGATAAATTAAGTTAGTTATGGAGGACATTAGGAAGACGGAAGAAATTTTTAAATATTCAAAGGAATTGCATGGAGTGATAGAAAGATGAGCTGAAAAATGCAAAGAAATTGATGAGAAACACAAAGAACACATGCAAAATGCAACTGGAACCATAAAGGAAAATGGGAAAGCCTTCAAACATATTTGAACTGGGATAGAGATGTTGGAGAAGGTGGGTGGAGGTGCAGTGGACAGAATGCAAAACCATCAGTACAGCGTTCGGAAGTGAGCAGAGTTTACCGGTGTTCAACTTGAAGTATAGTCTTTAATGAGAGGTTATTTTGAAATTATATCTGTTGTTGATGAGATCCATGAAGAAATGGTTAGAGTTGTATTCTCCCTTTTAGAAAAGATGTTAAGTTATTGAAAGGGCTACCACAATAATTCTAGAACATAAGTGACAGAGCTGTGAAGCGAGGTTAGCTACTCTAGAACTAGTGATATGTTCTTGGATTGAAGTCTTAATGATTATCCAGGATTTAGAGAAGGCGTTTTTCTGCCCTGTACAAAATTCAAGAGCTTTAGTTTCAAGTTAAGAATGTCAAAAGAAACTTGGAATTTCAGGCGAGGTTATTCACAGTAAAAATGATAAGCATGTGGAGCTATTTGCAAGTAAAGGTAGTGAGACAAAAAACTTATCAAGATCAGACATGTTCTTTGTCAGCAAGCAGGATTTATGGTTATCGGAATTAGAAATGTATCCATGTTGGCTTGTGGAAATGTAGATGGGCAGCATAGATAGAGCAATAGTCTATTGCCTGGAAGTATTACAATAATTAGGTGCCAGATATAATCTGGGCAATTTTTGACACCCTTGGGTAAGTTCATTTTTATTCATTTTAGGCTGGAGTTATTGGTGCACTGCTGGTCTGAGTTTAGAGCTCTCGAGTGCAAAGTGCAGCCAGTAAGATCCAAGTTAGATTGTGGATCTCACCCTGCGTACCAGGAGAGCCAAGTCGTACACCATCTGGACTTGGACACTGTTCTTTCATCATTGCTGGGTCAATTTCCTGGAATTCCCTACCGAACAGTGCAGGGTAGGAGCAGCATCCTTGCAAGGACTATAGCAGTTCAAGGGTTAATCAATGCAACTAGGGATGGACAATAAATACGGCCTTTCCAGCATCATCCATGCTCAAAGAACAAATAAAAATTACCCAGAAGATTTCACTATTTCTTTGATTAGTATTAATAAATTGCTGGTGTTGCTCATGGTCAAGTGATGAACACAAGGAGGCTTCAAAGGGATTTAGACAGGCTCAGGGAGAGGACAAGAACATGGCAGATAGAATATAATGTGGAAAAATGTGAAGTTATCCACTTTGGTAGGAAAAACAGAAATTCAGAGTATTTCTTAAATGGTGAGAGATTGGGAAGTGTTGAAAGGGACCTGGGTGTCCTTGTTCATAAGTCACAAAGCTAACATAAAGGTGCAGCAAGCAATTAAGAAGGCAAATGGTATGTTGAGCTGTATTGCAAGAGGATTTGAGTACAGGAGTAAAGAAGGCTTGCTGCAATTGTATAGAACCTTGGTGAGACGGTACCTGAAATATTGTGTACGGTTTTGATCTCCTTGCCCAAGGAAGGATATACTTGCCATAGAGGGATGGTGGGATTGTCCTGTGAAACATAGAAAACACAGAACATGGAAAACATAGAAAATAGGAGCAGGAGTAGGCCATTTGGCCCTTCGAGCCTGCTCCACCGTTCATTATGATCATGGCTGATCATCCAACTCAGGAGCCTGTTCCGGCTTTCGCCCCATACCCTTTGATTCCTTTAGACCCAAGAGCTATATCTAATTCCTTCTTGAAAACATTCAATGTTTTGGCCTCATCTGCTTTCTGTGGTAGCGAATTCCACAGGCTCATCTCCTCATCTCAGTCCTGAAAGGTTTACCCCGTATCCTTAGACTATGACCCCTGGTTCTGGACTACTCCACCATCGGGAACATCCTTCCTGCATCTACCCTGTCAAGTCCTGTTAGAATTTTATACGTTTCTATGAGATCCCCCCTCACTCTTCTGAACTCCAGCGAATATAATCCTAACCAACTCTATCTTTCCTCGTGTCAGACCCGCCATCCCAGGAATCAGTCTGATAAACCTTCGCTACACTCTCTCTATAGCAAGAACATTCTTCCTCAGATAAGGAGACCAAAACTGCACACAATATTCCAGGTGTGGCCTCACCAAGGCCCTGTAATTGCAGCAAGACATCCCTGCTCCTGTACTCGAATCCTCTTGCTATGAAGGCCAACATACCATTTGCCTTTTTTACTGCCTGTTGCACCTGCATGCTTACCTTCAGCGACTAGTGTACGAGAACACCAAGGTCTCGCTGCATATTCCCCTCTCTCAGTTTATAGCCATTCAGATGATAATCTGCCTTTCTGTTTTTGCTACCTTTATCCATATTATACTGCATCTGCCATACATTAGCCCACTCACTCAACTTGTCCAAATCACCCTGAAGCCTCTCTGCATCCTCCTCACAACTCGCCCTCCCACCCAGTTTTGTATCGTCTGCAAATTTGGAGATATTACATTTAGTTCCCTCATCTAAATCATTAATGTATATTGTGAATAGCTGGGGTCCTAGCACTGATCCCTGCGGTACCCCACTAGTCAATGCCTGCCACTCGGAAAAAGACCCATTTATCCCTACTCTTTGTTTCCTGTCCGCCAACCAATTTTCTATCCATCGCAATACACTACCCCCAATCCCACGCGCTTTAATTTTACATGCTAATCTCTTATGTGGGACTTTGTCAAAAGCCTTCTGAAAGTCCAAATAAACCACATCCACTGGCTCCCCCTCATCAACTCTACTAGTTACATCCTCGAAGAATTCTAGTAGATTTGTCAAGCATCATTTCCCTTTCGTAATTCCATGCTGACTCTGCCCGATTCTACCACTGTTCTCTAAGTGCTCTGCTATAAAATCTTTGATAATGGACTCTAGAATTTTCCCCATTACCGACGTCAGGCTGACTGGTCTATAATTCCCTGCTTTCTCGCTACCTCCCTTTTTAAATAGTGGGGTTACATTAGCTACCCTCCAATCTGTAGGAACTGTTCCAGAGTCTATAGAATCTTGGAAGATGACCACCAATGCATCCACTATTTCTAGGGCCACTTCCTTAAGTACTCTGGGATGCATACCATCAGGCCCTGGGGATTTATCGGCCTTCAATCCCATCAATTTCCCCACCACCATTTCTCTACTAATACTGATTTCTTTCAGTTCCTCTCTCTCACTAAGCCCTGTGTTCCCCAACATTTCTGGTATGATATTTGTGTCCTCCTTTGTGAAGACAGAACCAAAGTATGTATTTAGTGGGTCAGCCATTTCTTTATTCCCCATAATAAATTCCCCTGTTTCTGACTGTAAGGGACCTACATTTGTCTTCAATCTTTTTCTCTTCACATACCTATAGAAACTTATACAGTCAGTTTTTATGTTCCCCGCAAGCTTGCTCTCGTACTCTATTTTCCCCTTCTTAATAAATCCCTTGGTCCTCCTTTGCTGTATTCTAAACTGCTCCCAATCCTCAGGTCTGTTGTTTTTCCTGGAAAATTTATATGCCTCTTCCTTGGATCTAATGCTGTCTCTAATTTCCCTTGTAAGCCATGGTTTGGCTACCTTTCCCTATGAGGAGAGATTGAGGAGACTGGGCTTATATTCTTTAGAGTTTAGAAGAATGAGGGGTGATCTCATTGAGGCATACAAAATTCTTGGAGAACTCAACAGGATGGATGCAGGAAGGATGTTTTCCGCCCCCCCCCACCAACTTGGGGGTTCTAGAACCAGGAGACACCATCTCAGAATAAGAGGTAGGCCATTTAGGACTGAGATGAGGAGGAATTTCTTCACTCGGCGTGTGATGAATCTTTGGAATTCTCAGTCATTGAGTATATTTAAGACTATCAGTAGATTTCTAGATATTAAAGATATCGAGGGATGTGGGGATAGTGCGGAAAAATGGCGTTGAGGTAGATCAGCCATGATATAGTTGAATGGCAGAACAGGCTCGAGGGGCAGCCGAGCGGCCCACTTTTTTTTTATTCTTTCATGGGATGTGGATTCGGCAGGCAAGGCCAGCATTTATTGCCCATCCCTAATTGCCCTTGACAACTGATGGCTTGCCAGGCCATTTCAGATGGCAGTTAAAAGTCAACCACATTGCTGTAGGTTTGGACTCACATGTAGGCCAGGTCAGGTAAGGATGCCAGATTTTCTTCCCTAAAGGACATTAGTGAACCAGATGTTTTTTTTTACAACAATCGATGGTTTCATGGTACCATTACTAAGTCTAGCTTTTAATTCCCGATTTAAAAAAAAATAATTGATTGGATTAAATTCAGCTGCCGTAATGGGATTTGTACCCATGTCCTCATGGCATTAGCCTGAGCCTCCGGATTACTAGTCCAGTGACATTACCACTACGTCATCATCTCCCTTCCTATTTTCTGTGACAATGGAGTTGAGAGAGAGAAATACTTCAGAAACTTGCTTCCCATAGTGAGTTGGTGGCCACAGCATGTAGTTATATTGTTAAAGGTGACATAGGAAAGCTGAATGGGAGTTGTTGACATAACAATTTACAATGATAAATGATGAATTAAAAGGATAACTAAAACTTTGTGGTAGAGGTTGCAGAGAGGGAGGTGCCATCTATTGCTGTTCCATTTTAAAATATGATTCTGCTGGTAATGCATAGAAACATAGAAAATAGGAGCAGGAGTAGACCATTCAGCCCTTCGAGCCTGCACCGCCATTCAATATGATCATACTCGCTTTTTGAATGCGGTTTTTGTAAGAGATGATTGTAAGTGATATTTGTAAAATGTGTTAACATTTCAGAAAGATATGAGATGCTTTATTTATTCGAGCATAAGCATTTATATACTTTAATCAGTTTCTCATGGTATTGCACATGGCTTTAGACCAATTCTAGTCTTCAGGTAAAGTGGGATGAAAGGGTAGGGTTAATCAAACCAGCGTGTGGAGGCATAATTAAGTTGCCATTTTAAAGTTGAACATTGTCATTATATTTATATAAAACTTTGATTTTTATATTTTTATTTAGCAAAATGTACAGCAATTTGGGCAGTAAAGAAATAAAACTCTTTGCAGTGTATGGATTCCTCCAGTACAGGCTGGTGAGCTTGGTGAATCCAAACGGAGATTACATTGCCAACATTGGTGTGATGGTGGTGTTATTCCACCGTGACAAGTTTTCATACAGTTTACATATATAGAATTACATAGAAATTGCACTCAGAAACAGGTCACTCAGCTGGAGGAAAGGCTGGTCGTACTTAAAGTTGATAAGTTACCAGGACCGGATTAGATACATCCGATGACACTGAGGGAAGCTAGGGTGGAAATTGCGGAGGTACTGTCCATAATCTTCTACTCCTCCTCAGATACACAGGTGGTGCCAGAGGACTGGAGAATTGCAAATGTTACACCCTTGCTCAAAAAAAGGTAAGGATAAGCCAGCAACTACAGGCCAGTTAGTTTAACCTCGGTGATAGGAAAGCTTTATGAAACGATAATCCGGAACAAAAGTAAGTCACTTGGACAAATGTGGATTAATTAAGGAAAGTCAGCACGGATTTGTTAAGAGCAAAGAGAAAGAATTACAGGGCAACAGGGGAAAAGGTGGGGGAGTGGGACTAGCTGAGTTGCTCTTGCAAAGAGCCAACGCGGACACGACAGGCCAAATGGTCTCCTTCTGTAATCATTCTATGATTCTACAACTGGTCTGCCAGTGTCTGTGTTCCACATGAGTCTCCTCCCATCCTACTTCATCTCATCGTTGGTAGATCCTCCTATTCCTTTCTCCCTAATGCACTTATCTAGCTTTCCCTTAAATACATTTATGCTGTTCACCTCAACTACTCCCTGTGGTTGTGAGTTCCACATTGTAACCTCTCTGGGTAAAGAAGTTTCTCTTAAATTCCTGATTGGATTTGTTAGTGACTATCTTATATTTATGACCTAGTTTTGACCTCTCCCCTGCCCACCCCCACAGATGTGGATGTAGGAATTTTTAGTGGTAAAAGTTGACTGCACAAAGATGCAAGATTTTTAATATATAGATCTTAATCTTTGACATCAGAATTGCACGGTATGTGTTCTTCTACACTTCTAAGTATAACATTAACATTTGGGTGCCATTCTGCATTGTCCAAAAGGTGAAATATATATATATAGTGCACATTGGATTGTGTGAATTTTGTTTTTGTTTTGTGGATCTTGCTTATATGTTAAGTGCTGGAAGTCTGCCAAAAATGTATACTGGCAAACCATGTTGATATTGATTTATTCCAGTCTTTAATTGTTCTCTTATGTTTCCACCCATATTGAAAGACTAGAACTATAATTATCTGGAGAGCTGACTTTGTAGCAAAACAGGTGGTGTATAGTGCTCTATTAACCCAGGGCCCTACACATTTCTGTGCTTCATTTAGTTTGACCCATTCATAACAAATGAAGACTGGCTTGTGGGTCAGCAACCAGAAGTGTGGCATTCGTATCACATTACTATTTAATTAGAGAATTCTCACATCCAAATTCAAGCCTGATAAATATGAGTAAGATACATAACAGTTCAGAGAAGGTTTGCTAGGCTGTTTCCTGGGATGAGGGGGTTGTGTCATGAGGGAAGGTTGAGTAGGTTGGGTCAATACCATTGGAATTTAGAAAAATGAGGTGATCTCGTTGAAACATAGAAGTTTCTGAAGGGGCTTGGCAGGATAGATGCTGAGAGGATGTTTCCCCTCTTGGGGGGATCTAAAATTAGGGGGCACAGTTTAAAAAAAAAAAAGGGGTCTCCCATTTAAGACTGAGATGAGGAGGAATTTCTTCTGAGGGTCATTAATCTTTGGAATTATCTTCCCCATAGAGCAGTGGAGGCTGGGTCATTGAATGTATTCAAGACTGAGTTAGATTTTAGATCTACAAGAAGTCGAGGGTTATGGGGCACAGGCAGGAAAATGGAGGTTAAGGCCGCAGTCAGATCGGCCATGATCTTATTGAATGTTGGAGCAGGCTTGAGGGGCCGAATGGCCTCCTTCTGCTCCTATTTATAGTCATTATTATAGAGTCATTATGGCACAGAAGGAGGCCATTTGGCCCATTGAGATCGAATGATCTTATAACATTGCTATTAGGTAGTAATGTAATGTAAAATTTACACACACATTGCTAAATAAATCAAATTATTTTTGGAATAAAGAGTGAATAATTTATAAAATATTCTAGCTGAAGAAACACATGACTTGACCAGTGAGTGAAGCTTGAGTGGGTTATGTGCGTCAGCCGTGGCTCAGCAGGTAGTGCTCTCGCCTCTTAAGTCAGAAGGTTGTGGGTTCAAGTGCCACTCCAGGACTTGAGCACTAAAATCAAGGCTGACGCTCCAGTGCGGTACTGAGGGAGTGCGGTACTGAGGGAGTGCTGCACTGTCGGAGGTGCCATCTTTCGAATGAAACATTATGCCGAGGTCCCGTCTGTTTTCTCAGGTAGACGTAAAATATCCCATGGCTGTGTTTTGAAGAGTGGGGAGTTCTCCCTGGTGCCCTGGCCAATATTTATCCCTCAATCAACATCACAAAAACAGATTATATGGTCCTGCTGTTTTTGGGAGCTTGCTGTGTTTCCCACATTACCAAAGTGACTGCATTTCAAAAAAAACAAAGTACTTCATTGGTTGTAAAGCGTTTTGAGATGTCCGGTGGTTGTGAAAGACGCTATATAAATGCAAATCCTCCTCCTAACGCTGTTTGAACTTTGGCTAAAGTTAAGGGGGTAGAAATTTGTCTCTCTCGGTGACGCAACACGGGTGGGATCAGTTTGGCTGCCTATTCTAAGCAGCACTTGATGGTTAATTCCATTGATTGCAATGGAAGGCACATTTTAACAGGCAACTGATCCAATAATGCCTTTTTTGCACCAGCGTCTGTGACAAATTTCTACCCTAAGGTGTGTAGTTCACCCTTTTATGGCATTTACAGTTTTCAGGTTTTTGTTAACAAAATCAGTCCTTCTGGGTTTGTGAGGCAAATGGGTAACTGAAAGCGATATGGTCTTGAAGAGACAACGATGCATACTTGGATCTAGTTTTCTGCAACCCTTCAATGCACTCTGCCTATACTGACAGCCAAGATTGAATTTATAAAGCACAAGTGTTGAAGTTTCTGTCTAAATGTTGCATTGCAAGTGTGTAAATACAAGAACTAGTGGCTAGCACTGAAAAGATGCTGGTAACGTACTTTGGATGTCAGCAATTGATCAGTGTTATAAAGGATCAATTAATCTTCATGTATGGATAAAATATTGGTGATGGAAGCTTTGCAGACAGATGTCTTTGTCTAACACTCAAGCTTCTTTTAATGGGTTGGGGAAATTGATTCTTAAAAGGTTTACTTAGAGTTCTCAATGCTCTTCTTCATCTGTTACAGTAGTTGCTTATTGTCATAGATGAACATGTAGCACAGATTACGTTAGGTACTTTCTGTCCAGCTCTGACACTGCATGTAAATCCCTGCAGATGATCATATCTTGCTATATACATGATAACTTTGCGCAAGCATTTAAATGCAGGGCTAGGGGGAAAGAACGGGAGAGTGAGACTTGTTGAGCAGCTCTTTCAAAGAGCCGGCACTGGCATGATAGACTGAGTGACCTCCTTCTGTGCTGTAAGATACTATGAGCAGTTAAAACAATGGAGCCTCAATGTCCCTTCACTTTTCTCAGCAGCTATGTAGCTGATGGAGATTTACAAAGTTTAGTGTTCTGTTTACAGTTTGGGCTTTATCCCGACATGTTTGTCTTGTGTTTGTGGCTAGATGGCAGTTTCCATAAGCAGACTGTGCCTCCTGTTAACTGTAAACCCTGTCCTGAAATGTGCTGTGGATTAACTCTCCAATCACAATGCTCACCAGACAATCTGTGGGACACCCAACACATTCTCCCATTGCTTCAGAAAGCAGGAAATAGCTATTAGATCAGTGCATTACAAGATAAACCACTTAGATTGATAACACATGGAATCAAAAAGATGTGGTAAAATAATGAAACCTTTTATAAAATATAAAAGTTTTTTTTTAAAAAGCAAAACAATCAGCTACAAGAAGTTAATGCACTCTCTTAAAAGGCTTTTGTAGAATCTAACAAGCAACAGTACTTTAGATGAAACAGTCCAGGTCTTCTGTTGGTAGACCTTCAAGATGAAATATTACATGTGGATGATTCAAATTCCAATTCACTCATGATGTTCAGATGGCCCTGCTGGAACTAAAGTTTAGCAGTCTGGGCTGTGATTTATGGCATAGTCAACTCTTTTTCAAATCAGCAAGCAAACAGAGGTTGGCAGATCTTGCATTGTGGATTGTCCTATTTCCAGCGTGTGTTTCCCCTCGATTCGAGCTTTACCCCCATGATGAACTCACTAATGGCTTCGATTAGAATTCTCTATTGCACTCTGTCAATCTGTTTCCATTACCATTTCGAATAAACTGTTCCATCCACCAAAACAACTTTTTACTTCATTGGTTTCTGAACTAGGTCAGCAACAAAGAATAGATTTAAAATAATTGTTAGAAGGATTAGAGAGGGAATTGAGGAGAAACGTTTTCACCCAGAGGGTGGTGGGGGTCTGGAACTCACTGCCTGGAAGGGTGGTAGAGGCAGAAACCGTCATTGCTTTTAAAAAATACTTAGATATGTACTCAAAGTGACATAACCTATAGGGCTATGAACCAAGACCTGGAAGGTGGGATTAGGCGGCTAGCTCTTTTTCAGTCGGCACGGATAGATTTTCTACAACAAAGGTATTGTCCACTCACTGCATCTATAAATTTCCATTTTGAATTTTAGTGAGGAAAAACAGTTTCCGTTTCAACTACTTTTTACCAAAAAGTAACAAAGAATAAAAAAATTTGTGTTTGGTCTACGGATGTTGTAAACTGGGTAATGAAAATAAACTCCGGGATGGTGCCTTTATATATAAAGGGGGGAAATTCAAGCCTTTGTGTGCATCTGGCACTTTCTGTGACTTCCTTTTTTTATTATTAGGAACAGTTGAATGAATATACTTGAGGTTTCAAATGCAAGTAAAAGGTGCACATTTTAAGAATGGCACTTTGTAATTGATTAACCCTTGTATTGCTGTTGGCGAGCGAACTCAGTGAGCACTGGAAGCCCCTCTCTGGAGGGGGTGAGGAATCAGAGGTCTGCCTCAGTGATCAGGTCATGGCAGACGTCAATATCTGGACCTTTTGGAAGGCATTTTTTGAAACTATGGTGTTCTGAAGGTATGGGGTTGGGCATGATGGGAGAAGCCACACCTAAAGATGGGGACTGTGGGTTGGGGGTGGGGGGAACAAATGAAACTTATTAAAGTGTAGAATATGCTTTAAAAATGTAAAATTCTACTTTAAATTGGAAGGGAAATAGAACAGGAAAGTGAGATGGGAGAGCAGAAGACCTTAAATCCCTTTTCTTAAGCATGCAAAATTTTAAGTGTTTATATTTTAGGAATATAACACATTACATCAAGAAAACTACTTGCGGCAACTGAGCCACATTATTACTAATTTTTCAATGTCAGTTTATGAGCTGAAATATTGATTTAAAAATCTCCAACTCAAAGTACAGGATTTTCTGGAGGGACAATAATACACTCAATTTAAAAACTCTTTGTCTTATCAAATGTCAGACATTTTCAGTGGATAGAAAAGAGTCACCAAGTGCACATTTTAACAGAATGATGCTCAATTGTTTATCAACATTCAGTCTGTGATCAGACTGATTCAATTGATGCTAATCAAATTATTTTATGGCCTGATTTTGCTGTGTGAACCAATCAGCCACTGCATAGATCAAAAGGAAAAGTTTCATTTTTCTTGGGTGCATTTGTATTTTCGGTAAAAATGGATGCATTTAAGGGGAAGTTAGATAAACACATGAGGGAGAAAGGAATAGAAGGATATGGTAATTGGGTTAGATGAAGTGGGTGGGAGAAGGCTAATATGGAGCATAAAAACCAGCATTGATCAGTTGGACCAACTGGCCTGTTTCTGTGCTCTAGACTCTATAATTCTATATGTAAAATTGCCTTGAATCATTTTCCCTTGATGTGTAAAACAAAGAAGGATTTAACTAGATAAATTGTAGTTTTGAAAATTCAATGTTAAACTGTGCTCCCTTTTATGGGAATTCTGTTGGAGTACTACAGATGAGACCCATCATCCACTCTGGGATGACTGCTCAAAGCTTTCCCTAGCCCCAGGAACTAGTGATGCGAAACGTAGGTCAGTGTGGTACGAAACATAGATCGGTATAGTTTTGCAAACAGTTTGTGACTTTCTAGGAACTTACATAGGTTGCCAAAATTTCAGGAAAAGTCACATGTTTCAGTAACATCATTTACTATTTTAAGAAATAGATTATTGCAGCTTTAGTGTTTATGGCAAATGTGAAGGCAAGTATAGTGTGTGTGGTGATGGTTGGCTTTTTTTAAAATAGTGTTACGTGTGCTTAAAAACATGACAAATATTTACATAGTTATTTAATGTCTTTCCTAGCTATTTTGTGACCTAAATCGCAGCAATGAGTAAAATTTATTTAAGTTTGGTGGCAACTCCATCAGATTGCAAGCTTTATTTTCACTTATTGAGACA
This sequence comes from Heterodontus francisci, assembly GCF_036365525.1. Taxonomy (NCBI): domain Eukaryota; kingdom Metazoa; phylum Chordata; class Chondrichthyes; order Heterodontiformes; family Heterodontidae; genus Heterodontus; species Heterodontus francisci. The sequence goes on from NC_090388.1 coordinate 14,336,427, forward strand.
TCATTTTGCAATGTGCACAGGAAGAACTTAGACTTCCACTTTAACTGAAGAAACTGTTATAAATCTCACTTCTACATTAATAGTAGGACAGAGTCTAAGCTCTTTATAGCTATCGATTAAAACTGACTTTGTAAAGGTTTTTTTAATGCAAAGAAGATAGACTGCTCTAGTTTAGTGTGAATTTGTCAGAAGACTTAACAAATAATTGGCCAACCTGCAGGCTCTGGCTCAAAGTGTTTTGTGAGTTTTATAATGTTTTCTCAGCTGGTATCTTTTTTACAAAACATTTGAAAACTGCACTCTCTGGTGCAGCTGAGAAATGCTTATATGCCACAATGCGGTGCTCTGGTTTAAACTCTTATAAATCAAGCTGTGAGGCAGCCCATATTAAACTAGCAACATCATAGCACTCATGTCAGGTGAAACACAACTTTCAGGGCTTTATTTTTTTCCCCAGTGGAACATAAAGTACATTTATTTCTTTGCGAATGGTCATACTTTACGCTTGTTTGTGCTTTGTAGGGAAAGGTATTATCTTTGTACATTCTCAACAGTAATACAATAATTGCCAATAACTTTTTATCCTACTTACCACTTTCTCTTATGTTGGTTAATTACATACAAATAAAGCATTTATATTACGCCTCTGTTCATAGTTCTCCTTGTCTTCAGTTTCTTGCATAGCGTCAAATACAAGGCACGTTGACCTTTAACACAAACATGCACTCTGTGGTGGTGGGGGGGGGAAGCCAAGCTGGTTTCTTGCCTGCTTTTGAAAAGATTGTTTTTAAAAATGTCAAAATATTCAGTATATATTGTGATTGATTTATTTTAAAATTAAGATTAATTGTCTTTGCTGTATTGGTTTTTGGTTTGGTCTTTAATATTTGTTTGAAATACTAAATTTCCTATGTAATTGTCCTGGCCAATATTTATCTCTCAACCAACACCTAAAGAAAACATTATCTGGTCATTATCATATTGCTGTATATAAATTGGCTGTCCCATTTCCAACAATGTCACAATCAACAGTTTAAGAAGGAGGGCAATTCCAATCCAGCCGATTCCTGGCTAATCAGCACAGTGATGGAAGGCATCACCACCAGTTTTATCAAGCAGCACTTACTCACCAATAACCTGCTAACTGATGCTCACTTTGGATCCTTCAGGACTACTTGGCTCCAGACCTTATTACAGCCTTGGTCCAAGCATGGATAAAAAAGCTGAAATGGTGAAGTGAGAGTGACTGCTCTTGATAATCAAGGTGACATTTGACTAAGTGTGGCATCAACCCAAATAAAATTGAAAATGGGCATCAAGGGGAAATCTCTCCACTGGCTGGAGCCATACTTAACACAAAGGAAGGTGGTTGAGGTTGTTGAAGGTCAATCATCTCAAATACAGGAATTCCTCAGGGCAGTGTCCTCACCCAGCTATCTTCAGCTGACATCCCCTCCATCATAAGGTCAGAAGTGGGAATGTTCACTGCACGCTATTCAGTTCATTCACAATCCCTCCAATAATGAAGCAGTCCGTGTCTGCATGTAACAAGACTTGGGCAACATTAAGGGGTTGGTTGATAAGTGGCAAGTAACATTCAAGCCAGACAATGACCATCTCTAACAAGAGCAAATCTAATCATCTCCCCTTGACATTCAATGGCATTACCATCACTGAATCCCCCACTATCAACATCCTGGGGGAGTCACCATTCACCAGAACCTTAACTGGACCAGCCATATAAGTCCTGGGAAAGAGCAAGTCAAAGACTGAGTATTCTGCAGTGAGTAACTCCACCTGATTCCCCAAAGTCTTTCCACCATCAAGAAGGCACAAATGAGGAGTGTGATGGAGTATTTCTCTTCCCCCCCCCACCCCCCGCTGCGCAAAGTAACAGACCATCCTGACTTGGAAATATATTACTGTTCCTTCATCGCTGCTGGGTCAAAATCCTAGAACTCCCTATGGAACAGCACTGTTGGTATATCTACACCACCCAGACTGCAATGGTTCAAGAAGGCTGTTCACCTTCACTTTCTCAAGGGCAATTAGAGATGGGCAATAAGTGTTGGCTTTGCCAATGATACTCATATCCCATGAATGTTGTTTTTAAAAAGTAGCTCATTAGCTGTCAAATGCTTTGGGATGTCCTGAGGCTGTGAATATCACGATATAAGTACTTTTTTTTTTCTTTCTATCTCATTAGGCATCCAAATTACTTTTGAAAATATGTACCTCTCGATTAAATGGCTGCCTTTTTTAAATTTGCAGTCCCTCTGATTACAGCAGGTGTATTGGTGTGACTGATTTTCTCGCTGTACAGTACAGCCAAAAAGTGAAGTAACCAACATATTAATTTTTTAAAAAACAGGAAATTTCACTGAGCAACTACCTCTAGCTTTTAGCAGTTGTATCCTGAATCTCATCGCTAAGATAATCGCATTTCATGGAGGTGCAAACGGCTGATTGAAACTGAAGACCCAGCTTTTCCTGAGATCAGCAGAACCTTTTAAATTAGTAAGTACAGCATAAGAATTTATTGAGCTGGCTGAAATAGCACACTTAAGTTGTAAACAGTGCTTTTGTAATTGACTCCAATAGTAATGGGGCCATTTGCCTGATATAATTAGATATCTCTTTGAGAGCTGGCACAGGCGAGATGGGCTGAATGGCCTTCTATGCTGTATTATTCTGCGTCAACAAGTGTGATGAGAGTTGACAGTGTAACTGGTGGGGACTGTTGTTTTTGGTTTCATATTACTAATTGGAAGATTGAATTTCCACCATATAATTGTATTTTTTTAGTGCCATTTTTGGAGGTAGTGAGTATAATTTGCCTACCACTAAATAGCTTCTGGATCCTTGTATCGTTCCTTATATCCTGGAGCAGATCCTGACGACAACTGTTGTAACCAAGTCTCCTGCAATGGGCTAAAGGGCACACAGACCAGCTAGTCCTGCTTTTTTTGAGGGAAGCAAAGTGGCAACAGATCTAGAAGTACCACTGGAGCAATATGAGGAGGTGGTGAGTGGGAAGAGAGGCTTGTTGCTAGCCCTCCTTTATACCGTCATTTGGATAAAGTACAAGTGCCATCAGAATTTTGCTATCTTTTTTGCTCAGTAACTCGAGGGATTGCTGCGGTAAGTCTCACTGGATTGATCAGGGTGGTGGCTTAACCATGTGAGTGAGGCCTTCATCTAGAGAGAATCTTGGTTAGCTAGAGGTGAGAATCCAGATGCCTTTTCAAAACGAAGCATTGCCAAGATTTTAGCTGCACCTGCCAGCTCAGTTGAGCTGTAATATAAGACACTGCTCTGAGCGCAAAACTTGACACCTTAGCTCTTGAGTGTTCTAGCCTGACTATGCAACTAGTTAGCATTGTGAAAAGCTTCCATTGCAGAAAGAAGCTGCTTCTTTGATGCTAGTGTAGCGTGACCCAATAGAGTTCTTTAAAATTATGAGGGAGTTTAATAAGGTGGACATGGAGAAGATGTTTCCATTTATGGAGGAATCCTAACTAGGGGTCATAAATATAAGATAGTCACTAATAACTCCAGTAAAAAATTCATGGGAAACTTCTCTTATCCAAAGAGTGATTAGAATGAGGACAACATGGAGTAGTTGAGTTGAATAGCAGACACATTTAAGGGGAAGCTAGATAAGCACATGAGGGAAAAAGGACGAGAAGGATATGCAGATAGGTTGAGATGAAGTAGGAGTTGGAGGAGGCTTATGTGGAGCAGAAACACCAGAAAAAAAGTTGGGTTGAATGGTTTGTTTTTGTGCTGTTTATGCTGTGTAGTAAGTACAATTCTGTAAGGCAAAATCCAGGTATATTTACTTTATTCCAATACTTAGTGACTCAGAATCCTAGAAACCTGGTTCATTTGGGGATTCACATTATAGTTTAGTTTAGAGATACAGCACTGAAACAGGCCCTTCAGCCCACCGAGTCTGTGCCGACCATCAACCACCCATTTATACTAATCCTACACTAATCCCATATTCCTATCACATCCCCACCTGTCCCTATATTTCCCTACCACCTACCTATACTAGGGGCAATTTACAATGGCCAATTTACCTACCAACCTGCAAGTCTTTTGGCTTGTGGGAGGAAACTGGAGCACCCGGAGGAAACCCACGCAGACACAGGGAGAACTTGCAAACTCCACACAGGCAGCGCCCAGAATTGAACCCGGGTCGCTGGAGCTGTGATGCGGCGGTGCTAACCACTGCGCCACTGTGCCGCCCAAGTCATCACCTGAGTCTCATGGGAAATTCAGTGTTTGTGCTTTTGGCTAGAGCTGTTCATTATTCTGTCATTAACACCCTCTCTACACTAATGCTTTGTCTTTCACCACACCATTAGCACACTCTCTTCACCTTTGCCCATGACCTCCTTGTCAGTTAATCTCTCCGGTCCTCTGTCCTATCAACACCTTCCCTTTTGTTCTTTTTTTTTTTCCCCCCACCCCCGCTTTACTTGATTAAAGCCTATTACATTTCTAACCTTTGCCAGTTCTGATGAGAGGTCACTGAACTGAAATGTTAACACTACTTCTCACTCCACATATGCTGCCAGACCTGCTGGGTATTTCCAGCATTTTCTGTTTTTATTTCAGATTTGCAGCATCCGCGGTATTTTGCTTTTATTCAACACTGGTATCCTGGTTCATGAACATTGCTTGGAAAATCACACCTACCTGTGATATAAATCTCATTCTTCACAAGCTCACATGAAACAACACAACTCTTTTTAAAAAAAATTTGATTATGAAAAAGGTTAGATTATGATGAGGGCCCTATTAAGTTCACGGTCAAACTTAATGAATTTCACAGTCATAGCATTTTAAGAATCATGAATTTCACGATTTCACGTATCTAAATGGTAAATTTCATGGTGTTGGAACAAACCATGAAAAAGACAAGGGAGGTTCCTGGTTTCAAATGGCATTTATTACATGCTCAAAAACTATTGTAAAATGCTGACTATAAACAGGTCACATTCTTTACTCACTGAAGTCAGTGGTTGAATGTGAGCATGGAGCAACCTGCAACTGTCTCTTCCTTCATTCCCTGTCTCTGTGCAGTGAACACCTGCCCATGTTTAGACACCGCTTTCTCCGCATCCACAGTTTATTGGAATTGTCAGACAGTGCCTTATGAGCTTTGCAAGGTGGAGGATTCTGCATTCCACAGAGTTCCAAAAGTGCAGCACGGGCAAAGTACAATCCGCTTCTTTTGCAATGCTTTAGTAAGCAGGAATTTCCAGCCTACAGTTCTTGTCAAAGCCAAGAATCACCTCAAAATGGTTGAAATCCACCATCAATAGATGCATTTGTGCAGGGTCAAAGATACACACAGCTTTCAGCAGCGCCGCAGAAGGTTGTTGAAACCTCTGAGCCACTTTTTCTTCACCGCTAGACTCTTCCTTGTGGCAGTAATGTTGTTTGAGCTTCTTTGCCATGCAAGAAAATGCCCGTTGAGCACAGCCATTTAATTCAGTGTCATCAGAGTATTGTTCATTTGACTGTGCTTCAGCCCAGAACAGTACATCCACTTCTTTATTGTAAATTATTCCAATTCTTTGTGGATTGTGACATGTCGAGATTCAAACCAAGTGATTAAATCCATCAGTCGTGGAACATACTTGACAACAAATTGTACCTCCTCTTTAAGTTGAGCATCATTTAGAAGGGTTATAATGTCTGTTAAAACCTGTGTTTTCACTGTCAGTGTGAGCTCTTCTGAGACAAAGCCTGAATAGGATTTCAGGTGAGCTGTATGATACTGTACTGTCCCGAAACCAAGAATTCCAACATATAATTGCGGGCTCTGGAGGAAGGGCGATGTATTGTCCCCAAATTCAGCCGTATTTGTAATGTGTTGCCTGTATCAAACCTTGCGGCTAGAGCAGTGTTTGAAGATCTTTTTAATGTAGCTGACCAGTTTGTCGACTTTACCAAACTCGCTTTTCCACAGCTCACTGCCGAAAAATTATATGCCCATTACAATAAATATGGACAATATTAGGCATTCACCTTGGAGCACAGATTTGAAAGATTTTGTCATGCAGGTTGCACTGTCACTAATGAAAGCAGACGCTTAGTTGAAATCTGCACTGTATTTTGAAACTGATTTGATTATCGATTGGGAAACTGTGGTGTAATCAACAGCTTCTAAGTGAACACCATCTGCAAGTACTGTTGTTAGCTTTCCTGACAGTATATCTTCGGCCTTACCAGACATTAAAGTCAAATAAAACATTGCAGCATATAGTTGTCTTGCTCATTGATGGATTCATCACAAATAATTGCAGAAGACTCACATGCGTTAATCTGAGACTTCATCTCACAATGTGTAGCAAAAACCTAGGTAGTCCTGTCATAGTTTATTTGCACTTGCAATCAACCATCATTTTGCGCATTACGTTGAATGAATACCCACAGCTTAGGATGATCAGGTTTTTCCAATGATATGTTGGCGTTTGCAAAAGCATCCACAAGTTTGATTGGAACCAACTGATGATTTTCTGTGCTCTCTGTCGACTTCTTAAAAAGAAACAAAATCGTTGCTTGTTTTTTTTTTTGTGTGCTTGTTTTCCAACACTGGAGTGTCGGATGCTCTCTTTCTGCTGCAATGACTTTCGGACTGTGAGTGGCTCTGAACCATTGCCCGCCATGTGTAATCCAACAAAACATTGCAGCTTGTACAAAACCGTATTCCACCATCAGCATGCAGAATTGGTTTCCAAATTCTTTCACTTGATGTGCTGCAGTAATGGTTGTGGCCATTTTTGATTTGCTCATTCTGGCATTCTCACTTATCTGCTAATACATGAGGCTGCTTCTCTGAAAACTACCAATCAGTGAGGTGAACCTTGTGTCAATGAATAAAATGCGCAAAGTTAGCAAAATGGCTGATTTCACAGAGGACCTGGATTTCGTGGTGCGTTACGCATTTTTCACAGCTGTGAATTTGGTAGGCCCTATTGATGATCCAGGCAGTGTTCATGAACTACAATATCCGTGTTGAATATTCTCCAACTGAATTTCCCACTCCACTTAGGTGACATGACAGCCAGCATTTGTCTTGTAAATTGTCTCCTATCCAGCAATGCATACAACCTCTCTCCAGAGTGGCACAGTCACTGTAGTGCTTTGTTATACAGCAAGAGCCAAGGACTCTGCCAAGCGCTGTTACTTTTTAATCAAATAAAACAAACGGGTAAATCTGTCACAAAGCAATACTGGAGCAAATTAGTAAAATGTGCCTTGTGTTATTCTTTAACTGGTCACAGTCCACCAAGAAAAATTACATTCTAAGGTCACATCATGAGCCAATACAAAAATATATATTTGCAAGGTAGCTGCATGGACTAATCTGGACCTCTATGATCATGTTTTGATCTCAGCTCAGGACAAAGCATTGTGGCACTAACATAAAAGCAAAATACCACAGATGCTGGAAATCTGAAATAAAAACGAGAAATGCTGGAAATACTCCAGGTCTGGCAGCATCTGTGGAGAGAAGCAGAGTTAACGTTTCGGGGTCACCCTTCTTCGGAACTGTGGCACTAACATACTTCAATATGGCCTTTAAACCAAGTTCTGGTGCTTCTTGCATTCATTTTCTGTATACCTTTGGCTTAATTTATTTGTGTATTAAGGTTTTAAAAAAGGAGGAATATTAGGTTGCTAAACCTTTGGTACAATCTTTCTTCTCTATGAATGTGGTTCAACTCTTGCATTTGCAGTTCCCTTTCTACCTGCACTTCATTTCTGCCTGAGTTGGGGCATTTCTGTGTATTTCATCCTTTGTTGCATCAACTTGGTGTCTTATTTTATAGCCTCTTTCGAAAACAATGAAGCATGATATCAAAATGAGATCTTCTATACTGTAGCGGTTGGGAAAAGATAATGGCCTAGATTTTACAGTTGGCAGCTGTAAAACGGTGGTCACCGTTCATTATCCTTACAACTGCCCGCTTGCGCTAATTATAGTGTCATTTTAGCACGATGTCCTTGACAGAGGATCTGGGACCTGTGTGAGCAGGAAAAGCAACAGTGTGTCTCTTCAACCAAGCAGATTGAAGAATTCTTATTGAGGCATACAAAGGCTGAAACAGGAAGTGTAAGTTAATATATTTAATTCAATGTAAAGTCATTGCAAAGTAGAAGAAAAGCGGGATTGAGAGACAAAAGAGGCAAAGCTAAAATTTAAAAAGAAGTTTTAAATTTCCACCAATAATTAAAATCTGAAGGAATGAGACTCCACACTTGTAAAATATTCAGTGCCAGAGAGGTGGTTTGGCAGTAATTAAGTCTTATCAGACCATTAAGAATTCACTCATGTCAATAGACAAGCCCTCATGTGTTCTCCCGTGTGTATGTTTTAATGCTGAATCCCTCAGTGAGGCAGCAATCTAGCAAAGCTTGTGGAGGAGCAATGCAAATCGGACAACTTCCTGACTCGGACGTTTAACTGCATGTACAGATGCTGGAAGTCACTGTTTGATTTACGAAATAATGTTGAGTGCTGATAGCCTTACCCCTATTCCTACCATGAAATCCAGGCCAGTGTGCTGCTGTGGTGATATCTCATGAAGGAACATATGCAAATGAGTACACCATCATTCATAAGAGGTAGATGCAAATGAGGCAAATACACATGAGTTCCTGGTTAAACAATTAAGTAGGAAGGAACTTTGTATTTTGAACGACATAGCAAACAGCCCCACTGCTGCCAATATAAAGAAGGGAAGGCCCTAAAATATTTGCATATGGGGGTGTACCTTGTGCAAAATGATAGACATGCTGTGGTCCTGTACAGCCTCCATGGGAACTGAAGGGTGTAACAATGGTTTAATTGATGGAGAAATGGATAGCAATTATACAGCCCTGCAATATGCAATGGGTTAATCAATATTTCCCCTTGTGTGGGCAATTGGGATGGCAATATTTGAAATGGATGTTACATGGACTTGAAAGGTCACCTGCCGTAGAATGTGGTAGTAATGGTTCGTAAACCCCCAGGAGCCAAACCTGGACAGATGGGCTAAATCCTTTTCTTTCTTTCTGTCTGTGAGGTTCAACATTAACTTTGGATAATCTCCACTCCATATAGTGAGCACGAACCACAGTATAACTTGCTGATAATTCGATATGAACTAACAGTCTCAGGTCATAATGCTTAGTGTAGGAAATTTTGACAGCATAGGGAGAAATGGTTAAGACATAAATGTAGATTTTACGAATTTAGGCTTCCAGCTTAAGGTGCTGGCAGCATGTATTTTTTTTTAGGTGTGGAGATTGGTGGGCCCTGTGGTATTTTCCATTTGTAATGCTCTTCACCAGGAGCACAAATTCCTAAAATCTACCCTGTAGTGTTCAGTCGATAGAGGGTACCGCATATCACCTGCTAAATATGGCAAATGTTGTAGTGTTTAGGTGGTGGATTTGAATGCATCTGGTAACAGCTATAACAAGAAACACCTCATGAATTTGACTCTGGTGACCATTGGGAGCATAGAAAAATGCAGGACTTTTTCTTAAATAATAGTCACAAATTTTACATAAGTCAGTGCTCCAGTAACCCTGGTTCAGCAAGTAATGATGAACTCTGCATTTGAACGACATTAAATTTAGTGATGCAGGATTCCACACTGGATGCTCTACTCTTCATTTATATGCCACCAATAAAGCAATGTTAACTTTCACCTGTATGCTTCTCCATCAAACCAATGGCTGGTGCCACTGTCGATAGTGTTATACCAATGTGTTTTGTTGAGTGTTAATTTCTTTGGTCTACTGACTCGAGATCTGAATTTATATATTTTTAAAAGACCAGCTGAAAGGATGATTTTGCTGGCAGCTTAAGGTGATCATCTAGTTGCTACACTCTATCCTACATTGCCAAGGACTGTGACGAGGGAGATGAAATGTCTGTGCATTTAAAGGAACTACCTGTTCTTTTCAGCAAGCAGAGAAATACTGTTATGTTTGAATCAGAGTGACTGTCATGTGACAGGTCCCTCCTCATCTGTGGTTTTTCTCTGCAGCAGAGAAGCAACTGAACTCTTACATATGCGTACCCTTAGTGGGGGTCTCTCTCTCTCCATTCCAGCTTGAAAGCTTTCAAATCCTGCCTCTTGACAGACCACCTTTGCATACGCTGGTTACAATCAGGAACACCCGTTGGAGGAAATCATGTGTATCGCTATCTCCAAGAGCCTCACGAGCCATAACCACCTCTGGCATAATGTGGCAGCAAAGCCAATCTCTTCCATTTCTGTACCTACCTAGACACTGCCAACTTAGATTGCATTTCTCACAATTGACTGCATAGGCTTAGTCCAGAGGTGTCGATCCTTGGCATAGTGTTCAAACCAGAATCAGCTCAACAGAGTTCAATTTATTAACCCATATTAGATCTGTGACCAAGACTAATTCCCTACTCCATCCTCTCCTTCAATCAATGTAACTGGGCTGGTTTATGTCTTCCTACTACCCTATTTTATTGGTGTGAACAGCGGTGTAGCAGGATGAAAATCACCAACTTACTGCTGGATGCCATCCCAATATAATTTTTAGGCAGGCCTCAATGGAAGGAGCTGTAAAACAGGCAGGTGATCCAATCCCGTTATGTTAAAATTCCCCCCGCCCCAAGAGCGCCATGCCTTACCTCCTTACCTGTATATTATTGGATTAAGCCCTAACAATGTTTGTACTAGCGCTCATTACAATCTTGCAATGGCCACACCACTCCAATGTAGAGTGCGGTGTGTCACATGAAGTTTCTTCATAGCTCTAATTTAGCTAAATCAACTGGACTGCTTGATGGGGACCTGAAGGAGACACACAAATCAGCAGAACTAGTCCCATCTCACATAGTGCCAGCTTTCCGTTAGCTGACCATTGAAATATTAATTGGAGATAACCTCAGTGCCAATTTGGAAGAGGAAATATGAAGGCCTCCCATTTGAAAATATTCATTTCATAACAGTTACTCTTGTTAAGTAATGGTTACGTTCAGTATGTGGGCTAATGATCCACTCCAGTACATATTGATAGTGTAGGTGGGTTGATTCCTGAATAAATCTGCAAATACTGCATAGTAAATCATTTGTTATGCCACTTTTATTTGGGAGGGGAAAAATGAGGAAAAGGTCACTAACTTGTGTGAACAAATTAACTAGTGACTTCCAGCTTGTAAATTGTAATGAATGGGACAGAAACACGAGCTTTCGTTCTCTCAAAAACAATTTATTATACACCTGTTTTATTAAAAGGGTACATCTAGTGAAATTACTTATTTGAATTACAAAAGGAGCAACATGATTCAATATGAAAATAAGATACTGCCCAGTAAGTTTCGACAGTAATAAATCAGACACACAGCGGCCAATGATATCAGCTTCCTGCATGTATCCACACAAAACCCAACAACTCTTGTACAAAACAAAAGTACTCTGTAACTGTGATACATTATAAAGATTCAGTTTTTTTTTTTAAAACTGGTAAATAAGAAATGATCCTTCAGGTGGGGTCAGAAACTGGATTTCTTGGTCACACCCCAGGAACCTGTCAAAGCATCTACAACTATTCAGAAGAATATAATACAAGAGCAGGTAAAGATCATTCTCTTCGGGTTTGTTGACCATTCAACTGCTCTTATCCTTGCTGATTCTTTTTCCTTTCTTTCAGCCAGTCAGCTTGTTATCGTGGGACTTGATATGTTTCTAAGTCTTAATTGGTTTCCATCAAGAGAATTGTATGGGCTGTACACCTGAAATCTGCTGGAACCAAGGAGGAGATGCAGTCAGTTTCTATTGAACGCTTACACACACCAACAGTTTCAAAGTAGTGAGCTCATTTCTTTTATTTTTAAAATGGAAACTCTCAAAGAGCAATTTTAAAACTGAACTGAATTTAAACAGAGTAACCAGAAAGCGGAAATCAAAATAGAAAATGTAGACATATACAATGGGTCAGACAAGAGCAACTTGCATTTATATAGCACCTTTAATGTAATAAAACGTTCCAAGGTGCTTTACAGGAGCGTTATCAAACAGCAGTTGACATAAGAATATAAGAAATAGGAGCAGGAGTAGGCCATTCAGCCCCTCAAGCCTGCCCCGCCATTCAATAAGATCATGGTTGATCTGTCCCAGGCTTCAACTCCTCTTTCGGGCCTGCTCTGCTGAACCCACATAAGGAAATATTAGGGCAGGTGACCAAAGGCTTGGTTGAAGAGGTAGGTTTCAAGGAGCATCTTAAACAAGGGAGAAAGATGGAGCAGTTTAGGGGGAGAATTCCAGAGCTTAGGGCATAGGCAACTGAGAAGGCATAACCACCAATCATGTAGATATTAAAATCAGGAATGCTCAAGAGGCCCGAATTAGAGGAACACAGATATCTCCAGCCCCACAGCCCTCCAAGAAATATGGAGGGGTGAGGCCGTGGAGGGATTTGAAAACAAGAATGAGAATTTTTAGATCAGGGCATTGCTTCAGTGGGAGCCAATGTCGGTCAGTGAGCACAGGGGTGATGGGGGAACATGACAACTTCCTTTAGGACCCAGAATTATAGAAGTTGACCTGTATATGTTCATATTTTCTTTTCAAAGACTTTGATGATTTGTAGCACAAGAGACATTGAAATTTAGAACAATCATGATGCCTGTGAAGTCCACGCCATGGGAGGAACCAAGTTTTTAAAAAAATCTATTAAACTGAGTACATTTACATGTTCTAGATTTCTTCTCCGTAGTGATAAGGAACTACGGGAGAAATTTAGTTTTAACTGGTAGGATTTTTTTTTTTAAATTTCCCACTGCTTAATTTTTGCCAATGAAGCTAATCTCAGTGTATACAAAAGGGTGAATTATGCAAGTACTGTCTTGCCAACACAGCCATGCCTATTGGTAAAGTGTAGGCACACTGGACAAGATTCCTTGATGGATGCAATCAAGGAGCAAGGCTCCTCAACAGCAGCAGATGTTCAGATAAACCAGGCACAAGCAGTCCACTGGATAAGAGAATACTCATTAAGGAAGTGGATGTCACTGGCAGACAAGCATTTGTTGCCCATCCCTAATTGCTCTTGAACGGATTTGTTTGCTAGTCCATTTCAGAGGGCAGTTAAGAGTCAACCACATTGCTGTGGGCCTGGAGTCACATCTCGGCCAGACCAGGTAAGGATGGCAGATTTCCTTCCCTAAAGGACATTAGTGAATCAGATGGGTTTTTATGACAATCAATGATAGTTTCATAGCACCATTACTGAGACTAGATTTGAATTGCTGATTAATTAATTGAATTCAAATTTCACCAGCTGTCATGGTGGGAATTGAACTCATATTCCCTGGACATTAGCCTGGGCCTCAGGATTACTAGTCCACTGACATTACCACTACGTCACCGTCACCCCCCCCCCCCCCCCCCCATCTCTGTGACACCACATTGCATTTTACTTCAAACTTGTGTTGAGTGTTCTTTCATTCCTAATCACCACCTTCAGGGTTTACATAATAATAGGCCATTCAGTCCCTCGAGTCTGTTCTGCCATTCAATTAGATCACGGTTCATCTATACCTCTGCTCCAATTACCCACCTTGGTACCATATCTCAATATCCTGAGCAAATTTTCAATTGAGCCTCAGCCTCAACATCTTTTTTAGGGGGTGGGAAAAAGAGTGAAGTGCTTTCTGACATCGCCCCTGAATAGCCTAACTCTTGTTCTGGGCTTCCCCTGCCACTGGAAATAGTTTCTCTCTATCTAACCAATCAACTCCTTTAATCATCTGAAACACCTCAATTAGGTGCAGTGTCTAGAACTGAACAAAGTACTCCAGATACGGTCTAATCAGAGCTTTCTACATCCATAGCATAACTTCTGCTCCTTTGTATTTCAGCTCCCTTGAGATAAAGACTAATATTCCAATAGCCAATAACACACCATCCTGACTTGGAACTATATTGCCGTTCCTTCACTGTCGCTGGGTCAAAATCCTGGAACTCCCTTCCTAACAGCACTGTGGATGTACCTACCCCACACGGACTGCAGTGGTTCAAGAAGGCAGCTCACCACCACCTTCTCAAGGGCAATTAGGGATGGGCAATAAATGCTGGCCTGGCCAGCGACACCCACATCCCATGAATGAATAAAAGAAAGCCTCTTTAATTAAGTTGTTATTGTTTTTACCTGTCGAGTAGCTTTTACTGACTGTCTACAGTAGATACAATCCCAAAGCATAAAACACTGAGAATGAATTTTATTCTCTCTTATTCTTCCTGTCCTGAAGATAGTGGCTGCTCTGGTGCTGGCATCCCGCCGGGACCTCACCTCAGCAACCATTCATAGAACATAGAACAGTACAGGCCCTTCGGCCCACGATGTGCTGAACCTTTAACCTACTCTAAGATCAAACTACCTACCTACCCTTCATTCCACTATCATCCATGTACCTATCCAAGAGTCACTTAAATGTCCCTAATGTATCTGCTTCTACTACCACCGCTGGCAGCGCATTCCACGCACCCACCACTCTCTGTGTAAAGAACCTTCCTCTGACGTCTCCCCGAAACCTTCCTCCAATCACCTTAAAATTATGCCCCCTAGTGATAGCACTTTCTGCCCTGGGAAAAAGTCTCTGGCTATCCACTCTATCTATGCCTCTCATCATCTTGTACCCCTCTATCAAGTCACCTCTCATCCTTCTTCGCTCCAATGAGAAAATCCCTAGCTCCCTCAATCTTTCTTCGTAAGACATGCCCTCCAGTCCAGGCAGCATCCTGGTAAATCTCCTCTGCACCCTCTCTAAAGCTTCCACATTCCGCATGCATGATCCTGGACGCGGACTACAGGGTATGTTGCAGCCGAGATCAGGATCTTCCCCTTTCGCGATCAGGATCAGGAAATCCTGGTCAATTTTTTTTAAATGTTAAAACACTGCTCTCCCCAGTTCAAGAATATTGAAACCAAGCAGCTCGCCACCACCCTAGCTGCAATCAGTGAATTCAGCACAGATCAGAGACTGGACTGCGACCTTCACAGTTTGTGTAGTTCAGTACCAAGCCACAAGCTCCACTTAACCCCATCCCTCCTGAGTCAGCTGGAGGGTTTGTATAAATCATTTATAAACTTTTTTTTTTACTTGTAGCAACACTGACTTCTCTGCTTTTCAGCTTTGACCATATTTATATACTGACAGGAAATAAATGCAGACTGGCTAAGTGGGTAGCACTCTCACCTCGGAGTCAGAAGGTTGTGGGTTCAAGACCCACTCCAGAGACTTGTGCACATAATCTAGGCTGACACCCCCAGTCCAATACTGTCAGAGGTGCCATCTTTTGGAGGAAACGTTAAACCAAGGACATGGCACTATTTCGAAGAAAAGCGAGCGAGTTCTCCCCAGTGTCCTGGCCAATATTTATCTCAGCCAACATAACTAAAAACATTGTCTGGTCATTGTCACATTGCTTTTATATTATTGTCACATTGCTGTTTGTTTGACATTGCTGTGTGTAATGTGGCTGCTGCATTTCCTACAACAGTGACTACACTTCAAAAGGTATTTCATTGGCTGTAAAGCACTTTGTGATATCCTGAAGTCGTGAAAGGCACTATATAAATTCCAAGTCTTTCCTTCTATGGCGATAGAGAAGGGGATTGAGACTAAATGGTAGTTCTTTCAGAGAGCTGGCACAGTGATGATGGGCCGAATCGTCTCCTCCTGTATTATATGATTCTATGATTCAACCATGTGCATTAAAGAGAGTAAATTCTACCAATAAGATAATATGAGAAACAATGTTGTAAACTTCAAACACTTATGTTACTTTTGCATAAAACAAAGATTGAACTTTGGAAAGGCAAGGACACTCACCTGTTGATAAGATGTTGTATAAACCATGACATTTTGTGGCTGGCCATCTGCAGTGATCAATCCTGTTGTCAACTGATTAGCTGTTGATGGCAATAAGAAATGTATCAAAGTTTTCAATAGCGCAGTAGTATATTTGCAATAAACAAGCTGAAATTAGTATTGTGCATTAAACTAAAACATTCACCGGGTCTATGCAATTCTCTCACTGAACTTAATATTCAGCATCCCCACATTCACAGGGAACCCCTGATTTGGATGCTACATGACTAAAACCAGGTAGGTATTTTAGAACATTGGGTGAAAATATGCTAGGAGACAGCAATTTAAGCCAGATATTCTAAGAAAATGTAACTGCACAAAAGAGACCAGTGGGTGTTTTTTTTTATAAATTTGTTAATATTCAGTGGAGCATTTTCTTCTTGTCAAAAACATTACAGCACAGAAACAGGCCATTCAGCCCATCAAATCAACGCCGGTTGTTAATGCTCTGCATGAGCCACCTCCCACCCTGCTTCATTGAATCCTATTAACTAATCCTTCTAAACACTCTCACCTTGCTTTGCTTGTGTTTGTTACAATGATCAGAAATATTAATGACTCCAGTTTTCTGTTGAGTGAATTTGTACTATGGGATTCGTCAACCCATAGGAAATTAAGCACAGCCACAAATTTGTGCAGCCTAGTTCACTGACAGCCATTCCTGGGTTTTGAAAAACAAATGATTTCTAAAATTAATTCCTCTAGAACCACACTACTGGTTCTTGTGTGTAATCAAGCCCCAGGAGGTTGGAAATCAGAAACTTAAAGTAACCTATTTTTGGTAGCTTTGCTCAGTGATAGCACTCAAACAGTAGATCCATCACCAAACTGTTTTTACCAATTTCACTCTTTGGGTCCAAAACTTTTCAGGATGAGGAACTTCAGTTACAAGGAGGGGTTGGGACTGTTTTCCTTTGAGAAAGGAAGGTTGAGAGGAGATTTGATAGAGGTGTTCAAAATCATGAGGGGTCCGGACAGAGTAGATAAGGAGAAACTAATCCCATTGGCAGAAAGGTCGAGAACGAGAGGACACTGATTTAAGGTGAATGGCAGAAGAACCAAAGCTGACAGGAGCAAACACTTTTTTTTACGTGGTGAGTGGTTAGGATCTGGATTGTACTGCCTGAAAGTATGGTGGAGGCAGATTCAATCGTGGCTTTCAAAAGGGAATTGAATAATTATTTGAAGAGAAAAATTTGCAGGACTACAGGGAAAAGGCGAAAAAAGTGTTATAAACAGTGAGAATCACTCCTTGGCTCAGTATTACTGTAGGATGCGTTCAGGGAAAAGGCTACAATCTCTTAGATGCAGGACAAATTGGTTCTTCAACTCGTTTGTGCCTTTATAAGAACTTTTAACAGGAGCTTGATGAATGGTTTAGGATATGTACTCATGATGGGAGTCTGAATGATTATCTTAATGCATTGGAATTAGTTTTTAACATATTTTAATCGTTACTTTTTGAGATAGTGTAATTTTCTTTTTTATTATAATTCATATGTAATTTGTTTTAATGGATTAGCAATATACCCAAAATAAATATCCATATGGACAACAAAGTGACATTGAGTGGGACTAGCTGAGTTGCTCTTGCAGAGAGCCAGGATGGACACAATGGGTCGAATGGCCTCCTTCTGTGCTGTAACCATTCTATAATTTATAAAAGATGGAGCGGTGCAGAAAAGGGGAAAAAATAACTGCCAGATTCAGTTTATTGCCACAATTTTCCTTCAGTTTTAATGCCAATCACTGCCCTCGCTGCTGTTAAACATCCCTGCTAGTAGTTTGAGGGTGTGGCTATCCCAAGGAAGAGTAAGTAAAGCTTTCTGTTTTTCTCTTCTCCAACATAAATAAAATTGAGAGAGAACAACTCAGTGCAGGAGCCCTGCTCCTCCAACATCCAGCCAAGTCTGCATCTGCAGCAGCAAATTTTAGATGAAGAAAATAATTTAGCTTTCAATTAAAAGTCATGAAAAATGATCATCACCCTCACCAAATGGATGGGCTATCTTGTGAATTCTCCCCTTTTGCCGCCCCAATGTCAGTCCTGCCTTCATCTGCCTGGGTCCCACTCTCTGGAATTCCCTCAACCTCTCCAACTGTGTCTGCTTCTCAAAACCTGCGGCAGTTACGACAAAGCTTTTGGTTCCTCCCTCAACCTTTTTTGACTCAGGACCATCTTTTCATCACACATCTGTGAATCACCGTCAAAATTTTTTTTGTGTTAAAGTTGCTGTATAATGCAAGTTGAATAATAGCAACACATTGTAGACATATGGGTTAAAGACAAAGACTGTTCTGATCTGACAGCATTTTTCCATTAAGATCTTTATTGCCTTCTGAGGTGACTATCCTTTGTTTAAAGAAAAAAAAATCCTTCTTCCTGCTTCCTTTAGTGTCCAGTAGCCAGTCTTGAATAAAAGTTTTTTTTAAGAATTCAATGGTCATATGCAGCACTTACAGAAAGTTTCTTCTGTCAGTTCCTCGCCAAGGCCATCTGTGCCTCCACCTGTTGATGTGTTTAATCCTTTCTCCCCCTTCATTGCCTGCACAATTCAATTCAGTTTTAATTTTTCTTTGAATGACAAATGTGATTGGAAAAAAAGGTTTACTTTTTAAACATGTACCAACAACTTGCATTTATATAGCGCCTTTAACATCCCAAGGCACTTCACAGGAGTGTTATCAAACAAAATTCGATACCGAGCCATGTAAGGAGATGGTCGGACAGGCGACCAAAAAGCTTGGCCAAAGAGCTAGGTTTTAGGGAGCACCCTGAAGGAGAAGAGAGGCGGAGAGGTTTAGGGAAGGAGTTCCAGAGCTTGGGGCCTAGGCAACTGAAGGCCGCCAATGGTGGGGCAATGAAAATCGGGGGGGAGCGCAAGAGGCCAGAATCGGAGCAGTGCAGAGATCGCGCAGGAGGTTACAAAGAGAGAGGGGCGAGGCCACGAGGGAACTGAAAACAAGGATGGGAATTTTAAAATTCTTATGAAATATTCAGATGGATTGGTGCCACAGCAATCAAGTGGAAGGACCACAGGCCAGTGTCTGCACTTCCCCAGTCAGCTCCTCATTTCAGTCATGTTGACAATCCTGAGCAAGCAGTTCACCACTGGGTGGGTTAAATTAGAGAGACTTCATTCCAGGCAGCGTACTCTCTCTTCAGGTAGGCTGATAGCAAAAATGCCCCAACTGGAATGTGGCAGCCTGCCTTCCCAAAAAAAAACAGAAATCAAATGCAGAGAAGCTAACACTGGACAATAACAATTTTCAAAGACCACTTAAATACTTTTGAATTTAAAAGTGAAAACAGTTTCACCTCTCTGAACTTCTGCAGGTAAAGTTTTAGTGGTTCCACATAACTGTCGAACCCGAGTGTGGACATGGCAAAAAGGATATCTTCTCCATTGATGGTTTTGCGTTTCTCTTGGTGACATCGCTCACTGGCCTCAGACGTTATAAAACTGATAAACTCACTCACACATTCTTGAACGCATTCTTTAGCATCCTTAGCGATCTAATGAGAGATGGTTTCGATTGTTAGGAACATTGAACACTACAGCTGCATGTTATGCTTTTATAAAATTCATCCAAAGCCACAATATCTACTTCCCACTCAAGCACAGGAAGGTTTTATCTGCACAATAACTTCAACAGTCTTTATTGGCTCTGAAGGGCTTTGAGCGGTACTGGAGGATGTCCTATTGATGGCTATAGACAGTACGATGTACTGAACAGTATGCTTAAGCCCCAAAGGACTTTTCTTTTTCTGTTTAAGAGCAGACGGTTACACTTTGTATCCAAGTCGTCATTTAGCACTGAGGTATTGTCAGATGAGATGTCAAACCGAGGTTCTACCCCATCAAGTGAATGTTCCATGACGCTATCTGAAGAGGAACAGGGCGTTCTTCTCATGTCTTGGCCAATGTTCAGCCCTCAACTGACAGTCAGAAATCAAGTATCTGCTCATTCATTTGTTCTTTGTAGGATCTTTGTGTACAAATGGTCTGCCATGTTTTGACTGCACTTTAAAAGTACTTCATTGTATCTGAATCACTCAGGCATTGAGGATGTATCAAGGTGCGACATAAATACAATCCCAGTCAGGAGTGGTATCCCATGTCAGTACATGTACCAACAAGACTCAACTTGCACTTCCAGCATGCTGATGTTTTTACCCCCAAGTTAAATCCACTGGAAATATATCTTGGGTATTTATTCTAATCTGATTCCAGCTCTGTAGCCCCAAGTAACTTTGCAGTCAAATAGTAGGAGACTCCCCTACTCACCAAGATGAATATTTCTGTAATGTAATTAAAACTAAAAAAAAAGGATCACTGGCATTAAAATCTATATTACTATAGGAAACTGGCACATTACAGAGTGTGTCCCTGGAATTTCCAAATTAAATGCATGGTTGTTCATTTCAAATGAAATAGCTTTTCTGTATTGTATTTTGTAACAACTGACATTTATGTAATGCTTTTAACGTTAATGTGGTCCCAAGGCACTTCACAGATAAGGATAAGGAAAGAAGATGCCAAACCAGGAATGGAGAGGTTAGGATGGACGACAGGAAGCTTGGTCGAAGAGATAGGAGTTACAGAAGCTTTTAAAAGGAGATGGAGATGTTTAAGGAAGGAATGCCAGAGTGTGGAACTTAGGTAGCTGAGGGATCTACCACCAACATTGGGACAAAGGGAGGGGTGATGCATTACAGCCTAAAATCAGAGGAATTGTCTGTTTTAGGACAGGATGATGGTGGTGTGGGCTTGACAAGATTGCAGAGATGGGGAGACCATACTAGGATTTAAACAAGACAAGAAGGATTTTAAAACCATTAGGTGACTGGAAGCCAATGAAGGGAGCATAGTGCAGGAAAGTACACGTGCAGCAAGGCTCATATTGAAATTAATGTGGGGTGAAGGGAGGCCAGTAAGGAGGACATTAGAGTAATGGGTCTGGAGGCATATAAAGGTTTCAGCAATGAAGGGGCAGAGGAAAGCAATGTTAATGTGGCAATGTATGGAGTCTCTGTGGTGGCGAGTGTCTATGGTCTGAAACTATCAGGGTTGAAATAGATATCATGGTTACAAACAGTTTGAGACAGTTACTGGAGGGGGAAGGAGTCGCTAGCATGGAAATGGAGTTTGTAGTGAATTTCGAAGACAAAAGCTTTGGTCTTCGTGGCGTTGAGTGTGAGGAAGGCGGGATCCATGGAGGAATGGATGTCTGATGAACAATCTGACAACACAATTACAGTTCAGGAGTCAAGGAAGCCTAGAGAAGGTACAGGGCCGGGGAGGGGGAGGTGGGGTCAGGACAGGACGGGGGCTGGAAGCTGGCTTGTGGATGAAGTCAGCAAGGAGGAGTATGTAGATGAGAAAAGAGGGGGCCTAGGATAGATCTTGGGGACCTGGAAGTAACTGCAGGTTATGTTTTCTAAAAGAAAATTGCTTCTGAACATTCTACAGTCAAGTGCTGCTTTTCTCCTTATTCTAGAGTATATCACATATTTTCTCATGAAATTTACAGACTGTTAAGTTACAGAGTGTATTAATTTAATTTGAAAAATCATATTAAAATGGGACCAAAAATTTAACATGTCGGTTCTATCAGAAATGTCCCAAAACTACTTCATATCCAATGAATTACTTTGAAGTGCAATCTGTTATGTAGGCTGTGTTCAAGTGGAACTCACTCTTTGAAATTTTAATCCTCCACACTTGATAATGTATCACAAAATGATTCCTTGATGTGCAAATTATAATCAAGATGAAGTTTGTCCTGAAATAATTAGATCTCCCATGGCATTGCTCACAGCTGGGCTGTGTTTTATGTTTTATGATAATAGACATGTTCTGCTATGTACCACAATGTATTATCGAGGCCATTGTTTTCTCTCAGCCTATTCTGATTTACTGCTGTTTCACTTTAACCCAAACGAGTGTGACAGCTGATGTGTGACAGGAAATAAGTAGGATGGTTACAGGAAGGACTTGTTATAGAGTTTTATCAAAAGATAAAGTTTCACAATACCTTCCCTGTTGCAGGTACGGCTGATTTCATTATCCGTGCAACATTGGCAATTGGAAGATAGATGTCTTGTTCCCTGTAGGACTCTTTGGAACCATTTGTGTCATCATGATCACCAAGCCCCTCGTCAGTGTCTCCTGCAACAGAATAACTCAGTAATGTACAATTCCCCTTACAGGAAAAACAGACACTAGAAGATTCACTGGAAAAATAGAAACATAGAGCTAGTTGTGCCTTCGAAAGAGCTATTCCATTAGTCCCTGTCCTCTGCTCTTTTCCCATTGCCCTGCAATATTTTCCTTTTCAAGTATATCTCCAAATCCAGTTTGAAAGTTACTACTGAATCTACTTCTACTACCCTTTCAGGCAGTGCATTCCACATCATAAGTCACTGCATAAAAAAATTATCTGCCCTCTGGTTCTTTTGCCAATTATCTTAAATCAGATTCCTCTGATTACTGATCCTCCTGTCAGTGGAAACAGTTTTTCACTACCTACTCTATCAAAACCCTTCATAATTGTGAACACCCCTATTAAAATCTTCCATTAACCTTTTGTGCTCGAAGGAGAACAATCCTAGTTTCTCCAATCTCTCCACATAACTGAAGTCCCTCATCCCTGGTATCACTCTAGTGAATCTCCTCTGCATCCTCTCCAAGGCCTTGACATCCTTCTACACAATACATCTGTGCACAAGAGTCTGTTCTCATCATGTACTGGATGTCTAACTTTTGCGCTCATGCTCAAAACAGTCCAAAGGCATCTACTCTGACCCAACCACATCTTTGAAAAAGCACTTTCTAATGTATCAGTATGAGGTTTCACACCTCACCCCCCCCAACCCATTGGTATCAGCTTTCTGGCTGTTCCACAAGATTAACTATGGATATTTTTGTGCTGTGGACTTGTAACTATTGACGACTGAGTTAAGACTTCCTAAACTCATTTTATGTAGAATCATTACAGTCACTGGAGAGGGAAGTTTCTATCACATAGTCTGTGTTGGGGTCAAATACAGATCACAAGTGGTGAAACAGCAATGCTGTTCACCCGCTTTGCCACTTAGTCCCCGATCTTGACATTTTCAATGTTAAAAGTTTTCTTAAGAGCTCATTTTAATCATTTAAACCAAGCACAACTAATAACAATTCACAATATTTGTAGTGGTTGTTAAAAACTAAACATAAAAGGTAAACTATTTGAAAAAAAAACCTTCCTTAACCATCTGCAATTAAATCACTGAGTACATGGCTATTGCCTCCTCAAAATCTACAGCTCAACATGGAGTTTCCAAATATTTGGTCACATTGACACAAGGATATGGCATCCCCATGGTAAACCTACCTTGCCTTTGTACTTTGCATGACTTTTAAACAGATGCAATTCTCTTTCCAATGGCTCTCAGTGCCATGCAATCCTTCCTGCCCTGTGACAGCAGCAACAGTAGCAGACCACAGATGTTAACCTAAACCTAGCACTGTCACCTCTGAACCAGAAGGTTGTGGGTGTAAATCCTGCTCAAGAGACGTGAACATAAAATCCAGGCTGACACTCCAGTGTAGTACAGAAGGAGTGCTGCACTGTTGGAGGTGCCGTCTTTCAGATGAGACATTAAAGCTGTCTGCCCTCTCAGGTGGATCCAAAAGCACCCATGCCACTATCTGGAAGAGGAGCAGGGGAGTTATCCCTGGTGTCCTGGACAATATTTATCTATCAATATCACTAAAAGCAGATTATCTGGTTATCACTTTGCTATTTGTGGGAGCTTGCTGTGCACAAATTGGCTGCAGCGTTTTCTACATTACCACCCTTCACAAAGTGCATAATTGGCTGTAAAGTGCTTTGAGATGTCCGGAGATTGTGAAAAGAGCTATAGAAATGTGAGTTCTTTCTTAAACAAGGGGATGGTCTGCACATGATCTGTACTGGAGGCTGACTGAACTCTCAGCTTGCCTGGATCATTAAAAGAAAATGGTGGCTCGTTGCAGTGCGTGTCACCAGCACCATTTCTGTTGTGCTCAGACTCTGCTAGTGGGTATTCGAGGGGCACAAAAAACAAAAGACCTCTTGAAATGGCTCTATGTTCCATGGCTCTATACGGCAAAGAAACAGGCCCTTCGGCCCATTGTGTCTGTGCCAGCCATCAAGCACCGATCTATTCTAATCCCATTTTCCAGCACTTGGCCCATACCTCATTCACATATCCACATTGACACTAGCACTGCAATAGAAAGGGAATGTAAATTGGATATAGGGCGAGCACATTTCAAACAGGGAGCCTTGGTGGGTCATCAGGGCTAGATTGGTTTTCGAAGAGAAAACCTATAAAAAGTGTTTTAGTTATTCCTTTACTCGATGGCAAAAAATAAGTCTTACCTTCGTGAGACTGTAACACATAATGACTTCCACCAATGTAATCACCCGCGATTCCTAACTGGGAAGCATCTGTAGTGGAACTGTCACCATCCATCTGAAAAATTGAGAAATGCTGAATTAGGAGGAGAAAACAGCAATTACAGTTAAACCAAAATGCTTTTGAGATGTGTTGAGAAAATAAACGGAGCCTTCTGCAGGAAAACAGTACACCTTGGATTTACTTGTGTGACAGCAGTGCAACCAGATGCATTTTATTTATACAACTCAAATCACTATTAAAACCTAGAATAATACAAAGTATAGGCCATTATACGTACAGCCAACAAAATCAGAACTCAGTGATGCCACTGATTCTCTAGCCAGCGGAAAAGCCCCTGGGAAGGACGGCATTACCCCTGAAATCAAGAGTGCCAAGCCTGCTATACTTTCAGCACTGCACGAACTGCTTTGCCTGTGTTTGGGACGAGGGTGCAGTACCACAGGTCATGCGCGATGCCAATATCATCACCCTCTATAAGAACAAGGGTGACCGCGGTGACTGCAACAACTACCGTGGAATCTCCCTGCTCAGCACAGTGGGGAAAGTCTTTGCTCACGTCGCCTTAAACAGGCTCCAGAAGCTGGCTGATCGTGTCTATCCTGAGGCACAGTGTGGCTTTCGAGCAAAGAGATCCACCATTGACATGCTGTTCTCCCTTCGCCAGCTACAGGAGAAATGCCGTGAACAACAGATGCCCCTCTACATTGCTTTCATTGATCTCACCAAAGCCTTTGACCTTGTCAGCAGACGTGGTCTCTTCAGACTACTAGAAAAGATTGGATGCCCACCAAAGCTACTAAATATCATCACCTCATTCCATGACAATATGAAAGGCACAATTCAGCATAGCGGCGCCTCATCAGACCCCTTTCCAATCCTGAGTGGCGTGAAACAGGGCTGTGTTCTCGCACCTACACTGTTTGCGATCTTCTTCTCCCTGCTGCTCTCACATGCGTTCAAGTCTTCAGAAGAAGAAATTTTCCTCCACACAAGATCAGGTGGCAGGTTGTTCAACCTTGCCCGTCTAAAAGTGAAGACCAAAGTACAGAAAGTCCTCATCAGGGAACTCCTCTTTGCTGATGATGCTGCATTAACATCTCACACTGAAGAGTGTCCGCAGAGACTCGACAAGTTTGCGGCTGCCTGCAATGAATTTGGCCTAACCATCAGCCTCAAGAAAACGAACATCATGGGACAGGACGTCAGAAATGCCCCATCCATCAATATCGGCGACCACACTCTGGAAGTGGTTCAAGAGTTCACCTACCTAGGCTCAACTATCACCAGCAACCTGTCTCTCGATGCAGAATTAAACAAGCGCATGGGAAAGGCTTCCTCTGCTATGTCCAGACTGGCCAAGAGAGTGTGGGAAAATGGCGCACTGACACAGAACACAAAAGTCCAAGTGTATCAAGCCTGTGTCTTCAGTACCTTGCTCTACGGCAGCGAGGCCTGGACAACGTACTTCAGCCAAGAGCAACGTCTCAATTCATTCCATCTTCGCTGCCTCCGGAGAATCCTTGGCATCAGGTGGCAGGACCGTATCTCCAACACAGAAGTCCTCAAGGTGGCCAACATCCCCAGCATATACACCCTACTGAGCCAGCGGCGCCTGAGATGGCTTGGCCATGTGAGCCGCATGGAAGATGGCAGGATCCCCAAGGACACATTGTGCAGCGAGCTCGTCACTGGTACCAGACCCACCGGCCGTCCATGTCTCCGCTTTAAAGACGTCTGCAAACGCGACATGAAGTCCTGTGACATTGATCACAAGTCGTGGGAGTCAGTTGCCAGCGATCGCCAGAGCTGGCGGGCAGCCATAAAGGCGTGGCGAGTCGAAGAGACTTAGCAGTTGGCAGGAAAAAAGACAGAAGCGCAAGGAGAGAGCCAACTGTGTAACAGCCCCGACAACCAATTTTATCTGCAGCACCTGTGGAAGAGTCCGTCACTCTAGAATTGGCCTTTATAGCCACTCCAGGCACTGCTTCACAAACCACTGACCACCTCCAGGTGCTTACCCATTGTCTCTCGAGACAAGGAGGCCAAAGAGAGAGGCCATTAATAATAGGCGTAGGCGAGTGATGGAGTAATTGTGCATCAAATAGGTTAAAATATCCTTTTAATTGCAAATCCAAGCACAAGGTACAAATCAGAAAACAAACTGAAGTGTTGTCATGCTTTTTTGTCACGTCTTGTACTTCTATAAATTCATCCTGTATGATTTACATGGTTGAAAGTGTTATTCAAATGTGTAACACTTGTTTCAAAACAACTCGAAAGTAGCCCAGAAATGCAATAGATATTTTATGGTTGAGCTTACAATAAAAGTTTACTGAGTGGAGAGCATCGAACTGGTTAAACAATGAGAAACTGAGCGACTACAAAGAACATCCCATTTAATAAGGGATTCTGTCGCACATCCAACCCTGCTTTAACTGAAGCCATTCACATACACTGACTGTGTGCTTTAGAAGGGATGAATGGAGGTGCACAGCAATAAGGTGTGAGTGTAAATGTGGGACAGGAGGCAGTAATTCATCTGGGAGAACACCAAAATAGAAAGAAATGGCTAACAAACTGCTGTTCACAAGACCCTAAACACTAATAGTTTAAGCACAACTACACTGGCCGAAATTAATCTTGAATTACTGGGCATAAACTGTACTTATATAGCTCCTTTAATGTAATAAAACATCGTAAGGCCCTTCACAGGAGAATCATCAAACAAAGTGTGACACCAAACCAAATGAAGCAATATAGGAACAGGTAGCTAAAATTTTGGCCAAATAGATAGGCTTTTAGGAGAGGTGGAGGGGTTTAGGGAGGGAGTTCCAGATCTTCCAAGATAGCTAAAGGCACGGCCACCTATAGAGATTTGGGGTGCAGAAGTGGTCAGAACAGGAGGAGTGCAGATATCTCGTTGGGTTGTCGAGCTGCAGCATGTTACAGCGATAGTGGGGGGGGGGGGGGGGGGGGCCGACCTGGGGAGGGCATGGAGGCATTTCAAAACAAGGATAAAAACTTTAAAACCGAAGCATTGCCAGTCTGGAAACCAATATAGGTCAGCAAGTGTAGAGGTCTTGGGGGAACGGGACTCAGTGCAAGTTTTGGATGAGTTCAGGTTTATGGAGGGTGCATGGTGGGAGGCCAGCAAGCAAAGCATTGGAACAGTCGAGTCTAGAGGTAACAAAGGTACGGATGAGGGTTTCAGCAGCTGATGAACTGAGGCCGGGGCGGAAATTGGCATTGTTAGAGGTGAAAGTAGGTGGTCTTGGATACAGGGCTGGGAGCTTAGTGTCACATCAGATGCGGTGATTGGTCTGGTTCAGCTTCAGACAGTTACTAGTGAGAGGGATTGAGTCAGTAGCTAGGGTAGAGTGTTTGTGAGCAGGACCGAAGACGATGGTGCCAGTCTTCCCAAAATATAATGTGGAGGATATTTCTTCTCATTCAATACTGGAGAGAATGGTAGCGTCGTGGTACTGTTACTGAACTAGTAATCCAAAGGCCCAGACTAATGCTCCAGAGACATGAGTTCAAATCCCACCACAGCAGTCTCAGTAATGGTGACCATAAAATTACCAGATTGTCGTAAACACCCATCTGGCTCACTAATTCATTTTAGGGAAGGAAATCTGCTGTCCTTACCCGGTCTGGCCTATATATGACACCAGACCCACAGCCATGTGTCTGACTCTTAACTGCCCTCCGAAATGGCCTAGCAAGTCACTCAGTTGCAGCAAAATGCTACAGAAAGGTCAAAAAATAATAGAACCGGACAGACCACTCAGCATCACCCGAGGCACTGGAAACAACAAAGGCGCACCCTGCCTAGTCGATCTTGCAAAGTCCTCCCCTGGGATCTTGTGCCAGAATTGGGAGAGCTGTCCCACTGACTAGCAACAGCCTGACATAGTCATACTCATCAAATCATACCTTCCAGTCAATGTCCCAGACTCCTCCATCACCATCCCTGGGTATGTCCTGTCCCATCAGCAGAACAGACCCACCAGGGGTGGCAGCACAGTGGTATACATTAGGGAGGGAGTTGCCCTGGGAGTCCTCAACATTGACTCTGGACCCCATGAAGTTTCATGGCTTCAGGTCAAACATGGGCAAAGAAACCTCCTGCTGATTACCACCTACTGCCCTCTCTCAGCTGATGAATCAGTGCTCCTCCATGTTGAATACCAATTGGAAGAAGCACTGAGGGTAGCAAGGGCACAGAACGTACTTTGGGTGGGGGACTTCAATGTCCATCACCAAGATTGGCTCGGTAGCACCACTACTGAGTCCTGAAGGACACAGCTGCTAGACTGGGTCTGGGCAGGTGGTGAGAAAACCAACAAGAGAAAAACTTACCTGACCTTGTCCTCACAAATCTACCTGTCGCAGATTCATCTGCCGATGACAGTATTAGTGGAGTGACCACCACACAGTCCTTTTGTGCAGACAAAGTCCCATCTTCACACTGAGGATACCCTCCATCGTGCTGTGTGACACTACTACCGTGCTAAATGGGATAGATTCAGAACAGATCTGGCAGATCAAAACTGGGTATCTATGAGGCACTGTGGACCATCAGCAGCAACAAAATTGTATTCAACCATAATATGTCAACCCATGGCCTGGCATATCCCTCACTCTACCATTACCATCAAGCAAGGGGACCAACCCTGGTTCAATGAGGAGTGCAGGAGCAGCACCAGGCCTACCTCAAAAAGAGGTGTCGGCCTGGTGAAGCTACAACACAGGACTACATGCATGTTAAACAGCGAAAGCAGAATGCGATGGATAGAACTAAGTGATCCCACAACCAATGGATCAGATCAAAGCTATGTAGTCCTGCCACATCCACTCGCTAATGGTGGTAGACAATTAAACAACCGGAGGAGGGGACTCCACAAACATCTCCATCCTCAATGATGGGGGAGTCTAGCACATCAGTGCAAAAGACAAGGCTGAAGCATTTGCAACCATCTTCAGCCAGAAGTGCTGAGTGGATGATCCATCTCGGCCTCCTCCTGAGGTTCCCAGTACCATGGATGCCAGACTTCAGGTAATCTGATTCACTCCATGTGATATCAATAAATGGCTGAAGGCACTGGATACTGCAAAGGCTACGGGCCCTGACAACATCCCAGCTGTAGTACTGAAGACTTGTGTTCCAGAACTAGCCACACCCCTAGCCAAGCTGTCCCAGTTCAGCTATAACACTGGCATCTACCCAACAAATGTGGAGAATTGCCCAGGTATGTCCTGTCTACAAAAAGCAGGACAAATCCAACCCAGCAAATTAGTGTCCCATCGGTCTACTCCCGATCATCAGCAAATGATGGAAGGTGTCACTGACAGTGCTATCAAGCGACACCTACTCAGCAATAACCTGCTCACTGATGCTCAGTTTGGGTTCCGCCAGGGGCATCTGGCTCCAGATCGTATTTAAAGTTTTGGTCCAAACATGGAGAAAAGAGCTGAACTCCAGAGGTCAGGTGAGAGTGGCTGCCCTTGACAGCAAGACAGCATTTGACCAAGTGTGGCATCAAGGAACCCTAGTAACATTGATGTCAATGGGAATCAGGGGGAAAACTCTCTGCTGGTTGGAGTCATACCTAGCACAAAAGATGATGGTTTGGTTGTTGAAGGCCAATCATCTCAGCCCCTGGACATCACTGCAGGAGTTCCTCAGGGTAGTGTCCTAGGCCCAACCATCTTCAGCTTTTTTTTTTCTTCCATGGGATGAGGGCGTCACTGGCAAGGCCAGCTTTTGTTGCCTATCCCTAATTGCCCCTGACAACTGAATGGCTTGCTAGGCCATTTCAGAGCGCAGTTAAGAGTCAATCACATTGCTGTGGGTCTGGAGACACACGTAGTTCAGACCAGGTAAGGACGCAGATTTCCTTCCCTAAAGGACATCAGTGAACCAGATAGGTTTTTGTGAGTCAATGATGGTTTCATGTCCAGATTTGTATTAATTAATTGAATTTAAATTCCACCAGCTGCTCTGGTGGGATTTGAACCCATGTCCCCAGAGCATTAGCCTGGGCCTCTGGATTACTAGTTCAGTAACATTACCACTACACCATCATCAATGACCATCCCTCTGTCATAAGGTCAGAAGTGGGGATGTTCATTGATGATTTCAGTATTCAGCACCATTCGCGACTCCTCAGATACTGAAGCAGTCCATGTCAAAATGCAGCAAGACCTGGACAATATCCAGGCTTGGGCTGATAAATGGCAAGTAACATCTGTGCCACACTAGTGCCAGGCAATGACCATCTCCAACAAGACAAAATCTAACCACTTCCCCTTGATGTTTTATGGCAATGATCATCACTGAATTTCCCACCATCAACATTCTGTGGGTTACCACTGACCAGAAATTTAACTGAACCAACCATATAAATACTGTGGTTACAAGAGCAGGTCAGAAGCTGGGAAGTCTCCAGTGAGTAACTCATCTCCCAACTCAAATCTAGTCCACTATCTACGAAGCACATGTCAGCAGTGTGATGGAATACTCTCCACTTGCCTGGATGGGTGCAGCTCCAACAACACTCAAGCAAGACAAAGCAGCCCGCTTGCTCAGCGCACCATTTACCACCTTCAACATTCACTCCCTTCACCACCGACACACAGTGGCAGCAGTGTGTATCATCTACAAGATGCATTGCAGCAACTCACCAAACCTCCTTGGACAGCACCTTCCAAATCTGCAACCTCGACCACCTAGAAGGACAAGGGCAGCAGGTACATGGGAACACCACCACCTGCAAGTTCCCCTCCAAGCCACACACCATCCTGACTTGGAAATATATCGCCGTTCCTTCACTGTTGCTGGATCAAAATCCTGGAACACCCTCCCTAACAGCACTGTGGGTGTACCTACACGACGTGGACTGTAGCGGCTCAAAGCAGCTGCTCATCACCACCTTCTCAAGGGCAATTAGGAATGGGCAGGAAATGCTGGCCTTGCAAATGATTCTCATGTACCATGAAAGAATTTTTAAAAAAGGATGTCAGACAAGCAGCTTTACAAATCAGATGCAGTGATAGGTTTGAGCAAGATGATAGTGAGGTAGAGCTGGGTGCTGTCAGTGTATATTTGGAAACTGAACTGTTTTCAAATGATATTACCATGGGGCAGCATATAGATGACAAAGAAGAGGGGATGCCAGGGATAGATTTTAGGGGAGACTCCAGAAGCAACGGTGCAGGAGTGGAAAGAGAAGACATTGCTGGTGATTCTCTGGCTATGACTGGGTAGACAGGAATGGAACCAGATAGGAACAATCCCACCCAGCTAGACAACGGAGTAGGGTTGGAGAAGGATGATGTGGTCAACCATGTCAATGGCTACTGACAAATTGGGAAGGATGTACAGGGATAGTTCATCATGGTCACAGTCACATTGGATGTCATTTGTGACTGATACACATCCTGTTTCAGTGTTGCAGGAGGGGTGGAAACACGAATGGAAGGGTTACAGCGCGCATTAAGGTGCAATAGAACACTAGAGGCACCCTACAACCGCAGACAGATCAAAGCACAAGTGGTTGATAGGCAGTCAACAAAGCTGCTCAATTCAAAAATATGAAAGAGTCTTCTGTACGAAAACTGTGGCATATTTTTGTTCCGTTCCATGCTGATATTGTATCTGAGCTCATTTTATTTAGACAAATCAAAAAGAAAGCATTTGTATTTAAGTTTATCACATCCGAGGCAACTCAAAGCACTTTACAACATCAACTGTATTTTTAAAATTGCAGTCACTGCTACCCAGCAGCAGCTTGCACTCAGCAAGGGCCCCAAAAACAGTAAATGAATTGAATGATCAATTGACTCGTTAATTGGTTGAAGGGAATATTTGCCACAACACCTACTCTTCAAATAGTGCCATGAGATTGCTTACATCCTTTAGTAACAGGTAAATGTGGCCTCGGTTTAATGCCTCATCTGAAACATGCCAGCTCTAGCATTGCAGCACTCTTCCAGCGCTGGGGCGTCAAGTCTAGGTTCCTGCTCAAAACAACAGCGGAGTTCTTAAAAACAAAAACAGAACAAAAGAAAATGTCTCAGCACCCAGTACTTTAAATATTCAAAGCACATTTGTTTAAATAGATTTTGCATGAAGATAGATTTCAATAGTGATTTGCACTGCGCAGAAAGTTTCTAAACACAGAAGTGTTAGAATAAGGCTACAAAACTGAAGATTCACAAACCACCCAACCATGAGATTTGCGGGCTGTTACATGCACTTCCTCACAACTGCAAGAACTGTTGACAACTGAAATGTATTAATTCAATACTGTAATCGCCTTTTCTAGGCTTGCTGTCTCAGATGGATCAATTTGCTTGTGGTGTTTCTAGTTGGATCCAGCACAAACTATTTCAATTAGCTTGATTAGATACTATGTAAAATCTATTACTAAAGGCAAACCCGAAAACAATGTGTGGTGCACACTCGGTGTGTAGCTGCTCGCGTTGATAGTCATAAATTTCATCGGCAGGCAAAACGTTTCACAGAGAACATTCCCAGATACCGAAAAGCTGTTGATTGCTGTAAAACTTCGCCAACTTGCATACAGATAGTGGATTTTGTGATGGTAATGACAGTGAAACCAGTGTTCGCTGTCATTACTCCTTTGAAACTGACAGCAGTTTTGGAGTCTGCCCACGCAGAGTTAAATACCGAAATCCAGAAGTTGCGGTCAGTGATTCTACGCTTTTCCAGAGGGTGTGTGGTATTGAGGTTCCCAAGTTGCAATCAATGGGAAATCATTGAACTGATGAGAACTTCCACTCTTAGGCTTTTAGCTTTGCTGTAAAAACTCGTGAAGTTGCACCTTGTCGAATAAGGTGTAACTGGGTTTTTAACAGCGTATTAAATTCATAATTACTGCTAAACAGCCTCACTTGCCCTGAAAGAATAATTTTATATTTGTTGAATGTCAAATTTCTCTACTATAAGAAATTCACAAATTTTTAAAATAATAAATGTTAAAGTTTGTTTGATATTTTAGCTTCTACCTAAATCCCATGAGTGTGCCCCATTTCTTTTGCTATTTGCAAAATACAAAAATTAAGTGAAGGGATTCAGTGATTTTTTACTTCCTGGTTTGCTGTCTATGAGAATACTTCAGTTTGATTGGTTGATTATCCTACCCCTAACTTGGCATCAGATTCAAATTGATGTTGGGAAAGGGGAAATCCTCACCAGAGATTGCTAAGCTTTCTGAGGTCACTGCTTCATAATGACTGCAAAATCTTACCATTGTCCTCAGTTTTGATGAAGGATGCCCACTCAGAACTTTTTAAATGGACCACTTTTGAAGATTACCCTTTAAGCCAACCCTACTAAAAAAAAAATCGACTCATCTTTCATAGAAACATAGAAAATAGGAGCAGGAGTAGGCCATTCAGCCCTTCGGGCCTTCTCCACCATTCATTATGATCATGGCGGATCATCCAACTCAGTAGCCTGCTCCCATTCTTGCCCCATACCCTTTGATCCCTTTAGACCCAAGAGCTATATCTAACTCCTTCTTGAAAACGTACAATGTTTTGACTTCAACTGCTTTCTGTGGTAGCGTATTCCACAGGCTCACCACTCTCTGGGTGAAGAAATCTCTCCTCATCTCAGTCCTGAAAGGTTTACCTCATATCCTTAGACTATGACCCCTAGTTCTGGACTCCCCCACCATCGGGAACATCCTTCCTGCATCTACCCTGTCAAGTCCTGTTAGAATTTTATACGTGTCTATGAGATCCCCCTCATTCTTCTGAACGCCAGCGAATATAATCCTAACCGACTCAATCTCTCCTCATATGTCAGTCCCACCATCCCAGAAATCAGTCTGGTAAACCTTCACTGCAGTCGCTCTATAGCAAGAACATCCTTCCTCAGATAAGGAGACCAAAACCACACACAATATTCCAGGTGTGGCCTCACCAAGGGCCTGTATAATTGCAGCAAGACATCCCTGCTCCTGTACTCGAACTTTCAGTTCAAGTTCTGACAGACTTCCAATTCAAATCATCATAACCTGTCTTTTCTGTTTAGTTGCTGACAGAACTGTGCATTTTCAGCCTTCTGTTTTATCCCAATAATGTCTCACTGACTTCTGTGAATTGTCAGTTAACCTGTACAGATAATTTCACATTACCCAATGACTAATCAAGAAAGAACAGGTTTACCCAAAAAAACCTTGATACTCAAAATCGATTGTGAAATCTAATTAAAATGCTATAGGTTGACTGTTGGATTTCATATACATTAATTAGAAATAGCAAATAGTCATATCACAATGACAGAAGCTTGTAACTAATCTCTCCTACAGAATTCAAATAAAGGGAAGAAAAACAAAGGCTGGAAATCTGAAATTAAAAATATAGAAAAAGCAGAGAACACACAGCCAGTCTGTTAGTGTTCGTAAGGAGAGAAAACAAGCTAAAAATTTCATGTCTAACTGGAAACATTTCCAGTTTGCGTTTCAGTACTGATCAAGGGTTATACCCAAAATCTTAACCTAGCTTTTCTCCCTAGACACTGACAAACTGCTGTGCATTTCCAACATTTTGCTTCTTCTAAGTGATTAATGGATGCACTCTGATTGGAAAGTATTCACTTGAAACTCCCTGTACTGGGGATAGAATGATTGAAAAAATTACCACAGGTACTGGATAATGCGCTATATGGATTACATATTGTTTAAAAACCTGCAAACTTGGTATAGCATGTGACACTGAGATGGGCTTCTGATCACAGAGCATGCTGCCGCTTATTTCCACCTCTGTAACATCACCTGACTTCATCCCTGCCTCAGCTGATCTGCTGCTGAAACCCTCTTCCATACATTTGTTACCTCTAGACTCAAGTATTCTAACACACTCCTGGCCAGGAGGTTGTACCCTCTATATACTTCAGGCCATCCAAAACTCTGCTGTCCGTGTTCTAACTCACACCAAGTCCCGTTCACCCTTCACTCATGTGCTCGCTGACCTACATTGGCTCCCGGTTTAGCAATGCCTCAATTTTAAAACTCACCCGGGGGAGGCGGTGGCGTTGTGGTAATGGCACTGGACTAGTAATCCAGCGACACAGGTTAATGCTCTGGGGACATGGGTTCGAATCCCAACAGGGAGGGT
Organism: Heterodontus francisci; assembly: GCF_036365525.1. Taxonomy (NCBI): domain Eukaryota; kingdom Metazoa; phylum Chordata; class Chondrichthyes; order Heterodontiformes; family Heterodontidae; genus Heterodontus; species Heterodontus francisci. The sequence continues at coordinate 14,371,961 of NC_090388.1, forward strand.
AGATGGTGAAATTTGAATTCAATTAATAAATCTGGAATTAAAAAGCCAGTCCATTGTCAACTGTTGTAAAAACCCATCTGGTTCACTAATGTCCTTGAGGGAAGGTAATCTGCATCCTTATCTGCTGTGTGGATGACTCTTAAATACCCGTTGTAATGGTCTAGCAAGCCATTCAGTTCAAGGGCAATTAGGGATGGGCAATAAATGCTGGCCCAGCCAGTGATGCCCACATCCCATGAACAAATTTTTAAAAAACCCTTGTTTCCAAATTGTACCATGGCCTCAACTCTCCCCATCTCTAATCTCCTCCCCGGCCTCCACCCAAATGAGATATCGGCACTCCTCCAATGCTGCCTCAAAAGCATCCCTGATTTTAATTGCTCTGTCACTGGTGGCCGTGCCTTCAGTTGCCGAGGCCCTAAGCTCTGGCGTTTCCTCCCTAAACCTCTCTGCCTTTCTTTCCTCCTTTGCGATGCTCCTTAGGCCAGATGACCAAAAGCGTGGTCAAAGATCATCTGTCCTAATATCTGCTTATGCGGATTGGTGTCAAATTTTGCTTGATAAATGCTCTCGTGATGGGATGTTTTAATACGTTAAAGATGCTATATAAATGCAAATTGTTATTGTTGAAACCAATTCCATTCTAATTTGGTTTATGGCTACACTGAAGTGAAATCACACCAATATTAGCACAAATGTTTCATACGCTCACATGAAGTTCTTCACCATTTAATTGGTTATCACCTCCAGTAAAACAAAGGAATCTCAAACTTGCTTGCTAAGCATACGTGCACTAACATAGCTCAATTTCATCCCACAAAACAGCTGTAACAGGAATAGGAGCTTTAAGTGGAATTCATTCTGAGTGTTGCATGCAGGGTACAATATGTTGCTTGAAAAGACAATGACTCAGTTTACTGCAAACTGTTGAGGAGGAAAAAAAAAATCCATAAAAAGTGACCAATGATTCTTATTGGCGTTATAGTTTCAAGAATATCATGCTAGCCCTCCTGCAACTCAAACATAATCGAAAGAAAACCCAACTAGGCTGATGAATATCTCGTTAAGATGAATGCCATTTCATCAGATTCACACTGACTAATTAAATTTTTCATTCAGAAAATAGTGAATCTATAACTCTCAGACCTGAAACACAAGCCATTATTGACATTGCGCTGTATTCATTGCAATAAAGACCAGAGTCTTCAAAAGTACTTTTTGGCGGGGGTACGGGAAGAGCATCTAAAACGTCATTACTACAAGACCCTCTGCAACTTCCTGTGCTCTTCTACAACTATTTGTGAGCCCGCCACAACATTCAGGACTCTCCTCCAGCTGTGTTCTTATTATCAGCTGTCTGCAACTATCGAGAGAGAGCAGGTGCATCCGATCCATTTGTCTTTGTGGCAATTTACATAGAATACACAGCACAGAAACAGGCCATTTGGCCCAAATGCACCAAACCAGTGTTTATGGGCCACAGAAACCTCCTTCAAACCCTCTTCAACTAACCCTATCAACATTATCCTTCTCCAACAAGAGAGAATCCAACCATCTCCCCTTGACATTCAATGGCATTACCATCGCTGAACCCCCCACTACAACATCCAAGGGACTACTACTGACCAGAAACTGAACTGCAGTAGCCATATAAATACTGTGGCTACAAGAGCAGGTCAGAGGCTTGGAATTCTGCAGTGAGCAACTCACCTCCTGACTCCCCAAAGCCTGTCCACCATCTACAAGGTGACAAGTCAGGAGTGTGATGGAATACTCTCCACTTGCCTGGATGAGTGTGGCGCCAATAGCACTCAAGGAGCTCAACATCATCCAAGACAAAGCAGCCCGCTTGACCAGCACCCCCTCCACCACCAGTGCTCAGTGGCAGCAGTGCGTACCATCTACAATATGCATTGCAGAAACTCACCAAGGCTCCTTCAACAGCACCGACCAAACCCATGACCTCTACCACCTAGAAGGACAAGGGCAGCAGATGCATGGGAACACCAGCACCTGCAAGTTCCCCTCCAAGCCACACACCATCCTGACTTGTAACTATATTGCCGTTCCTTCACTGTCAAAATCCTGGAACTTCCTTCCTAACAGCACCATCACTGGGTCAAAATCTAGCTTCCCCTTAAATGCATCGACATTATTCACTTGAACCAGTCCTTGTGGCAGCGACTTCCACATTCTTACCACTCTCTGGGCAAAGAAGTTTCTGCTGAATTTCCTATTGTATTTATCTTACATTAATGCTACGGAGGCTCACAAGCTATGAATCAAGTACAAACCCTGTTCATTGCAGTACCATAGCAGAACCATAGCAGAGCTGCATTGCTGCTGGAGCCATCCTTCAGATGAGCCAAGGCAGATGCTAAAGCTGTCATGGGGTTAGTCAATGAGCAGGGAGATATCTCCCAGTGTCCTGGCCAACATTGATCCCTCAACTGACATTGCCAAAAAAAAACAATCATGTCACTGCTGATTCTAAGTCTTTGCAGATTGGCTTCAGCATTTATCTACACAACGATGACAGCACTTCAAAAGTAATTCATACATGTTGGGGCATCTGGAGGATGTAAAACGTACTACTTAAATGCAAATTCCTTTTTGTGCCCCTATTGGGTAGCCTGTCACAAAATACAAGTTAATTTCAGATGAAAAATTATAAATGACCCCAGATCGCAGTTTCTCCAACTCTAGCCTCTTAGGCATCCGCCACCAATTGTCAACTGAGCCTTTAGCCAAAAGAAATAGGAGCAGGAGTAGACCATTCGGCCCCTCGAGCCTGCTCTGCCATTCAATATGATCATGGCTGATCTTCTGCCTCACCTCCACTTCCCCGCCTGCTCCCCATAACCATTGATTCCCTGAGGCACCAAAAATCTGTCTATTGCAGCCTTAAATATATTCAAAGATGCAGCATCCACAGCCCTCTGGATTAGAGAATTTCAAAGATTCATAACCCTTTCAGTGAAGAAATTTCTCCTCATCCCAGTCCTAAATGATCGGCTCCTTATCCTGAGACTGTGCCCACATATTCTAGATTCCCCAGCCTGGGGAAACAACCTCTCATTGTCCACGCTATCAAGCCCCTTCAGAATTTTGTATGTTTCAATGAGATCAACTCTCATTCTAAACTCCAGAAAGTATACAGCCAATTTACTCAGCCTCTCAAAGGACAACCCTCTCATCCCAGGAACTAATTTAGTTTAGAGATACAGCACTGAAACAGGCCCTTCGGCCCACCAAGTCTGTGCCGACCATCAACCACCCATTTATACTAATCCTACACTAATCCCATATTCCTACCACATCCCCACCTGTCCCTACCACCTACCTCTACTAGGGACAATTTATAACGGCCAATTAACCTATCAACCTGCAAGTCTTTGGCATGTGGGAGGAAACCCACGCAGACACAGGGAGAACTTGCAAACTCCACACAGGCAGTACCCAGAATTGAACCCGGGTCACTGGAGCTGTGAGGCTGCGGTGCTAACCACTGCGCCACTGTGCCGCCCTTTGAGTGAACCTTCGCTGTACTGCCTCCAATGCAGAAAGGTAGAGCAATAATCATGGTGGATTTTAATCTACTTATAGACTGGAAAAATCAATTGAGAAAAGGTAGCTAAGGAGTTCACAGAACGCTTTCAGGATAGTTTCTTAGAACAGCACATTCTGGAGTCAACCAGACAGCAGGCTATACTAGACCTGGTATTGTACAACGAGATAGGATTAATCAATGACCTCACAGTGAAGACGCGCCTAGACAGCAGTGATCATAATATAATTGAATTTTACATTCAGTTTGAGGGAGAGAAGAGTGGGTCTAAGACTAGTATTTTAAATAAGAGAAATTATGAGGGCATGAAAGCAGAGCTAGCTAAAATGAACTGGCAAAGTAGGTTAAGGGATAGGTCAATAAAGATGCAATGGCAGACATTTAAGGGGATATTTCAGAATACACATTCCAATGAGAAAGAAAAATTCCAAGAGGAGGACCCACCATCCGCGGTTAACTAAAAAAGTTAATGATAGTATCAAACTTAAAGAATTAGCAAATAATTGCAAAAAAATGGGTGACAGGTCAGAAGATTGGACAGAATATAAAAAAACAGCAAAGAATGACTAAAAAACTAAGAGTGAAAAATTAGAATATGAGAGAAAGCTAGCTAGAAATATAAAGACAGATAGCAAAAGTTTCTATAGATATATTAAAAAAGTTAACAAAGTGAGCATTGGTCCGATAGAAAGTGGGTCTGGGGAATTAATAATGGAAAATCAGGAGATGGCAGATGAACTGAACAGGTATTTTGCATCGGTCTTCACCATGGAGGATACAAGTAACATCCCAAAAATAGCTGTAAATCAGGAAATAGAAGGGAGGGAGGAACTCAAGAAAATTACAATCCTCTGGGAAGAGGGACTGAGCAAATTGTTGGAGCTACGGGTTGACAAGTCTCCAGGTCCTGATGGACTTCATCCTAGGGTCTTAAAAGCAGCTAGTGAGATAATTGCTGCGTTGGTTTTAATTTTCCAAAACTCCCTAGATTCGGGAATGGTTCCATTAGATTGGAAAATAGCGAATGTTTATTCACAAAGGGAGGGAGACAGAAAGTAGGAAACTACAGGCCAGTTAACTTAACATCTGTCTTAGGGAAAATGTTAGAAGCTATTATTAAAGACGGCATAGCAGAGCACTTGGAAAAATTCAAGGTAATCAGGTAGAGTCAACATGGTTTTGTGAAAGGGAAATCATATTTAACCAATTTACTGGAGTTCTTTGAAGTAACATGTGCTGTGGATAAAGGGGAACTGGACTTAGATTTCCAGAAGGCATTTGTTAAGGTGCCACATCAAAAGATACTGTGTAAAATAAAAGCACATGGTGTAGGGATTAATATATTGGCATGGATAGCAGATTAGCTAGCTAACAGGAAACAGAGGAGGCATAAATGGGTCATTTTCTGGTTGGCAAGATGTAACGAGTGGTGTGCCACAGGGATCAGTGCTGGGGCCGCAACCTTTTACAATTTATATAAATGGCTTGGGTGAAGGGACCAACAGTATGGTTGCTAAATTTGATGACACAATTGGTAGGAAAGTAACTTGCGAAGAGGACATAAGGACGCTACAAAGGGATATAGATAGGTTAAGTGAGTGGGCATAGATCTGGCAAATGGAGTATGTGGGAAAATGTGAAACTGTCCATTTTGGCAAGAAGAATAAAACAAGAGGCATATTATTTAAATGGTGAAAGATTGCAGAGCTCTGAGATGCAGAATTGCAAAAGATTAGTATGCAGGTACAGCATGTAATTAGGAAAGCTAATAGAATGTTATCTTTATTGAGAGGGGAATTGAATACAAAAGCAGGGAGGTTATGCTTTAGTGATACAGGGCATTGGTGAGACCACATCTGGAGTACTGTGTACTGTACTGGTCTCCTTATTTAAGGAAGGATGTAAATGTGTGGGAAGCAGTTCAGAGAAGGTTTACTAGACTAATACCTGGAATAGGTGAGATGTCTTATGAGGAAAGGTTGGACAGGCTAGGTTTGTATCCGCTGGGGTTTAGAAGAATAAGAGGCGACTTGATTGAAAAACAGAAGATCCTGAGGGATCTTGACAGGGTGGATGTAGCAGAATCTAGAACTAGGGATCACTGTTTAAAAATAAGGGGTCGCCCAATTAAGACAGATGAGAAGAAATTTTTCTCAGAGGGTCGTGAGTCTTTGGAATTCACTTCCTCAAAAGGCGGTGAAAGCAGAGTCATTGAAAATTTTTAAGGCAGAGGTAGATAGATTCTTGATAAGCAAGGGGGTAAAAGGTTATTGGGGGTAGGTGGGAATGTGGAGTCGAGCTTACAATCAGATCAGCCATGATCCTGTTGAATGGCGGAGTAGGCTCGAGGGGCCTACTCCTGCTCCTAATTCACATGTATAACTTTCCTTAAATATAGAGGTCAAAACTGTGAACAGTACTCCAGGTGTGGTCTCACCAAAGCCCTGTACAAATGCAAGAATTTTTTTAAAATTCATTCATGGGATGTGGGCGTCGCTGGCCAGGCCAGCATTTATTGCCCATCTCTAATTGCCCTTGAGTAGGTGGTGATGAGCTGCCTTCTTAACCCGCTGCAGTTCATGTGAGGTAGATACACCCACAGTGCTGTTAGGAAGGGAGTTCCAGGATTTTGACCCAGTGACAGTGAAGGAACAGCGATATAGTTCCAAGTCAGGATGGTGTGTGACTTGGAGGGAAACTTGCAGGTGGTGGTGTTCCCATGCATTTGCTGCCCTTATCCTTCTAGTCGGTAGAGGTCGCAGGTTTGGAAGGTCTTGTCGAAGGAGCCTTGTTGCGTTGCTGCAGTGCATCTTGTAGATGGTACACACTGCTGCCACTGAAAGTCGGTGGTGGAGGGAGTGAATATTTGTGGATGGGTACCAATCAAGCGAGCTGCTTTGTCCTGGATGTGTCAAGCTTCTTGAGTGTTGTTGGAGCTGCACTCATCCAGGCAAGTGGAGAGTATTCCATCACACTCCTGACTTGTGCCTTGTAGATGGTGGGTAGGCTTTGGGGAATCAGGTGAGTTGCTCGCCACAGGATTCCTAGCCTCTGACCTGCTCTTGTAGCCACGTTATTTATATGGTACTCCAGTTCAGTTTCTGGTCAATTGGAATCCCTAGGATGTTGATGGTGGGAGATTCAGCAATTGTAACGCCATTGAATGTCAGGGGAGATGGTCATTGCCTGGCACTTGTGAGGCGCAAATGTTACTTGCCACTTATCAGCCCAAGCCTGGATATTGTCCAGGTCTCGCTGCATTTCTACACAGACTGCTTCAGTATCTGAGGAGTCGCGAATGGTGCTGAACATTGTGCAATCATCAGCGAACATCCCCACTTCTGACCTTATGATTGAAGGAAGGTCATTGATGAAGCAGCTGAAGATGGTTGGGCCTAGGACATTACCCTGAGGAACTCCTGCAGTGATGTCCTGGAGCTCAGATGATTGACCTCCAACAACCACAGCCATCTTCCTTTGCGCTGGGATTGATTCCAACCAGCGGAGAATTCCACCCCCCAGATTCCCACTGACTCCAGTTTTGCTAGGACTCCTTGATGCCATACTCGGTCAAATACTGCCTTGATGTCAAGGGCAGTCACTCTCACCTCACCTCTGGAGTTCAGCTCTTTTGCCCATGTTTGAACCAAGGCTGTAATGAGATCAGGAGCTGAGTGGCCCTGGCAGAACCCAAACGGAGCATCACTGAGAAGGTTATTGCTAAGCAATTACCACTTGATTGCACTGTCGATGACACCTTCCATCACTTTACTGATGACAGAGTCGACGGATGGGGCAGTAATTGGCCATGTTGGACTTGTCCTGCTTTTTGTGTACAGGACATACCTTATGTACATCCCACATTATATATTTCCCTCCCTCCCCATTGAGTCATGGCTCAGTGATAGTACTCTCGCATAAGTCAGAAGCTTGCTGCAGAGGCTTGAATACATAATCTGACACTCAAGTGTAGTTCTGAAGGAGTGCTGCACCTTCAGAGCCACCTGCTTTCTGAGACACCATCTGCCCTCAGGTGGGCATAAACGATCGCATGGCACTGCATGGGATTCTCCACCGTGTCTTTTCAAATATTTATTCATCAACCAGCATCACTAAAACAAATGACCAGTCATGTATTTCATTGCTGTGTACAAATTGTCTGCCACGTTTGTTACATTAAAAGAGTGACTACACTCCAGAAGTAACTCATTGGCTGTAAAGTGCATCAGGATATCCTGAAGTTATGAAAAACGCAAGATAAATGCAGGTTATTTCTTTCCTCGTTAAAACCTCTCTTTGACCAAGCTTTTGGTCACTTCTAATCGCTCCATCTTCAGCACAGGTGCCTGACTACGCCTGCAAGTCGCTATTTAAGCCAAAACTATTCCAGCACGAATTCTACAGAACTAATGTAGAAACCGTACCCATTAAGATGGAATGAGATTAGCACATATAATGACCCCTACAAAGGTAGGCACAGGCAGTTATGGGTCACTGGGTGTGGTACCACTAACACTATCTTTGCGTGCACTTGGTGCATGAGTAAAAGGCTGAAACATGTATGTTGGCCTGTTTTTGCAGCCAACATTAGCATGTTTTAAAAAAATTTTTATTTAGAGATACAGCACTGAAACAGGCCCTTCGGCCCACCGAGTCTGTACCTACACTAAGGGCAATTTACAATGGCCAATTTACCCATCACCTGCAAGTCTTTGGCTGTGGGAGGAAACCGGAGCACCCGGAGAAAACCCACGCGGTCACAGGGAGAACTTGCAAACTCCGCACAGGCAGTACCCAGAATTGAACTCGGGTCCCTGGAGCTGTGAGGCTGCGGTGCTAACCACTGTGCTGCATGTGTTACAAATTCCAGGGCTGGAAAATTTCAAGCAAATGACAACACTTAAATTTAACTGACATTTTTTTGCACTGTCCTTGAAGGTTCAATAATACAAAACATCAAACAGAAACGTACCAAATTCTCATTGTCATTTTTTTTTTTTTTAGATTAGAGATACAGCACTGAAACAGGCCCTTCGGCCCACCGAGTCAGTGCCGACCATCAACCACCCATTTATACTAATCCTACACTAATCCCATATTCCTACCAAACATCCCCACCTGTCCCTATATTTCCCTACCACCTACCTATACTAGTGACAATTTATAACGGCCAATTTACCTGCCAACCTGCAAGTCTTTTGGCTTGTGGGAGGAAACCGGAGCACCCGGAGAAAACCCACGCAGACACAGGGAGAACTTGCAAACTCCACACAGGCAGTACCCAGAATCGAACCCGGGTCCCTGGAGCTGTGAGGCTGCAGTGCTAACCACTGCGCCACTGTGCCGCCCCAATGGGAACAGTTTCTCTCTATCTACTCTGTCCAGACCCCTCATGATTTTGGGGGGGGGGGGGGGGGGAGTGATTGGGGTGATGTGGTGTGAAAGGGGGGGGGGATGGGGAGAGAGGGGGGGGGGATGGGGAGAGAGGGGGGGGGGATGGGGAGAGAGGGGGGGGGGATGGCGAGAGAGGGGGGGGGGATGGCGAGAGAGGGGGGGGGGATGGCGAGAGAGGGGGGGGGGATGGCGAGAGAGGGGGGGGGGATGGCGAGAGAGGGGGGGGGGATGGGGAGAGAGGGGGGGGGGATGGCGAGAGAGGGGGGGGGGATGGGGAGAGAGGGGGGGGGGATGGGGAGAGAGGGGGGGGGGATGGGGAGAGAGGGGGGGGGGATGGGGAGAGAGGGGGGGGATGGGGAGAGAGGGGGGGGATGGGGAGAGAGGGGGGGGATGGGGAGAGAGGGGGGGGATGGGGAGAGAGGGGGGGGATGGGGAGAGAGGGGGGGGATGGGGAGAGAGGGGGGGGATGGGGAGAGAGGGGGGGGATGGGGAGAGAGGGGGGGGATGGGGAGAGAGGGGGGGGATGGGGAGAGAGGGGGGGGATGGGGAGAGAGGGGGGGGATGGGGAGAGAGGGGGGGGATGGGGAGAGAGGGGGGGGATGGGGAGAGAGGGGGGGGATGGGGAGAGAGGGGGGGGATGGGGAGAGAGGGGGGGGATGGGGAGAGAGGGGGGGGATGGGGAGAGAGGGGGGGATGGGGAGAGAGGGGGGGATGGGGAGAGAGGGGGGGGATGGGGAGAGAGGGGGGGATGGGGAGAGAGGGGGGGGATGGGGAGAGAGGGGGGGGATGGGGAGAGAGGGGGGGGATGGGGAGAGAGGGGGGGGATGGGGAGAGAGGGGGGGGATGGGGAGAGAGGGGGGGGATGGGGAGAGAGGGGGGGGATGGGGAGAGAGGGGGGGGATGGGGAGAGAGGGGGGGGATGGGGAGAGAGGGGGGGGATGGGGAGAGAGGGGGGTGGATGGGGAGAGAGGGGGGTGGATGGGGAGAGAGGGGGGGGGATGGGGAGAGAGGGGGGGGGATGGGGAGAGAGGGGGGGGGATGGGGAGAGAGGGGGGGGGATGGGGAGAGAGGGGGGGGGGATGGGGAGAGAGGGGGGGGGATGGGGAGAGAGGGGGGGGGATGGGGAGAGAGGGGGGGGGATGGGGAGAGAGGGGGGGGGATGGGGAGAGAGGGGGGGGGATGGGGAGAGAGGGGGGGGGATGGGGAGAGAGGGGGGGGGATGGGGAGAGAGGGGGGGGGATGGGGAGAGAGGGGGGGGGATGGGGAGAGAGGGGGGGGATGGGGAGAGAGGGGGGGGATGGGGAGAGATGGGGGGGATGGGGGAGAGGGGGGGATGGGGAGAGAGGGGGGATGGGAGGATGGGGGATGGGGAGAGAGATGGGGGATGGGGAGAGATGGGGGGATGGGAGAGAGTGGGGGATGGGGAGAGAGATGGGGGATGGGGAGTGAGATGGGGGGATGGGGAGAGATGGGGGATGGGGGAGAGATGGGGGGTGGGGATGGGGGGTGGGAGATGTGGGGGGGGATGGGGTGAGAGATGGGGGGGGATGGGGAGAGGATGGGGGGTGGGGTGATGGGGGGGGATGGGGATGTGTTGGGGGGGGATGGGGGTGTGATGGGGGGGGGTTGGGGGTGTGATGGGGGGGGGATGGGGGAGTGTGGGGGGGGGATGGGGTGAGTGATGGGGGGGTGGGGTGTGATGGGGGGGGATGGGGTGAGTGGGGGGGGATGGGGAGAGAGTGATGGGGGGGGGGATGGGGAGAGTGATGGGGGGGGTGGGGAGGTGTGGGGGGGGGATGGGGAGAGAGATGGGGGGGGGATGGGGAGAGTGTGGGGGGGGGGATGGGGGTGTGTTGGGGGGGGGGTGGTTGGGATGGGGGGGGGTGGGGAGAGAGATGGGGGGGGGGATGGGGTGAGTGTTGGGGGGGGGATGGGGAGAGAGATGGGGGGGGTGGGGATGGGGGGGGTGGGGAGAGATGGGGGGGGGATGGGGAGTGATGGGGGGGGGATGGGGAGGGTGTTGGGGGGGGGTGAGAGAGATGGGGGGGGGGATGGGGAGAGAGATGGGGGGGGGGGGGGATGGGGAGAGAGATGGGGGGGGGGATGGGGAGAGAGAGGGGGGGGGATGGGGAGAGAGGGATAGTTCCAGCTTATACGCAAACCCACTCACAGACCCTCACCGCCCGGGAGGGGAAGGTGCTGCTTAAACAAAGGCCCCTCCCCCCCGGACTCGACCTCGACCCGGTGCCGGGGGTCCTGTCCTCCCCCTCCCTTCCCTCAACAACGCCTAACCACCGGCCTGAGGCCTCCCCCATCCGCGGGTTGGTGGGGGGGGGGGGGACGCCAGCCCGACAACACATCGCAGCGGGGTGGGAGACAGAAAGAGCGGCGGGGCCCGGATCCGAGCCTGGGCCCGGGGAGAAGCAGGGGGCTGGAGTGAAGGGAGGGGGGGGGGGAGATGCAGCCCGGAGCCCGGGTTAAGATTCCAAATAAAGCGCGGGGCCTCGGAGCAAAGGGTGGAAATAAGCGGCGGGGGCAACAGCCGAGGTGGCGGTGGGCCTGGCCGGAGCCCCGGGCTTTGCCGCTGGGCCGGCAGCCGCTGTTGGAGACGGACAGCGGGTTCAAGCGGGGAGCCGGAGGAATCGGTAGCGATCATTGGCCGAGCGGTGACAAACCTTATTGAAGCGCTGCCGGAGCCCTGCCTGGTTGGTTAGTTGGAGAGGCGGCTGTGGTTGGACAAAATGGCTGCGAAGGAGCCAGTCCCAGCGCGGAGCTGCACTTCCAGGCGCGGCCGCCCTCCCGCCGCGGCTCCCCGGGCCGTTCCAGCTCCAACCCTCCCTCCCCCCGCACCTCCGCCACTCGACCGCACCCCCTCCCCGGCTCCCTCCCTCTCCTTTCCCAGCGTCTCCAGCGCACTCCCGCAACCCCATCCCATGGCCATCATCCCTGCCTCGGAGCTGCACGGCCAAGACTCCCCCACCCCAGGCCCGCCTTCCCTCCCCCTTGTCTCCAGCTCGGAGCTGCACCCCTCGGATCCTCGCTCGTCGCCTTGTCTCCAACTCGGAGCTGCACCTGCAGACCCCTCCATTTCCACCCCCCCCCCCCCCCAGCCCTCTCCTCGTCCCCAGCTCGGAGCTGCGACTCCAGGCCCCCACAGTTCTCCGTGTTCCCGACACGGAGCTGTCTTTCTAAGACACCGACCTTCCCCGGAATCCCCAGCGCGGAGCTGCGACCTGGGGACAGAATGTATTTGAATTCACTAAATGAATACAATTTCGTTTGCAGCGCTTTGGTTAAAAGCCCACATTATTTGAAGAAATCAAAATACGAGTTTCCACTCGAATTGACAAATCAATGTTACATTAAAAGCTAGCATAAACCAATTGTTCCTCCCGCAATTTTAATGTAAAGCTTAACAGAGCAGGTCACACAGCAAACAAAAGCATAATTTTTGTCACTTTAAGATTTCTTTGTTAGCTTGGAGCCATGCAGACCAGGAAAGTAGGATAAAAGCAAAATACTGCGGATGCTGGAAATCTGAAATAAAAACAAGAAAATGCTGGAACCACTCAGCAGGTCTGGCAGCATCTGTGGCAAGAGAAGCAGAGTTAACGTTTCGGGTCAGTGACCCTTCCTCAGAACGAGAAGAAGGGTCGCTGACCCGAAACGTTAACTCTGCTTCTCTTTTCACAGATGCTGCCAGACCTGCTGAGTGGTTCCAGCATTTCTTGTTTTTATTTCAGGAAAATAGGATCCCAGATAGGTAAATTGGCCATTATAAATTGTCCCTAGTATAGGTAGGTGGTAGGGAAATATAAGGACAGGTGGGGATGTGGTAGGAATATGGAATTAGTGTAGGATTAGTATATAAATGGGTGGTTGATGGTCGGCACAGACTCGGTGGGCCGAAGGGCCTGTTTCAGTGCTGTATCTCTAAACTAAACAATCTGGGGTGAGTTACTAATTCCAGCTAGTGTCGGTCTTGTGGGGAGTGCAATTAGCTTTAAGAAGAGGCAAACTGATTAAAGCTTTTGCTGCTAAGTATTCAGCAGCGCTGATGGAGTGTAAATATGTGGGTGTTAGTGAGGGTGAGATTAAATCCATGGAATCATACAGCACTGATGGAGGCCATTCAGCCCTTCGTGCCTGTGTCAACTCTTTGCAAGAGTTCCCAATTAGTCCCACACCCCTGCTCTTTTTTCTTTTTAAGTACAGATCCAATTTCCTTTTGTAAGTTACTATTAAACCTGCCTATACCACCCTTTCAGGCAGTGCTGGCCAGCACAGAAACGATGGACTGAATGGCCTCCTTCTGTGCCGTAACTTTTCTATGAGCGCATTCCTATTCATAACTACTGTTTTTTCATTTGTTTCATGGGATGTCGGTGTCACTGGCTTGGACAGCATTTATTGCCCATCCCTAATTGCCCTTGAGAAGGTGGTGGTGAGCTGCCTTCTTGAACTGCTGCAGTCCGTATGGTGTAGATACACCCACAGTGCCGTTAGAAAGGAAGTTCCAGGACTTTGATCCAGCAACAGTGAAGGAACAGTGATATATTTCCAAGTCAGGATGGTGTGCGACTTGGAGGGGAACTTGCACGTGGTGGCGTCTGCTGTCCTTGTCCTTCTAGGTGGAGGAGGCTGCAGGTTTGGAAGGTGCTGTCAAAGGAGGTGTGGTGAGTTGCTTCAGTGCATGTTGTCAATGGTACACACTGCTGCCACTATATGTCCGTGGTGGAGAGAGTGAAGGTTGAAGTGGTGGATGGTGTCCCAGTCAAGTGGGCTGCTTTGTTCTGGATGGCGTTGAGCTTCTTGATTGTTGTTGGAGCTGCACCCATCCAGGCAAGTGGAGAATATTCCATCACACTCCTGACTTGTGCCTTGTAGATAGTGAACAGGCTTTGGGGAGTCAGGAGGTGAATTACTCGCTGCAGGATTCCTAGCCTCTGACCTGCTGTTGTAGCCACAGTAGTTATGTATCTGGTTCAGCTCAGTTTCTAATCAATGGTAACCCCCAGGATGTTGATAGTGGGGGATTCAGCAATGTCAGGGGGAGATAATTAGATTCTGTATTGTTAGAAATATAATTGCCTGGCATTTGTGTGGCATGAATGTTTCTTGCCACTTATCAGCCCAAGCCTGAATGTTGACCAGCTCTTGCTGCATATGGACACAGCATGTGAGGAGTTGCAAATGGTACTGAACATCATACAATCATCAGCGAACATCCCCACTTCTGACCTTATGATGGAGGGAAGTTCATTGATGAAACGGATTGGGCCTAGGACACTACCCTGACGAACTCCTGCAGCAATGTCCTGGATTGAGATGATTGACCTCCAACAACCACAACTATCTTTCTTTGTGCTAGGTATGACTCCAACCAGCGGAGAGCTTTCCCCCTGATTCCCATTGACTTCAATTTTGCAAGGGCTCTTTGATGCCACGCTCAGTCAAATGCTGCCTTGCTATCAAGGGTAATCACTCTCACCTCACCTCTTGGGTTCAGCTGCATAAAAATGATCTGAAATCTGTCTCTTCTGATTACCGACCCTACTGCCAGTGGAACCAGTTTCTCCCTCTCAATATCCCTGGTAATTTTGAACACCTTGATTAGTTTTTTGGTTTTGCTTCCATCTCTGGTATTTTATCCTCATTCTCTACTGTGAAGACTGGTAAAGGACAACAGTTATGTGGAGAGACTGGAGGAGCTGTGATTGTTCTCCTTAGAGCAGGGCACGTTAAGGGAAGATTTACTAAAGGAGGAACCAACCAAACTCAACACAAGTGCAAAATCTCCAGTAGTCTATGAATCTGCCGACACTTTATGCACCATCCCCGCTCACATTGGAAGAGTAGCTATTTGGATATGGTACTGGATGATCACTCATTGCCAGGTAGCTGTAAGCAAACAAAGAGTCAATGATTTCAGAAAAAGATAGTGAGGATACCTTTTGTTTTTATTCTTTCATGGGATGTGGACGTCGCTGGCAGACCAGCATTTGTTGCCCATCCATAATTGCCCTTGAACTGAGTGGCTCGCTCAGCCATTTCAGAGGATCTGGAGTCACATGTAGGCTAGACCCAGTAAGGATGGCAAATCTCCTTCCCTAAAGCACCATTCGTGAACCAGATGGGATTTTATAACAAGCAATGATAGTTTCATGGCACCATTACTGAGACTAGCTTTCAATTCCAGATTTTTAAAAATTAATTACATTTATTAATTAATTGAATTTAAATTCCACCAGCTGCCGTTGTGGGATTTGAACCCATGTCCCCAGAGCCTGGGCCTCTGAATTACTTATCTGGTGCTATTACCACTATGCCATCATCTCCCTTTTTTTTTAAGACCCAGAGTATTTATATGCAGGTGAGATTATATTTGAGGTGATTTAATTGTATAACATTTTGAAAGTTGCAAACATGTAGTTAACAGACAACCTCCCTCTGATTTCCCAGCATGGAGCTGAAATTCCAGGTTATATGTACTCGCTGCGTTCCAAACATAGAAAGGCACTTCCAAGAAACAAATACCTTTCCCTGAATCCCTAGTATGGAACTTCAATTTCAAGCCTTAGGAAATTCCCTGTCATCTCCCATGCAGCAATTTAGTTCACACTTTATCTAAGTCCCAGCTTGAGCTGCACACTTGAGCTTGAGAAATGAAGTATTTTCACAGCAGTGACAATCTTTCTCCAGGTCTGATTATGGAGCTGCACATCCAAGCCAGGCACCCTCCCCCTTTATTAACATACAGGTTGAAATATGAAAGTTCCCTTCTAAATTAACCCAACACACATGCGCACACATACACACACACACCAGTTAAAGAAAAAATAAAGAAGTTTTCTCTGCAGAGATCTCTTTACAAAAAGAACCAAAAAAAACCCACTTTGGCCAAATACTTGTTAATTCTTGAAGAAAAAAGGATAAGATCTGGGATGTCCCAGCTGGTCCTTTATTCTGGCATCCAAATACACATAGACAGCTGTCACAGGAATCTTTTTGGAGCAGTTCTTTTCAGGCGATGTCAAGCATTAGTCTGGCAGGCTGTCCAGGAGAATCACTGCATCAGGGGTTTCAGCTATCACACTGGATTCTCAGGGTTTCTCTAAAAGGTGGAAAAAGGATGAGCTGGTGGCTGCTCTATTAGCAGACTTACACCACAACTGAACCAAAACAATATCCAAAATTAAACCAACTCTTGATCACCATAAATCTTGACATGTCACTTCTCTGTAAACAACTCCCATAGTCATCAAGGCTTCTGCTGTTTACTTAGCTTAAGACATGTGACTTTTAGTATGGGTTTGTTTTTAAATGAAGTCCCAAGTCCTTCCAGTGACCTTTTTTTAAAAAAAAACAAAGTCCAGCATCTATGGAATCTCTTCAGTCTTTCAAATGAATCAATTTCCACAATTTTTAAACATGAGTCCTCAAAAAATATTTCAAAATGGAAGCACTTTCATAACAACTGACATGATAATAAAGCCAATATTAGGTCGATTGACTTCTTCAAGAAAGGGGCTGATGGATGTCAGGTTAAAAAAGGTTGGAAGTTCTAAGTAGAGAGGTAGATGGGAAAATACTGAGGAACAAAATAGTTTCAATTGTGCTCGGACCATGTTTTCTGTCAAATGCAGCAGTTCAGGTTTTATAATGTAAATTGTAATATCAGATTCATATCCTGCACTATTGTTCCATTATCTTTGGGAAGTCAGGTAGATATTTCACAAGAGTCTTATTTTCTTTGAAATGTTGCCTCTGATTACCACCCTTGGCGGAGATTAAAAACACTGGAGAGATTACAGTTAAAAGCAATAGGGTTAATGGGGAGAATAGATTTTACTTTTCGTGTGTCTTCCTGACCTAAAAATTACTTTTGGTGTGTTTTTCAGGGGTTACCTATTGGCCACTAGAGGCTTTGGGGAGAATTCTCATTTGCCAGTTAACCCAAATATTTCTGTATTCAGCTGCAAGCATAAACCTTGCTATCAGCTGCCACCGTGTGCTGACATGTCTCCTCAAAGGAGCAGAGAGATGTGGAGAGGATTCGCGAGGGGTTTCCAGAAGGTGGGGCCTCGATGGTTGAAGGCACAGCTGCCAATGGTGGGGCAAAGGGAGAGGGACGCATGGGCGCCACTGTTGGAGGAACGGAGAGTTGTGGGGTTGGAATGCTGGAGATGGTTACGGAGATAGGGAGGGGTGAAGCCATGGAGGGATTTAAACATAGATATGAATAAATAAAATTGGTAGTGTTGGGGGACCAGGATCTAGTGTGCAGTAACAAGGATGGGGTGAAATGCGCGTAGGACTTGTGCTAGTCTGGAAAGAGCAAGAGATAAAAACTGAACGGCATCCTGGTATTCAAGGCTGCCTTCAGACATTCCTGAAGTGGATGGTACAGCTTTATAAATACAGTCCTGCCAAGTTAGAGCCTCCGGAGAGGGTATTCAGCAGTCATTACTAGATAGTCCGGCATAGACTTGTATAACTGGTGGATGGCAGTGTGGTAGATCTTTGATGCCACCTCCTTTGCTCCTCTTTGTTGCCCTTCACAGTAACTTGCTCTTTGATGCTCAGTTTGGGTTTCCCCCAGGACACCAGACCTCATTACAGCCTTGGTTTAAACATGGACTAAACAGCTGAATTCCAGAGGTGAGGTGAGAGTGACTGCCTTGATATCAAGGCAACATTTGACTGAATGTGGCATCAAGGAGCCCTTGCAAAACTGAAGTCAATGGGAATCAGGGGGAACACTCTCTACTGGCTGGAGTGTGTACCATCTACAAGATGCACCGCTGCAACTCGACAAGGCTCCTTCGACAAACCCTCCCAAACCTGCAACCGCTACCACCTAGAAGGACAAGGGAACACCACCACCTGCAAGTTCCACTCCAAGTCACACACCATCCTGACTTGGAAATATATCACTGTTCCTTCACTGTCGCTGGGTCAAAATCCTGGAACCCTTCCCCAATAACACTGGGAGGGCCTACACCACATGGACTGCAGTGGTTCAAGAAGGTGGCTCACTATCACCTTCTCAAGGGCAATTAGGGATGGGCAACAAATGCTGGCTTTGCCAGCGATGCCCACATCCCGTAAATGAATAAGAAAACGGGGGAGTAGTGAAATCAATCATCATCATAGAAGTTTTCTTTCTGTGCAAACTCTCACCTGAACATGCAGCAAATTCCTTTCTGTCTCCCAACGTACAACAACCTGCCCTGCCCTGCCCCATCTATAATGGCCATTTCAGATGCATGGAGTTAGCTCTTTGCTCTCAATACATGAAGATTGGAATTTTGTAGTCTCCCCAGTAACCTAATCCTATAAATCAGGGCTGTCCAACCTTTTCACATGGGGGGGCCACATTATAATTTTTGTCGTACATAGGGGGCCGGTGAGATTAATTTACTGACTTACTTTCTCATCTCTATGTTGGACACTGATTTAGTGAGATACCTGGCGTTGTTTTGCTTGCACAAGCAGTCAATGTTTGCCCGTACACTTGTTTAGTGATGCAGAGTATTCCAGATAGATGTCCATCTGTTAGGAGTGATCTTGATCACTCTCTCTCTCTCTCTCTCTGTCCCCCCTCTCTTTCCCTCTCTCTCTGTCCCCTCCTCTGTTTCTCGCTCCCCACTCTCTCCCTTCACCCTCTCTCTCTGACAGTTGCAGGGAGGGGGAAACGCTCAGCAGAGCAGCTTTGTGGTTGGTCAGTTTTTTGAAAACAATGCGCTCTCAGCTTTACAGCTGACAGGCGCTGGGAGCGGGAACAGCAATTTCCCAACTTAGGACAGATTCGGGGTTTTCTGGCAGATAGGGACTTTTTTTTAAGGCTGCCGGAAAACCCTGAATCTGTCCGAAGTTGGGAAATTGCTGTTCCCGCTCCCAGCATCGGTCAGCTGTGAAACTGACAGCATGACTTGTTTTTAAATAGCTGGTCTGAAAGAAGACAACATTGGAAATTTTCTCATCTCTGAAATACATCCGCGCGCCAAATGGAAACCTTTGGCGGGCTGGATCCTGGCCCGCGGGCCGTATGTTGGACCATGCTGCTATAAATAGTGAGCTTAAATATAATGACATAAGTCTTCAAAATGCTCTGTAAGCTCCTATAACACGTAGGAAGCTCAATACTGCGATAGAAATTTGGGATAAACAGAAATGATGCAGTTGCCAAATTTCCAACAGCACAATCCTTTCTGCCAACAGGAACCTTTTAGCTCTGGTGTTCTCTGTTTTCAATTTTAGCACCCTCTACTGTCCCCTGTATGCAGTTTCAACCTGTCCATATGACAAATAAAGTTCTGCACTTATCCCTAAGAGGACTTGTAGCATTCAGCCTTGCTTCCTTGCGGGGAGCTTGCCCTGTGTTGTTCATTTTATTAATTCATTCTTGGGATACAGGCATTGCTTCTAAGGTTAGCAGTCATTGCCCATCCGTAGTTGCCATTGAAAAGGTGCAAACGGGCCACCTTATTGAACATCTGCAGTCCTTGTAGTGATTACATTGTAGTGGCTTGATACAACTGAGTGGTTTGCAAGGTCATTTCAGAGGATGGTTATGAGTCAACCACATTGCTGTGGATCAGAAATCACACATAGGCCAGACCAGGTAAGCAGGTTTCCGTTTCTAACGAGCATTAGTGAGGTAGTTGTGTTTCTACTGAGTACAAATTCACAAACTGCTATTGTGGGATTTGAACTCACATCTCCAGATTATTAGTCCAAGATCAGGATTACTAGTCCAGTAATATAACCAGTACACTACTGTCCGCACACTCATACACTGTAGTTGCCAACTGAATATTGGCATTGGCAGAAACTGGGAAACAGATGGGATAGAATGGGGGAAGTATAAAAAAGCTGCCTCGGAAATATGGACTTGCTCCCACCCTGTACTTGAAGGCTTCCAACAGGCATAAACTCTGGAATTAAACATTTGTAGTGCATCATCAAATCTTTCAGAAATGTTTCAAAGCACATCACAGACAGCAAATTACTTTGAAAGAAGAAAGTGCTAGTGCTATTCTCTTGGCTTTTCTTCACGGACGAAGATTTTAGGAAGGTTGTACTCATTGGTTGCAGGCCCGCTGGTGGCTGGTCAGGCCTATCCATGACCATCAGATTCTCCCACAGCGGGTACAAGTGAAGGTGTAGTCACTGCTGGGGGCAATTGGATCTATCCTTCTCCTCCTTTTCTCTTTCATGCTGGTTCTTCGCTCAGTCTCAAAGGTGTCTGTAGCCCTCCTGATGTAGCATCTCCGGGCATCACAATCTATGGCCTGCGCTTCCCACTGGTGATGGTCAATGTGGCACACAGAAAGGAACTTCTTCAGGGAGTCCTTGAAATGTTTGCATGGAGCCCCTCTGTTCCTTTTATGCATGGTCAGCTCTCCATACAACATGATCTTGGGCAGGCGACTGTCGTCCGTCCGGGCAACATGACCCGCCCAACGCGGGTATTGGGGAAGGTTTAAACTAACTTGGCAGGGGTGTGGAAATAGTCAGGCATTAGGTGGGGCCAGTGTAAGAGGGAATGTAATCAGGTCTAAATTAGGTTTACTGTGCGTGTATACGAATGCGCAGAGTGTGATAAATAAGGTTATTGAGCTGCAAGCGTGGATAGCCACGTGGAAATATGATGTTGTGGCAATATCTGGGATCTGGCTCAAAAAGGGACAGGAATGGATAATAAATATTCCTGGAGACTAGGTGTTCAGGAAAGACAGGGAAGGAAGGAAAGGAGCAGGGGTAGCTGAATTGATTAAGGAGAACATTACAGTGCTGGAGAGAGAGGATGTCCTAGAGGTGTCAAGGACAGAATCTATTTGGTTAGAGCTAAGAAACAATAGAGGTACCATTACATTGCTGGGTGTATTCTATAGGCCACCAACTAGTGGGAAAGATATAGAGGAACAAATTTGCAAGGAAATTATAGAGAGGTGCAAGAATTATAAAATAGTTATAATGGGGAGGGGAGGCTTTAATTATGCTAATATAGACTGGGATAGTAATAGTGTAAAAGACAAAGAGGAGCAAGAGTTTCTAGAACACGTTCAGGAGAATTTTCTATATCAGTTTCCAGTCCAATGAGGAAGGAGTTACTGCTGGATTTGGTTCTGGGAAATGAGGTGAGTTAAGTGGATCAAGTGTCAGTAGGGGAACATTTAGGAGACAGTGACCATAGTATCATAAGGTTTAGGTTAGCTACAGAAAAGGACAAGGTGCAATCCAGAGCAAAGATAATTAATTGGGGGAGGGCCAATTTCAATGGAGTGAGAACAGATCTGGACCAAATAAATTGGAATCAAAGATTGGAAGGCAAAACTGTAACTGAATAATGGGCTGCCTTTAAATAGGAGATAGGTCAGGCTCAGTCAAGGTACATTCCCACTAGGGGGAAAGGTAGAGCAAACAAATCCAGAGCTCCCTGGATGAGAAAAGAGATAGAGAGTAAGATGAAGTAGCAAAAGGGTGCATATGACCAATGTCAGCTGGATAATACAATTGAGAACCAGGCTGAATATAGAAGGTTCAGCGGGGAAGTGAAAAAACAATTAAGAGAAGCAAAGAGAGAGTATGAGAAGAAACTCGCAGCTAACATAAAAGGGAATCTAGAAGTGTTCTATAGGTACATAAATAGTGAAGGGGTGGTAAAAGGAGGAGTGGGGCTGATTAGGGACCTAAAAGGGGATTTACACATGGAAGCAGAGGGCATGGCTGAGGTACTAAATGAGTACTTTGCATCAGTCTTTACCAAGGAAGAAGATGCTGCCCAAGGCATAATGAAGAGGAGGTAGTTGATGCAGTGGATGGACTAAAAATTGGTAAAGAGGAGACATTAGAAAGGTTCGCTGTACTTAACATTGATAAATCACCAGGACCGATGAACTGCTTCCAAAGATACTGAGGGAAGTAAGGATGGAAATTGCGGAGGCACTGGCCATAATCTTCCGATCCTTCTTCGATACAGGGATGGTGCCAGAGGACTGGAGAACTGCAAATGTTACACTCTTGTTCAAAAAAGGGTGTAAGAACAAGCCCAGCAACTACTGGTCAGTCAGTTTAACCTCAGTGGTGGGAGAGTTTTTAGAAACAATCATTCGGGACAAGGTTAATAGTCACTTGGACAAATGTAGATTAATTAAGGAAAGCCAGCATAGATTTGTTAAGGGCAAATTGTGTTTAAATAACTTGCTTGAGATTTTTGATAAGGTAACAGAGAGGGTTGATGAGAGTAATGCAGTTGATATGGTGTACATGGACTTCCAAAAGGCATTTGATAAAGTGACACATAACAGACTTGTCAGCAAAGGTAGAGCCCATGGAATAAATGGAACAGTGGCAGCATGGATACGAAATTGGCTGAGTGGCAGGAAACAGCGAGTAGTTGTGTACAGTTGTTTTTTGGACTGGAGGAAGGTATATAGTGGGGTTCCCCAGGGGTCAGTGTCGGGACTCCTGCTTTTCTTGACATATATTAATGACCTAGATTTGGGGGTACAGGGAAAATTTCAAAATTTGCAGATGACACAAAATTGGAAGTATTGTGAACTAAATTTCAAGAGGACATATACAGGCTGGTGGAATGGGCAGACAAGTGGCAGATGAAATTTAATGCAGAAAAGTGTGAAATGATTCATTTCGGTAGGAAGCAAAAGGAGAGGCATTATAAATTAAAGGGTACAATTCTAAAGCAGGTGCAGGAGCAGATGGACCTGGGGGGTACATGTGCATAAATCATTGAAGGTTGCAGGACAGCTTGAGAAAGTGGTTTATAAGGCAAAATGGATCCTGGGGCATAGAGTACAAGAACAAGGAAGTTATGACAAACCTGTATTTTACACTCACTCGGCCTCAACCAGAGTATTGTGTCTAGTTCTGGGCACCACAGTTTCAGAAGGATGTTAAGGCATTAGCGAGGATGCAGAAAAGATTGACGAGAATTGTCCCAGGCGTGAGGAACTTCAGTTACATGGACAGGTTGGAGAAGCTGGGTATGTTCTCTTTGGATGAGAGAAGATTAAGAGGAGATTTGATAGAGGTGTTCAAAATCATGAGGGGTCTGAACAGAGTAGAGAGAAACTGCTCCCATTGACTGAAGGATCCAGACCCAGAGGACACCGATTTAAGGTGATTGGCAAAAGAAACAATAGTGGCATGAGTAGTTAGCAGCAAGTGGTTCGGATCTGGAATGCGCTGCCTGAGAGTGTGGTGGAGGCAGATTCAATCAAGGCTTTCAAAAGAGAACTGGATAATTATCTAAAGAGACAAAAATTGCAAGGCTATGGGGGAAAGGCAGGGGAGTGGGACTAGCTGAGTTGGTGTTACAGACAGCCGGCATGGACACAACCATTCTATGATTCTATAATTCTATGAAAGACTTGCATTTATATAGCGCCTTTTATGACTTCAGGATGTCCCAAAGTGTTCCGCAGCCAATTAAGTACTTTTGCAGTGTAGTCACCGTTGTAATGTAGGAAACACAGCAGCCAATTTGCAGACAGCAAGCTCCCACAAACAACAATGTGATAATGACCAGATCATCTGGTTTTAGTGATGTTGATTGTGAGATAAACATTGGTCAAGAAACTGGGGAGAACTCCACTGCTCTTCTTCAAAATAGTGCCATGGGATCTTTTACATCTACTGGAGAGGCACATTGATTGCTACATAAGCAAATACTGAGAAATAGACACCCACAGGAAATAGCCCCAGGCCCAGCACCTTTTGACTAAGACCAATTTAGTCATGGATCCCAGCCTGTGGATGAGAAGACTCCTGGTGTGGAAGTTACCTCCCCCTCTGACACAGCCTCACCTTCACTGGGAATTGTGGGGGACAGTGCGCAGGCAAAGGTTCCTCCCTTCACCACCACCTCCAAACAAAGCTGCTCAGAAATTAGCAACCAAGGCTTGGAACCATCATATCCAGTTCTTGGCCTATTTCCTGGGCCTTTATGCCACACACACTCAACTAACAGTGGAAGACAGACAGAAATTCAGGGACCGTGTCAGTGGCCCACACAAAAGCAGTGGTATTATAGCAGGGGACATGATTTATTAGTATACAGCAAGTGAAATAATGCAGCATGGTTTTCAACTGCCAGCCACCCATTCCTGACAAAGAAAGGATGACCAGATTCGAAAACCACGGCTGTTCCACTAACGCAGAAGAAACTATAAAGGGGCCCAAATGAAATAGATGTAAGGCTGCTTAAATTTACAAATCAGAATCTTACAGTGGTTGTGGGAGCCCGATTGCAATTTTCAGGTACAAATAAAACTCTGGTCCGACGCTGGCCCCTTTGATATTTCCCCCCTTCCCTGCCTGGGATTGCCTCCTGCCCCAAATGCTGTTGTCTGGCTCTACGCGGGAGCATTGTTTCCTGCACTGTTAGAGGTGCTGTGCTTTGGGTGAGGTGTTAAACTGAGGCCCTGTATGCCCTCTCAGGCGGACTGAAAAGATCCCATGGTGCCATCACACTTTTGTTTGCAGGAGCTTGCTGTGCACAAGTTGGCTACTGCCTTTCATACATTACAACAGTGACTACACTGCAAAGCGCTCTAAAGCATGTTGGGATGTCCTGAGGCCCACAAAAAGTGCTACATAAATGCAAGCTCTTTTATCTTTAGTGGACTCTAGAACTGTAGGTGCCACTCTAAAACAAATCCCCACTCTGTGCCAAAGATGAGATAGCCATTATTTTGATGCCATTTATCAAAGTAACAAATAAAACAAAAGTTAGGAAATGAATGAAGCTTCAAGCCCAGTGACTCACATTGTTTATTCTGTCACCAATAGAGGAACAGTTCTGAGTGTAAAGCTCTGAGTAGCACTGCGGAGTTGAAATCATACCAGACCAAAGAAAAGCCTTGCATCATGTTTGTGTAAAATCAACAAGAGGGTATTTCTTAAAGTGGTAGAGGTGTGCAGCAATGAAATACTCTTGCGTTGTGCCATGAGGAATTTTGTGTGCAAAGGAAAAAAACCATCATTGTGGACGAGACTCAAATAAGGATTCTTCAAAACAAAACAAGTGATAAGTAAAACACTTAACCCAAACCTGAATTACGTGTGGAGACTAGAGTGTTTTATTTTAATAACGAAGTATGTAAGGAGAGTGATGAACTTGCTCAGTGATGAAATTGATCCTGAACTGGCATTTTTAATAACTCTTGGTAAATGTTCATTGAAAAATAGCAACATATCTAGATACCTTGGACAACGCCATCATTGTCTTAGAGTAATCGATTTGATAAATAAAGCACACTGATAAATAATTAGTTTATCACGTAAATTGCCCCTCTTTTGAATGGTAGAATCGGGCAGAGTCAGCATGGATTTACGAAATCATGCTTGACAAATCTACTAGAATGTTTCTTTTTAGAGATACAGCACTGAAACAGGCCCTTCGGCCCACCGAGTCTGTGCCGACCATCAACCACCCATTTCTTCGAGGATGTAACAAGTAGAGTTGATGAAGGGGAGCCGGTGGATGTGGTTTATTTGGACTTTCAGAAGGCTTTTGACAAAGTCCCACATAAAAGATTAGCATGTAAAATTAAAGCGCATGGGATTGGGGGTAGTGTATTGCGATGGATAGAAAATTGGTTGGCAGACAGGAAACAAAGAGTAGGGATAAATGGGTCTTTTTCCGAATGGCAGGCAGTGACTAGTGGGGTACCGCAGGGATTGGTGCTAGGACCCCAGCTATTCACAATATACATTAATGATTTAGATGAGGGAACTAAATGTAATATCTCCAAATTTGTAGATGACACAAAACTGGGTGGGAGGGTGAGTTGTGAGGAGGATGCAGAGAGGCTTCAGGGTGATTTGGACAAGTTGAATGAGTGGGCTAATGCATGGCAGATGCAGTAAAATGTGGATAAATGTGAGGTTATCCACTTTGGTAGCAAAAACAGGAAGGCAGATTATTATCTGAACGGCTATAAACTGAGAGAGGGGAATATGCAGCGAGACCGGGGTGTTCTCGTACACCAGTCGCTGAAGGTAAGCATGCAGGTGCAACAGGCGGTAAAAAAGGCAAATGGTATATTGGCCTTCATAGCGAGAGGATTCGAGTACAGGAGCAGGGATGTCTTGCTGCAATTATACAGGGCCTTGGTGAGGCCACAGCTGGAATATTGTGTGCAGTTTTGGTCTCCTTATCTGAGGAAGGATGATCTTGCTATAGAGGGAGTGCAGCGAAGGTTTACCAGACTGATTCCTGGGATGGCAGGACTGACATATGAGGAGAGATTGAGTCGGTTAGGATTATATTGGCTGGAGTTCAGAAGAGTGAGGGGGGAATCTCATAGAAACCTATAAAATTCTAACAGGACTTGACAGGGTAGATGCAGGATGGATGTTCCCAATGGTGGGGGAGTCCAGAAACAGGAGTCATAGTCTAAGGAT
This sequence comes from Heterodontus francisci, assembly GCF_036365525.1. Taxonomy (NCBI): domain Eukaryota; kingdom Metazoa; phylum Chordata; class Chondrichthyes; order Heterodontiformes; family Heterodontidae; genus Heterodontus; species Heterodontus francisci. Next base: position 14,398,359 of record NC_090388.1, read on the forward strand.
ACGGGGTAAACCTTTCAGGACTGAGAGGAGGAGAGATTTCTTCACCCAGAGAGTGGTGAGCCTGTGGAATTCACTACCGCAGAAAGCAGTTGAGGCCAAAACATTCTTTGTTTTCAAGAAGGAGTTAGATATAGCTCTTGGGTCCAAAGGGATCAAAGGGTATGGGACGAGAGTGGGAACAGGCTACTGAGTTGGATGATCGGCCATGATCATAATGAATGGCGGAGCAGGTTCGAAGGGCCGAATGGCCTACTCCTGCTCCTATTTTCTATGAATGTAAGGTATTTAACTGCCCTGGCTTTATAGCCAGTCCTATGTTCAATATGTATGACAGGTATTGGGGATGGGGAAAGAGCTACAAGGTAATGAACTACTGGGTTTCCTCACTCACAGATGGCCTGGGTCCTGGGGAATGCGTCTAATGTTTAGCTGCAAACCTTGCTGCTCCCTTTCAGATCACTCAGGATGCAATAACACATGGTGTTAACACAATGTGTAAATGCATGGACTGGTGCAATACTCAATCATAAATGCAGAGAGTCCGAAGTTTGATCCTCAGTCTGTCCTCCAGGAGGCACTACAGATGACCTCTGCTTAGCTGGCCCTGTGAAGTAAAGAAAAGCCCATTCCATCTAGGCTGCCCATTCCTGACCACTGTCCCTTGATACCTGCTGCAAAATGAAAGAAGAAAAAGAAATTCTTGCATTTGTGTAGCACCTCTCACATCCTCAGGATGTCCCATAGCACTCTACAGCCAATTAAGTACTTTTTGAAATGTAGTCATTGTTGTAATGTAGGAAATGTGGCAGCTAATTTGTGCACAGCAAGCTCCCACAAACAGCAGTGTGATTCTGACCAGATCATCTGTTTTAGTGATGGCAATCGAGGGATAAATATTGGCTAGGACACCGGGAAAAATTATCCTGCTCTTATTCAAATGGTCCCTTTTGGATCTTTTGCATCCACTGGAGATAACACATGGAGTCTCAGTTTAATGTCTCATCTGATAAACGACACCTCTGACAGCGCAGCACTCCTTCAGAGCAGGACTGGACTGTCAGCTTAGATTCTTGTGTTCAAGTCTCTGGAGTGAGAAATGAACCCACAACCTTCTGATTCAGATGCAATGGTTCTACCAACTGAGTGTGTTAACATTTGGTTAGAAGAGGATCAGGAGTGAGTACAAATCCCTTCTACTGTCGAATGGCAAGAGGCTACTGATGGCCGGGGTCACATTTGGTTGAAGTCTCAGAGTTCAGTTGGCATTCAGGAAGCTGTGCCCTGATGTCAGGGGAGGAAGGGAGGGGAAATGGGAATGGGAGTGTGGGGATGGGGGTGGGATCACGCTGGAAGAAAGATGAAAGAACAAAACAGGTTAGCACTTAATAAAGAGAAAAGAAAAACTTGCAATTATATAGTGCCTTTCACATCCTCAGGATGCCCCAAATGCTTTACAACCAATGAAGTACTTCCTTGAAGTATAGCCGCTGTGGTAATCTAAGATACGCAGCAGCCAATTTGCATGCAGCAAGCTCCCACAAACAACCATGTGATAACGACGAGATAATCTGTTTCAGTGATGTTGGCCGATATTTTACGGTCTCCGCTGTGGCAAAATTAGAGGTGGGGAGGGCATTTAATTGGGCAAGATGCTGGTGGTTGGGGGCCCCACCACCTTCTCGCCTCCATCCCAATTAAGTCAACGATGGGAAGGCCCAAGAACAGCCTTCCCACCTGCCACCAATTGTAGCCCTTAAGTGGGCAATTAATACCCAATTAAGGACCTCTTCCCACCACAGCTGGTATTAACCCAGGGGCAGGTGGACCAGTTGCCATGCGGGAAGAATGCATAGCAAACCTGTGTGGGTTTCTTGTTGGTCTCCTGGGGGGGGTGGGGTCCCTCAGAGCCTGATTGAGGGACCCGGTGTCGGGAATTGGTGGTGGGGGGAGGGGGGGGTGGGGTGGTTGCCGCCGAGAGCCACCAGCCTGCCCTTGCTGCTGACCCTCCTATACCCCCCCCCTCCCCCACGGTCCCCAGCCCACAAAACTCCTCCTGCCATCACTTACCTCTGGCCTGGGTCACTCCACGATCCTGGGCTTCTGCTGGGTGCCAGTCTAGCAGCAGCCACCACCTCTCCGGTGAGGCTGCCAGACACTGATCGGCCAGCAGCTCTTGGGTGGGGGTGGTGGGGACTTCCCTTTCCCGACGTGCTGATCCTGGGGAAGGCCTCTCAAATGCCCGATTTGTTTGTGATATGGCAGGCCTTCCCCAAAGGAGGCAACGCGAGTCTTTCGTCGACTCTCCAGCCAATGGCTGATGCCCCCATTGCCTCCATAAAATTCCCCCCGTAGTGTGAGAATGGCCAGGACACCAGGGACAACTCCCCTGCTCTTCATTGAAATAGCGCCATGGGATCTTTTACATCAGATGGGGCCTCAGTTTAACATCTCATCCAAAGGACAGAACCTCCAAGAGTGCAGCACTTCCTCAGTACCGCCTTGGAGTGTCAGCCTGGATTATGTGCTCAAGTCTCTAGTGAGACTTGAGCACACAACCTTTTAACTCAAGAGGCGAGTGTGCTACCCACAGGCTGACACAGCAGTAGCTGGAAACAGGAAACGACAGTCATCTGCACTAACGTTTGGGACAAATCTGGAAGCACTGGTCAGGTTAAGCACTAAACAGATCTGTTTATGATTTTACACAAGGTGACAGCCATTGCAATAAAAACCAGCAACAGAGAGTCCAGAACATCAACACAGCCACAAGCAAAGAGAGTGGAATGATCGATGCCCTCAGTTAAAGTGAGATGGATGACTTGCAGTCAAAAGTCCCAGCAGACACCTGGAACAATCCAGTCATCGTCCCCAGTAAAAGTTCCCGTAGTTACTGTGTTCAGGTATGTTACAAAGGTAAAACAATTAACATGCTTATTGGTGGGCCAATTCACACTAAGGCTGCCATCTCTGGTTGGTCATATGCCTGGAGCTTTCATCACATCATCCCCTACTTTCAACTGCCCTGCAACCTAACCTCAATTTTAATCTAACGCCGCCAACGGGAACAGGGTAACATCGGGTCGGACGCTGGTTTTATACTCTGTTCGATTTTACTGTTCACTGAGTTCCCGAAACTCAACTTCCTTCTCCCCATCTGATCCAGAGGCCTGGGCTAATGATGCGGAAGTAAGAGTTCAAATCCCACCACAGCAGCTGGGGAAATTAAATTCAGTTCAGTAAATAAATCTGGAATAAAAAGCCATTATCAGCAATGGTGATTATGAAACTACTTGTGCTTCAGGGAAGGAAATCTATTGTCCTTACCTGGTCTCGCCTGTATGTGACTCCAATGTGGTTGACTCTTAACTTCCCTCTGAAATGGCCAAGCTAGCTACTCAGTTACATTCAAGAAGGCAGCTCGCCAGCAGCTTCTCAATTTCTGCCAAGGGACCAAGTGAAGTAATTTGTAGATTATTGTCCTTTCCTCTCAAACACCCCTATCGTTTTGCCCCACTGTACCTCAGCAATCTCCACTGGTTGTTTTTCATTGTAAGCACCTTCACTCCAACAAAGGCTACTATTTATTCCTTTACTCCACCTGTAGCAAGTGCTCTTTTAGCCTCTGCGGTGGGGGGGGGGGGGGGTGGGGGGAATTTTAACATGCGTGGGGAGGTGGGATTGGGTGTGGGTGGGGAGGGTTTGCGGTTCAATGGGCAAAAATTCCTGGTAGGTCAGGAAGCCGACTTCAACCCCCACCAACTTCAGGGTCTTACTGAGGTGGGACAAGGGGCAGCCAGCCAGAAGGTGAGTTGGCATTTTAACCATGTTAATGAGGCTAGAACACTCGGATATAATCAGCGTCTGAGTTTCCAGGGCCTTGGGAAACCCAGGAGCCTCAGTGAGACTAGAGTAGCCTTGGGGAGAAGACACGTGCCTTTCTGGACCTGGAGGGGCAGGAGTGATTCCTCCTGGTGCCTCCCCCCCACCCCCCCAAAACTCCCTTGCTATCAGACCTCCCCCCCTTCATACAAACCCACCCATTCCTGGATTCCCCTTCGGGATCTGACTTCCTCTCCCCACCTGCTTCTCGAGGTCAGGGATTGGACCTACCTGGTCCTGTGGCCTCCTCTGGAGAGCTCCCTGCCCAACTGGAAGCCAAGCCTGCCAATCAGGCTGACTTCTGTGCGGGGAAACTGTCAGGACAAAAGTTACATGCTCTGGAGTTAAAACTCCACAGTGTCTGGGAAAACCGCCCTGCTCCAGCATTCCGCAAGTAAAAACTGCCCTCAGTGTCCCTGTGCACTGAAGTCTCTTCCCTCAGCACCTCTGCCTTGTCACCTCCTTTATCAGTTGAATCCTCCTTAAGACCTTTCACTAAGCTTTCACCAAACCCCTCCCCTACCCCTCTTTTCCTCTTTCCCCATCTTGCCTGATGTCAGTTCTCAGTCTCTGTGTCCTGAAATTCTTTCTTCGTGTGAGGAACACTTAGGGAGTGAAATTTGCAGTACACACATCCAGTAGGCTCAAAGGGTATAACAATACTTGCTTTACTTTCTCATTGAAGAAGCACAGTGTAAGACAAGACGGCGACATTATTCTCATGCAAGTTGTTTCGACTTGAAGTGAACGAGCTCCCATATTCTTCAGATGCTTAGCCTGACCACGGATATCATTTGTTGCAACTTAGCAATAGAGAACATTGAACCCATTACATTGTAGTTAGTCTGTTGCAAACTTTTCAAGTCTGCTTGAAACTCTGCCAACACTGCTTTGTTTGATACGAGTCTTTAATTTTTTTTTCTGCTTTTGGAGCTTGACCAAACTGGTAAGATTCTGAATGTCCTTTGATACAGTTCAGTAACCTTTCAATAACTGAATAACGCACTCGTGTTCAAACAGTGGTTGGATGGTCAGGATTAGAAATCTGAGACCTAGTCATTTAAGTACCATGGAACTCGGTATAATGCAGGTCCATCATGGACCTCAAAAATTTCACATAAATTTATAATTTCAGAATGTATTTCAAAACATTGTTGACATTTCAATACTCCACAAATGATTGAGAACTTGCCAATGAGATGGCAGCCTAGTGACTAATTAAGGCACCATTTTTCTTGGTATAAATCAGGGTCAAACGTGCACTGATACTCACAACGATCAACGTGAAATCAAGTTTACTGAATCACGAAAGAGAAAATCTTACACCATCGTCGAGAGGCTGAAAATCATCACCCAGATCAAGGAAGGTGGTAACGCAGGCATCCGTTTCCCGAAGAATGAGGGTCGCTGAATCAATGCTTCGGGGGTGACTTAGAGATGAAGAGAAGTTAAGGAAGGTGTCAATGGAGATGGATGAAGGTGGCCAAGCAAGAAAGAAAGTCCGAATTGCTGGCAATACATCTCTCGATAAGGCCGTATACACACTCCCCCAGAAGGCAGTGGATGCTGGGGGCAATTGGAGATTTCAAGACTGAGATTGATAGATTTTTGTTAGGTAAGAGTAGCCAGGGTTATGGAACGAAGGTGGGTAAATGGGGTTGAGATACAGATTGGCTGTGATCTAACTGAATGGCCCTCTCCTATGATCAGGTTCAGCTGTAATGTTTTGAATAACTCGCTAACACTCACTGGCCAGAATCTTACATGAAGAAATGACACCTGGAGCTGGAATTTCAGAGGTCAGGCGTCATGGTTCTGGAGGGTTAGGATCCCAACGCCTCTGGGACAGTTTTGAAGTTTCAAAGTTGTGTTTGGTGGTAGGGGGGAGGGAACACACTCGCTGCCAATTAACAGCTCATTAGGGCTCCTTTCGGAGCTTGTTAAGGGGCCAGGGTGTTCGAGAAGGCAATGTTTAAATCATATTTTGGCAATTCCGACCAATCCGGTACTCGTTAGTGTACAGCTGTTGGGGTCGCTGCAGGGCAAAAGCGAGTTTGTTTCCATGTATGGTGAGATTAAATTTGAGGGGCCAACTAGTGCCAGGTTGAGTGCTGCACCTCCACTTGGCATCCATGGCCACTTTCCGTCATCGTTACCTACCTGGCCCTTTCATACGCTGCCTGCTCTCGATGGCAAGGCAGCGGCAGTCCCCAACATGGCTGTCGCCTGCCTTTGCCAATGGCGCCAGGCAGGCAGTTCTCACCTCCTGGAGGCACTTGGTGCTTCTAATTGGGCATCGAGCTCACCTCCTGCCCAATTAAGGCATTAGCATTCAAAGATCGCATCGCAGGAGCAATGCAGCTGAAGTGTGGGGTCAGGACCCAGAATTCATCAAGGTGTCAGGTTTCCAACCCGCTTTGAAAATCCAGCCCCTGGTTAATATAGCCATAGAGTCGCAGAGTTATACAGCACAGAAACAGGCCCTTCAGCCCATGGTATCTGTGCTGGCCATCAAGCACCTATCTATTCTAATCCCATTTTCCAGCACTTGATGTGAGGCTTGTATGCTACGGCATTTCAAGTGCTCATCTAAATACTTCTTAAATGTTGTGAGGGTTCCTGCCTCTACCACCCCTTTAGGCAGTGTGTTCCAGATTCCAGCCACCCACTGGGTGAAAATCTTTTCCTCAAATCCCCTCTAAACCTCCTGTCCCTTACCTTAAATCTATGCCCCCTAGTCATTGACACCTCCGCTAAGGTAAAAAGTTTCTTCCTAACTATCCTATCTATACCCCTCATAATTTTGTATACCTCAATCAGGTCCCCCCTCAGCCTTCTCTGCTCCAAGGAAAACAACCCTAGCCTATCCAGTCTCTCTTCATAGCTGAAATGTTCCAGCCCAGGCAACATCCTGGTGACTCTCCTCTGCACCCTCTCCAGTGCAATCACATCCTTCCTATAGTGTGGCGACCAGAACTGCACACAATACTCCAGCTGTGGCCTAACTAGCATTTTATACAGCTCCATCATAACCTCCCTGCTCTTATATTCTATGCTTCGGCTAATAAAGGCAAGTATCCCATATGCCTTCCTAACCACCTGATCTACCTGTGCTGCTGCCTTCAGTGATCTATGGACAAATACACCAAGGTCCCTCTGACCCTCTGTACTTCATATGGTACTACCACCCATTGTATATTTCCTTGCCTTGTTTATCCTCCTAAAATGCATCACTTCACACTTCTCAGGATTAAATTCCATTTGCCACTGCTCTGTCCATTTTACCAGCCCATCTATATCGTCCTGTAATCTAAGGCTTCCCTCCTCACTATTTATGACATCACCAATTTTTGTGTCATCTGCGAACTTACTGATCATACCTCCTATATTCATTTCTAAATCATTGCAGTACACTACAAACAGCAAGGGTCCCAGCACCGATCCCTGCAGTACATCACGGGTCACAGGCTTCCAGTCACAAAAACAACCCTCGACCATCACCCTTTGCCCCCTGCCACTAAGCCAATTGTGGATCAAATTTGCCAAATTGCCCTGGATCCCATGGGCTCTTACCTTCTTAACCAATCTCCCATGTGGGACTTTATCAAAAGCCTTACTGAAGTCCATGTAAACTACATCAACTGCTTTACCCTCATCTACACATCTAGTCACCTCCTCGAAAAATTCACTCAAGTTAGTTAGACATGAACTCCCCCTGACAAAGCCATGCTGACTATCCTTGATTAATCCCTGCCTCTTCAAGCTGAGATTAATCCTGTCCCTCGGAATTTTTCCAATAATTTTCCTACCACTGATGTTAGACTCACCACCCTGTAATTAACTGGTTTATCCCTGCCACCCTTCTTGAATAATGGTACCAAATTTGCTATCCTCCAGTCCTCTGGCACCTGTCCTGTGGCCAGAGAGGATTTGAAAATTTGTGTCAGAGCCCCTGCTATCTCCTCCCTTGCCTCACATAACAGCCTGGGTTACATCTCATCTGGGCCTGGGGCTTTAACCACTTTTAAGCCGGTTTAAACCGTTAATACCTCCTCCCTTTCAATGCTAATTTGCTCAAGTATATTACAATCCCCCTCCCTGATCTCTACACCTACGTCGTCCTGCTCCAGAGTGAACACAGATGAAAAGTAATCATTTAAAACCTCACCTACGTCCTTTGGCTCCACATACAGATTGCCACTTTGGTCCCTAATGGGCCCTACTCTTTCCCTGGTTATCCTCTTGCCCTTAATATGCTTCAAAAACACCTTGGGATTTTCTTTTATCTTGTCCGGAAGTGTTTTGTCAGCCCCCCCTTTGCTCTCCTAATTACTTTTTTAAATACCTCCCGACACTTTCTATACTTCTCTAGGGCCTCCGCTGTTTTCAGCCCTCTGAATCTGCCATAAGCCTCCATTTTTTTTCTCTTATCCAATCCTCTATATCCCTTGACATCCAGGGTTCCCTTGACTTGTTGGTCCTACCCTTCACCTTTACGGAACATGTTGGTCCTGAACTCTCATTATTTCCTTTTGGAATGTCTCCCACTGGTCTGATGTAGACTTCCCTGCAAGTATCTGCTCCCAGTCCACTCTGGCCAGATCCTGTTTTATCATATTGAAATCGGCCTTCCCCCAATTCAGTACCTTTATTTCTGGTCCATCTTTGTCTTTTTCCATAACTACCTTAAATCTTAGAGAGTTATGGTCACTATCCCCAAAATGCTCCCCCACTGACACTTCTACCACTTGTCCGGCTTCATTCCCTGGATTAGGTCCAATGCCGCCCCTTCTCTTGTAGGACTTTCTACGTACTGGCTTAAAAAGCTCTCCTGTATGCACTTTAAGAATTCTGCTCCCTTTAAGCCTTTTGCACTAAGACTATCCCAGTTGATATTAGGGAAGTTGTAACCCCCTACTATTATTACCCTATTATTTTTACACCTCTCTGAGATTTGCCTACATATCTGCACCTCCATCTCTCCCTGACTATTTGGAGGCCTGACAAGTGATTGCCCTTTTTTATTTTTAAGTTCTACCCATATGGCCTCATTTGAGGAACTTTCTAAGATATCATCCCTCCTTGATCAGTAGTGCAGTACCACCTCCTCTTTTACACCCCTCCTGTAACGCCTGAAGATTTTATCTGCTGGAATATTGAGCCGCCAGTCCTGCCCTTCCCTCAACCATGTCTCTGTGATAGCAATAATATCATATTCCCATGTGTTAATCAACACCCTCAATTCATCTGCCTTACTAGTAAGACTCCTTGCGTTAAAATAGATGTAATCCAGCCTTGCATTTTTCACTTGTGCCTCAACCGGTCTATATTTGCTTTGCCTTCCAGACTGACTTAATTTCACTTCTATATTTGACTGTACATCACCCCCTACTGTACTTCCACTCTGTATCCCATTCCCCTGCCAAATTAGTTTAAACCCCTCCCCAACAGCACTAGCAAACTTCCCAGCAAGGATGTTGGTGCCATTCTGGTTCAGGTGCAACCCCTCCAACTTGTACAGGTCCCACCTTTGCCAGAAACAGACCCAGTGATCCAGGAAACTAAAGCCCTCCCTCCTGTACCATGTCTTCAGTCACGCATTCATCTGCTCTATCCTCCTATTCCTATACTCACTAGCATGTGGCACTGGAGTAATCCAGAGATTACAATCTTTGAAGCCCTGCTTTTTAATCTGCTACCGAGCTCCCTAAATTCTTGTTACAGGACCTCATCCCTCCTTCTACCTGTGTCATTGATATCAATGAGGGCTGTTAATATTTTAATATTCATGGTGCCTATGCCAGTATGGGACATTGGTGATGGGTGATGATTAAAAAAAAGGCTCACTCATCCAACTTAATCAAGAACCCACATCCTCTAATTAAATGTGTTTATTGTGAATTAACAATGTGTGTGCAGCAACAAGGAATTCTCTCCTGGAGCTATGATTACTTGGCATGACTAAGGAAAACAGAGCCTTCAGTTTCTTTTTACATGTGCAATCATCTGTGGCACCATCAAAATGTGGACCAACTTTAGTTTCTTTATTGTTGCTCTGCTCATTGATCACATTGCTGTTTGTTGAATCTTACTATGCACAAATTGGCTACTGCGTTTCCCCACATTTCAGTAGTGATTACACTTCAAATAGTAGGTCATTGGCTGTGAAGTGCTTTAGGATATGAGGACATCAAAGTTGCTATCTAAATGCAAATTTGTTTGTTTGTTGGTATCAAGTGATCACTTCACTGAATGACATTGATTTTGGCCGGACATTGATGTGACCTCACGTCATTGATGTGAAAAGCAAGTTGCAGACTTGGATCCTGAAATTCCATGTGGGTTCTATCTGACTCATGAAGGAACTTTGGCAAGAGACCAGTGGAAATCCTAAGGAAACCCAGTTTGTTGGCTCTCAGTCTGACAACACCTCAATTTAAAATTTGTTCAAGTTGCTCCTTGGCCTCACCCCTCCCAATCTGTAACCGCCTCCCAGCCCTACAATAATATAAAAGCAAAATACTGCGGATGCTGGAAATCTGAAATAAAAACAAGAAATGCTGGAACCGCTCAGCAGGTCTGGCAGCATCTGTGGAAAGAGAAGCAGAGTTAACGTTTCGGGTCAGTGACCCTTCATCGATTTGTTCGGCGGAGAGTTTCATCTGTTGACTTTTTAAAATTAAAATAAAACCACCCAGTTTGTATATTGTACATCGGATGAAGGGTCACTGACCCGAAACGTTAACTCTGCTTCTCTTTCCACAGATGCTGCCAGACCTGCTGAGTGATTCCAGCATTTCTTGTTTTTATTTTATCCCAGCCCTACAATCCCTCTGAGATCTCGGTGCTCCTCCAGTTCTGCCCCCTTGTGTATCCCCGATTTCCTTTGCTCCTCAATTGATGGTCTTGCCTTTAGCCGCTTGGGCCCTAAGCTCTGGAATTCCCTCCCTAAACCTCACCACCTCGCTACCTCTGTCTCCTCCTTTCAGACGCTCCTAAAAATCTACCTTTTTAATCAAGCTTTTGGTCACCTAGTATTTACTTATGTGTCCCGATATGAAACTTTGTTTGATAATGTTCCTATGAAAAGCTGCGGGACATGTTACTACATTAAAGCTGCTATATAAATGCAAGTTGCTATTCAATTCAGGTCTCCACAGTTTTTGCATTGCCTTGTAAGAGGCAGAGCTTCCACCTAGAGGTGGATGCCAGAGAACTTGTGTTCATGGTCCCAGCCTGGATTCGGCATATCAGAGGCAACTGATAGGCACACTGAGCAATGAGGCATACCGACCTTTCCAAGGGCGCATGTTGGGTCTACTTGTGGGGTCTGACCCTGGCAAGGAGCCTGAACCAAGGAAGAGACTAGCCCAGTTTCCTCACGCATTGGACAGGCAGGCAGGTGCCAACGAAACCGCTCAACTGACCCTTCTGCCCACTGACCTCATGCACTCTTCACCCCCTCGCATTGATATTCAGGACCTTATTCCCTTGCCAAAAAAGAAAATGTTTGAAGTTTTGGTTTGCTATCTGATCAGGATTGATTGATGGCTGAACACAAGCGTCTCAGTGCTCATGCATGCAGAAGTAGTTGCGTTTGTTTGCTGGAGTAGGAATTCACTGTGGATTTTTGCACTGTCATCGTGACTCTGGCAGGCAGCCAAATCCTTCAGGGAGCAGCTTGCTGACACTTTTGACCTGTTGGTGCACCCAGCCCCGAGAAAGTAAAGCAGCTGTGCACTTGGAATAAACACTTATAAATAGAAAAACTAATATTACAAAAGCATAATGACAATATAAAACCCGCTTCATTTTAGATGTTTTTGTCTACTTTGTGCATTATTGAACAACAACTTGTATTTATATAGTGTGTTAACATAGTAAAACATCCCAAGGCTCTTTACAGCAGCTTCATCAAACACAATTTGACACAGAGCCACATTAGGTGATATTAGGGTAGATGACCAAAGGCTTGGTCAAAAGGTTAGGTTGTAAAGTAGGACAGAGAGGTGGAGAGGTTTAGGGAAGGAATTCCAGAGCTTATGATCTAGGCAGCTGAAGGCCTGGCCACCAGTGTTGGAAAAATTAAAATCAGGGATGCTCAAGAGGTCAGAGTTAGAGGAGCACAGCTATCTCTATCTTGGAGGGTTGTGGAGCTGGAGGAGGTTACAGAGATAAGGAAGGGTGAGGCCATGAAGGGATTTGAAAACAAGGAAGAGAATTTTAAAATTGCTTGACTGGGAACCAGTGTAGGTCAGCGAGCTTAGGGTTGTTGGTGGAACGGGACTTGGTGTGAATAAGGATACGGATAGCAGAGTTTTGGATGGCCTCAAGTTTACAGAGGGTAGAATGTGGGAGGTCAGCCATGAGTTGTAAAACATCTCAAAATACTTGACAGGAAGCATTATTTTTTTTTTTAAATCGATACCGTGCCAAGTAAGGAGATATTAATTCTTGTGAAGAGGTAAGTTTTAAGGAGTGTCTTTTAAGGAATGTCTTAAAGGAGGAAGGGAGGTAGAGAGGTGGAGGGATTTTGAGAGGGAGCTCTCATCTCTTCACTGACACAAAAGAAACAAACAATCTGATGTTAGGTGATAAAACTGTTGTGATTACCACAGCAGAATCCTGAATTGTATACACATTTTTATAATGCAGTTCAGAGGATACAAAACTCAAATACCAAGTTACATGTATAGCTGCAAAACAGTGAACAATAAAGGCCTTTAAGATCAGATTTGTACTGGTTGCCAGGTTCTGATGTCAAGAGCTTGCACTAGTAACAATTCCATGCACTGAAGGTGCTGTATAAAGCACCTGAGGTAATTCTCATTGGAGTCAGACTCAAGCAGAACAGGAAGGTGTGTGGTGGCAAAAACTGCAGCTGAAGAGGTAGGTTTTAAGGAAGCTTTTTAAGGTGGGGAGATGTGGCAAGGTGGGGGTGGGGGGGTGGGGGGTGGGAGGGGTGCGGTGAGGTGGTGGTTTGGGGAGGCTGTTTCAGATAGATTAAGACTTTACCACTGACTGTAGTGTGAGGAGAGGGAGAGAGAGAGGAACACAGTTGGAAGAGTGAAATAAAAACAACAAATGCTGGAACCACTCAGCAGATCTGGCAGCATCTATGGAAAGAGAAGCAGAGTTAACGTTTCAGGTCAGTGACCCTTCTTCGGAACTGACAAATATTAGAAATGTCAAAGGTTATAAGCAAGTGAGGTGGGGGTGGGGCAAGAGATAACAAAGGAGAAGGTGTAGATTGGACAAGGTCACAGAATAGCTGACCAGAAGGTCATGGAGCAAAGGCAAACAATATGTTAATGGTGTGTTGAAAGAGGAAGCAT